>NC_083884.1:54200400-55674150 GCF_032452875.1 Bos javanicus | reverse complement strand
TCCTCTTCCAGCCTGCCCCTCCTCCACCCCTGCTGCCACACTGTGGGGATTTCTGACTTCTGACCCCCAGAGCTGCAAAAAAGTGTCCACAGGGCCTGTCCTTCACTTTACTTTGGAGCAATTAATTATCCTAACCAAGGGGGAGGTCACTAATCATTTAATTCTCCCTGCAAGGATGTGTGGAAAAACTGGGGTGATCAGAAGGTTTCCAGACAAAGAGGAAAGGTCTGTCTTGGGATGCCACATGCCCTTGCCTCCCGGGTGAGTAATATTCAGTGCTACTTCGGAAACTCGCCTGACATTACTGGTTGAGGAAGAAAACAAACCTCCTGCAGCGTGACGCATAGAGACTCACCATCACGGGGTGAAGGAACCCAGCCCCGCTCATGAAAACAGTAAGTAGTACTGAGCCCTTACATGCCACACACTGTCTTATGTGCTTTACATGCATTGTTATTTCTGATAATGACCTTTTGAGTTGGCTGCTGTGATACCCCCATTTTACAGATGAGGAGACTGAGGCCCTAGTTATACAGGCACTGCTGTGTTGGTGACCAGGGAGCCCCTCATGGCATTTTTTCATCAGGAAGCCGGAGGCACCTGCCACTCACACACCCCACTGAGGTGGGCACAGCTGGTATACTGACTGGTCTCAGGGCCATGGCCTGTGGCCTCCAACTGGGGCAGGGCACAGTCTTGGCTCCTCAGATGTAGACCCAGCATCTAACCAGCTTCCACCTGTTGCAATGAGTGGAAAGTGGATTCCAGTCCTTCCATCTTCCTCTGTTGGAGCCCACAGCACAGTCACAGCCGAGATGTCCACCGGACCCAGGCAGCTGGCACAGGTACAGACAGAGGCAAACTGTGCTCATGTGTCCTAACAGGGGCAGCCACTCCTCAACTAGCTGTTGTCATGTTGGGACCTGGGCCCAGTAACCTCGAGTTTTAATGGAATTAAAACATTCTTTAACACTATACACAAAAATAAACTCAAAATGGATCAAAGACCTAAGTGTAAGACCAGACACTATAAAACTCTTAGGAGAAGACATAGGCAGAACACTCTGACATAAATTACAGCAATATCGCTTTTGAATCCTCTCCTAGAGTAATGGAAATAAAAACAAAAATAAACAAATGGGACCTAATTAAACTCAAAAGCTTTTGCATAGCAAAGGAAACCATAAACAAAACGAAAAGATAACCCACAGGAGGAAATATCTGTGAAGTACTACCAACAAGGGATTAATTTCCAAAATTTACAAACAGCTCATACAGTTCAGTATCAGAAAAACAAACAACCCAATCAAAAAAACGGGCAGAAGACCTAAGTAGATATTTCTCCAAAGAAGACATACAGATGGCCAACAGGCACATGAAAAGATGCTCAATGTCACTAATTATTGGGAAAATGCAAATCAAAACTACAAGGAGATATCACCTCACACCAGTCAGAATGGCCATCATCAAAAAGTCTACAAACAATAAATGCTGGAGAGGGTGTGGAGAAAAGGGCACCTTCCTACACTGTTGGTGGGAATGTAAATCGGTGCAGCCACTATGGAGAACAGTATGGAGATTTCTTAAGAAACTAAAAAACAGAGCTACCACATTATCCAGCAATCCCACTCCTGGGCATATATCCAGAGAAAAACATGGTTCAAATGGATATAAGCACTCCAATGTTTGTTGCAATGCTGTTTACAATAGCCAAGACATGGGAACAACCTAAATGTCCAACAGATGACTAGATAAACTGTGGCGCGTATATACAATGAAATATTACTCATCCATAAAAAGGAATGAAATGATGCCGTTCGCAGCAACATGCGTAGACCTGGAGATTATTATGCTAAATGAAGCAAGCCAGACAGAGAAAGACATGTATCACTTATATGCAGAATCTAAAAAAATGATATAATTGAACTTATTTACAAAACAGAGACATACAGACTTAGAGAATGAGCTTATGATTACCAGAGGGGAAGGGAGCGGGGAGAGATAGACTGGGAGTTTGGGACTGAATGTACACACTGCTATATTTAAGAGAGATAACCAACAAGAACCTACTGAATAGCATGGGGAACTCTGCTCAATACTCCATAATAACCTAAGTGGGAAAACAATTTGAAAAAGAATAGACACATGTATAACTGACTTTGCTGTGCACCTAAAAATAACAACACTGTTAATCAGCTATACCCCAGTATTACATGAAAATTTAAAAAGAACATATACATACAAAAAAAAAAAATCATGGTTTTTACCTGACAAGCCCTCATATTTTAATGGTGGCGAATGAATTTTAAAAACCAGTTTTTAAAAATACCATTTTGTAAAATACTCAAGGGCAGATCTGACCCCCAATCTGCAGCCCCAACTCCAGAACAAAGCAAACAGGACACCCAGACATTATTATACAATTCTGTATTGAGTGACGCGTTTATTACAGAACGTGTTCCTTTTGTTTTTGTTTTTTTTTAATTTAAACAAGGTTCATCACTCTCTCATAGAAACGGTTTTGTGGGGTTTTGTTCTGTTTACCGTTACAGGACGTGAACCCGACAAAGTTGTTCACAGGTCTGCTAGCTTTAAGTACAACAGGATTTTCCATGTTCGAAAGACTATATGCTAAGTGCTTAATCAAATCCCGTCACATAAAAGCCAGATTTAGTCCTTTAAGAACTGCAGTCTGCATGTAAGCCTGGATTTCAGTGTTGTGTGGCTTTCAACAGTGAAAAGTGGTGTGTCTCCCACGATTGCCTTAGTTGGGACAGGGCGGTGGTGGCTAAAAGGAGATGTTTTCATTTGTTCCAGATTTGATTACTCTGAAAATTGGTCACTGTTTCCTATTGTCAAAGTATAAAAATACCTTCATCTGGATAAAAATGTATACAGTGGAAAACTCTTCAATGCATAGCCTGGGTTTATGGAAAAGGAGGTTTTCCAGCAGGGTCTGCGTTGTTCTTTATGACTGGTGTGGAGACTACAGCCTGGGCTGGGTGCATGAGAGTTGAGATTTCTGAACGGCCCTCAACTGATCCCTTCTGCTCACTAGAATTTGCCGGCCTGGGTTTCAAGATATTTGCTCCATCCTTGAAATCCCTGTCAACCATCTCTCCCTCTGGTACTGGGTTGGCACCATGACGACCACCTTTTCATTGTCATTCTGGATGGAGCTGATATGGCTGCTGTGATAGCCCCATTTTACAGACGGAGAGACTGAGGCCCTAGTTATACAGCTAGGACAGGGGCACTGCTGTGTTGTTGACACAATATGGTGACTGGTCCATCCAGATTGGGAGCTCTCCCTCTAAAAACCAAGGTGATAAAGACACCGGAGGGAGGGCTTCTCTGAGTTGGGGTGCTGAGTCTTTGTTCTCAAAAAGGTCACGTGTTAGAAGACAGGAGGCTGGACTTGGAGACGGATATGGTGGTCATGCTGCAGTGAACTCAAACCTTTGAGCTTCATTCTGCACAAACCTGGAGGTGCAGACGCTTTCCAGAAAGCACCAGGGTCAACTTGAGAAGGAAGATGATGAGAGGGGAGTTGGGGGTCTCTAGTCTGATGAACCTATTTTTTGGTGTGGGGTGCTGAGCTGGGTGCTTGTGGGATGACCAACACTGTTATTTTCTTAAAACACAAGGAGAGGAAGATGGCAGCCACAGTCTTGCTCTGGAAAGCCAGTAGGGAAACTTCCCATGCTGTGGCCACAATTCAGGTTGAGGAATGGCGTCACTCTGGTTCAAGTGCCACCCTCTAAACTCTCGCCCCGGTACCAGGCTTTCCAAAGGATCTGGAAGCACGTCTTGCCTTACAGGTGGATGAGATGGAGTTCCACCCGCTGTGGTCCACAGGTTCCTGACGAGAGGGAGTGTAAGCAGTTTGTTTTGTACCATGTTACAGCTCAGAGAGGATGGTTGGCCACAGCCCACGTCTCTACAACACTTACAACAGCGCAGGACATCTGTGTTATCCAGGTTGCAAAACAGACCACCAGAATGAAACACACCCTCACGGCATCGAAGTTTTCCTTTAGAGTCTTTTGGACTTTCTCTTTTCAACATGGTTTCTGGAAGGGCAGTAGCAATGCAATGTGTCTTACAGACAGACGTGGAAAAAAAAAAAACCGCAGTTCAAAGGTTATCTAAATTTTGGTCAGTCTTATAGTGTTTTGTGATGGCTTTGAACAATTGTCTCCTTTTAATCTCATCTAGTGGCAAAAAAAAGACACAACTTCAGTGTATACTTCGCAACAGTTGTGACAGCATCCTGATTTTATAACTCTCTGTTAATATCAAAACAGCATTAGCTGGGAATAAATTCCAAAGGATCCTTTATTAAAATATCTAAAAGTGGTCTATAAATATTTATTTTTCTAAAAGAGTTTGGAGCTTCCAAGTGAAAATGTGGCTCCACTTTGCTTCTGCGTCTGGTAGAGAGGCCAGCAGGGAGAAGATGGTGCTCCCTGGGGAAGGGGGAGCTGTAAAGAGGCAGCAGGGGCTCCGGCCCTACCTGCTCACTCATGACTTCATAGAGCTCGGATTACAACAAAAGCGGAAAACGGCGGGACCGTAACGCTGCTGTCCTTCCGGGGCCCTGTCCTGTCTGGGAGAGTTGGTGGCCACCGGGTGCGCCCCTCGCCTCCACCTTCAGAACTCCCACTCCAGGGCCTCCTCCCGATTGGCAGCCCGCTCCAGCCTGTAGATGATGCTGTTCAGGTTGGCCATCTTCTCGTGCCGCCGCTGCAAGTTGGGGTTCACCTTGGTGCTGGGGTGCAAGGCCCCAGTTGTGTCGGCGGTAGGGCTGGCACTCGGCACCTTGGCAGGGAGGGTGCTGGGTGGGGATGGGGAGATGGGGGCTGAGGAGGAAGGGACAGGCGACACGGACATCATGAGGCCCGGCGAGGAGGCGGCTGAGGGCGAGTTCAGCGACACCTCCAGGCTGCAGCGGGAGGACTCTGAGGCTGACTTAAAGCTTAGGGGGTCCGGGTGTAGCCGCTCCCCGCCCTCACTCTCCGGGAGAGGGTGCAGCGAGGGGCAGGCCGGGGTGGTCCCGCCTGGGAGGAGGAGCCCTGGGGCTGCTTTGGGGAGTCCGTCGTCACCCAGAGGGTCAGGATGCACCTCTTGGGGGGAGCCTTGGCCTTTGTTCGGCTCCTTTGAGTCCTGGCTGCCGGCTTGTTCCTCAGCCTCCTCAGTCTGTTCCTGCTTAATCCTCACTGGAGTCTTGTCCTGGGAAGTCAGGTGGGTGACGCTCTCCTCGGGAGCCTCCTGAAGCTTTAGTTCCTTCACCGTAGGCTTCTGGTCCTCGGCCTCCGAGTCGGGGCTCTGTGGGGTGGGGTCTGGGTGGGAATGGCCTGGCGGTAGGATGCCAGGACCCCCACTGGGGTCGAGGTCTGGTTCCTCTTGGGTCCCCTCCACCAACATCTCCCGGCGCATCCGGGACCTGGGGCAGAGACGGTGGTGAGCAAGGTGCTGGAGTGGACAGCTAACCCAGGAGTCAAACCCAGTGAGTGGCCCTGTAACCTCACCCACTTCCCGGGGCGGGGGCTCACTATGCATAAGCTTCTTCACATGCAGCATCCTAGTAAGCCCTCTCAACAACTCCAGATGGTGGGCTATCATCATCCCCACTCCAGAGGAGGAAACAGGCTCAGAGATGCTGGGTGATATGCCCCAGTTTCACAGCTGGTAAGTGGCAGAACCAGGACTTGAACTCAGGACTGTTGGATTCCAGAGCTCACAATCCAGCCCTGTGCAGTCTAGTGCAGCAGCCACTGGTTACACGTGGCTCTCTCATTGTTAACAGTTGTTATACTGACTGCATGTGGAAATGGTTGCATTTGTAAAAGTGTTAGTGGCTCAGTCGTGCCCGACTCTTTGCGACCCCATGGACTGCAGCCCACCAGCCTCCTGTGTCCATGAGATTTTCCAGGCAAGGATGCTGGAGTGGGTTGCCATTTCCTTCTCCAGGGGATCTTCCCAACCCAGCGATTGAACCTGGGTCTCCTGTACTGCAGGCATATTCTTTACCGACTGAGCTACAAGGGAAGCCCTGCATTTGTATATACTGGGCTAAATAAAATATGCGTGTGTGCTTAGTCATGTCTGACTCTTTGCAACCCTAGGGACTATAGCCCACTAGGCTCCTCTGTCTGTGGGATTCTCTAGGCAAGAATACTGGAGTGGGTACTATTACATTAATTTCATCTGTCTCTTTTTGTTTAGTTTTATTTTAAAATTTTTCTTCAACGTGGCTACTAGAAAATTGTATATTATATATGTGGCTTTCGTTGTATTTCTATTGGACAGTGGTGCTCTAGAGCATTTCTCAAAGTCAAAAGCAGAGAACAACTTGTCTAGGTCACCAAGGCACACAGAGGCAGAGCTGGGCCCAGACCCTGGGTACACTGAATTCCAGTCCAGAACCCATCCTCTCTTCACTTCAGTGGCCTCCCTTTTGTCAGAGGGAAACGTGGTCTCATTTATTATGTTTTAGGGCAGGAAAGGCTAGGATGGGTTTAACTTCATTAATTATTTCCCTAATAGCACGAGGTCCAGAGAGGTCAAGTCAGTTGTCCAAGATCATAGAGTGATAGGACTTTTTAAGTATCTTCAATGCTGTATCCTTCTTTAATTGATGACATCATATATTATATTATTATTTATAATAATAAAGTACATGTTACTGATATAAAATAAACTTATAAATTTCATTGATAAAGATCATAATGATTAGTGCTTATCACATACCAGATGCTGGACCAAGCACTTTGTGCAGATTATTTTTCATAATGACCTTATGAGGGGGAGACTAGTCTCATGCCCACCAACAAAGATGACAAGGCTCAGAGAGGCACAGGGACTGCCGTGGTCACAGAGCTGGCAAGCAGTGCAGTTGGGCTCAGAACCCAGCTGTCTGCCTACACTCTCCTGCCTCCCTGCCCAGGTCGGGGATGGGGCTCCATCCCAGGATCCTGAGCCCGGAGGGACTATCAGCGGTGATCGGGTTCACTTTCGTCTCTCAGTTCCTAATCCTTCCACAAAGGTGGCCTTGCCCACCTCCCAGGAGACCCTGTCTTCTCCTTTAGTTCCCTCTAGAGGAAAGAGTTGGTGGGACCAGGGGAGTGCTGGGTGTTTTTTGGGATGGCTCACTTGCCTGAAGCTTTATCATTAGAACTTCCAAACTGTGGGTAAAATATAAATATCTGGCTAATAGTCATTTATACCATAGTAAAAATTAGTCTTTTTCATCAATTCTTGACTCCCTAATCTATAGCAAGTCCTTCCAAGTAAGTTTTTCTCAAAACATCCTATTGTTCACTTTTCCCAGAGCTCACTGCAGTGTGTAATGATACATTACTATAAGAACTCATTTAATAGTGACCATTCCTGCTGGTCTGTGAGAGATGCTAAGGACTTTACCTCATTCTCTTTGGTACCTGGGACAGAGAAGATGTTCAATAAACATTTACTAAATGAAGCAATGTATTCTTCTATAATTATAGCTCTTTGAGAGTGTTTTTTTTGGGGGAGTGGAATTCTCTCTACTCCCTCAAAGCCCAGCTGAAATGCCACCTCTCTATCTAAATTTCCCCTAGGTAGAATTCCCTTTTCCCTTAGTTCCTTATTCCTTCTTGTTTTCACAGCATTTATTAGGTTGTCATGAAATTATCTGGTTTGTGATCTTAAACTCTCTAAGAGCAGGGATGATGGCTCTGAACCCCCGTATCTCCCAACCCTGGCTCCCTGTGCATACATGGCAAATATTAACTGAAATAAATATGCTGGATTATAATGGAGGGATACACTCCTGTGGGAAACAAGAGGGGAGAGAATGTCTGGAAGCGAAGGAAGGTGTGAGGCTTTAAGGACCTATATCATCTGCCGTTTGGCAGGTTCTGGGTCTGAGCAAGCTATAAGCAGTATTTTACAATGTGTTCATGCCTGTAGTTTTTCATTTGATCCTCAATTCAGCATTGTGGAGTAAATTTTAAGTTCCTTATCTGTAAAATAGGGATGAGACTCAGAAAGGTACAGTGATTTGCCCAACAACACACAGCCAAGGTGGGATTTGAACTCAGGTCTGTGTGATGCCCATGCCTGGGCTCTGGAGAGAGATTTCAGGTGTTCCATCCTTCTAGGTTCCTCCCTCCTCTTCTCTCAGGGATCAAGAGACTCTCTTTTCTGGCACCACAGGGGCATCAGAGACATTTCTTGCTCAGGAGGCTTGGTGGGGAGTGCCTCAGAGGGATGGCCCTTGAAATCGCGTCAAGCCTTCTCTTCAGTGTTCTCAGGAAGCCCTTCTGCGGTCTCCTTGGGAACCATACATCCAGTCAGTGCCCCGAGGCAGCCAGCCCCCTGCAGGTCAGCTGCTCCGAGGATGAGGGACTGGTGAGTGGGAGGAGGCACCACTTTCCTTAGGGATCAACCACTCCCTGAGGTGGGTAGAGCCTGAGGGGCTGCCACAAGGGTTTCCTTCACCCTCAGGAGTGGGAAAGGCCAGGAGCCCCAGACCAGGGCACTGACACAAAACTCAGTGGGTAGTTAGGGTGCCTCAGGCCTGTGCCCCAAACACAATCCCCTGTCCCTTTGTAGAAGCAGACGCGGAGCAAGCTGGTGAAGTCACAACAAAGGCAGTGACAACAGTGTCGTCAGCACCCACCACCTCCTATGTGCCGGGTTATTTTCCGTAAGTATGTTAGCCACATCAAATCCTCAAGGCAACTCTATGAAGTAGATCCCATTATAATTCTCATTTTACAGGTTAGAAGACCGAGGCTCTGGGAGGTGAAGTCACTTGCCCAGGCCGCACAAGATGAAAACTGTCGAGCTGGAATTTACATCCGGGTTTGCCTACGTTATAAAGCTAAACACCTAGAAATATGGCCACCTCGTTTCCCAGAGGCCATAATGGGCTCCCTCCAGGCCCTGGGATGAGGAAGCAGAGGGTGCCGGCTGAGACCCCTGCCCACCCTCCCAGGGGCCACCAGGCACCCTACCCCCATCCCTACCTGTAGTTGTGGAACCAGTTGATGACGGTGTTGGTCTTGAGGTTGAGCTGGAAGGAGAGGAGCTCAATGGTCTGCTGGGAAGGGTAGGGCTCCAGCTGGTAGGCCTTCCTCAGCGCCTCCTTCTCTTCGGGGGCCAGCACCACTCGGGGCTTCTTGATCTGCAGGAGGCTCAGGTCTTGGGGCTGCAGGCAGGGGCTGGGGCACTCGGAGCGGGTAGCTGGAGACTCACTGTCTGAGCCAGTGCTGATGAGGCCGTACCTGCGTTTCAGGTAGGCTGGGGTGGGGGAGGGAGGGAGGAAGGGCTGAGAGGGGCCAACTAGAGGCTCCCCTGAACCGAGGAGGGGTCTCGAGCTGAACTGAGCACCAGCCAGCTGTCCTCAGAGCTCCTGTGCCCCAAACATGGGGACCCCGGCCCGGCCTCAGCCTTTTCTCCTTCCATGCCCTCCTCGTGAGACGGGAGCTGCTCGCCTGCCCACACCTGGTCATTAACACGCTAACTGTTAACATGTGTGGAGGGCTGCCCTCAGACAGAAAGTACTCCAAAAAGGGGGTTCTGCAGCATTCTCGATTGTCAGAAGTGTCCCTGAATTTCACCAGTGTTTTGGAGGGCAGCGGGAAGTAATTTTAGTTTTTTCTTTCCTGTTTTCACAGCTTTCTCTGGAGCCGTCTGTGGAGTCTGTGGGTTCAGTGCGGTGGTACAGATGCAGAAAGTGGTGCAGAGTCTTTCGCCCTTGGCCCCTGCCAGGCTCCAGGACGTTAATTTTAAATGAACGTAGTAACTGCATGATGCATCTCAGCCTCAAATCATCAAAATGTGTGTGCATTGGGCGGGGGGAAGCCCACCTCAGAATGGAGGAAGTAAGGTATTGGGTCCCATTTAATCCTCACACCAATGCCCTGAGGTAGACGCTATGACTCTTACTTTCAGATGAAGTGGAATGAGGCACAGAGAAGGGAAGTAACTTGCCCAAGATCACACAGCCAGCAAGCGGCAGGACAAGTTCCAACGTACAGCTGTCTGATGCCAACAGCTAGACTCGGCCCTGCCCCACGTGCCGCTTATAGCCTGGCTTGACCCTGGGCCCTCGTCATGACTTAGTGCCCCAGCTGACAACTTTCCAACTCCTCAAGTCTCCTCTCCCAACTGGATTTTGAGCTTTCTTAGACCCAGGAATCCCTTACACACAAAGCATGAGACTGGCTGGGCCACAAAGCAGGTGCTCAGTGCCAGTTCAATTTTTCAGGGAGATAAAATCCTATCAGACAATGTAAGAACCTGCGATTTCTTGTCCGGTCTTGTTAAGGGGGCAGTTATCATTTGCTGGGTCAATTCTGTGCTTTGTTGCGTAGAATCCAGATGATGGGCAAAGGGGGTAATATAATAGGACTCTGATGCAGAGGATGGAGAGATCAGAGAGAGAGGGGGCTTGAGGAATATGCAGGAGACTCTGGAGTGGCTATGGGTTTGTGGAAGGATGCTGAGAGAGACGGTGTATTGGAATTTTCAGGGGAAAAGTATTAAACATTTTAATGGCTCACGTTCCGTGGAATGGCTATTTCTTGCAGCCTACACTAGGCTAAGACTGGACCACTGGGACCCTGGGTTTATTTGGGTTAGAACCAGATACGGTTCCAATGGGAAAACCTGAGGCCAGACCCAGAGTTCCCAGGGCTTACCTTTCTTCTCCAGCTTCTTCATGTCTCTCAGCTTCTCCACGTTGTGGGGGTCGTTGAGCCACAGCTGCATGCGCACAAAGGGCTCCCGGCCCTTCAGGCTCAGCTTGTGCCAGGGCTTGGGTCGGGAGAGAAGGTCAGACACGGAGCCCTGGGTCAGCCCTAGGATGCTCTCCCCGAAGAGCCGCTGCCCTGGGGACAGGGGAGGAGGGGGACGACCTGTTACCCCAGGCTGGGCACAGGTGCTCCCGGGAGAGACAAGGGACAGGCAGAAACCAGGGAATGTCTCCACTAACTCAGCAGGGAGGACCAGACACATTGGGGGACCCATGCCTGTGTGCATCTGGGGAACTTTCTGCAGAACAGGAGATGGGGGCAGGCAGATAGCTGCCAAACAAAAATGCTGTCATGATTCAGATGTTATTCACTCCTAGGGGATCCCTGACATTGTCTGCAAACTTCATGTGCACAAATAAGTATCACCTTGTCAGACAGTAATTTGACAGATTCTATCAAAATTTCAATATGCAAGCCCTCTGATCCAGCAATTCCACTGCCTGGGATTTCTCCTCCAGTTGTACTTGCCCAAGGGCACAAAGACGCATGTGGATGTGGTTTCAGAGGCAGCAGGAAATTGGGAACAAGCAAAATGCTCATCAGCTGCATAAAAAATGTGGGGCATCCATGGCCTGAAAACTTTTGCAACAGTGACAAAGACTGCAGGTGGGCTATTCATTCTAAGGCAGAAGAGGGTCCGCAGAAGAGTGTAAGTTTTTCAAAAGCAAGTGGAAGGACAGCCTGTGTGTAATTTCATCTATCTAGAAACAAGAAGAGAAGAAACTAGGTGAACATACAATTTTGTATGTGTTCAGAAAATATCAAAGATACAGAAAAACTGTGGCGTATGACTGGGAGGTTAGGGGAGATTTTACTTGTTTACATTTTAACTTTTTTTTTTCTGTATTGTTTGGCATTTTCAAATAGTGATACCTTATTTTTATTATAAAAATTGTAGTGAAAAGTTGAGGTTTGTGTGCATGACTTGACTCCCATCTGAGACGTGGAGGAGTTTGTAATTCAAAAAATTAAAGAATCCAGATGTCTCCCTTGGGCCCCCAGCATTGGATGAGGACTGAGTTATCTGAGAATAACTCGGAATAACTGCGAATCTTCCTGGGATTCTCTAAGTCCTCCTGGAAGGAAGTTTTGAAAGTTGTGGGCTAAGCACTTTAGGAGGACAGCATACTGACCTCCCTGCTGTCCACTCTAGAGACCCAGTTCAGAGTCAGATGCCTCCCAGGGAGCCCTGGGTGGCCCAGGGCTGAGCAGCACCTGCAGAAGGGACCCCAGTGCCTGGGATCTCACCATGGCTCTTTCCTTAAGGCAAGGGGGAGCCAAGCAGGGCAAGAGGCAGCACCCCTGACTCCCGGTACCCTGTACCTAGGTTGTTGTCTGTGAGGACCTCTTTGACCCTCTTGGTGATGGAGTACGTGTCCAGCTCGGGGGACATGGCCACAATCTCCTGGATGCCCCCTGTGGTCTGGCTGCCCGAGTAAATCTTCCCACTCAGTGATGAGCTGGAGCGTCCCTCTGGCTGCTGGTTCTCCTTGCTGCTCTCCAGTGTCAGACTCAGGGGCTCCTGGGAGCTCTTCTCCAGTGGCTCCGTGGGACTAGGGGGTGGGGATGGCGAGGACCTTGGTTCAGTGGGACTGACTGTGGGCCGCAGAGAGACAGAGAAGGCAGTTACTGCAATCTGGCATAGACATGCATGGTTTGGGCAGGCTTGTTTGTTACAGCCAAGAGTTAGCAACAATCCATTTTGCAACTACCACAGTAAAATCTCAGGTAGGGACCATCCTGGCTGTGAAAACCAGTAGATGAAAGTTGGAGGAGGAAAAAGATATCCACCTAGTCCCAAAGTATCTCCCCACAGGATACTTACTAAGTACAAAGGGCAAAACAGTAACTTTACAAGTACAGTTGTCTGCCAACACCACCTCAATCTAGTGATTGAAGTTAGCACCTCCAATCACAGGACAAATCAACAGCTGGTGACTCCTGATATGATGGACTGAGAAGGACAGAGCAACATTTCTGGGACATTTCTGCCCGAAGTGCACAGCTTGACTCTAACCACAAGGGAACATCAGACAAAGTTGAACTGAGCATCAGTCTATAACATAACTGGCTTCCAGTTTTCACAAACGTCAAAACTAAAAAACTTTAGAGAGAGGCAGAAGAACTGTCCAAATTGAAAGAGACTAAAGAGACATGATGACTAAGTACAAGTGATCCTGAATTTGACCTGGACAGGGAAAGATAAAATTATATAAAGGTGATTATTGGGACAACTGAAGAAACTTGGAATATAGATGGTGGGTTACATAGTAGTATTGTATTATTGTAAAATTTCTCATTCTTGCTAAATACTTTGAAATATTTAGGGGTAAAGGGGCATGATATCTTCAATTAATCTCTTAAATGGTTGAGAGAAAGAGCACAAATATGGCAAAATTAACAACTGGTGAATCAGTATGTAGGATATAGGAAGTTGGTTCTATTGCTTCAACGCTTTGGTAAGTTAGAAATTACATCAAAATTAAAAGTTAAGAGAAAAAAAAAAAAAAGGACTTGGCAATGACTGACAAGTCCAACTGCCAGAGTTAGCTAAGTAAAATACAGTGAGTCCCCACAGCAATCAATAATATAATGTAATAAAAAGATGCATATAAGATGAGTAAGTTCTGGTATTTGATACACAGCACGGTGACTGAGGTTAACAATCCTATTTTATATATATACTTGACAGTTGCTGTGAGAGTACAGCTTTAATAGTCTCACTATAACAAAATGGTAATTACCTTAAAAAATAAAACCACAGTTTTCATAAGACATTTTGTGTACATATATGTTAGAAAACGGAGAAGGCAATGGTACCCCACTCCAGTACTCTTGCCTGGAAAATCCCATGGATGGAGGAGCCTGGTAGGCTGCAGTCCATGGGGTTGCTAAGAGTCAGACACGACTGAGCAACTTCACTTTCATGCATTGGAGAAGGAAATGGCAACCCACTCCAGCGTTCTTGCCTGGAGAATTCCAGGGACGGGGGAGCCTGGTGGGCTGCCATCTATGGGATCGCACAGAGTCAGACATAACAAGCGCCTTAGCAGCAGCAGCAGCATGTTAGAAAACCACTTTTTAGAAGATATCTTGGATAGGGTGACTTTATTGAACCTCAGTTCCTGAATCTGTTAAATGGGGCCATAATACAAGCAGTGCTATACTTGCAACTACCCTGCTCAGGGCCATAAAGAGGACTCCATGAGATAATGGGGGTCACCTCCTGAGGAATCAAGAGTCACCCACTCACTGGACTTTCCAGCGTGAGCTGAGCCAAGGGACAGTCCGGGGAGGGCAGGGGACATGCCTGGGGAGGTGTCCCTAATGGGGAGGGGCGTGTTCAGAAATTCCTGTGCTGGTCCACCGGGCACCTTCCAGTGAAGTGGAAAAAGGTACTTTTTCCTCAATGTATTTAACTGGTGCCTGATGGAAATTTGTTAATATAAACCCAAAGGCTCTGTGCGAAGAAGGATTCTGAGGCTGCAAGCTGGATTGCTGGGAAAGAGATCAATCAGCAGACTTCTGACATGGGATGGTTAGGTGGGCACCGCCCCCACCCCTACTCCCGCTCAGTCTAGGCACTCTGGCGCCGCCTAGAGGTCAGTCTGGCTGAGGGAAGGATGAAAGGGGAGCAGGGGCCCTTTTCAGGGCAGCAGCGGGGAGGGGCAGGGGAAGGGAGACCTGGGCAGTGAAGCCACTGCACAGACTGGAAGAGTGAGGGCTCTTGGTGGTTCGGGGCCCCATCTGTACTCACCCTGGGAGGCGCTGGGCTGCTGGCCCACGGCCTGGCCAAGCTGGTCTGAGAGCCACAGCTGCATGCGGATAAAGGGCTCCCGTCCCTTCTGCGTCAGCTTGCTCCACGGCTTCGGCCGGGACAGCATGTCACTCACGCTGCCCTGTGACAGGCCCAGCACCTGGGGATGGGCAGGGCGGGAAGGCTGGGTCAGCAGGTCCTGGCCATCCCCTCCACTTCTCTTCCCCAGACCCTTAGGGCCCATGCTCACTCCTGTTCCAAGAGGAGAGGGCTGCCTTCAAGTGATCTTCACTCTCCATATGCCTGCTGTGTGCCTGTGCTGTGCCCTCCACCTGCAGTGCCCTTCCAGATTTCCTTACAGTCCACGGAATTCTCCAGGCCATAATACTGGAGTGCGTAGCCTTTCCCTTCTCCAGGGGGTCTTCCCAACCCAGGGATTGAACCCAGGTCTCCCGCATTGCAGGCAGATTTTTTACCAGGGAAAGGGAAGCCCATCTAAAAATCATCCTTGGACTCTTAAGACCCCTTAAGTGCCTCCTCCTCCAGGAAGCCTTCCTATGTTGTGTTTCCCATTCCTCCGAGCTGAGCTGAGCCTAACACTTAAGTGGAATGGACCATGGGAGGGATGGAGGTTACTGGAGAAGGGGGGTAGGCGGCTATTAACTAACCAGATGGAAGCTTTTAACAGCTTTTAAAACCGCAGAACTGAACACCAGCCTTGTCCGTGGCTCCCCTTTCCCCACTGCCCAGGGACAGGAAAAAGGGCTTTTGGGGTCACTCAGATCTGGGTCTGAATCCTGCTTCTGCTCAGTTCTTGCTCACTTACACACACTCACACACACCCTTCTTTCCAGGCCATGGACACGGCAAAGATGTCCTTGCTCCCCAGGCTCCCTGAACCTCTGGAGCGAACCCCACCACTTTCACCTTCTCCCCGAAGATCCTCTGGCAGATTCCATTCTTGGCCAGCTTCTCCTTGACCTGGCGCGTCAGCTCCAGGGTGTCCACCTCGCGGTACATGTAGAGCTCGTATTGCTCGGGGGTCAGGGGCGGCACGGTGGGCTTCAGCGTGCGGGGCACATAGGCTGGGTAGTAGGCCAGCCGCCCGCCGCCGCCCCCTTCAGGGCCGCCCCCCTCAGCCTTCAGCTCGCCCACCCTGGGGGGCTCGTCCTCGCTCCCGGCCGCTTCGTCCTCGGGGACTGCGGGGGCCTCGTCCCCACGGGGCCAGGCCCGCCCATTGGGCTGGCCGGAGTAGCTGGAGGAGGAGGAGAGTGAGGGCGAGACAGAGGCGTAGGGGCGGCTGAGCAGGCCGCGGTCCGAGGCCCAGTGGTGGTCGAAATAGCCGGCGTCGCCGATCTCCGACTTGACCTTCCGGATGATGCTCTGCACGAAGGCGGCCGGGGACAGGACCGTGAGGGAGGTCTGCGTGCCGCTGCTGCTCGTCCCCCCGCTGCCGACACCGCTGTCCTCCTGCTTGACGAGCGTCGGGGCCCCGTTCTGGCTCATGGCGGCCAGTGAGGGCCGCTCTGGGGGCGAGGGAGGCACCGAGCGGCCCCGGGCGCCGGCCTCCATCTCCAGCAGGGCCTGCTGCTGCGCTTGCATCTCGCGGCGTGCTTGCTCCAGAATGTTCTTGATGGCGTCTTCCGAGGTGGTGCTGGCGGGGGCTGTGCCGTTGGTGATGCTCAGTGGGGCTGCTGAGTTCTTGGGCTCGCCTGTGGGAAAGGGGACAGGGAGGCTGGAGGCCCGTGGACAGGGCATGGCTTGAAGGACAAAGATGTTCACAGCACAGAATTTTTACCAGCGACATGTTGGGGGCAACCTCTGTGTCTGGGGATAAAAACCAGGTGGACACAGATTTTAGCTTATGTGGAAAAAGCGCTCATGGGGATACTGTAAGGTTAGAAGAAGACAGTTGTTTTTACACATGCTGTGATCCACCTATGCAAATAAAAGCAAGTCCCAGAAGGGGACACACAGTATAACCTGCTTTCTATTGAGCGGCAGAGCAACCCAAATAAGCAATACATTACTTGGTGAAAATTCTACAAGTGGTCAACACAAAAGAACAGCAGGACCGGGCTTCCCTCTGCTCTCTAAGTGGCCTTTCCTACACTGGGGTCTCTCCCCACCCCTGAACCAACCTAGATCAACACAGCCCTTCCTTTACTATCTCACTGTGCAGTCTGCACCCCGGTGGATCCTCATAGCGCCGTTAAAAATAATTTCTATTGCTTTGCCAATTAAAAAGCAATAGAGCAATGGAATACTATTCAGTCATAAAAGGAATGAAGCACTGATACCATATGGAGGAAACTTGAAAATATTACGTGAAGTGAAAGAAGCCAGGCACAAGAGGCCACCTTTTGGACAGTTTCCGCTCATATGAAATATCCAGAACAAGGAGAGCCACAGACACAGAAAACAGACTGGGGCCTCCCTGGGGCTCAGGGGAGGTGAGGCATGGGGAGCGACTGCTAACGGCTACAGTGTTTCCTTTTGGGGGTGATGAAGATGTCTGGGAACTATAAAGAGACAGTGGCTGCAAAACATTGTGAAGGAACTAAAGGCCACTGAATTCTTCACTCTAAAATGGTTAAATTCATGTTATGTGAATTTTACCTCCAAAAAAAGCAGACATCCCTGGTGGAAGTGGGTAAGAATCCGCCTGCCAATGCGGGGGGCACGGGTTTGAACCCTGGTCTGGGAAGACTCCACGTGCCGTGGGGCATCAAAGCCTGGGTGCTACAACTACTGAGCCCGAGCACCCTCAAGCCCGTGCTCTGCAACTAGAGAAGCTGCCGCAACGAAGAGCAGCCCCTGCTCACCACAACTAGAGAAAGCCCACGCAAAGCAACAGAGAGCGAGCATGGCCAAAAAAATCCCCCTCTGTTAAAAAAAAAAGCTAACAATGCACAAAAACTTAAGATGAAAATGAGAATCCCCTCTGAGCTTTCCCCCAGTGGTAATCACGTGAAATTTTCCCAAGCTTTCCCTTCCAATCTGTTCAGTGTGGCCTGGCTTGCTCCCACTTAGTATCAACATGAGTGTTTCTTCCTACGAGCTGAAGTTCTTCCATCTTTAATGGCTGCATATGCCACTGAAGAAATACTCTTGGCTTTAGTTACCCAGCCCCCCACTGCTGGACACTTAGGTTTCTACTTTGTCACTGTTGGAAACAACAATAAAGAGATAGCTTCTATATACATTTTTGTTCCCATTCTGAATATTTCCTTTGATCCCCAAAAGCAGAGCTCCCAGGTCAGTGTCAGCCACGTTCACTTCCTCCCCAGAGGGATGCTAACTGCTCTCTGCTTAGTCTTCACTTCCGTGAGGGACATCGGGGGGTAACCTGGCACTCTTCCTCTTGCTGAACTTTTCAGACCCTAAATGGAAACCTCCTGCCTGGGCCACTCGAGCAAAGGTTTCCCTCTGTGATGTCTTTTTAATTTCTTTGCTACCTTGATGCAGACCTCCCAGTGGGAGAGCACTGTGCAGGGAGTCAGGAGGCCCGTGTTCTCCTCTGGTCTCGGAATAACTGTGAGTATGTCCCCCTCTCTTTGGCCTCAGCTGTCCTTTTTAGTGGGAGAGTTAGATGAGACTGTTTCTCATGGTTCTTTTCACCCCAATACTGTTTCTCATCTACGTGTGTAACCTCTGTCCAGCACACAGTAGGCATTTAATGTTTACTGAATGACTGCCTCTCTTTTGCTACCAGAATTGACCAAGGAGACATAGCTAAGTGTGTACACAGTCGGGGCTCAGCAGATTATCTGGGTGGGGCAGTGCAGCATCCCAGCAGGGTTAACCTCTCTCTGTCCTTTCCAGGGACCAGGAAAAGAGGGGTCCGTGGGAAATTCGTAGCTTCCAGCAGCAGACTTGGGAATAGGGACACTTGCCCCAAGTCACCACCAGGGGGGAGCAGATACTGTAAAATGGAGTGGGAGTGCTGAAGCCGGTGTCCAGTTGAGTCAGCTGTGGTCTGCGCTGGCTGTACTACATTATGCTGGGTGCAGGGATGTGATAGGTCCCTGGCTGCAAGAATCCCCCACTTGGAGGGACAGCCACATCAGCAGAGTCATTTGTAACATGAATAAATGCAACAATGGAGACATAGTGATAATGTAATGTGGACGGCTAACTTTCCAGGGACATCTTCTACATACTGGACCCCAGCTGAGTGCGTGCCATGCCTGATGTCATTTGATCCTCACACAGCCTTGAGAAGGGAATACAAATACTGCACCTATTATAAGATGAGAAAATGAAGGCACAGAGAGGCTAAGTAATTTGCCAGAGGTCACACTGTTTAATAAATAGCAGAGGCAAAATTGGCAGCCAAGGCACTCAGGCTCCATTGCACCGAACAACACAGGTCATTACAGGGGATCTGAGGAGGGGTGGATTCCAATCCACCAGGATGGGGATAGGGGTTCCTGGAGGAGATGACTCCTGAGTTGAGTTGTAAAGTAGGAGCAGGAGCTGGGCAGAAAGGTGGCTGGGGTGAAGATGGCCTTAGGGGCACAGAAACAGGACTGAGGATGGTCATGAGCAAAAATAGTTCATGTGAGAGGCATGGAGGCGTCAGGAGGAGTCTGAAGACTATTCTAGGGTCTGTAGCCCTTGTTGGGGAATTAGGATTTTATCCTGAGGGTAATAGGGAGCCATGGAAGGATTTCAAATAGTGACATGAATATGTGGTCCTCTTGAAGGATCCCTGTGGCCTCTGGTTGGAGAATGAGCTGGAGTGGGGTCTAGGCCAGTAAAGCAAGACCAGCAAGACTGGTCATTGGCAAGACCAGTAAAGAGGCTACTGTAATAGTCCCAGCAAGTGATGATGCTGGCTCACTAGGCTGGTGGCAGGTGGGATGCGGGATGTACAAGCTTGAGAAAACTTAAGTAACCCCTGGACGGGGTTAGGGTTAGGGTTGTTGAAACTTCCAGGAGCAGATTAACTCATCTAAGAAGAATAAGAAAGTCAGAGGGCCTGGGGTGGAGTTCTGGGGGAACCCCATGAGGGGCTGATGGAGAAGGTGCACTGTGATAGGCTAAATAACGGTCCCCCAAAGATATCCATATCCCAACCTCTGGGACCTGTGAATATGTTACCTCACATGGCAAAAGGGAATTTTTAGATATGATCAGAGTTAAGAATTTTGAGATGAGGGTATTATCCTGGGTTATCTGGGTGGGCCCCACAAAATCACAATGGCGTTTATGAGAGGGAGGCAGAAAGATGAGAGACAGAGACAGAAAGAGACTAAAGATGCTACAACGCTAAGATGAAGGAAGGTGCCAGGATGCAGAAAATCTGGACGCCCTCTAGAAGCTGAAAAAGACAAGGGAACGGATTTTCCCTAGGAGCCTCCAGAAAGAATGCAGTCCTGCCGACACCGTGACTGTAGCCCAGTGAGGCTGATTTTGGACTTCCGATTTCCAGAACTGTAAGAAGATCAATCTGTGTTGTTGTCAATCACTGCGTTCTGATTGGGCACCCACTGGGAAAGTGGAGGAGGTACGGTCAGAGAGGTGGGAGGAAGCTGGGGGAGCAGCATCTCATTGGGAACCAGAAAGTACAGTGCAGGGAGGGTGAGATGGATGGTCAGATGGTGAGGCTCAGGTCGAGGTGCCTGACAAGCGCCTGGTGAATACTGATCACGGGGCCTCCGGAAACAACCCAGAGCAGCACCCCCAACAGAACTCGGCAGTGGTGTCACCTGTGTGATGTGGCTGCTGTGGCTGAAGAACTGAGGTTTTAATTCCACTTGCTGCTGCTGCTAAGTTGCTTCAGTCGTGTCCGACTCTGTGCGACCCCATAGACGGCAGCCCACCACGCTCCCCCGTCCCTGGGATTCTCCAGGCAAGAACACTGGAGTGGGTTGCCATTTCCTTCTCCAATGCATGAAAGTGAAAAGTGAAAGTGAAGTCGCTCAGTCGTGTCCAACTCTTCACGACCCCATGGACTGCAGCCCACCAGGCTCCTCTGCCCATGGGATTTTCCAGGCAAGAGTACTGGAGTGGGGTACCATTGCCTTCTCCGTAATTTCACTTAACTGTAGTTAAATGGCTTATAGCTCCCATACTGGATAATGGATCTGGTACTTTCCAGGCCTAGATCTCATTGGCTGCAGATTGTGAAAAAGGAAAAGCGGTTCAGACCTGCTTGGAATCCCCTCTGGGGTGGACACAGCCTCACCTCCTGCTCAGGACAGGCCCTGGAGGCCTCAGGCCTCACCTGCTGTGGCCACACTCACCCCCCTTCTGTGACTCGATCTCCTTCTTGGCCTGCTCTAGGATGCTCTTGATGGCGTCATCCGAGCCGGTCTCTGGCGTGCGGATTCTTGGGGTGATACTGCCTGGGGGAGGAAAGGAGGTGTCTGTTGTGGGGACCTGCATGTTGGGGGTCAGTCCCTGGTGCTGGGCAGGGTGACACGCTGGTGTCTTCTTCCCAGGGCCGGGAGAGTGAGAGCCAGACTGTGAGTCCGTGTGACAAACTGTGGACCCACAAGAGATTCAGCTTGAAATAACAACAAAACTCAATGAGGGCAGCCACCATCAAAGTGAACAATCATCTTGGGACTTCTTTGGTGGTCCAATGGTTAAGACTCTGTGCTTCCACTGCAGAGGATGCAGGTTCGATCACTGGTGGGGGAACTAACATCCCACATGCCCCAAGGTGTGGCCAAAAAAAAAGGAAAGAAAAGAAAATAGCTAACAATTCTCAAGGAGTTATTACATGCTTTAGGCTTTTAACTCTCTTTAGGAGCCTGACAGATGGGGAAACTGAGACATAAAGCAGCTAAAGAGAGCTGCCTGAGGTCACTAAGCGGATGAATGGCAAAGCTGGGACACAAACTCAGGTGTCTGTGGGGTCAAAACTTGGGGCCTTCACATGGATTACTCTAAAAACTGAGTCTGTCAAGGTTGGGGGGGTCACCCCGGTCATCTTATGGATGGGTAAACTGAGGCTTGGAAGTGCTTACAGGGTACCTGCCAAGGCAGCCCCAGGGACCCGGCCTTTCCCCACCATTATCCGCCTGAACTGCACCACAGCAGCACCCAGGTCTATGGGACAGGGAGCCCCAGGAGGAATTGAGGATGGTTTCCCTCATTTTACAAGGCGGGAAACTGAGGCACAGAGAGGCAAAGTCATTTGCCCCAGGTCACACAGCTGGGAGGTGGCAGACTCAGGCTCTGAACTGCGAGCCGTGTTCTCAGCCCTCAACAGCCCCACGCCTGGGGCTGGCCTGGGGAGACGGCTCTGTGGACGGGCCCTCAGCCAGCACCCACCTCGCTGCCGCACCTGGATGGTCCTCAGGGCCAGCACGTTCTGCTCGTCTGACAGGAACTGCTTCATCTTGATGAAGGGCTCCTTGCCCTTCACCGTGAGCTTGCGCCAGGGCTTGGGCCGGGCCAGGATCTCGCTGACCGAGCCCTGGGACAGCCCCAGCACGTAGTGGCCGAACACCCGCTGCCCGATGTTGTGTTTGAGCAGCTGCTCCTTCACCTGGAAGGCGATCTCCGCCGTGTCCAGCTGCTCCTCCTCTGTTCCAGCCCCTGCCGTGGCCATGCCGCCCCCGCCCCCCTCTGCTGGCTCAGGACCCCCGGGCGGCTCAGGGCCAGGGGCTGGGGTAGCAGGGGCCGTGGGGGGCTTGGCGCCATAGAAGGCTGGGGGGAACATTAGCAGGCCTCCAGCTTCCCCCTTGAAGGCAGTCGGGGGCATCATGTGCTTGGACAGCAGCGTGTCCCCTGTCAGTCTCTCTGCTGAAGCCAGGCTGGGGAAGGGGGACAGCGAGAAAGTCCGAGGCCCATCGGGGCCCAGGCTGGGGCCCAGCAAGGGCTGCCCTGGGCTGGGGGACAGGGGGTCTTCGGGCCCTGGTGGCGGTGGGAGCTGTGGAGGGGACGGGTAGGACTGCTCCGTGCCCAGAGAGTCCTTGATGGAATCATCCTCCGAAGGGTCCTCCTCTAGAACACCGAGACAGACAGACAGACAGAGGAAGAGAGGAGAGAGACAGAAAGACAGAGAAATAGACAGTGATGGGAAGAGACAGGCAGAGAGACACAGAGAGAAACAGAGATAGGGAGACAGACAGATGGAGAGAAATAGCATGGGAGAAGACAAAGATAGGCAGAGACAGAGTGAAAGACGAAGCGACAGAGGTTCAGAGAGATAGAGAGGGAGGCAGAGAGACAGTGAGAGGCAGAGAGACATACAAAAAGGGAGAGATTTGGAAGGAGAGGAAGCGGAGAGAGGGCAGGAGGGGAGCGGGGAAGCGCTATAGGCGTCCGAAGGCGTGAGGCACCAACACTGGTGTTTCTGCCACACGCTCCCCTCCCCCTTCTCTAGTCCCCGTTCTGCAAGGCCTGGGCCAGATTCCAGTTCCGGGGTGACCCTCCCACCACCAAGCGCATTAACCGCGCACCTGTTACAGGCCCAGCACTTTGCCCGGGGAGGGTTAAT
The DNA here is from genome assembly GCF_032452875.1 of Bos javanicus. NCBI lineage: Eukaryota > Metazoa > Chordata > Mammalia > Artiodactyla > Bovidae > Bos > Bos javanicus. Next base: position 55,651,130 of record NC_083884.1, on the reverse strand, counting down.
CCCCATCCCGGAGCAGGACAGCCCACTTCCTAAGTGCTCACCCCGTGCTCCTTGTCTACGCGTTCGCATCTACCCGCACAGCACCTACTAGGGCCGATAACTGCCCACTTCACAGATGAGGAAATGGAGACAGCACACACATGTGCTGAGGCCATATGGCTGAAAGGTCATGAGGCCACTGTGTGGGGAGAAGGGGCGATCTGGGGGAGACAAGCTTTTCCCAGCAGTCTGCAGTAAGGGTTAGTGTGAACGCCCTGTGACCTCTCCCTGCTGCTCACGAAGGCTGGGCATGAGGGATCCCTCCAGGGACCCTGGGAGGGCCTGAGTGAGCTGGGTGTCTCCATGTGTCCCACCTTAGGGGACAGTCGCCCACTGGCTTAGCCGTGGACGGCCACCAGCTCAGCCCCAGGTAGGCAGCAGGCGCTCAATCAACATGCCCGCCTTTTACCCATTGTCTTCCTGCCCTTTGTGTTAAAGGCAGTGGTCTGAGGGTGTGGAGGAGGCTGGAGACCCACGGACAGCTCCCACCCCAGCCCCTCAGCCCCGAGAGCATCCCGCCTCCCCTACCAGGGCTGGCCAAAAGACCAGGCTTTTCCAGAAGGAATTTCTGCGCAGGGAAGAAGGCCTCCTTTGCCAGGAGCAGTGAGTCTTCGGGCTTGGCCATGCCCTGAGGGGACAAGAAGCAGGGCTGAGAGGGCATGGCTGGTGCAGAGCTCTTGAGGGCAGCCTGCCCGGTAGGGACGCTGGTGGGGACCCTCACCTGGGGGAGGCTGCAGGTGTTGGAAGCCAGCTTCATGGCTTTCAGGATGCTGCCAGAGAAAGTGCAGACAGAGTGTGAGGCCAGCCGGGTCCTCAGGCCAGGGGGAGGCCTCATGAGAGGCACACCACCTGCTCCTCTTCCCTGAGAGCACCCACCCCACCCCTGGGTCTCACACAACGTGGGACTCAGTGGACAACAGGCCCGAAGCAGTGGCTTGTGAAGTGGTCTGCTCCCCTTGGAGAGGTGCAGCTTGAGCTGGTCTGATTAAGGCATCACCCCCTGCCCCACAGTGGCTCAGCTGGTAAAGAATCCGCCTGCAATGCAGGAGAACAGGGTTCTATCCCTGGGTCGGGAAGATCCCCTGGAGAAAGAGATGGCAACCCACTCCAGTATTCTTGCTTGGAGAATCCCATGGACAGAGGAGCCTGGTGGGCTATATAGTCCATGGGGTTTTGAAGAGTTGGACACTACTGTGCGACTAACTTCCACTTTCACTCCTCCCCCTGCTCCACCCCAACCCTGCCCCGCAACAGCACCAACAAGGCTGTTTCCCCACGGGCAGCTCTTGATGACAAAGGACTGGGCATGATAGCCAGGGTGCCAGTGGACAGGAGACAGGGTACCACAAAGCGGGATCTGGTGGGAGGGAGGAAGGTGATGAGCTTTCCTGAGGGACCCTGGCAATCTTCCCAGGCAGCCTCCTGCCAGGGAAGAGGGCCTGGCGGTGTGAGGGGCTCCACCCGACACAATACCTCAGCTCTGTTTTAATTTCTTCATAGTCAGACTGTGCCTGGAGCTTCTCTTCTAGCTTCTAGAAGAACAAACACAGATGGGGGAGGCTGGTCCACATCCTTCTTCTGGGGGATGCCCTCCCCATCTCCCGTCTGCCCGCCTCCTCCTGCGAGACCTACCTCGATGGCCTCGGACTTGGCGGTGAGCTGCCGCTCCAGGTCCGCAATCTGGTGGGCGGAGGTCTCCTCCAGCTCCTGCAGGGAGCTCTGGAGATGCTGCACATCCTTCAGTAGCCGCAGGATCTCCCGGTCCTTGGAGGCCAGGGCAGCCTCCAGCCGAGGGCCCGAGCACAGCGCGAAGTTCACCTTATCCTGGGCACAAAGAGGGGCTTGGAGGGGCCAGGAGGGGTGGGGCAGGGGGCTGCAGGACTGCTGTGCTCCCCTAGAGTGATTCAGTCCCCCCCACCCCAAATCAGGCCCTTCCCACTTCTGAGCCTTTGCTTAGCTGGTCCCACGTGCCTGTATGTCTGTCCTCTCTTCTTGAAATGAAATTAGGAGGAAGAAGGACTGCTCAGAGGAAGTGCTTTGGAGGAAGGTATGTCTAAGCAGCAATGAAGTTCAAGAACAAGTTAGTGATCTGGAAGACTGCTTGGCAGCATCTACTAAACACCCATCAAGGTGCTGCATTCAGTATGTCAGCAAATCTGGAAGACCCTGCCATGGCCACAGGACTGAAGAAGGTCAGTCCTCATCCCAATTCCCAAGAAGGGTAGCACTAAAGAATGTGCTAACCACTGGACAACTGCACTCATCTCCTATGCTAGTAAGGTCATGCTTAAAATCTTGCATGCTAGGATTCAGCATTATGCGAACCAAGAACTTCCAGATGTCCAAGCTGGGTTTCGAAAAGGAAGAGGAACCAGAGATCAAATTGCCAACATGCTCTGGATCACAGAGAAAGCTAGGGAGTTCCAGAGAAACATCCAACTCTGTTTCATCAACTATGCCAAAGCCGTTGACTGTGTGGCTCATAATAAAATGTGGAAAGCTCTTAAAGAGATGGGAATACCAAATTACCTTATCTATCTCCTGAGAAACCTGTATGCAGGTCAAGAAGCAACAGTTAGAACCCTGTATGGAACAACTGATTGGTTCAAGATCAAGAAAGGAGTACGACAGGGCTGTCTGCTGTCACCCTGTTTGTTTAATCTATATGCTGAGCAGATCGTGAGAAATGTCGGGCTGGATGAGTTAGAAGCTGGAATCCAGATAGATGGGAGAAACATCAACAACCTCATATATGCAGATGATACCACTCTAATGACAGAAAGCAAAGAGGAACTAAGCCTCTTGTTGAGGGTGAAGGAGGAGAGAGAAAGAGCTGGCTTAAAACTGAATATTAAAAAAACGAAGATCATGGCATCTGGCCCCATTACTTCATGGCAAATAGAAGGGGAAAGGGTGCAAACAGTGACAGATTTCCTTTTCTTGGGCTCTAAAATCACTGCGGATGGTGACTGCAGCCATGCAATCAGAAGACATTTGCTTCTTGGCAGGAAAGCTATGACAAACCTAGATAGTGTGTTGAAAAACAGAGACATCACTCCGCCAACAAAGGTCCGTATAGTGAAGGCTATGGTCCTCCCAGTGGGCACATACAGTTGTGACAGCTGGACCGTAAAGAAGGCAGAGCACCGAAGAACTGATGCCTTCGAACTGTGGTGCTGGAGAAGACTCCTGAGAGTTCCCTGGACTGCAAGGAGATCAAGCCAGTCAATCTCAAGGGAAATCAACCCTGAATACTCATTGGAAGGACTGATGCTGAAGCTGAAACTCCAGTAGTTTGGTCATCTGAAGCAAACAGCTGACTCATTGAAAAAATCCTTGATGCTGGGAAAGATTGAGGACAGAAGGAGAAGAGGGCATCAGAGGATGAGATAGCTGGATAGCATCACTGAAGCAATGGACGTGAACTTGGGCAAACTTTGGGAGATGGTGAGGGACAGGGAGGCCTGGCATGCTGCAGCACAAGGGGTTGCAAAGAGTCAGACACGACTGGGCACCTGAACAACAAATCTACTAAAGATGAACACATGGTGCCCTAAACCTCGGTGCTCTCAGTCTTTGGAACATATGCAGGAGAAACACAGGGACTTGCGCACCAAGGCAGAGGACACGCATGTTCACAGCAGCCTTCTCTGAAACAGCACCAAACCGGGAACCCCAGAACATGGATGGACGGGTTGTGGAACACTCAGACAGTGGAACCCTCGACAGCAACAGAAATGAATAATCTATACTACTTGTAACACAGCACGGATAACTCTCCCAGCTTTAACATAGACCCAAAGAAGCCAGACACCGAAGTGTGTGTGTGATTCTATTAAGATCAGGTATCAACACCCATCATTTAAAAGTGGACATTTTAATTTCTAAATACACGGAGCTTTTAAAAAAATCTTTGATATTAATTTCTCATTTTGATACCCATTTCTCATTTAAATGCTTTCTTCTCTGCCATCACCCTCTGTATTTTTTCAGTCTTTTAACTTTACTGAGGCTTTCAATGGCTAAGTCAAAGATCTCTCTTGGTAAATGTCACATTGCACTTGAAAATATGAGGGTTATTTTCAAATACCTTTTGATATTGATTTCTAACATAATGCCACAGTGATAAGAGAACAGACTCTGTATGATTTCAATACCTTTAGATGATGGAATTTTTGCACTTTATGTCCCTGGATATTTTCCTGTGTCTCTTGGTTTATAGTCTACAGGAACTTGAATAGAATTTGTATCCTGCTGTTGTGTGAAAACTGTATAAATCTTAAGTATGTTGTATTGGTTCACAGTGCTTTTCAGGTCTACTGTATGCTTCCACTTTCTGCTTTCATTCTATCAATATTTGAGAGTTTGATATTGAAACTCTAACTAAAAATCTTAATTTATCTACTTAAAAAAAACTGTAATATATAGTGGAGCTATCTGTAACTTTGTTCTGTATTTTCCAAGTCTCCTGTCAATGTTATCATACTTTCATAATTTAAAAATTAAAAAAGAAAGAAGATTTCCTAAGAAAAAAAAATATCAGGTTTCAAAACAGGCAAAACCCATGTGCGCTGTTAGAAGTCTGGCGAGGGGCTCCCCCGGGGGAGTGGCACCTGGATGGGGGCATAAGGGAGGCTTCCAGGTGCCGAATGTTTTACTTGTTGATCTGGATGCTGGTTAAGGGGTGTGTTCACTTTGAAAAATTCCAAATGCTGTACACTTATGCACAGTTTCCCTTGTGGATGTTATACTTCAATAAAACATTTGTTAAAAAGGAATAAAAAACCGAAGTAGTCACTTGGATGAGGAATTGGTAGTGATAGGGTGTTCCTGGCCGTAGAACAGCACAGACAAAGGTTTGGGTTTCTAAATTAGGCCCAGGTCCCACCCCAGGGGGGGACGTTCCCATTCCAGGGGAACCACAGGATTAGACCTGAGACCTTGCACCCATGAGTCACATTAGGGTGGTTCCTTCCTCACCCTAATTTGCCACCAGGCCCCATGGCCTCTTTAGGTTTTAGGAAATGGCCCTGGATGAAGGTAAAGAGGTTTCTGTTTGAGAGGACCTGAAGTCAGGCTGTCCTTGAGCTCAGTTACAAACGAATCTAAGCAGCATTACAAAGGGGGAAAAAAAAACAACCGACCACTACCAACCCCAGCTATTCTTCCATGGAGATAAATGCCAATTAAAACAGGAAGCGGATGCCATTAACACATTAAATTAATTAGCATCGAGCGCCACTGTTGTGCTCAGAAAAGCTCACCCCCCCAAACCAGCAAAGTTTCCCGTGGTTGATTAGCACAGGCATTTGCTGGGTTCCACGGGGGTTAATTAAGAACCACTGGCAAATTCTCTCTGAGGCGTCCTCATGAGCTCTCTTGCACTCTCAGTCTCTCTGGAGTTCACTCTCTGGGTCGTGCAGACATCAAGCATGCTGATAACATACACTCTGCCTCCTGGGACACGGGGACAGATGGACACCCCTATGGACACAGCACACACTGACACGTGTACCGGCGGGGGTACTCGTGTGGACAAGCACACACACACAGAAATATACAGGAGACACATCATCATCACACATAGAAACATGTATGTGCTCAGACGCCACATGCTCTCATGGGCAAAAACACCCTGGACATGCCCCAAACACACTACTAATAATAACATCGCATTGAATGTTTACTGAGCATAGATTATAAACCAAACGCCATGTAATTCTCTCAATAACCCCATAAAGCAGATCTTATTTGTACAGATGAGGAAACTAGGCACCGTTAGATTAAGGATACAGTTATTTGCCCAGAGGTCACACACACACATACACAGTAACACACATTCAGAGAGACGCATTCAAATACTTAAATAGAAAGATACAGACACACAGGTCTGTGTATCAGGGTGTCAGGTGAAATGAAAATTCTGTGGCCTCTTCAGGTTCATGGATGGAGACGGCAAATCACCCCGGAGCAGACCTGTTATTATGGAAGCAATCATGAATTGCATGAGCTGGACCATAAAGAAGGCTGAACGCTGAAGAATTGATGCTTTTGAAATGTGGTGCTGGAGAAGACTCTTGAAAGTTCCTTGGACTGCAAGGAGATCAAACCAGTCAATCCTAAAGGAAATCAACCCTGAATACTCATTGGAAGGATTGATGCTGAAGCTCCAATAGTTTGGCCACTTGATGTGAAGAGCCAACTCATTGGAAAAGTCCCTGATGCTGGGAAGGATTGAGGGAGGAGGAGAAGGGGGCCACAGAGGATGAGATGGTTGGATGGCATCACCGATTCTGTGGACATGAACCTGGGCAAACTCTGGGAGATGGTGAGGGACAGGGAAGTCAGGTGTGCTGCAGTCCATGGGTCACAAAGAATCGGACACAATTTGGTGATTCAACAACATCAACAACATGAATCTTATTCCTTGATAAGCAGGAATCTGGAAAGAAGGAGGACCAATTTACATAAGGAAGTCAGGCTTTCTGGGAGAGGAACAATGAAGACTCTTATTATATGACAGAAGGGTAGGTGGGGTGGTGTTGATTAAAATCCCTTGGCAGGAAATGTCCCCAGGACCTTAAAGGGGCACCAACTTAAGAGGAATGAGAAAGATGCCCTAACGGGCTTAACACAGGAATCTCAGGGTTGACGACAATAGACTGATTCTTTGTAACATGTGGCTGGTTGGGAGACCTTGTCAGAATCACCCTGATATGAGTGTCCACCTCAGATCTTGGTATGTGGACCCACACATCCAAGCCGGTGGAGACCAGGGGGTCAACAGCGACACCTGGTGGCAGCCATCAAAACTGCACTGCTGCTCTACTGATCAACCTCCTACCCTGCTCCAGCCGAATGATCCTCTCTGACCTGACTAAACTCCAAAGTATGTGGACTCAAGCTATACGAAGCTTGAGCTTGAAAAAAAGAGCTGTGGCTGTGTTTGACCCTCAGCAGGCGAAGCAAATCATAGCATTGATAATTATACTTAACTACACACTGACTTTGGTAATAAAGATGTTATGCCCACTGTATGCAGAGGCCCAGACCCATTCGTGTGCACAATTTCATGAAGATGCACACAGTCCACCCACAAAATGTCACCCACATATTCCAACCCACAAACACGGCCTTTCCCAACTTCTCCCTCTGGCTCTGCCACCATCCTTACCCCACTGGGTCCCTGAGGAGAGCAGCAGGCCAGGCGGATGGAGCTGTTGACGGAGGCGAGTTGTTCCCGAAGACTTTCCACCTCCCGCTGGGCAGCCTCGGCTCGCTGGGGAGGAAATTGGGGCAGGTGTGGTTAAGAGGTGAGGGGGCCACACTGGATCCCACCCTGGCCCTCCACTGCTCCCCTGCACCGTCTCAGACAGCTGGGAAGGCAGGTCTGAGGACCTGGGGTGCTCTTTCTGAGTCCTGGGCCCCTGAGTTGGCTCTGGGTTCCCCTGGTGTGTTTGGGACTCCAGGTGGAGCTAGAACGTTCCCACTCCACTAGGGCAGGAAGGGAGGTGCTGTCTTGATGAGTCTGGCAAGTTTTTGCATGTTCCCAGGCCACTTCTGTCTGCCAAGTAAACTTCAGGCTAGGCTAGTCAAAAGGCCAGAGCTTGTCCCCAGCTCCTGTGCCATACGTTGTCTGCAGAGGTTGGCTCCAAAGCCCACAAGCTGTTGCAGGTCCCTGGGCAAGTTACTTCCCCTCTCTGGGTCTCAGTTTTCCTTCTGTGAAATGGAGGCCATGGAATACAACTACTGTGGAGGAGCACTGAAATTCATCTAAAAATCAGTATGCCACAGCTGACTAAACTGAATCTTAACTCTTCAAAAATTTATAAGAAAAAAGCTTGGAAGGAAGCTTTCAAATGTTAACAATGTGGACTTGTGGCCTGGAAAGACATCTGTACTTTGTCTCTTTCTGGTTGCGTGACCTTGGGTAAGAAATTTCATATCCTTGGCCTCAGTTTCCCTGTCTGCAAAATGGGGATGATAAGAGCAACTGCCTCATAAGTCTGTTCTGCAAGTAAGTGATGTGGTAAATACGATTCATTAGGTATCCCACCCTGATGCCTGACACATACAAATATGTCAGTAACTGGATTCCTTTACTAACAACAACAGGGTGGATGGGATCTTGAAGTGCTATTAAAATGAAAAGAGCTACAGCTGTGTTTTGACCCCCAGCTGGTGACGCAGGTCAAATGATTAAGTTTAACTTATACACTGATCGCAGGAATCAGTATGCAGTGCCCACTATATGTGCACAGAGACTCACACACATTATGCACATGTCTTGTTGATTTATCTTTAAAATGATTTGTTTATTTATGGTATCCTGCCTTGTTTCAAAAATAGTTCTAGTTAAGAGTCAGCTTTGTTTGGGGAAAGGATTTGGGTGTGTGTGGGATTGTAGAGAAAACATTTTTATGTTTCCACACAGTTAGGGCTTTCTGAGTAAATGGGACTGAGACCTGAGATCTGGGCTAAAAGACAAGCCTTGTAAATATCAATACATGACTGATCAGCTAGTGAGAACTCCAAAGATTCACTTCCTGGGAGATGCCTGTTGACATTTCAAGGGGGCACGAGACGCAGACCATGAAGACATCCTCTGGGTTGTAAAGATGAATTTAAAGTTACTAGTCTTATCTTCCCCTGGAGAGAAGTATTTACATTCTAAAGGCTAGAAACCCAGGATACTCGCCCTTCTGTTCATCAGGATACTTGAGAGCAGATTTCTCTCCCTTTCTCAGAAGGTCCCTCTCCTATACAACCACCCAGATTCATATTTAGCGGGGGTGGGGGGGGTTCCTTGCCTACAGCACAAACCCCAGTACATGCAGGATATCTGGTTCTCGACTCATCACCCCAGGGGAACAGCTGGGGAAAACTAGCCTGGTTTTTACCATGCAAGTAATAATGACCTGCTCCAGAATCCTCTTGCTCACATTTAAGATAGTATTAATAAATACAGATATTAAAGACTAACACGGTAACATGTCCTTTTTTCTCAATACTCTATAATGCGCAGGTTTTGTTTTATACTCAGAAAAAAGAAACATTATCAAAAATGCTTCCTATTCAGACTACTCTAAGATCTCTCTTCTTAAGCCTGTTTGGCAGAAATCCAAAAGTTGGATGCCACATGGTGCTGGTGAGGCTATGAGAACACAGGCTCTCTTATCTTGCTGAAGGGGGTGTAAACTGGTTAACCCATGGAAGGCAGTCTGGCCACATCTGCCAAATTATAAGCACCCGGCTCTTTCACCCAACAGTTCCACTTCTAGGAACCTGCCCTGTGTAGCGGCTTGGGTATGTATGAAATGATATCTGTACAAGGTTATTCCCTGCAGTATTAAGGATGATGGTTAAAATACTGGAAATATCACCAAAAGGGTATGAGTTAGATCAGAGGTCAGCAAAATGCAGCCTGCTGCCTGTTTATGTAAATAAAGTTTTATTGGAACACAGCCACGCCCATTCCCTTCCACATTGTCTATGCTGTCACTCTACCACAGCAAAGTTTTGAATAGTTTTGACAGTGACTTGCAAGGCTGAAATATACTCTCAGGTCCTTTACAGAAAGTGTGCCTTTCCCTGGGTTAGTTGATGACGCGTCCCTGTAGTATAACATGACGCAGCTGTCAAACTGGAGGACCTGCCTTATACTCGGATCCGAAACAAGCTCTAAGATACGCACACAGAAAAGGCAAGGTTCAGAAGGGTGCACTTGGTAACTGTTGTTTCTGTTTAAAAAGGGGTAAAAGTAGATATTCATGGGCTTGTGAATGCCTCTCTGGGAGGAGACCCCAGACATGGTAACGGAGGCTGCTGAAGGGAGGGGGTCTGGGGGCAAGTTCAGGGAGGGGAGATGGAATTTCCGGGCTATGCCCTCATGGAGCTTTTTCAGTTTTGAACTAAGTAAATGGATTACCTACTTAAAAAATCAATCTAAAAAATGTTATTCTTTCCCAACTTTCCTCTAGGAGGGAGCACCCCGTCCTTGGGCCCCCACAGCCCTGCATCTGGACCTTTGCCTCTGCTGTGCCCTCTTCCATTCCTCAGGAGGGCAGCGCCTGGGCTTTAGAGCCCAGCTCAAAGTGCCCCTCCTAGGAGGCCTCCCTCCACCACCCCCAGGGAGATGACCGCCTGCGGTGTCACACTGCTGACCCCTCCTGGCCACGGCCCTGGCTGCTTGAGTCGCAGGGCACTGAGGAAGAGGTGTGGTGGGCCTCCGGGACTCCAGACTGAACCCTCATGGCCAGGTCCTACCTCCTTTCAAAGTCCCGCCCAACCCAGCCCCCCAGATGGCAACGCATCTGAAGCCAGAGGGAGGCCGGATGTGGGAACCCCATTTATAAATGCGAAAACTGAGACTCAGAGAGGCTGAAGGACTTCCAGGGATCCGGGCTGGGATGAGGATGTGGGAGCCCCAGGGAAGGTTGGGGTCCACCCAGCACTCAGCTGGTGATCGAGTGAGGAGGCTGGCGGAGACCCCCAGGTCGGGACAGAGGGAGAGAAGCAGCCCCAGGCTTGTCCCTTGTCACTGTCCCTGGCTCTGCGGAACACGGCTCCTCACTTAGTCCGGCTGGGAGAGACCCGTGTTCCAGCTTAGCCTGGGGACGGGCTTGGACCCCTGGTCCCTGCTCTCCCTTTCTTCCACGGGGAAGGGCGCTCGTTGTGCTCTGCAGGCTGCTTCTTGGCCTTTGCCAGGGCCATCCTGTGCCTGGAATCCATCCCTCTGCAGGCTCCAGTTACTCATCAGGTCTCAGCTCAACGACCCTTTCTCTGGGATGTCTTCACCTGTCTGGGTCAGGTGCCCCTTCCTCAACCACTGCTGCCTGCATCACCCTATTTCTGAGTGTTCTGTCTGTCTGGGAACTCAGGGGCCGGGTGCCTCTGACATCTCCTAGCCCCAGCGCTCAGCACGGGATGTAGTTCAGTGAATACTGACTGAGCTCAGCTCCCTCTGCTCCGCCCAGCCCAGGATTCCCCCCACCCTGGGTCAGTGAGCCCCGGCAAACGGCAAACATCTCCTCACCTGATTAGCTTTCTCCAGGTTGGTCATGATCAGGCCGACTTCATCTGCCCTGAGACAGAAAGATGAGGCCCTGAGGAAGGGATTCTGGCAGGTGCCAGGGCCCCTGCCCTTCCTGAAACTCCCCAGCCCCTGCCAACCCAAGGGTCTTGCGATGGAGGCTGTGAAGAGGCTGCCTTCCATCCTTCCTACTGAAGAGGTCAGGCTGCGGGGAAATGAAAATGGGGCCTTAGCACTGGGCCCCTTCCAGGCAGCCTGACACCTCATCCCCCACCGGGGGTCCACCCTCTGATGCTCTCACCGAACTACACCTCCAGCCTTTGGTTCTGTTGAGGCCTTCCTCAAGAGGACAGGGCTTGAGCTTTATTTCTGTTTATTTAAGACTTTTTTTTTTTGATGTGGACCGTTTTTAAAGTCTTTGTTGAATTTGTTACAACGCTGCTTCTGTTTTATGTTGTTTTTTGATGGTGGGCCATGTGGAATATAAGCTCCCTAACCAGGGATTGAACCCATAACCCTGCACTGAGAGGTGAAGTCTTAACCGCTGGACCACCAGGGAAGTCCCCAGGTCCTGAGCTGAAAACCCAGCTGCACTGTTCTCCTAGGAGGCCTCCCTCAACTCCCCTCATTTATTTTGCTGCCTCCCCACACCTCTGCGTTGGCAGGGCCTAGAGGATCAGGGGAGAAGGCAATGGCACCCCACTCCAGTACTCTTGCCTGGAAAATCCCATGGATGGAGGGGCCTGGTGGGCTGCAGTCCATGGGGTCGCTAGGAGTCGAACATGACTGAGCGACTTCACTTTCACTTTTCACTTTCATGCATTGGAGAAGGAAATGGCAACCCACTCCAGTCTTCTTGCCTGGAGAATCCCAGAGACAGGGGAGCCTGATGGGCTGCCATCTATGGGGTCGCACAGAGTCGGACACGACTGAAGCGACTTAGCAGCAGCAGCAGAGGATCAGGACAGGCCTTATCCACCTCGGCTGCCCCTCTGTCTAGTGTGGGCTAGGGGGTGGTCTGCGGGGAACATGTGGTGACTAAAAGTCACACTTGTGATTCATGCATGTTCTGCTTCAAGGCCTTTTTTTGCACAAGCTTTCCCACTGCCCAGAGCACCTTGCCCAGCTTTCTTCATGTGGCCATCGCCTTCTTGTTTTTGAGGTCTCGCTCTGAAGGTCATTTCCTTAGAGAAGTCCTCCCTGACTACCCTGGATAGCAGGACGCACCTCTCCCTGTCATTCTCTCTTGCTGCTCTCCCAGTTTTCCCCTTCATCGCATTTACTATGTGCCCCCAACAGTGTCAGGCAAACAGTAAGTGCTCAGCAGTGTCTGCACATGAAAGAATTTATTCCTGTACATCAGCAAGTATCTGTCTCTTTTCCTTGACTGAGGACAGGGCCATGTTCTGATGTTTCCTCCAGGCACCCAGCATAGCCGTGGGTAAACAGTAGGTGCTAAATATTTGTGTTTGAGGATTAAGTGATATCTAGTCCAGAATAACTGAAGATGACGCTTGGCCCTGGGGGTTGGATTGTGAAGTTGGGGAGTGGGGACAGCGCCGGGAGGATGGGACAAGAAGCCTCTGAGCAGTCGAGTGGGCTGAGCTGGCAACCCAGTGTGTCCTTTATAGTGTGTGGTGCGTGGATGGCACCACGAACGGCTGGGGAACAGCTGTGTGCGAGTGTGGAACACAGGGTGTGAAATGAGTGCCTCAGGCAGAATCAGAGGGAGGAGAGTCAGAAAGAGGAGGCAGGTCTGGGAGGGTCAGAGGGAGGAGGCGCACCTCAGTGAGACGCTCACTTACTTGGATGCTGCCTCCTCGTCGTATTTCCGCCGCAGCTCCAGCAGCTCTGTCTGCGTGGCCTTTAACGCTGAGAAAAATTAGAGCGCCAGGGTGAGGTTCTCCGTCCCCAGGGAGGTGGAACTCTCTCCCCTTCTGTAGAGCCCAGAAGGCAGAATGAGGCTTGGGGTAGTGAGCAAAGATTTTCCTCTGGGAACTGGCGACAGCAGTTAGTGAGTTTCCTGCTCCTAGAAGGGCTTCAAGCTGGTGGGAGGGCTGTGGAGTGGCCAGGGAAGGGAGGGCAGATGACATCATTCTCTGGGAGTCCATGAAGCTCAGGGGACCCAGGTAAGTGGAGGGGGTGGCTGGTCCCAGAACCCGGGGTATGAGCCCCTAACACGTTGAGGTCACTCCAGGACCTAGGTGGGGCCATCCTTCCATGAGCTCACCCACCCTGAGGTCCTGCCTGGAAGTGAGGGGGACAAGGATGAACAACAAAGTCAATAGGTACATGCATGATAAATAAGGATTTCTCACAGAATTCCAGATTTCTGATTTCTTGAGGAGAGCGGAAGGGACTGGCTGTACTGGGCAGTGCCTGGCTGAGACTCAGCAGGAGCTGCCTCTTTAGATGAGGCCTGGGTTTTCCAGTTTGACCCAGACCCCTCCCCTCCTCCCTACTGCACTCTCTGATCCAGCTGGCTTGGGTGCTTGTCCAGCCCCAGTGGGCACTGCATTTGCCACCCCTGATTTAATTCTATCTTAAACCCTCTCTCCATAGTAGCATGACCCCTGGAATTGGAGCTCCAGTCCCCATGGGGTCATGCAGGTCTTTCCTCTCCCTTCCCAAACGCCTTTCTTGCCCTCTGAGTCTTCTTAGCCTCATTGCCCCCTCCTCTTCCCACTGGACCTCCTGGACTGACTGGCTGGGGTGATGTGAGGGCAGGGGACACGTGCCAGATACATACCTGAATGTAGGACCTTGATCTTCTCCTCGGCTTCCCCCAGTCTGGCTGCCAAAGTGATCTGTACTTCTTGAAGGCCCCTGTGAAAACACCTGGCGTGTGGACCAGCCCCTCCTGGCTTCCTATACCCTCACCCACTCCCTGTAATCTGCACCTGGGTCTTTTTAATGAGTCCTTAGACACGACACGCAGGCACCTGGCTGCCCTGCTCTTTTGCTGACAGTGTGGCCTCCATTAGAGCTGATGCCCAGTTAAGCTTCCAGTGACCCTGCCTCTCTGGCCCTCAATTTCCTCATCTATAAAATGGGGTTTGTTGCAGTGAGAAGCCCAAGTACCACCGTGAAGAGCAGCCCCCACTCGCTGCAAGCAGAGAAAGCCAGTGCAAAGCAACAACATCCAACATGGCCAAAATAAATAAATAATAAAAATGGGGTTTGTGATGGAGTCTGCCTCAGTGGGTACTATGAGGCACGTTCAGCGTGGTGCCCAGCCCCCAGAGTTTCCCCAATACCACTGTTTACTATTATTGTCCCCTGGAGAGGCAATATTTTCCCTGTCTGTGGCAGGAGTTTGGGAAGCCCTGCCAGCCCACTGTGGCCTAACTCATGTGTGAGGCAAGCATCTCAGCAGAGAAAGAGGACTTCTCACTGCGTTGGGGGAAGGATTATGTGAAGCCTGAGCCTTACCTTATTCCGGCTCAGTAAGTCCAGCGAAGGAGCCTTGTTTACCCTGATCTTATCCCGCCCTCTCCCCTCCTTGCCATTCAAACACATCAGGCATGTTCCTGCCTCAGGACGTTTGCACTGACTGTTCCTTGCCCCATATGCCTGCAAGACTCCCTCAACTCCTTAGGGCTTTGCTCATTCTATTTTATAGGAAATCAACCCTGAATATTCATCAGAAGGACTGATGTTGAAGCTGAAGCTCCAATAGTTTTGCCACCTGATGCGATAGCCAGTTCATTGGAAAAGATCCTGATGCTGGGAAAGACGGTGGGCAGGAGAAGGGGGCAGCAGAGGGTGAGATGGTTGGATGGCACTGCCAAATCAATGTATGTGAATCTGAGCAAATTCTGCAAGATAGTGAAAGACAGAGAAGCCTGGTGTGCTGCGGTCCATGGAGTCGCAAAAAGTTGGACACAACTGAGCAACTGAACAAGAACACCTTCTCAGTGAGACTTCCTCTAACACTCTATTGAAAACTTCAGCCTGTCTCTTCTGCTCCCTCTTCTGTTTTATCTGTTGTCATAACCTTTATCACCTAGTACACTATTTATCTTTTTTGTGTCTTCCTCATGCGAAAGTAAACTCCAGGAGGGCAGAGAGTTTTGTCCATTTTGTTCACAGCTGTTCCCTAGAACAGTGCCTGGCACACAGCTGGTGGTTCCATAAATATGTGGGATGAAAAAAATAAGTGAATAACAGAAAAGATATATGGAATGATCATGAAACTGTCCTAGAAAGGCCCTAAGAATGCATATTTTACCAACACTGCACTAACTGTAAAGGCAACCCACTCCAGTGTTCTTGCCTGGAGAATCCCAGGAATGGGGCAGCCTGGTGGGCTGCCGTCTGTGGGGTCACACAGAGTCGGACACGACTGAAGTGACGGCAGCAGCAGCAGCAGCTGTGTGAGCATTGAGCTAAGCATTCAGAGGCGCCATTTCATTTCATTCACTCTCAGGGCAGACTAGGAGTTGATACAGTCAGTGTTATATGTCCATTTGGCTGGGCTATAGTACCCAGTTATGCAATCACACACTAATACAAGTATTGTTGTGAAGGGATTCTGTAGATGGGGTTAACATCTACAATCAGTTGATGTTAAGTAAAGGAAACTATATGCAATAACAGGGGTGGGCCTCATCTAATCAGTTGAAGGTCTTAAATTTTTTTTTTTTTTAATTAAAAAAAATTTTGGCATTCTGTACAGCATGTGGGATCTTAGTTTTAGTTCCCCAACCAAGGATCAAACCTGTGCCCCATGCAGTGGAAGCTCAGAATTTTAACCACTGGACTGCCCGGGAAATCCCCCTTTAAATTTTTTTTTAATTTTTGTTGTTGTTGACAGTTTTAAGAACAAAACTGAAGAAGGAATTTTGTCTCAAGATGGCAGCCAGCGCTGACTTCTACTTGACAGTTTTCAGCCTGCTGGCCAGCTCTCCCAATTCAGACTTGCTAGCTTCAATCATGTGAGTTAGGTCCTGGAAATACAACTCTTAATTAAAAAAAAAATCCTACTGGTTCTGTTTCTCTGGGGAACCATGACTAACATACCACCATTAGCCCCAGTTTTCAGATGGGGAAACTGCGGCTCAGTGAGGCGATGTGACCGGCCCAGGGCAGGTCACTGAGCTGCTGAGACGTGGTGTGAACCCAGGCCGGCATCTCCATCTTCAGACTGAATCTGGATTCCCCATGGGCCCTGGCAGGGGTGACTTTCCAGGCCCCCTCTCCCAGACAGGTGGAGCAGCAGGGGCCCGCCCGTCCTTCCCAACTCACTTTTGTTTCTCTGCCTCATTTCTCTGCAGCAAAGTTTCTGTCAGGAGGGCTTTGCTGGGAATGCCTGGGAGGCGGCTCGCCTCGGTCAGCGTGGGCCCGGCTGGTGACGTCCCCTCTCTCTGCTCTGAAGGAAGAAGAAGAGGGAAAACTGCCCATTGCTGAGAGCGGCGTGACGACCAGAGTCGCTTTCTGCAAACCAGATCGATCAATGGTTCTGGGAGGAGAATCAATTTCCCAAACTCAGCACTGGAGACAGCACAGCTGTCAGACCTGCTGTCGCCATGGTTGGCTGGGTTGCAGCCTTGGCGAACACCTGCATAAGAGAGTCAGACTCCCATCGTGTGGGCCCTGGGCGGCACACCCAGAGGTTCCTTTGCCCTCTCAGACCTGTCCCTGACTCCTTGGCCTTCTGTATGATTTTAAAAAATCATGGTAAAATACACGTAAAATTGACCATTTTAACCATTTAAAAATACCCAATTTAGTGACACGTAGTATAGTCAAAAATACTGTGCAATCATTATCAGTAATTCCAGGACGCTGTCATCACCCCAAAATGAAACTTGTCCCCATTAAGCAGACACTCCCCACTCCCTTCCCTGGCTGACAATTGTTCTGCTTTCTGTTGCTATGGATTTGTGTATTTTGGATATCTCCCATCACTGGAATCATAACGTATGTCCTTTTGTGACTTGATTCTTTCACTCGACATGTCTTCGAGCTTCATTCAAGTTGGACCATGGGTCAGTGCTTCATTCCTTTTTTATGGCCAGATAATATTCCATTTTATGGATATATCATACTTTGTTTTTTTCCCATTCATCCACTGATGGGCATTTAGATTATTTCTATCATTTGGCTACTGTGAACAGTGCTGCTATAAACATTTGTGTACAAGTTTTGTCTGAGCACTTGTTTTCAGTTTTTTAGGGTATATCCCTTGGAGTGGAATGGTGGGGTCACAGGGGAACTCCAGATTTAACCTACTGAGGACCTGCCACGCTGTTTTCCCTTCTCCATGATTGATGGCACACACTCAGATGTTCAGTCATTACCCCTCACCTGCAGGTGCCCTGGGGCAGGGCCCACATCAGGTCCATCTTTGTGAACGCCATGGGGGCTCATTCGTAGATCAGTGTGTGCCTTTGGCACTAAATTCACAGAGAGAGAAATGCCCAGGGGCCAGCTATCGAGGATGAGTGGCTCAAGAGCTCCAAAATTTGGTCTCCCAACCATGGGTCCACGTGACTCAGTTAAATTCTGTCCTGGTTATAAAGTTTCTACTGTGAGCCTGGCACAGGAGGGTGAGTGTAGAGCTGGGCAGTTTGTACAGTGAGTCCCCTGAGAGGCTGGCAGAGCGGTCAGCTCATAAGACACACATAACACGTGTGCACACACGGTCTGGGAATGTTCCAGATGTGAAGGTCACAGCAGTGAACAGAAAAGCAAGGTTTGACCATCATGATGCAGAATAATAAGGGTCCTCAAGAAGAAACACAGCCCAGGGCCAAGGTCAAAATTTTTTGTTCTGATTCCCTACTTGGCTACCTGTTGCTTCTGTGACTCAAGTTTCCCCATCTGTAAAATGGGGCCAGTGAGCTGCTATGTGAAAAGCACACCGCACAGAGCAAATGCTCTCAAGAGGCAGTTTCCACAGCTACTATTAATATTATTCTTAGAGAAGGAAGTTCAGACCTCAGAGGAAGCAGTGACAGCTTTGCTGGGGAACCTCAGAGGCTTCATAGAGGCATACCTATGAGCAGGGGCTGAAGAACTGCCAAGTCCTGGCTTGTCAGGGTAGCTGGAAGGGTATTCCAGGCGCAGGACCAGAGCTGGCAAAATGCTGTTATTTTAGTCACTGTAAGTCTTCCCCAGAAGACCCTGCCTAGGGCCAGGCTTGCAGCAGGTGCTCACTACGCAATGTGGGGGAGAGGGGTGAAGGGAGGATGTTGAGAAATGGGGGAGTGTGAAAGTGGTTGTTTCCTGAAAAGTGACTTTGTGTCATGCTTGCATTTGATAGGCCTCAGCCCATTTTGTCTTCACTACATGCCAAATCTGGCTCGTTACCTGTTTTGTCAATAAAGTTTTACTAGAATAAAGCCACGCCCCCAAATTAATATGTAATAATTCACATGTTATCTATGGCTGCTTTCACCCAGCGTCATGTAGTTTTGACAGAAACTGCATGACCTGCAACACCAAGGTAATTACTTTCTAGTCCTTTTCAGAAAAAGCTTACAGACCTGAGGTAAACCCTACTCATTCATTCCTTAGACAAGAAGCCTTTAACCCGACTCTTTCCCAATTCTCTACTTATTTTTTTTCCCAAAGACTTTTCACCAACTGACATACTATATATTTTACTAATTTATTTGTTGACAATCAGTTCCTCCCTCTAGAAGGTCAACATGATGAGGGCAGAGATTTTTTTCTGTTTTATTCCTGGCTGGGTCCCTAGTGCCTACCACAGCGCCTGGCATGCAGGTCAATGAACACCCAAGACTGGGCTGGTTACCAATGGCTTTCACCTGCTACTATTTGCTCTCCCTATGGAGACTTCTTACCTTACATCTTACCTTCCAGAGGTAATCACCATGCTGAATTTTGTTCATCATTCTCTTGCTTTTAAACATTTTATCACAACATATGTACACCTAAAGACTCTATTACTTGTCTCATTTGGAGCTGAGACAGTGTTGTGCTCCTACACCCTTTTTCCCTCTCCTCCTGGGCACGGACTACATTTCCCAGCCTCCTTTGCAGCAGCATACAGCCACGTGACTGAGCTTTGGCCAATGGGATGTGGCCAAGGTGATGCTTGCCGCTCCGAGGTCTGGACCCCACAAATCTCAGTGTGATCCTCCACATTCTTTCTCTGCCTCTTGATCAGATGTCAAACATGCACTTGTGGCTGTGGATGTTGAGTGCTGACGACCACAACCTGGGTCCCTGAATGACCGTGTGGACCATCCCCTGAAAGTTCTCCTCTCTTCAAATACATTAACCCTCTGAAATTTGGGGTCAGCCTGTTTCAGCAGAAGTGTACCTTAATCCATCACACTTCTAAAATGATACAGTTGAGTTCCCTGCCCCTCTTCCCCCCACAGGGGTGGCAGAGTTTGGCTGCCAAAGATTCACAGCCCACTTGCTCATTATGGACATTCTGTGAGAGCCTTATCAGTACCTTTGGTGCCGACGAGCTCAGGGTGTCTCTTCCACGAAGCGTGGAACTCTCGCCGCAGGGGCCCACTGGGGTCGAAGCTGGGGGGCTGCAGTCTGTCGTCTGGGCTGCGTGCCACCTCAAACACAGGCACGGGGTCTGCACAGAGAAAGGAGGACAGTGGTAGGGGGAGCTCTGCGGGCCAGGGAGCTTATGTGGGAGGAACCATCCATCGGAGCCGTCTGGAATCTCTCTGCTGGCTTATGGGAGCATTGTGCACTTTCTGCTTATGAGGGAGCAGAGCTTCTCCAGGCACCTGCTCTGAAGAGCCTGTGCTGTTCCCATGGATGTGGATGTCCTGCCCAGCTGGGAATAATAACAATAATTGTTACAATAACTGCATTCTGCTGATTCTAGATGCCATCGGTGGTAGCCATGAGATGGCGTCTTGCTCCAATCAGAGGGAGTGTCACTTAGCAAGGATCCCAGCAGGCACACTCTGAAATTCACAAGTCCAAGTGCTTCCTTCTCAGGGAACTTCCCAGACAAGGCAGCGGGGATCGGGGCAGACCTGCTTGGGGGATATGAAACTACTCTGAGGACTGGCCCACGACCTCACTCAGGACTTCCTTCCTTAGGCTTTCACCCAGTTCCCCACTTCTCACTCTCTCCCTATTCTCCTTCACCCAAGGTTCCCTAATAGCATCCTTGCACATATAATCCTTGCAGTGCTTTTCAACGGATCTGGGACAACACACCATGTTTTGTGAACACTTATGGTTGATTAAATGATTTTTTTTTCTGGGGACCAAATATAAACCTGGATATAAGGTGTCTCCAAATGTCCCAACAGCAAAAAAAAATTGAGGACTGCAGGTCTTTCCACCAGGAATTCTGTCCCTATTGCTGTCAGCTAGCAAGCACTTCCTCTTCCTTCAGATGTAGAGTCCAACCATCTCTTCTTCCACTTGGGGCAGGTGGTTGGTGGAGCATCTTCCAGGTTACAAAGCCAGTCCCTGGGAACCAATCCCACGATGCACCAGCATCCCCTGGAGGCTGGCTTAGATCTAACTTGTGTTCACAGATGAGGAAACTAAGGCTCAGAGAAGCGGTGATTTGCTGAAGCGTGGAGGAGAGACTCAAGTCTGGATCTCTTTCTCTAATGCCACAAAAACTTCCTGTCCCGGTGCTCTGGATATTTCAACCCCAGTAGCCACGTGTAGGAAGGGGCTTCCCTGGTGGCTCAGGGGTAAAGAACATGACTGCTAAGCCAGGAGACATGGGTTCAATCCCTGGGCTGAGAAAATCCCCTGGAGAAGGAAGTGGCAACCCACTCCAGTATTCTTGCCTGGAAAATCCCATGGACAGTGGAGCCTGGCACACTACAGACCATGAGGTCACAAAAGGGTCGGACGCACTTACTGACTAAACAACAACAGCAGCCACGTGTAGGTAGGTATTCATGGGGCCCCAAGAAAGCCAGGGCCTCTTCGCTTCAGGCCAAGGGGCCTGGTCTGTTCCACAGTGTTTTCTAATGCCCAAGAGCCCTCTCTCTTTCTGGTTCCTCCTCTGGGATCTCCCACTAGCATCTGCTTGGCCACTACTCTCTGCTGGTGTGGACCCTGGAGTCAGACATCCCTGGTCCAAATCTAATCCATACTTGCCTCTCAGGATTGCTGTGTGACCTTGGCAAGTGGTGCTGCCTCTCTGTGCCTCACCACAAAAGTACCGACCTCATGAGCCTGTGAGGAAGATTCATGCAAAGTCCTCAACATGGTACCTGGCCCTTGGTCAGCTCAGAACACATGGAAGCCCTTGCTATTCCCCCTGCCCTTCTGAGTGCCAACAATACTGACCTTCTTCTCTCAGTCCCTCATATGCACCTTCCCATCCCAGAGGCTTTGTACAACCAGGAGCCTTCTGCCCTCCTCTGTCCCTTTCAGCTAGTTGATGCTTACTTGTCTTAGCAATTCGAATGCCAGTTCTTCCAGGAAGCCTTCCCTGACCAGTTAGCTGGTTTTCCGGTATGTGCTCTCCCAGCTGTCTGCACCTCTCTTTCACAGCAGTCGCTGCACTTCCAATTTCAATGATTTACAAGTGCATCTAGTGAAAACCCGCTGGACTGCAAACTCCACACGAGGCAGGGCTGGGCCCGCATCTCCTTTTGCTCCACTGGACCCCTTGCGGGTGAATGATGCCTGATCCACAGTCCAACCCAATAAATATCTGCTGGTGGGAGAAACAGGGTAGAGCTTGTACTCGGGGGCCTTCAGGTCCGGCTGGAACAAGGCCACCTCTGCATTTTCTCCCTCTCCTCCTGCCTGTCTGTCGAGGTGGTGGGAGGCTCGGACAATGGGCATTTGTGTCGAGGTAAGCAGGTGCACGGGAACGCCGCTGCCGTCTTTCCTCTGTCAGCACTCCCCCCACGCCCCGTCATTAGGCAGGGCCTGCTCAGCGGGGTATGCCATTATGTCTCCCCGGGCTGATGTAATTATACATTGACATAATTAACCCAGCAAGCGCATTAGGCAGGCCAGCTAAAAATTCATCTATAATTATTTGTTGTGTGCATGCTAATGAGTCCATCTGCACTGCCTTTGTACAACACGGACAAATTAATTTACAAGTCTGGATTTTTTAATAAGTTCAAGGAAACGCTTCCTATTGTGTCCTGGTTTTTGAGAAAAGAAGAAACAGGCGACAAGCGCTTGCCAGGGTCAGGGAGGTTAGATAAACACAGAGGCTGCAGCTCCCAGCTCCAGGAGGTGGAACAGATCCAGCTCATGGCTCAGGGGCTGGCTGGCCAGGAGCCTGTCCAAGCCAAAAGACGCCGCTCGGGTGAGAAGGGATGTCATTTACCTCGTTTCCAGGGATCAGAAATGGAGGTTTGTTCTGCTCGGAGGCCCTGTGGTCATTCTTTGTTGCCCGATACTCGCTGTCCAGGGGAAGCTGACCTCAGGTGACCCCGGAGAGGCTCGAGGAGTGTGGGGGGGCAGTGACACTCTACGGGGCCAGCGGGTTCCCGGGCTCTGTCTCTTTGCCTTCATTTGCCCGTAACAGGGTAGAAAAAAAGTGTAAGTGAAAGTTAATTGCTCAGTTGTGTCTGACTCTTTGCGACCCCATGGACTGTAGCCAACCAGGTTCCTCTGTCCATGGGATTCTCCGGGCAAGAATACTGGGTGACGACACTCTCAGAACCCGAAGTCCAGCACTGGTCTTGAACCTCAGTTTTCCCACTAAAAAGTGTGAAAATGAAACAGTTTCTGCCTCTCAGAAGTTACTACTGGGAAGACTGAAAACGATTATTGGGAGAGGCAGCATGATTTAAGGACTGCTGGTGTCAGCTCCAGCTCCAAACTGGCCATGTGACCTTTGAACAGTTAGGTAATCTCTCTAAGCCTCTACTTTCTGATCTGTACGATGGGGCTGCAAGGACTGGATGAAAGAATGAGATCTGCACAGTGCCGGGTGGAGACTAGGGCTGGGCACAGATCGGGCTGCTGTTATTATCCTGAGAGGGGCAGCACACCTGGCCCCACGGTGTTCCAGCAGCAGCGGTCTGTGGCCAAACTCCAGGAGACTGAGGACATGGCGAAGCCTCATATACTCTCATCAGTGTCTGGGACACTCAGAGTCCAACAGTCCTGCTTTGAACTCCACTCAGGGACTGAACGGAGAAGGCAATGGCACCCCACTCCAGTATTCTTGCCTGGAAAATCCCATGGACAGAGGAGCCTGGAAGGCTGCAGTCCATGGGGTCGCTGAGGGTCAGACACGACTGAGTGACTTCACTTTCACTTTTCACTTTCATGCATTGGAGAAGGAAATGGCGACCCACTCCAGTGTTCTTGCCTGGAGAATCCCAGGGACGGGGGAGCCTCGTGGGCTGCCATCTATGGGGTCGCACAGAGTCGGACACGACTGAAGCGACTTAGCAGCAGCAGCAGGGACTGAAAGGCTCCAGCTTAGAAAGAGTCATCCAAGGAGGGACAATCTGTCCATTGTCCAACCTCCCCCACCCCACAACCCCAGAGCACAGCGGGGAAAAGCAGAGTCCCGTGACTTCCCTGAAGTCTGAAAGTGAGGGGGTGGTAGGGCCAAGATGGGCCTTTGGGCCTCTTCTCCCCACACTGTGCTTCCCCTGGATCCTCGGTTGGAGAGAGAAAGTGAGGGCAGGTTCAGATGACAGCCAAAGTCAGGCAGTGGCTGAGTCCTAACAGCCAGACCACTTTACATGGATTAGAATTCATTCCATCTTCACCACAACACTGTTGGTAGGGCTGTTGTGTTCCTAGTCTACAGATGGGGAAACAGGCATGGCGGGGGGCCGGCGGGGTGGCGCGTGGAAATCACTTCCCCAAGGTGAGGCCTGATAAAGGTAGCTGCTGCTATTCCCACTTTTTTAGACAAGGAAATGAAGGCCCGGAGAGGAGATTCTATGTGCCTAAGAACGTTAGCTCAGAAGTGGCAGGGGTGGAGTCTGACCAGAGAGCCTGGTGACTCTCAGCAGTGGACCAAGCTGCCCCGAGGTGCGCGACACTGAGAGCTCTGTTCTTGGCCTTGCCGCTGGCTGGCTGGGGGACCTGGGACAAAGCATCTGACTTCTCTGAGCTCCACCTTCAAGTTTCTCTGATGAATCGACTCCAGGCACACGCTCAATCAGCACCGGATGTCAGCAGATAGGGGGCAAGGTCCTGCCAAGTGAGTGCTCTTGGCCCTGGGCCTATTCCTTGGAGCTGGGATGCTCAGGGTGATTAATAAACAGC
Organism: Bos javanicus; assembly: GCF_032452875.1. Taxonomy (NCBI): domain Eukaryota; kingdom Metazoa; phylum Chordata; class Mammalia; order Artiodactyla; family Bovidae; genus Bos; species Bos javanicus. Next base: position 55,626,886 of record NC_083884.1, on the reverse strand, counting down.
TTTCCAGATGAACTTGACACTCGAGCTGTGGATGTTGTGAATCCTCCAAATTCCCACAGCCTCTCACAGATAAAAGAGGGAGGGGGACAGGCTGGGAGGCTGATGGTCAAATCCTGGCTGTGACAGCCTCAGGAAAAGCCACATAGGTCCGCTGAGCCTCAGTTTCGCCGGCAGTAAAACAGGAATAACAACAGAACCTACCGCAGAGGGCTGTTCAGGGATGCATGAGCGCACCGAGCTTCTGGGACAGTGCCTGACCCCTAACAGACTCTAAGTGAGTGTTGCCCTAATTCTATGCCTTGTGGCAGTGTGGGATCAGAGCAAAGCCTCAGCCTGCTCTGATGCAGAAGGCATCTGCAAGGCAGGAAAAGAGCTCTCACCAGAAACCAGCCCGGCTGGCACCTCGATCTTAAGACTTCCAGCCTCCAGAACTGTAAGTAATAAAACCTTGTTGTTTAAGTCACCTGGTTTGTGGTGTTTTCTTACAGCAGCCTGAGCAGACTAGTGTATCCTGCTTTGGGGCTCCCATTAGCTTGGCTATGGACTGTTTCGAGATCTGCTCTGCGGTGTGAGATTCCTCCCACCAACCCTCCTTCCTCTCCCCTCCCTTCCCAGGCGTCAAACCAGCATCGCCATGTGAAGGCTCTCCTGGCCTTTTCCTTTCCCTCTCCATCCTTCCCAGGCATCTTCCCCCAAAAACCTCTTGTACATCTAATGCCATCTTGGCATCTGTATGCTTCCAGAGGACCAAACCAACATGTGATTACTCTTTCACCTCTCAGAGCCCTCAGTTTTCTGGTCTGTAAAATGGGGATAGTCACAGTGCCTCCCCTGTGAGGTTGCAGCTAGAGTCCAGAGTCTGTGGGTGTGGAGCCCATGCTGAGGTATTGCTTTATGCCACACTGGTGAGTCTGAAGTGGGCACAGCTCACTTCAGGGGGACCTATGAGTCCATGCACCTGCTTCACTCAGCAAGTTGAGCATGTCTCTGAGGGGGGCACAGTAGTGGCCTTGTCTCTGTGTAGCTTAAGTTCCAGTCAGATAATACGGATGGGGATGGAATAGATCTTCAGAGCATTAGGAAGCAACAAGTTCTAATTTGCCTTTTTGAAAGGCTCATCCAAGTTGCCGTGTGAAAATGGGCTGTAGTGGGAGCCAGACAGGAGACTGCTGCAATAGTCCAGGCCGCAGGATGCTGGGACCAGGATGGCAGCAGGAGAGGCAGGGTGGAGTGCTCAGACTCAAGAGGCAGACAGGAAGAACTGATGGGGTGTGGTGTTCTAGGCGGAATAGTGTTCCCCCAAATTCATGTCCATTCAGCACTTGCGAATGTGACTTTATTTACAAACCGGGTCTGGGATTTCTCTGGTGGGTCCAGCGGCTGAGATTTTGTGTTCCTGGAGTAAATGTGTGGTGGGTACGCAGGTTTGATCCCTGATCAGGGAACTAGATCCCACATGCTGCAACTAAAAGTTTGCATGCCGCAAGGAAGACTGAAGATCCCCCATGCTGCAACTGAGATCTGGTGCAGCCAAATTAAAAAAAAGAAAGAAACAGGGTCTTTGCAGATGAAATCAAGTTAAGACGAGGTCAACTGGATTAGGGCCGACTAATCCAATGACCAGTGTCGTTACAAAAAGAGAGGACACAGAGAGGTGACACGCAGGGAAGGCCCTGAAGACAGAGGCGGAGACTGACATGACGTGTCTGCGAGTCAAGGAGTGCCCAGGCTGGCTGGCCACCACAGAAGCTAGGAGCGAGGACTGGAACCTATTCTCCCTGTGTGCCTTCAAAAGGAACCAACCCTGCCAGCATCTTGATTTTTGGCCACTGGGCTCCAAAACTGAGAGAATAAATTTCCACTGCTTTAAACCATCCAGTCTATGGGTAGTCCTAGAAAATGAAGGCATTGTGTGTGCCCTGGAGGCCCGAAGTCCAAAATCAAGGGGTCGGCAGAGCCACACTTTTCTGATCTGCTCCACACTTTCTCCTAGCTTCTGGTGTTGCTGGCAATCTGAGGCATTTCTTGGTTTGTAGTAGCATCACTTCGATGTCTGCCTGTCATCACCTGGCCCTCTTCTCTGTGTCTCTCTCCTCCTTCTATAAGGACAGCAGTCACATTGTCCTTGTAAGAAGAGAGAGGGGAGCCTGGCAGGCTACAGTGCATAGGGTTGCAAAGAGTCAGACATGACTGAAGTGACTGAGCACACACGCATGCCCACTGGATTAGGGTCTCACCCTAAGGACCTTCCCTTATCATGATCACATCTGCAAAGTCTCTAGTCCCAAATAAGGTCACATTCACAGGCACCAGGGGTTAGGACTTCAGTGTACCTTTTGGGGGCACACAATTCAATCCATAACACATGGTAACTGGCTGCTGGATACCAACTGCAAGAGAGCAGGACTAAGGAGTTGCTAGACTCCAAGTTTCCTTGGAAGGAAGTCCTTACTCAAGCCTAACCTACTCCCCTCCTGGTGCACCCATTTCACCAGCCTTCCAGGAAGACAAGCTGCTTCATAAGAGGATGTAGGAGCACGGACCTCTGATTCTCCTGCACGTGCGTCCTCTCCCATTGCTGAGAAACTGGGCTATGGGTTGAGTGTGGTCCCTGCTCTGGAAACCACACAGCAACGGTGATCACTTCTCTCCTCAGGCATAGTCCACTCTTGATTTCTTCTCTACAGAATTCCTAGACTTTACAGTGTGTGAGTAAACTCATTTCTTCCCAACGTCCCTATCTGGGAAGATATCCACGGATGCCTGAGCTACGTTGCTGGGGATTGAGTTAGGGAAGAAAAAAAAAATTCCTAGCATTCAGATGACTGGAAGATTCTGCCAAGTTATGCACAGGTGAAATCCTCAGCCGGGGGAGCCAGCACATCCAAGGGCTTCCTGCTTACTTTGTCCGAGCGGTATAAGCTGATGCATCAGCTGTACGTCACTGGCTGCTCTTACAAAGTGAAAGAGAGAGAAATGACAGCAAATCTTAAAAATGTTGGGAAGAGGTTTCTCAGAGAGCCTGATAGTCACAGGGGCCAGGGGGCATTCAGTTTTCACTCCTCACCACCTCCTTTCTGCTTGGGCCTTTCACACAGTAGGTGCTCAATAAATGTGACTTGTTTTGAGCATCTAAATCAGAGGTCATTTGTTACAACAGCGGGAGGAAACTAATACAGTCCCTAATTCAGCCATTTATTCATCAGTTTGCTTATACTGAGCACCTACTACGTATCAGATACCATTTCTTCAGTTGCCAGATATTTCCTGAGCCTCTACTTAGTGCCAGGGAAGTTTCTGAACCCTAGAGATACAGCAGTAACTGTGTGGATCACAATAAACTGGAAAATTCTGAAAGAGATGGGAATACAGACCACCTGACCTGCCTCTTGGGAAACTTGTATGCAGGTCAGGAAGCAACAGTTAGAACTGGACATGGAACAACAGACTGGTTCCAAATAGGAAAAGGAGTATGTCAAGGCTGTATATTGTCACCCTGCTTATTTAACTTATATGTAGAGTACATCATGAGAAACGCTGGGCTAGATAAAGCACAAGCTGGAATCAAGATTGCTGGGAGAAATATCAATAACCTCAGATATGCAGATGATATGCAGATGACACCACCCTTATGGCAGAAAGTGAAGAACTAAAGAGCCTCTTGATGAAAGTGAAAGAGGAGAGTGAAAAAGTTGGCTTAACGCTCAACATTCAGAAAACTACGATTATGGCATCTGGTCCCATCACTTCATGGCAAATAGATGGGGGAACAGTGGCTGACTTTATTTTTCTGGGCTCAAAAGTCACTGCAGGTGGTGATTGCAGCCATGAAATTAAAAGACTCTTACTCCTTGGAAGGAAAGTTATGACCAACCTAGACAGCATATAAAAAGCAGAGATATTACTTTGCCAACAAAGGTCTGTCTAGTCAAGGCTATGGTTTTTCTAGTGGTCATGTATGGATGTGAGAGTTGGACTATAAAGAAAGATGAGCACAGAAGAATTGATGCTTTTGAACTGTGGCGTTGGAGAAGACTCTTGAGAGTCCCTTGGACTGCAAGGAGATCCAACCAGTCCAAAGGAAATCAGTCCTGGATGTTCACTGGAAGGACTGATGTTGAAGCTGAAACTCCAATATTTTGGCCACTGATGCGAAGAGCTGACTTATTTGAAAAGATCCTGATGTTGGGAAAGATTGAAGGTGAGAGGAGAAGGGGATGACAGAGGATGAGATGGTTAGATGACATCACCAACTCAATGGACATGAGTTTGGGTAAACTCTGGGAGTTGGTGATGGACAGCGAGGCCTGGTGTGCTGTGGTTCATGGGGTCGCAGAGAGTCGGACACGACTGAACTGCAGTAAGAGGAAATTCCTGCCTTCCTGGGGCTGACATTCTAGAGAGGAGAGATAGACAAAGGACAGGTAAATCAAAGGCTCTAAGGGGGCTGAGAAGGAACACAAAGCAGGGTCAGGAGAGAGCTTGGCCAGAGATGTGCCCTGGGGGGAGGATGTTAATTGAGGCAGCAGGTCCGGGAAGGCTTTATGAAGGTGGAGACATCTGAGCAGAGCCCTGAGGGAAATGAGGAAGCCAGCAGCTGGCTGAGAGAGAAATACCAGGAGAAACAGCCCCCATCAGACAAAGAAAGGGTGGCAGATGGTCCTGACCCATTCCCCCCCAAGTTACTGTCCCACAAACACAACTTAGCCTCATCCTCACAGCAACGGACCCATTTTACAGATGAAGATGTGGGGCTTGGAGAGGCTGGCGATGCCTGGGCAATTCTTGGTGCCAGCTTTGCTTCTCCACCCTGTAGGCCGTTCTGGGTGCTGGTGGGTGGTGACTGGGTTCAGAGCTGGCTAGTTTCTGGTCTTCGGCCCCCTAACTTTAGCAACCATTCATTCTGGAGCAGACAGGGCACCCAAATCCAGGAAGCTGGGGTAAAGAGTAGATGAGATGACCACCCAGCATCTTGAGCCAAAAGCTCCAGGGAACTGACATTTCTTCATCCCCGCCCTCACACTGCACCCTGACAAATGCCAGGTACTTTGCATGTACTTATATCTCACTTAATCATCAAAACAACCACAGGAGACATCGCTATCATCCCCACTTCCAAGATAAGAAAACCGCAGCCCAGCAGAGGGAAGCCTCTTGTTGAAAACGGTGGAGCTGGATTTGAACCCCATGTGGCCCAAGAGCCAAATGCTGGGGTCCTCACGTCGCGATTTCAGCTGCATCCACCCGCCCCCCTGAAGATTACCAATATGACACTTGTCCTTATGTGATTCAATGTTTTAACTTAAATGTATTTTCAAGGAATATGTATCTCACTATTGTAAACAGGTCATTGAATTCTGTGTTATAAACAAGGCGCTTTCACCCATAAAAATAAATACAAAGGAAAAACCAAGGGCGCTGTTAATTCTAGTTACACCCCCACTGCCAGCTTGAAGCTGGCTCTTCCATGGTTAAAGGAAAGATTCACAGGTTCTGTAGGCATTTAAGATGTTTTGCACCCGACTGTGACTTTATCTAGAAGGAAGTAGAAAGGCGATACCTGGCGCGCAATGCGTTCACAGTTTATGTTGTGCCGCGTACACCGTGACTGCGCCCTCTGTCGGGTGGCTCTGCCTGGGGAAGCGCTGGGTCCCGCTGACCCCTAGTCTCCAAAGCGACCTGTGCCACTCTTCGTCCGGGGTCTGGCAAGTCTCGTATCTTAGTGTCAGATGTGACACAACATCCCCACAGCACCTCGTCTGGAGCCTAGGAGCCCAGGTTGCTTCCGGGCTCAACACTTCCGCTGAAAACCTTTCAGCAGAGACACGAGGCTGCCCGGAGCCGTGAGCGGGACTTTATTTCCCCCACTTCACTCCTGCAACATACCATGTCGATACATAGACAAGGGCAGTGGCAGCAAGAATCAAACGGCTTTAGATTCAACCTGAATTTAAAAAGCCCCAAACAGGGGACCCCAAATCAGAAGGGTCTGACTACAAATCCTTTGGATTAATTGAGCACGCTGGCAGACACAGAAGATCAAATATGAACCATCCGAGGTGGCAGGTCCTGACGGGCAGGCGGGGAGGGGGAGCGTCGTCGAGAAGCGGTGTGCCTTTGTCTTACAGCCATCAGCTTGCTCTTTATGCATAAACTGCTTAATAAAATGACTAATTCATTTTGGTTACATTGGATCTAAACCCCTAGAGAATACTGCCAGTAGATTTATAATATTTTAATCCCACACCAGGCTTTCCAAAGCCACTGTAGGAGGAGACGAACAGAATACCCTCTATTCCATCTTCTACCACTAGCTGATGCTGTTGGTTTTTTGTTTTTTTTTTTTTTTAAGTGTCTACGAGGTTGTGGGGGGAGAATGGTGAATCTAGGAAGAGCGGTCTCATTCCTCCCACTGTGTCCATCTGAAGGAAAGTGGCATCGAGAGCTTTTTTAGGCAACGGGAGCCGCAAAAGCTGTCCGAGAGGCTGTTTAGAAACACATATATGCAGAAGTATGCGTGTGCCCCTCCAAAGTCTCTCTGAGACAGAAGCCTTCTCCCATCTGGGCCCCGGCTCCGGGCGCCTGTGTGGGCGGGAGGCTCAGGCTACCAACGGAGGCAGTGAGCCTCCCTTTGATCCTTTAATCCTAACTTTTTGACAGCAGATGAGTTGCCCAGCCCTTGTATGCAAATGGAGGCCGGGGTCCCGCCACCCTCTTTTCCCTCTACCGCCAGGGCTGGCTGCTTCGAGGTCTCCTGGCTTGAGCATGGACAGAGGGGGCTGGAGTGGGTCTTCCTTCTTGGCGCTGGTAGGTGGTGTGATAGTAACACCATGGGCAACAGCAACAGCAGCCACTGGTCTCCTGAGCATTTACTGTGTGCTAGACAGCCAGCTTAGGAATTCACACACTTTACCTCGCTTAATCCTCCCAGAGGCACCAGGAGGTAAGTGTGCATTTCCAGAGGAGAAAACAGAGGCGCAGAGAGGTAGAGCTACTCACTCAAAGGCTACCCAGCCAGGAACCAGCAGAGCTGGGACTCAGACTCATGTCCATTGTAAGAAAAATAAAGTTTCCATAGACTGGGCTGCACAGAAAGTTCCAGGCAGGCAGGCACAGTGTTTTATTTAGCATTTTGGCCCTGGTGCTGGGTAGAGTACCTGGCAAACAGCGGGAGTTCAGTGTTTGCAGAATGAATTGCACAGGGCCACTCCTCTGCGCCAGGCACCGTGTTAAGTGTCCTCTATCCCCACTGAATCCACCCAGTGGGCCTACAATGAGGTGAGAGCATCTGTATTTCACAAATGGGGAAACTGAGGATCGGAGGAGTCAGGTGTGATATAGGATACAAGATGGCAGAATGGGGAGTGGCCCCAACTCAGTAAGAGGGTGCTGCAGCCTGGAGTCCTGTGAGTGCCCCTCCTGGCATGGCTCTGCCCCCTGAGATTAAGAGTTTTGTGACTCAGTTTCCCCTCAATGAAAGTATAATACCAGCCTTTGGAGCCCTGGGCTGGGAAGACCAGGCATACTTGTCTATGAGGGTTAACGATCTTCCTCCAGCTGATGCATTTGCACTTCTGCAAGGGGCCCACCCTCTCAGCCTAGAACTTCTCAACCTACAGGCAGCAGAGACCATTAGCTGTTTTTCACTCTCTTTGGATGTCAAATCTCTAATGGTTTTGTCCCAATTCCTTCAATTTTTGGGGGGGCCGCACAATGAGGCATGTGGGATCTCAGTTCCCCAACCAGGGATCGAACTCCTGCCTCCCTGTATTGGGAGCATGGAGTCTTAACTACTGGACCGCCAGGAAATCCCTTACAGCCCTTTCAATTTTAAAATTAATCCTGCATCCGCGTTTGGAGTCAGGGATGAAGATTCAGTGTTCACTACCTGTCTGCTGTGTGACCCTGGGCAAGTGGCTTGACCTTCTTGAGTCTGCACTGCTTCAGCTGTACAGTAGGGCAGGATGGCAATATGTACCTCCATGGGGGCAGTCGGGATAAATGAACTCCTTTCTGTAAGGGGCTGAGTGCACTGCCTGACACAGAAGAAGCACCCAAGAAACCAACCTGCAACGAGGGTAGCTCATCATTTAAAACCAAATCCAAAGGCTGCTCTCCCTGCAGCACCCCTCCTGGCCTTCCCACCTTGGAGCCCTTTTCCTGCTGGATTTGGCTGTCTGTCTTGGGGTCACATGGTCCCTGCTGGACTCTGAGGGCAGGGTAGGACTCGGGTTTGAGTTTCCACAGGGCTCAGCACACAGTAGATGCTCAGAGAATGAGCTGATGAAAAGCCACAGCTGAAAACTCCTGTCATCTCTTCTGAAAGGGCACAGCCATTCACTGAGCGCCCACTGGGTACCAGCATCACGCTGGATGCTCTCCTCTAATCATCTTTCAACCCTTAGCTGTCAGGGGTAGTGAGAGTAAGACGGGAGGCCAGGGCAGGGGGCACTCCTGGCAGAAGAAATGGCAGAAAACAAGGGTGGGGGACAATGCCTTCTGAAGTTAAGTATCATCTTTGGGAAAATCTGTCATCATTAAACTCTGCATTTTTTATGGTTAAATACTCTTTTATGTTACCTGTCTGTGCTCCCTTGACCCCTAGAGGACCAACTGGGCAGATGTTTGTACTGGGAGGAAGGGAAGGAGGTGAGGGGTGCCAGAGACAATGACGGATCTCTTGTTACATTAAAATCTATTTTGCCTTTATCTGCGAAGGTGGCTTATCCACTAGATGGCAGCAGAGCTAGCCATTTGGGATAGACACAACGCTAAATTCTTAACCTCCCTCAAGACTACTTTCATCAACATATATTTCAGATGCTTCAAAGATTCAAATTTCTAAAAATTCAGATCACAAAAGTACTTTAAAAAACTATATAACCTTCAGGCAAGAAGGTTTTTTTTTTTTTTAATATGACAATAAATCAAGAAGCCATAAAGCAAAGGTCTGGTAAGATTTCCTGCTTTCTGCAAATATTTTTTGAATGCCTACCATGTACCATATACAAGAGACATAGTGAACAAAGTTAAGAAACAAAAGGCAAACTAGGGGAGAAGCTATGAAACACGTTTACCAGGACAAAGGTTAATATCCCTAATACACAAAGAGTGTCCACAAATCAATAAGAAAGTGATTTCTCTATTAGAAAAATGGGCTAAGTATATGCAAACCAGTGACTGATAAAATAATAAATATGAGTGGTTCACCCACATATGAAAAGATATTTAGTGTAACTAAGAAATGAAGGAGTACAAAATAACAAGAAGAAAAAAGAATTCTTAGTCTTTCTGACTATTCCTGGGTTTGTGGTCAATATGTGGATACATGTTCCTTCCCAAGTTTTCTTCCTCACCCTCAGAACTACAGCATAGTACCAATATGCCATGCATTCCCAAGAACCCCAAATGCCCAGTGTTGGGAATGAGGTTCAGTAAATTATAATACAGCCACGCAAGAGACTATTACACAAGATGAACCAAAGTTACTCAGAATTTGTAATCACACAGGGAAAATACAGATGCTTGTAGTGAGTGAAAGGAATCAGAACTGCAAATGGTACATACAGAATGAATGACTGTTTTGAAAAAGTACATGGGGAGAAGATCAGATAGAAAAACAACAAAATATTACCACTGCTTTTCTAGTATGGTTTCCCCTGCCTCCCTTCTATTTTGTGTACTTTTGAAATTTGACAGTAGGCATATGTAACTTTTATAACTGCAGAGAAAAAATTTGAAGATCTTAAACATTGGAAAGTATTTTCCTACTGCACATTCATCAACTCTTCCCTAAATCTCTCACCCCACATCCTTGACAACTGACAGAGCTGAATGAAATCCACAGCCAACGTGTGTGACGTGTGTAACTTATACCCTGATGTCAGCTTTGCAATGGGCTGCTGATTATCAAACCCTGCCAAATGCTTTCATGCACAGGTATAGGATCCTCACGGCAATGGATTAGCAGGTTCTATTATCCCTCGGCTAAACACACAGAAACCAGAGCACAGAGGAGTTCAGGTCCCTGCCCAAGGTCACACAGCTCAAAAACACCAAGCTGAGAGTCCCACCCCACCGAGTCCAATGCTACCACCTCCATCACCTAAGCTGTCCAGCCTTGCCTCTTGAAAGAAGGAGCAGAGAGACAAACTCGTGCCAGGAGTTGCCATTTCCTGCTGCTGCTACTGCTAAGTCGCTTTAGTTGTGTCCAACTCTGTGCGACCCCATAGATGGCAGCCTGCCAGGCTCCCCGGTCCCTGGGATTCTCCAGGCAAGAACACTGGAGTGGGTTGCCATTTCCTGCATCAGTCTAAAAAACACCAAAGTAAAGCCAGAGGAAAAAAAAAATGGGAGGAGCACTCACCTCTCTTATCTCCTCAGCAGTGTTCCTCTGCCTGCCCTCTAACTCCCTCTTTCCTTGTTTTCATTTAAATTTTCCCCTTTTTTTTCACTGTTAACTAATCACTCAGTAAGTTAGCTCTCTCTGAAGCTCGGGTCGGTACCTAGTGACTGTGAGCGCAATAAAGAAAGCAGCCATCACCGGTACAGAAGTCAGAAAGGTTTAAATCAAATCATCCTCCACAACAATGACATTAATTATGCTTTTAACACGTTTTACTGCTTTTTTTTCTCACTTCACGCCACATCTGTGTGAACAATATCCAAAAGATTTACGGTTTTCTTTCGTAATTACAGACATACAGGCTGCACACTTATCAAAATACTTGCTGAGCAATCACGCTATATCGCATTCTCTGCCAAAGATTTGTGTTGGCAGCAGTCACTCAAAACAAAAATGTTGAATCAGGACTTGTGTGGCTTGGTGGCGGCGGGGGGGCAGGGAGGGGGAGGAGGAAGTATTTCGACAAATAATTTGCCTGTCAAGAAATATAAAAACAGGAGAGTGTGCATCCTGGCAAATTTTCCAGGAGTGTTATTTTTATGGAGGGGGTTGGGGCGGGGTGTGTATGGCGGGGACAGTGAGCAGGGAAGCTCTGAGCATCAACAACACATCTGACATTTGGTTCTTGTGTCTGAGGATAAAATTTAATGAGAACAAAAATATGTCTTCCTAATTCCCCTAAGAAATCATTAAAACATTTTGTTATTCTTAAATGTCTTGAAAATGAATTAGAGCCCTGAAGGGGCTGTTCCTGCGGTATGTCTCCATCAGTTAAGGCTCCTTCTCTCTAACTCGGTGACAGCTGGGGATGTACGTACCCCCCTGGCCCCTCCATTTCTGGGGAGTAGAGCTGCAAAGTCAGACACGTGGAGTCAGCACCAGGCTTGGAATGACCCTTTGGGGAGAGGGGCAAGAGGGCACAAGAACCTTCCAGGAAGTTCCAGGCCAATCTGGGGAGCTCCCACAGTCCCTGACTGGCACTGCGGTTCTGGACTCGTGTGTTAATAGACATACTTCCAGAAAGATGAGGACCCCATCGTGAACCCCAGAAATGATGCTCTTTTTCCAAGGCGGGGATGTAAGCCCCTCCTTACCCCAAACACTCCCCTGGATTTGAGACAACAGGTTACTGGCCTGATGGTCTGTTCTCCTCTGCCACCAGAATGCAAGTTCCCTGAGGGCAGGGCCCGCGTCTGCCTCGGTAGACTCACGGCCACGTTTCCAGTGTCATGGTCCCTGTTCACACAGCAGGCACTCGATAAATGCCATCTGAGTAGGTGACACGTGACAAACAGAAGGCACTAGTTGAAAAAAGTACCTTTTCATTTAAATAGCTCTTTTCCCTTTTTCTGCATCTGAATCTTTTTTCTAATTCAATCAACAAACAATTACTAGGCGGTTACCGTGTACTGGATTCCGAGTACACACATTCAGTATACATCAGTCCCAGGCTTGGAGAATTGCACTTGTCTGAGGGACACACAGGTGATGACAACAGTTAACACTTAGCAAGTGCCACCATGTGCCACGCACGAGGAAGCCTCCCAGTGACTGTATGAGGCAGGCGCTGATAAATTTCTCCCAATTTATAGAAGTGTGAAGCTCCGAGGTGAGTTAATTCGTCTACAGTAAACCAGTGAGTAAGTGGTACAGGCAGGACTTGAACTGGGATCTGAACCTGGAAACACAAGCCATCTCAGTGCTGCCCCCTGGTGCTACATGAGAGGTACTACGAGGCACAGTGGAGTAGTTGGGCGTGTGGATTTGAGTGTGGATTTGTGGGAGGTATCTTTGGAGTCCATACAGGTCATCCTCCAACATCATTCACCACTGAGACTGTGCAACCCAAAGGAAGGAGTGGGAAATAAGAGGGTATCATTTTCCAAAATTTTTTCCTAGACAGTCCTGATAAGGGTAGAGACATCATAAGCAAAAAGGCTGCAAGGAATGGGACAGCCTCTTGGACTCTCCGCCATGTGCCTGCTGTGGCTCTGAGTAAGGGTGACAATGACCGGGGCTGCAGACACAGCTGCCCTGGCCTCAAGCCACGGGGGGTCAGGTCCCTACGGGGGTAGGCACAGAGCCTGGAGGGCTGTGCTGTCTGGTTTCGGCCACTCTTGCCACCCAAGCATTTTGACTGAGAAAACCAATGTGGCCAGGCTGCCTTCCTAAGGGTGCAGAAGCAGGGCGGGGCGCGGCACTGGAGAAGAGTGAGTCGAGTCTCCAGGTGCCACTGCCGTGGGCTGAATGGTGACTCCAAAACAAACATCTGTATCTTAATGCCTGGAACCTGCAAATGTGACCTGTTTTTGGAAGAAAGGTCTTTTGCAAATGTAATTAAGGATTTCAAGGTGCGACCATCCTGGATTCTCTGTGTGTGTGTTCAGTCACTTAGTCATGTCCAGCTCTTTGCAACCCTATGGACTGTAGCCCACCACGCTCCTCTGTCCGTGGAATTTTCCAGGCAAGAGTACTGGAGTGGCTTGCCTTTTCCCCTAAATCCAATGACCAGTCTTACAAGAGAATGGAGAGGGGGATTTGGGATAGAGAGACACAGGGAAGAAGGCTGTGTGAACATAAAGGCTGAGATGAGTGATGCGTCCACAAGCCAAGGGACACCTGGAGCCACCGGAAGCTGGGAAAGGCCAGGAAGGATCCTCCCCTAGAGCCTTCAGAGGGAGCACAGCCATGCCCACACGCCTTGTTTTCAGATTTCTGACCTCCAGAACTGAGAGAGAATAAGAATCTGTTGTTTTAAGCCCCCTGGTTTGTGGCAGTTTGTTCCAGGAACCATAGGAAACCAGCATAGCCTCTCACGAGTATCCAAGTTATGACATGGAACAGATGTTCTGGAAATAGTTTTTGAATGTGCCCAGAGCTGAGTCATCCCATCTCTCCCTGACTGTGAGGCATCGGTGCCAGGGTGACTGACACTGGCCGGGCCTGTTCCTTCGGGGCCCGTATCGTGCAGAAGGTGGAGCCGGTGCAACTTCTATACCTGGCCAGTGCCTCTCTGTGATGTGTTCCCAGATCTCCTGGGGAGTTTGTCAAAATGCAGAGGCTTCAGTGGCCCGAGGTTCTGTATTTGTAATCAGCTCCAGGCGAACCCAATGCTGCTGGCCCCTGGGTCGCACTTTGAGTAGAACAGCCTAGAAGACTTCCCTCCTCACCCAGTCCACGTGCTTTCAGAGGGAAGCGTCACATCACTGTTGCTGTATTCGTTTCCTGGGGCCACCATAACAAAGCACCACTGACTAAGGTGGCTTAAGGCCACAGAAGTTTACTCTCTCAGCTCTGGAAGCCAGAAGTCCAAAATCAAGGTGTTGTCAGGGCTGTGCTCCTTCTGAAGGCTCCAGTGGAGGCTCCTTCCTGGCCTCTTCCAGCTCCTGGTGGTCTTAGGCACGCCTTGGCTGGCAACTGCATCACTCCAACCTCTGTGCTGTCTTCACATGGCCCTCTTCTCAGTGTTCCTAAAACTCCCTTTCTTCTTCTTAAAAGGAGACCCTTCAGCAGATTTAGGGTCCTCCCTAAGTCCAGGATGTCTCATCTCAAGATCCTTAACTAATGACATCTGCAGAGACCCTGCTTCCAAATAAGGTCACACTGCGAGGTTCAGAGTGGACAAACATTTGGGGAGGACACTATTTACACCACCCCAGTTGCCCAAGACAGATGGAATGAGAGACTTTCCCATCCCCATCACAGAGATCTCACAAACGACCTTGGCATCAACTAGAAACGACTTTGCCTTCTCCGTGGCTCAGCCTAGAGTGGGACCTCACATTCTTCTTCATAAACCCCCAGCCCCAGTCACTCCTGACCTTACTAATTCCTGCAGCTGTGTGGAGTACTGGGAATGGATAGAGTGGCTGTCTGGGTGGAGACGGTTAGCAGAGTGGGGCCTTCTCCCAGCTCCACCATTATTAAGCAAATCACTACATTCTGGGTTCCTATTTCTAGGTCAATAAACGAAGAAGTTGCAGAGGATGGGCCATTTTAAAAACGGGAAACTGTCTGCAGAAGTATATCTCATATGCACAAGGACACAGCTGAAGGTTCTCCAGTTGATCAAATCTCTGTAATCCACACCCAGATCAAAAAACGTATCTAGTGCCCAAAGGCTCCTTCCAGGAACTATCACCCCATCCAAGAAAAACCACTCTCTTGACTTCTCACAGCATGAGTGCCTTTTTTTTAGGTGAAATTCTGTGATGCAAAATTTACCATGTTTAAGTAAGCCATGCAGTGCCAGTTAATACATTCATGATGTTGGTCAACTACCTCCTCTATCTAGTCTGAGAACATTTTTATCCCCCTAAAAGGTAAACCCTACACCCTTTAAGCACTCAGTCCCATTCTCTCCTCCCTTCAGACTGCTGACCACTAATCTAATTTCTGTCTCTACAGATTTGCCTCTTTTGGATCCTTCATATAAATGGAATCATAAACTGTGTGACCTTTGGTATCTGGCTCCATTCACTCAGCATTATATTTTTAAGGTTCATCCACACTGTGGCATGTGTCTGCGACTCATCCCTTTTGATGGCTAAAGAATAGTCCGCATTTTATTCATTCATTCACTGATGGACATCTGGGTTGTCTCCCCCTTCAGCCACTGTGAACAGTGCTGCCATTAATTTTTGCCTGTCTTCATCTTTGATGTAAATAGAGTCACACAGTATGTGCTGTGTGGGTTTGGTTTTGGCTGAACATCAAGTTTTTGAGGTTGGCCATGCCATGTTGGTGGAAACATCTGCAGTCTTTCCTCCAGCGCCCTCTGCTGCCAGGGAGCACTGGGTGCCTTCTGCTCTTGGTGGGAAGTGGATGGGGGCTCTGGTGGTCAAGACCATCGGCTCCTCAAGAAGATCCAGGTGGCAGATCTCACTAGGAGCTCCCCAAAGCTCCCCGGCTGTTGTTGGAAGGCAGTGTGGTAAGACAGACAAGTCGGGTGGGGACACATCACACCAGACTGGGTGTAGACCCCCTCAGTCTCCACAACTCCTACCCATGGCAGGGCCTGGCCTTGCCCAGGAGTCTTGGCCTGTCCCCAGAACCCACTGAGAGAAGGCGCCTGTGTAACAGTCCTCATGGCCGATTCTTTTTGTTTTTTTATTCAATTATGGAGCCCAAGCAAGTCTTACCTGGTGCTTCAATTAATTGCTTGTAAACACTCAGGAAAGCGGCTTCGGCCTCCTGACTTCTCTTACTAAGAGCCACCACCTTTGGAAACAACAAGAGAAAGAATCACGTGTGACCATGGCATCGGAGTCTATAAGCAAATGTGATCATTCTCCACATGCGCAAACATGGGATTGAGGGGAGGAAGAAGGGGAATGAAGGTTCCAAGTATGGCGTAGCAAGTCTGGGTTCAAGTCCCAGCTCCACTGCATCTGGCTGTGTGACGCTGGGCAAGTCACTGCCCCGCTCTGATCCTCAGTTTCCCCATCTGTAAAATGGGGTAAATAACAGAAACTACTTGCCAGGCCAGCTATGAGGGTTAAATGAAGCTGTATATAAGTACTTAGCACAGGGCCTGGCACACAGTAGGTTATTAACAGCTCTTACTATTATTACTGATATTAACAGGCAATGTTGGAGATTCAAATATGACACATGTTTTATGGGAAAGAGGGACACATCTGGGGCATATTTCTTGACACTGCTAATTAAAGAGAAATTGTTGACTCTCTAGTAAGATACCAGTTTCAACAGATGTTGAGTGACAGTTATGTCAAACAGTTCCTAGCATACCAAAGGTGCTCAATAAATGCTTCCTGACTGATGAACACACCAATGACTGATGACCAGTGGTGAGGAGCTACCTTCATGTACTTGTTCTCTTGCTTATGGGCATTTTTTTTGTCCTGCCGGTGAGACTCCATAAGGTGTATTTCTGGGGCTTAGCATCATCTCCTCCCTCCATTCCTGCTGTGAATTCTGAGCTCTGGCCTCGCAGCTAACCTGATGCTGGCTCTTGGTGGACAGTCCCCTCGGCATAGTCCTGGGGCTCCCTGGCATACTGCTGGGCTGAGCTCCTGGCACCCACAGGACAGCATCCCTATCTCCTCGAGGACACACCAGGCTGGGCATCCCCGTTTGGACTGGAACAGAGCTTTATTCTCCCGGACACTGATATACCTCTCCCTCTGGTGCCAACTTCCTATATGATGAATCTGTCAGAGCGTCTATTTGTCAACGCCCTCTTTCAGAGCTGGGCTTTTCCTACGAATCCCAGTGATGCCATCTGGGGGAGTGTCTGTTACTGAATTCCTCCCCTCCAAGTGAGCTTCTCTCATAGCTCAGTTGGTAAAGAATCCGTCTGCAATGCAGGAGACCCCAGTTTGATTCCTGGGTCGGGAAGACCCCCTGGAGAAGGGATAGGCTACCCACTCCAGTATTCTGGCCTGGAGAATTCCACGGACTGTACAGTCCAAGGGGTTGTAAAGAGTCGGACAGGACTGAGCAATTTTCACTCACAAGTGAGCTCTGTGAGCGTGTGTTCTGGTGCACAGAAGGGGCTCCACATAATTAGTTGAGTTAACAAATTCCAACTGGGTAGCAGAGACTCTAGGTCCTGTCTGTGACATGGAGAAATGTCAGGGGCCAATTCTGAGACAGTCTGCTCTCACAGAGGTGACCAACCGAGGCACAGGTCCTGGAGCCAGGCTGCCTGGGTTCACATCCCAGCTCCACCACTTATTATCTGTCCTTGATCAAGTGGGTCACTTCAATTCCTGTGCTCCTACTTTCCTTTCTGTAAAATGGGGATAATAAGAGGACAGCCTCCCTCAAAGTTCTGCTAGAAGATCAAGTGAATTAGCACGATGGAAAGGTGGCTGCAAAGTTTCTGGCAGGCATTAAGCCCCACAGGCATGTCACCTCTTGGTATGATCAACCCTTGCTTCTTGTCTCTTATGGGGATAGTTCTGCCCAGTACTGCATGATCATCTTCACCTGTGTTCATCTTTTCTTAGGTGTGAGAAAGCCTTGCCTCCTCACACAGTGGTATATACTCTGGGACGAATTTGAAAACCACAGTTGTTTCTCTACAGCTTCCAGTATGGCAGCCAAGAGCCTCATGTGGGTACCACACACTGGAAATGTGGTGAGTTCAAATCCAGATGTATTGTGAGTACAAAATATGCATTGGATTTCGGACATAGTTCAAAAAAAGAGACTGTACGACCGCTATCAGCTATCCTTATGTTGACTGCATGCTGAAGTGATAAATTTGGGGGCATGCTGGGTTAAACAAAATATATTATTAAAATTCATCTCACCTGTTTCCTTTTACTTTTTAAAATGTAAGTATTAGAAAATGTAAAAGTACATCCATGGATCATATTATATTTCTATTGGACAGCACAGCTTGAAGGTTTTACAAGGTCCACTGAGAATTTGTTATTTAAGAGAGGTGGCGAGAAATGTATGGTGGATGTTGAGCAAGTGATTTTAAAAAGGTCAGTTACAAAAGCTCTTTAAGCTCTCTTGTTATTCTGAGAACAGTCTCTGATCGCTTACCTTCCAGAGTGAATGACAGTCTCATTCATTCAACAAGCATTTCCTGAGCACCCACTATGTGCCATGCATTGTGAACTGAGAGCTCAGTGGCGAACAGTGCAGCCTCCAGCCCCACCCCATGGGACTCACGGTTCAGCGCGAAGACCAACATTAAAGCAGATTCCCCAGATAATTCATTAATTACATGTGCTAAACACTTCAAAGGAAAAGCACAGGGGTCTTGCGAGTGTGTAAGTGTGGTGAGACTGACCCAGTTTGATGGGTGGAAGGAACATCAGGAATTCTCTCTCCATTAGGGGAAGCTGGTGATGGACGGAACAAATGTCCTAGAATCTAGGCAAAGGGAAGGTTTTCATTCTTGCTAAGATGTGCAAGGCACAGTTCCTGCTCTGGGGACTCACAGCTGAGTGGGAGACACAGCTACGACAAAAAGAACACAGGAGGAGGTGATGCAAATGCTGGGGTCTCCAGAGTAACGCGAGGAGGGGGCAACTAATTTAGAGTTTGGAGGGACATCCCTGATGCCCAAATAACAATCATCATCATAATAATATGATATTCAGAGTTTACCATGTATCGTGTGCACATGCTCACTCAGTCGTGTCCAACTCTTTGCAACCCCATGGACTGTAGCCCACCAGGCTCCTCTGTCCATGGGGATTCTCCAGGCAAGAATACTGGAGTGGGTTGCCATTTCCTTCTCCACAGAATCTTCCCACCCAGAGATCTAACCCGCATCCCCTGCACTGGCAGGAGGATTCTTTACCACTGAACCACCTGGCAAGCCCACCATGTACCACACGCTCTTACTATTCATAATCATATCTCTCCATGGACACACCAATCACTGGAGGTAGCTTCTGTCATTATCCCCATATCACAGATGAGGAAACCAAGGCTCAGTGAGGTTAAGTATCTTTCCCAAGGTCACTCAGTAAGTAAATGGCAGAGTGAGATTCACACCAGGTCTGGCGGCTGAAATTACTATTCTGAATCCAGAAGTGGGCCCCTTTCTCTTGGACAGAAAAACCACCCCAGCCAGTGGGGACAGTCACTCAGGCCCCATTTGGATGCTGATGCCTTGAGATGCTACCTACGGCTGTACCAGGTCAGGAACTGCTGTGCTGCTGACCTGGGGTCCAAGAAAAGCCCTGAGAAACAAAAGCAACTCATCTCCAGAACCCTAGATGGAGAATCATCAAAGATCAGTCAGGAGAAAATCTGAATGCTTCATTTTATGGTTGTCTGTGCTAAGCATGTGTAGTAGCTGGAGCTTGGGGAAAGGCATAAAAATGCTCTATTGAGGGACTTTGCTGGTGGTCCAGTGGCTAAGACTCCACACTCACATTTTAGTAATGTGCTGCCGAAGCAAGCCCTAAGACGTCGCACTCCCAAGGTAGGAGGCCTGGGTTTGATCCCTCGACAGGGAACTAGATCCCATGTGCCGCAACTAAAGTTCTCACGTGCTGCAATTAACACCTGGTGCAACTAACTAAATAAATATTAAAAAAAATAAGCTCTATTGACTTTCCTTGGACTGCAAGGTCAAACCAGTCAATCCTAAAGGAAATCAATCCTGAATATTCATTAGAAGGACTGATACTTTGATACAATAGAATACTGATTATAATACATTAGAATACTGATACTGTGATACATTAGAAGCGCCAATACTTTGGCTACCTGATGCAAAGAGCTGACTCATTAGAAAAGACCCTGATGCTGGGAAAGACTGAGGGCAGGAGGAGAAGGGAACAACAGAGGACGAGATGGTTGGAGGGCATCATTAACTCAATGGACATAAGTTTGAGCAAACCCTGGGAGATAGTGAAGGACAGGGAAGCCTGGTGTGCTGCAGTCCATGGGGTAGCAAAGCGATGGATGTGACTGAGCAACTGAACAACAAAATTGACTTCTAAAAAGGAATTCAGGGCAGAAGTAGAGGCGAGTGCCATAAGGTTCTGTTATTATTTCCCGGTCCATGCCCCATAGCACCAAGATCCCCTGGAAGGGGCATGGCAACCCACTTCAGTATTCTTGCCTGGAGAATCCCATGGATAGGAGCCTGGTGGCTATGGCCCACAGGGTTGCAAAGAATCCGACACGCCTAAGCGATGCAGCATGCAAACCCACAGCACCCTCTACTGTCCATTCATGGTGCTTATCAGTTGTGTACCGATGATCTGTGCAACTGTCTCCTTACAATGTCAGCCTGCCCCACAAAAGCTATGCTGTTCAACACAGTAAGCACTAGCCCACGTGACCAGTGAGCACTTGAAATGTGACTATTCAAACTCAGATAGGCTGTATGTGTAAAATACGGGATTTCTAGGTTTTAGAATGAAAAAAAAAAAAAAGAATGTAAAATATCTCAGTAATTTTTATATTGATTTCATGTTGAAATGATAATATTGTGGATGTGCATGTGCACTCAGTCGCTCAGTCATGTCCAATTAAACCCTATGGACTGTAGCCTGTCAGGCTCTTCTGTCCATGGGATTATCCCGGTGAGGAATACTGGAGTGCGTTGTCATTTCCTACTCCAGGGGATCCTTCCGATCCAGGGATTGAACCCTAGGCTCCTGCATTATCAGGCAGATTCTTCAGCACTGGGTCACTGAAGAAGCCCAATATTGTGGACTTTTTGTTTTTGTTTAGTCGCTAAGTTGTGTCCGACTCTTTGTGACCCCATGGACTGCAGCATGGCAGGCTCCGCTGCCTTTCATTGTCTCCCAGTTTTTGCTTAAATTCACACCCATTGAGTTGATGATGCTATCTATCCATCTCATCTTCTGCTGTCCCCTTCTCTTTCTGCCTTCAATCTTTCCCAGCATCAGGATCTTTTCCAAAGAGTGGGCTCTCTGGATCAGGTGGACAAAGTATGGGAGCTTCAGCATCAGTCCTTCCAATGAATATTCAGGACTGATTTCCTTTAGGATTGACTGGTTTGATCTCCCTGCAGTTCAAGGGACTCTCAAGAGTCTTCTTCAACACCACAGTTCAAAAGCATCAATTTTTTAGTGCTCAGCCTTCTTTATGATCCAACCTTCACATCCATACATGACTACTGGAAAAACCATAGCTTTGACTAGATGGACCTTTGTTGGCAAAGTGATGTCTCTGCTTTTTAATATGCTGTCCTGGTTTGTCATAGTTTTCCTTCCAAGGAGCAAGCAATACTGTGGACATGTTGGGTCAAATAGAATATACTATTAAAGTTGAACTCACCTATTTCTTTTCACTTTTTAAAATGTAGCTACAAGAAAAATTTAAATTACTTATGTGGCTTGCATTATACTTTTTACTGGACAGCGTTGTTTTAGATTAAAGGTTAGAAAACCTATGACCCTTGGGCCAAATGTGACCCTTCATCTGTTTAAATAAAGTTTTATTGGAACACAGCTACAATCATTATGAATGACTGTACCTACAGACACCGAGACAGTCACCATTTAGCTGCTTTACTGCTACAGTGGAGGAGTTGCAGAGTTGTGATAGAGACTCTGGCTGCAACACTGAAAATATTTGCTCTCTGGCCCTTAATAGAAAATATTTGCTGATACCTGTTTTAGAGGTTCACCTAATGGCTGGACAATACACTCAAAAGCAGAGATCAAAAAACATCCTGGAATGGCATTAACTTTGAGTTAGTTTAAATTTAGGGCCTCTCATAGTAAATATGACTCTTGAAGACAGTGATCATTTGGAAGTTCTGCCTCATTCAGTCTGGTTTTAGAGTTATGACCCTAACTGTTTCTAGAAGGCCAGGTCTGATGGTATCAGAGTCTGATCAGGTGCTGAGCCCAATGTCATGAAGAATCTCTTGGCCTCAGTTTGTTCATCTACCAAGTGGGAAGAATAATCTCCATTTGCCTAAGAGGCTGTTGGGGGAGGAATGGGCTAACTAATACATGGCAAAGAGTACCATGGAAAATGGAAAAAGAGCTTTCTAATAAAGCAAATAATTATTTTTCCAACCATACAAGATATCTTTTCCAAGAGCTGCAACTCTAACGCATTTCACCCACATGCCGAGAACAGGTGAGCCCAGCAGAAATAAAAGGCCACGTGTTTCTGCCTCATGGCTGGGTCCCCTCGTGCAGAAGGGCAGGAGGAAAGGGTCCAGAAGGACAGATCTGGCTTGTGACAGGCAGATCTCTGAAGGCCATCTGGGGGAGGAAGAGGAGGAGGACGAGGTGGCGGCCAGCTACAGACACCAAGAAGGTCACCATCAGAAATAGCTCAGCGTCTTCTGATGAAGCAGGCGGCATTCACACCACCCGATGAAATAGAAGGGGTGAAAACGTGTTTGGTCCCGAGTCTGGAAGTAACAGGTGTAGAACTGATTAAGCCAGAGAAGCAAAAGCCTGTTCTAGCTGCCGAGCACTTGTCTGTCAGGTGGCTAAAAAACGGCAAGTTTGGGGACCCCCGAGGCTGTGCTTTCATGAGCCATCTGAGATGGCAGTGACATCTACTGGCTACTGAGAACAGCTCCATGCCAAGCTGGCCACAGAGTTCCTGGAAACTAAACCCTTATTCTGTGTCCAGTGCCTTCTCTTTGGCATCTTTGCAGACAGCCCTGAGACGTGAGCACGGTTACCGCTCCCACTCTACAGAGGAAGAAACTGAGGTTCGGGGCAGCCAAGTCACTTGGCCAATGTGGAAATAACTAGTTATTGATGGGGCTGGTATCCACGCCCAGCTTCCTCTCATTCCAGGGCTCAGAACTGCAACTAGAAACCGTTGCTTCTCAAAGGGTGTTGCATAGCGCCCTGGGTGTGAAAACAGGGACGTGTGATCAAGCCTGGACCTACCTGCCTTCTCTGTGGACTGTGCAAATCCACTAGCACACTGGATGCTCTGACAAGAGCTACAGGAGAAAGCGTTCTTCAGCTTGGTGTAGCCCAGGATTTTCCCAAATACATTTGGTCTCGGAACATTTGCATCAGAGAATAAAACTAGGGTTCCGTTAAACACACTGTGATAACAGCTGCCCTCTACCCCTGGGTCCTGGGCTCTGGGGACGGTGGGCCGTTGTGGTTCTGAGAGACAGGGGGAATCTGATGCTGCAGGAATTCTGGAAGAAACTGACAAGTGACGGGCAGTCGAGAGGCGAGTATTCAGAGGGTCTCAGAATCAGTGCCTTTGAGGAGGAAGCAGAGGAAGGAGATTTGAGGAGGAAAGGCGTCAGCCCAGGGTAGGGGAGAGGTGGGCGGGAGCATGTCCTTTAACACCCTCAGAGGCCTGGTTCTCCTTCTGGGGAGTGAAGATCTAAGGGCACATGGCGAGCAAAGAAGAGCAAGAATGAGGGGAAGGGAATTCACTGGTGGTCCAATGGTAAAGTATCTGCCTTGCAACGCAGCGGATATGGGTTTGATCCCTGGTCAGGAAGTAAGATCCCACATGCCGTGGAGCAACTAAGCCTGTGCACTGCAACTACTGAACCCCAAACCGCGAGAGAGTCTGTGAACGACAACGATAAAAGACACTGCATGCCGCAACGAAGATCAAAGATCCGGCATGTTGCAACCAAGACTCAATGCAGCCACATAAATAAATAAAAATAGATAAAAAAGGAAGACTGAGAGGAGACAAGGAGGAAGTGGCCATAGAGAGTGAGGATATGCAAAGAGTGAGGGGCACAGAGAGCAAGGGGAGCAGAGAGCTGGGGGCTCACAGACACTGAGGGGAGCAGACAGGAGGAGGGTTCACGGAGGGTAACGGAGGCGAGGACATGGAAGCAGATGGAAGGAGGGCTCAGAGTGAAAGGAGGAGGGGTGTGGAGCACAGTGCAGGGAGCACAGGGAAAGATGGAGGAGGGACTGTGGGCCGTGCAGAGGAGCAGGAGGAAACCCTGGCCACCATGAGGCTGCGGCTGGACTGGCTCAGATGTGCAAGAGGGGAAGGGGCTTGTGGTGAGTGCTCAGAGGCTGCTGCAGGGTCTGGGGCAGGTGATGGTCCAGGCCCAGGGTGAGGTGGAGACGGGGAGAAAAGAACTGACCGGATAGACGATTAGGAGATAAAATCCTGATCCAGGACACAGTTGGGGCTGAAGGTAGGGAGGCGCGTATTTAGCGCATATTTAGGGGATGTATTTAGCCAAGAGCAAGGAGCAGACTCAGGGAGGCACACCACGAGAGCAGTCTACAGCCAGGTGAAGAGCTTCTTGGGTGTTGAGAGAAATACATGTATTTTGGACTGTAAAGATTCCAGCCCAGGATGAGAAGAAGGCACACATCTTACCCTATGCGATAAATCCCTTTTACTCACAATAAAATTCTGATGTCCTACAACTTGTAAAAGGCGATTATCAATTACCTTGTTCGGCTGATAGGAGAATTATTATCATCAACAGTAACAATGACTACTGAGTATCTGACACATAGAGTAGTAGTAGATCAGTCGCTCAGTTGTGTCCGACTCTTTGCGACTCCATGAATCGCAGCACGCCAGGCCTCCCTGTCCATCACCAACTCCCGGAGTTCACTCAGACTCACGTCCATCGAGTCAGTGATGCCATCCAGCCATCTCATCCTCTGTCGGCCCCTTCTCCTCCTGCCCCCAATCCCTCCCAGCATCAGAGTCTTTTCCAATGAGTCAACTCTTCACATGAGGTGGCCAAAGTACTGGAGTTTCAGCTTTAGTATCATTCCTTCCAAAGAAATCCCAGGGCTGATCTCCTTCAGGATGGACTGGTTGGATCTCCTTGCAGTCCAAGGGACTCTCAAGAGTCTTCTCCAACACCACAGTTCAAAAGCATCAATTCTTTGGCGCTCAGCCTTCTTCACAGTCCAATCCTCACATCCATACATGACCACAGGAAAAACCATAGCCTTGACTAGACGAACATGGTAACTCATTTAATCCTCACAACCCAGGTCGATGGGGGTGTTACAGCCCATTTAACAGATGAAGATATCAAGGTACAGAAGGGTGAAGACCACACTGTGTGGGAGCTGGGATGCAGACCCAGCTGGCGTCAGGGAGACGCCAAAGCCCATGCTTCCAACCCTCACTGGGGACTGAATCTCCCAGATGAGGGCCTGGAATATCAGAGAGCTGGAGGAGCTAGCTAGGTTTGCAGATGGGCAGTGGACAGAGAGGTTAGTGCCTGGGGGCTTTCAGCAGGACCTGACTCCTCTGCCTCACAGAGTGAGTTTGCTGGGGGCCTTGTTCCCAGGCAGGCACTAACTCTCACTCTCCCATACATCATTGATGTGGCTGAGCAAATGAAAATTATAATTTAATGTTGGGGCTTAAATAAGAAATAAGAGTTTGGTTCTTGTTTTTGGTAGCTGTTGTTGAGCTGGGCTCTCTCAGCTCCTGCCTGGACAGGGCAGAAGGCAGGGATCCTCTCTGGCCTTCTGAGATCTCAGGGGCATTCCCAGAGCAGGGTCAGGGAGGGTCCCAGAGAGGCCCCATCCTAGCTGAGGCTCAGGAGCCGGCAGAAGCCACTTCTAGAGCCTGATGGGATGGAATAAAATTAGCACATTTGGCCACCTGTCACTGTTTCAAATACTCAGGTATAAATCACAAATGCATTTTGAATCATCAGATGTAAGACACTAATTCAAATTCAAGCTTGAGCTCTGAAATCCCCTCTTCCAGGGCTGTAGGTCCAGCTTCTAGATCCTTCCCCAAAGCCTCAGCCTGCGACAGTAATGGACACAGGCAGGAGTTCAGGAACTACAACAGCAGGTGGCACTTACTGAGCACCCACTATGCACATGCCCCAGAGGCGTATCTTACCCACTATCCCTAAGACCCTTAAACACATAGAGTGCTTTACGCAATTAACTCACTCAATCCACGCAAAACTGCCAAGAGGTGGGAGGACTGAATTGTGTACCCGAATGTGACTGTATTTGGAGATAAGGCCTTTAAAGGGGTAACTGAGGTTAAATGAAGTCATACTGGTGGGGCCCGAATGCGACAGGATTGGTGTCCTTATAGGAAGAGACACCAGGGATGCAGAAGCAGAGGATCGCGGTAAGAAGGCAGCCATCTGCAAACCAAGGAGAGACCTCTCACCAGACGCCAACCCTGCCAGCACCTTGATCTTGGACTTCCCTGCTTCTAGAACTGTGAGGAAATAAAATTCTATTGTTTAAACTGCCTGGTCTGTGGCCCTCTGCTATGGTAGCCAGAGCTGCCCATCTAGCTCCAGAAGCTGCCATCTCATGGCTGGGCTTGTCAGTTCTTTAGGTCATAGTCCCATCAGGGGAGAGTGGATCTGTCTGTTCACACAGCCTTGCACACAGGAGGTGTTCAATAAATGTCTGCTGAAGAACGACTGTCACTGTCTATGTGTCATCCTTCGGGGTGATCCTCAGGCTGGAGAGGAACTGATAGCAGTGGGGGACGCTCTTTAGAGATGTCTGGAGAAGTACCAGGCATCCTGATCGGGGCTCCTGTTCTAGTTAAGGGAGAGTTGATGCTTCGTCCTGACCTCCCCTGAGCGCCACGCATTCACCCATCGTCAGCATCTGATGACACGCCCATGCTCAGGCTAACTTCTCATCTGGATGTTGTTCTATTTTCCTAACCAGATCGTGAGCATCTAGATGGCTAGGACTGGGGGCGGGGGTTTGTCATTTTTCTTTTTAACAATTTCAATATTTAATCAAGGATTACTTGACTTAATTTCATATGCAGCTATTAAAAGTAGAGAAATAAAAACAATAGAGAAAAGTAACAGCACATATATCACCAAATTGGGCCCAACTTTTTGGCATTTAAAAAAGTGAAATAAAATAATGCATGTAAAGTGTTAACCCAGTGTCTGACACATAACTGATGTCCAATAAATTCATTTTCTCAGCTATTTATTGAGCATCTTTGAGGGATGGGGGCTGTTCTAGGCACTGGGCATTCACCACCTAAGTCAGACTGACCCAAACTTATACCCTTGCAGAGCTGATACTCTGAAGGCTGAGGCAAGCAACAGAAGAAATCATGATACAAAAATTGAGTAAGTGAGAATCTGATCAAGTGCAAGGGAAGAAAACAAAGCTGGGAGGGGATAGGAGTCTGGAGTAGGGATGTGTGTCCTGCCTAGTAGGGCCAGGGAAGGCCTTGGGAGAAGAGGACAGTTGAGCAGACTTGTAGAAGAGGAGGGAGAGTGTCATTCGGCCATCTCAAGGGAAGAGTATTCTAGGAGACAGGATAGCAGGTGCAAAGGCCCTGGGGCAGGAGTATGTTTGGCTTGTTTGAGTAACAGCAAAGAGGCCAGTGCAGTGGGAGAAGGTAGGGGAAGAAGAGAAGAAGTCAGGGATCAAAGGATAGAGGGCAGAGCTTTGGAGGTCACTTGAGAACTAGGACTTTTTCCCTGGAAAGGAATGAGGAGCCACAGGAGGGTTTACAGCAGGTGAGGGACACGGTCTACAAATATTTCAGTAGGACCCCCCAGGCTACTGTGTGCACAATGGACTGAGGGGGCTGGGGTGGGAGCAGGGTGACCAGGGAGGTGGCTACTTTAACAGTCCAGGCGAGAAGGATGGCATTTCCAAGAGGGTGGAGTCAGTGGAGGTTGGGGGGAGTCCTGGGGTTCAGGATCCATCCTGAAGGTCCAGCCACAGGATCTGTTTCTCAAAATACAGTGTAGATACGGGGGAATGGTGAGAGGAAGAGAGGAAATGAGGACATTTCATGGTCAGGAGTGTGAACAACTGGATGATCTTCAACAACTGATGCTGTGATTTTCTCCTCCCTCAGAGGTAAATCAGGAGTGGGCACTAAATCCACAGACTGAGTGAAAAAATGAATGAATGAGATAAGGAAGGAGTTAAAGAGGCTCTCGGAGCGAATCCTTCTGAGCTACAAACTTAAATAAAAACCCGTGCCTAGAAAGATGATGAAGAATGACGCCCTGCAAGTAGCCCAGATTATGCTGCAACCTGGAGGGCTCTGTGGAGATCTCGTGCCAGCTCTCTGATGGAGTCACTCAGAGTGAGGGCACACAGGCCCAGGATCTGCCTGAGAGGTCCCAGCATCTCAGGGAAGCAGACGGCAGGGTGGGAAACAGGCAGTGCTGCACTTGGCAGTGGGCAGGCCTGGCTTCTGGGTTCAGCTGGGGCCTTGGGGCCTTGTTCACCTTTGGGCAAGTCATGCCCCCTTTCTGAGCCTCAGCTTCCCCATCTGTAAAGTGAAGGTGCTGGGTTTACAGTCCCTTACTCAAACTCACCTAAGCAGAAAGACAGGCAGACACTCTCCTTTCCAAACATTGGTCTCCACCTCACTGGGATTTTAATCAAAAGCAGTGGAAGGCCTCGGAAACCCACCCAGGCTTGGACTGAGGGGTGGGTCTGCTGGGAGAGCAAGAGGCAGGAAAGAGAAACACCGTGCAATTTTATTTTAATATTTGTAATTATTCCCAGGCTAAAAATAAGGCACAGAGCAAAGTGTTTTCAAATGTCGGCATTAATGAACACTTTTTATCCAACATAATACGGGCCCCCAAATGCATTTATGTCAGGCTCCGAGATCTCACGAGCAGTGCCCCTCGCCGGGCTGGCTTTCACGGCTTGGAAGCGGTGCAAAAATGAAATGTCCCACAAGTGCATGCTGGCAGGCCTGCTATTAGCAACAGTATAATCATCAATTACATCCAATCACAAACTACTGATTTTATAATTATCAAATGAAGTTCTAACTTCTCACCTCTGCTCAGCGGCAACTAATATAATCTCTCAGTTCAAAAAAGGGAAGCTTTTTTTTTTCTTTCCCTGTTCCTCTCATGCTCTTTCTCTCTCTTCTGGGGAAAAGAATTTCCAGGCCTCCACATAAGACTGCATTTAAATTGCTTGTCACTCAAAACAAAGGCGAACCACTCATTTGTAATTCACCAGCCACCTGAACAGACTGCCTGTTTTCCTTTAAGCATCCATGCACTGAAGCACAAAGATCATTTTTCTATTGTTAAAATTGTATAAGCCAGAGCTTTTTTTAGCAGCGAATACACAATTTCACTTCTCTTCCGAGGGCTCCCAGCATGAAAGGGACAGGAGGCTTTCTTTAGTGCCTTACAAATACATTTTGCTTTGGGGTATTAAAAAAAAAATCAACTATGTGCTCATATAATGAGTTGAAAAGCTATTAAAGTCGTTTACACATGAGGGCAGGGCAGAAGTTAGGTTTCCCATCCTGCCCAGGGTGTGGCCAGCATATGAAGTCAGATGATTGAGATTCATTCTCATGGGCACTGGGAGCATCTGTGTCCAATTTACTGTTTCTGGGAGCTCCCGGCATCACAAACATGGCTCCGTGCTGATTGGCATTCAGCTGGCAGACTTCGAGAACAGAAACAACCCAGGGGTGGGTGCCCCAGCTTGGACCTTGCTGGTCCAGGCAGGCTCTAGCTGAGTGCCTGACGTTCTGGCTACCTCATCCTAGAGGGCCAAGCCACGGACGACTGCCACGAA
This sequence comes from Bos javanicus, assembly GCF_032452875.1. Classification (NCBI taxonomy): domain Eukaryota; kingdom Metazoa; phylum Chordata; class Mammalia; order Artiodactyla; family Bovidae; genus Bos; species Bos javanicus. The sequence continues at coordinate 55,597,540 of NC_083884.1, read as the reverse complement.
GCCCCTGTATGCAACTGAATTCCGTCCCTCAGCCTTTGACAGCCAGGCCTATTTCGACAACAGCATAGTTTTTCTATATAACTGATTATAATCATAATACCTTCCAATTTTAATCTAGAGCTTTTTATAATTTACAAAGACCTTCCACAGGAATTAGTGAATCTGAGCTTCCACACACTCCCAGCAGGGAGGACTGTTCTTGTTTGAGGAGCCCAGAGACGCTGATACGGTGGTTCCAAGTCACACAGGAAGGGGTCGAGGCAGGGTGTGAACCGCGTCTTTGGATTCAGAGCCAGCTGTGCAGCAGAGAATTTGGGCCTGGATTCATGCAACTTTCCACTTGAAATGGGAGAGTAGCTTCTGTTTTTGGTAAATTAGAACCGACTCAGGTTCATCCCTAAAACGTCCCCCTCTCAGGCCTGAATGTGCTGTTTTCCTAGGAGGCAGACCAAGGAATGGGGCTCCTGCATGCCCACCAGAAGTTATTCATAAACCACAGCCAGTCTTTTCTTTGCAATAGCAGTGACAACTAACAATTCCTGATTTCAAACAACAGTGAAATTATTCTGCATCATACTGGGATGGTGGATACACGTTATGAGTTTGTCAAGGAAGACTGTACAACAGAAAAAGTGACCTCCTGATGTCAATCATGGACTTTAGTTAATAATAGTATATCAGCATTGGTTCATCAACTGTAACAAATGCAGTGAACTAATGCAAGATGTTAATAGGGGAAATTGGGGTAGAGAGCTCTCTACCTCTTGCTCAAATTCTCTCTAAATCTAAAACCGCTCAAAAAAATAGTCTATTGTATAGGGCAGGTAATGGCAACCCACTCCAGTACTCTTGCCTGGAAAATCCCATGGACGGAGGGCCTGGTGGGCTGTAGTCCATGGGGTCGCTAAGAGTCGGACACGACTGAGCGACTTCACTTTCACTTTTCACTTTCACTTTTCACTTTCATGCATTGGAGAAGGAAATGGCAACCCACTCCAGTGTTCTTGCCTGGAGAATCCCAGGGACGGGGGAGCCTGGTGGGCTGCCGTCTATGGGGTCGCACAGAGTCGGACACGACTGAAGTGACTTAGCAGCAGCAGCAGCATAGGGCAGGTACTAGGTACCAGGCAAGCTCTCAGTGTTGATTACATTAACACATTCAATCTACACACCAGCCCTGTGAGGTCAGTATCATTATCTGCCTGATTTTACTGGTGGGGAAAACAAGACATCAGAGAAATCCACCTTGCCCAAAGTCACACAGCAAGGGGCAGAGCTAGGATTCATGCCCTGGACCCCAGAGCATGCGCCCTCAGCCACAGTGGCAATGGGATCACCGCTGGGTTCTCTCCAGAAGCCTGCCCCTCATCCCTGGGACACTACGTGAGCATCCTGCCTCGATCACAGGTGTCGGACGGCGCAACAGGGGTCCAGGTCCAGATACATACCATGGGCGTGTTTTCTTGGACCCTCCAGTGTTTTAAAAATATTTGAGCCATAAAAATTCATCAAGTTATACACTTAAGATTTGCACATTTTACCGTATGCAAATTACACCTCCATAAAGTACTGTGAGCATGAAAATGTGTGCATATATATGGAGCCAGCATTTCAAAACCAGAAGAGATCCAAATTGCTGGATTTTCTTGGAAAATCAGAGGATCTGGCTGGTCTGGGCCCACATTTTCACCGACAACTGCCGCCTGGGGCCAAGCAGCAGTCTCCCGTTAAGATAGGCCTGGGGTCGGCAGTTCACCCCGGCCTCCCGTGCACCTGCAGTACAAGTGTGGGATCCCTTGGGCACTGGCGGCCTCACTCTGGCCTAGACCGGAACCGCTTTTCGCTTTGCTTTGGTTTCTCCACATTCTTCTTGAGTTCCACCAGCCCCTCCCTCAACTTCATCCTTCAAATAGGGATTTCACAGGCTTATGAGAAACAGGAGTGATAAGCAGGGTGTCCTGCACTGGTCCTACTTCTCGCTTCCAGGCAGCCCCACGTGGCCGCCAAAGTGCCTTTCCAATTAGCAACAAGACCCTTTGTGAGCCCTCCACCCCGAATAAAAATGGTCAGGCCCTCCCAACTCAAGTCTACCTGGGAACACAGAAAGGGGCCATTCAGAGCATCTGGAGGATTCTGTGCCTTGCAGAGTGATGAGAAACTCACAGGCACAGTGGAGAAAGACCTGCAGGGCTTAGCTGTCATGTTCTGATGGGAATGGCAGCACCATCTGGGTCACAGAGGAAAGGGGAGAGTGAGGGCGGGAGGACAGCAAGGAGATGCACACAGCTGGAGCTTAATAAAGGCTCGCAGATTCGAGGAAGGGCTGGTAAGCACACAAGCTTTGGAATCAGCTTCTGAGTAACCTATGTCTAAAACTTGCATCTCTGGCTGTGACATTGGACAAGTCACTGAGCCTTCAGTGCCTCAGCTTTCTTAACTATAAAATGGGTACAATGATGTGACAAGCTGCCAGGAGGATCAAATCACGGAGGTGAAGCACCCACCAGCACTTAAAGATGAGTGAATATCCTTCCGTGGCCTCTCTGTGCCTCAGTTTCCCCACCTAGACATTAGGGACACCAAATCCAGCTTATGTGTGGAGACTCCAGCAATTAAGATATGCTTTGTTCAGTGTTAAACATGGAGTGAGGTTGGCCAAGCCATCCACAGACAGTTCTTGGATTTCTGGGCAAAGGGATCTGAGGGTGTTAGAAGTTGGCATTACTGAAGGGAATGTGAAAGGTGCAAACTGCTGGAACATGAGTGTTAGTCACTGAATCTTGTCCAACTCTTTGTGACCCCATGGACTGTAGCCCGCCAGGCTCCTCTGTCCATGGGATTCTCTAGGCAAGAACACTGGAGTGGATTGCCATTCCCTTCTCCAGGGGATCTTCCCAACCCAGGGATCAAACCTGGGTCTCCTACATTGTGGGCAGATTCTTTACCCTCTGAGCCATTAGGAAAGCCCTTGCTGGAACATGAGGATTGGAACCAAATCACCAGAGTGTCGGTTGAGGGTCAGCAATGCCAAGAACCACCCCAGCCAGCCTGGCAACAACTGGTCTCTGAAACACAGGTCAGTTCAGGAGTCTGTGAGCCAGGCCCTCCCATGAGCTGGCTCAAGACCCTGACCTGGCCTCTGAGTTCTCACTGCCCCGGCTCTGTTGGACACAGGCCGCAGCATCCTTGCCCCAGCAGGGAGCCCTGCAGGGGTCCCAGGTGGCTGCAGTCTCTCCTCTTGAGGCCATCCTGGGAAGTTCTCTGAAATGCCAGCCCAGAAGAGCTGAGTTAAAAGAGCATGCATGCCCTTTATGGAGAGGCGGCCACCCAAATGCCACAGAAGCACCACCTGCCCAGGCTTTTAAATATAGCATCGTCATCTCTGGGTGTCTCTGTGGAGTGTGGCTCAAGACAGCTCTGTGAGAACTGCGCCCGGACACTCGGGTGCTCCTCTGTCTGCTGACCAGTGTGCACAGCCAGGGGCCAGAGGCTCAGCTTCCTCCAGTGGGCTGATTCAATTCCAGTTGAACTCCATTCCCAGTTCCCCCACTTCTTTGTGACCCTGGGCAGCCACTGGCCTTCTCTGAGCCTTTGTTTCCATATCTGAGGATGACGATAAGGATTAAAGGTGATATACATAAAAACTGCTTAGCACACAGCCTGGCCAACAAACATTTAATTGATGCTAGTTTTACTATTATTATGATCCTCAACGTGCTAAGTACTATGTGAAGAAGAATAAACCACAGCCCCAGCTCATAAGTCCCCGAGAAGAGAGACATAGACCACAGGAAAGGACAGAAGGCGAGCAGCATTTTGAGGAGGGGGAGTCAAGGAGGGAGGGGTTTATTCTGCAGGGGCACTGGCTAGAGGAGGGCTTCAACAGGGTGGCAGCTCTGGCTTGCAAAGAATGAGCAGATTGTTGAGCTGCAGAGGAGGGAGACAGGGTGGCATGTGCTGGGGTCAGAGACAATTTGGTGTAATCATGGGGCTTCCCTGGTGGCTCAGTGGTAAAGAATCCACCTGCCAAAGTGGGAGTCGTGGGTTCGATCCCTGACCTGGGAACATCCCACATGCTGGAGACCAATGAAGCCCGTGTGCCATGACTACTGAGCCTGTGCTCCAGAGCCTGGGAGCCGCAACTACAGAAGCCTGTGCACCCTACAGCCTGTGCTCTGCAACAGAAACCACCACAATGAGAAGCCCTCACACTGCAACTAGAGGAAAGCTCACACAGCAACGAAGACCCAGCATCGACAAAAATGAATAAATGAAGAAATAAACTGAATACATATAAAAGAGGAAGCAATCTGGTATAATCAGACAACGCTTACTGCACCCCCTCTAAGCCCAAGGCTGTGAACATGGGGCCCATGGTCCAAATCTCGTTATGTACTTTGTTCATGTTTTAAAAAATGTTTATCTTTAGTCAACATTTAGAGATCAGGAGATTTTACATAAAAATTGAGATTTCCAGCTCGCCAGAAAAATTAGAAAATGGGGCCACAGAGGCCTCCGTTCCTATGTAACAACAGCATAAAAAAAAGAAAATAGTAATAATAGTAAATATTTACTGAGTGCTTAAAGTGTGCCAGGCGCTGCTTTAAGTGTTTTACACACACTAAGTCTCCAAATCCTCATGAGAGCCCTACAGGGTGAATGCAGTGACGGGGAACCCCGTTTTCTTGGCTGTTTCTCAAAGATAGGCAGCCCCCTTGCAAAGCCCCACAGCCCTAATCCTCCCAGCTGAGAGCTCAGGATGGCAGCAAACGAAGGAGAGGCATATGTTTGGTGGGAAACATGGAAATAATCAAGGGTGAGTGGATTCATGTAAGTAATTTAATTACCTCGCACAGCTATGAAATCTCTCAGTTTCCGCTTCTATTATTAATGATGAAGGTTAACTATCAGAGGACATCATCTATGGTTTCCTGACATACGAGGGACGGAGGTTTAGGAGTCCCTAGGTAGCCATACCTGCTTGTCACTGATGAGGTTGGTCCCTGCCTCCACTGACCCCCACCCCCAGCTTGAAATTGACTGGGAGGCACATTATACACCTTGTGATGGAAACACTCAGCACCACCTATGAATAGACTTGCCCCAAACATTGAACCTGAATATGATCAAGCCTCTAGATCCAATTGCCCATGTATGGCAAATACAGGGGACAGAGGACCAGGTCAAACCACACCACAGTGACACGATCATCGAATCCCAGCTATAGGTGAGGTGGCTTGCCCATGGTCCCACAGTGAGTGGTGGGCTGGGATTTGAACCCAAGTTCCTGAACACAGTATTCTCCTGAGACCACATGAGAGGCCAGACAAAGGGCAGCTGGGCTTCCAGAGGGTGGGACAAGGAACCAGAATAGTCCAGAGCAAGAAGGGTGGTTCCTCTGCAAGGGGCAAGTCCCCTGGTCCTGCTGTCTAAAGGCCAGCTTTCGGCTTCCTTGACTGACTAGTCCCAAACTCAAACTCTTGAGATACTGAATACTGTTGATCTCTCTTGAGACTACGTTGGCCCTGGTGCAATCAGCTGTGATCAGAGGAATGTTTATTGGAAAGTTTAAAAAAAAAAAAATTAAAAAAAAAAAAAAGAGGAATGTTTTTAGGAAAAAGAGCCCAGTTATTTCCACACAGAGATCAGAGTGGGGGAAAAAAAAGATGGCCAGGATGTTTACAGATTAGAATGTGTAGCAGAGATAGTATGACCAACTTGTCCTAATTTGTCTTGGACTTTTCCAGTCTTACCATGAAGTTTTGTACCTGAAGATCTTCTCAATTTTAAAACCCAAAGCTTTGCATCTCAGGTAACCCTCTGTCCAGGGACGAACCAGTTGGTCGCCATATTTCAGAGGCACATCAGTCCGTCTCAATGTGTGGACTGTGTGAATCCTTGTTGTTCAGTCGAGTCTGATTCTGTGCGACTCCAAGGACCGCAGCACATCAGGCTTCCCTGTCCTTCACTGTCTCCTGAAGTTGGCTCAGACTGATGTCGATTGAGTCAATGATGCCATTCAACCATCTCATCCTCTGTTGTCCCCTTCTCCTCCTGCCTTCAATCCTTCCCAGCATCAGGGTCTTTTCCAATGTGTCAGCTCTTCGAATCAGGTATTGGAGCTTCAGCTTCATTCCTTCCAATATATATTCAGAGTTGATCTCCTTTAAGATTGATCTCCTTGCTGTCCAAGGGACTCTCAAGAGTATTCTCCAACACCACAATTTGAAGGCATCAATTCTTCAGCATTCAGCCTTGTTTACAGTCCAACTCTCACATCCGTACATGACTACCATCCTGGTATACACCAAAAAAAATGATTAAAAAACTTAGGGGCCAATAAGGGACACTGAAGCACTGCCTGAGTACCAGGTATTAAGAAACTACTCTTAAGACAAAAAAGTACAACTATGTGTGGTAGGAATGTTAAGTAGACTTATTGTGGTGATCATTTTGCAATATATACAAATATTGAATCATTATGCTCTACACCTTTTCCTACTAGTTTTAGAAAAGGCAGAGGAACCAGAGATCAAATTGCCAACATCCGCTGGATCATCAAAAAAGCACGAGAGTTCCAGAAAAACATCTATTTCTGCTTTATTGACTATGCCAAAGCCTTTGACTGTGTGGATCACAATAAACTGTGGAAAGTTCTGAAAGAGATGGGAATACCAGACCACCTGATCTGCCTCTTGAGAAACCTGTATGCAGGTCAGGAAGCAACAGTTAGAACTGGACATGGAACAACACACTGGTTCCAAATAGGTAAAGGAGTACGTCAAGGCTGTATATTGTCACCCTGTTTATTTAACTTATATGCAGAGTACATCATGAGAAATGCTGGGCTGGATGAAGCACAAGCTGGAATCAAGATTGCTGGGAGAAATATCAATAACCTCAGATATGCAGATGACACTACCCTTATGGCAGAAAGCGAAGAAGAACTAAAGAGCCTCTTGATGAAAGTGAAAGAGGAGAGTGAAAAAGTTGGCTTAAAGCTCCACATTCAGAAAACAAAGATCATGGCATCCGGTCCCATCACTTCATGGCAAATAGATGGAGAAATAGTGCAAACAGTGTCAGACTTTATTTTTTGGGCTCCAAAATTACTGCAGATGGTGACTGCAGCCATGAAATAAAAAGATGCTTATGCCTTCCAAGAAAAGTTATGACCAACCTAGACAGCATATTAAAAGAAAGATATTACTTTGCCAACAAAGGTCTGTCTAGTCAAGGCTATGGTTTTTCCAGTAGTCATGTATGGATGTGAGAGTTGGACTATAAAAAAAGCTGAGCACTGAAGAATTGATGCTTTAGAACTGTGGTGTTGGAGAAGACTCTTGAGAGTCCCTTGGACTGCAAGGAGATCCAACCAGTCCATCCTAAAGGAAATCAGTCCTGGATGTTCATTGGAAGGACTGATATTGTAGCTGAAACACCAATACTTTGGCCACCTGATGCAAAGAGCTGACTCATTTGAAAAGGCCCTGATGCTGGGAAAGATTGAAGGCGAGAGGAGAAGGAGATGACAGAGGATGAGATGGTTGGATGGCATCACCGACTCAATGGACATGAGTTTGGGTAAACTCCGGGAGTTGGTGATGGACAGGGAGGCCTGGCATGCTGCAGTCCATGGGGTTGCAGAGAGTTGGACACGACTGAGCGACTGAACTGAACTGATGCTCTATACCTGAAACCAAGATAATATTATATATCAAATATATCTCAGTTAAAAAAAGAAATGTGTTAAAAATTTTTGGATGATACTGTGGTTATGTTTATATGTGGTTATGTTTATAAAGAGATTCCTTATTTTTTAGACATATAGACTAAAATGGCTTCCAGGTGGCTCAGTGGTAAAGAATCTGCCTGCAATGCAGGAGATGTGGGTTTGACCACTGGGTCAGGAAGATTCCCTAGAGAAGGAAATGGCTGCTGCTGCTGCTAAGTCACTTCAGTCGTGTCCGACTCTGTGTGACCCCAGAGATGGCAGCCCACCAGGCTCCCCCGTCCCTGGGATTCTCCAGGCAAGAACACTGGAGTGGGTTGCCATTTCCTTCTCCAATGCATGAAAGTGAAAAGTGAAAGTGAAGTCGCTCAAATGTGTCTGACTCCTAGCGACCCCATGGACTGCAGCCTACCAGGCTCCTCCGTCCATGGGATTTGCTAGGCAAGAGTACTGGAGTGGCAATGGCACGCCAATGCCTTCAGAGAAGGCAATGGCAACCGACACCAATATTCTTGCCTGGAAAATCTCATGCACAAAGGAGTCTGGTGGACTACAGCCCGTGGGGCTATAAGAGAGTTGGACATGACTTAGCGACTAAATAACAACATACACAAAAATATTTATAGGTGAAATGATACAATGACTTGGGTTTGCTTCAGAATAATCCAGGTGTGCAAAAAGGAAGTGGCTATGCGTGAACAGTCATTGAAACTGGATCACATGGCTCATTATTTTATTTTCTTTAACTTTCACATATTTGAATTTGTCCATAATAAAAAGAATAGAGGAGGAAAGGAGGAAGGAAGAACAAATGAAAGAAATGACTGTTGGAAGATACCCATCCTCTAAGTCAAATTCGACCACTCAAAATTTATAGGTTTGATCCTGCCTTTTCTGTAAAGGGCCAGAGAGTAAATATTTTTGGCTACGTGGACCATAGGGTCTATCATAACTATTCAACTCTGTCCTTGTAGAATGAAAGCAGCCACAGACAGTGTGTGGCTGTGTGCCAATAAAACTTTATTTACAAAAACAGGAAGGGAGCTGGATTTGACCCAGGGGCTATACTTTGCAAATCCCTGGTCTAGAAGGGTATCAACTGGGTTCAGTTCTAAGACTTACTTGCTGTTGTGACTCAGGATCAGTCACCTAACCTTTCTGAGTTTTCTCCTCTGTAAAATGGGGATAACAATAGTAACTATATCAGACCAGGATTAGGCCAGATAAAGAATAGAGCTGGGTCCATGTCAAAGTGAGCAGGTCCTCAAACAGCAGGTTGTTACTGATTTATCATATCCTGCTAGAATGATTTGTTCACTACTTAGAACAGCATCTGGCATGTAGTAGAAGCCAAACAAACATCTGTTGAAATGATTCTGTTTGTCCCCATCAAGAGAAGAAAACATGGATGGAAGAACACGGTCTTCTTACTACTTTTCAAAATGTCAGGGTCTCCCGGCCTTATACCTTGAAAGGGGAACAATTATAACAGAGGCATCTAAGCCCTACTTCACACTATGAGTCAGTTCCTGAGAACTCCCTAAAAGTTTGTTCAGCTAAGTATGCTTAAGCATCAGAAACATTCAGGGTGACAGCTTAATTCCAAGGGATGGTCCAGGGAAGTTGGCCATCCCAAGCTCTGACGATCACAGAAGCAGCAGACTGCTCTATCTACCCCTCAAGGGTTTGGCCAAAGACTGAAACATGGGTTGGGTAAACTTCACTGATAAACTTCACTTGAAGGCTCCACGGAGGAGCTGAGCCAATGTGGCAAGTCTTCAGGCAGTCTTGGTTGCCATCTTTTTTGGATCGAGAATACTCTTAGCCACTGGAACTTGACTTACTGGTTTTGATTCTCTTTTCACAGAGAACGTGTAGCCTAACATAAGGTCTTGGCGCCGGCAAGTCTTGTGGGAGAATGAAACAAGATGGGGCCAGAGCCTGGCTTCAATGAGCAAAAACTGGAGACAATCCATTCTCAGCAGCATGAATTTCTTTATCTTGACCTCTGGGCCAAATACAGACGATGGGGCTGGTTGAGATCTGTACACCTTTGCAGCTTTCTAAATCCTGAGGTAGATACAGATGGTGTCAACCCTCTCTGTAAGAATCACTCTTCCAGGAGCAAAATTCCAAATGTCTGCAGGAACCTAGCAATAACTCCAGGATGTGAAGCGGCCAATTGAAAAGGTTAGATGAGAGGGAGAATCAGGGCTGTGTGATGGACAAATGATAAGAAGCGGAATTAGGTGGCGAGTCAGTCACCTTCTTTCTTTCTGAGATCGGCCTTAGCAGCTGATGTTTGCAGACATCTTCCTGTCCATGGCTGATGCACCAGGGGCAGACACTGGGCTAGGCCACTCATCTTTGTTATCCTAAAAGTTTAAATCTGAGACTGGCTGATTTTTATTTGTCTAGGTGGTAATTAGCTCCAGTGACAGCAGGGTGAACGCGGGGACTGAGATGGCTGTCACGGGCAGGCACTTCCATCTACCATGTGTGAGAAAGCTGGCCCGGAGAGAGGGCAGAACAAGGACTCTCACCCCTTGTAGAAGCACCCTCTTTGCTTCTGAGCTGTTCTGGTTCCTTGTCCCACCCTCCGGAAGCCCAGCTGTGCTTCCTCCAGCTTCTCATGTGGTCTCAGCAGAGTGCTGTGTTCATGAGCCTGGGTTTGAATCTCAATCCTACCACTAGTGGTGGCAGCTTCGGCAAGACACCTTATCTTGATGAGCCTTAGTTTCTTCATATACCAAAACTTCTCTCACAAGACGGAGGATTAAATGACATAACTGTGCATCTGGCAGACAACAGATACCCCATTAATATCAGATAGTTAGTATTATAATAAATGTTTCTCACGTAGGCTAACTTGGGTGGATTTTTATCTCTTGTACCCCAAGGTCTTCTCTTAAGATGGAACTCCAGTTGTCCTCGACACGGATGCCTCTCACTTGGAGGCTCAGGGCGGGTCTCCTTTCTTGCCCCACCAAGGCCAGAGACAGAACCCAGACTGAGACAGAACACAGGCAGAGATGTTGTGTTGCTCACAACACCTGGGCAGCCCTGGCAGCTGCTATACCCTCACCCTACTCATTGCAAAAGCAACAGGCGAGGCAAACAGATGGCTTTTTTCCTCCCCCAAGATGGAAAAGGAAAAAAAAAAAAAAAGGAAAGGGGATGAACAGATATGCACTGGCTAGAAGATCAAAGAGAAATAGGCATTTTCACTGATAAACTTCACTTGAACGCCATCCCTGTGCCCAGGGATGTGATCATCCCAGGGCAGGATCGGGCTGGGACCAGCTTGCTGTTGCCTATTGATGTATCATTAATTTCTTTTTGTTTCCTGCTCCGGTGTACACCTGACTCAAGGTGAGAGAATGCAACTGGGCTGCGACTTCTCAGATTGATAGATTGCGTTTCTGTGCTGGGTCCGTTTCATGCTTGGTGACTTTGCAGCAAAGCAATTATCACTGTGGAATGCATAATGGCCTAATTAATAACTAATGTCAGGTTGGCCTCTGAGCCATGATTATACCTTAGCGAGCCAACTTTTTTTTTCTTTTAAACATTCCGAGAGAAAAATATTATTATAATTGACTGGTTATATTGCCAAAGTGTCCCTACCCTGTGGACATGGGGCGTTGTAGGAAGCACATAAAGCCTGGAAGAAAGAGAGGTGTTCTGCCGCCAATTGGCTGCGTGGCCTTGCTTGGCATCTGAGTATCTTTGGGCTAGAACATCTGCATCTGTAAACAGAGCCACATTTCTGGAATTGAGTGGGATTCTTGGAGCCTGGGGCAAAGTAGCTCTTGTTCACTACTGGATGCCCAGGGCCTGCCACACAGTAGGTGCTTAATAAATAATGATCGACGGTAAGGACTCTGAACCCGGACTGCCTGGGTTCAAATCTTGTCTTTGCCCCTTACTGGCTGAGTGACCTTGGGCAAGTTATCCAACCTTTCTGTGCCTCATTCTTCCCACTTGTAAAATATTGCTAAAACAACATTTACCTTATAGGATGGTCACAGGGAATAATAAATTGATATCTGTAAAGTGCTTAGAATGCTGGGGTTGAGCCAAGGCCTCCCTGGCTCCTAGAGGTTACCAACAAACCAACAGGGCTTGTCTTCAAGAAACCACTTCTGCCTCTGACTCATCTGCTAACAATGTCAACCCCACTGACCCCTGGAGACCGATACCCAGGCCTTCTATCCCCCTCGGCCACCTGAAGGCCAGACCCCCACATCCAGACTCTTTTTTTAAATTTTATTATTATTATTATTTTTATTTTTACTTTACAATATTGTATTGGTTTTGCCGTACATCAACATGTATCCACCACGGGTGTACACATGTTCCCCATCCCATCCAAACTCTTTTGAACCAGCCTTCTCTTTGCCACACCTCTGCTTCTGCCTCAAGTCAGGACACCATTATTGCCACGGGTCTCAAGTGTTCCAGACCCTGACTTCCAAGTCGACCCTCTTCTACCCCACTCATCTCCAGACGGATCTTTCTAGAAAAGCCTCCTGATTAGGCTGTCCTCATACATCAAGAGAATCCATGTCACCTCATCTACCCACAAGACAAAGTACAGACTTAACACGGGGCACTCGAAGCCCCCCTGCCCGGCCCAGCTGTGTTTCTTTGCTTCTTCCTCTCCCTTACCTCCCTACGTATCGTAGCTCCAGAAGCATGGCACAGCTCACCAAACAGTCACTGGCAAATAACTATTCATTTTAAGAATAACTATTCATTTACACACTCCCTTCTGTGTGTAACGCACTGAGCTAATAAACACTCCAAACATGACCATCTCATTTAATCCTCACAATAAGCCTGTATACTAGGTACCATTTTATTGAGGAAACAGAGTCAGAAAGAAGGGAAGTGACCTAAGATCACATCCAGCCAGTGTTCAAACTGGGGCTCAAACCCAGGTCTGCCTGACGCCAAGACAACTTGCGCTCTTACCCCCACACTTTGTTCTCTGTGTTTCATCCTGTCCAAGTCTTCCTAACCTGAGCTGGGATTTCACCTCCTTGAAGGCTTCCCTGATTGCTTGCCGATAAAGTAATCACTTTCTTCTTGGCACACGTGGGACATTTTGCTCTAACTCCACATTTGCTTTTTTTCTTAGTTGACTGCGGACGTGGGCTCCCAATGGGTGGCTTGGCCTCCTTGTTGGACAAAGCTCATTTCTTCTGTTAGCCAGGCCACCATAGAGATATATATAGTAGGAGCTTTGTAACACCTACCAGATCATTAAAAGTTCTTCCCTGCCCTTGCTTTGCTGCTTCCTGGACTTGACAGATTCCTTGAAATTCATTTCCTACTCTTTTGTCCAAAATGTACGCACCCTACTGTTTTCCTGACCCCATCCCACCCTCCAATAGCTACTGAGGTAGTTACTTCACCCATTAGGGAGTCCACAGTGCGGGACACAGGGTTATGTACTCACCTCGCCCTGTTTTTTCTTTTCTTTTTAACACCTTCTTGGGCACACATTAGACTCTATTTCCAGCTTCCCTTGAAATTGGACATGGCCTTATAAATGAGTGCTGGTCAAGGAAGTGTGGGTAAAAACGATGTGGCCGCTTCCAGGTCTGGCCCTTGAGAACTTTCCCCATGTATTGTGTAAGTGAAGGGGACTCTGGAATGCAGTGAAGGCAGAGGCAGAAGACAGGAGATAACCTGGATCCCTGAATGGCTGTGTGCAGCAGAGCCCCTTTGGTCATTAACCAGCACTAGACTGTGATGTGACTGAGAAATAATCTCTTGCTATGTGTGATGTCATTGTCACAGGAATGAACCACTGTGGCTACTGCAGACACAACGGGTTTGAATCCTGCCTCGTCTACTTCTCAGCTATTTGATCTGTGTCTCCGCTTGAGTTTCAGTTTTCCTTAGGATTCTCCAGATATATCCCCAAACATCCCAGATGTCAGATCACCAGCCTCGAGTATGGTACCATGCAGGTGCTCAAGAAATGGAAACCCCGCCCACCCTCTGACCCCACCTTTGTGTCTCAGTCCCTGAATTTCAGGGTGGGGCCTCTGCTTAGTTCCAGGACATAGGATTTGGCTGATCCATGAATATTTGGCTTTATGTTTTAATTAAGTGTTGTTATTTTGTAGTTGTGCTGAGAAGAATTGTATTAGAGGGCAGGAGTTTATAAACCTCAAGAAGGAACTAAATAAGAGACTTTTGTCTGTCACACTGTGGGGTCTAAGGCCAGGACAAAGGAAGATGGAGGGGATTTAGGAGGTGAGGTGGTCTTTGAGGGTGGGGAGGCAGTTGGGGCCAGTGTACCAGGGTAAGCCTGGCTCAAAGTGATGCTGCACTTGGCAGGGTAGATGGGGGTTGGGTAGAAGCCAGGGCACAGGTGAGGGCCTTAGGGACTCTGGCCACCTCTCCCGGGCTTTCAGCCCTGAAATTCTCACTTCCCTTCTCCCTCAGGGCATTAGCACACACTGCTCCTTTTACATGGCATGCCATTCCACCCCTCCTGTGGCTAGAATGTTCTGCTTCATGCTTTAGTTCATAGTCATTTCCTCCTGGAAGTCCTCCTTGACATCCCAGGATGCTCTCATAACCCCATGGAGCTTGTGTCACAGCCACTGCTATAGACGATAATTATATATTTACTTGCTGTGCGAGGGCCTGAATTACATCTGTCTTCTCTCAGAAGGTCAGCTCTGGAAAGGAATGGACTGTCTTATTTGCTCCTGTGCCTAGAATAAGTACTCTGTATATACTGACGGAGTAACTGAATGAATGAATAATAATTTTCTCCCACTCCCTGTAAACCTAAAAGCAGGAGCCAGCAGACTTTTGTAAAGGGCCAGATAATAAATAGCTTTGGCTTTGCAGGCCATACAGATTGCTGTAATGACTCAGCTCTGCAGCTGTGGTGGGAAAGCAGCCATGGACAATACATGAATGAATGGGCATGGCTGTGTTCCAATAAAGCTTTATAAAAACAGGCTTTGGCTTGAGGGCCAGAGTTAGCTGACCCCTGTCCTAAAGCTTGCCGTTTGTCTCTCTGTTTTCACTTGCACGTCTAGTGGTGTGCTGGGGCTTACCTCTAGCAGCTTGCCAAAGCCGATTGTTAAATTTTCTGGACTTATACAAGCTGGACTTTTACAAACATGGCCCTAATTAAAAATTTAAATCATATAAATCTACAATTATAATACATAAATTACATTTAAAATGATGGTACTACAATCTGGATGAATCTTGATGACACTCTGAGTGAAGTAAGCCAGTCACAAAAAGACAAATACTGGATGATTCCACTTCTATCAAGTACCTGGAGCAGTCAGATTCACAGAGACGGGAAGTTTAAAATTGTGGCTGCCAGGGGCAGGGAATGCGGAGCTACTGTTGAATGGGAACAGAGTTTCAGCTTGGGAAGATGAAAAAAGTTCTGGAGATAGATAGTGGTGATGGTTGTAGAACAGTGTGAATGTACTTAATATCACTGAACTGATGAGTTAAAGATGGGTAAGGTGGTAATAAATGTTATGTGTATTTTAACACAAAAGATTTGAAGAAAAGAGGGAATACATATTCAGAACTCATCACTTCCTAATTATATGGTGACATATTACTACTCTTGGGGCTCTGAGGTTATGCACAGCTATTACGTCTGTGGTGGAAACGCTACCTGAGATGCTACTGAATATCTCTTCCCAACTCCATGTTGCCAGCCTGAAATTGTTCCTGGAGGGAGTATTTACACCACGGAAGTCAGGACTCTACATTTACCAACACACGACTGGTTATTTCCATGTATCCGTCTCCTCCACTAGATGGTGAGCTTCTAGGGCAGATCAGATCAGATCAGATCAGTCGCTCAGTCGTGTCTGACTCTTTGCGACCCCATGAATCGCAGCACGTCAGGCCTTCCTGTCCATCACCAACTCCCGGAGTTCACTCAGACTCACGTCCATTGAGTCAGTGATGCCATCCAGCCATCTCATCCTCTGTCGTCCCCTTCTCCTCCTGCCCCCAATCCCTCCCAGCATCAGAGTCTTTTCCAATGAGTCAACTCTTCACATGAGGTGGCCAAAGTACTGGAGTTTCAGCTTTAGCATCATTCCTTCCAAAGAAATTCCATGGCTGATCTCCTTCAGAATGGACTGGTTGGATCTCCTTGCAGTCCAAGGGACTCTCAAGAGTCTTCTCCAACACCACAGTTCAAAAGCATCAAAAGCAGCCTTCTTCACAGTCCAACTCTCACATCCATACATGACCACAGGAAAAACCATAGCCTTGACTAGATGAAACTTTGTTGGCAAAGTAATGTCTCTGCTTTTGAATATGCTATCTAGGTTGGTCATAACTTTCCTTCCAAGGAGTAAACGTCTTTTAATTTCATGGCTGCAGTCACCATCTGCAGTGATTTTGGAGCCCAGAAAAATAAAGTCTGACACTGTTTCCACTGTTTCCCCATCTATTTCCCGTGAAGTGATGGGACCGGATGCCATGATCTTCATTTTCTGAATGTTGAGCTTTAAGCCAACATTTTCACTCTCCACTTTCACATTCATCAGGAGGCTTTTTAGTTCCTCTTCACTTTCTGCCCTAAGGGTGATGTAGGGCAAGAGCATCTCAAATTTTAGAATCACCAGCAGAAGCTTTTAAAATCCTGATGTCCAAGCCTCACACCAGACAGAATGCCAGCCACTGTGGGGAGGGACCCAGGTCTCAATATTTTTTAAAGTCCTCAGGAGATTTCAATGGGCAGTTTGAGCATCTCAAACTTTAATGAGCACATGAATCACAAATCACCAAATTATTGAGGCTTTTTTTTTTTTTTGAAATATAGTTGACTTACAAGGGGACCTTGTTAAACTGCGAATTCTGACTCCGCGGATCTGGGAGGTGGGGTGGGGGGCCAATGAAACTCCATTTCTACCACACTTCCAGATGATGCGGATGCTGCTGGCCCCATGCTCTGAATAACAAAGGGTTAAAGGATGAAACTCACATGAAATTCAATCATAACAGTGATCGTTGCTGACCCTGAGGAGCGTGTGTCTGGCTGTTTCTTTCATTCAGCTGTGCGGGCCCTGGGGACAGCAGGGGTATCTACAGCTGCTCATAGCCTCATCCCTGGAGCCTGGAACTCACCCTGGTATACAGCAGGTGCAGAATAAATGTCTGCAAGACTGAAGGTCTCAGTCGAACTCGAAGGGAAGCAGGGGTGGGCATGATGTGTACTCTAGGGCTCTGGCTGCAGGGGAAGGCATACTAACTCTAAAGCATGATGCAACGCTCCTGATTCTGGGAGGTTTATGCCACACAAAACCATTCAAGCTCTCTACTTGCACGAATCCTCCCAGCCTACCTGTGTGGCAGGGGCAGTTGCCATTCCCAGTTCACAGCCAAGGAAACCGAGGTTCACTGAGACCATTGGTCAAGGAGAGAGCTGTGATTGGAACCCAGGTCTGTGCGGATCGAAGCTTCTGTCATTTCTGCTCCATATTACAGGAGCCAGAAGAATGATCTGTGCTCACCTCTTAGCTTCAGTGCTTAGCACAGTTCTTGGCACACAATGGAGCTCACCTGTCAATATTTCCTGAGCACCTGAGTCAGTGATGTTCACCACTTTAGCCCTTGAATACCATGCCTGGCACACAGCAGGTGTTCAAGAAACATCTACTGAACGGATGTCCGAGTGACCACAGGAATGGGCACTCATGCCCCGAGGGGACGTGCTGGCCGCTGCAGAAGCGTAACTCTGCCTGCCGCTGGCACCCAGCAGACACAAGCGCTAAGAGATGCTCGGCTGACAGCACCACGAGATGGATGCGCACCCGGCGGCCTCATCTCCCCACCGACTGGCCCCGCATGGCCTTCCATAATGCAGTCCATTAAAAGGCTTGTAAATTTTCATACACGAAAGCCTACCATGGCATCAGCACAGACTAATTGTTGTTAAATGTGCGGGAATGTTACCGCCATGCCGCTGGAGTGATCACTCTTCCCAGCTCGGCCCAGACGCCGGCCCATTCCTCTGCAGGCGGAAAGCTTACAACGTTCGCACAAGGCCAAAAAGCAATTCGTGTCAAAAAGATCAATAATATAAAAATAAAGCATGAGAATTCTAGTTAAAGGGAATGTCATATAAATATGTGGCTCACGTCCATGATTCCAAGATTAAAAAAATCAATCAATATCGTTCTTAAGATGATGTTATTTCTAATGAGAAATACCCGGAACAACTGCAAATAACTGCTTAACTGGGGGGAAAAAGCATTAATAATTTACTTTATAAGGCATATGATACTGAATGAAAGAGGATTGCTGCTGGTTCTTAATTTGGTTGTAATATGGTGTGACAGGTTCAATGATGCTTTGGTGGGTTCTTAATATTAAATTCAGAAGGATGTTCAGCTCGTTATAAGTTTTACCCCAAGCTGGGCAGGGCGAAGCCAGAGGGGCCAGACCAGGTTATGGAGCCAAGAAAAATGTGCATCATCAAAGTTATTATGTCGCCAGAGGAAGGGGTGGGGAGTGGGTGTGCACACACATGCATGTGAGCTGGGAACAGGAAGGGTGGACGGAAATCCTTCTCACTGAATCTTGCAAGTGACACCCTGTTTATTGAGCACTTGCTATATGCCAAGTCCTGGGCTGGGTACGCAGACTTGGGTTTGAATCCAGCTCTCTGCAATGGGCTGGGCTTCCCTGGTGGATTGTGCCTGGAAAAAACTCAGCAAAGACATATCTAAAAGGCACAGATCTGGCTGAAAAAAGAGGTCTCTTTTCTAACCCCTAACTACCTGCAAGTGTCCAATTCAGAGCCTCAGTGTAGGACTGATCAATTCTACAAAAATCTATAGAGTGTTCTCAGCTCCTTCTGTACCCACGAAGCTCCCTGAGGAGATCCACTCAGCCCTACAAGCTGAGGTCTGTGTCTTCCACCCTCTGCTCTGCTGGTGAAGAGCTGTGTGAGCTGGGGCAAGCAGCTTAACCTCTCTGAACTGCAGCGTCTCACCTGTCAGAGGGGATGACACCAGTGGTGCCTCCCTTGCTATACTGCTGAGACGTGGTGAGGCATGGCTCAATGCACGGTGAGTTTTGCTGGCTAGTATCCCAGCCTGAGTCACCACCC
Source organism: Bos javanicus (assembly GCF_032452875.1). NCBI lineage: Eukaryota > Metazoa > Chordata > Mammalia > Artiodactyla > Bovidae > Bos > Bos javanicus. The sequence continues at coordinate 55,578,677 of NC_083884.1, read as the reverse complement.
ACCACCATGTGCCGGGTGCTGAGCCTCACTTCCCTTACCTGAGAACGGGCGACAGCAGATGCTTCCTCATGGGGCTTGGGGAGAAGTGGGAGGAATAAATTCAGCGCATCAGCTGGGAGTGCTGACTAATGTCCAAAAGAGCACTCACTATGTGCTGGGCTTTGTTCTTGGAACTTTTCAAGGGTCAACTCATTTAACCCTCACATCGACCCTATGAGGTAGGTATTATTATTATCTCCATTTAAAAGCCAAGGAAGTTGAGGCCCAGAGAGGTTAAGTGGCCTGCCCAGGATCACACAGCGGGCAAACAGATGGGTTAGGATACAAGCCTGTGCCAATCTAGCTCCAAACTCACACTTGTTCCCACTGCTTATCTTTCCTGCTGGGTCCCGCCGGTCAGTGAGGCCGCTTCTCCCTGGCTTTGCTGGCTGGTCAGGACTGTATGTGTCTAACGTCTGTGTGGCCCCAAGGGGGCCCCACTCACAAAGAGATGGCATGCCGGTGCTGGGAGCGACAGAGAAAGGGTTACCTCAGGAGTAAGAGAAACATGACATCAAAGACAGCTGAAATAGCAAACAATGTTAAAAGGCAAAAGGCAAAAAAAAAAAAAAAGATCTCGTAATTAAATTTCAACTCAAAGGGAAGGGCAAGAGTCCTGCAGGCAAATGCAGAACAGGAGGGGAGCACAGGCACCAAGTTAGGACACGGCGTGCAGGGCTGGGTTGGGGGCTCAGGGCCGAGCCTGTCTCAGGCGATCTGAACTGTGAGGACGTGCGCTCCAGGCCCCACTTAGGCAGCTCAGCTTCAGGAACAGGGACTGGGGACCTCGTGCTGGTCAGAACCCCTTCCCCACCCACATCTGCCTGTGAGGGCGCAGCAGGGCATCCTCAGAGTCTGGGGCTGGGACAGAAGGTGGGGGAGGCCGATGATGACTTCCGGTTCTGGGCAGAGGACGGGGGCAGAGAGCAGGAGCTTGGACAGGCAGTGTGGGGGCTCAGGTGGGGTATACAAGGCATATAGTCTCCTCCTCTCTCCCATTTTTGAGAGGCCAGCCCTACCCCCACCATGCGGAGGTGATCAGGAGGCTGAGGGATCCTGTTACAACCGGAGTCACAGCCGGGCCCTCCTCTGCTCTAAAGCCTCCTGTGGCTCCCACTCAGGCAGAGTCACAGCCAAGGAGCCCCGGGGCCCTGAACGATGAGACACCCACAAACATGACTTCTGTTACGCAGCATCCTGGGTGAGTGTGGGGAGCCGTGCTGGGAAAGATGGGAGTCCAAGCCTGACTAGGGGTTGGGGTCAACCAGGGAGAGCTTCCTCACTCTTGGGAGGATCTGATACTTGAAAGGAGTTAATTGGGTCAAGAGACAGTACTGGGAAAACATTCCAGGTAAGAGAATAGCAGACACGTCGCCTGAGGTGGGAATAAGCCAGGCTGTCTACTGGCTCAGGGGAGAGGCTGGGAGAGGCCAGATGGCCAGGGGTTTCTGCCCTGAGTGCCTTCTCCAGCCCATACCACCCTCCTGAGCCTGAAGTCATGTCCACCTCGGGTCTCATCCTATCTCAGGTACTAAATGGATGTCAGTCGTCTCCCCGGAACCTCATCTGTAAAGTGGAGCTAATCACAGAACCTTCCCTTAACAGAAATATCATGAAGAACACACAAAATAATCACTAGAGTGTGTACCAAACGGTGGACGTGCAATCCAAGTCACGTCAGCAGACTCCTCCGGCAAAGACAAGGCCCTGCTTCAGGGCCAAGCCTGGCTCCTGACTGACTACAAGAGTAAGCAACTGAGTCTCAGCGATGTTCACATCAGAGGCCACGCAGCAGACATCCTGGCCTCTCTCTCCTCTGGTGTCCTGTTGGTCCAACCTGGGTCTGATCAATCACTAGCATCCTGGCAGGTGGATATGGGCAAAAGAAGGAACTTCCAGTCCTCTGCCCACTTGAAAGTGAGGGAACTCCCCTTGGTAGACTCTGTTTGGCACCTCTGGCTACACGAGACCTGTGGGAAAGGGTCTGGAATGCCTCAGAACACAGGAGACTATGACTTGTTACATCTCTGACCAGGGTGGCACCCTGAAACCCACACGCATCAGGCTGTCCAAGTGCAATCACCCCATTTTAGAGAAGGCACAGTAAAGGGTAACTCACTCAACGAAGGGTATATATATTTATTTGTTGACTGAATCATCCACTCATCCAACCAACACCCATCCACCCAGGATAGGAGTGCCAGGTTGGTGGGCATCATGCCATGCTTTGCCACCTAACCACCCACAGGGAAGGCAGCAAGGCCTCCTCTTTTGCTTTCTTGCAAATTCCTATCTCAACATAACCCTTCTGCTCCTCCACAGACAGAACTTCAACTGCGTCTGCTCTGGACTTCCTTTAGCCAGTGGGGTTTGCCTTGTAGATGCACCCCAATTCCACGGGAAGAAATACAAAGGAGAAGAGACAAAAGCTCAGAACTGCTGACACTTCCACCTGGAGGGCAATGCTAGGCTCAAAACTGAGGAGGCTGCGTGCTGCCTGTGTGCCCTGGCTTCTGCCTTGGGATGCCCTCGGGCATCAGGAGGGCAGAAGGCAGTGCTCTGCATGGAGGTGGTGATCTAAGGACCTGGTGCTGGGGGAAAATGAGAAGGCTAAAATCTGGCAAAGGCTGAAGGAGAGGGGCTGGGGGTGGAGGTACAGAAGAAAATGGAGAAGGTGGAAGAAAAGAAGAGGAGAGAGGGAGATGAGAGTTGAGGATCAGTGGGGAGGGAAGAATTGGCACTCTGAATCCGGGCGTTCTGATTATCTACTGAGCTCAGTGGGGTGGTTCTTTCTTGTCATCTCTCAGGCAGTCATGGCAAGATGGCAGCTGATGGCCAGCATGGTTCCTTGATTCGCGTCTGGTGCCTTGGTGTCCCTGGCCCCTCTCTCTACCATGAGAAGACTCATCCCTCAGGGGCTCTCCATGCAGGCTGGCTTCTCAGCACAGGGAGCCTCCGGGTGGTCACATTTCTTACGGGAAGGCTGGGCTAGAGGAGGCAGGAGGTTCAGTCACAGGCACTGACCTCCTAGGGACATTATAAATATTTGTTGAGTGGGCCTTGGAGGCGCCAAGGAGAAGGGTGGCCCTTCAAGTTCTGGCACAAACGCTTGCCCAACTCCCTGTTCCGTCTCTTGGTAGGTGGCGTCTCGACTCTCTCACCAAGCTCCTAAAAGGCGGTCACGCCACAAGAGCTCCCTCTGATCCTGAGAGGACAGGGAGACAACATCTTCAGGCCCAAGCAACCAGACACACACACCACAGTGAGAGCAAACGACTTGCTGGCCACTTGACAGTGAATCTCACTGAACCTCATGCAATCCTAACAGCTGTCCCCACGTAGCAGGGAACAGTGGCTCAGAGATATGAAGTCACTGGCCAAAGTCACACAAGCAGTGTCGGGTGGGACTCAGACCCTGGGTGTCTGACCACTACTCTCTCGCTTCCCATGGGAGTCAGAGGCTGTCTCTGCCTCTTTGGTTTCCAAACTGCTGTGTTTCAATCAGGCCCAGGTGAACAAGTCTGTTCTACCTCGATGGAAGCAGTTTTCCACCACGCAGGCCACATCTCCTTCATGGGGGAAGAGGAAGGAAGCAGGGGAAAAAAAAACCTCTCACAGCAGTGGCCTTGCCATCTTCTGGCTGGGCCACTGCACAAACGCCTTAGCAAAGTTTCACCTCTGATTTAGCATAACAAAACTTTTAATTTAGATGTTTTCGTCTCTCTCTCCAAGTAAAAATAAGTTTAAAATAATGACTGTAATAAATGAAGGTAATTAATTGTAGTTTGTTCCTTTACTGTCTAGTCAGCTTAATTTTACCTTTTCAACTAATAATGAGAAAATAATTTTTGTGCTCGGAGGGTTAATGATATGTAACTGCGAGAACTGCTAATTGCATGTTGCAATCCATCCATCAACAACCCCATCTGTGCGACTTGATTATGTTTGCTAAATTATTGCTTTGAATTATCTTTCATAAAGCAACTTTTGTAATTAGCGGGGCTTTCGTCTTGCTCTTTTCTCTGCGCACAAGGATATTCAAACTTTGGCCATTTCAAGCTGTCTCCATTAAGCCACCTTCTCTGGCTGTCTTTGTTTCCCTGAGCAGGGGGAATCAAGACTGTCCTTTAAGCAATCAAGGCGGAGAGGGAAAGCTTCCTCAATTCACAGCAGGGCAAATTCACTTCCTCTCCGCCTCCCTCCCACCACCAGCACAGTGGGGGGAAAAAAAAAAGAAAGAAAAAGAAAATAAGACCCCCGCATACATAGTATGAAAAGATAAAAGGATGCCTGTATTCTGTATACACCAGGGCTGGTGGAGTGAAATTAAGGAATGAACTTGAACGTGTTATATTTCAACAAGAGGCCCGCACTTGGGGAGAAGGAATGACGGGTACGATATTCAGCCTTGGCGTTTTATGGGTTAGTTTATGTGACTCTGGAAGGTGTTCGCCTCAGGGAATATTCCTGGGAGGTGATTAATGCCCACTTGGGAATCTGCAGCTCTGAGCCCAGAGCCTGGTGGATTGCGAGAGGGAAGCGGCATAAAGGATGAACCCTCATTAAAAAAATTAAAATGAAAATCAAATTTGGATTATAAACGGCCTGTGTGTGTGCAGTTTGTTTTGGACGAAGAAGATGCTTTTTATTAACACCTTTCTTTGCCAGCACTTCTCCCCTGAGGCACTGGGAAGGACATGGCGGCCGCGATGGATTAGTCAATAGATCATGAAGAAAGCAGGGGTTTCGGGAATAAAACTCCAGACAAATGTAGTCTCTTTTTGGTACATTAAAGGGACGATGGAAAACCCTTTAAAAAAAATTAACGAAGTTCTTTGAAGATTGCCAGCTATTAAAATGGTGTCTATTCCACATGCCACATGGATTTGGAAATGAGAATTCAGCTTTGTCTCTTCTGGCCGCCCTAAGACTCTCTCCTCCGGCACTTACTGAGCACCAACTGTGTGCTGGACACCATGTCAACTTCCTCCACCCTGCTCAGTTCTCAGAAGCCCTCCTGTTAGTCGCCTTTATCGAAGGAGGAAAACTGCCGCTCAGAGAGGTTAAGTAATTTCCCCCAGGCCACACAACTAGCCTAAGATTCAAGCCAGGCCCATCTGAGTCTGATTCACATGTACTTTCCACTATACTACACTTGGGTCTTCTCTGACCACTGCCGAAATCTAATGTCTAACTCTTACTCCCATCGAAAGATAACGTAAGTCATGCTGGCTTCCTCTAGGGACAGAAAACCCCCTTCTTTTGGATAAAAAGCCTTGAACACCTAGTTAGGAAAGAGGCAGATTCTAAGCCAGGCATAGTGGAGGCCAAAGAAACCTATGTTGAAGGTGACTGACAACAGAAATAAAATACTAAGGCTTTTAACACACAAAGTAATGTTCTGAACACTCTGTGAGTATTAACTTTGTTCTTCATTCACAACCCTATGGAATAGGTATAATTATTATCCAATTTTGTAGAGTGTGACACAGAGGCACAGAGACACAAGTAACTTGTGCATAGAGGCACAAGCAACCTGCTTAAGGTCAAACAGCTAGAAACTGGTAGAAGCAGGATTCAAATCTAGATTGACTCCAGAGTCTGTGCTCTTCACTCCCGAGAAGCTCTTGATGCATCAGGAATTACATTAAATTCTTTCCTTTCATTGTATTTCACCTAATCCTCAGAACAACATGAACAGATCTGTAGTGCTTTTATTTTCCTTTAACAGATAGGGAAACTGAGGCTCTAAGTGGTTAAGAGAAGCTTTGCCATGCCAACCCAAGCAAGGGGAATGGCCGAGAAAGTAATGCTCTACATGAAACACTCAACGCCTGTCTTGGGGCTGGACCAAAGAAAGGATCAGCTGCCCGAGAGTGCTTATGTGCTGAATGCTTCTCACGGGACCGTGAGCTGGCAGATGAGGACCTTTTTTTTAAAAAAAAACAAAAACAAAACACAAAGCCATGACAACACATTCCTAACATTATTGGTCTTCTTTCTGGGTTTTTTCCACCCTCTTCTAGCTCAGGCACCTCACAACCAAATGAATCAATACCGGATGGCCCTATAAATAAATAAACACATCAGTCAACTCAGTAATAAAATGAAAGGATGAAAAATATGGAAATCAGCGACATTTGTGTAAATCCAGTTATTGTTTACTTTAATATTGCCTTATGTGCTTACTCGGTTCTGAAGAGACAGATTTAAAGTAATGTGGCCCTTGGCGGACGATAGACTTAAAAATGCATCTCCGCTGGCGAGTGCTTAAGGGCCAATCCTTTCAGCGTCCTGCCTGAATCCAGGGGAAGACCGAGAAGAGCCCCCTGAAGACAGAATGTTGGAGAAATGGCCCTGCTCTTCCACTCCCCTGACTCAATGTAACTCCATTCTTCTCCTTGCCAACCTCCTGTGCCAGCCAGACAAGTGGACATTCTCGGAATCCTGGTCACCAAGTCAAGCAAAGAGGAGACACGGGGGAGGTCCAGCTCCATCCCAGGGCTCCAGAAAAGCCAGAGAAACAACTGGCTGAGGACAGCTCAGCTGCTGCCAAAGGAACGAGGGCCCGATGGGCAGGAAAGAATGTGAAAGCAGTAGATTTTATATACTCCGAGGGTGGGTGGTAGAGAGGATGTCAGAGCAGGTGGCAATCCCACCAAGCGGAAACAGAGCACCCTTTCTTATCATACTACGGCTGATCTGGAGGGCATGGGCAGTCTACAATGGGGGCAGGGAAGTTTCTCTGCTGCTGGAAACCTCTGACAACCCCAGGTGGGATAGGAGAGACAGCCAGGGGGTATTTTCGTGACATGCCACAGGCCTTGGGTCTTACCTCAGCTTGGAAGCTTTTTAATACAGGAGCCACCATCTCTCTGATTTCCTGTAAAAGAGATGAGCGAAGAGTTCACTGTGGTGTCAAGTAGCCCCTGCCTGTAGCTCACTGTTGTCCCCCAAATCAGCAAGTGTGTCTCATGGGACTTGCGCTCCATGAGATTTCATAAGAGTTCCTCATATATACGCCTACAGACAGACCCAAACACACACAAAGGGGCCCGGCCAGGTCTGATCGGAACACATCAAGCACAACATCAAGCTTCTTCCCTGCAGGACCCTTGGGAGCCTTTTACACGGTGCACACTGGGAATTTCTGGAAGAGGGAGAGGAAGTAGCATTTCCCAAGTGGATCTGATCACGGAATGCTGTTTTATGCAAAGTACCTCATGCGATTGGTGGCTCATCATGGGTCATTCTTTGGAGCTGGGGCTGGAGAGGCTCCATGCCCTGGGTCATGTTACCAACATCCCTTCAAGAAAACCTCTGCTCTCCAGGCGCTGCTCGGGAGATGTCTCTGGAGGTTGCCAATTCTGCTTTCCCACTCAGTTGCCCTCTCTAGCAAAAACTGCATTTGGCATTTTAGCAACAGCGCCCTGTACTGTCACCCCTTCCTCACCAGAAGATGGGGTTTCTGGGGGCTTGGTGGGGTCACCTGTCATGGGACCCAGCTCAGAAGAAGGGCTCTGTAAATGTTTGTTAACTCTATGCCACCGGGCTATCCTCAGAAGGGAGCCTCTTATTTTGGGACCCTAATTTCATGCCTCCCTCAAGGGCCTTTGAGGTTCCCACCCCCAAGGATGCCCCTGGCGGACTCCCATGAGTCCTCTCCAGCGTGAAAGAGGAAGGTCTTTTAGAACCGAGGCTCCCAAGAACTTGACTATAAATGCTCCAGTTTTCTCTGAGACCCACTGGTGACTCCTCTAAGCACGGTCATCTATGGTCCACAAGAAAGCCCTGTGGGAGGAGAACCTGAGGGGGGCTCGAGAGAATGGAGAGGGAGCGGGTAGCAGAGAAAAGCAGGAAAGGGAAGGATGCACCAGATATGTGTGTCAGGTGAAGAATAAATCCCTCAACTGTGAAATAGGATGGTGTTGCTTCTGGAAACAACCCTTCTTCTGGGTCCTGGGAACGTGTCCTCACTGTTCTGGGACCCGCCCCCCCCAGGGCTTCTCAGAGCCACTGACTACTGATGTGCGCTGGGGATCTACAGGAGAGATGTGGGGAGTGCGTGTGAACCTAGGGAATTTATTTGATCAGAAGGAACTGTGAGTGCAGGGGCTGAGCTTGGAGAAGGAAACTTCTGTAGACCCAGGTTGCGGGTTGTAAACTCAAATGCCCACAGAGGCTGGAGGAAGAAGACAGGAGGGAGGCAGGCTGGGCGGCCTGTGGCAAATCTCAGGAGGACACAGTGCCTTTGTAAGGGGGTGGCAGCTGCTCGGCTGTTTCTGATGACTGCTGCGTAGGGGTGGAGCCTCTGTGTGGCCAGCTCTACCAAATGGTCTCAAAAGAGATTGGAAATCCAAATTTTGGGGTGAAATCAGAGATGCTAAATGTTGGTAATATACTGTAAAATTGGAGAGACTTTTACAGACCAAATAAAACACATCAACAGAAAACCTCTGGTCTGGGTTTCAGGAAACATAAGTATTGGAAGGGGCTTATCTCCTCTGAATTTACAGAAAGGGACACAGGAGCTCTGAGAGGGGCTGACTGTTGAAGGTTCCAAAGCAAGTGAGTGGCACAGTTGGAATTACAATGCAGGTCAACAGATTCTCCAAACAGGCTCTGTTCACAAACCCCCGCTCATATGAATTTAGGGGATTCAAATATGAGAACCGTGGTGAGGTCGGTGGGACTTTGGATCAGTGCCAACTCTTTCTAGACGCCCACCACCCTTTCTGTCTGCTTAACCCCTGGGGGAAACCAAGCCCAGGCACCAGCAGGAGGTGAGCTGGGTACCAGCCAGATGATGTTCTTAAATAAAGTCTTGGCATGACTCTCCCCCATCAAGAGAGACTAGTTCCAAAAATGAGAATTTTCAGAGGCGCGACTATAATAGGAATGGAAACTTATTCCTCCTAATTACATAATTGCATAATTATGCAGTATTAAAATTATGTAAGCTGAACTCAGAGGCTTAAAACCTGGCCTGGATTTCCCTTATCACCTGGGGGCTCCCATGTGGCCTGGGGGAAGGAGGTCTAAATGGTGGACTGTGGAGATTTGTGGCCATTTCATCTCTGCTTCCCAGAGACTGGACTCAGAGACAAAGCTTCTGGTTCTCTCACTCTGGGCAGAAAAACTGGTTTAAAGACCAAGCTGTTCTCTGTTCTAAGAGGGGAAGGAAGGATGCTCAGAATCTCCCCATGCCTTCTTAGCTCCCAGGACTCAACTTGGTCTTTCTAAAGCTGTAACATGGGAGACACGCAGATCTGAGATTCCCACCCCTTCTCCAAGTGCACTCTCTCTCAGCTCTCAAACCTGATTCCCCCCAGACTTGCTCCAGGGACAAGTCCTAACTAGAACCTATTTCCCACTCTTGCCTTGAAGAACCAAAGATATTGGTTCTTCAATATCTGACATGTGAGGAGGATTTCACAGCAAAGAGACCGACCCCCCTGAGTTTATGTTGCCTGCTTTCTGGGTGGCCTGCTTCTTCTCCATCTTTCCATGGCCCCCTCCTCCATCAGCAAGATGACAACAGGACTCCTAGGTGATTCCAACAGGCAGAATGGAATCAACATGTCTAAGTCTAACATTAATACCTTTGGAATGGCAGACCCTGTTTGGTTCTCCTCCAAGATCCAGGCCACCTGAGTGGGCAGAGAGCTGAGTGGGCTGAGACAGAGAACTCCACCCTCTGCTGACCACAGAGAGGCATGGCTGGCTTTGGGAATGGGCCAGGTATCTGTTTCCCGTTTTCATGGCTCTGACGTGTCACATCCCTGCCAACATTATATGGAGTCAGAAGGTTTTCTTCTTCCATCATTAAAAAAAAAAAAAAAAATTGAGGAGCAACAGGGGGCCTGATAGAAGAGGAAAAAAAAATTCACACATTCACCCCTGTGAAGAAAGAAACGTGTCCATTCTTGTCTTTTCCCCTGCGGGACTCTTACAGTGTGGGGGCTGGGCATTAACTGGACCTCCCTCATAGCAGCTGAGAAAGACAACGCTGGTGGCTGGAGTTGCAAAGGAAGGGGTGAAGAATGAGGCACATTTATGGGGGATGCGTGCCACTTTCAGACTTGGGAGGTTAAGGGAAGGGCTGGAGAGGGTGACAGTCTACAGCCACCATCTTCCAGACGCCAAGGGGAAAGCAAAACAAAATCAGGAACTCGAGACAAATTGTCTTTGCTGTCAAGGCCAAGCATCTGACTTGGACGCTAATGTGGGGAGAAAATGGATGTTGTACAGAGCCCTCAAAAACAATGACTTCCATGGAGAAGCGTCTTGTTCTTACTCTAGACAGCACCGCTGAGTGCCACTATACGAAGAAACGCGGAGACGTTGAGGGTTGTAATTTTTCTTTGTGGCTAATTAGCTTCTTTTCTTGTTAGTCACTTATGTCTATAGTTTTCAAAATATAGTTTGAACGGAGAAAAATCTGCATTCCTACTGAGTTAATTCTATAACAGCAACTGTACTGTACCTCAGGTACATTTTTCTTAAATTCCCGGCGGAGTTCAATTAAATGTTTATGAGAATGTTCACTCTCCTCCTGCCGTGCAGACAGCTCGGAAGCGACGGAATTAAGCTCCTTCTGGAACAATAAAAAAAAAAAAAAGGAGAGAGAGAAAAGAAAAAGATTTTTTTTCCTCCTTTTCCTTTTTAATCATTGTACAAAACAGCATTCCAAACAAGTTTTCTTAACTTACAAAAAAGCTGAGAAAAGACAGGATATTGACTCCTGGCACAAATGAATAATTTACGAAACTGGGGATGCAACCGAAAAAAATCCAGGACAGCTTTTTTGCTTGTCAGAAGTCAGGCCAGATCAATACTCTCCTATAAAGTTGGGTGGAGTTGTTTTTTTTCATTTCTTCCTTACGCCTCTGCCCCACCTCTTAAATTTCCAAGGGAGTGATGGCATAAGCTTGTCAGTAACTGTAGAAAACATCTCCAAACCGTGTCAAAATAGTAAAGTGCGGCATATTGTATGGGCATATTATAGTGTAAGAAAGTGCTGTCGACAGCTTTCATATATCAGAGGTGGGAACTGTTCCAACTATGACTTACTCACACTTAAGGGTTCATAAATACGCCTTTTAAGATATAGATGGCTTTTTAATTTCAGTAGATTTTGGAAAAATGAAGGTGCCAATAAGAAGCAAGATGACCTTTTGTGTATCCTGCAGTAAATCATTTAAGGTTCACTTCAAGTATAAGAAATATTTCATTGAAGACTGCTGGATTCAGAGCAAAGGATTGGAAGCAGCCTTGCCTGCTTATGTGCAATGAAGGTTTCAGACCAGGTTTTTACAGGATGCACCAAGGAGGGAGAAAAAGAGTGAGGCATGGAAGTGGGGGACGCTCCGGCTCACACATGACAGACAATGTCTGCTGGTCGTACATGTATATTTGATCACCCCTCTCGCAGCTTTCTTCACTTTAACGGTGGCAGTTTCACAAGGGGAGTACAATTCACCATGAGTTGTCATGGATTTCATTTGCATAATTCAAGAAACGCTGTTTATGTGGTCTGCTGCTTTCTTGCACCATCCCGAGATGGGCTTTTTTCTGGACCATAACTCGAGGAGCATTTCTGTATATATCACCCGATTATATTTGCAGCAATCAAGCCCCATAATTTCCTAAATCCGGTGATGCAATAAATTTCTGCAATCAGATTTATTAAAAACACACATGCAGATGCGAGAGTGTATTTCGAGGGTGAACTCTTTAATCTAACATATGTATGACGAGGCCTGGTACCGTGTTGAAAGACCCCATTTGTCATCGCTAATACGCATTCATCTTGCACACACAATGAAACACTTTTACCATTAGATAATGAAATAAAAGTACTATTAACCCGCTGCAAATCCTTTTCCCTCTAAGAGACAAAATGCATGGTAATTGTCTTATATCATGTCTGAGAGTCGGTAAATCTGCTCAATAGCAGTTCACCATAGCACCATAAACCTCATACCCACTGGAGGCTGGAGCATCTACCCTAAACCCAGAATAAGTACCTCTGCCTATGAAGCTTTTGGGAGAAATCAGCGAAGGACTTTCTATTTCTGGAGAAATGTCTAACTTCTTTGGAGAATCATGAGACTAGAAGGGAAACTGCTAAGTCACTTCAGTCGTGTCCGAATCTGTGCGACCCCATAGACGGCAGCCCACCAGGCTCCCCCGTCCCTGGGATTCTCCAGGCAAGAACACTGGAGTGGGTTGCCATTTCCTTCTTCAATGCATGAAAGTGCAAAGTGAAAGTGAAATCGCTCAGTCATGTCCGACTCCTAGTGACCCCATGGACTGCAGCCTACCAGGGTCCTCCATCCATGGGATTTTCCAGGCAAGAGTACTGGAGTGGGGTGCCATTGCCTTCTCCAGAAGGGAGAAGGTCCAGGCAAAAAAAAAAAAAAAAAGTCATTAAAATAGAGGGGCAAGAGACTTGGAAGTGTGGTGCTCTCCAAGGTTCTGAAATCAACTCTATGCCAGAGCGCTGGGTGCACCAACTCCAAGGTACAGGGACTTCTAGTCCAAACGTCCCAATGAATTATTGAGCCAGGTAAGGGACAAGGTGTCATGGGAGAGGAGAGAGAGAAGACAGCAACAATTTCTGACAGTCTACCAAGGTGATAGAGAAAATAAGGAGATTTCTGGTTCATCATCATTTAAAAATAACTGCAGTTTCCAATGAAGAAACCATGTGACTGTGACCAAAATATCAAATGACTAGGGAAAGATCTGTGTTTGCAGCAATAAGACTGATCAAAGGTAGACAAAACCCAACTAGGTGGTGCAGCCAGGTGGATAGACCCTCATTTGGCAGGAGGGAAGGAACCAGAATGTCATGGTCAACTGGAGTTGTGGCAGGATGCTCACAGTTTTCCTTAGTTTTTCTCATCTGTCTTGAAGATAAAGGTGTGATTTTTACATTGCTACAGGACAAACAGGACTGAGACTTGGGTTAACATCACAATTTAGAATGATGATATATCTGATACAATGTTCTTATCTCTGGGATACTAACTCTCCCAGCATCCCAGCAACCTCATGGGGGTTGATCTTTGACTCCTTATTTAAAACATCAAACCCAGGTTCCAAAAGGAAATCTCAGAGCAGGGTAAGTCCAACTGTCTGATGTGCTGTACCAGACAAGGACGCCGTACAAGTGCACTAGCTCCCTCCGCCCTAACCGCCCAGGCTGTCAGTGGGTACGAAACTGTCTGCTGCATCCATTCTGTAGACAGAGCGGAGTGAGACTGGATGTGGAACATCAGTAGGCCTCCAACTCCAGCCCCAGGCAAGCCCAGCTCTTGGTGTCTTTGCTGTTCATCCCTAGAGGAGCAGATGATGTGTCTGATGTCCACGTTCTTCGCAACATTGTCTTACATCTATGTTCATCTTTCAACCCTGAATTCTTGCCGCTTTTCTATGGTAAGTACACTAACAACAACAACAGTAGTAAATAATCATCGTGCTTTGTGCTAAGTCGCTTCAGTTGTGTCCAACTCCTGGCAACCTGATGGACCGTAGCCCACCAGGCTCCTCTGTCCATGGGATTTTCCCAGGCAAGAATCCTGGAGAGGGTTGCCATGCCCTCCTCCAGAGGATTTTCCCAACCCAGGGTTCAAACTCACGTCTCTTATGTCTCCTGCCACTAGCGTCACCTGGGAAGCCCAAATAAATAATCATAACCAACACTTACTAGGTCGTTACACATACCAGGCATCACGCTAAAGCTCCTTATATACATCATCTCATGCGGTGGACACACTAACATTTTGTAAGTTGATTCAAGCAAGGACTAAGAAACAAATTATAGTCCTAATAATTCAGGTGTGAATTATCTCCTTGGTGGATTATAAAGGCAAAATTAAAATGTCCTGCTCTTCACTGGGCTTCTGTTCCTTCCTCACTAGCTGGAGGATGTTCAGGGAGCTGTTTTTAAATGTTATAAACATGTAAAGCATCAAGCACATTACTAACTGTTCAACAAGTGTTGGTTGATATTAAACTTAGATAAACTGAGAGCTCAGAGAACAATACCCTAGATCAGTGATTCTACGAGTTCTGGATTTCACAGGTTGGTAAAAATCTCACACCCCTTGTTGTTCTTGTCAAGTCGTGTCTGATTCTTTGCGACCCCACGGACTGCATCATGCCAGGCCACCCTGCCCCTCACCAACTCCTGGAGTTTGCCCAAGTTCATGTCCACTGAATTGGTGATGCCATCCAATCACCTCATCCTCTGTCATCCTCTTCTCCTTGTGCCTTCAATCTTTCCCAGCATCACACCCCTGCCCCCAAATAAAAAGATGACACAGTATTGCCAAGTTTCACTCTAACAGGCAAAGAAAATAAAAAACCACTCCATCCCACCCTAAAAGACAAGACTACTTAAACATTAACAAAACAAGACGGCCAATGATAGAATTGATAAGTCTTTTAAAATAAACGTATTTAAATTAAAAAAAGCTCAAAGGCCTGTATTTATTTTGAAGGAATATAAAAAACTCTCATAAACATAAACCAGCACCCATCTGAAGTTGAGTTTTAGAAATAAGTGTCTGAACTCCCAGGCACATACACAGCTTGCAGGGCCTCTTTGATGACCAAGCAGAACTTGGGATCCTCTGCCACCCGGCTCCCAGCCCCCAGCCCTAGGGGAGCCATGATTAACACAGCCTCAGACTTTGGGCCAGGCCCAGGCGGGGAGAAGACTCATCTGATTAACCGGCCATCAGCAGCAGACAGACAGCCCGGAGCCCGGCGCAGACCATTCAAATAATGATCATCATAAACAGCCCATTTGCAACTAAAAAGAAATAATTTTAATGAGCTTGGAGCAGATGATAGATGCAGCTGAGGCTCGGGCCAGTGTGCAGAAAGAAAGGAAGCCGGGGCTGAGCTGCATTCAGGACTAGGAGCAGCAGGAAGAGGCTGGGGTAAGGGAAGAAGGGCTCTTCTAATGGAACCTACGTCTCTGCTGCTTGTCTACGCGAAACGTCCACTGTCTGGGAAGCGCTCTTAACTCTGAGAGGGTCTGCCATCACCTTGCTGGGCAACCTTGGAGCTTCCCAGGCACGCAGGGTCTTGGAACATATGAGCCAGAAGGAAGTTTTGAGGCTGTCCAGTTAATCGCTGCCTGAACTTCAACCATACACACCACTCTGCATGCATTCTGCCATATTGATATTCCACATGAATTAAACAAAGTCCTTGGTATTTACATTCAAACTGATTCATTTCTTTGTTTTTGCATAACTTTAAATTCAATTTTAAGCTCAAATTTCTTACACCCTTATATACCTTGTTCAGATAGATACACAGAATATTTATGCTCCAAGCACCTTGGAAGGCTCTCCGTACCCTCTCCTAGTTAGTACTCCCTAAATGTAACCATCATTCTGACCCTAGCATCATAGATAAATTTCGCCTGTTTTTGACCTTTACATAACAACCGCTTCTTTTTTTTTATCCTAAATAAGTACATTTGAAAAGGAAATTCTTTTTATCACTAGAGGACCCGATGCCATGAACAGATGGTAGTCTTTAAAAGTACAATGAAAACAAAGCATTGCTGTTTGTCTTTGTTATAAACGGAGGTTGGCAAGTGCTAGGAAAGTGTTAAAGGGAAAGACTTTCTTCTTGTTCGAATGAGAAGGAATGGATGACCACGGAGAAGGGATGACCGATGCTCCTGACACAAGCCGATCCCTTCTCGTGTCAGGTCTGCTGCTGCTAAGTCACTTCAGTCGTGTCCGACTCTGTGTGACCCCATAGACGGCAGCCCACCAGGCTCCCCCGTCCCTGGGATTCTCCAGGCAAGAATACTGGAGTGGGTTCCATTTCCTTCTTCAATGCATGAAAGTGAAAAGTGAAAGTGAAGTCTCTCAGTCGTGTCCGACTCTTAGCGACCCCATGGACTGCAGCCTTCCAGGCTCCTCGGTCCATGGGATTTTCCAGGCAAGAGTACTGGAGTGGGGTGCCATTGCCTTCTCCCCATGTCAGGCCTACCTGCGGTCATCCCATGTCCCGTCAGTGGAGGTATGTCTGACACTTCAGCTAACATGAATTGAATCTGATTCTCCCATTTTAGAGATGAGGAAACTAAGGCAAAAAACCTTACATTACCTGCCCAGGCTGCACAGCTGGTTAAGAGGCTGGTTTTCCTCAGAGGGAAGGATGGCTCTTGGGTGGTGAAGGAAAACTGGTGGTTATCTACGGGGCCAGAAAGGAAACAGTCTCTGTTCAACTGTGTTTCCCCAACCAGGAAGAATCTGGAATCTTATAAGAATAACTAGTTTTGAAAGAAATTTAACACAGGATCTTGACCTGAAGTGTCAGTGAGGCATAAAGCTTTGAGCTAGATGCATGCTCCTATAGGGGAGACACACGTAAGACGCACAGGGGCTTCCCTAGTGGCCCAACTTGCAGTGCAGCGGGTGTGGGTTTGGTTCCTGGCTGGGGAACTAAGATTCCACCTGCTGCGGAGTAACTGGGTTACTGCGACTAGAGAGCCCATATGCCACAACAAAAGATTTTGCATGACGCAACTAAGACCCGACGCAGCCAAATAAATTAAAAAATATATATATCCTTTAAAACAGCAGTCCCCAACTTTTTTGGCACCAGGGACCAATTTCAAGGAAGATAATTTTTCCATGGACCGGGGCATGGAGATAGTTTCGGGATGATTCAAGCACGTTACACTTATTATGTACTTTCTAATCTAATGCCGCCACTGATCAGACAGGAGATACTGGTCTGCAGCCCGGAAGTTGGGGACCCCTGCATATGCATATTAGTCCCCCCAGCATGTGCTCACACTCTTCTCAGCTCTAAAGACACCCCTACACTCAGACAATATGCCCCTAATACCAACTCTGCGAAGAGATCTTCTAAAAATGACGCAGTGATTGTTAGGGATTAGGGGTTAAGGAAGCAAGGACCTCAGTTACTCCTTTACTTTGAAGGGGTTGAAACTGTTCTTTAGCATGTCCCTCCCCTGCTCAAAATCTATCTCTGGCTCTCCACTCCTCTAGGACAATCGCCACACTGTCCATCTGGGTGCCACTGGGTCCCTAGTCCTTCCCCCATCTTCCCATCTCTTTGTTTCCTTCCCAACCAGACTGAATTCCTTGTGTAAACCCAAAGGCAGCAGGGTCTCCCAACTTCTTGGCTCAACACACTTAATTCCTTCAGCTCTGATGACCTCACTCTTTCTTTGCAGTTGATCTTTCTCATTCTTTGTGCCTTGGCTTAAATGTCTCCTCTTCCAGGAAGGCTTCCTGGATCCTCCTCTCCAAGTCTGGGCATCACCTTTGTGCCCCTGTTATTCCTTTCTGATATCTGCCACCAGATTTTATTTTTAAAGCCCTAGAGCCTTTTTTCCACATGAAACTTTAAACAGACATTCCTTATAGAAAATAGCTCATGGCTAAAACGTACGCTGTCTATATATATGCTAGTATTTATGGACTGTGCTAAGCAATTTATGTATATTATCTCCTGTAAGGATATATGGATGAAGTGGCAGTTGAGATTCCAGGCCAAGTCTGGAAAAAAAGGATGACCAGTGATTATGACTTTCAATACAATCACCAACTGCCCCCAACACAAACCTGGAGCTCTGCTTTCTCTTTACTGCGGGGAGATTAAACTAGAGATGTTGTACATTCATCCATCCATCCACCCACCCACCCACCCATGATCTCCAGGGTGTTGGGCATTAGGTAAGAGAAATGAAAACAATAAATCAGATACTGTCTATATCCTCCAAGATCTCTGAAACCAAATAAGACAAGTTAGGGCATAAGTAGTTCTGGTAAAAGGGACAAAGGACATCCAATTAAGACATCAACTCCAGAGCAGAGGTGGAGAAGAGTGAAACCCTGAATTACGCCCTGAACTGCCTCTGTGTGGGTATGGAAACTGATGGGGCAAGGGAGAGGTACGTGTTTTACCTACTTCTACTAGTTAAATCCAGTCGTTATGTGGTTCCCAATTTGGGCAGGGGCTGCTAGGGCCTAGTATGTTACCCAGGCTGGAAGCCCTTTATCCAACATCCATCCTATCACCCAACCAACCATTCATTTATCCACTCATTTCACTCATCCATCCATCCATCCATCCATCTATCTAACAGATCATCTATCTTCCAACTGATCATCTATCCAACTGATCATCCAACATCCATCTATCCAATCACTCACACCCAACCAGCCATCAGTCCATCATCCATCCATCCATCTAATCACACACCCATCCACCCATCCATCTATCTATTTATCCATCCATCCATTCCCATCTAATCATCCATCCAAATCAGTTCTGTCCCAGGTACAGTGCTAGGGTCTAGTATACAGAAATTAACCAATACAGCCCTTGTCCTTGAGGAATGTACAGTGCAGTGGAGGTGACAGGTCAATTCCAACTCCGTGTGTCTAGTACAACATGAAAAGTACAAATAAAGCATGATGGGGGCACAGAGAGCAAGGTGACTTGCTGTGATTGGCATAGTCACCAAGGTGGGAACATGTGACCTGAGTTCAGGGGATGAGCTGGTTAAGAAGCTAAGCATCCCACACAGAGGAAATGAGATTCTTGTGACAGCCCCCTAACTGGACTCTTCGTTCCTGCCTTTAGTGTTTTTCTTAACATGTATCACTATCAAATACACTGTGTGTTTTATTTACTAGAATGAAAACTCCAAGATAGCAAGACAGAGATTATGGTGCTTCTTATCCTCAGTGCCTAGAATAGTTTCTATTTTTCACATAGTAGGCACTTTAGAAATGCTTGTTGGTCAAATGAATGAATGATATGTGTCAGAAGCCCTGAAACAGCCTGCTCTGTCTGGGGAACAATGATAATATTCAGGGACCACAGACCTGTGTCCAAATTCTGGCTCTGACTCCCTCACTAGCAGTATGACAAGCTATTCAACCTTAGTTTCAGTGTCTGTAAAACGGGGATAAAAATTTGTGCCCAAAGGGTTACTGAGAAAATCTCTTGAGAACCAGACTGTAAGTAGGTAAAGTGCTTGGCACAGTGTCTTAGGATCTTCAGTGTTCATACTCTTTTCAATGGTATCTCAGTCCTTATGGGTGAGGACTGTGCCCGTTCTGTTCACAACTGTAGCCACCAGTTCTAACTAAACACCAGTTGCATGAAGGCACTCAAAAAACACTTGAGAGTGAGTGGCTGTTAGTAGATACAAGCATGAGAAGCTCTCTGTGGCAGGAGCAAGGTGGGGTCCTCTATGAGGGGCCAAACAACCCACGCTGCATCTCAGGTCCATGGAACCATTCCGGGCTTTGCCATCGGAGTCTCGGGCTAACACCGAGGAGGGTTTCTGGGGATGCTGTTGGGCATGATGGGAATGTCACCTTCAGAGTGGCCCTAGAGATAGGCCCTAGACGTAGCCCTAGGGGGCTGAGGGATGACCTGGGACAAAGGGCATATGCTGGCTGGCCATGAGCAAGAAGACAAGACGGATGGCTCTGTAGCCTGCTGAGATGGATAACTGAGCCTCGGCTGAGAGACAGAATGGGTTACCAGAGTCATCCATCACTCCCTGTATCGTATGTAAATTTCAGATGCCAAGATGTATTGGGCCAATTATCTGACAGCCAGGGCAAGGGGCGGTGCCTATGAAAAACAGCTCTTAGCCAAGCTGGCTTTACTGAATTCCATCAGCTGGGCTGGGGTGACAGACAGTTCACACTTCGGTCACAGAGCCCATTGACAGGACTGTGGCCAAACCATGAGGCCTGGGTGTGTGGGTGAGGCTGCCAACAACTTCTAAGCAAACTCCCAGTGCAGTGATAATAACAACGGTATAATAACTGTCCCACAGAGGGTTTTCTAGGTCCATGTTAACTGGCATACAAAGGTTCATTTAGTTTTCCCAGCAGTGCTTGGCATGCAGTGGATGCTCTAGAAACATCTGCTGAGGGAGCAAATGAATGGTCCTGCGATGCAGGTTCCATTTTACACGTGGTACCTGTGGAGAAACAAAGCCACTTGCCAAGATCACACTTTCTTTGGGATTCTTTCCTCCAGATGCTCATGGGGCAACCTTTCCCTGACTTGTGTGTTCCAGACAAGGACTCATGTGGCCTGAAGACCAGGAGCACGGCTGGGCCTGGTCTGTCTGTCTGTCCACCTGTCCATCCCTCCATCCGTCCACTCGTGCAGTTACTCAATGATAGTTTAAATGTCTACAATGCTGCCCCAAACAAGTCAGATCCAAGTCCTGCCTGCACAGAGTATTCGGTCCCGTAGGGCACACAGACAATTAAAACTGTGGCCCACCAGACTTCCCTCGAGGCTCCCAAAGTTCTGGTTTCATTGTCAATTTGCTTGTAGCTGGAGGCAACCCAGAGCCCACGCTGGGCAGGCAGAGTGGGTTCGAGTCCAGACGTTCTTACTTACTGGCTCTGTGAGTCTGGGCAGACCCCTGGCCTCTCTGCACTGAGGATTTACTGCTGTAACATGGAGTCATGGCATGTCTTCCCTCTCGGGGTGCAGGCGGGGTGACAGGCCTGTGGCCAGCAGGGGGTCCAGGGTGCAGGAGGTGCTTGGGTGCTCAGAGGCCACAGCCAGCCCTGAGCCCTGAGGAGGCAGCAACCCTCCCTGCCCTGGTACTGGGCTGAGCCCAGGGCTGCCGTGTGGATGCTGCTCTCACCAGCAAACCCTGGCGGCTTGATTCACCACTTCTCACCCTCTCTGCCGCTACCATCTGGGTGACCAGAGGCGCCTCCGCAGCGGGCGCCCCACTGCGGCCATCGCCTGTACAGCCCTCCCCACCAGCAGCCACAGGCATACTGTCAACCCCAAGGCACATCCTGTCCCTCCTCTGCTCAAAACCCTTCCATAGCTGTCCCCTGACTCAGCATCAAGGCCAAACTGCTCATCTCAATGTCAAGGGCCCACAGGACTTATTTCTGTCCTCACTTCCTTCTACTCTCCTCAGTCATTCGCCAGCCACACAGGATCTTTGCTGGCTCCTGAACACATGCAGTACATTCCTGCCACAGGGCCTTTGTAGTGGTTGTTCCCTCTGTCTGAAATACTGTATTTTTTTCATTCCACATGGGTCTTTTTCTTGCCTCCTCTGAGTCTCAGCTCTTATACCATCTTCTCACCTACCATCCTATTTAAAAAAGCAAGCAAGCACCTCCTCCTACCTCACCTGCTCTTCTCTCTGCTTATTTCTCTAAATGGCAGTTGTCATCAACGCATTTAAGTAGTTACTGCCCTATTTATTTATTGCCTTGAGTGTCAGCTCCAGAAGGACATGGGCTTTGTTTGTTTGGGTCACTGCTGTATCCCTGATGCTCGGTACAGAGTAGGTGCTCAACGTTTGTTGAATGAAAGAATGAATGTATGAATAAAGGAAAAATGAAAGACATGCTGGCCAAGCCCAGCCCCAGCCCTCTCCCCTCAGCACTTGCACCCCCATTTCCAAGGTCCCACCCCCACCCCCAAGCATCAGCCAGGAAAACAAGCCAGCTCCTGCTGCAGGCGGGACCTGGAGGTGGCTGTCCTTGAGAGAGGATGCCAATCAAACGCCTAATTATCTCGCCACGAACCCGGGAGCCACATCCGATCACTTCCTCCCGCCCTTGATTGCTGCTTTATATCCTGGAGTTCTCAGATGCAAAACCTTGCCGGGAAAACAAGGTAGTCCCGCCCCCACTCTGGTGGCCGCTGCGGCCAGGGAGCCCACTATCTCCTCTCAGTGCTCACACAACCGGTCCAGCTGGGTGAGCTGGCCGGGCAGCTCCTCTCTGTGCTCTTCCCTCTCCTTTGTTATAAAGGGGGAGGGGTCACACGAAGAATCACTCAGTCACTCATTTCAGTGTTTACTGAACACCTACTATGTGCCACGCCCTTGCTAGGTGCCACAGTGGTGCTTACGCATCATATCCCAGGAACTAACTGGTAACTTTTCATGGTTGGCCTATTGGCCTAGCTCCTCTTTTAACCCCTTTTGCAGGCAGGGAAATCAAGCCTCAGAGAGATGTTAACACTCATCCAAGATTGTTATCAATCAGGCAAAGGCAGACCTGGGCCTTGTAACCTGGTCCCCTCTTCTCCAAACCATGGCACCGATGCCAAAGTTTGTGCCATTCTAACATGATTTCTCAGAATAGCCTCTTTTTTTGAAGTGCAGGAGCAGACTGAGCATTGGAAGAAGCTCTGTGGCAACCTTAGAAAGCTCTGGAAAAATTTACTGCTGTACAGAGCTAAGGTATACAATCCAAGTGGGGAAGAAAGTGCCTGCTGTGTGCTAGATGAGGGTCTAGGGGCCTCAAGCAGCTCAGTGGTGGAAGAGGATGATCACACATACCGTTCGCGACATGTCCTGGGGGAAGTGCACTGGGAGAGGGCTTCAGCTAACAGGAGAATATGGCACCAGCACCTGGGAGAAGCACTGGAGGAGGAAGGAGCCATGGGCAAAGGCGTGGAGGCAGGGGAGTGGCTGACCACCTAGACGCACAGTAGGAATTCATGTGGATTTGGGTTGGAAAGCCATGAGATCAAGGCAAGAAGGAACTGGTAGCCACAGAGGACTGCTGAGCAGAAGAGAGGCGCTTGCTTCGGGCAGCTCTGGGAAGCCTCAGGGGCAGGGGAATGAGCCTGGAGGCCGGGAGAACAGAAACACCACCTCCTGCTATGCATCAAGTGGGTGAACGTGAATGGGGGCAACAGGCAGGAGAGACAGGGGGTGGATTTTAGGGACCCACTGGAAAGAAACTAATGCCATTTGGCAACTGGGAGGATCAGCCAGAGAAGTTGTTTTTCTAAAAAAGTCCTTCAAACTCAAAAAAATAAATATTTCTTTTGCCTGCATTGGGTCTTAGTTGAGGCTCACAGGATCTCTGTGTGGCATTTGGGCTTCTTAGTTATGGCAGGTAGGATCTAGTTTCCCGACCAGGGATCAAACCTGGGCCCCCTGCACTGGGAGCACGGAGCCTTACCCACTGGACACCAGGGAAGTCCCAACCAGAGAAGGTTGAGGGTAAGATAGAGGAAAACCCTCAAATGAGGGGCAGCGGCAGGCCAAGGAGGGCTCCACCCCAGGAGTCCTCGGGTCCTCCACCACTTGTCCCCTGATTTGCTGTTGATGTTGGCAAGTGCCAGTCCTCCAGCTGCCCACAGTTTCATTGGTTAAATAAGAGCCAGGCTGTCGGAGCAGTTACTGAGAGGACCTGAGAAATCTGTAGCTGCAAATTCTCCCTGAACAAATGGGAGGAATTAGTGTTTAACAAATGCCCTGTGCAAACTAGTTTGTAAGCGTGAAGATAAACATTTTTAAGGACAAATATTTTGTAGGGGTCACGAGGAGGAAGAGGGAGCCAGAGTTCATACAAAAAGCTCCCCTTCCTGCTGCTGTTCCTAATCCATGGGGACACACCCCTTAAGACCAGTCCTCACTTGGATGCAACTCCTACACCGCGGCTCTCCTTTCTAGCATTGGAAGACATCTGCTGAGTGATGCCATCTCCAGGAAGAAGTCCCACACTGAATAGGGGTTGCCCAGGCAGGGTCGCCTGTGGGTCCCTAGTAGCCTCCTACTAATCAGATGACCCCACGCCTGAGTCCCTTGTCCCAGCCTATCACCAACATCTCCATAAAAAGTCTAATTGGCTGCTTCCTGTCCAGGGTGCGCGTCTTATTTCACACCAAATTGTGTAAGGTCCTCGATATACAATTCTTCTGCTTCCAGTGAAATGGAGGGAAGGGAGGAGGGAGAGGAAGAGGAAGACTACATTTCATTTTTGAATCAACAGCCCTTTTCGTCTACATACATTTTATTAAAATGTTCATCACCCACATTATGTGCATTTCCCACAGAGCTGACTTTAATTACCTGAAGCTGTACCCAGGGCCCTGCCTGCCTTGGTGGCATAGTAAATAAAGTGACGGACAGGAAGGCCTACATGACAAGGTACTGCCCTGACCAGGAAAGTTCAAGGACAAGACACTAACCCTTTCTGCAAAAGGGGATGTCCTTTTCTCTCCCCAAACCACGAAAGGCCACGTCCCAAAACAACACAGGCGAGACCCTTCTCTCCAAATGTTCTCTCCCCAGATCCAAAGAGACGTTCATCTCTCCATTTGGAAGCGTAACAGAATTTCCCCCTACCTATGGACACACACAGTCTGAACAGAATTGAATTTTACTGTATTTATTGACTAAGGGAAAACTGGAGAATGACAAACTGGCCTATCCTGGACCAGAGACTTTCTTTCTGCAGAGCCTAAAGAGGCCCAGGACACAGGACACTCATTTTCCCAGTCTATGGGCCTATGGAAAGACTGAGGAATGCGGGCTGGGTTCCAATCCTAATTCTTCCACTCTCTCTAGCTGGAAGATCTTAATGCCTGAGCCTCAGTTTCCTGATTTGTAAAATGGGGATGATGCTCGTGAGCAACGTCTCAGCTGGAGATGCAGACTGGACTTCAGGCTGAGCTACCTAGAAAGAGGACTGAGGAACAGTGCAGATTTCAGGGAGGGCAGCGGCTCTGTTGCCCTGGGTCCAAGCTTCCCTGTTTCTTTTGTGAGCTCTGATCTGGCCAAGACACAGCCCTTCCCCAAGCCTCCGTTTCCCCACTTGCAGCAAGAGGATAATAATAATAAGAAGAAATGAATCCCAGGCACATCTTACTCTTAAATACCTCTAACTGTCCAGAAATAATAACCGCCCCTGCCGCCGCCTTCGTCCAAGCTGCCATCATCCCTCGCCTGGACTATTTCCGGGGCCTCTTTCCTTCCCTCCCAGCTCCCACCCTTACCTGCTACAGTCCAATTTCCAGGCAGCAGCTGGAGTGTGCTGTTCAAAACATGAATCAGCTCCTGCCTCTTCCTAGCTTGAAACTCTTCCATGATTTATTTGCCTTGGGCTTAAGGGTGGAATCCAGTCTCCCCCACGACAGCCTACAGGGTGCAGCCACTGCTCAAGGTTCCAGTTTAGGTGTGCTGGACCTCTCTCCCCAAACCTAAGCATTCCAGACGCTCTGACGGCTCCTGTCCCTCAACATGCCAGCCTCTCTTCCACCCCTTGGGGCATCTGCCCAGTTTCCTTTATCTGCAATCCCTTCCCATTCTCTCAACTCTGGCACTCCCTTAGTGAGGGTCATGCTTGCCCCTACTCCAAACTCTAAAGGACATCCACCCTCTCCTTGCTCCTGTTTGATAGAGCATCCCTCAGCATTTACATAGACAAAGGAAAACTAAAAGCTCCAGGAGGGCAGGACTTGTGTCTCTCTTGTCCAGCACCTGGGTCCGTGCCTGGTGTAGAGGAAAGCTTAATTCTTTGAATGAGTATTCACTTCACTGAATTTCTCTGCACATCAAATGAATATAAAGCACATGAAGAGACTTTGATAGCTACAAATGCTTCACACAAATAAAACAAAAATAACAATTCCTTAAGAATAGAAATATTAATACCTTATTTTGGAGGCAGGAATGAGTGAGAATAAAGAGGAAAGAAAGAATGAGAATAAAGAGGAATGAAAACAGAAAAGTAAGGGTAGGAGAAAATTCAGGATTAATGAGATGGAACTATTGAGTTCCCCACCAGAAGACAGTTTGGGGTGTTCTCCCACCACCCCTGGGAGGCTGCATTGCTGCCTGACAAGTTAGCATGTCCTGATAGTTCAGAGCCTGTTGTTGTTTAGTCACTAAGCCATGGTTGACTCTTTGTGACCCCATGGATTGTAGCCCGCCAGGCTCCTCTGTCCATGGGATTTCCCACGCAAGGACACTAGAGTGCGTTGGCATTTCCTTCTCTAGGGTATCTTTCTGACCCAGGGATTGACCCTGTGTCTCCTGCAATGGCAGGTGGATTCTTTACTGCTGAGCATTACTTGGATGAAAATTCATTCACATTTTAAAGCCACATTCTTAACTGTGTAAACCTAAGTTGTGGGGGTCCCTTCACGTGGACCTGGTCGGGGCTGGTGGTGGGAGGTGGTCCTGGTCTGGCTGACTCGGCCAATGCTCATCCATTCCACACGCACTTCGGTGACTGCCAACCAGCCCAGACCAGTTCCCGCTGAGATGAAGCAACGTGTTCAAAGGAGCGGAAAGCCAGCTCTTCCCTCACACAAAACAGGTCGCTGTTGACATTGAACCTGATGCTATTGTCAAACCACACTTTCTAAATTAGACTGTTTTTCTTTCCAGGAAACCTCATGCTGCTTATATCCCGCTCATCAACAAGCCGATGGCATTCATTCCTTCCTTCATTCATTCGTCAAATAAGCAGCTGAGTGCCTATTCTGCGCCAGGCACTGTCCCAGGCACCTGAGACCCAGCAGCGGCTGCAGGAGACAAGGTCACTGCTTGCGTGGTGCTGAGTCCAGCACCTTATCTTCCACAGATGAAGGCATGGAGTCAGGGCTTACAAGGCATTTATACAGCCTTGGGGACTGGACAGAATAACAACAACAATAAAGATAACAATAAAAGAAGATGATACTTTTTTGCCCAGACTAAGAGGCAGATACCACGTTAGGGGATTTATGACCATTCTACTATAGATATAGAAAGTAGATCCATGAAGTCCTGGGGCTAGGAGTGGAATAAAAAAGATATTTCTGGGGCAATGGAAATGTTCTAAAAATTGGATTATGGTGATAGTTGCACAGCTCCATAAATACTAAAAACCACTGACCTGTACTCATATAATAGGTAGATTTTATTGTACATAAATTATACCTCAATAAAGGTGCTTAAAAAAAAGTCAAGGGGCTTCCCTGGTGGTCCAGTGGTTAAGAATCCACCTGCCAATGCAGGGAACACAGGTTCAATCCCTGGTCTGGGAAGATCCCAAATGCCAGCCCACCCGCCTTGAAGCCTGTGCTCCGCAACAAGAGCAGCCACCAAAATGAGAAGCCTGAGCACCACAGCAAAGAGCAGCCCCCACTCTCCACAACTAGAGAATGCCCTCAGGCAGCAATGAAGACCCAGAGCAGCCAAAGAAAGAAATCAGGAGGTAGGGAAAGCTGTGTTCAGCTACCACATAAAGCTCATGCTAACTTTCTTTCCAGAGCCCTCTTCACCTTTGCACTGGACCATCATGACAAAAAGGAACACTTATAGACAAGGAACTGGGTGTCAAGTCATTGGGCTTCCCTGATAGCTCAGCTGGTAAAGAATCCGCCTGCAATGCGGGGGACCTGGGTTCGATCCCTGGGTTACGAAGATCCCCTGGAGAAGGGAAAGGCTACCCACTCCAGTATCCTGGTCTGGAGAATTCCATGGACTGTGTATAGTCCATGGGGTTGCAAAGAGTTGGACACGACTGAGCGACTTTCACTTCACCTGAGTGTCACTGGGTATCAGGCTCTGTGATCAGCATTTTACCTGAAGTGGTTATAAGTATTTCCGTATCACAGACGGCAAACCTGAGGGCTCAGAGAATGTGCCTCCCTGGCTCAAGGATGCAGCACGGTGAAACCAGGGTTCAAACCTGGGTCTGTGTGCCCTGCCTCTCACGGTCCAGAGGCTGCTGCACCCAGTTCTCCCAGCGATGCTAGTGGGAGCACAGAACAACAAACTCCATTCTGTGTCCTCGAAACCTCAAGTTAGTGGCTGGTGCTCCGTGCCAGTTCCTTGTGTCACCTGACAATCTGTTGGCCAGGATCCATGAGGTCAGTTTTAGATGATTTCAATTCTAAAGCAATGTTTAGTGTGTTTCTTTTTTTCCCCCCTAGGGGTTTATAAACTCTGTCTTTTCTGCATCAGGTTGAAACTTAGAATACAGGTTGTCAGCCAACATGCCAGGCATTTTTCTAAAAATAATCCAAACTGGTTAAGCCATTTTTAAGCAATAGAACAGTCAGGGGAGGGGGGAAAAAAAAGTTGCTGGGCAGGAGGAGTGAGGAATTTTAAAGTGGTTTCAGACACTTTTTTTTTTTTTTGGAACAGCTTTAAAATAAAGGTCTTGTTTGGTTGAAAAGGACATGGACCAGTGGATGCAGGTACAGACCACGGAACAGTATGTGATTTTCCCTGGTGCCTCAGGCCTCAGACAGGGTCCTCAGGGTTGGCATTTCAACACTCCTGTGTGTGTGTGTGTGTGTGTGTGTGTGTGTGTGTGTTTCCAGAACATCTCATGTGGAGGGATGGAGAGGAAAGGACAAAGGGGGGAGGGGAGAGGGGGAACAGTAGAGATACAGGACTTTCTTTAGGAGCTGGGGGGACCTGGGAAGGGGAGACCCAAAGGGCAGACATACCAAGGCTGGAGTTTGCTGTGCTCTCTCTGGCAGGACCACCAGGTGCTGATGGTCTTCTCAAAACGGACCTGCCCCATAAAGTCAAACCCTTCTTTGAATGCACATTCATTCAATATGCTTCAAGCACCTACATCAAGGACCTGTTTCCAGCAGACCTCACAGAGCTTACAGGTGAGGGACAGGGTGATAGCAGGGGATGAAGGGGTGGGAGACAAGTGTCCCAGAGAAAGGGAGCAGCTATACTCAGCTCTGGCTCATTGGTGCCACAGAGAACTGTGGGCTCAGCAAGGCTGGAGGGTTTGATTCTACAGAAAAGCCTAAATCCAGATTTTTAATTTGAAAAGCTCCTGATTTTTAATTGTTGGCAACAAATTCAGATAAAAATTTAACAACGCAGTCTGTGCCAAACAAAACAGATTTACTGGGGGATTTGGACCCTGGCCTGCCAGTTTGCAAACTCCAGTCTAGCCTGTTAATTACAAGGGATGAAGAGAATAATAATAACAAGGATGGCTCACATTTGCAGTGTACTTATCATGTGCCTGGCCCATGCTAAACAACACTGTGAGGCGGGCAGTGCTATTATTGCCTTTTTTACAGAGGAGCACCTTGGGGTACAGAGAGATTAAGTCATTTGCTCAGGGTCACACAGCTGAGGTGGCAGGGCTGGATTCCAGCCAGGAGTCTGGCTCTAGAGGCTCGCTTTAACCAAGAGCCAATTGTAAGCTAGGTGGCCAATGGTACGACATATCCACAATGTCCTGTGGCACCAGAGACCCCTGGAGATGAGGGGTCCTTAACATGCCAGTTCATCACTCCCACCTCTTATAAATAGGTCCCAGAGAGGTTGAGGAGGCTGACAGCAGACTCCAGAATATAGGTTTCTCTCACTGGTCACTCCATCCTGGGACTCCCCTGGCCCAGATCTTCAGGAGGACCTGTGTTCTTCCCAGATGGGTGCCCACTGCCCACTGGAACCAGCTCCCCCAGCCCTCAAAGCCCTGAGGAGAGGGGGCAGAGCTGACTGCCCTCTAGCCAGCACGAGGTCCCCCAGCCTGGCTGGCGCACCACCCCCACACCTCCAGTTCCTTCCTCCCAGGATCCCAAACAAGGGAGCCTGTTCACAGCAGAGTGCTCGTTACCATTTGCATCCCGCCTTTATCCAGCAGATGTGCGGCCGTTACAATAGCGGGAGAGAAAATAGAAAGAAATTTCGGAATTTGTTCTCCAAAGATATTCAAATTAGTTAATCAAGGGGCTTCTTATTGCTTCTCCTCTTCCCCCCCCAACAGCTATCCATGAGGATAATTGATCAGCTGCTAATAACTGATTACACTTCACAAGTGTTTTCTTATGCCCATTATCAGAGTGTTTAAAGACATTTTGTAAAGTTCTAATTATTTCAAATTGTTCCACTGTAGAAAATACCTTGGAACAGTCAGTCGTTGGCTGCGCCAGGGACGCTTTTGCTGGGTCTGAGGGTATTTGTAGGCACTGGTCAGAGGCCTGGGTAACTCCATACCCACCTCTCTCCCACTCCTGCCTCTCTCTTCCCTCCTCTCATCCATTCTCCACAGAATTACCAGGGCGCTGTTCTCCAACCACCATCCTTTAAAGACAACCCAGGTCCAAGCTCCTTAGCGCACACTCATTCACTCATCCACGCCTTCATTGTTTCATTTAACACAGCACTTCTCAAATTCTGTCATCTCAGGACCTTTCTGTACACTTAAAAATGACTGAGGCCCTCAAAGAGCTTTGTCTACATAGGTTATGGAAGTGAAAGGGAAGTCGCTCAGTCGTGTCCGACTCTTTGCGACCCCATGGACTGTAGCCTAGCAGGCTTCTCTGTCCGTGGGATTTTCCAGGCAAAGCGTACTGGAGTGGGTTGCCATTTCCTTCTCCAGGGGATATCCCCGACCCAGGGATCGAACCCAGGTCTCCCTGACCAGGGAAGCCAAAGGTTATAGCTTATAGCAATCAATATTTACCATGTTCAAAATTAAAACTGAGAAAATTTTATTTTTTATTTATTTTTTTGGCCCCACCGCATGCAGGATTTCAGTTCCCCAACCAGGGATCGAATCCATGCCCTCAGCAGTGGAAAGGCAGACCAGGGAATTCCCCAAACTGAGAACATTTTAAAGCACAAGCATATACATAAAGACACTCCATTAGCCATTGGGGTGATGACACTGTCACAGACCATGTAGCTTCTGGAAAATCCCACCATGCATTCTCTCACAAGGCACATGTTAGATAAAAGCTGGGGCTCTGGGCTCTGGGGGTGCTATAAGTGCAGGGGTGAAGCAGATAAGAGTTAATTCAGGCTGCCACAGAGGGGCACACGGACACGGGCGGCACACCTGCCTTCCTACCGCCTCCACTCCTCCCGGCTGCGGGCCTGGATCAGCCACCCTCAGAGGTGCGTTTTTATGAAGACACAAGGGATCTGTGGATCTGCTAGTAATGCCAGGCAGCTCTCTAGAGGCCCAAGAAAGATGAACTAATGTAGTAGCCAAAAAACATCAGAGAAGGGAAAGATGTCAAAGGACTATCAGGGTTAAGTGGACACCCTGGTTTGAGCAGCTGGGGTCATGGGCAGGGGCAGTGGAGGAGGAGTGTCCACCGTGAACATGGCAACAGTTCCCTGACCTAGGAAGGCCAGTGACAAGAGTGTGAGTGTGTAAATGAACAAGAAGCTCAAGAGATGATCCTTCCAGTGACAGACTCCAAGTTGGTTAGGACAGGCAAAGTGGGAATCTCTGCCCTTAACCCTCTGCATTCCTAAGCGATAAACTGCATTAAAAAGAACAGGTAAAATAAAAGTAAACAGGTAAAGCCACAGAGTGGGAGAAGGTTTGTGCGATTTACCTAATAAAGGACTATATCTAGAATCTGGAAATCCTAGAACCTCAATGAGAAAAGGATAAATGACCTAATAGAAAAGTGAGCAAGAGGCTTGAAACCAGTGCCTCCCCAAAGAGGAGAGCCTAATAGCAAACAGCACATGAGAAGATGTTCAACCTCACTGTCATGAGGGAAATGCAAAGTTAAATCAGGAGACAGTTCTACATCCTCACCAGAATGGCTGAAATGAAAGATAATACCAAGTGCTGGTAAGGATACGGGGCAACTGGAACACATAGATACTGGTGGGGTGTCCGTTAACATCTGGGAAAGCTACTTGGCAGTGTCTGTAGCCAGCAATGCCACTCCTGGGCACCAGCCCCAGAGAAATATGTTCACCAAAATAGAGCCTCACTATTCAAAGCATGGTCATGGACCAGCAGCACTGGCATCACCTGAGAACTTAGGACCCCCAACCCCCACCCAGACCTGGGGTTCCCAGCCACCCAGAAACATCTCCTGTACTGGGGGTCCATAGTGTAACAAGATCTCCAGTGATTCACGAGTACATTAAAGTTTGAGAAGCACTGGTTTGCCGTGTTTGTAGAAGCACTATTCATAATAGCCCCAAACTGGGAACAACACAAATGCCCATTAACAGTTGAATGGATAAATAAATGTGCAATATATTCACCGAACAGGAATACTACAGGACAGCCAGGAGTATGAATGAACTTCAACAACAAACAACAATACGGATGAATCTTATAAAAGTAACGTCGAGCAGAAGAAGCCACATGCAGAAGCGTACACCCTGTCAGATCCCATTTACATGAGGTACAGAGACAGCCAAGACAAAGCCATGCAGGGGAGAAGTCAGGAAGAGTGCTTGCATGGGAGCGGGGCAATGGAAGGAGCACAGGAGATGTTTCTGGGTGGCTGGGAACGTTCTGTTTCTTGATCTCAGTGCTGGTTCCACGGGTGTGTTCAGTTGTGGCAAGTCATCGAGGGGCACCCTTACAATTTGTACATTTGTCTGAGTGGATGTTCAGTGGGGGAGGGAAGAAAGGAGAGAGAGAGACAGGAGAAGGAGGATCAGCTATTTTCCTTCCATCCAAAATACTCTTGGGGCTTCCCTGGTGGTCCGGTGGCTAAGACGCTGTGCCGCCAGTGCAGGGGGTCCCGGTTCAGTCCCTGGTCCGGGAACTAGATGCCACATGCAGCAACTAAGAGTCTGCATGCCACAGCTAAAAAAAGCCCACATGCAGCAAGAAGAGCGAAGATCCCCCACGCAGCAACTAACACCTGGTGCAGCCTAATAAATATATAATTAAAAAAAAACTCTGCAAGATACTCTTGAATCTACCCATGTCTTGCCATCTCTGCTGCCACCAAGTCCCCATCACTGCTTGCTGGCACTGATGCAGTAGTCAGTCATGGGTCTACTTCTGCCCCTCCTTCCCTATGATCAGTTCTGCCTTGGCACCTAAGGGTGCTTTCACAAACATGAAGCAGATCCCACTACTCCCAGGCTGAAAACTCAGCAGACTTTCTGCTGCCCCTGAGGCCTGGCCTATGCCAGCACCTGGCATACAGCGTGCCTGTCTCCTTGGGCAGAAGGAAAACAGCTTGCCTCCTCTCCCACTGCTTTCCCTCCCCATATTCCACAATCCTCTTCTTTCTCCACCATTTCTCACCTGCTTTTTATTTTTGATGTTGTGGATACTTCGTGATAGTAACCTATTTATTTGTTTTTAAAGTATTTTTATTTTTATTTCTTTTTCCAGGCCGCACCACACATCATGTGCGTGCATGCGTGCTAAGTCACTTCAATCTTGCCTGACTCTTTATGATCCTATGGACTGTAGCCCGCCAGGCTCTTGTCCATGGGATTCTCCAGGCAAGAATACTGGAGTGTGTTGCCATGCCCTCCTCCAAGGGATCTTCCAGATCCAGGGATCAAACCCTCGCCTCTTATGTTTCCTGCACTGGCAGATGGGTTCTTTACCACTGGCACCACTGCGAGGCATGTGGGATCTTATTTCCCTAACCAGGGATCCAATCTGTGTCCTCTGCATTGGGAGCACAGTCTTAACCAACGGACTGCCAGAGAAGTCCCAGCAGCCTATTTACTGAGGTGGAATATCCACTCAGAAAACTGCACACAGTAGGTGATCAATAAATACTTGCAAGAGAGGAGCTCAAGCACCCAAAGGCATATTTACCAAGCATCCCAGGCACCTCTTGACATTCAGCTGTCACTGATTTTAATGGCTGGGCCACAGTCTTACCGGCCCACTTAAAGTTTTGAAAATATGTCCTTGAGGGACACAGGAAAAGGAGACAGAAAGGCCAAGTTTAAAAATACTCAGTAAACTACTGGATCGATGGCTTTTAAGTTGTGGGGTGACCAGCAACTGTACTCACCCAGGGCTGTTGGACCTAAGCCCCTCAGCCAACCTGAGCAAAGGGCAGCTTTGCCCTGGGAAGTGGGGGTGATGTGGCCATTGCGGGGGGCCCAGTGAGAGGTCTGGGGGTCACCTGGCCTTCTGAGGAGGACTGGAAATGGCTTTCAGCCTCCTCTAACGGCTCAGCCCTAGAAAGAGTGGGCTGTCTTACAGGGTGGGATGATTGCTAACATTGCCAACACCTGCCCTACCCACCTACTTCATGGAAACTGAAAAAGGACTGTGATTCCCTTGGGGCAGATGAGGGACCCATCAAGCCGCCCAGGGCTAATTTGAAAGGTTCTCAATAGCAAGACAATCTGAGCATTAAGAAGGAAAGTAACTGCAAAGGACTGAAATACATCGAAGTGGATGGATTCATAATAACAGGAGTTCATAGTAACACTAAAAACAGAAAACTTTACTGGTCACATTGGAGGATGCTGGGAAACCAACTCATTGCTTTGAAATCTGATAAATAAAAGAATCAAACTTGCATTTTTGTCTTTCCTGCAATCTGCACCCAGGGGTGGCCAAACAGCAGAGAAGTTTCTCTCAATAGAGACATTCCAGCTAGTAAACAGGAAGGAATGATAGAAATAGATCACTGCAGCTGAGGGCCTCTGAGGAGTGCTAAGTTACCCTGTAAACCTTGACAACACTCACTCATTCCAAACACCTACTCAGTGCCAGGCACTCTTCATTTAATCGTCTACTCTCTAGGGTGATATTACACTCCCTGTTTGACAAGGAAGCTAAAGTAAGAGAGGTCAAGTGGCTTGCTTAAGAATACACAGCAAGTGAGAGGCAGAGATGGGATTTGAACCCAGATAGTGATCAATGCAAAGAAATAGAGGAAAACAACAGAATGGGAAAGACTAGGGATGTCTTCAAGAAAATTAGAGATACCAAGGGAACATTTCATGCAAAGATGGGCTCGATAAAGGACAGAAATGGTATGGACCTAACAGAAGCAGAAGATATCAAGAAGAGGTGGCAAGAATACACAGAAGAACTATATAAAAAAGATCTTCATAACCCAGATAACCACGATGGTGTGATCACTCACCTAGAGCCACACATCCTGGAATGTGAAGTCAAGCAGGCCTTAGGAAGCATCACTATGAACAAAGCTAGTGGAGGTGATGGAATTCCAGTTGAGCTATTTCAAATCCTAAAAGATGATGCTGTGAAAGTGCTGCTCTCAATATGCCAGCAAATTTGGAAAACTCAGCAATGGCCACAGGACTGGAAAAGATCAGTTTTCATTCCAATCCCAAAGAAAGCAATGACAAAGAATGCTCAAACTACCGCACAATTGCACTCATCTCACACGCTAGTAAAGTAATACTCAAAATTCTTCAAGCCAGACTTCAACAGTACATGAATCGAGAAGTTCCAAATGTTCAAGCTGGATTTAGAAAAGCAGAGGAACCAGAGATCAAATGGCCAACATCTGTTGGATCATCGAAAAAGCAAGAAAGTTCCAGAAAAACATCTACTTTTGCTTTATTGACTATGTCAAAGCCTTTGACTATGCGGATCACAAAAAACTGTGGAAAATTCTTCAAGAGATGGGAAACAAGACTAACTTACCTGCCTCCTGAGAAATCATATGCAGGTCAAGAAATAACAGTTAAAAATGGACATGGAACAATAGACTAGTTCCAAATTGAGAAAGAAGCATGTCAAGTCTGTATATTGTCACCCTGCTTATTTAACTTATATGCAGAGTACATCATGCAAAATGCTGGGTTGGATAAAGCACAAGCTGGAATCAAGACTGCTGAGAGAAATATTAATAACCTCAGATATGGAGATGACACCACCCTTATGGCAGAAAGCAAAGACTAAAGAACCTCTTGACGAAAGCAAAAGAAGAGAGTGAAAAAGCTGGCTTAAAACTCAACATTCAAAAAACAAAGAACAAGGCATCTGGTTCATTACTTCATGGCAAATAGATGGGGAAACAATGGACCCAGTGACAGACTTTATTTTCTTGGGCTCCAAAATTACTGCAGATGGTGACTGCAGCCATGAAGTTAAAAGATGCTTACTCCTTGGAAAAAAAGCTATGACCAACCTAGACAGTATATTAAAAAGCAGAGACATTACTTTGCCAACAAAGTTCTGTCTAATCAAGGCTACGGTTTTCCCAGTAGTCATGTACGGATGTGAGGGTTGGACTATAAAGAAAGCTGAGCGCTGAAAAATTGATGCTTTTGAACTGTAGTCTTGGAGAAGACTCTTGAGAGTCCCTTGGACTGAGAGGATATCAAACTAGTCCATCCTAAAGGAAATCAGTCCTGAATATTCATTGGAAGGACTGATGCTGAAGCTGAAACTCCAATACTTTGGCCACCCGATGTGAAGAGCTGACTCACTGGAAAAGACACTGATACTGGGAAAGATTGAAGGCAGGAGAAGGGGATGACAGAGGATGAGATGGTTGGATGGCATCACCGACTCAATGGAATTGCCCAATGAATTTGGGCAAGCTCCAGGAGTTGGTGATGGACAGGTAAGCCTGGCATGTTTCAGTCCATACGGTTGCAAAGAGTCGGACATGACTGAGTGACTGAACTGAACTGAGCCTGGTTCTAGGCTTCCCAGGTGGCTCTGGTGGTAAAGAACCTGTCTGCCAATACAGGAGACATAAGAGACATGGGTTCAATCCCTAGGTTGGGAAGATCCCCTGGAGGAGGGCATGGCAACCTATTCCAGTGTTCTTGCCTGGAGAATTCCATGGACAGAGGAGCCTGGCGGGCTACAGTCCATGGAGTTGCAAAGAATCAGACGTGACTGAAGCGACTTAGCATGCACAGCCTGGTTCCATCACCCTAGCATTTAGCCATTAGCCTCGACCACTTCTCTGAAAAGACAAAAAACTCAGCAACACCTTGTGGGGGAGCTCGGGCACTAGGGAAGCATGTGGCCAAAGCTCTCAGCAGGGCCTATGAAGACTGCCAGGAGGCAATACCAATAAATGTCTGCCAGGTGTGATGACTCTGTTCATTTTATACTCTCAGCCAAAGAAGAGTCAGAGAGGGTGTGTGCCTCGTACAAGATCACACAGCCATGATGCAGGCCCACTCTTATCATCCCAGCTCTGGGATGGACCTCTGAAGGTTAAGCCCAGTGGTTAGGAAGCAAGCTCGTCCTCAGTGCCTTGGAGAGGGGGCCATCAAAACTGCTTATAGCCAAATCCCAGTGCAGACATTGTGTAGAAGACTGATGACTCAAATGACTCACCTCAGCCTGTCTTGCAGACAAGACCAACTCTAGGTACCATTGACCTGGGGGGCTCCTCTCAGAACTGGGGGTACCTAGGGCTGGTGGGCTTCCAGGCACCCCAATTCCCACTTGGATCTTTATACCCTAAGAGCAATGGGAGCCACTGAAATGTGTTTAAGTTTGAAGACAGGAAGAGAGAAAATAAAGCAGAGAAGAAGATAAGAGGGTATTGGGGATAGGCTGCAATTTCAACAGAGCAGCCAGGAGACCTGTCATAGGAGAGGTGACTTTTGGGCAAAGCCCTAAAGAAGCCGGAGAATCAATCCATTCTCCACATACCCTCCCTGAGTCTTCTCTGGCTGAGAGTATAAATGGGGATGCAAAGAGCTGACTCATTGGAAAAGACCCTGATGCTGGGAAAGACTGAAGGCAGGAGGAGAAGGGGATGACAAAGGATGAGATAGTTGGATGACATCACCAACTCAATGGACATGAGTTTGAGCAAACTCTGGGAGATAGTGAAGCATGGGGAAGCCTGGCGTGCTACCGTCCATGGGGACGCAAAGAGTCTGACACAATTGAGCGACCGAACAACGATAAATAGGAAAGGGCTTCCCCGGTGGCTCAGCAGTAAAGAATCTGCCTGCAGTGCAGGAGTTGCAGGTTCGATCCCTGGGTCAGGAAGATTCCCTGGAGGAAGGCATGGCAACCCACTCCAGTGTTCTTACCTCGGAAATCCCATGGACAGAGGAGCCTGGTGGGCTACAGTTCATAGGGTCGCAAAGAGTCATACACACTGAAGCGACTGCACACACGAACGCATGAGTGGGGAAAGAGCCTTTAACTGAGAGGGAAAAGGAAGTGCAAAGGCCCTCAGGCAGCAGGAACATGCCTGCTGTGCCTGAGGAGGCCTAGTGAGCCAAGGAAGCACAGGGTCTGAGACAGGTTTCACAGAATCCTGCTGGCTGCTGTGTGAATATAAATTCCTACCTAAGGGCACCGAAAACGCCTGTGGCAGGAAGCAGGGAGAACAGATAATGTCACCAAGAGTAAAATACGAGTGAACACCTAGACAGCCCAGGCCCTGCGCCGGCATGTCCTCAGCACATTTATGTATGTTAATGCTTGTATACCTTTCAGGGACCCTGTCTGTACACAAGACCACTATTTCCATTTTACAGAGGAGAAAACGGGCTCAGAGAGGGCAAGGCTGCCCAAGGTCACAGAGTTTGTGGGTGTTGGGGCTGGGAGGCAAATCCAGGGACTCTTGACTCCAAATTCCATCTCCTTACTCTACACAGCCACGAGGCTCAGTCCACAGAGTCCCCACCTCTCTTCAGTGAATTCGCGCCTGGCTGGGATTTGCTCAGCTCAGTTGGTCCTGTCCAGCCACAGCACCTCTGCTCATGTCATTCCCTCTGCCTGGGCGCGCCCTTCCCCTCCCAGCCCCACAACCTAACTCACCCTTTGGGTCTCAGCTTCAGTGTCACTGCTCAGGTTCACTGAAGCCTCTCTGAGACGACGGTCTAACAGCATCCCCTTTGTCTTTCCTGTCGAGGTCCTCTTGACATGTCCTCTGCATCTGGGTCCCAACTGGAATGTCCACCCCCGTAAGGCAGGGCCTGCATCTGCTCCCTGTCCTCCTTTTATCCCTGGCACTAGCCCAGTGCACACAGTTGCTCCCCACAAGTGTCATTAGACTAGGCCTTCACAGTGACACAACAGCAACTCTTAGCTGATGTAGGGAGGAGCAAATAAGAGGACAAAAAAAAAAAAAAAAGAAAACATAGCAAATGAGAAAGAATGGGGGAGAAGAAAAACCAAGAGACACAGAGGAAACAAGGGAGAAATTCAGAGAGAGGGAGACAGGGAAGAAGAGGGAAAAAGAGAACATATAACTCCGAACTGCCCCGACAGCATGAGCAGCAGCCAGGATGGGCACTGCAGCGGGCAGGTATCAGCCCCAGCCCCACCCCCAGCCCTCCTCCCTGGGCCGAGCTGGTGATCAGGACCCATTACTGCAGCTGCCAGCTAGGCCCCTGGAGAGGGATCCATCACCGAGCCTTGCAGGCTAAGGAGTTCAAGGGCATTACTGAGTGTGGAGGCCCCTGCCCCCACTCCCCTGTCCCTTTTCCAGGGCTCAGGGAGCCACTGACATTCTCGGGGTCCTGTTGCTGAGGCCAGGGCTGGGCCGTCACAGAGGGCTCTGAGCCCAGCACTGCCACGACAGTGCCTCCTTTCAGCACCACACTGATAGCAACAACCACTAATAACCATGGATGGCGCAGACTAGGCTACTGTTTACCTGCCCAATCTCACCAACGTTTGTTACTGGCCACATTAATGTCACCATTTTACAGACAAGAAAAAACACCAAAAAACCGAGGCACAGAGAATTGCTGTTATTTAGCTCAGGTCAGCTTATTTTAGCAAGTAACTGAACAGATATTTGCTCCCGAATCTGATTCCAAGAATCCAAGTTCTTCCATTATACCAGTATTTTTAAGTAGTGAAATTTTTATACTACTAAGTTAATACATGTTGTTTAGTGTTGTTTAGTTGCTGAGTTGCGTCCGACTCTTCGCAACTCCATGGACTGAAGCCCACCAGGCTCCTCTGTCCATGGGATTCTCCAGGCCAGAATACTGGAGTGGGTTGCCGTTTCCTTCTCCAGGGGATTTTCCCAACCCAGGGAACAAACCCGTATCTCTTGCATTGGCAGGTGGATTCCTTACTGCTAAGCCATCAGAGAAGCACAAATACATGCATACATATGTTAAAAACTGCAATAGAATAGAAAGAGTTAACATTAATAAGTCTTCTTTCTCCATTATTATGTCCTTTCAAAGACATTCCATTCATACTCAAGCAAATATGTGAGCAAACGATCTATCTCATCTTTTGCTTTATTCACATACAGCATACTACATACCATGTTCTGCAACCATGTCATTTAAAAAAATATATAAATTTATTTATTTTAATTGGAGCTTAATTACTTTACAATATTGTATTGGTTTTGCCATACATCACTGAATTTATTTTGCTTTCTCCTTTTATCATAAAGACTACCTGTCCTCTTTTTGACAGCCACAGAGTATCTGTCTGTGTGGAGATACTGTATTTTATGTACCTGATCCCCCGCTCACGGACACTTAGGTTATCTCCAGGCTTGGTTATTGCTCCTGACGCTCCAGCAGCACAGGAGGCTTCCTCTAGGTACCCCTCGTGTGGGTGCCCTAAAGACCAAGTTCTGTGATGAAGCAGGGCCAAGTCACAGGAGGCACATCTGTGTGATAGACGCTGCCAAGCTTGCTCTCCAGCTTGCATTGATTGTCGCTCCCGACAACCACAGGAGGGATTCGCTTCTCCCCACAGCCATCCCGTGACTATACCAGCCACACTTTTATCAGAGGATCAGGATGGCAGGGATGGGAAAGGGGAAGGGAGAAGGGACACGCACAACTGAAGTGTGTCTTGAAGGGGGTGACAATGGGTGACAAGGAAGATGTCAAGAATGCCGGGGACTTGCCCTGTGATTTCAGAGAGGTCACCTGACACCTCTCGCCCTGGCCGGGAATTCTCCTTAAGCCGAATGACCCTGTTAGTCACAGACGTTCACCAGGGATGCAGGTGTCCCCAAATGTCTTAGACCAATGATCATCGCAGACAAACAGGACATGCCAGGCACTGGATATGGTCTGATGCATACCACCTCACTTTTTATCCTCACAGTCACTTTAAGAGGGAGGTACCATTATCAGTAGCTATCTGCAGATTGGGAGAGTGAGGCCTTGGGTTCAACTGCTTACCCAAGGTCACACAGAGCTAAAAATGTAACGACCCTGGGATTTGAACCAAGGTCCCCCCACCTTCAGGGTTCAAACTCTTAACCACCAAGCTCTCCTGGCCTGAGGCTGTCTGGCTGCCAGTCAGGCCATCAGTGGGCTTACCCTGCCTCCTGGGACCCTATTACTGCTTCACCCTTTGGCTTGACCCCACAACCCTAAGTCTTCCTGGCCTGGATGCTTCCTGGTGACCTCAAAACTGACTCCTCTAACTGAGAGGACTGAAGACTGAGCACAGCTCTATGCTCATGGGGGTGAAACAGGAGCTGCCATCAGTAGCCCTGGAGGCCTAATCATCAGGCTGGCCCACGGAAGTCATTCAAATTTCTCTATTTGTCCCCTGAAGAGATAACTTGGTGCAGACATCCTGGGCTATCCAGGAGCCCAGGTGAGCCCCTCCTGGAGGTGCATGTATACCATCCAGTCATTCATTCAATATTTACTGAGTGCTATCCATTGGTGCTGAGAGTCCAGACTCCAGAAACCAACCTAAACTTGACTTCCAGCCTCACCACTTCTTAGCTGTATGACCAAGATCAACTCACTTAATGTCTGGGAACCTCAGTTTCTGCATCTAGCAAATAGGTATAATTATTAGCAACTAGGCATCTTGAAGAAGGAAGGTGCGTGTGAAAGTGCTTCTTTCGCACAGGATCTGGGCAGCTGGCAGAGAACAAATGGCAGGTGTTATTCTGATAATTACTGAACAAGACTGACCCCTTCCCTCCCATTGAGGAACCTGGAGTCACCTCCACCAGCATCCCTGTGGGCGCTTTTGAACGTCTGCTCCTGGATGGGATCAGGGGCTAAGCCCCTTGCCCACTTTTGCCATGACTGCCTGATTGCCGCAGGACCCTCTTGGCTGACCCCAAAGTCAAAGCTGCCACCGCCTCCTTCTCCATCCTCCACTCTCATCATTCTAAAATTAGCTGGCAGTTGCCAATTCCAAGCGGAGCTGGCTTCTGGAAACTGGGAGGCCTTGGCTCTGTCACCTGAGTCTCCGTCTCCCTCCCAGTGCATAATGAATGTTTGGTCTCGGCTACCCCATGGATAGTCTCGAGTTTACAGCTGTTCCACCATCAAGGACGCTGGGGCTAATGGCTCTGAGACTAGAGATCACTGGAGAGCGCCAAGATGATGGATGTATGTGCACAATGCCAGGATGCTGGCCGCCGGGCTGCATGTAAAAGGGAATGCCTAATTTGTTCATAGCCACAATTACCTGGAGCCTGCTCTTCAGGTATGATTGAGTGCGGAAGGGGTCCCAAGTGCGGTCTCTGTTTGGAGGAATTAATTATTCCAAGTGGCGCCAACCTTTGAGCTCAGTTGCTTGGATAACCTCCTCTACTCCCAACCCCCCTCCACCTCAAAACAGGGGCGCATCCCTGATTAGGTCCTCCTGGATGTGGAAGGAAACAGGAAGACTGGAAACACAGGCGTTCTGGAGCATTAGGGGGATTGGTTTTGATCCCCACACCCTGCCCTGAAACATC
This sequence comes from Bos javanicus, assembly GCF_032452875.1. Taxonomy (NCBI): domain Eukaryota; kingdom Metazoa; phylum Chordata; class Mammalia; order Artiodactyla; family Bovidae; genus Bos; species Bos javanicus. The sequence goes on along the minus strand of NC_083884.1, from coordinate 55,536,497 downwards.
TTTACATCAGGCCCTCACCCTACACACTTTTACACAGATGTCCACAAAGGCCCCCCTTCCGTTCCCCTCCTCCCAGGGTTCTGCGTGCCCCATCGGACATTATCCAGTGAACCAGTGGGCCGCTGCACCCTGCTGAATTGCAAGGATTTCTCCTGCCAACCAAGTATTTCATCCAGCTGTAGATATCATGAGGAAACAGCAAACAAAGAGAGAGATTTAATAACTGGAAATAAGACTAAGGATACAGATAGTTTAATTTTTTTTTTGTATTGCATCTAATTGCAATCAACAGTAGACATCTGACACAGTGACAGCCTCAGCAAAATTGCTGCTGAGAGAACAGAATCTTTGTCTAAAAATAATCAGACATTCTGTGCACCACTGTTTGTTATAACGGTAATCGATGCTGGAGGCTTTGAATTCCATCAATTTATAGATCTGCGCCGGCCTGCCTGGCGATGGGGCGCGATGCACTGGGGCCCTCGCTGGTGCGGGCAGGGCTGGGGCCCAGTGTGTGATTAAGATAAGCCCCGATTTCTTTCATACATTCCTTATCAGGGTCTAATTCTCCAGCAGGTAGAGATGTTCACAACAGTTAAAGATTAGTGCAGCTTCTCAGACGCCAAATTTGAGGTTATTGATCAATAAATCAAATCAGGCCAATCAATCGCCCAATCAGGAGAGTCTAGCCAGTGCATTATTACCGGCGCCTCCAAGCCAAGGCTTTTCATGGGTTTCATCAAAACAGCCTCACCTTGGCTTCCCGCCAGCTGCTGGCTTGCCTAATAGACTCCACAGCCGAGAGGGGCTCCTGCCCAGCGGAAGAGCAATAAATTTCTCATCAAACAGCCGATAGAGAAACAAGATGAACATCTGTTTTGCTGCAATGAAACTCCTGTGTTCTTCAGAATGCGCAAACTGCCTCTGACAGACCACCCCAAAGGCGGCTTCCCTGGCACGCGGCGGCCCCGTGGAATATTCCACCGGTTATTTCAATCAGGTAATTTAAGGAGACTTTTGCATTCTTCTCTCTGCAGCTGCCGGAGCTCTGCAAAGACTATTCCGGCACAGTCGATAATAAATGCCATCCTGGGACCCTGTAGTATGAAGGCAATTTTATGATACCCATTATGTGGCAATGTAACTTCATTAAAAGCTGTTTATTCCCTCTAAGCATTTTAAGCACTTTCCCTCACCCATAAAGGAGGAGCCAGGGAGGTTATTTTTACAGAAAGGGTTCTAAGCCATATTTCTTCCCTCAATAACACGAAGGAGACTTGCCCACTGGCCTTTACACTTCCATGAGAGGGGGCAGCCTCGGGGTCCCCGTGAGGACTCAAGTGCTCCCCCTGAGGACTCAAGTGTTCCCTGTGACCCCAGCATGAAGCCACCTTAGCTGCAGGCCAAAAGGGCCAGCAGAGAAGAGACCTGGGAAGCCTCAATCCCATCAGACCCTCATGGGCCCTTTGTGCTGGGTCCCATAAGACAGAGATGAAGAAAGTTCTAGAATATGCCAGCTGGGACTATGTCAGCCAAAGGCAGCGTTTTCCATACTAGGGCTCCCTCAAACCTATCCTTTTATATTTCCACACGGACACACATCTGAAGAAGTTATTACTTGGCCTGTTGTGAAGGCCCAGATTCTCTTCTGCAGGGATAGCTGGCAGCTGGAAGTTCATTTCAGAGCCCGAGATTTGAATGTCATATGTCATGGCTTCTTTAGTGGAGGTCTGCAGACTCCGGTGCTGAGAGAAGTGATTCTCAAAGGACTACGAGATTTGTGTCCCTTCCTCTAAAAGGGTCTGTTCACGTCGTGAGCTGGAGGAGGGACATAGTAGAAGGTGGCATTTTGGCCTCCGTGAAAGTAGGGGAAGGGAGTGAATGCTTCTGCCAGTGAAGAGTAGCCAGAAAGATTGTGGGCACTGCCCGTTGCCCTTTGTGTCCCCAATTTGCCATTGGTCAAGTGGGGTTGAAGATGTCCGCCCTCCTGGGTCTGCTGTGAGGGGGAAAAGATGATGCCAGGCACAGAAAGGGCCCTGCTCGCTAAGTGCAGACGAGGGTTCCTGACGACCCCCTTCATTCGGATGAGCTCACTGTCCGAAGAGAGAAAGGTCAACGAACCAGAAGGTCCCGACACAACTGGGCGAGTGGGTGGCAGGCCCGTGCTGAAGCTGGGGGACTTTGGGGGCTAGAGTTTTGTCTGAGTAGCGGGGCCCAAGAGAGGGTCTGGAAGGCGGAACACACAAGGTGGAGGGGAATGGTTGAGAAGGCACAGCTAAGGAGGTGGGCTTCAGAACCAGGATAAAACCCACCCCAGCACCTGACGATCAGCCACATGATACAAAGAACCACAGGCAAGAGGGTAATAACAACAATGAGCGTAACAGCAGTAACAGCTAACCTATCAGTCCAAACTCTGTGCCAGCCACTGTCCTAATTTAACCCAACAGGATAATTATTATTCCCATTTTGCTGAGTAGGAAACTAAGGCTCAAAGAAGTAGAGTCAGTCTTCCCCTGGGTCACCAGCTAGTACGCAGAGTCTATCATCAACGTTTCCTGAGTGCTTACTGAGTGCCAGAAACTTTCCTGCTCTGAGTGCTCTGCATGTATTCTCTTGATTTAGCATTATAAAACCCCACCCAGGTTCGTGGTGTTATTACTTCCATTTTACAGGTGAAAAACCTGAGGCTCAGAGAGAAGGGATTTAAGCTGGTCAACAGGGGAGCTAGGGCTAGAACCCCTTCCAAAGTTCTTGAAGACTTTGGGGGCTCTTTCTGGCCTCCCAGGGGCCTCAAATGGGCTCCCCCTGGGGCTCTGAAATGAGGAGGGAAGTCTGTGGCTCTTGCCGAGGCTCTCTGGTTTCCACCACTGCCCTGTCTACCCTCTGTGCAGTAGCCAGAGGAGCCTTTAAGACATAAACTCTTCCTTCCAAACTCCCTTCATTGCTGCCCACAGCTCTGAGCAGGAAGACTCCACTGCATGGTCTTTGCCTAGCTTCGCTCTCAGTCTCCCCTGGCCCTGGGCTGACCACTGACCACCTTGCTGTCCTTCCCTGTCTCAGAGTCTGGGCTCTTCCTTCAGCCTCCAGTGAGCTCTAAGATGCTCCTTCTTCACAACCATCCCTCGGGGTTCCCACAGCTTCTGTGTTTCCCCATCAGAGCCCTCAGCATAGGTGTCAATAATCTGAATTCAAGCTTTTATTGTTCAGTTGCTAAGTCATGTCTGACTCTTTGAGACCTCTGCAGCACACCAGACTGCTCTGTTCTCCACCATCTCTCAGAGTTTGCTCATGTCCATTGAGTTAGTGATGCTAACCATCTCATCCTCTGCCGCCCCCTTCTCCTTGTGCCTTCAATCTTTCCCAGCATCAGGGTCTTTACGAATGAATCAGCTCTTAGCATCAGGTGGACAAAGTATTGGAGCTTCAGCATTAGTCTTTCCAATAAATACTCAAGTCTGATTTCTTTAAGATCAACTGGTTTGATCTCTTTGCAGTCCAAGGGACTCTCAAGAGTCTTCTCCAGCACCATGATTTGAAAGCATCAATTCTTCAGCACTTAGCCTTCTTTATGGTCCAATTCTCACACCCATACATGACTACTGGAAAAACCACAACTTTGACTACACGGACCTTTGTTGGCATTTTAAGTGACTATCTTATAAATTGTCTGCTCCTCCCGTTGAACCTCAGCTCTGTCTTGTTTACCTCCTTATATCTGGCCACATAGTAGGTGCTTAAAAAATATTTGCTGAATGATCTAAAAAGGGATTCTTGCCCTCCCAGGATCTCCAAAGTTGATACAGTCCACACACGGCAGAATCACAGGGTGCCCCAACCGCCCATGAAAAGAACCCAGGTACCTGCTGGGTTTTCAGTGGTCTTCCCCTCCCCCATTCCAGCTGTGTCTTCTTCAAATTCAGTCCTAGTTCTAAGCCATATTCCCTGTTTTAAATGTAAGAAGGAAGTAGTAGCTAAGTCTATGTTATGAGGGCCAAATAGGGGAAGAAGGTAAAGAAAGATTAAGAAGAAGGAACAGGGTCATGTTTTAAGCCAAGGAAGCTTTGGAACAAAGACGACCCCATCAGAGGGCTGGACTTGTCAAACCAAGAGCAAACTATAATCCTGCCAGGCCACAGGGCTGTCTGCCAAAAATACAGATCTGTGGAGAGGTCTCTTATACAGAGAGGCCACAGTATATTAGATTTATCATACACTCCAGCCAAGATGTGCTGCCGAGATTTCAGGACAAGATTTATTACACTGGCTGGTTTTTAAAATGAAAGTGAAAAGAGGATATTCTGGCTAAACCGAGGACCATTAATGGGGTGAGAATCACATAAAATGGATCATTTTTGAATCTCTTCCTCTGTATGCACAAACCTTTGCAAAACCCCTGGGATGTCCAGAAAAAAAGATACTTGACCCAGTGTTTTTACACTGACCTGCTGGTTGACCTTGGCTGAATTGTTCTCATATTTTGGATGTGTTTCTTATTTGCAAACAATAATAACAGGACAAAATAGTAGCTATAATTTACTGGTTGATCACAATATTTTGGCCATTTCGCCATGCATTGATTCTTTGAAACCATGGTAACAACCCTTTGAGCAGGTGCAATTTTTATCCCCAAGAAACAGATGAGAAAACTGAGGCTCGGGGAGGTACAGTCACTCAGACAATCAGCAGCAAAGGCAGAGTGCTAATCCAGATCTGGAGCCAGTCCCACTCAAGACACTTTCACTGACCTCCCGTTCTGCAAAGTTAGCTCTATCTGTTCAGACGAAAGCTACTCTTGAGTTTAAAGATAAACTCAGACCTCATCATTCCTGTTCTCAAAACAGAGATTCCAACAAGGAAGCCCCAGCTACCCTCCAGTCATGGCAGTGTCTGCCTTTTCTGGAGACAGTTACAGAAGAAAAAACGGGCAATTTTGTTTTGGTTTCTCAAAATCTTGGCAGGTCTAGCTTGTGCCAGGTAAATGTGGGTCCTGCTCCCAACAGGTGCCCCCAAATTCCAGGGACATAAGCCATAGGGATACTGGCATGCCAGAGGGGACAGAAATGAGAGGATGTGGAAGCTTCTCAGCTGAGGTGTCACAAGTGGCTGAAGGAACCAGGATGAAGAGGACCCAAAGCACTTGAACAGTGGTTCTCAATTGGGGGTGATTCTGTCCCTTGGGGAACATTTGGCAATGCCCAGAGATACTTTTGAATTGTCACATCTGGGCAAGTGCCACTGGCATGGAGTGGAAAGAGGCAAGTGCCAGGGCTAAACATCTTACAACCTACAGGACGGCCCCCACAACAGAAACCCCCAGTCCAGAATGCCAACATAGTGTGAGGTTGAAAAATTCAGATCTGCAAAGAGCCGGGGACATTCACCCTAGATTACAGAAGATTCGGGGAGGGGAGAGTTGTTACATATTTGAAGAATGGGAGAAGATCTCAGATCTGTGGGCAAAGCATGTTACACATGAATATATCTTAGGTTGACAAAGGGCAGACAGCCTTGATGATCAGAGTGAGCTCTCTGACCCCGAATGTGCCCAAGAGTAAACTGGTCAACTGGAGGGCTTTGTGAAAAGAAGATAAAGCCTGGGACAGGGAGATAGACACAATGACCAACCTTTTCCTGTCCAAACTTAACACTGGATAAAATCCCCAGGAGAGTAACAATGAAGTCTGAGGTTCCTTCTGGAACCTTCCATGGATTATCTCATTTAACCCTGCCCGAAGTTCAAAGAAGTAAAATCGCTTGTCTGCGGTCACAAAACCTGGAAAGAAAGGAAGTCAGGATTTGAACCTGAGTCGGTCTGATTGCAAAGCTCATTAGGAAGATAACTCCTCGAAGTCAACAATTCTCTTAAGACAAAGCACAGCCTCCCCCCGCCCCCACACTGTCACTGCTTTGATTTAGAATTGGTTAGAAAACCTGGACCAACACTGGATATCTAAGTTCAACAGTTCAGCCCTCTCTCATGTTAAGGACACAAAAACACGTTCCATAAGCCGCCCAGTCCCCTGTTCATTTTTTTTCACTCAAAAACACTGCAACCAGCAGTGAAAAGACATTGTCCCAAGTGCACACTTTAATTGATGTCCCCGACCATTCAGGAGCACGGATTAAAGAAAACGTGCTTTATTAATAGGCCCTCATGCTAATTAGCACAATTTATTGTCGGGAGACTGCCCCTGCCTTCCGCAAACGTTACAAGTGCAGACAAAAAAACTTTTGTCACAAACCCTACACGTCTTGCCTTGTGACCAAGACTGCCAAGCCTGCCACAAAGAGATGGGGAAGCATGCGGCTGGGAGGCACTGGATTTCACTCTATAAATTTATGATGTAACTTGACCATTTCCCAACGATAAGAAAGACCCGAATTTAAATGTGGGCTGTTTCTGCACATAAAAACGCATTTCTCACCACTTGGAGGAAGTCTCCCTAATGATCACGAAGCTTTGTGGAAGGGTGGAACAAGGTGTGGGTGAGGGAGTGGGGGAACTGCGGAGGGGGGGCAACCTTAAATGTTTAATATTCAATAAATGTGTCAGTTTTACATACAGAGGCAAATGGGTCTTTATTGAGGAATTGGTAAATTTCCTCTGAGAAAAGTAAGTGCATTTTAGCCTTCAAGGAGTCCCAGCTGAATAGAAATGGAATGTGATTTGTGATAAAACTCAGCTGCTCTATAAAAGACGTTAAATAAATGTTGCTGTTTCACCAGGGATATACAAAATTGATTGCATTATAGACTGATTCTAAGATGCATCCCTGTACGGCCCCCTCATCAGCTTCCCTGTGTGTGGGAAGCTGCTTTCAGAGACAATTTAGACTATGTTACAACTCCAAGTCCTCATGCTGCACCAGAATTTTCTAGAAATGAAACATTTCCCCTCATACTTTGTTTTAGGTGGAACCATAGGAAACTTGTTATCTGAACATTTTTGACTTCCAAAACATAAAAACGACAATTCCTTCTATTAATATTCAGTTCAGTTCAGTCGCTCAATCGTGTCCGACTCTTTGCGACTCCATGAATCGCAGCACGTCAGGCCTCCCTGTCCATCACCAACTCCCAGAGTCCACCCAAACCCATGTTCATCGAGTCAGTGATGCCATGCAGCCAACTCATCCCCTGTTGTCCCCTTCTCCTCCTGCCCCCAATCCCTCCCAGCATCAGGGTCTTTTCCAATAAGTCAACTCTTTGCATGAGGTGGCCAAAGAATTGGAGTTTCAGCTTTGACATCAGTCCTTCCAATGAACACCCAGGACTGATCTCCTTTAGGATGGACTGGTTGGATCTCCTTGCAGTCCAAAGGACTCTCAAGAGTCTTCTCCAACACCACAGTTCAAAAGCATCAATTCTTTGGCGCTCAGCTTTCTTCACAGTCCAACTCTCAGACGGACCTTTGTTGGCAAAGTAATGTCTCTGCTTTTTAATATGCTATCTAGGTTGGTCATAACTTTCCTTCCAAGGAGTAAGCATCTTTTAATATCATGGCTGCAATCACCATCTGCAGTGATTTTGGAGCCTCCAAAAATAAAGACTGTTTCCCCATCTATTTCCCATGAAGTGATGGGACCAGATGCCATGATCTTAGTTTTCTGAATGTTGAGCTTTAAGCCAACTTTTTCACTCTCCTCTTTCACTTTCATCAAGAGGCTTTTTAGTTCCTCTTCACTTTCTGCCATAAGGGTGGTGTCACAGTTACTTAATATTTCTGGTGGACCGGCACTATCATCTTGGGGGAGGCCACTGGTTCTTCTTAAAGGGAAATCTGGTCGCTGTCTAAGGTTAGGGATGGAGGGATCCCAGCTCATTTTGTCTGCTCCCCAGAGGGTATTCTGGGGCCAGGTGAGAATCCTGTCTTTCCTTTAGCTCAGCTAGGTGAGCTTGGGAGTACCTACTGCCATTTCTGAACCTCAGTTTCCCCCATCTGCAAAATGGGTACAACTCCACCTTTTGCACAGGGTATTTGGAAAATCCAATGGGATAACAGATGGGTAACCTGGAAGATGTTCATAACCAGCTGATTATTATATTTGTTGTGTATCTAGCCACGGGGCTGCAGATAGTCTATTTGAGGTGGATATAACTTTTCAGGTAACAGATCAGGTTTCAGTGATTGATGGGTGGGTCCAAATGGATCAGTTCAACAGTTACTTTCCAAGAGAGTGGCTTTCCAGAGAGTGGGTGCCTAGACTCATTCTCTCAGACGTGTCCATGTGCCTATGCCCCTCCATGCCCACTGCCACCCGTCTGGTCCAGCTACTGCCGACTCCCACCCAGTTGGCTGCAGTAGCCTCCTCATAGGGTCTCCTGGCTCCATGCCTGCCACCCTTCTACCATCTCTTTCCACCCCAGGCAGCTAGAGAGAGTGTTTCAAAATACAAACTGGTTGCTGACACTTTTCTGATTAAAACTTCCCCAGGCTCCCCAACCAATCTCAGATAAAATCCAAACTTTCCAGCTCAGCCTGCAAGACCTATTTGGTCAGGACTTGGCTGTCTCCTCCAGTGCATTTCCCTGGATAGTCCCCTTTACTTTACTCCTGCCCTTCTGTCCCTTTATTCTGTGACTGCTGCTGCTGCTAAGTCGTTTCAGTCATGTCCGACTCTGTGCGACCCCATAGATGGCAGCCTACCAGGCTCCCCATCCCTGGGATTCTCCAGGCAAGAACACTGGAGTGGGTTGCCATTTCCTTCTCCAGTGCATGAAAGTGAGAAGTGAAAGTGAAGTCGCTCAGTCGTGTCCGACTCTTCGCAACCCCATGGACTGCATCCTACCAGGCTCCTTTGCCCATGGGATTTTCCAGGCAAGAGTACTGGAGTGGGATGCCATTGCCTTCTCCATATTCTGTGACTGGAAACTGTCAAACACACTGGCCACAGGGCCTTTGCACTTGCAATTCCCACGACCTGCATGCCCCCTCCTTTTGGTTCTTTTCTCAGTTCGGAGGTTCCCCAAGTGTGGTCCTTGGACCACCAGCAGCAGTGTCATTTGGGAACTTATTAGAAACGAAAATTCTTCCACCAACTTCAGATCTGGTGAGTCAGAAACTTTGGGGGAGTTTTGGGCACCCAGCAAGATGTTTTTAACCAGTCCTCCAGGTGATTCTAACGCACACTTATGTCTGAGGACCACTGGCCTAGCTCAGATCCACCCCTATGCCAAGTTTCAGCCTAGACAATGCTACTGCAAGGACCACCAACCCAAGTCAGGTCTAGCTTCTTATTGTCATTTGCCCCCACTTCATATTCCTCATTTCTAGGAAGCATGATTGCAACTATGATGTAATAATCAATTGTTTCATGTCTATGTCTCTTCACAGCTAAGCTAGACATTCCATGAAGAAAAATACTAATGTGCTCTCAGCACCTAACTGTGTCTGGCAGAGAGCAGGTGACCAGTAACTATGTATTCGCTGAAAGGATGAATGCATGCACAGAGGAACAAATGAACGAAAGAGAGACAGATGTTCATAAAGTAACCCTAGGAATCCACTTCTCCATATGCCAATCCAGAGAGCATCCTCATCTTGACCTGACTTTTTCCTGGTCAAGTCAGGAGCCAGTCACAGTGATGCATGGAAATGAACAGGAAGGAAAGGAGGGAGGAAGGAAGGAAGAAAGAACAAAAACAGCAGAGAGAAGATTCCCATCCAGGGGATGAACAGCTCAGTAGCTAAGCCCAAACACCCAGCAAGAAGAAGAGCAAATCTTCTTTCTCTCCTTCCCCAACAGCGACTAGCTGTGTAGAAAGTTTCCAAATAAAAACCTGGAGACTGATAAAACTGCAAGGAGAAAATCTGCCCGACAGCTTGGAGATCCTAGGCTTGCCGTCATCCGAATCTCTGGGTTGAAAGAGTGAGTCTGTACTAAGCCCTGAGGTTCACTGGAAGCTTCTTGGTGCTTCAGGGCAGTTTGCTCTGCTCTTCCTTGAGCTAAACCTGGAAGAGAAATCATTTCCTTCCTTTTCTATAACTTAAAACAATTATTTTCTTCTTAACGCAGACATCTGGCTCACTGCTGCTCTCCTTACTTATGAGTTCTAAACGATATCAGTTCTGGGAGGATCAATTATTACCGAAAAGTCGAGAAACGCTCACTGGTTATTTGCATTGATTTGGTTGACAAGACACAGGTTCCTTATGAACTACGGATGTAGAGAAGAAAAACTCAAAGACTCTGAGACAGCTTGGGCTTCGGAGCCTCCAGCAACTGCAGAGACCTCAGGTGGACTGGACCCATGGACCAGGATAGGGACACCAAGCTGCCCTTGCAGAGCCCCCCAAACAAAGCTGTTCCCATAAAGACAAATGGGTAGCCAGTGTCGGCCAGCGCCGCGAGCAGCCACGAGGATATAATTGGCCTGTTACCGCATCATCTTTAATCAATAGGATCCGGAGTTTCCATGGCTTGTACGGCCCAAATCTCCCTGGCAGCCAAGAACCAGCGGGTTGTTAAAAGGCCCGATAGTTCTGCCTCACTAATGGGTGCCTTGTTCCCTCAACCCTGCTGATTTTTTAAATAAACCTAAATTCCAATAATTGTTTAATGTTTATTTTTATTTAGTTCTGGTTCAGATGCTCTGAGTCTCTCTGACAGAAATTGATATCTGGCTCATGGTGAGCTTTATTAAAACACACACACACACACAGGCACAGACACGCGTACATGTGCCACATGCCCGTTGGGAAGCTGTTTATTTACTTGCTTATTTTTATTTATCTGGTGGAGGTGGAGACTCACGTGTCTAGAGTCAGGGATGGACAGAAGGTCAGTCAGCCCAGCACTGCTTTCTCCTCGGCTCCTTCCCTGGGGAAGAGGAGAGGGACCCTGCTATTGCTCCACAGGGAAGCCCCATACTTCGCTCGGGCAACAGACAAAGGTGACGTGAGACCTCTAATGGTGGCTGCGTCGTTGGGACACCTCTGACTTCTTTGATGTCACTGTCCACATGCTGAAACAATTCACCAGAGAGGGCACTTCGCCCTTTCCCTGTATGTCTTCATAATAAACAGGACCCACAAAACTGCCTGGCTGCGGTTGGGGTGAGGGTTCCCTGCACAGCCCGGAAACCCAGAGGCAAGATGTTTCCAGCTGCTTGCAAACGGGCCAGAGAGACTCCCCCACCCTCATACCAGAAGCCCCTCTTTCCTTCTCAGGCACATCTCAGAATATCCTAGGTGATTTTGAGGTTAAAGGTGAGGGTTTTTTGGTGGTCCTTTTTTGTGTGTGGGGGGGGTTGTACTGCAAGCTTACACCGTGCCACTCATGGTAACCTCATCGTAAAAGGCTCACGCATTTGTTTGCAAAACCACTCCAAGTTCAGGCCTGCCAAAGTCAAGGCATGGGCAAGGTCAAAATGGAGACTTTTCTGCCTGTCTCCCTCCCTCTGCCGCCCCCAGATACACTGTCCATCAAGCTGGGAGCTGCCCCAAACTTTGCTATCTGCTGGGGGTATTGCCGGCACCCATTCCCTCCTTCTGATACCAATGCCATCTGCTGGTTCTGACCCAGGTGGCTTCACTGGGGCGACCGTGGAACCTCTCACTGTTCTCTCCCTGTCTCGTCCTCTTCACCACTGATACCCAGACCTCCAGTGGAGTCACTTATCCCAAACACAGGCCTGATCTTGTCACTCCTTGACCCCTCCCAGGGCTTCCTCCTGCTTCTTGAGAGATGCCCGAATGAGTCTCATGGCATTTATGCTCCTGTCCATTTCTGTTCCCTCTCCCCAGGCCTTCCCATCACACTCGGCCTAAAGTTAAGGATCTACACACTGAAGATAGACAACCTGCTATATTTCATCTTTTTAACCAACTAAATATAAGAGGAAATGATGTCAAAGTTCCACTTTTCATCAGAGAAAGAGAAGCCTGGAATCAGTGAGAAGTTTCTGCAGTGGGTACAGAGGAATGCTGAAAAGGGCCTGGTCCTGTCTTACCAGCTACGTGTCCTGGGCGAGTCACCCTACCCCTGTGATCCCGGTGGCGGCTGTCGTGTTATTAATCTCATCCTGGGAGACTTGGGTCAGAGGCTTTGCTGACATCTCTCACCACTGTGGGGGGCTATTGCTGGCACTTCCACTCTTGGAGGCGGGTACCTCAAATTCTACACCCACAACACCCCTTCCCCTGGGACATTCATTCACGTGTGCAGGCCTGTACCTGGAATTTGCCTCTGTCTGCAGCAGCTGCTACCGACGGTCTCTAGCAGGGCCCAGGGGCCAACTTGTGGCCTCCAGACCATGCTGTCCTGCCACATCCACACCAGCAGAACGGCATTTGTGTGTGGAACCCATATTCCAGTAACTGTCCCGGTGCGTGCGGTGTGTACTCGGGTCTATTATCAGCTAATGAGTAAATAATGCTCTGTTCTAAATCCAAAAGCGCTATTAGATACCAGAGGGGGACTAATGGGCATTTTAAGACCCCTTTAATCACGTATTAACGTGCCGCGAAGCAGGCTGCGGAGCCCATATGCCAACCACCCTGTGACTGAGGAGGTTTCCTCCTTTTAAACAAAGAACAAAACGGAGGAAGGGAGAAAACCCTCATTCTCAGGTCTGGTGGAGCAGCCAGGCCGACTGCTGGGGCTGGAGGACTGCCCAAGAGCTGATCTGCCGTCTTCAGTTCAACGGGTACTGCCGGACCTGTTCCTCCTTGCCCGTGATGTGATGGGGAGTGGGGCGGATTAGCGTCCTGGGGCTGCAGGCACAAAGCACCACCAGCCTGGGGGCTTCAAACAACAGAAACATGTTCTCTCACAGCTCTGGAGCCCAGAGATCCCAGTCGAGGTGTGGACAGGGCCAGGCTGCCTTCTGAAGGCTCCAGGAGGAGGAGCCTCCCTTGCCTCTCCCAGTTTCTGGTTGCCGGCAGTCTTGGTGCTGCTCTGCCTGTAGCGGCATCGCTTCAGTCTCTGCCTCCATCACCACAGGGCACATTCTTCCTGCGTGTCTGTGTCTCTTCACGTGGCCGATGAGGACACTAGTTATTAGACTGAGGGCCCACGCTAATCCAGTCTGATCTCAACTAATCATATCTGCAAAGACCCTATTTTCAAATAAGGTCATATTCTGAGGTTTTGGGGCAGATGTGAACTTTAAGGGGACACTATTCAACCCAGTACAGGAGAGAAGTTCTGGCTCAGATACGAAGCCTGAACTCTTGAGAGATTGAAACATGAAGCTCTTGCCATTTTGCTCCCCTTCCCCCTCACTGAACAGTCCAGAAAAGTTCAAGCACCTGACCCAAATTCCTCCCACTGATCCATCATGTCATATTAGTAACTTTGTTTCTTATTAGCCACTTCCCATCCAATCACATTAATATTTGTTTTCCCTAATACAATGCAGGAGTCTTCTCAGATTAGCAACTCTCTCATCACATTAGTGCAGACAACTACTAATACAATACAATCCGAATATGACACAGTCTGATGCAGAATTGCTAACACAATCCGACTCTCTTCTACATCAGTGCAGGAATGTTGGTCTGCTGTTGAGCAATTCGGGGATGTGCTGAGACGATCAGGCCCTGATGAGCAGAGCCATGAGGGCCACCACCCTCCACAGACTGGATGAAGCCTGGGAGTGGAAGGGGAGGGTCCCCCTTTGGAAGGAACCAATGTAGGGGGTCCATCCTGTTTCTAAACACCCTCTGCCCCGTAAGAAACACTCCACCGTTCCTCCTAAACATCCAAGCAGCCCTGGGATCTGCAGAGAAAGGATACCATCTGCAACCCAGTTCTCTGCAGCTCTAACCTCACTGGTGTGACAAGACAAGGTCGGTGTTGCCAAGGTTAATTCATCAAGGATGTGTGCATGCAGTAGAGCCAGAGCAATGTGAGGAGCCAGCAAACCGGGGTGTTATGCTGACAAAGCCACAGGGAGCGTGGCGGGGGGTTGGGGGGGTTCTTGTTGAGAGTGACACTGAGCTGGTGACAGGCTGTCGGGAAGCGGTTTAAGGAAAAGCCCGCTCAAGTCAGCCCAGGCTCTACGCTGACTTGGATTCAAATCTATCACCACCGTGTCCTAGCTGCGTGATCTTGGGACACAGAATTTAATTTTTCCGTGCCTCAGTTTCTTTAAAATGGGGAGAAAACAGGGCCTTTCTATGAGGCTGCTGCAAGGAGTAAATGAGATAGGAGTAGAAAAAAACTTAGAAGCTTGCACACTACTTGGCACATGATGAATTTTCCTTAAGACACAGTGGTGGCAATGACTGCAAATCCCAAAGTGTGTTAAGTTCATCCACACATTTGAGTGAGCTCTGGGCTAACACTGTGAAAAAATTAAAAGTTGAGCATGATACAATCTCTCCTGTATCATCTCCCTGGGACATGAGATGCAGAACCAGGGGTCAGGGGTCATATCACAAGAGATCTTCAAGTGACACTGAGGAGTCTGAACTTTGTCTTGATGGAAACTGGGAACTGTGGTAGCAAAAGCCCCCAGGTTTTAGTAGAGCTTGGGGCATGGGGGCCCACAGGAGACAGGAGACACTACTTCCTTGCTGTGAAATCACCTGTCAAGTTACTGACTCCTCACGTCCTTGCAGAAAGAAAGACTGAGGGACTGCAAGAAACAGAGACAGGGGCAGGGAAAACAGCACAGAAGCTGACTGTGGATCTCCAGTGACAACACCCCCTTTCATGCTCTCTCTGCCAGGCTGTCTGAGAGACTGGCAGAGCCCCCAGCCCACTCTGAACCATCCCAGGCAGGGCTGCCGAATAATTCCTGCCACCTCCAAACGGCACTCCACGTGCCAGCCGAAGGCTGCTGCCAAGAGGCACGTGGCCAAGATTCCTTTCCAACTGAGACATCCCCTTGCCAATCAGAATGAGGCCGGCACACATCCCAGAAAAATCGGACTGCTGCCGTCCATCAAGCAGATGATGGGATACCGTCAGGGCTTCCTGACCCTGCCCACTGCCCACCCTTCGTCCCCAAAGCCTCCCAGCAAGGAATAAGGTTCACAGCACAAAGACCCAAACAGTCGCCCCCTCTGTGGATCCACCTGATGACAGTGCAACCTCTGGGGTCAAAATGCGTGGATTTAAAGCCCAGCCTCTCTGCTGAGCAACAGTGCAACCTGGGGGAAGTCATGACCTCTCTGAGTCCCACCTGCATCATCCACACAATAGGGTTCATAACAGTTTGCACCGCGTAAGAGTTGTTAGGGGATTAAATGAGATCATGTATTAGAAGTGCCTGCCCAGCACCTGGTGTTTAGTCCATGCTCAATAAATGCTCTAATTCTGTAAGATACCCAAGGATATCTCAGCTAACTGACAATACTGGCTGTCCAGAATGGGGCCAAGGACCAGGGGATTAGCAGAAAAGGTCTTCATGCAGTTAAAATAAATGTTGGAGTCAATACATGGCAAGTCCAATCAAGGAAATCATTTTTATATACTACAGTATATACACTACATTTTATATACTTCAGGAATACTGTAGTCCTATAATTAATATAACTGTTAATACAATACAGTAATTAGTAACCACTCCTACCAAGCACTGGACTTAGCAAACTAAATACATCTTGTCATTTAACCAGTGATGTGCTTAGTTGTTCAGTCATGTCCGACTCTTTGCGACCCCACGGACTGTAGCCCACCAGGCTCCTGTCCATGGGATTTTCCCAGGCAAGAATACTGGAGTGTGTTGCCATTTCCTTCTCCAGGGGGTAAACAGTGGTATGCTTAAAAACTAGCTTTCCAGGAAAAAAGGCAAAGTTCTGATACATTCCCTGGTATAAATTCTCCTACCATGATCAGCTACAAGCTCCCACTGTGATGTCACTACCCCTGGAGCTGGAGGCAGGCTAACGGTCCTTACCAGCCAGCTCTGGTCACCACTGCCTTTACCCTCTCTATGTCCCTGTTGGGTCAGTTCTACTCTAGCCCCATTTTCTAGACAAGAATAGCAAGGCTCAGAGACACTTACTTCCTTGCCCAAAGCTATATCCCTTGGACTGCAAGGAGATCCAACCAGTCCATCCTAAAGGAGATCAGTCCTGGGTGTTCAATGGAAGGACTGACACTAAAGCTGAAACTCCAATACTTTGGCCACCTCATGCGAAGAGTTGACTCATTGGAAAAGACTCTGATGCTGGGAGGGATTGGGGGCAGGAGGAGAAGGGGACGACAGGGGATGAGATGGCTGGATGGCGTCACCAACTCAATGGACATGGGTTTGGGTGGACTCCAGGAGTTGGTGATGGACAGGGAGGCCTGGCGTGCTGCAGTTCATGGGGTTGCAAAGAGTCGGACATGACTGAGCGACTGAACTGATACAGTGAGCAAGCTGCGGTGGCACAAGGCTTCACACGCAGACCTGGGTGGGTTTACCTCTGTTCAGTCGCCGCTCAGAGGTCACTTTCTGGGGCAGGTCACTCTGGTTTGGCTCTGCAGAAGCTCCTTCTGTCCCTTCAGCTGTGGTCCTCTGTGACCTTCCCACTTACTCCTCTTTTCCCAGGCAGTGGAAGGACGCATCTTCTCCCCACTCCAGACAGCCGGAACCACAAGTTTGTTTTTTTAATGAAATAGCCAATAGGCCCAAATCCCCTGTGCCCTCACCTCCATAAATAGCCCCCTATGACACAGGGGCCCTGTTGGCAGCGCCTGCACATCCCCTCTGCTTCTCCATCTTGAATGTGCACAAGAACCACCCAGGGTCTTATCAAAGCAAAGATTCTGACTCCAGGTCCAGCGTGGGGCCGTGTCCTGCTTTTCTAACAGGATTCCACTTTACACAGGTCAACCACTTTAAAATAGTGAAGGTCTAAATTCCAAACATCAGATCCCCAGATTGCTTATAGGACACCTAGTCTTCACCTGCGTTCTCAAGCTTTTATAAATCTTCAAAGTAATTATACAGCCTGACTCAACCACGAAAACCTTGGAGTTTTCCCAGTTCATGTGGTCCTTCATGGTCACTTTGTATGATTGGCTTATTCTAACTCTTATCCAACAAACACCAAGTACCCACTCAATACCAGGCCTGGGGTGATGATGGGACTATGCAAAGACCCAGTATCTGCCTCAGGGAGCTGATGGACTCCTTCTTGTGACAAGAGAAGTGCCAGAGTCTGTGAGCTCAATTTCCAGGTAGAAATGTCAGTGGACACACAGGGAGTAGTCACTGTGAGCCAGGGACTGTTCTAAGCACTTTATTGGTACTAACCTTTTTAACCCACCCTATGCAACAGGTCCCATGATCAACTTCATTTTATAGAAGAGAGGACTAAGGTTCATGGAAATGAAGTCACCTACCTGATCAAGGTTATACAACCTTTCTTGAAAAAGAAAGAGAAACTATTTACACTCCCACAGGAAAGGAAGGTATGGCATACAGCTATATGCTGGACCCTAGGGATGTCACTTGGGTGGTATCATGGACTTGCCCCCGGGCAGGTGGGAGTGAGCAGGAATCAGCAGATATAAGCAAGCAACTATATCTGTCTGGGGCAGAGGGGCATGAACAGAGAGAAAGCTTATATTATTAAGGACTCTTGGTTGTAAGGGCTTCCCTTACAGCTCAGTTGGGTTGGGAAGATCCCCTGAAGAAGGGAAAGGCTACCCACTCCAGTATTCTGGCTTGGAGAAGTCCATGGACTGTATAGTCCATGGGGTTGCAAAGAGTCGGACACGACTGAGCGACTTTTATACTCAAAGTGGCTTAAGAATAAAAGGGAAATGAATGCTCATACACCCAAATAGTGCTGGTGTAGCTTCAGGCACAGCTGGATCCAGCAGTTCAGATGCTACTGGCAGGGTATGATGCTCTCTTTTGGATCTGCTTCCTTCTGAGCTGTCATCCTCCTCTCTCCTACCACAGCCAGCTCCCCCAGTAATGCAGGAAATGGCTGCCGGCAGCTCTAAGATCACACCTTCCCCTCGTGTTCATACGTAAACCACGGGGAAGTTTTACTAGAACATAACTACATCCATTCACGTACATATTGTCCAACAGCAGGGCTTAATAGTTGAAAGAGAGATGATGTGGCCCATAAGCATGAACTTTTCACTATCTGGCCATTTCCAGAAAAACCTCTTTTAGGCAGCAAAAACAACAAAACACTTAGCCAACATATACTGAGTATGTACTTATGCCAGGTACAGTCCCAAGCTTGTCTGCTTCAAGCTTGTCTGCTACAATCCTATGAGGTGGGGAAACTGAGGTGTGAAGTGATCAAGAGCAGTCAAGCTTAAGGTCTGACAGCCAGAAAGCAGGAGAGCCAAAACCTGAATTCGGCAAATTCCACACTCCTAACAGCTTTGCTAACCAAACAAGGGTCTTCTGGAAGTTTCAGTAGGTAGGATTCTAAATCAAGAGTGTAATCTTACCAACAACTGGTTCAGGAAACACACACACGCGCATATATTTGCTAAAGCAAGCAGTGAATCTCACATGGAGTTCCTTCTGCTCACAAGCTATTCAGGGCTGTCCTGTCAACGCCCTGATGGACAGAGCTGCCCCTGAAAACCACTGGGCTCTCCAGTGGACAAGGAAACCCATGAGCTGGCTTTAAAGCCACCTGAGTACAATAAAAGCTATAAACCTGCATCTCGCAATGGGCTCTTAACAGGTCTGGCCACAGACTTCTGAGGAGCACATGAACCGCTGGTGTTTCTCATTAATTTGTAAAACCTTGCCTAGAAGTTCCTGGGGCAGCCCTGAAGATCAAGTGCATCTCCTGCCCTTGGCGGGTCATTGGGACACTTTGGGTTGGGTGGGAACAGAGACTTTTACTGAGCGTAGAAGGATGAAATGGCACGAAATCTACCCAGATTCTTTCATTATAGTCTGCCACAGTAAATCATCCACCAGCGGGTCCCATCAGCTTCACTTCTAGGGAAGGTCAAGCTGTCCTCTGCCATCACCCAGCCTCCTCTGCACCATCTGCTTACCCACATAACACTGTTTCACTGGGAGCCCCGACAATACGAAGGGACTGCGTTGTTCTTCTGTGTATTTCATCGCTTTCTGGTCAAAATTCCAGGCCCCTTCATTTGGGAAAGGAGGCCTGCAACCTGGGTGCTTTCTTGCTCTTCATACGTACCTCACAACGCCTCCACGCTCTGGTCACAGGGGCTCTCAGACCACAGAGCAAGCCTTTCCACCACACGTCACATCCAGACATACACCCCTCTTTCTATGGCTGACTCCTCAGCCTTCAAGGTCCACTTAATCACCCCCTTCCCCTACTCCTCTGCCACAGCACACAGTTTTCTTTGTAGGATTACAACATGTGGTTCTTTTATCTTATTGATTTACGCGCTTGGTGGCTGTCCACCTCAGCCCTTCCCAAACTGTCCATGCCAGGAGGTTTGGGACAATTTTCTTTTCTCCATCACTGTATTCTCAGCTCCCATCATTATAGTAGGCACTCAATAAGTATTGAAAAGAAAAAAAAGGAAGAAATAATCCCACAATCCTTTCCCTATTTTAAAAAGGGGGTTGCACTTGCATGCTTGTCTATGGGTTAAAATGCCTTGGAAAAACAAATGTGGAACAGCCAGGAGGCAGCTGAAAGTTCAAGAGACTTATTGTTCATTTTAGCCTCATCTTTAATGCCTCCCTTTAAAAAAATTATATGTATCTTGCTTATGGAATAATGCATCTTTGAAAATTAATATTTTAAAGTGGGCTACCCCAGTGGTTCTCTAGGCTGGCCCAGCGTCCTGGCAAGAGATGCTGCACTTCCAGGTGGGTGCCTGTCTATGCCCTCCTGTGTGGGGGTGAGGGATCTGAACACCAGGTGGATTCAAGAGCCAGGGGTCCACACAGCCCTCCCCAGGCCTGAGGGGGAAGGGGCTGGGTAGAAACCTCATGTGGGTCTTATTTCCCGAGCCCTCTATCTTCACCACCAGCCCACCTATCAGTGAAGGAAATTAACTTTATCAAGGGCTGGATGTTCCTAAAGCCACACAGCTGGTTGTAAGAACCAAGGGGACAAGGGCAGAGATTTTGGCTCATAATTTGACAGTTTTTTTCATAGACTCTTTGTAGGAATGGAAGCTGGGCAGATTGGTCTCTAATCCCAAAGTATGTCCTCAGACTTTTTTTTAAAATAAAATTATAAATTACACATATAGCCCTGTCCGAAATCATAATCTCAAAGTTTCCCTCATCCTGAAGAACGTTTAAAATTTTGTAGTAAGATTCACAGGGCCTCCACTGCAGTCTTGCCACTTGCTCACATGGGTACTGCAAGCTTTCAAAACCACTCTTCCATCCTCCTGTCTGGCTCCCTTCCCAACTCCAGTCAACTTTCCACCCTACCCAGTCACATGATGATGTCATTTTTCCAAGTATCTGGCCTTCTTAGAGAAGACAGGGGTTTAAAGAAGGAAAAAACATAACCGAAAAAACACAAAGGTGCTTCCAGTTGGTTATCTGTCCGCTCCTTAACCCTGCCAAGTCCTTACCATTTACAGGATGGGAAGAAGAGGGGATTGTCTCTGACCCTATTTTCACCTGACATAACCGAAAACTGTTTTCTCTATTGTTTTTGTTCAGTCGCTCAGTTGTGTCCGACTCTTTGTGACCCCGTGGACTGCAGCACACCAGGCTTCCCTTCACCACATCCCAGAGCTTGCTCAAACTCATGTCCATCAGTGAAGCCATCCCACCATCTCGTCTTCTGTCATCCCCTTCTCCTCCTGCCTTTAATCATTCCCAGCATCAGGGTCTTTTCTAATGAGTTGGATCTTTGTATCAGGTGATCAAAGTATTAGAGCTTCAGCTTCAGCATCAGTCCTTCTAATGAATATTCAAGACCGATTTCCTTTAGGATGGACTGGTTTGATCTCCTTGCAGTCCTAGGGACTCTTAAGAGTCTTCTCCAACACCATAGCTCAAAAACATCAATTTTTCAGCATTCAGCCTTCTTAATGGTCCAACTCTCGCATCCATACATGACTCCTGGAAAAAACCACAGCTTTGATTCTATGGACCTTTACCCTGTTCCACTGATGGCCGTCTTCCTTGCTTCTTCACTCTGAACCTCCTTGATTACATCTCCATGGAATCATGCTGGTCCTTTGTGCATACCTAAAGGGATTTGGGCTAATTTGGTCTTCTGAGGATCCCATTTGCTGTACTGATCCCTGGGCAATCTCAGGTTGAGATAATGTGGCACCCCACACCACATCCTACCCGTATCTCCATGAACAGTCACTGAATATTCTCTTTGAAATGCATCGCTTAGAAAATCTGTAGCTGTTGTTGAAGCCACAGATTACCATTCTGAGTGAGCTTTCATCCTCCCCAGTTCCTTCCTGTGAGCCCAAAAATGACTTACAATGCAGAGATGCCAAATATATAGCATGTATATGGCAACTGGCACTTTCCTGTGGTGGACACTATTCATGGACTGCCCACTCCTACTCTGCAATTTAACCACTAGTGAATCTAGTCAGTTAGACTTCTAAGTGCATGCTAAATTGCTTTAGTCATGTCCAACTCTTTGCAATCCCATGGACTGTAGCCCATCATGCTCCTCTGTCCATGGGATTCTCTAGGCAAGAATACTGGAGTGGGTTACCAATCCCTTCTCCAGGGGATCTTCTTGATCCAGAGATAGAACCTTGGTCTCCCACATTGCAGGCAGATTCTTTACTGTCTGAGCCACCATGGAAGCCTCCTAGACTTCTATAGTTGAGTTCAAATAAAATCAATTCTTACCCATCCTTCACCCTCCACCATTCCATTTCTTCTCAAGGCTCTTTACCCAGAGTGATTTTTTTTTTAAAGCTTCAATCTTTTAAACACAAACCAGGGACTTCCGTGGTGGTCCAGTGGTCAAGAATCCAGCTTGCAATGTAGGGGATGCGGGTTTGATCCCTGGTTAGCTTCCCTGGTGGCTCAGACAGTAAAGAGTCTGCCTGCAATTTGGGAGACCTGGGTTCAATCCTTGGGTCAGGAAGATGCCCTGGAGAAGGGAATGGCAACCCACTCCAGTATTCTTGCCTGGGAAATCCCATGGACTGAGAAGACTGGTGGGCTACGGTCCATAGGATTGCAAAGAGTCGGACACCACTGAGCAACTAACACTTTCACTTTTTTCGGGGAATGGAGATCCCCTAAGCAGCAGGGCAACTAAGGCTGTGTGCCACGACTAGAGGAGCCCCAGCACCACCAACAAAGAGCTTACAACAAAGGAACCTGCATGCTGCATCTAAGACCCAACACAGTCAAACAAATAAATAAAGATTTGTAAAACTCCATAAACCAGACTCTAGCACTTTGCTACTGAAAATCCTCCATGGCTTCCACCACAATGAGAAGAGGATGCCAACGCTATCCTGTGCTCAAGCCCTGCATAAGCTGACTTTGTTGGTAACTACTGTCAGCCTCTCCTGATTAGCATGTGAATTTCCTTACGGGAAGGAGTTTGGCTGCTCAGTTCAAGGTAGCAGCCCTAGTGCCTACAGCAGTGCCTGGCACATCAGATGTCTGTACACTGAATGAAACTCTCGCTGATCCAGAATGTGGTCTAAGAATCCTCAATGTGGCACTTCAAGCAGCCACCACTGAGTTCTCAGAGACGGCATGCAAGATGCACCCTGCTTTCAAAGCCTGTCTGGGCAGGTCTACCCACCTCCAATTATCTGGGAATGAGACAGTGTACAAATAAATCCTTTTGAGCCTCCAGACCAGCCGATTTCCTTTCATTACATGCAATAAACTTTTTAGTTCTTTACTCTTTGCAGTGGAAAATGTTTTGGTGAGGCAGAGCTTTGGGCCTGACACAGCTGCTGACAGGATCCCTCAGCACTGGGTATTCAGTGGCAGGGACCTTGGGCAGTCTGTGGGGAACTCCATCCATGTTTTAACCTGTGCATCAAGGAGGCTGTCAATGCAGAGAAAGATCCTTAGGAAAGACAGGCCAAGCTCTATTGCTTCCTTGGTACATTACTTTTCACAACTGCTTGAGTCACAGTGATGGCTAGAAAGAAGTTCCAGAAAATCTAAACTTCTGGAAAGCCCAGGAGTCCCAGAACCAGAGGAACCACTGGGAAGATGAGGGAAAACATTTAGAAACTGGGAGCCCAGATGCGGGTGAGCTCTGGGCTCACTGATGGGTTTCCTTGTCTAGGGACATCTTGGAGCAAAAAGGTGAACATTTCTCAAGCTCCTGCCAGGTTTCTTGGGGAACAGGGATGACAGCAGGAGGGAAAGAAGATGAAGGGAGAGAAGAGTAATTAGTACTATTAATTACATCTCAACCACAGCCTACGTTTCTGCCCCGGGATTAAAGAAACATTCATTTGGAACGACTATTAAGGTCTTAAATTCAATGCTTCACAAATCAGGGCAGTGGAATGAAAATTCTTTCTCTGTAGGGACCAGCAGGCAGAGAGAGCAGAGTTTTCTATCCCTGTTGCTGCAGCCCAGCTGGAAAAGCCAGTGCTTGTGAGCCTGGGTGGAAGACCATTCACTTGTTATTGTTGTTGGTGAGTTTTTTTTTTTTTTAAGTTGCTTCAGGCAGGGACGTGTTCCAAATGTATAATCTAATGTGCTATAAAAGTCACTAATGCGATTATACTTTTACATCATATTAGAGAAAATGAATACTAATTCAATACCAAACACTAATTCGGTAGAACCCCAAACTGCTGAGAGGCTACAAAGCATTTACTGTGCTGAACTTTCCGGCTGGTGCCCGAGAGAGTGTGGTGGTGTTTCCTGGAGTCAGGCACCCTGGGCAGTCAGAGAGGTTGGGGTGGGCCATCCACCCTGTGGTGTAGATGGTTTCCCTGGGAACACACATGGTGTCACCTCAGGAGGGACTTCTCAATGCTCAGAAGCATGTTTTAAATCACAAGCAGTGCAAATCCATTTGGATTTCTAAATGCAGTGTGTTCAACAGGACTGGCAGACGATGCTTCTAAATCCAAGTCAAGGTGGAGAATGGTTTCTCAGAAGGAAGACTGCCAAGAACTATGGCCTAGGAAGCTATACTAATGGCCAACATTTAGCTGAGTATTTACTACATGACAAGCACTGTTAAACTTCCCTCCCATTCATTCATTTAACCCTGAAGATGATCTTCTGAGGTAGGAACTTTTTTATACCCATTTGACAGGTGAGGAAAATGGAGGCCCAGAGAGGTAAAGTGATTCATCCAAGGCTACACAGCCAGTGAGGAGCACAACTGGCGTGTCAGGCCAGGCTATCTGATTCTAGAGCTGCATTCAACCTACTTGCTACTAGGTAAGAAAGCTGGGTCGACTGACCAGACAGTTACCTGCATTATCTCATGTTAATCTTGAGGCCACTCTTCGGTAGGTTTTTTATTATTCCCATTGTACAGCTGAACACACTGAAGTTGAGAAAACTGATCTACCTTCCTCAATGTCACATACAAAGTGAGGGAGCCAGGAATCAAAGCCAGGGCTCATAAACACTGTACTTTACAACTTCCCAAGTTCTCAAAACTAAAGCCACAATCCTCAAAGGGAGGTCTCCCTGTCCAAGTCACTGTTCAATAGCCCCTCTCCCAGCAACCTCCTCTGTCTTCCTGGAGACTCTTCTCCTCCCACTTCTGACCTGGGAGTCCACAGAAGGGCAGTCTGAATCAGCTTCCAGAACAATTCTCATTCCCTGGAATCTCGCTTGGCAGGACCCCTGACTCCTGTGGCCCCCCCACCTCCATATCACAGGTATGCTGTCCCATTTTACTAGCAGACATCACTGCATCTCCCAATCCTGGTCAGTCGCATCCAGAAATGCAGGGCTAGAATTACGATGCACTGGCTTGCCTTCATAAATAATATTTTGCAATTTCCTCATCCAGGGGCATGGATAAATTATTCTTCTGCATCAAGGTTACGATGATCAAAAAGGTGGCCCGGCTGGCCTTCCTCGAGAGGGGGGATAAAAAGGAGGCTCTGATTACATCAAGGCGCCAGGCTGAGGCGGGGCTCCGAGTCCCGGGCGTCTGTTTTGTGGCTGCACGACAATCAGATATCTGAAAATGCATGAACTCTGATTTTAAGGTCCTGCTGGAGAAGGAACTGATGTGACAAGCAGGCCTGACGTTCACATCATTCATGGGGGCTGACAGAAAGAGCCTTCTGATAACAGTGCATTTAGTACTGTTTTCTTGTTCCCTTCACTGAGCACCCCACGCACCCAGCCACAATCACACACACAAACCTGCGCGCACACACACGTGCACACTCTCTCTACACCAGTTGTTATAGGCTGAATTGTGTTCCCCAAATTCATACGTTGGGAGTCCTAATCCTCAGGACCTCAACATATGACCTTATTTGGAGACAGGATCTAAAATGAGGTCATTAGGGTGGTTTCTAATCCAATATGACTGGTGTCTTTATAAAAAGCAGAAATCTGAACACAGACATGCAGAGAAGGACAATGCTTTGTGAACATGAAGCTGAAACTGGCCTTCTCCTAGGCAAGGAGAAAGACCTTGGAAGAAATCAACTTTGCCAATACCTTGATCTTGAACTTGTAGCCTTCATAACTGTGAGGAAAATAAATTTCTATTGTTTATGCTGCCCTGTCTGTGGTACTTTATTATGGCAGTTGAACAAATGAATGTACCAAGATAGACTGAAAAAATGTGGAATTAAGGCATCAAGTGGATCCTACTGGAATACAGTCAGTAGTAGTATCTGAGGCTTATCTGTGTTCTGAATTATATAATCTGCTTACGGTCTGTTTGCCAATAAAAGAGAGGCTCCACGAGGGCAGCACGTCTGTCCTCTGCTGTATCTCCAGAAGCCAGAACACTCCCTGACTCATAAGTATATCTGTTGAAGGAATAAGTAAGTGGATAAATGAATGAAAGCCAACAAGAATGAGTTTTGCTTCATATTCATGCTTCACACGAAGGATGGTAGCCAGGATACCTCTTACAATAGAATGCAGGGGCTTACCCCACCAAGAGTATCCCTGCCCCCGGGGTTGCTTCATGAGATGCAAAAAAGAGAGGAACCTTTGCCCTAGTTCCCTCCACCACCAATTTTTAAGTGCTCTAGAAATATCTCCTAACTGACAGACAAATGGGAACAGAAAGCCCAATTCTTGAGAACCACTCAGAAACATCCAGTGAGATGGCCTCACACAGCCCGTTAGCATGTGATGGTGGGAGTGGGTCTGGCCAGCCTTCTGCAACTTCTCAGCCAGCCAAGAGACCTCGCACCCGCCGGGGGGAGGCCAACAGCACCAGACCCCTCTCTAGCTGAATGGCAGCGCTGAGAGTGGGTGACAGACAGAGTCCACCACTCTCCACACATGCTCGTGACACTCCCCCAGCCTCAGCAAGATGGCACCAAGCTACAGCCTTCTGCCCCTCCCCCGCCACCCGCCCTCCGTGCACCCAGTAGGCGCCCAACTCTCACTGCCTTCCCAAATCTGGATGGAACTGCGAATTCTCCCTGTCAGTGCTGTATATCACTTTGAGATATATACCATATTAGCAGAAAGAACTGAATTATATTGCATTCATGATGCAATTAAACACTTCACTAGGAATCAATGTAAAACTGATGAGGCCTGAAAGTAGTGCATATGGCTTAGAACATTATAAAACATTACCTTCACTCAAATCCTTTTCAGTAGCAATTTAAATCTTCTTACAGTTACTGCTGCCAATGGTAAACCATCTACTGATTCATAACAGTGCATGGTAACGAATGAATTTTTTTAAAAATTTATTCAACTACTAAATTACCCATGAATCCGGAATAGCTGACAGGAGTAATCTGAATTATTATTAGCTCTGCAAGTATTCTGCATTAGCCAATTTAAAACCACGGTTCTCAGGCAGGAACCAGTTAGTACAGCCAGAGTGTTAAATGACTGCAATAGTTCTTCATTTTACTGCTGCTTACATTTAAAGGTCAAGAGATAAAAATTACATATGACTCCAAACATAGGAAGGGTGTTTATCTTTTTCTATGAATCGGGTCAGTTGTAAACTTTAAAAAACATTTGAGATGCAATTGTACAAACTCAAAGGCCTTCGGGGTGTTCAGAAATCAGGGGTGGGGGCACCTTCTCCCCGCTTCATCACTGCAAAGAAAGATGACACATACCCTCTTCCTGGTGATTGTGCTCCCCAATAATCTAGTCCCTTATTTTGACTCTCTGACCTTCACATGCCCCCAGGCTCTTCCCACTGCTCGGGCAGCTCTGGAAGGATCTAGGAGCCACAAAGTTGGAAGTCACAGGAGTGGGAGCTCCCTCCTCCCCAAAAGGGCATTTAGGCCAGTCCTCTGCTTCCCTCCTAAGGCAGCCACAAGACAATCTTTCTAATCCCTACTCCCTTCCCTAAACTGCCTTCCTGTTTATGCTCACTGTCTGTTGGGTTTTTTCCCTCCTCCAAAAGCCCAGGGGAAAAACCAAAGCAAAAGAAATAAATAAAGAAGCAGCTTTCTTCAGGAGTCCAATGTTATCAATGCATGACTGAACAAGGACCATAAAACACCAGCCTCATTTCTTTGCGTGGCTGTGGCAAGACAAGCACACGGGTTGTGAGCTCTGTAGAAGGAAGAGCTGGGCAGTTCAAGGCACCACTCTCCTGTTGTTAATTTCCTTTCTTTGGGAGAAGAGTTTTTTTTTTTTTTCCTTTAACCACAAAGTTAATTTATGTTCATTATAAGAAATTTAAAACAACAGAGAAGCATACAAAGTGAAAAGTTTGACAGCCCTGTCTTTCCACTTTGTATTCAGCTATCAAACAAATAATAATTAAGCACCTACTGTGTGCTGGGGCACTGAGGCTACGGCTATGAACAAAACCACTGGAAAACCCTAGGATCTACTCTTCTGGGGTTTTCTCTACTTGTCAATTAACATGTACATTCATGGATAGAATATTTCTTGAAATGGGATCCCATTTTAC
This sequence comes from Bos javanicus, assembly GCF_032452875.1. Lineage (NCBI taxonomy): Eukaryota > Metazoa > Chordata > Mammalia > Artiodactyla > Bovidae > Bos > Bos javanicus. Next base: position 55,508,599 of record NC_083884.1, on the reverse strand, counting down.
TACCTGCTTTTCTATTCACCCAACAGTGTCCTGGACATCTTAAACTGAAAGATACAATTCTACCACTTGTATGGACCATGAAATTACCTAAACCTGCATGGACAATTTTTGCTAATACTATGAACCATCTTTTAAATGAACACTATTCAAGCTATAAGTTAAGGGTGTGCCCAACCTTATGCCAAACTGGATGTTCAATCTGTCTGGTGGTGTGAGGGGTGGAAGTACTCCTGTGGGGGGAAATAAAAGCACTGTGCCCCTACTTCCCTCAAACAATCTTTCAAGCACAAGCTGATTTCCATGGATTGATGTGGCTTTAGAATGTGAGCACTCACAAGCTTAGGAGCAGCAGCAGCATGAACATCTGTTATCTGCAAGCTGGCAAATCCACCTTGGTGGGTTTGACAGCAACTCCCTAACATCCTCTGCACTGCCAGGAGGCCACCAGTTAGACCAGTGGGTCTAACTGGGGGTGATTTGCCTCCTGGGGGACACTTGTTGATGTCTGGAGACACTTCTGGTTATCTCATTAGGGGAAGGATGTGTGCTTCTGGGACCTAATGGAGACCAGGGAGGCTGTAAAACATTCTTCAATGCAGGGGACTTCTCTCCCCACCACAACAAAGAACTATCTGGCTCAGAATGTCAACAGTGTCAAGTTCAACCTTGCTTTAATTAAAGTCTGGGTCATATGATTGAGAGACTGAGTTTTGGACAGACCCGTGTTCGTGGCTCAGTTAAGCAATTAGCAAGCTATGTGACCTTGGACAAATGACTTAACCTCTCTGAACCTCAGTTCTATTAGTGTCTTTATTGACTAATTAACAGTGTCTACTTAGGCTTCTTAGGAGGATTACAGGAGATAATCTGTGTCAAGTATGCAATGCACCACCACTTATTATTACTCATATAATTACCATTATTATTATCAGTATTAATTGTGGCAGCAGTGAAAGTGATTTTTTTTTATTGTGGTAAAATATATAAAACACAAAATTTACCATTCGAACCATGTTTTAGTGTACAGTTAAGTGGCATTAAGTACATGCATATTGTTGTGCAACCATTACTACCATCCATCTTCAGAACTCTTTCATCTTGCAGAACAGAAACTCAGTACTTATTGAACACTAACTCCCCTATGAATGTGACTCTTCAAAGCGCCAATCATAGAGTAGGATACAGCGGAATCATACAGTATTTGTCCCTTTGTGACTAGCTTACTTCACTTAGTATAAAGTCCTCAAGATTCAGTCATGTTGCAGCATGTGACAGAACTTCCTTCCTCTTGAAGGCTGAACAAGAAGTTCCATCATATGGATATACCAATTTTGTTTACCCATTCACTCACTGACGGATACTTGGGAGGTCTGACTCTGGAGGCAGAACTCTGTCACGCTAGACTACCACGCAGCACTAGACTTGGTGCTGACCCTCTCTGCCTCTGCTGACTCTCTGGAACATGGGGTAATGAAAGAAGCTACCTGCAGCTACCCCAGACTATTCCTGTCTCCACCTCCCTCACCATCTGCATTAGTGTGCTAGGGCAGCCATAATAAAGTACCGCAAGTGGGGCAGCTTAAACGACAGAAATTACTTTCTCACGGTTCTGGAGGCTGGAAGTTGCAGACAGGTGCTGGTGGAGTTTGTTTCTTCTGAGGCCATTCTCCTTGACTTGTAAATGGCCATCTTTCCCTTGTCTTCATATGGTCTTCCCTCTGTACACAGAGGTCTGTAGCCTAATCTCCTCTTCTTATAAGGACACCAGTCACATTGGATGAGGGCTCACCCCAGTGACCTTATTTTAACTTTATCTTTAAAGGTAAAAATAATTACCTTTATCTTTAAAGGTAAAAATAATTACCTATCTTCAAATACAATTACATTCTGAAGCATTAGGGGTTAGGACCCCAACCCCTAGTTGAGAGGACACAATTCAATCTATAACACCATCTTCTACCAGAGGCTGGGGAAAAAATAAAAGCTGTAGGGTCTGATTTCCTAGCCTCCCTTGTAGCTACAAGTGGCCACTGAGAGTTCTGGACAATGCAATGAAGATTAGATATCCCTCAGGAGGGCTTTGCTTTCCTAAATTAAAAAGTAAGATCCTCACTGGAAGTAAACCTTTTGCCCTCTGCCCCTTTGGCTTTCCTTTCTTATTCCTTCTTGGCCTGGAAACATGAGACCTGGAGGAGGAACAGACAGCTTTCGGCTATAAAAATGAAAGCCAAGATGGCGGAATGGAAAGACAGAAGGGTTGCCTACCTGTGAACTTTATTATGTGAGAAAAACAAACTCCGAAATGTCCTTCAGTAGGTGAGTGGATAAATAAACTGTGGTATATCCAAACAATGGAATATTATTCAGTGCTAAAAAGAAATGAGCCGTGAAGACAGGAGGAAACTTGAAATGCATATGACTAAGAGAAAGAAGCCAATCTGAAAAGTTTACATACTACATGACATTCTGGAAAAGGCAAAACTCCTGGAGACAGTAAAAAGGTCAGTGGCTGCCAGGGGTTGGAAGGTGGGGAGGGATGAAGAGATAGAGCGCAGAATGTTTACAGGGAGTGAAAGTACTCTCTATGATACCATATTGGTGCATACATGTACATCATTACACGCTTGTCCAAAGCCACAGAAAGGACAACATCAAGAGTAAATCCTAATGGAAAATGGACTTTGGGGGATGCTGTGTCCCTGTAGGTTACCTACTATAACAAATGTAGTACTCTGGCGTGCTATGTTGATGTGGGAGAATCAGCATAGGTGGCGTCAAAGGGGATATGGGAACTCTGTATACTTTCTGTTCGATTTTGCTCTGAATCTAAAATTTCTCTAAAAATAACATCTATTCAAAAATAAATTAGTAAACCTAATGAGCTCAAGGCACTGTTGGCTGAGTTTCCAGTTATTTGTAGCTGGGTGAGTTCCTTAAAGGAGTAGACTCTCAGAGGGCACTGGGGTCACTGGCTGGGTCCCACAATGGTAAACGGTTCTGGACAGAGCACAGGGAACCCATACTGGACCCAGCAAAGCCTGACCAAACATTCTATGAGATCAGAGATCCTGTGTGGGCCCTTCTGCCCTCATGTCCTGATAATCTGGCAGAAGGCAGCTGGGGGTGTGGCTCAGAAGATCTCTTGGGAAAGCAGGAACTCAAACTCGAGATCAGGAAGCAGGATTAAAGATGGGTGCCAAGCTGCCCCTAAGACTTTCCTCCTGATATCATCCTTCCCCTAGATCCCAGCAGAAGATTCTGCTCTGTGCATCCCAGGGGCATGGAAACTTCCCACAGGTGAAAAGTTGTGACCAAAGAACTCAGTACCCAGTTTACTCAGAGTCAAGAGAAAGAGCCACTTCCATGGCCCATGTTTCCTTGCACACACAGGCTGTTGGATAAAGATCTTTGGACAGGCCCAAGAATTTTGCCCCGAACTGCTGCCTTCAACAACTCCACTCGGTGAAACAAGATTCAAGCATAGCTCAACCCATGGGGATGGGGATAAGGGGGGACATTCAATCATTCATTCAGGGACTTCCCTGGTGGTCCAGTGGTTGAGAATTTGTCTTGTAGTGCAGAGCATGTGGGTTTGATCCCTGGTCAGGAAACTAGGAACCCACCTGCTGCAGGGCAACTAAGTCAGCGCTGCAAAGAGGCGCACACACACACACACACACAAAATTCATTCATTGTCTTTTAAGTATTCAGAGATTTCAAGCTGGATGATGGGATTTCAGAGATGAACGGGGTTGGGGTATGACTTGAAGGTGTTCCAGGCAAAGCTCAGAAGAGGGAGGTACACAAAGTCCCCATTATGAGTGTTGTCTTTCTGCAGAGTGAAGTTCAAGGATGGCTCAAGATGAAGCAGCGTGGACGTCTAGGGGTTCCTTAAAGTAATCCTCTCATGCCCAGTGAGGAACCAGTAAGTCAGTAATTCACTGAGTATTTACTAAGCACCTTCTGTGTCCCAAGTACCATTGTGGGCATAACCAGGGTGGGGATGGGGAGATATTCAGGCCCCAGTCTGGCCTTCAAGTACCTCATGATCCAACAGTGAAGGATCACAAGGCAGAATGGGCACCAGGCAGTGGTGAGACGTGAGAGTTCAGAGAAGGTGAAACTGCTCAGAGAAGCATTCTCGGAGGCAGCAGCCATTCTACAACCACAAAGGCCGAGTCAACTCGGACAGAAACGGACTCCATCAGGGACAGCAAACAGGTACTCAAGAAATGCTAAGAGGTTTTGAGCAATGACTAGGCATCCCCAGCCTGAGTGGATCAAACCCCTAAGAAGGGGAATCACAAATCTCCTGATCATGATGCAGAGTGAAACTGAGTCCTGAGAGCAGCAAAGAAAATGTCTGCACACACGTCTCAGGCCATGCATGCCGGAAGGCAGGTGCTGGATAGGTGCTTAGCATTTGCACGCACATCGATGGAGAAGGCATTAGGCGCCAAGGCCTCCGGAAGAAGTGGGCTCAAACTTGGAAAGGAGGCATTGTCTCTTTAAGTGAGCATAACACTGAATCATCCTTTCTCTTCCTATTTTGGGTTTTATTAGCAAAGCAGTACAATGTTTATACTAGTGGGTATTACATTTGCCAGAACAATTACAGTATGACAAATGGTACATCAATGTAATCCATCAACCTCGCCAAGACAGGAATCCTTTACTCGGGACTGCCATTAATTCTGCACTCCCGTCTCTGGGGTCCTGGGCCCGTGTAGCCACGACAACGTGGATGACGCCTGGTGCAAATGCTCAAGCTCCATGAAGGATGGGCACTCCTCGGTGTGCCGGAATTTAACCTCCGACACCCGCATATTAGTCTACTCGGAGGAAGAAATTAAAGCGTGGGGCTGGAAAAAGCCAGGGCACTTGGGGGAAGAGCTGTATTTACTCCATCACGGCACAGTGTCTCAGAAGTGGGGGAGGATATCCACCTGTGGGTCGTGTGACCTGACAAGCCCCAAGTCGCAGTTTGCTGGGTATCAGCTCCAACCGTGCAAGTGCTCAGCTGTGTCCAACTCTTTGCGACCCTATGGACTGTAGCCCATCAGGCTCTTCTGTCCATGGGGTTCTTCAGGCAAGAATACTGGAGTGGGTTGCCATACCCTCCTCCAGGGGATCTTCCCAATCAAGGCATCGAAACTGCATCTCCTATGTCTCCTGTATTGCAGACAGATTCTTCACCTGCTGAGCCACTGAGGAAGCCCCATCGGCTCCAAAGCCAGGAACAAATTCAGGCATCAGCTGAATGGATGCGTCAACTCTCAGTAGCAATGGCAGCTCTTAAGGAAAGCAGATGGGGACACGGGACAGAAGGTATCAAAGACACTGAGTATCTGGAGAGGGGGGAGAAGGAGCAGTTGTTTTTTGATGGATACAGAAGGCCTCAGATTCCAAAAGAGCAAACACCTCTCTAGGCACATGGAGGAAGATGATACGGCGCACACCTGGAGTAGATCTGACTGATCTACCCCAGCCCCAAACCGCCGATATGTACTTTCTGGACCCTGATCTTCCTCTGCCTCCCCCAGCCGTAGCTTCTGAGAGTAGCTAAATCTCAATGGTTACACATGAGACTGCAGTCATCAGCTGCAAATTCACCAGGAGTTTCAGGGTTCCTCAATTCATCCTAACCAGCAAATTACGAGCCGGGAGCAGCTTTATAAAATATGAAACGGCTGCTGTCAGTTTTTCCATCAGTTCTACATATTTTGCTGTTAACAAAAGGAACCGATAACCACTTCTCATAAGGAAAAACAAGAATAAAATCAAAGGCTCCTAATGGAGACAATCTCCAAAGTGCAACAATACAAGCCCATTTCTTTCTTTTTTTTTTCCTTCCCTGACAAATCAATCTGGCCATGGTCCAAGGATACAGGCAGACAGACGGAGCTACCTCACCTGTTTTATTAAGCCATTACCAGAATCATTTTATTCCCATTTATAATGTTCAATACATGGTCTGAAGACTTTTCTAATATAGTAATTAGATGGAACACTAGATAGATGGATTAAATTGGGACGATATTTTATGCCTTTGTACATTGCTTTACAATATTCTGCCTGGTTTCTGAGATACCAAAGTGTGAGCATGTGTGTATATATATAAATATACCCCTTTTATTTTGGATGAGAAGGCTGTACTTTGCATGTGGCTCATCTCAGCGTAAGCCTTCCCATGGAAATCTGATGGAAATGTATGAATCCCTGATAGAACTCACCAGGAAATCCATCCTATATTCCATCTCCCCTTGCCCCCAAACAAAGGTTGCTCAAGTATCCTCGCTGTTGTCATGGTCACTACAGCTGACATTTACTGGGTATCAGGCATGGAGCTGAGACCCTGACATTTCTCAGGAGGTCACATAACTTGGGGGCTCAAGAGCACAGGCTTTGAAATTGCCCAGTGCTGGGGTTAAGCCCCGGTTCTCATACATGCTTGCTGTACGATCTGGCGGAAGTCACTTTTTACCTCTCTGAGCCTCAGCTTTCCCTACCTGTAACATGGCGATAAAACCAGTACCCATATCACAAGCTTGTTATTAAGATACTTTGATACTAAGATGATGCTTAGCATGGGGCCAGACAGAGAATAAGTGCTCAGAAAATGTCATTTTTATTATCATCTCACTTAGCCCAAGGAGATGGCATCATGCCTCTTTTACAGATGGTGAAACTGAGGTTTGGAGAGGGGAAACATTTACCCAGGTTACCAAATAGGTGGGGGGCATGGGTATCTGTGTCCACAGACTGCTCACTTAACAACCACAAAAGACTGTCTCCTTTGAAGGGAAAAGAAGGGATACCTCTACTAAGAAATGCATGTTGCAGGAGGAGGAGGGATGTTGAACTAATAAGCCCATAAGCCCCTAATTTGTACCTAAGATATAGACTTAAATTATAGTCCTATCTCTAAGGGTCTAAGATACCTAGACTTGGTGATCAACAAAGATCTCCTTTCATGTGCCCCCTCCTCTCATTCCGTGAGATGACACAAAAATGAAGCCAGAGAAATGAGTCCTGCAGGTGTCACCTGAGCCCACTCACTTCTCAGGCACCTTCCTTACATGGGAAAACTGAGACACTGAAAGGTCAAACCGGGAGCATCATAGCAAGATAGGACACTACTTTATAGAGCGGAACACTGACGCTCAAGAGAGGTGGTGCAACCTGTCTGTGATCACACATCTGTTGAGGTCACATTAAGGACCTCTTTCTGCACAAGAGTGCCTCAGTGATCCTCCCAATTCCAATTATGCAAAAAAAACCCAATCCTGCCCTCCTTGTTCCCCTACCATCAGACGCCCCCTCAGCTTGCCTGGGCTAGGGCTATATTTAGCTGCAGCATTTTTTCCAGTGTGTAAATGGAGAACGTCAACTGGAAGAAACCTATTAATATAAAAGAGGAAGATGCACCCAGCCACAAAGTTAGAAGCTGACTGCTTCGGAAGACCTGTCTTTGCCATGACCAGGAAAATAAAACTACCCTCCATCTACATTTTTTTTTTTAATATCAAGAAGGAGTTCTTGATTTGACAGGTAGTACTATAACTCATTTTTTTTTTAAATAAGAAAGAAAACGAGTAAAACTCCAAAAATTTCTTTGCTGTCAGCTCCATCTACAGTAGTGACGCTCACCTCCAATGAGCAAAAAAGTGAGACTCACCTCCAGGTCAGCTGTCCCCCCATCAACGGACTCCTGGATCTGCTGTTCCCTCTCCTTTGCCCAGAACTGGACCCCTATATAGCCTTACATGGGCACTTTGGAAAACTGTTAAATCAGTTTCCAGCTCACCCCAACTCTTGTGCTGCTTTTGAAAGCACAGCCAACACAAAAGACCTCAACACTGGAAAAATTTCTATAAGAAGCAAGGTGAAGGATGGGAAGCTGAACCAGAATAGGGATGAAGAAGAACACTGAAGTTATTAGACGTGACAAATACTGACATTTACTCTGGGTCAGGCCCCGTGACCATATCATCGCTTCTCTCAACCACTCCATACCCATCTCCATTTTCCAGAGAGGTTAAGTGACTCACCCAAGGTCACAAAGCTAGTTCAGGGCAGAGCTGGAATTTGAACTCAGGGCTGTCTGATTTTAACATCTAGGACCTGCAAGAATGAAGAATCCTTTGGCAGACTGAAGGTGGGCCCACATTTTTGATATAATAGACAGTTTCTTGGGGGAAAATTGCTCTTCTGAAATCTTATCCTGTTTGAAATGACCTTGGGAGGATCAGCCCTGTGGAAGGAACGGACAAGTCTGTGCGATGCATATAATCATCTCTTTGTTCATACACTTTGTATAATAGATTTCCTTACATCAGGTTTTCTATGCCACAATACAAAAGCCTCCCAAAGAAGGGGAAGCAACTGGCTGGCTCTGAGAGGAGGTGGAGAGTTGAATCAGATAAAGCCAAGGACCCTCACTACCTTAGAAGAGCACTTTCTGAAGATCCGGAGGCCTTGCCCCAGTGCAGAATTAGAAAAGCAACTACCTCAAGCCAAGGCCTCAACTGCCAGGATTTCTGAACATAAGCTCATTTCTGGAACCTGTTGTCCCAGGGCTCCTTTCCTGGATCATTGGATCTCCCAAGGAGGCTAATTTCACAACTGTCCAGGGACTCACTACACCGACTGCTCCTTCTGGAGTCTGACTTTGGTGTTTCTTGCTGCAGCCAGACCTCATTTCCTTATAGAACTATCTGCGGTGGTAACAATGCAACTTATCCAGCCCATGATACAGACTCTTTGACTCTATGGCACCCCACTCCAGTACTCTTGCCTGGAAAATCCCATGGACGGAGGAGCCTGGTAGGCTGCAGACCATGGGGTCACGAAGAGTCAGACATGACTGAGCAACTTGACTTTCACTTTTCCCTTTCATGCATTGGAGAAGGAAATGGCAACCCACTCCAGTGTTCTTGCCTGGAGAATCCCAGGGACGGGGGAGCCTGGTGGGCTGCCGTCTATGGGGTCGCACAGAGTCGGACACGACTGAAGCGACTTAGCAGCAGCAGCAGCAGCAGCAAGAGGGAGTGTTGTGATTTTTTTTAGATGAGCAAACTAAGGACCAGAGATAGAAAGTGACTTATCAAGAGTCACACAGCAAATGAGGATTGCAATCTTCCCGAGCATGAGCACTGACCTCTTCACGTGGGGCCCCAAGGGGGAAAAGGAAATTCTTGCATCTTAGGAGGAACTCCATCCCCTCCCCCCACACCCTCAGCCCTCAACCCAGGGATCATTCTGAATCATTCCTTTCTCCTCCACTGAAAAAAGTGAAAGTTGCTGTCGTGTCCAACTCTGTGACCCCATGGACTATACAGTCCATGGAATTCTCTAGACCTGAATACTGGAGTGGGTAGACTTTCCCTTCTCCAAGGGATCTTCCCAACCCAAGGATCGAACCCAGGTCTCCCACCCTGAATCCCCACCATTCTGCTTCCTAGATGTTTCTTGAATCCTGCCCCACCCCCTGCAGTTTCTCCACTATCCCCACAGTCATGCTCACTGGGCTTTTCACAATCTCTTGTCTGGATCATGGGCCTGGTTTCTCCTTGAGCTCTACCTCCATGCTGGGCTCCCCTAAACTCTTCCCCCTGCAGCAGCTCAACAAATGTTAGTCATTTGTATCATCATCTGGCTTGCGAAGGAGATGACATCATGCCCATTTTACAGATGGGGAAACTGAGGCTTAGAGAAGGGCAAAACTTAACCAAGGCTGTCGAACAAACAAATGGCAGGCACAGGTGTCTGTGTCCAGAACCTGTTCACTTAACCATATCACTTCTGAAGAGGATGAGAGACACCTGTACCAAGAAGGTGCCTAAACTCCAAATACCACTCTAAAATCTAAACCCCAGTTGCCGTTTTTACTCCCTACTCAAAACCCATTTGTGGCTGCTCCTACACTCAAGATAGTCTGGTTCCCTCACCATGAACTCATGGTTCTATCCACCTTCCTCTCCCATCGAGACCTAGACCTGTCCTGACTCGATGCTCCAGGCCCATGGACCATTTCTGGGTATCTCACCCCCACGCTCTGCCCATGAGTTCTGCTGGTCACCAATGCCACTTGCTATTCTTCCCTCACTGACCCTGCACATCCACTCTCTGCAGTCCATCTCAGGTGAGGAAGGCAGAAAATGTCCCCAGCACATGCCCCTCTTCTTTCTGCTCGCCAAGTCCTTTCCTTTCTTCTCGAACCAAGTATATGGACCAGTCAGACCAGCATGATCCTTTTTGTCTCTAGAGCCTCCAGCTGACAAGAAGGAAGGTCATCTCCAAGTCTTGACCCTTTTATCCCCCTGCCGTTCTCCCTCCCCGCTTCCCCAAGGATCCTGTGACTCAGGAAGGCTGACAACCTGCTGGAGATCACACAGCATCAAAAAATGGGACTTGAGTCCAGGCTGGGTTTTGGCTTGGTTCGGGTGATCGACAGGAAGAACCTGAGATGGGGATTCCTGTGCTGGAGACTCATGGAGGGAAGGTGCTCAGGAGGAAGCTGGAGGAAGCTGGAGGGAAGGTGCTCAGGAGGAAGCTGGAGGAAGTGAGGGAAGCAGGCAGGGGCTGAAGGGCAGAAGAGTGGAGAGATGGGCTCACCAAGAGTCCAGAATCGGCCTGATCCCAGGGAGAGCTCTGGCAGGTGAGTGGCACCACAGGGAGGTCCTGCCTTGAGGGAAGGAGACCAGGCTGCTGGTCCCTTGAATCAGTCACTCAAAGGCTGTAGGGTGCCCTGAGAGTGGGGTGGGATGTAACCTCTCTGGGCAGACAGCTCCTTGGGGCTGAGACTCCCTGGGAAAAGGGGGGCAGGTGGGAGCTACTATCAGCCAACTCACAGCAGCTGGCAGTGCTGTCTGGTAAAGGGATCTGGAGGTACCACACGAACATCCCTCATAGATCTATGGTCCTCCTCCTTCCTAAACTTCAGAAGAGAAGGATGGCAGGGTTGGGGATTCTTTGCCTAACCCAAAGCCAAATGGTAGCAGTCCATTTCCTGGAAGGGAAACCCTGGGGGCTGCTGTGGGGAAACTGAGGTTCAGGAAGGTTAAGCAGTCTGACTGAGGCCACACAGCATTTCATCCCATTTACTAAAGAGCCACTACCCTTGGTAACAATGAAGAGCCGACAGGCAGCCTCTCTGCTGTTCTTTCCTCTCCCCTCCCCATGCCCCTATCCCTACCCTTTCCCCACCCCCACGTAGCTGCCCCTCCCCTTGCTGGCTCCCCAGCGCCCGGGTGCTGGATGGAAACAGTGACACCTTGTCAAACAGCCTTTTGATAAATGCAAATCTCTCTTAATTTGAATTTAATTATCAATGAAGTGAGCGACTCCCAGATCGCTTCTCCCCATCAGAAACTGGCAGATACATCTGTGCGCAGAGCGAGACTGGCATCTGCTGGTCCTCACTCAAGCCAAGCCCCTCCTGCCTGGCCGTGGCCGCTGCTCAGGGTAAAGGGGGAGGGGGGATGTAGGAGTCCCAACAGCTGGAGCCCCAACTTCTGCAGATTTCTACAATTCACAAATGAGCCTTTCACAGGGCACCCAGAGAGGTTTTGGACACTTGCCCAAACCCCCACATCAGGGCTGGTCCCTGGTTACCTGATGGTATTACGGCCAGAACTTGTTCTACTGACCAGCAGCCATCATCAAGGGTGGGGGGTGGATGGCCCTGCACCTCCCTGGCTTCATGCTCACCCCTAAGTAAATTCTGGAGACAGGATGCCAATCAACACTGACCAGACACTTAGTGTATGTCAAGCACTGTCCTATGCCTTTATTCACACCAATTCATTCCATTTGTGCAAAACGGCCGGCTCTAGGATGGGTGCCCTGACAACCCCGACATACGGACATGGACACTGAGAAACTCAGGGTCTCCCAGCCCATAGCACACAGGCTGGGCTCTCACCATGTGATGTGTAACATAACAGCCACAGTCAGTGTGGGTTCAGCCTACAGGGCAGGCGGACAACAGGTCTGAGCAAGGCAGCTCAAATTGTGGGCAAGAGCCCAAAAGTAGACTCCTGACCTTAAAAATTACACCTCACTAAAAATAATATGAACAGCAACACCTATGCTGTGGCAGCCATGCAGCTAGCATGCTACAGAGACGAGCTCACTGACCCCTGTGAGCAGCCCCATTTATAGATGAGGAAATAGAAGTGTCCAGAGAAAAAATGCAGCAACTTTTAAAGTCAGGTTAAAAAACACAAATCTCTGTATACAAACTAGGAAATCCAGATGGGTCAAAAATAACGATTACTCAAAATCCCACCACCACTGACAAGTGCAACAACCTCTCTGAGGTTTTCTTCAGGATAATGTAGGGGAAAAAAAAAAAATAGAGGGGCACAGTGGATAAATTAGACCAGAATAGCAGGATGCTGACAGTTGTTGGAGCTGAGAGATCAGAAAAAGGGAGCTCATTGTGTTTTTCTATTCTATAATGTTTGAAATTTTCCATAATAAAAAGTTTTAAAAACTCTCCTGACATAGGGACAATCTCTAGTAATGCTTTGGCATCTTCCGTTTCAGACCTTTCCCTCCCCCAAAGTGACTGACATTAATCCAATTTTATAACAATAACATCAGCAGAACAGAGGAGACAATGGGACCACCTTGGACCATCTCTCACCTCTGGCCCTGAGCTGCACCCCTCTCCGCCCACACTGCCCTTTAAGTAGAGGATTCTTGGACAGCCCACTCCACCCACCTGGGATTTTAAGAGTAAGAGCCTATAAATTCCCGCACTGCCTTCAAAGGCAGTGGTTCTTGTCCTGGGAGACGAGCACCCTGAAAAATAGTGCTGGGCCCTGGAGCCAGGCTCCCAGAGGTCAGGATCCTGGCTGGTATTACCTCAAATAAATCTCTCTTAACTTCTCTGAGCCTTCCAAGCCCCCCTTAAAATGGCAACCTTACGGCACTGCTGCATCAATTAAAAGGGACGATGTGTGCATGTGATGAGGGCTTCATAAACTTTCCCATTACTTTATTTTTGGAAAATATACCTCTTGCCAGTTTTCCTGGAAAACACTTTTCCATCCTTCATGACACACCTTGAGTCACCTCCTCCAAGAAGTCTTCCCTGACCTCTCCAGGCAGAATGTGGTTGATCTCCCTGAGTGTCTTCTTCACAGCTATACCAGAGTCACATTCCTCCAAGTACATATTTGGTTCAACTACACCATCAGCTCTCCTGAGATACCAGCTTGTGGGACTTCTTGGTCTCCATAATCATAGGAGCCAATTCCTTATAATAAATCTCTTTGTGTACACACACACACACACACACACACACACACACACACACAGAGGTTCTATTACTTTGAAAAACCCTGACTAATGCAGGTTTTGGTGTACCACTGAGAGTGGGACTAAAAGAAAAGAATTTTAAGGATGAGTTTTCTGAATTGATCCTGGGGTTTCTGGAACTGGCTCACTAATCCAATTAGATATAAGGTCGCTAATGACTTTATTTCCAGTAAAGGGTACTGACAGTCCATGGTGTGACTGTTCATAGAAATATGCAAAATACCACCACTGGGTCCTCCTAACCAACCACTGAGAGCAAGTAAGTATCTGAGTGACTGGATCTATGATGCTTTCAAATAATTTTGGCAAACTAGTACAACAAGGTCAGCTTGTGATCCACGTCGATGCGTGGCAGGGGCCACCATGGTGTTGTGAAGTGATTGTCCTCCAATTAAAATAAATAAAAAATAAGGTCAGCCTGTTACTCCTGATGTCACTGGACAAAGTGGGGAAAGAAAAGGATGAGTTCAGGGATTTGAACTCCCAGCTCAAATGACACATAAATGATCTGAAAGCTTTTCTGTGTGCCTTGAAGGAGACCCTTATCATCTGTAGCAGTAGGGCTGAGACTGCTGAAAATCAAACCTGGAATCTCATCTTGCAACTGGCTGAATTACAACCAAGTTGAACTGCCAGCCTGTAGAGTGTCTGCTCTAACAAGCAAGGGCATTGACTAGGAAAGAATGAGATCCTGCAAGTCAGGATAGGGATGCAGGGGAAGACCCTGACGATTTTGGGATACTGAACCCCTACATTCTGATGAGGCTTCTTTGCCAGTGAAAGAGGACTCCTGAACCCACAGTGGGAGTGGCTTCTCCATGTGCTATCTGAGGGGATCAACACAGCATTGCCCGAAGAAACTGTAACAGCCGTCCCTGAGGCAGTGGCCATTCAAGACAAAGCTGATTCTCCTCAGGAACCACCCCTGCCTCTTTGCTTCTAGGGCTACAACCAGACTTACATCCCAGCAGCCACTAAGGTGAGGTACAAAGTGTGTCCTGAAAAGAGGTGTGCTACATTCCAAAAGAACTACTTGAGCTTTCTAAGTTATACAGAAAGAAATCTTGGGAATATATGTGAGAGTGGATATTAAGAATGTGGGATGATGGTGGAAGGGACATAAAGTTGGATCAGGTAGAATTTATTGGTATGGACTCACTAAGCAGATCTTCTGCGTTTAATGTTGCAGCTCAGGGAGCTAGGTAGGTCTCTAGCTGGTTGGTTGGTTGAAATAGGGACAAAGATGTGGCCCACAGTGAGTGAGTTGGAAGTACTAGACCTACCTTGGGTTTTACCGGAGAGGAAAGAACTCAAAGGCGTGGGAAGATTGGAATGTTAGACTGGATTTTTGTCATTTAAGACCTACTTACCCACACTGATTGGGAGGGGTATGCATCTAGAAGACAGATCTTTCACCACAACTGTGAGAAACAAGTCTGCAGGGGGAGCCCTGGCAGTCTCTGTGACGAGCTCTGTGATTGCTGTTCTCTGTGGGCCAGACCTTACAGTGAGAACTGCAGTCACAGAATTGGGAAACCTCAGTACAATGGGAGTAATTGGATCCCAGGGTGGTGGGGCCAGGCAGTGGCACTCAACAGCCAAAGGTAAGGTGGGCACTGTACCAGAACGGGCAGCAGAGGAAGAACTGCAATCAGAACAGTCTGACTCACCCAGACCTATGGCGCTGGCTCGTGATAATGATGTTTTCAGAAGTGAAACAAACAGGAAATCTACCAAATTCTCACGTGATCTGGATAAGCAGAAAGTTCTAGATAATGTGAATAAAAATCTAACCTAATCATAAAAAAAAAGAGTGATGGCCCCTCAATCAGTTCTCAGACCCAGAGCCCCTCAAATGCAGGGGAGGCCAGGTTCCCTTGAGGAAGGACTCTGGTATGCTATGGAAAATTTATGCCATGAAATTTTATACCATGAAATCCTTCTCCAAGCCTTCTCCAAAGGGACCAGTGGCCTTTTACCAGGGTGACTTCGCACTAGAGTAAAGGAAATAATCAAACCTTTTGGGGACAACTTATGGAGGTCAGGTGATTAATGGAGCTTTAGTTCAGGTTTGCCTCACAGTGGGCCCAGTGGGTCCTGGAACCCATCTTGTGGTTATTTCCCCAGTTTCCAGAACACATAATTACAGAATCTCCACACTGGCTCCCTGACCTGTGAAGTGAGGGCAATTATGGTTGGAAAGGCCAAGTAGAAGCCACTAGTACTGCCTCTACCTAGGAAGACAGTAAACCAAGAGCAATACTAGCTTTCAGAGGGACTGCAGAGATCAGCACCACCATCAAGGACTTCAAAGATGCAGGAGTGCTGATCCTGCCACATCCCCATTCAATTTGCCTATTTGGCCTGTTGCCAACAAAGGTCCGTCTAGTCAAAGCTATGGTTTTTCCAGTAGTCATGTAAGAGTTGGACTATAAAGAAAGCAGAGCACTGAAGAATTGATGCTTTTGAACTGTGGTGTTGGAGAAGACTCTTGAGAGTCCCTTGGACTGCAAAGAGATCCAACCAGTCCATCCTAAAGGAGATCAGTCCTGGGTGTTCATTGGAAAGATTGAAGTTGAAGCTGAAACTCCAATTTGGCCACCTGATGCGAAGAGCTGACTCATTTGAAAAGACCCTGATGCTGGGAGAGATTGAGGGTGGGAGGAGACGGGGACGACAAAGGATGAGATGGTTGGATGGCATAACGGATTCGACGGACATGAGTTTGAGCAAGCTCCAGGAGCTGGTGATGGGCAGGGAAGCCTAGCGTGCTGCAGTCTGTGGGGTCGCAAAGAGTCGGACACGACTGAGCGACTGAACTGAACTGACTGAAGACAGATGGATCTTGGAGAATAATAGTGGATTACTGTAAGCTTAACTAGGCGATGACTTCAACTGCAGCTGCTCGACCAGATGTAGTTTCATTGTCTGAGCACATCAACACATCCCCTGGTCCCAGGAATGCAGCTATTGATCTGGCAAATGATTTTTTTCTCCATATCTATCAATAAGGTCTACTAGAAGCAGTTTGCTTTCAGCTGGAAAGGCCAGCAATATACCTTCACTGTTCCACCTCAGGGGTAAATCAACTCTCTGGCCCTACATCATAATTTAGTTCCCAGGGATCCCGAGTCTCTTTCCCTTCCATAAGATAACACGCTGGTCCATTACAAAGATGACATTATGCTGACTGGACATACTGAGCAAGAAGTAGCCACTACTCTAGACTTCTTGGTAAGACTGTGTGTCAGAAAGTGGGAAATAAATCTGACAAAAATTCAGGGGCCTTCTACCTCAGTGAAACTTCCAGGGGTCCAGTTGCGTGCGGCACTTTGATATATCCCTTCATGACATGATAATCACGATGCTGTGATCACTCACCTAGAGCCAGACATCCTGGAATGTGAAGTCAGGTGGGCCTTTCTAGCATCACTATGAACAAAGCTAGTAGAGGTGATGGAATTCCAGTTGAGCTATTTCAAATCCTAAAAGATGATGCTGTGAAAGTGCTGCACTCAATATGCCAGCAAATTTGGAAAACTCAGCAGTGGCCACAGGACTGGAAAAGGTCAGTTTTCATTCCAATCCCAAAGAAAGGCAATGCCAAAGAATGCTCAAACTACTGCACAATTGTACTCATCTCACATGCTAGTAAAGTAATGCTCAAAATTCTCCAAGCCAGGCTTCAGCAATACGTGAACTGTGAACTTCCAGATGTTCAAGCTGGTTTTAGAAAAGGCAGAGGAACCAGAGATCAAATTGCCAACATCCGCTGGATCATCAAAAAAGCAAGCAAGTTCCAGAAAAACATCTATTTCTGCTTTATTGACTATGCCAAAGCCTTTGACTGTGTGGATCACAATAAACTGTGGAAAATTCTTCAAGAGATGGGAATACCAGACCACCTGACCTGCCTCTTGAGAAACCTATATGCAGGTCAGGAAGCAACAGTTAGAACTGGACATGGAACAACAGACTGGTTTCAAATAGGAAAAGGATTACGTCAAGGCTGTATATTGTCACCCTGCTTATTTAACTTATATGCAGAGTACATCATGAGAAACAATGGGCTGGAAGAAGCACAAGCTAGAATCAAGATTGCCGGGAGAAATATCAATAACCTCAGATATGCAGATGACACCACCCTTATGGCAGAGAGTGAAGAGGAACTAAAAAGCCTCTTGATTAAAGTGCAAGAGGAGAGTGAAAAAGTTGGCTTAAAGCTCAACATTCAGAAAACTAAGATCACGGCATCTGGTCCCATCAGTTCATGGGAAATAGATGGGAAAACAGTGGAAACAGTGCAGATGATTATTGCAGCCATGAAATTAAAACAGTTGCCCCTTGGAAGGAAAGTTATGACCAACCTAGACAGCATATTCAAAAGCAGAGGCATTACTTTGCCAACAAAGGTCTGTCTAGTCAAGGCTACGGTTTTCCCAGTGGTCATGTATGGATGTGAAAGTTGGACTGTGAAGAAAGCTGAGCACCAAAGAATTGATGCTTTTGAACTGTGGTGTTGGAGAAGACTCTTGAGAGTCCCTTGGACTACAAGGAGATCCAACCAGTCCATTCTAAAGGAGATCAGCCCTAGGATTTCTTTGGAAGGAATGATGCTAAAGCTGAAACTCTAGTACTTTGGCCATCTCATGCGAAGAGTTGACTCATTGGAAAAGACTCTGATGCTGGGAGGGATTGAGGGCAGGAGGAGAAGGGGACGACAGAGGATGAGATGGCTGGATGGCATCACCGACTCGATGGACGTGAGTTTGAGTGAACTCCGGGAGTTGGTGATGGACAGGGAGGCCTGGCACGCTGCAATTCATGGGGTCGCAAAGAGTCTGACATGACTGAGCGACTGAACTGAACCGAAAACACAGATGAACTGTGGAGACATGACGCCAAATGAAAGAAGTCAGACACAAAAGAGCACATATTATAGGATACCATGGGCAGGAAATGTTCAGAATAAGAAAATCCACAGAGACTGAAAGTAGATCCGTGGTTGCCAGGGGTTGGGGGTGGGGAGAGGAATGGGGAGTAATTACCAGTAGGTACAGCGTTTATTTTGAGGGTGATGGAAATGTTTTGGAGCCAGATAGAGATCGTGGTTATATAACATTGTGAATGTATTAAATGGCACTGAATTGTTCATGTAAAAATAGTTAATTTTATGTTATGTGAATTTCACTTTGATTTTTTAAAAAGTGCTGACTAGAGCCAAACCACCCAGGTTCAAATCCCAGTTTGACATTTGCTAGCTATGTAAGCCTCACCCCATCGAGCCTCAGTTTCCTTGTCTGTAAAATGGGAACAAAAATCTTACTACCCTCCATGGGTTTTACGGGGATTAAATGTGCTAATGCATATGAAATACAGGGCTTCCCTTGTGGCTCAGCTGGTAAAGAATCTGCCTGCAATGAGGGAGACCTGGGTTCGATCCCTGGGTTGGGAAGATCCCCTGGAGAAGGGAAAGGCTATGCACTCCAGTATTCTGGACTGGCATGGGATCAACAAAGAGTCGGACACGACTGAGCGACTTTCACTTCACATACGAAATATAAACGATCTGACGCATCCTAAGCGGTAAATGTTAACTGTTTCTGCTGTCACTCCAAGGTCGCGGAGTTTACTCAGCTCCTTCAGGACTGGGTCAGCTAGAGGCACAGAAGATGCCCGGGGGCCCAGCAAGGCTGGCCAGGGCTCCCAGACCCCATGGCTACATCTGACATTCAAGGAAGGGACCAAACATTTCCTGCCCATTAAATTAAAGCAGAAGCTCTCTAGGAAGAAATAAAACTGTAAATATCAAAGCCAATGCATAACCTTCCTGGGCTTTGCTGCAACTTCCTTTCTTTAATAATTATTGCTTAAAAGAAGTAGTCCGGGACAGTAGGGTGGGGTGGGAGGTGGGCTGATGGGTCTTCCATTGCATTTAAAGTTCACTGCACGCACTGACTTGTGTCCCCATATCAAATATCTGCAGCCACAAGGAGCTAGCCAGTGGCTGTTTGCTCTCTCAACGTTATTTATTGCTGGTGTAAATTGCCAGGATCTCCCCCAGTGCATAACTTTTTTCCTGACTTGTTTCTTTCCAGAAGATCCCAGACTAGGGGGCCAGTCTCGCAGACGCCAACAGAACAATCTTCTTTCAACAGCATTAATTATCTGTATGGCTTTCCATAACAACAAAAGAAAAAATCTTGACCCTACTGCCTGCCAATATTTAAGGCACTAGGAGAGGGAAATCCTTTTATCTTTGCATCTCCCAGAGCAGTTTGGTTTGATAAAACATCCTTCCCTCCCCCCACCTCCCTTTTTATATTCCGAACTTTCTGGCCTGATTAATTCTTCCCATCTCAGTAAAGGGCTGTGTATACTCTTGAGTGTTGACTTGATTTTCTCCTATAAAAACATCCTTGCAAGAAATTAAAACAGCGCAGCCCATTCTTGCTCTAGAAGCTACTTGTAAAGAGTCTTATTCCTCACTCATGGAAGGGGGGTGGCAATTAAAAGATTTGTAGGAGAGGACAAGGGTCGGGGGAGAGAATGTGGAAAATGGAATATGAGTTGAGAAGATTTCTTTATTTTAAATTAAAGTTAAGGATTAAAGGCATCAGGATTTCAAGAGTTATCGTGAAAGGCTTTTTAGCAGTCCCAAGTGGACGGGCCATAATCTTCTTTTTAAATGGCTATATTTAGACCACAGAGCACTCAGGCAGTGGAACCAGAAACTTCCAGCAGGGGACTGCAGGCAGGATGGAGGATGGTGTTTTAATATTAGCTGTGGAAGCAAGATTTAACCACCTAGGAGTGATTTGTTTTTGAGGAACATGTAACACTTGGAAACTGCACATATATTTTAATCAGTGGAAGGGGTTCACAGCCAGAGTTGTGTCAAATGCAAACCTAAGAATTTGGGAAGGCCAGACCTCACCCCAGACCTCACTCCATTCAAGGGATATCTGATTCACACCTATATGACACCTATGAAGAAAGCATTCGTGGCTAATAACACAGATGTTTTCCAATGTGAGAAACTATCTTAAAATCCTGCCTCTCTTAACAGATCAATTAGTAGATAAAATAAAGCAAGAAGGAATTGTTTAAAGGAAACACATTTATTCATGCCATGATCTTGTTTCAGCTCAGTTCAGTTCAGTCACTCAGTTGAGTCCGACTCTTTGTGACCCCATGAACCGCAGCACGCCAGGCCTCCCTGTCCATCACCAACTCCAGGAGTCCACCCAAAGCCATGTCTATTGAATCGGTGATGCCATCCAACTATCTCATCCTCTGTCGTCCCCTTCTCCTCCTGCCCTCAATCTTTCTCAGCATCAGGGTCTTTTCCAATGAGTCAGCTCTTCACATCAGGTGACGAAAGTATTGGAGTTCTTGTTTACTAAATCTGAAATTTGACTGAGTTCACCGCTTCCCTGGTTGAGGACTACTGGGTACTTTATAAACGTTATTTATAAATAACCTTTATGACATGTTTAATCAATATGGTAATGAATGATTCATCTCAAAAATATAAGATACCAATGTATTTTTTTTAATGTTCAAAGTGAAATGCCAGTGTGGACGCAGCCCAAGAAGCAGAACCCTGAAAAGTCTGGCAGGCAACAGGCAGGAATCCAGACAGAAGAATTCAGTGGAACAAGAACCCTTTGGGCTTCTGAAACAGCAGGACCTCCTGGGCTGGTTTCAGTGGGGTTTGGTTTTTGTTCATTACTGGAAGCATGAGTAAGTGTTCTAAAATCAAAAGTGACAAAGACCCAACCTGCCAGGCAACATAATCCTCTCCGAGGAAGCAAAAACACGTTTCCCACATTTCCCTCAAATTGCAAATCAAAGCAGACCCCGACATATTTTCTCTAAGCTAATCTCCAGCAGCCTGGTAACTTTAAAGGGGTTTAATTTTTTTTTCCTTTTTTTGGAGACATTCTCTTCCCTAATAGGACACTGGAGAATAGGTGTCTAAAGGGGTGCTGGGTGGGGCTGGGGTGGCTGAGAACTAGATTATCCTTCACCTGTAAGATTCTACCAGGCTTCCCCATTCCCCTGTCCGCTCAGCACACACCTGGCAGGGGGCCTGGGAACCAACAGGGTTAAGAAGATCTTCAGGGACTCTGATGTTCCCTGCAGATGCTGAACCATGGCTATTTGTGGTTTTAAATTGAAGAAGTCACAATCTAAACCACGATATTTCCAAGTCTATGCAAAAGCTAATGAACCTGCAGGAAGTCTTATAAAGCACATCTAAATGCACCAGCTTGTCATTCATTTATTCGTTTATCCAACACATGTTCTCCTGAGCACCTACTATGTGTTTGACCCTGTTCATGGCACCAGGGCATACGGCAGTACTTAGAAAAAGGGAGACGGCCCCTTGTTTTTATGGAATTCAGAGAAGCACAAGCCAGCAAAGAACTTCAGTTCAGTGTTGGAGCTGGGTGACGGGTACGTGGAGATCCTCCACACTATTCTTTGTGGACATTTGAAATGCTCCATAAAACAGTTTTAAAAAGAGAAAAACAATAATAAATGCCACTTATTTGATCAATTTGTTCATCAGACAAATATATGTTAAATGAGATCCAAGGGTTTGGCACTATGGCAAGAGAACAAGACTGAGGGGTGCCTTACCTTCAAGGAACTCAGTCTAGCAATGGTGGATTTTCCCCATCAGATGAGTGAGGACTGTCTGAAAAATTGGGGGGATGGGATAGGAGGGAGGGGTACTCAATAGACCAACACAACCTACCAGCTCAGTGGGAACATTCCAGGTGATTGTATGCAGAGATTCTAAGAAGAACACTTTCTGGATTAAAGGAACACCATAAATGAGAGATGGCAAGCTATGGTCCATGGGCTAATCCCAGCTCACCTTGTTTTGTGAATAGATTTTCCTGGAACACAGGCGTGTTCATTCTTTAAAATCTTCTTTACAGCTGCTCTCATACTACCCTGGCACAGCTGAGTACTGCGACACAGACGGTATGTCCACAAAGTAAGAAAGTATTTACTATCTGGCCCTGTAAAGAAAAAGCTTCCCATAATCGGCCTTAAAGTGTTCTTCACAGAACATTGTTGAAAAAACTGACAAAGTTTTTGAGAATTAAACCCCCAATCTGCCTTCTTCGGTGGCCCAAGTTTTTCACACACTGAGTCTGCTTAGAGCTGTAGGTCTCTGCTTGGCTATCACTGGAAAGCTTTTTAAAACCATCATGCCCAGGCCTACTCACCAGACCAATGACATCAGACCCCCTGGCAGTGGGTCCTGGAGGAAAAAAAAAAAAATCTGCATTTTAAAAAATCTCTCTTAGATGATTCCAATGGGAAAACATAGTTGAGGATCCTTGGCTTGAAAAGAGATATCAGCTTGGCGCTAAGTTTTCAAGGATGAATGCAGATGGTTCATCCAAGGCAGTAGCTGCACAGAAGATGGCCCACCTCTGAAACTGGCTGGATCCACGGGGTGGGCCAGCTGGTCCTGGACTGACTCTGATGCGGCCACCCAATTAGGAAAGCAGGTGGGTTACAAGCTGTGGTGCACCAGTAAATGCTTAACAACCAGCTCTCCAGGGGAAAGAAACTCTGAAAGGTGGTGACGGCTAGTTTCTATGGCATAAATACTTCCACCATGGCCAACCTCAGCCTACCAACTAGACATCACTGAAAGCGGGGCTAGGAAGATATGACAGTAGTAATACAGGTGGTGCCAGTGGTACAGAACCTGCCTGCCAATGCAGGAGACTGTAAGAGATGTGGGTTCGATCCCTGAGTTGGGAAGATCCCCTGAAGGGAGGCCTGGTTACCTACTCCAGTATTCTTACTTGGAGAACCCCATGGGCAGAGAAGCCCATGAGCTACAGTCCATGGGGTCGCAAAGAATTGGACATGACTGAAGCAACAGAGCATAAGCAACACAATACATTACACAGTATTTCCAGCATACAGATACAAGAGAGGTAAATAACCTCAAGGGTATGTAATACTAAAATAGAGTAAAATGATTAGGAAGTGACAAGTTTTGAGTACTGAAACTGGGTTTGAAATAAATATAATTTCTTTAACTGTACTTAGGTTATGTAGTTTAATTCTTAATAATTTAAGTATGAAATTATTTAATTGTTATTTAACATTTGATTCTTATTTAACATTTAATTCTTATTTTAACGTGGAAATTTAACAGTTGGTTCTCATGAGCTGGTACATGTTGGTTCTACCACAATACAGGCACACCTTGGAGATACTGTAGGTTTGGTTTCAGACTGCCACAATAAAGCAAATATCGTAATAAAGTCACACAAATTTTTTGCCTTCCCAATACATATAAATTATATCTATACTATACTGTAGTTTACTGAATGTGCAACAGCATTATGTCTTAAAAAATGCACACACCTTAATCTTAAAATAATGCTACTGGAAAAATGGCATCAGTAACCACATTCAATGCAGAGTTGCCGCAAACCTTCAATCGGTAAAAAAGAAATGCAGTATCTGTGAAGCACAATAAAGTTAAGTTGAATAAAAAGAGGTATGCCCGTTAGTCACTTCAGGACTCAGAAGGCCAAGTGTTCGCTGGGAGTTACTAACAGAATTTACATGGAAAATATAGTAAGGTAAAGGAACTGAGGCTCGCTGCTTCCTGACAGGATGACCTTGGCTGGTTGGTTCCCTGAACCTCAGACTTTTCATTCTATTAAATGGGGTTACTGTAATATGGGCTCTGTACCCAAGGTGGCCTGGATTCAAATACTGCTCTACAACTTGCTAGCTGTGTGGCCTTAAGCTAGCAACTTCAGTTCTCCTATCTGGAAAATGGAGATAATTATTATATCTCCAGGTATATATATATACCTGATGGGTGATTGGAGGGGTTGAAAGTGCTCTTCTAGGTAAACAATACATGGGATGTGGTCAATAATCAATTAATGTTAGTTCTCATTATTATTGTACAGGTTTGCATAGAATCAGATCGATTACTTGTTTATTGGGTGCTAGTGGCAATCATTAATGCTGTTTGCCAAATATTTCTGGCTCCCTCCCTTCCGTGCACAAGGCAGTGCACATTTGCACACTTGGCTACTTGTGGTTCAATGAGATCAAATGACCAGTTTGGGCCAATGAGCTGAAAGCAGAAGTGATGTGTCACTTTCCAGGATGGAGTTTTGTTGTTGCCACAAGATGCTCTGAGCAGTCTATCCATCTATCCTTCCAACATTGTGAATCAATGTTAGAGCGGATAGCTGCTCCATTAGCCTGGGTGCCTGAATAACTGTGATGAGCAGAGAACACTGCCCATCTGCAATGGACATGTAGCCAGTGGGACTTGTCATTGAGCAAGAAATAGGCTTTGTTGTGTTAAGTCTTTGAAATTTAAGGGATCTTTTGTTACTATAGTATAATATAGCCTATACTGACTGATACATTGCTAAATAAATGGTATTTGTGACTACTATTAAGAATACCTCCATTGTCTACAAAATTGCAAATGTCACCCCCAAACTCTTAATCTAGATCATATGCCTCAAAGAAGAACACTTTAACCAGTGCTGACTGATTGGCAAGGTAGAGGGAACAAAGCATGGTATTAATTGTCCAAAGACCTATGCTTGAATCTGCTATTTGCTAACTCTGCAATTTCAGGCCGACCACATCAGTTCTTTGAGCCTTGGTTTGCTGATCTGTGATATGGAAATAATAACAATGATCATATTTGCTCCTGCTTGACCAGGCAGCTGCACAGCTATAATGAGAGTGTACACTGTATATTAAAAAAAAAAAAAACCAAACTATCATCACTGGAGGAAATTACAGTCTCTGACTGTGATAAAGTTAGGTTATTTCCATTGCTCTTCTTCACACTCCCAAGGGTTCCAGTCAAGTTTTTGTTTTGCTTGTATTAGCCACCTCCAGATCGAATTCAGAGTAAACAATATCTCTGGTCTCTTCTTTTAGGGCTCCTGCCCAGGACTCTATCATTTTTGAGCAACTTCTTTTTCTCTCTCACCTTGCTCTTAATCACCAACATTTTGCAACATGCCTTGGCAACTTGTGCCATCAATCTCACTCCTCAGAAAGTTCTTCCTAAAACCTTTCTTAGCAATGCTTACTCTGGGGATTTAATCAACAGTGGGACCTATATATTGACTTATGAGCAAAATGCAGAAAGAAAATCTATATACCCAAGTAATATCCACAAGCCAATTAGTTAAGAACACAATGCCCCTCAACTGCCGACTTCTTAAACTTTAAGGGGGGAAAAAAAGACTTAATTTCATCACTTTGTCCTCACCACTTTTCAACGTTTTGTAGGCTTTGGCATTTCCTAATTATGAGCACAGCCTAATTCAATCAAGATTCTGCCACTGGTTTTTCAAATGTTTCAACTGATGCTGTGAAAGCAACACCTTCCCCCCACCCCCCAAATAAATTAATCCTCTGTATTATAATCATTACCTAAAACTCACTCTAGATGAATTATTTTATTTTTAAAAATCACAATTACACACATCTACCTGTCAAGTGAACAGGAGTTCTCAACACATACTGCAAGTCAGCAGGAACTAAGAGTTAGGCAGAAGGCCAAGAAATGAGTGGGAGGATTAGGCCGGGGTTTCTCCGTTAGCAGCAGAGACCATGGTGTGCACTGAACTGTGACTGACAACAGGCAATGACCTGAAGATCTCTGCCAAAAGAACAGGACATCGTTCACTCATCCACTTATAAATCTTTACTGAAAACTTACTGTGTGTCAGCTTGCGAAGGAGGCAGACCTGATCCCTGTCCTTATGGAACTTAGGACACAAAATAATTATGACACAGCTCATCTCACAAATAATTATTACCATTGTGGTAAGTACCAAGAAGGAAGACAGCAGGGGCACCAGAGGCTATAATAAGGGCTATACCATCTAGTCAGAAGGCAACAAAGGCTTCTTGAGGAGATGGCACTTAAGCTGACACCTGAAAGATGAATAAGAGTAAGCCAGAGAAAGAGTGAGGGACAGAAAACTGTGTTTATGGATTGGGAGACTCCACAGTGTTAAGAAATTTCATTCTCTAATACAAACTGATCTATAGATTCAATAGGGTGCCAATCAAAATCCCAGGAGTTTTCGGGTTTTGTTTTTGTAGAAAATAATAAGCCAATTCTAAAACTTATACAGAAATTCAAAGGACATATAACATCCAAAGAAATCTTAAAGCAGAAAAACAAGGTTAGAGGACAATCTATCCAACTTCAAAGCTTACTATGAAGATACAGTAATTAATAAAGTGTGGTACTGCTGTAAGGATAGACATACTGATCAATGATCCAGACACAGACTCACACAGATGCTCATTTGATTTTTGAAAAAGGGCACCAAAGGGAAAAAGGAAATTTTTAAAATAAATTTTGCTAGAACAACTGGATATCCATATAAGAAAAATGAGCCCCAAATCCCTACCTCACACTGTACAAAAAAAAATTGTTTTGAGGTGTATCAGAGACCTAAACATAAAAGCTAAAAGAACAAGACTTCTAAAAGAAAACATGAGAATAGATTGAAGATTTGGGGGGTAGGCAAAGATTTATTAGACAGGATACAAACATGAGCTTGAGCAAACTCCAGGAGACAGTGAAGGACGGGAGGCCTGGAGTGCTGTAGTCCAGGGGCTTTCAAAGAGTCGGACATGACTGAGCGACTGGACAACAAAGTAAGAAAGAGTATTCCAGGCAGAGAGGACAGCGTGAGTCCCAGAGAAGGAAAAAGCTTAATTTTTTTTAAGAACTGAAACAAGGCCAGCATAGCTGGAGCGTGGTGAGTGAGGAAGACAGCGGCAGAGTTCAAAACACCAACTGCTGCAGTGAACCTTATTAAAAAACCTGCACTTCAAGAGATGAAAAGACAAGCCACAGACTGCGAGAAAATAATTCCAAATCACATATCTGACAAAAGATTTAACTCTAGAAAATGCAGAGAACTCTCAAAACTCAATGAGACAAACAACCCAATTAAAAAATGGGCAAGATATTTAATAGACACATGACCAAATCAGATATAAAGTTGGCAAGCAAGAACGTGAAAAGATGCTCAAAGTTGTTAACTATTAGAGAAATGAAAATGAAATACTGCTGCTGCTAAGTCGCTTCAGTCGTGTCCAACTCTGTGCGACCCCAGAGACGGCAGCCCACCAGGCTCCCCTGTCCCTGGGATTCTCCAGGCAAGAACACTGGAGTGGGTTGCCATTTCCTTCTCCAGTGCATGAAAGTGAAAAGTGAAAGTGAAGTTGCTCAGTCGTGTCCGACACCTAGCGACCCCATGGACTGCAGCCTACCAGGCTCCTCTGTCCATGGGATTCTCCAGGCAAGAGTACTAGAGTGGGGTGCCATTGCCTTCTCCGAAATGAAATACTACCACACACCAATTAGAATGGCCAAAGTTGAAAAGACGAAAACAAACTGGATAGTATCAAGTGTTAGGGAACACGGAAAACAGCTGAAACTCTTCTACACTGATGATGGAAATGGAGATTGGCACAGCCACTTTAGAAAAAAGTCTGGCAGCTTCTTAAAAAGTTAAACATACACTTATTGAATGTTTCAGAAATCCCACCCCTAGGTATTTTACCCTAGAGAGATAAAAACTATGATCACACAAAAACCTACATGAAATGTTTATAGCAGTTTTACTGACAGCTGCCAGAAACTCCAAACAACTCAAACATCTATGAACAGGTGAATGAATACACAGTGATGTAACCATGCGATGGAATACTATCCAGCAATGAAAAACAGCAAAGTACTGACACAAGCAACAGCATAAAAAAAATTTCAAACTCATTGTGCTAAATCAAAGAAGCTTGATTTTAAAACACACACACACACACACACACACACACACACATATATATATATATATATATATATATATATATATATATATATACATGAAGGAAATGGCAACCCACTCCAGAATTCCTGCTTGGAAAAGTCCATGGACAGAGGAGCCTGGTGGGTTACAGTCTATGGAATCACAAAGAGTCAGACACGACTGAGCGACTGAGTGTGCACATGCGCACACATACACACACACGTACACATATATGTTCACACTCATACTTTTCATGGGGTTCATGGCAAACCACTCTAGTATTCCTGCTGCAAGAATCTCAGGGACAGTATGAAAAGACAAAAAGATGTAACACCAGAAGATGAGCCCCTCCCAGGTCGAAAGGTGTCCAATATGCTATCGGGGAAGAGCAAAGGGCTGTTAGCTATTATTAATAGCTCCAGAGAGTCGGACACAACTGAAGTGATTTAGCAGCAGCAGCAGCCATAGCTCCAGATAGAATGAAGC
The DNA here is from genome assembly GCF_032452875.1 of Bos javanicus. Classification (NCBI taxonomy): domain Eukaryota; kingdom Metazoa; phylum Chordata; class Mammalia; order Artiodactyla; family Bovidae; genus Bos; species Bos javanicus. The sequence continues at coordinate 55,479,914 of NC_083884.1, read as the reverse complement.
ATTAGGCCAAAGCAGAATTGAGGCTCAGTTGTGGATGTGTCTGGTGGTGAAAGTAAAGTCCAATGCTGTAAAGAACAATATTGCATAGAAACCTGGAAGGTTAGGTCCATGAATCAAGGTAAATTGGACGTGCTGAAGCAGGAGATGACAAGAGTGGATATGGACATCTTAGGAACCAGAGAACTAAAATAGACGGGAGTGGGCAAATTTCATTCAGATGGCCATTATATCTACTATTGTGGGCAAGAATCCCTTAGAAGAAATGGAGTAACCTCATAGTCAACAAAAGAGTCCGAAATGCAGTACTTGGGTGCAACCTCAAAAACAACAGAACGATCTCAGTTCATTTCCAAGGCAAACCATTCAATATCACACTAATCCAAGTCTATGCCTCGACCACTGATGCTAAAGAAGTTAAAGTTGACAGGTTCTATAAAGACCTACAAGACCTTCTAGAAAGTGAAAGTGAAACTCGTTCAGTCATGTCCTATTCTTTGTGACCCCGTGGACTACAGATCCATGAAATTTTCCAGGCCAGAATACTGGAGTGGGTAGCCTTTCCCTTCTCCAGGGCATCTTCCCAACCCAGGGATCGAACCCAGGTCTCCCACATTGCAGGTGAATTCTTTACCAGCTGAGCCACAAGGGAAGCCCCTAGACCTTCTAGAACTAACACCAAAAAAAGATGTCCTTTTAATCCTAGGTGATTGGAATGCAAAAGTAGGAAGTCAAGAAACACCTGGAGTTACAGGCAAGTTTGGCCTTGGAGTACAAAATGAAGCAGGGCAAAGGCTAACAGAGTTTTATCAAGAAAACATGCTAGTCATAGCAAACACTCTTTTCCAACAACCCAAGAGACAACTCTACAAATGGACATCACCAGATGGTCAATATTAAAATCAGATTGATTATGTTCTTTGCAGCTGAAGATGGAGAAGTTCTATACAGTCAGCATAAACAAGACCTGGAGCTGACTGTGGCTCAGATCATGAACTCCTTATTGCAAAACTCAGGCTTAAATTGAAGAAAGTAGGCAAAACCACTAAGCCATTCAGGTATGACCTAAATCAAATCCCTTATGATTATACAGTGGAGGTGACCAATACATTCAAGGGATTAGACCTGGTAGTCCGAGTGTCTGAAGAACTATGGATGGAGGTTCATAACATTGTACAGTGACTAAAACCATCCCCGAGAAAAAGAAATGCACAAAGGCAAAGTGGTTGTCTGAAGAGGTTTTCACAAATAGCTGAGGAAATAAAGAGAAGCAAAAGGCAAGGGAGAAAGGGAAAGATATGGAAAGATATGACCAACTGAATGCAGAGTTCCAGAGAACAGCAAGGAGAGATCAGAAGGCTTTCTTAAGTGAACAATGCAAAGAAATAGAGGGAAACAACAGAATGGGAAAAACTAGAGATCTCAGCAAGAAAACTGGAGATATAAAGGAACATTTCATTCAAGGATGGGCACAATAAAAGACAGAAATGGTAAGGACCTAACAGAAGCAGAAGAGATTAAGAGGAGGTGGCAAGAATACCCAGAAGAACTATACAAAAAAGGTCTAATGACCTGGATAATCACAATGGTGGTTACCTACCTAGAGCCAGACATCCTGGAGAGTGAAGTCAAGTGGGCCTTAGGAGCATTACTAGAAACAAAGCAAGTGGAGGTGACAGAATTCCTGCTGAGCTATTTCAAATCCTAGAAGTGCTGTTAAAGTGTTGCATGCAATATGCCAGCAAATCTGGAAAACTCAGCAGTGGCCACAGGACTGGAAAAGGTCAGTTTTCATTCCAATCCCAGAGAAGGGCAGTGTCAAAGAATGCTCAAACTACTGTACAACTGCGCTCATTTCACATGCTAGTAAGGTTTGTTCAAAATTCTTCAAGCTAGACTTTTTAACAGTATGTGAACAGAGAACTTCTGGATGTACACGCTGGGTTTAGAAAAGGCATAGGAACTAGAGATCAAATTGCTAACACTCGTTGGATCACAGAGAAATCAAGAGAATTCCAAAAAAACAACTACTTTTGCTTCATTGACTACGCTAAAGCCTTTGAATGTGTGGATCACAACAAACTGGAAAATCTTTAAAGAGATGGGAATACTAGACCACCTTACCTGCCTCCTGAGAAGCCTGAATCCAGATCAAGAAACAACAGTTAGAACTGGACATGGAACAACCGATTGGTTCAAAATTGGAGAAGGAGTATGACAAGGCTGTAAATCTTCATTCTGCTTATTTAACTTATATGCAGAGTACATCATATGAAATTCCAGGCTAGATGAATCACAAGTTGGAATCAAGACTGCTGGGAGAAATATCAACAGCCTCACATATGCAGATGATAGAATTCTAATGGCAGAAAGTGAAGAGGAACTAAAGAGCTTCTTGATGAGGGTGAAAGAGGAGAGTGAAAAAGCTGGCTTGAAATTCAACATTCAAAAACTAAAATCGTGGCATCCAGTCCCATCACTTCATGGCAAATAGAACAGGAAATAGTGACAGATTTTATTTTCTTGGGCTCCAAAATCACTGAGGGTGGTGACTGGAACCATGAAATTAAAAGATGCTTGCTCCTTGAAATAGTCACGTACAGATGTGAGAGTTGGATTAAGAAGATTGAGTGCCAAAGAACTGATGCTTTCAAACTATGGTGCTGGAGAAGACCCTTGACAGTCCCTTGAACTGTATGGATATCAAACCAGTTAATTCTAAAGGAAATCAACTCTGAATATCCATTGGAAGGACTGATGCTGAAGTTCCAATACTCTGGCCGCCTGATGCGAAAAGCCGACTTACTGGAAAGGACCCCGATGGTGGGAAAGATTGAAGGCAAAAGGAGAAGGGGGTGGCAGAGGATGAGATGTTAGAAAACATCACGAACTCAATGAACATGAGTTTGAGCAAACTCCAGGAGATAGACAGTGAAGGACAGGGGAGCCTGGTGTGCTGCAGTCCATGGGGTTACAAAGAGTCAGACATGGCTTAGCTAATGAACAACAACAACATGTATTGCATCATTCCATTTATATGACATTCTGAAAAAGGCAAAACTTCAGAGACACAGGGCAGAGCAGTGGTTTTCAGGTATAGGGGAGGAGGAAAGGTTTAAATGTAAGGGAGGAGCCTAAAAGAACTTTAGGGGATGGGTTAACTGTTCCATATCCTGATTATGGTCAAAGCTCACAGAACTATACAAATGAAACAAAATTCCTCTATGTACATTAAAAATAAAATTTCACCAGTCATCTCATTGTCTACTTAAGCATTTTGCCAGGTTCCCTACCACTTACTGGAGAGAATCAAAAGTTCTCAGCTAGATGTCCAAGGTCTCAAAACACCTTCCCAGGCTCCTCCCAGAAAGTACTCTCTACCCACCCGTGCTCCCTGGCTCCCTGGCCCACTCTAGCTGTTAGAAACTTCAGGGTTCCAGGCCCCAGGACTTTCAATTCACGCTGTTTCCTCTGCCTGGAATCCTTCTTCCTTGGGAAACTCCTATTCATTTCCCCAAATGTGGTGAAAATGTCACCACTCAAAGTGTCTAGTGCTGAGGCTGGGTCCACAGAAATGCACATGCAGCCAGGGTGGGTAGGCTGATGTGGTTCAATACCCTAACACTTAAGGAGATGGTGGCCAAATTACATCTCAGATCAAAGCATCTACGTTCGAAAAGGGTTATCATGTAGGAAAAGCAAGAGAGGCAAGGGACATCTGTCCAACCTTTCTTATTGCTTATTTTAACCTAAAGAAAATGATGAACTGGAAACTCTCAGGAGATGGAGGTCCAGACAGGGTCCAGCTACTTGAGAGGGAACCAATCTTCAAGTTCCGCCCCTTTGGGGCCTCCAAAGCACACAGCTTAGGCTAAGTTTCCCCCAGGCCTGCTTGTACCCATGTCACAAGTCACAGTGAAGAAGCAGTTCTTTCCCCATGTCCAGACAGATGAAGGCAACAGCAAAGCCCCAGAACGCCGCTTAAGAAAGATTTCTTAGGCTGTGGTTCTGCGAGTCAGAAATTTAAAAAGCGGGGTTTCAGCATCATGCAATTAATGCAGCAAACATTGATTTCTGCACTGTAAGAGCCTGGTTCATTAATTCCAGATGCTCCCACCAGTCAAACCAAGGTTCGGCTTCTTTGCAAGATGAGGCAAATGAGAATACTGAATTTTAAAATTCCTTTCTGCAGCAACCTTTATTACCAAACAGAGCATAAAACCCACCCACCCAGACTGCTTAATTCTTCCTAAATAATTAACAACACCTGCTCACCTCCCCATTTACGTGGGCAAAACTCATCATGCTGCTCGACGCCCTAGTGGTCTCTCCTTCCTATGAGTGGAGAGATCAATTGGCAACCAACCTCTGCCATCCCCACCCAGCCCTGAATAACTACTGATTTACTTAGTGGGATATTCCTCCATGCCTCCAAATACCAGATATCTACCAGATATCCAATACCAGGATTAGATTTTTCTCTGAATCACCTTTGTAAGGTAAAGACCCAAAAGGGACTTCCTGAGAAAGACATCTAGGGGTTCCTTGAGGTGAAAATGAGCTAAGGATGTCTCTCGGGAGAGCCACTTTTCCTTTGGAGGAGGCTTCCGCAAGTTGAAACCTTTTATTTTTTTTTTTAAAGGTAAATTTCCCTTTAGGGGAGTTGGTGGATTTAGCGAGACTCAATTTCTATAATTCAAGCCCAGGAAGATACAGGAATTGACCAGCCGTACGGTTGGGTTTTCTTGTTATTTAAAAGAGCCTTGCTACTCAGTGTGGTTCACTAAGTGGTTCACCATCTCCAGGAGTCTGTTAGAAATGCTGGACTGTTGGGCCCCATCCAAGTCTTTGCATTTAAACAAGAATTCAAAGTGATTTATGTTCATGTTAAAGTTTGAGAAGCACTGGATCAGGTGGTCAGTTTCAGAGACGTGATGAACCATTGCCATATTTGAAAGGTGAAAGTAGGAGAAATACTTTTTGCTGGGCTGCCCTAAGCCAAGATGCCCAGCCCTGCCCAGAACTATTACAGCCCTCAGAAAAAAACCTTCCAACAAGACTGCCAGCCGAGGTCACTGGGCCACTGCCCAAACCATGACATCCTGACAGGGTTCAGAAAACCCCAAACCATGAAGCTCTCAGTACTATCCAGAGTGGCCCCTGGACCAACTGCACCAGCATCACCTGAGCACTCATTAGAAATGCAGAATCCTTAGGACACTTAAGGCCTACGGACTCACCAGGAATCAGAGCAGCTCTCCAGGAGAGGCCTATGCACTCTAAAGTTTGAGGACAACCAACTGAGATCTCTTGCCAAAAGGATTCCAGTGAAGTGGAAATGTGAACCTCATGCTGACATCTGGCAGCCATCATGCTGTTTTGAGGGACTCCTTCAATTGGTCTCCAACTCAACATGGCCTATGGAGATAGGGGAGACCCAACATTGGTTTCTAAATGAAAAAGAAAAAGAGTTGTTGGGGAAAGAGTGAAAGTGATTAAATGGCTCCCAGTGGGTCATTAACCTGTTACAGGGTTGGGAAAGTGATGAGGGGTCTGGGATCCATGTTCAAAGCCACCACCTTGAACCACCAGTGAGTTTCTTTGGCAAGAGGCATCAACAGACCCAACTCCTCCCCTCACCTGTACCCCATCCTCTGCCCCATTCTCTCAACTTATCTAAGGGGAACTCAGGGATGAAACAGTCTTTTGAATGTGTGGGTTCCTCCTTCGTCGCTCCCCTCCACCAGCCATCTCAGTTATCCTGGTGAACGCAAGGAAGATTTCATGCACCAAATACCATCCGGCCCCAATTGTCATTTCAGGATTCGCACCGTTTTAATGAATGCCAAAACTGTTTTTTCACTTGATAGAGCCTGACAAGACCAACAATCACAGATTAGAGAGAAACTTCTTGCTTTTCAACAAAGGTTAATAAATAGTGACAGCATTAAGTCTATTCTGATTAACTATGCTGAAAGATATTATTGCTGTTTGTAACATGAAATCATTATTGGATTAAGCACAGCATATAAAAATGAAATGTGAGTTTTAATCTCAAACACAGACATGCAGGCTGCTCAGATAAAGGCAGGGGTAACACTCAGAGGCCCGTATTAATTTTTAAGTTGCTCTGATGAAGGGATATTATCTGTCGTTTGTCTGGTCTGGATTTGATGGTCCCTTGGTGAACTCTCTTATTACTCGCCCTCAAAAGATGCTACGAGGCAAACAGCAGTGACACTCCCCACCCTTTGCTAAGCTGTATCACACTGGTGGTTGGATAAAGTGTGGCAGGCCCCAAACAGGGACTGATGGATCACAAGCGGCTTCACTCTTCTAGGGGTTCTCTGACTTCACAGACCTTCCCCAAGAAAACGCCAATCCCGATAAGGGGGTGGGCTGAAGATAGTGGAGATCCACCCTGGTTTTCTACATGAAGAAATTGGGGGAAAGGAATAAAAGTGGATAAATGGCTCCTAGCAGGTCATTAACCTGGGACACCCAAGGTTAAAAATCACTACTTTGCCTCCTTCCCCACGATCCCATCCACTGTGGACACTGAAAATGTCCTGAGGTGTATTATTTTGAGATGTTCTGTACCTTCATTCATTTGGCACCCAGACTGTGGTCTCTAAATACCATTTCCTAGTAAAGGGATCCCTCCCTGGAGCAACATCTGAGTCCAAAGCTGAGGTGTGAAATGTACACGGTGAGTCTGGAAATCTTCTCAGAAAGCAAGGAGATGGCCCAAGACTACCGGAGGAGTCCAAAGGATTCAGGAGCCAACCTGCAGAGGTCCCCACTCACCAGAAAGAGGACAATCTGAGCTGAAGAAACGTAACTGAAACGGATGAAGACACTCTAGTGATACCTGTATCCATGGGATTACAATGATATAAAAAAAAAACAAAAAACACCCTTATTGGGTACTTTTGGGGGATACCAGGTTTTAAATACTGGCAAATAAAGAGAAAGAATTGAACATTATCCTCCCTTTCCTAGACACATTTGCCTTCAGGGCGAGCAAATAATTGAAGAGGGGTGGTTTCTCAGTAGAGAAAACTTCTAGCTAAGAAATAAAAGAGGGACAGAGTCAATGTATCAACATTTTTCAACCCCTACAAAATTCATGGATACAGGCAATGATTATTAGTGTCTGCAAAACTCAGCTGGATGAAGAGCTGAAGGAGAATCTGACAATGGATGGATCGTGCTGGGAACTCCTAACCCCATGGATCAATCTCAGTGACACAGAAAAGGAGACAGCCAGACTTCCTGTACCTTCTGACAGAAGGGCACACCACCACCCATGATGTGGTCTTGCTAGAAATATTGAACCAAAACCTGATCAAGGCTCTGGAACTGCCATCAGTTCACCAGAGAATGGAGGAGAGTGCTAATTGACCTACAGGGACATGCTCAGCCAGACCCAATGGAGAGAAATTCCACGGATGAAAGGCTTCTTCAGCAAGAATGAAAGAAGGAAAGAGAGGAAGAGACAGTGAGAAGAGGGTGGGGCAGAAACGGGGGACAAAGAAAAAGGAGGGGACCCAGAATAAAATATGAATTGATAAATCCATATTGATAGAAATTAACAACTGAACAGATAAATGTAAGTTTGGAGAAAGAAAGGCTCTTCAACTAGTATGTAGAAGTAATGGTGGAGAGAGGAAATCACCATTGGGCAAACACCACAGGAATAACTGTTTCAGGCAAGAAGCAGTGATGGATGCTAAAACAGGCAGGCAAAAGAATAATGAGCAGCAGAGTATTTATATTGTCTTAAAGTGTTTCCCCACAAGATGCCTATTAATTACAAAAGAAAAAAAATAAGTTCAGAGTGGAGAATCCCAGAAGATACGACCTTAAATTAAATGACCAAAGTTAACATCACTATTAACAGTAATGGGACAGATGGTCACCACGTGCCTCGTGATTTGATGCATGGAGAAAGACACAACATCACTCCTACAGCATTTCTGCCAAAATGCATAACCTGAAGCTAATCATGAGTAAACATCCTGTACTCCCAAACTGAGGGACCCTCTATAAAACAAAAGGTCAGTTCTAATCACAAGTGTCAAGGTCATGCAACCACAAGAGCACAGTGCGTTGTAGTAGAGGGACCCCAGATTCTTCTTCACCATGACACAGTCCCTGAAAAGTGTATTTGAGATTTGTGCATCAAACAGGTCTCCTTCACTTAGTCCCATAGCAAGTCCCCCCGCATCCCAGCACTGAGCACAGAAATAGTCACTGAATGCATAATTCAATGAATAAAACCCAGCTTAATCCAAAAAGGACTTTTATTGGTTCATGTGACCTAAAAGTTCCAGGTCACTAACTTCAGGCATGGCTGTATCCAGCAGCTCAAATGATATTACCTCATCCTACTCATCTCCTGGCTCAGCTTTCCTTCTGTGGATGGGCTCTGTTTTCAGCCAGAATTCTCACTTGGTAGCTCTCTTTCACCAGCACAGCAACTCCCCGGGAAGGAAAGCACCTGCTTCCGTAGCTCTCGCAAAAGTCACAGGATTCACTCTGCTTAGACTGAATTGGGTTCATGCACTTTAATCTGCAGTTAAGGAACATGACCATTAAATGCAGGGCATGATCCAGGACTAGACCCTAAACCAGAAAAGGACACTAAGGAGCAATGGGAAAAATTTGAGTGATATCGGTATATTAGATCATAGTGTTGTATCAATGTTAATATCCTTATCTTGTAACTGTTCGTTCAACATTATGTTGAATATTTATGTTATATTATGTAAATGTTTATCTGCTTGAAGGGAGTATGGGGAATTCTCTGTATTATTGATGTAACTTTTAAAAAATCTTTTTGAAATTATTTAAAAATAAAAATTAAAGAATAATATTTTTAAACATTCCCCAACTACCCTACCTCCAAAGGCTCCCTTCAGACAACATTTCAGAACATGTCTTACTTCACAGCTCTTAGAATTGTAAATTCACTACTGCTTCTTTGCTGAATGCAATCTCTCTCCCTGGCTTGTGAGCCCTCTGGGCATGTGGCACTTTCCTATCACAGGGAATCACCATACTTTCTTCACCATCTCCTTCTTTTCCCATATAGGTTTTATTAGGTTTTTTTGTAGTTACATATTCATCTGTGGTTAGCTCATTCATTCATCTATCCAGTCAATAAATACCTGAAGGCACAGGTGCGCCAGATAAAAATTACATGTTGAGAACCCAGCAGTGATCCAAGCACACAAAATTTCTACTCTTACACAGCTTTACTCTGCCTCCTCTCTCTCCATCATCAGTCTGAAATCTCCGGGAGATAGAGCCATACCTGCTTTGTTTCCTGCTCTGTCCCCAGTGTCTGTCACAGAGTTAGCAATCAAAAAATGCCCAATGAATGGATAAACAGACGAATGGCATACACATAAATAAACGGCATACACACTACCACCACCTCCTTCAGCAACTACAGCAGACATTGCTAACTGATCCCGAAACTCTTTCTGGGCCAAAGAGGCATGCAATGAATTTGCCTAAGTCCACAGAAGAAGCTTTGGTTAGCATTTGTTTTAAAGACGAAGAAATAAGGGACAAAAGAAAGAAGTCACTGGCCTTAGAACACAAGACAAAATCCAGTACCAGGACATCTAGCCTCTGCAGGTTTCACTGTCCCACAAGGCAGGAGACATTTCCATGACAGCAGTCAAGTTTTAGGCAACTGGTGGGCCTCATTAGATCTCACACCAACGTCCTTCCTGGCCCCTCACTCCCCTCTCCTGGTTCAGTCCAACTCAGGGGGCCAGGCACATAAACATTCCCTCAAATACGGTTACCATGAACTTCCCTGGAGGTCCAGTGGTGAAGACTCATGCATGCTTCCATTGCAGGGGGTGCAGGTTCGATCCCTGGTCAGAGAACTGAGATCCCATAGGCTGCACGTGCAGCACAGCCAGAAAACAAACAAATAAACAAAACCGGGTTACTGTGCCCATGTTTCAAAGAACAAAGAAACTAACATGAAAGTGGCCTCATGAGCTGAGGAATCCGGTACAAAGCTTAATCCTGCTTCAGACCCCCAGGTGCCTCCTGAAACAGGGACCAGGGAGAACTTGCCCATCAGCTATGCCAGGGTGTTTGGCACTTAATTATGCTTTGTCTCCTATTTTCCTCTATTTGTTTTGTGGCTTTACAGCCAACTTAATTAACCCTCTCCTGACCAAGTCGTGAGATAACCAGTAGTTGCAGATATAGACAAGTTCCACTGCTGAAAGGCAAAAAAGTCCCAACCTCTCTCTGGGCCTCAGTTTTCCCATGTGAAAATGAAAGAAGACGTTTTGGGTCAGAGGGCCCTGGATTCAGATCCTGGTTTGACCACTTCCTCAGACTGTAGGCAGGTGCCTAATGCTCTCTGCCTCAGTTCCCCCATATGTGAAATGGGTCAATGCTGTGAGACTCACTAGGCCACTTTTAAGGGTCCAGTTTGGACAGCAAGTTTGATAGTGGATGCTACTCCCATCTAAATTCCCCCTTGTTTCTCACCTTGTGGGAACTTCTAGAATCACTGGCTTCTTCATTTCACTGGGTGCGCCTTGAGGGTTCTTGACAAAGATTCCTGGAGTTAAATTTATCCTTGAAGTGCATGGACTCTGTGCAGGAAGTCAGCCCAGGTTAAGTGCCCCCAGAATCAGGGACCCAGCTGCCTTGGACCAACTCTGCATTGTCACTGCCTTGGGCACTCACTGCCTGGCACAGAGGGATTTTGTGCCTTAAGACCTCTTATTTGCTTTTCATCCCTTCCTATTTTTAATACCAGGCATTTGTTTTCTCGCTGAGATCGGCGGGTCCCACCCCAGACCTTTCTGCTCCCTGCACTCTCTGGCCCCTGCCTGGAGAATGGGCATTTCGCCTGCCACGCAGACGCCCCCACCCCTCCAAACTCCCCTGAGCCAGGGAGGATGTTGTAAATAAGGTGGCAGCTGCAACATCAGGCCTGCCCAGGTGAATCCTGCAGCTCCACGGAACTCCCCGAGGCAACAAAAGAACTGAGCTGGGAACATGGAGAAAAGAATTGTAACTGACGTCTACATGACATCTTCACCTGATTGAATTAGGCAAGGAATCTGAGGAAAGATGTATGTGCTCCAATCAAGTGTCAAAAAGGTTTCTACAAAGGAGAAACTCCATGTGGCCCAAGGACTTGCATGACCCACATCAAGAGGGTGGGCTGGCGAGGGGACTGTAGGTTTGGCCACAGAAGAGGAGGCTTGCCTGGTCTCACCAGGCCCTGTGGGTGATTCAAAGGAAGGAGTGAATGACACAGAAGACTGCACATTTGGGTGCAGCAGTAGATGTTACAAAGAGACTGTTTCCTCACCCATAAAATGGGGATAGGGTCCAGATTCAATGAGATGGTATAAGTCAACACTTAGCCCACCGTCTGGCTCATAATTAGTTCTCAGCCCAGGGAGGAGGTGAGATGTATTATACTTGCTTCTGAATTTCAAACAACAAATGGGCCCTGATGCACAAAGCTCATCCATCTACCATTTTACCTGAGTTGTTGGCCAAATGGGCTTCCCAGGTGGCTGAGTGGTAAAGAATCCACCTGCCAACGCAAGAGACACGGGTTTGATTCCTGGGTTGGGAAGATCCCCTGGAGGAGGAAATGGCAACCTACTCCAGGATTCTCACCCCAAAAATCCCATGGGTACAGGAGTCTGGTGGGCTACAGACCACAGGGTCGCAAACAGTCGGACATGACTGAGCGACTGAGCACACACACACAGATGCCAGCCAAACAAAGCCCAATAGCTCCCCTTCTGTCACAGCCTTGCCCCTCCCAGTTCCCTCCCCTCCGTGCTGGACAGTAGCTGGTCCTCCATCCTGCCAGAGGCTTCCACATCTCCCTGCCTTTGAGCCTGTGAATTTCTGAAATAGAAGAATGTCTCCTATCCCTTCCCCTTTCTACCACAGGTCAGAGTTTTTGTCATTCAGGGCCCTTCTCTTGGAAGTCTTCCAGGAATGCCTCCATCAAAATCCATCATCATCCTCTCCTTGACACTCCCAGGACATTTTGCTCCTCTATCAGCAAGTAATACAGATTAGTAATTAATATCAGCACTGCAATCAGAGCTGCCATCATCACCGGGAGAAATTCTCAACTGATCCTCTGAACAACCTCATGCAGTAGGCTATGTTCTCCTTACTTTACAGACAAGGAAACTGAGTCACGGAGAGGTAAAGCCACCCACACAAGGTTCTCCCTACTTTACAGACAAGGAAACTGAGTCACGGAGGGGTAAAGCCGCTCACACAAGGCAACCTAGCTAGGAGGAGACAGACGCAGGCTTGAATTTGGGTCTATGCAGCTTAAAGACCTCACCCTTCTCTAGATGAGCACAAGAGGCAGGTGAAGAGGTGGGAACCTGCGTGCCCCACCTTGACGGAATGGAGGGGGCAGCATAGCTGCGTGCATGCATGCACACACATGTACAGACACACACACACACACACAGCTTCTTTCTGGCTTCCCTGAATAGCCGTCTCCTAAATTCCAAAACATCTTCCCTTCGCTGAGTCACCTTCCTGGGAGGAGGAGGAGAGAAATCAATATTCTGTTGCCTATCAAGTCAGCTATCAAATCAACTGGCACTGGCCCCCAAGGCCACAGTCAATCATTCCCAAACCCCTGAACCCCATTTCATTACAGTTATAAGAACATATTCTTTTTAATCACCCCCAAATATTTCTGAGAAAGTGGAAGTAAATAAGACTGCCAGAGAGAAGACCAGACAATGCACCTTTACACGGAAGGGCACAGGGCAGCATGCAGGAGCAACAAGCCCTGAGCCCAGTGGGGACCACATGATCCTTGTGTGGGCAGCGACTGCCACGATGGCTACCTAGAGGAGAGTGGGTCACAAGACATGGCAGCAAAAGCCCAGCCAGGAGAGACGCAAAGACGGAGTCCTGCTCACCTTCTGTGCGAGACATGTGGCGCCTCACCCCTCCCTTCTAAAGAGGGACCAACATTCTCTGAGGGCCAGGGGGGCTGCAAGCTCATGTGGTCTCAAAAAGAACAGCTAACGTGGAGAGCAAGGGTTGAAGTGGGAGTCAAGGTGAGTGGGGTGGGTGATCCTGAGGGTGTGACCCTGAGGGTGTCTCTGAAGCTCACTGGGCTGCTATTTCCTTCTCTAGTAAATAGGAATGGAGTTCATAATCCCCTTCTCTAGCTGCTGACTCTGAACACAGCATGGTGGTAACAATAATGGTGAACAATCAATAAGCGCTTGCTGTCCCAGGCCGTTTCCTTAAACCCACTGTGTGAATGATCTCATGTTATAGACAAGGAAGGAGTAGCACAGAGAGGCGAGGAAACTTGGCCTGCGTCACACAGCTGGAAGGGCACGGAGCTGGGATTTGAACCTGGGAAAGCCCAGCCTCTGAACTGAGATCCTTCCCCCTTTCCTACCTCCTCGCTGGCCTGACAGCTCCAAGTCTTCGAACCCCAGTTATAAATGAATAGTTCGGCAAGATTAATCCTGAGGTTCCCTTTGGACCCCGTTGACCCATGGCTTCCCATGAGCCATCCTAGCATTTGGCTTCTAAATTAAATCCTTAATGTCCCAAACCCACTAACAAGCACTTAGTTATTAGGTACCTCTTATGTTTTTTATATTATGTACAGAGCAGGAGAGAGAAAGGTAAGAAATGAAATTGGCCTGTCAGAGATTCTGGCCTACTTGATGTGAATAGGATGCAGCCAGGAGGCAGTTGAATTACACACAAAACAGGAAAAAAGATGATTTTCTCCAAGAGAGAAAAAAATTTGACAAAAAAACGATAAAGGAAAAAGGAAAATAAAGACTAGAGACAGAAGCTATGGAGCTCAAGCAGGACTTGAAGGGTAGGTAGGTTTGGGGTAGACAGAAGACAGGAGAGCACTCCAGGTGGTCAGAACAGCTTGGGCAAGTGCAAGGATCCAAGTTGGGCCAAGCAAAGTAAATCCTGTGACTTTTGCTAGAGCTATGAGAGAAAAGGGGCTTTCTTTCCCTGAGTGTTTCCATGCTGGTGAAAGAGAGCTGTCAGCGGAGAATGCTGGCTGAGAACAAAGCCTACCCACACAGAGGAAAACTGAGCTAGGAGATGAGCAGGATGAGATAACATCTGAGCTGCTGGATATAGCCATGCCTGAAGCCAGCGGACCTGGAATTTTCAGGTCATGTGAGCCAATAAAAATCCTTTTTGGTTTAAGCTGGCTCCAGGTGAGTTTCTCTCATACAAACACAAGAATCGTGCCCGTTGCAAGAAACAGTGGCCCCAAATTCTACCTCGCTGTGACATGAGTCCCTGAGAAGTCTATTCAAAACTCACACATTAGTTCTTTTCTTTCGTTTGATTCCACAAGGCATCTCTCTGCATCCCAGCACTGAGCACAGAAATATTCACTGAATGAAGTTCCCCCCACAGTCAATGCTTACCTGTCTGCTGAAGTCACATTCACTGCCTTGTATATTTCTGCTATTATCCTCTCTCTGGCCATCACAATCACAGTTAAGTGATTAACTTCAGGAAATGTTTCAGGTATCCACAGCTCTGCAAAGTATGCATCCCTGAAGGGGAGGTGCCTAGATCTGTGCCTACTGTCTAGGGCAAGTGGCCAGATTGTGCCTGAACCCTCTTGTGAAGTGGCACAGTTGTGTACGACTCTTAGTGACTCCATGGACTGGAGTAGCCTACCATGCTTCTCCATCCATGGGATTTTCCAGGCAAGAGTCCTGGAGTGGGTTGCCATTTCCTTCCCCAGAGGATCTTTCTGACCCAGGGATCGAACCTGGGTCTCTCGCATTGTAGGCAGACGCTTTACCATCTGACCCACCAGGGAATCACCCTCTTAGCTGCAGTAAATTCCGGAGCATGATCCATCCACCCATCCAAAGAGTGTTTGTTGAGCAACTGCTACACAACAGATCTTTTGCTCAAAGCATCTGCCCTGGGGAGTTTCTCTTCCATGAAACAAAGAGGCTCTACCCACACAAGCAGATAAGACCCTGACGATAAAGAGTGGTGCTCCCACTAGACAGGAAACTTGCAAACTTATCTGCTGCCAATAATAATAAAATGTTTTGTGGTGATGGTTTAGTCGATAAATTGTGTCCAACTCTTGTACCCCATGGACTGTATAGCCCGCCAGGCTCCTCCGTCCATGGATTCTCCAGGCAAAAATACTGGAGTGGGTTGTCATTTCCTTCTCCAAGGAATCTTCCCAACCCAGGAATTGAACCTGGGTCTCCTGCATTGCAGGCAGAGTCTTTACCAACTGAGCTACAAGGGAAGCCCTAAATCAGATAAATACAAACACTGTATGATATAATATATGGGAAAACATACAAAATGTTTTCCTCTTCCTAAAAATAATCCCTTCTTGCAGACACCAAGACACCAAATTTGAACCTTGTCAATATCTCTGTTAAACTGGTAAGGAACGTTCTCTTGCAAAAAGATGAAATAATAATCATAGTAATAACAACCTTCTTAGAAAATCATTTACCATGCCAGATTCTAGGCTAAATGTTTTAACCATACTCTTCCTTTGAACCCTTGCTATAAACCTAAGAAGTGGGGAACTGAAGGCTCAGAGACGTTAAGTAACTGGCCTGAAGTCATGCAGCAACTGAAGGAACCAGAATTTCTACCCAGATCTGGAAGATTCCAAAACATCTCTGGACCTCAGCTTTTTCCTTTGAAAAGCAGGAATAAGCAGGACTTCCTTCAAAGGTTTCTAGTACACTAGATGAGATAATGCCCACAGTGTTTTAGGACATGTCCTTGCTCATGTGACAGGCTTTGCCCAGCGAGGTGGAGTATTTCATCATTAGTGTGCCCCTGACATGGTTTAAGGTGGGTGGGCTCAGGGCACCATGTGCCAGGCCCCGGGGAAAATATTCCTCTGTACTCAGCTCTCCCTGCTGCTGTCTGCCGCCAATGCTCAAATGTCAGTCACCTTCTGACAAGTGCACAAAACAGTTTTGGGTGCCCACAGCCACCACAAGCCCAAGCCTGCTGGATCCACCCTGGCAGGGAGAACTGCCAGGTGGCTCTCTTGCCGGTTGGCTCTCGCCCCTGGCTGCTGCCCAGGGTGACTTAACCGAGTCTGTGCCTGCCTTGCCAAATTGTTGGAGGAGCGACAGCACAGCATTTGACCCAGCCCACCCATGCAGAACACCCACCCCATAACCCATGCCATAATGTCCTGGGCACTCCCAGCCAGATGCCTGGCACACAGCAGCTGCCTGTTGGCACAGAGTGGGCAAAGCTGCAGAGAGAGTGGGTTACAAGTTATGTTTAAAAAAGCAAAAAAAGATGATGATATTGTGTGCTGACGGGATATTTTAATCTGGGTTCAGGCATTCTACAAATAACAATAATAGCTCACTCTCTATAGCACTTAATCCAACCTTTTATGTAAAGTAAGAAATTTAACCCTCAGAACATCCCGTGCAGTAGGTACTATTATTAGCCCAATTACAAGTAAGAAGACTGAGGCACAGACAGAATGACTTGCCCATGATCACAATGCAAAGCAGGACACACTGAACTCAGCTGTCAGCCCAGGCAAAACCACTGTGCTCAAGAAAGGCCCCAAGGTAACAACTGAGAGACAGTCCTGAGGCTGCCACTGTCAAAACTCCTCAGATGATAAGGCTGAGGCTCAGAGAAGCTGAGCAACACACTCAAGGCCACACAGCATTCAAAGCCCGGCTCCTGAACGACATTTCGGACTGCTTCCTGATTATACTGAATTTTGTACAGCATTTGGTTTCTACTTTGTAAAATGCAGCTCTCTCATACCAGCCACTGTTCCCTGCAGAACATGATCCACAAAAGACAAATTCCAGTGACAACGTGGTGAGTTGGATCGAGACAGGGATTAAAAAGCCGTTCCTCTGGCTCCGTGGAAAAGCTCTGTGGCCACCAGGTTCCCTCAGGGGGTGGCTTTTCTGCCTTAGAGAAGTGATTATGGGAGGTCGAGCGCTCTGGGTGGCAGGGTTCAGGGCTGCTGAGGCATCTATGGGAACCCTGATCACCTCCAGGCCAGACCCCCCACCATCCAGCTGTGGGGAACAAAGCCTGGGGCGCCAGCCTCCCCCCAGGCCAGATCAACGACTGTCAACCAGGGCTTCTCATTGCCAGGGGCAGGCATGTCTTGAAAAAGCACATTCTGTTTCATAAAATAACTGTATATTTAGAAAGAAGCACCCAGAAACAAAGCACCGGTTGCTCATATGGCCCAAGCTGCAGGGGTAAAGCTCAACAAAACCTCAGAGGGAGCAGGTGGGTTCAAAAGAGCACTCTCTTCAGAGACCTCTGCAGGCTTCCCGAGTCTCTGACCGGAGTCAGGGCCACATGGGAATCCGGCAGCCTGTGGGCAGTGCTGGCCAGCTGTGTGCTCCAACCAAGGGAGCTTCGTGACAGGCTGAGCCACCCAAAGACAGCTCTGCCAGGGACTCCAAATGGGAGAGGATGGGAAAGCAGCACACACACTCTCACACACAACACGTGTGCACTCGACACGTTACATTCTTTCACATGTGTGCACACACAGCAGGGCTCATACGCTCACATGCAATGGGGTGGTCATATCAACATGTTTTCACATGCAACATACATGCTCACACAACATGCTATCACACAACATACTCCCCCACAAGACATGCTCTCCTATTCATGTGCACGTGTTCAAAATGCATGCTCGCACACTCCCATTACACACATGCTCATACTCACACATGCACACACATGGCTGTCTGGACACCCACAGACCCACAGTCATGCACCTGTGTCCTCCCCAAGATGCTCAGATACATCCACGCACAGACAGAAAATGCAGGGAGGACCACAGAGAAATAAGCCCAGACCCCACCACACCCATGACCACCTCCCAAAGACATACAACTCAAGAACACACACATAGTTGAACCCCGTCTCACAGGTGGACAACCCCCGAAAAGCCACAATGCACACAGAAAAAGACACACGGAGGGCCACACCCGCCACACACACCTGGCTGGCTGCATATACAGGCTCAGGCGTATGAACAAAGTCACCGCCTCCTGCTCTCGCGTCCACAGGTCCTCCCACCCGATGGCAGGTCCGAGCGCTCACCCTGGGCAGGGGTATCTAGACCCCGGCAGCAGCGCTGTCGTTCCAGCCCAGCCCGGCAGCCTGAGCCCACTCCAAGGGCCTGTCAAGTAGCACCACCAGCAAATAAAGAGCGAATGTGCAAAAATAAAACCGAAAGGCTGCGATAAAGCAGTCCCCTTCCCACAGGACTCCGCGCTGACGCAGGTTCTGCTCTCTGCAATAAACATTTTCATTCTAATTTTAAAAGACATTAGCATTACCTCTTTGGCTCTCGATCCAGCCAGACGGTACCTCGCCTGCTGGGCCACTCTCTGGCCCCACTGGGCAGCAAGAAGACAGACGCAGGCTCCCAGGCCTTATGCCCTAAGCCTACAGGTCACCCTGCATGATGCGTGCTGACCCAGGGGCCTGTTGGCCACCTGGCTTTTATTTCACATCATTCTTGCAGGAGCTCACTGAGGCTACACCCAATAAAGCAAAGAGATACACCACACCCTCAAATATCCTCTGGAATTCTGTTTCACTCCAGCCAGGATCCCTGTGGATCCAGTCGTGCCGTCTAATATGAGCACCACACACAGGGAAGGCAGCTTTCAAATGGTGGGTCTGCCCCTTGACAAATTGGCGGGGGGGGGGAGCTCGAAGTGAACCAGGCTCGATGTCTTCACCACCCCCCCCCACCCCACAACTCACCCTGCCTGCAAACTCAAGTCTCACCTCACACCTCCCAGAGTGACCCAATCCCAATTTCCAGGCTTGGCAAGGACTTCAGGGAGAAGGGAAACCACAGACTAGTTTGTGAAAGAGAGTGAGCCATTTTTATGAGCTCAGAGGCCAAGACCCCCAAATTCAGCATCCAGGCTCAGCTCTCACCCCATCCCGCTCACCCCTTAAGGCCCCAGGCACTCTGAACAGGTGTTTTCTGCAAAGCCACCTCTGAGCCTTTGACCAAGCTGTTCCCGCCTCCTAGAACACTTCCCTGTCTCTTTGCCAGAGCTGTACCTGCTGCTCCTTCAGGTCTCAACTTCCAAGTCACTCCCCACCATACTGCTGGGGGCCTAGGGATCCCATGCTGAATGGGGCCGCCCAGTTTCTGCCTTCATTGAGCTATAAAGTCGGTGGCTTCCTTCCAGAAGTTTCTTTGACCTCCCAGACTGTGTTGAGTACCTGTCCTCAGATCCCACAGGCTCCTACATGACATGAAAGTCGCTCAGTCGTGTCTGACTCTTCATGACCCCATGGACTATACAGTCCATGGAATTCTCCAGGCAGAACACTGGAGTGAGTAGCCTTTCCCTTCTCCAGGGGATCTTCCCGACCCAGGAATCGAACCCAGGTCTCTGGCATTGCAGGTGGATTCTTTACCAGCTGAGCCACAAGGGAAGCTCCTAGGCTCCCCACTTAAAGGATGGCTCTTCTCAAGCTGGTTCCACCCACCTGAACCTGGATCTGTCACCCCCTGCTATGGGAACTAGGGGCTCCCCCAGGGCAGGGGGCAATCTGCCGTGTCCCTCCAGGTCTCCCTGCACCGGGCACGGCATTAGCCTAAATAGGTGGCTCCTGAGTGCTTGTGCTGGCTGAGCCATGGTTCATGGTTTTCCTCTTCTACAACCAAAGAGAGAAACCAGGAAAGGCAGACCTATAAGTCCTTGCTAGAGATAGGATATGACACGGGCTCTGTCTGGCTCCCAGCTCTTACCTACTCTGCCCTGGGGCTGGTAGTACAGCCCTCTCCAGCCATTCCCAAATGTTTCCACATTACTATATTAGCAATCAAAGCCCACCGGCCTCAAAAAACATGGAATGAAAAAGAAATGTCAGCAGATGGCTCACAGCAGCCTCAGAGCCTTCCCTCTGGGCCTTCTGAATTGCCCCACATCAGTGCTCTCCCGGGTGGTCCCAGTGCCACGGCCTGGCCCAGTCCCACCCTGACACAGGTCTGGACACTGCAGCTGCCCCTCCCTGTCTCCCTGGCTCTGCCCTTACCCTCTCACAATCCCTCCTCTCCATGGTGGCCTGAGGGCTCCTTGCAAAAGGTAACTGCTTTTGTCACTGCCACTCCAGGTTCACACCTCTCCATGGCTTCCTGCAGCTCTCAGAATTAAACCCCTAAATCCTCTCCCAGCATCTCCAGGAAAAGTCCAAACTCTGCGTGGTAGCCCAGGAGGTCCTGCCTGATCTGACATACACCACCAGCTCCAGGCGGACCAACTGAATGAGTCGCCAGTCCCCAGTGTCTCCAGGTCTCACACTCTGCGCCAACGCCATGCTGTTCCCTGTGTCTGATTCTGTATCCCGGTTGATAACATGGCAACCCTAATTCCCTGCCTGGGAAGCTCATCCTTCCAGACTCGTGGCAAAGAGTTTCTCTGTGGCTCCTTCCCACCTCCCAACTCTGAGCCCCTGCTCAGCATGTACCCGGTGCCATAGAAACCTCCAACTTGCACCGTCATGGGTGGTCTTCTCTCCCTGGTGACCCTCTTGAGAGCAGGAGTCCCATCTTATTTATCTAGGGGCTCCCAGATGTGGCCTGGCGTAGACACATTAATATGTATTAGTGATTACTGCTGTGATGAATATATTCTTCAAGCTCCCTCTGTGGCCTGGTGCCTTGCTCTAAGCTCTTGTATTAGTTTGCTTCTAATAAATCAAGCCAAAAGGAAAGATCCAGATGCTTCAGCTTCCTCCCCAACTCCCTGTGCTCCAGTCGGAAGGTGGAAGGCTTGAGGATTAGCATGTGAGCAGTGGAGGGAAGGTCCTCCTCCCAAAAATGACACAGGCATTGGGGGAGATGACAGGGCTCACCATCTCTAGACAGGCTTCTGAGTATCCAAGTACACGCTCAGCCTGAAACAGTGTGGGTCTTCATTCCAAGGCCACCTTGTGGGTCTCAAGGGTCTGAGGCCCCCGCATGACCTTCCTTGAGCTCCTGTCAGTAGTCAGGACAGTGTTAGCATGAGGCAGGCTCTGTGTCCTTTTAAAGAGAGGTGGGACCCTTAGAAAGGGACAGAAAAATCTCCCAGCACAGGGTCCCTAAGAGTGCTGGGTTCTGCCTGATGGGTTGGCAAGACCCCACTTTGAGGATTTAACACTTTATCTTGAGGAAAGAGACTTACTCTCTGAGGCTAAGATCTTTGCTACCCTACAACTCCCCTGGACAATTCCAGCTCCAATCACACACCCACCCAGTGGTTGAGCTGGCTTCCAGCGCTTTCTGGAAGAAGAGAGGAGGGCCAGAGACACTACTGGGAAGTGGGGACTTAACACATCAGAGAAGAGGGACAGATGATAGGAATGCTGTGTGGCCTCAGGCAAGTGACTTTATCTTTCTGAGTCTCAGTTTTCTCATCTTGAAAATGGGTATAAGTTATACAAGCTTCTGAGATTCTACGTAGGAAGAATCTAGCAAGGGGTCTGACCTCCCACTCTATTCCACCCATGAGGGTCATTATGATGATATCTGGGGCAAAGCCAACCGGCTTCTGAAGAGCAGGAAGATAGGACAGAGGGGAAGACAGAGGCCCAGAGTGAACAAAGAGCCTTGGCCTAGGCAGTTAGGGAACTTGAGACCATAGTCCCAATCCCCTCCAATGCCCACTAGACAGGCTCCACTTTAGACCCTCTGGGCTACAGGAGTGTAAACCTGACTCTGGTGACGATAATGTTCTGAGTGTCAGGCAGCTCCTGGTCCTCCACGCAGAGGTGCAGCTCAGTGGCTCGGATAATTCAGAGGCTGTCACTCATCCATGAGACCCTCTTATCAGGTGTGGCCAATCCCCTTGAACTGTCTCCTGCCCCTGATTCACTGCAAGCTCTATTTGGTTATGGGGAATGTGAAACTTCCTGGTCCCTGTGCCCTTGGGCTTCCTTGGTGGCTGAGAAAGTAAAGAATGTGCCTGCAATGCAGGAGACCCGGGTTAGATCCTTGGGTCAGGAAGACCTCCTGGAGAAGGGAATGGCTACTCATTTCAATAATTTTTTTATATTTATTGTTATGTATTCATTTATTGGGCTATACCAGGTCTCATCTGTGGCATGTGAACTCTTAGTTGCAGCATGTGGGATCTGGTACCCCAACCAGGGATCGAACCAGGGCCCCCTGCATTGGGAGCACGGAGTCTTAGCCACTGGACCACCAGGGAAGTCCCCACTCCAATATTCTTGCCTGGAGAGTTCCATGGACAGAGGAGCCTGGCGGGCTATAGCCCGTGGGACTGCAAACAGCTGGACACAACTGAGCAACTTTCACACCTGTGCCCTTGCTGGAGGAAAGGGTGGGGTGGGGGCTCAGGGCCTGCGCCCTGGGGGCAGCTCACAGCTCCAGCACAGAACAGATTTGCCAGAGCTGCCGTGGTTGTTGGGGGCTCCCTCCAGTTTTCAGTGCCGACCACTTTAAACAAGCATTTCCTGACTGCACAGGTCTAAAATAGTGTGTCCCCTATCATGGCTTCAAGATCTTGAAAGGGGGCAACAGTGTTCAAAGCAGACAAAACAGATCAAGAGACCGTGAGTTTCCTTGAGCCTTGGAGAGCAAAATAATAATAAAAGTAGTACTATCAATAAAACATCAATTACAATAATAGCAGCTCTAACTTACTGAACATTAGCTTTATGTGGGACCGTAAGCTGGGTCCTCCACCAGCATTCTCTCATTTATGCCTCAGTTTGGACCCACTCCAGTGTTCTTGCCTGGAGAATCCCAGGGACAGCAGAGCCTGGTGGGCTGCTGTCTATGGGGTCACACAGAGTCGGACATGACTGAAGCGACGCAGCAGCAGCAGGGCCCTTCAGGAAGGGAGCACTGTTACACTTATTTTACAAACGAGGAAACATTTAAAATGATAAATGAACTTCCTCCGTTATCCTATTTTACAGACCAGGAAACAAAGATCCAGAGAAGGCAAGCCACGTGCCTGAAGACATACCAGCAGATAACAGACCAGAATTTAATCCCATGGTTACCTGACCTTCATGGTCTTAACCACAGCTGTTCCCTTCCCAGAAAAATCCATGCCAGTCATTCAACAAACAGCTGCTGAGCCTTTAAGAAACTCCAGGGAGCATATGGGGCTGGGGAGACTATGGTGAACATGAGAGTCTCAGGGCCTTTGCAGCTGACCAGCTCAAGTGGGGACAACAGACACCGAAAGCTCCCTCACTCGCAACGGTGGTGAGGGTCGGGTAGGGAGCTATAAAGGAGACCTTACTGCCAAATTCAGACTGAAATTGAAGAGAGTGGAAAAAACCACTAGACCATTCAGGTATGACCTAAATCAAATCCCTTATGACTATACAGTGGAAGTGAGAAATAGATTTAAGGGACTAGATCTGATAGACAGAGTGCCTGATGAACTATAGACAGAGGTTTGTGGCACTGTACAGGGGACAGGAATCAAGACCATCCCCAAGAAAAAGAAATGCAAAAAAGCAAAATGGCTCTCTGAGGAGGCCTTACAAATAGCTGTGAAAAGAAGGGAAGTGAAAAGCAAAGGAGAAAAAGAAAGATATACCCATTTGAATGCAGAATTCCAAAGAATAGCAAGCAGGGATAAGAAAGCTTTCCTCAGCGATCAATGCAAAGAAATACAGGAAAACAATAGAATGGGAAAGACTAGAGATCTCTTCAAGAAAATCAGAAATACCAAGGGAACATTTCATGCAAAGATGGGCTCAATAAAGGACAGAAATGGTATGGACCTAACAGCAGCAGAAGATATTAAGAAGACGTGGCAAGAATACACAGAAGAACTGTACAAAAAAGATCTTCATGACCCAGATAATCATGATGGTGTGATCACTCACCTAGAACCAGACATCCTGGAATGTGAAGTCAAGTGGGCCTTAGAAAGCATCACTACGAACAAAGCTAGTGGAGGTGATGGAATTCCAGTTGAGCTATTTCAAATCCTGAAAGATAACGCTGTGAAAGTGCTGCACTCAATATGCCAGCAAATTTGGAAAACTCAGCTGTGGCCGCAGAACTGCAAAAGGTCAGTTTTCATTCCAATCCCAAAGAAAGGCAATGCCAAAGAATGCTCAAACTACTGCACAATTGTACTCCTATCACACGCTAGTAAAGTGATGCTTAAAATTCTCCAAGCCAGGCTTCAGCAATACGTGAACTGCGAACCTCCAGATGTTCAAGCTGGTTTTAGAAAAGGCAGAAGAACCAGAGATCAAATTCCCAACATCCGCTGGATCATCAAAAAAGCAAGTGAGTTCCAAAAAAACATCTATTTCTGCTTTATTGACTATGCCAAAGCCTTTGACTGTGTGGATCACAGTAAACTGTGGAAAATTTTGAAAGAGATGGGAATACCAGACCACCTGACCTGCCTTTTGAGAAACCTATATGCAGGTCAGGAAGCAACAGTTAGAACTGGACATGGAATAACAGACTGGTTCCAAATAGGAAAAGGACTACGTCAAGGCTGTATATTGTCACCCTGCTTATTTAACTTATATGCAGAGTACATCATGAGAAACGATGGGCTGGAAGAAGCACAAGCTGGAATTAAGATTGCGGGGAGAAATATCAATAACCTCAGATATGCAGATGACACCACCCTTATGGCAGAAAGTGAAGAAGAACTAAAGAGCCTCTTGATGAAAGTGAAAGAGGAGAGTGAAAAAGTTAGCTTAAAGCTCAACATTCAGAAAACTAAGATCATGGCATCCGGTCCCATCACTTCATGGCAAATAGATGGGGAAACAGCGGAAACAGTGTCAGACTTTATTTTTGGGGGCTCCAAAATCACTGTAGATGGTGATTGCAGCCATGAAATTAAAAGACGCTTACTCCTTGGAAGGAAAGTTATGACCAACTTAGACAGCATATTAAAAAGCGGAAACATTACTTTGCCAACAAAGGTCCATCTAGTCAAAGCTATGGTTTTTCCAGTGGTCATGTATGGATGTGAGAGTTGGACTATAAAGAAAGCTGAGCGCCGAAGAATTGATGCTTTTGAACTGTGGTGTTGGAGCAGACTCTTGAGAGTCCCTTGGACTGCAAGGAGATCCAACCAGTCCATCCTAAAGGAGATCAGTCCTGGGTGTTCATTGGAGGGACTGATGTTGAAGCTGAAACTCCAATACTTTGGCCACCTGATGTGAAGAGCTGACTCATTGGAAAAGACCCTGATGCTGGGAAAGACTGAGGGCAGGAGGAGAAGGGGACAACAGAGGATGAGACGGTTAGACAGCATCACCGACTCAATGGACATGGGCTTGGGTCGACTGCGGGAGTTGGTGATGGACAGGGAGGCCTGGCGTGCTGTGGTTCATGGGGTTGCAAAGAGTCGGACAGTTGAACGACTGTGATCATTGAACGATCTATTAGTTGAACGACTGAACTGAACTGATAACACAGAGAGTCTCCCTTTTCCTAGAGATCAAGAGAGACCTCATGGCTAAACAAGATGCTTTCCAGGCTGCACAGAACTTCTGGTTCTAAAGGGCAAGACAGACACTCACTGGGCAATCACACAAATCCTTTTTATCATTTAAAATGATGGGTGCCACCAAAGGGTCAGGCACTGTTACCAGAGCCCAGCGGTAAGACACATATCCCTGTTCTCTGTCCTCACCAACCTTCCAAGCTGGAAGGAGCAGCAGAAGTTACTTACCTGATGAAAAAGCCAGGTTTATGGCACGATCCTGACCTTCCCCTGCCAATTCAGACCCCCTTATACTTCTCCCGACCTTCTAGCCACAAGGAGGTGGCTGGGGCTGCTTGCATGGGCCCCACCGCAGCCTCTGCTTCCCCTCCTTCGTGTGTCTCTCAGAATTATCGATTCTGCCACTGGCATGGCCAGGATAATTTTGCTCAGCTTCAAATACCTGGTTCTCATGAATTCCTTGGCCAGAAGGTTATAAAGTTTCTCCTAAAACACGGGGGAAAGATTAAGCCTGCTTATGGTTAATACACACTGCACCATGTCCATCAAGCTGCCTGTCTGCTATTGAAAGTTCGCTATTAGATACTTATTTAAACAGCCTTCCAAGGCTTCCGAGGAAAGTGCAGCTATGCATTTTTTCCCCCTCCTGGCTGGCGAGAACGACTATAGATAAACATCAATTCGCTCCTGCAGATCACAGTCACAGTAAATAAATTTTTCAGGAAGCCTGAGATCCGCACAAAGGCTCTGCCAGGCTCCCATTTCACACAACATCAATGTTTGGCCTCCAAGAAATAAAAGCTCTAAGGTGCCCGTCACTAGGGCAAAATTATCAATTGTCAAGTCACTTTTAAGAGAGAATAAGGAGCATTTTTTAGGAGATATTTCCTCCTGTAGGGAAAAAAAAAAAAAGTGGATGGACAGTCATTATACCCACAAACTAACCACTGGGACTTTTCCCCTGAAAGCCCATGATCCATCCCCCAAACTTCTGGCCGCTGCCCCGCTGCCCCTGGCCAGGCAGAAGTAGCCACAGCTCAGAGCAGCCCCTTCTGGCTGAGTTCAGTGACTTTGGTGACTCAGGCTTTGGGTTATTTTTACTTTTGTCAAAGTGGGTTTTTTTTTTAACTACTTTTAGAAGTGGCAGACAAGGCTTGTCTATTATAAAATATTTGTTGCAAACACACACACACACACATTCACTTGCTCACCACCCCACACACAGCTCCAGTCTATGTAAAAATCTCAAGTCGCTGTGGTGTGAGGGACAGGAGATGGAAGCTGAGACACCCTCGAAACCAGGGTTTATGTAATGCTCTGGGCTTCGTACTCAGCACTGTTCTGCTGGAGTCAGGAGCTCAGAGAAGATGCCATTTCACAGATGGGGAAACCGCAGCATGGAGGAGCCTAAGGAAGGGAGATGGAACCAGAGAAGTGGGACTTGGACATACCTGCATCTGAATCCTAGCTCTGCCACCTACAGCCGTGTGCCCCTGGGCAAGCAACTTCAACCTCCTGAGTCTCAGTTTCCTTCTCTGTAAAATGGGGACTGCAGCAGTCTCTGATTCACAGGATCACTGTGAAGATTAGCTTCTAAATACATACTCATTAGTTTTACTATAATGGGCTCAGACCCTTCTAAATCCAATCGCTGGCAGGAACCCAGGCTGGATATGAGAGGAGGGAGCACTGTTCTGGGAGCAGCAGCACATTAGCCCTTCTTCTCAGCTTGTCACTTCATGCCAGGAATGTCCTCTCAGCCCCAGCTTCTCTGTCCAAACAACGAGACCCTGGACTCACAAGCCTTGAGCACTAAAATCCTTATGTGATATCTTCACAAGCAGTGAAGGTGCTGATATTATCCCCAACTTACAGAGAGAAAAACTGAGGCTCAGGGAAGAGCAAGTTGTCAAGGACCAAGGAAACAACCACCCCAGACCTTAGTTCAGCCCTTTTCAGAAACCTCTGCCTCTCTTCTCAACCACAGTAAAGACTTCAAGTCTCAGTTTTTTTCCGGTAGCATTTAGGAGTAACACTTGGAGTCCTTTTTCCTGCCCATGGTTGGGGGAGTCAGCCCCACACCCCCTTTCCACATCCCCAAAGAACTCCTAACAAAGCTCAGAGTGAAAAGGACGTGTGCTTGCAGCATTTTCCAAAAAGGCTGGTACTGAGTTGAATAGTGCAGCGTTCCCCATCCTCGCGCACTGAGTCATGCCCAGACTATGGCCAGAACCTCTGATTATGACCTTACTGAGAAACAGGGTTTTTGCAGATGTAATTATTAATAGAAAGATGAGATCATATTGGATTAGGGTGAGCCCCAAATCCAAGGACTACTGTCCTTAAAAGAAGAGGAGAGGACACAGAGAGAGAGGCCAACTTTGTGACAAAGAGGCTGAAACGCGCGACACAGCTGCAAGCCAAGAGCACCGAGGACTGCCGGCATCATCCGAAGCTCCCTGAGAGCCCCTGGGGGGAGTGCGGCCCTGCCGATACCTGGATTTCAGATTTCTGGCCTCTAGAACTGTGAAACAATGAATTTTTGTTGTTTTAAGCTAGTTGCTGGTAATTTGTCACGGCAGCCTTAGGAAACTAATCCAGTGCTATTCTATGAAAATTATGCAGAACCCTGAGTGACAATCATCTGGGCTTTTGGAAAGTTCCAAGCCAGCTGGGGTGAAAAATCAAAATGGGCCCTGTCAGTTGGACAACCGAGATGAGGTGGCCCAGGCCTGTACCCCTTGATGGCCCCATGGAGCTCCCCCCTGTACTGGAGGGGTTGGACTGGGAGTACAGGCCATCCAGTTACACTTGACCTTGGCCAGCAATGACCCCAGCTACGTCTCCTCCAGACCTTCGTGAAAAGGGCATGGCTGAGTCAGGAAATTTACCTTGGCAGCTTTCAGGCTGTAAATATCACTTCCTTCCCCTGAACAGCAACACCGAGGCCAACCTCCCGGAATTATTTATTGCCACTTGCCTCTTCCTGAGGCCATCCTCTGTATCAGCACTGTACCCAGTCGCCTTGCCTCTGGCTGGAGTGGGCTCAGTGACTCCTTTGGCAACAGGTGTGCAAAGAGAGGCTGGGAGTGGCTCCAATTAGCTAGGACACGGCACAGCCAGATACAGACCCCAGCTTGTTGGACTCCGTCACCTGTGCCTCTAACCCAGAAGATAAAGAAGGCAGTAACATGTGGAAAGGCTGTGGCACACAGCAGGAGCTCCATAAGTACTGGCGCTTGTTCTGGAACCTTCGGTTTGGCGCTGTTTCTCAGCACCTCTCCCAAGATAAGTGAGAGAAGGGAGAGAACCCCAAACCAGTCTTTTACAATTCAAAGGAAAGAAAACCAGTAGACAGTATCTGTGCTAGACAGATTAGACTGTGGCATCTTTGAAAAACCACTGGACAAAATAAAGGAGTTATATCTTTAATGCCAGGTGCCTTGTCCCCCTGGGAATTTTCATGAGCTCTGAGTGGGGGTGGGAGTTTGGGGGCTTTGCTGTTCACTGCAAGGTGCTGACTCAAGGGGCTTTCCATTTGACCCTCACTGGAGCCAAGAGATGGGGAACGTGGAAATCATCCCAAGTTACAGAGGAGACCATGAGAGGTAAAGGGGCCTCCCCGACGTGGCCCAGCTGAGAACCCAAATCAGAAGTCTAGCTCACTCATGGTGCTCCCTCACTGGGCCCCTTGCCAAGTTCTGTCCCTTCCACACCAGACATTCACCAATGTTCTAAATTCAGCCACTTCTATCCAAGTCCACTCCCACAACTCTGCTCTAGTCCCCCATGACTGCCCACCAAGATGCTATAGTAGCCTCCACTTGGGGCTCGCCTCTGCCCTGCTCTGCTTCACACACCACCCAGAACTACCTTTCTCAAATGTAAGTCTATCTGCACCACTCCTCTGCTCAAAACCCTCCACGGCTCCCCATCACCTTCAAGATGAAGTCCAATTCCTCACTCACTTACGAATCTCCCTGGGATCCCTTTAGCCTCAGTTCAGTTCAGTCGTTCGGTCATGTCTAACTCTTTGTGACCCCATGGACCGCAGCACACCAGGCCTCGCTGTCCATCACCAACTCCTGGAGTCTACCCAAACTCATGTCTATTGAGTTGCTGATAGACAACCATCTCATCCTCTGTAGTCCCCTTCTCCTCCTGCCTTCAATCTTGCCGAGCATCAGTCTTTTCAAATGAGTCAGTTCTTCACATCAGGTGGCTAAAGTATTGGAGTTTCAGCTTCAACATCAGTCCTTCCAATGAACCCTCAGGACTGATCTCCTTTAGGATGGACTGGTTGGATCTCCTCTAGCCTACTCTGTCTTAATAGAAAAAGAGATGCAGGGCCAGAGTGACTGGGTTCTGCTTATTTAATGTTCAAGTATTACCATCCTGGTTACAGTTCCCCAAATGCACCTGCTCTAACCTCTGAGCCTTTGCACCCATTGTTCCCTCTCCCTGGAATGTCCTTCTGTCCTCTGCCTCCCACTCACCTAGCAAAGCCTAGTCATCTTTCAGCTCTCAGCTTAGGTGCTGTCTGTGGCAGAAAGCCTCCCAGCCCCTCTGGATGTCCTCTATTACAGCACACACCATCCTGCTCAGGAAACCAAGAGCTAAGCAGAACTTGAGCACAGGAGATCACATGCCCCAAGAAGCCATGTCAGGGCATATAACTCAGGAAAGGGCTTTGCTCCTTTCAACATACTCTGCTCGGAGCTCTGAACATCAGGGCAGTTAGGTAAGAGTTTCCAATCAGACCTCAGATGCTGCCAGCGATTTTTGTTTCCTGCAAAGTGTTATCAGTTTTCTTATTTAGCCTTCATTATCCCCATTTCTCAGATGAGGAAAGTGAGGCTTGGAAAAGAGAAATCACTCACCCCAGGCCACAGTCTGGAGATTTTCAGGGCAAGGACTCCATCTCAGCGCCGTGCACCTCACTGCAGAACCTGTGCCACATCGCCCTGAAAACAGCAGCTGAGCAAGACAAGTCAAAGGAACTATAATCACCACCACAGGATGCTAGAGGTGGAAAGGACCACACCTCCACCTGGAACAACCCCAGTTCCTTTTCCATCCTGTGCCTCAGTCTCCTCACCTGTAAAATGGGTATAATGAAACCAACACTCCAATGTCCTCGCATAAGCCAAAGGAGTGGGGACGGGAGGGGGTCGTGACTCCTGAGGTCAGCAGGTCACTTAGGAGCAGCCAGGTGGGAAGCCTAGGCTTACTCCCAGCCACCTCTCCCCTACCGAGTTGTCAGTCACTTTAGCAGTCACCTGCGGTGCCCACCTAAGGGGTCAGACATCAGGTGACTCTGCATGAGGGAAGCGAGCTTCCTGGCTCTGCCAGCATCCAAACAGCAGAGACTCAGGGATGCGTGTCTAGAGGAAAAAACTCAGGGTTTGGGGCCAGACACCCCCAGGTTTTGTGTCTCACCTCCACCACCTTCCAGCTGTGAGTCTTCAGACAAGTCCCCTAACCTCTCTGAGCTTGTTTTCCTCCCCATAAAATGGTGACGTCACATCCGTCTACTTCATGCAGCTGCTTGTGGAAACCTGAGTTAATGTATCACAGAATCAGGGTTCAGCCCATTGTATCTCTCATGATTAATGAAGGGCTTTCAGTCCCTCATTTTTTAACACTGAACTTCTTGTGAGATAATTGTAGATTAATGCAGCTATAACAAAGAATGCAGAGAGATCTCCCATACCTTTCATCCACTTTTCCCCTTGGTAATAACTCACAAAGTAACAATACAAAATCACGACCAAGACACTGACACTGATATAGTCAACATACACAACACTTCTATCACCAGAAGGGGCCCTCACACTCACTGCCCTTTTATCATCGCACGTACTTCCCTCCCTGTTTCCATCCCTAGTCTGTTATCCAGTTCTGTCTTCTCAAGAATGCTATATAAATGGAATCATCTAGTATGTCATCTTTTTTGAGACTGGCTTTTTTTACTCAGCATAATTCCTTCAAGATTTATCCAAGTTGTTAGTGTACCGTGTCTGGTGTATTTTATTGCTGAGTAGGGTTCCATGGTATGGATCCACCATAGTTTGCTGCCGCTGACCAGCTGAAGAACATCTGGGTTACTTTCACTTTGGGGCTATTATGAATACTGCCACTGTGAACATTTATGTACAGGTTTTTGTGTGAACTTAAGTTTCCATTTCTCTGGGATATGGCCTTTCCCAGAGGAAATATTAAATATTTTTAAACCCCTACAGACATATAATTTCATTGATTCAACCAATATTTTATTGAGCACCTACTATGTGTAGGAGCTGTTCTAGGTGCTGAGGACAGAGCAGCAAAAGAGGCTGACAAAGGCTCCTACCCTCTCAGGTAACTCGTGTCCGGCTCTTTGCGACCCCACGGACAGTAGCCTACCAGGCTCCGCCGTCCGTGGGATTTTCCAGGCAAGAATACTGGAGTGGGCTGCCATTTCCTTCTCCAGGGGATCTTCCCAACCCAGGGATCGAATCCAGGTCTCCTGCATTGCAGACAGACGCTTTACCGTCTGAGCCACCAGGGAAGCCTCTCAGGTAACACAGAACTGAATAATTGTGCAGACAACTTGGAGTGAAGTCCACTCTACAGCAATACATACAGAAATGGATAGAATTCTCTGATTAATGATAAAATTAGCACATGCTCCCATGAGTTAGGTCAGGTGTCAAACACGAGTGCATTTTCTCAAGGAAAACGCATTATTTTCTGGTTAAACCTGCACTGCCTGAAGATGAAGCGACAAGCCAAGGAGCAAGAACACCCTGTGGCAACTCTTCATTCAGGGCGTTTTCTTCAGAAAGCTCCCTGTCATACTGAAATGAGCCTACGATGTTCCCATTTCAAATGGCCTTCGGAAGCACCGACACCATCGCCTGACAGCTTGAATTAACAGTGAGCAACATTTCCTGAGAATATTTACTGCACACACATTATCACTTTTAATCCTCACAAACCATAAACTACTCCTGGAGATAATGGCGCTACTAGCCCATTTTACAGAAGAAGAAACTGAGGTTACAAGAGCTAAGGAACTTGCCAAAGGGCCTACAAACCGCTGAGCAGGGCAGAGGAAAGTGATTTGATGGCCTAAAAAAGGAGCATTCTTCCTCTCTTGGTCCTGCACCCACTTCTGTGATGTTAACTGTCCTCCTCTCCTGGGCACCACATACCTCATTAAAGGCCCTGGGCAGTGATGGTTTCCAATATAAATTGAACAGTTCCTTACTAACTATGAAAGACCTAAATGCTGATCACCTCAATCGATACGTTCTAAGCTCTCATCGTTATAAAAAGAAATAATCAGGTCAGCTGAACTCATTCCCTGTGATCACAGTGTTTCCGTCCTCAACGCACCTTTGGCCACCCGATTCCAGACGCCAGTGGACTCAGCATTTCCTCTGTCATGAGATAAACTCCATCTTAAGTCCTGAACTCCTGACATCCATTGCTCTTGTGACAATAAAAATGCCAGCCATGATATAGTAGGAATATTTAACCTCCAATGTCACCAATATCTTCAGCAGTTGCAGAAAGGTTGTTTTTGTCACCGACAAGGGGATTGGAAACCAGGGGACGATTACTGTGCCTATTGTCAGAGAGGCCCCAACATGCTGCTGTGCTGCTTCCGGGTTAAGGAAAAGGAACCCAGGAATTATGCTGCTGGAATAAGGCTGGGCACAAGCTAGGAACCTCTGGCTTCTCCATCTGTGCTTCTGTTCCTCAATTTCTGATCTCATGTGGTTAAGACATCTCCCAAACCAATGCCTGCACAGAAAAGGATTTCTATCAACATTCCCACGCTTGACAGCAAGGAACTGAGCATCTATTTTGTGCAGGCCCTTGTTCGGAGGTGGGGAGACAGAGGGGAGCAACACCACCTCTCAGACCTTACCCTTCGGTGGGGATAGATAGACCCCAACACAATAAACAACCGATACACGATTACAAATTGAGACAAACGCTGGGAAGAGAACCAAAGGGTGCTGATAGAGGAATAAAGGAGGAAAACATGCTTTAGCAAAAATGGTCAGAGAAAGCTTCTCTGTGGGGACAAAGAAGCCGAAGGAACCAGCCAGGGGAAGAGCATCCTGGGTAGAAGGAATGGCAGGTGCACAGATTCTGGGGCACAAACAAGCCTAGAGGATTTCAGAAACTAGAAGCATTCAGGGAAGTCTCTAGCTTTATCTTCTCTCATGCTCCTCTTCTCGCTCCCTCAGTCCCATCCTTACTCTCTTCCAAGATGTTCTTCAAACCTTTCTAACATATTTCCCCTTCAGGGAATGCCCAGAACCCCCTCCCACAGCCTTCTGCATGACCTGCTCCAGATGTGTCCTGGTAAATGCTTAACAACCAGATCTCTGGAAAGCAAGCTCAAATTGGTTGCATTTGCCCATTTCCATGGAGTAAATACTCTGACGCTGGCTGACGTCAAGCTACCAACCACATATCACTGAACAAGGAGCTGGGAGCAGATGGGTATAACTGGCTCTCTCGTGAGACTGCACAAGCCAACTCCAGCACACCACTGGCCTGCTCCCTCACTTCATTCAGGCCTTTAAATATCACCTCTTGAGAGAAAACTGTCTTCATTGCCCCCATCAAAAGCAGCACCCCCCAGCATCCCCATCCTCTGCCCTGGTTTACTTTCCTTCCCCTCCTCTCACACCTGGTATTCATGTGTTTCTCCAGCACCAGTCTCCCCTGACTAGTGGGGAAGCTCCATGAAGTAGGGACTCACTCATCCAAACAATGCCCGGCACATAGCAGATGCTCAATAAACATTAAGAGATAGAAGGATAATGAGAAGGCCCATGTGTCTGCGCTGTGGTGACATGGCGAAAAGACAGGGCTAGGTCTCGTTGCCCATGGCCTGGTGACTCTGATGGAGACGCTGACTTTCCCCTGGGAAGCTTCTGAGCAACTGGACAATGACACTGATTTGTGTTTTAAGATGCCCTCTTTGGATGCTGGGTAGGAAGAAGCCCAGAGTGGGTAAAAGCTGAAACCAGGAGCCTCCTGAAGACGCTTCAGTGGCAAAGACTGAAAGAGAAGGGGAGATACCCCTCAACTGCCTTCCAGAAGAATCCTCAAGACTGGGGGTGGGGAGGTATGGGGACCCTGACGACACCTTGAGGCCTCTCCGAATCCCTTCCACCCAGCAGGAGCCTTTCCAGAAGGGGGTGGTCAGGGAACCTGGGTGACGGCAGGCCCAGCAGGCCATCTGCCAACCCACCCACCACGTGGGTCCTCATTATACAGTGCAGTCACCGCTGCCAAGCCTTTGGAGCCACTCTCATACCGTTTGCTTTTAAAATAGAAGTTTCCTGTGAAACTGCAAATAATTCATTGCTGAGAGTCCTTAAAACGTTCACAGGTATTTAAAATGCTATATAATCAAGTTCGCAAAAATATAAAGTGTAAGCGTTAAAATACTTTAATGTTCTAATTAAAACCGACCACTTATGCCCTGGCACCGATTCCTGTTTACTATTTCCGTAATAGCCGGTGGCCTGCTCTGGAAAAAAAGAATTTTTTTTTTTAATTGGCCTTAAAAAAAAAAAGAAAAAGTTAAGTTTGCTCTATCCAGTGATGCACTGAAGAAACTAAACTCACACTCACAAAATATCCACAGGTTGCCAACTGCTAAGGTACGCGGGCTGGGGAGGGCATCTGTGGGCCTCCCTGCCTGCTCCCCTGGAAAAAGGGACTGGGCAGGAATAGGAGAAAAGGGAGCAGACAACCTTTACATCAGGGCTGTGAGAATGGCCACTACCCCAGACGCTACCAACCACCCCACCTCATCAATTGGGTCCTCACTACTCAAGGCCTGGAGGGAAGCTCCAGGAGGTGAGTCAAGGATCTATCTGCTCCATAAACCCCAACCTCTGTCAAGCAGTCATGATGCCTCTGCTGTTCCCTCACCCTTCCCCTTGCAAAGGTCTACTCAACTTTCCATTCCTGGCTCAAACGTCACCTCCTCAAAGAAGCCTTCCCTGATTATCCTCACTCCAGTTTTCAATGACATTGCCCTGTTGTCTGGTCTGCTCTCCCTGTTCTTCTGTGCCAAAGGGTGGCCCGTCACCCTGTCCCCATCAAAGTCATCTTGAATGAATATGTTCTCTGGACCAAATGTGGGCTGCCCTGTTGACAGCAGCTTGAGTGGTCACTGGGCCCCAGCCTCAAACTTGGCTCCCAACACATGAATTCCCTTTCTGGCAGAGAGTGCCATCTGTAATCATATACTATCTATTTGCTTGTTCAGCGACCCCTCCTCCTCTGCGCTATAATTTATAGGTGCCCAGGACCCACCTTTGCACACATAGTAGGTGCTCATTAAATAACAGAGAAAATGGTTTCTTAGGTTCACGAATCTCAGTCTTTTTTAGAAGAAATGCCCATTTGGCTTATTTATTAACTCATTCATTCATTCAACAACATCCTCCCCTTACCGAGGTCTCTCTTTGAGTTAAGCCCTGAAGATATCACAAGATGCATTGACCCTGGAGGCCCCCCAGAGTCCTTCACCCCAAAGGGTTCTGCTTCCTTTTCCATCTGCTCCAGTCCCATGGACCGGTCAGCTCCTGAGCCTTGGACACTATCCCCTAGAAGTCCAGGATCCAACATCTCTCCCCTCCATGGTCTCCTTGACCTTCCAATTCCCTGGCCTTCTGGTTCTTGTTCTCAAAGGCCTCTCACACCTGCGCCCTCCTTCCTCATTCCTGCCCTACTTCTGGGCTACATCACTAATCACCAGCATGCTGGCTGCTCTGTTCCCACCCAATCTGACACAGTGGTTCTCAACTGGGGTTGACCGTGTCCCCCAGGGGACACCTGGCAACATGTGGAGATATTACTGACTGCCACACTTAGGGTGGAGGCAGCTGGCAATTCGGTGGGCAGACGTGCCCCCACAGGAGGTGCTCAAACACCTCTGCCCGCTGAAGTTTCAAATCTGGAAATGCCCCAAATGCAACCAGTTCAGGCCATCAGCCTTTTATTTGGACTGCTTCCAACCCCTTTATTTTTGCCCTACAATGTACTGTGGTTTCCACTTTCCCTCTTTTCTCTTTTCCCTTCACCTCAGCTCGATGCAGAAGCCTGAACTGCTCTGTCCACAATGTAAGCAGAAGCCAAAGATGCTACCAAGCTACCTGCTGTCCCTATACAGATGCCCCCAACCTGCCCGGGGGCAGTCCTGCTCTTGTGCAGCAGGTTGATTTCAAATGACAAGATAAAACATTCTCCAAGCTGAAAACATAAAAACCTCCTGAAGAAAGCCAAACACAAAAATCACCTATAATCTCCACTACCCAAAGAAAATGCAGAAGAGACCTAGAACTCTTCCACTCAGGAGTGAGGGAGCTGGAACTTGTATACACACCTCCTGAGACTAAGGGCTGATCCCAAGAGTTACCCAAGACTTCTGGCCTGCCCACTCTCAGGAAGTGGTCTTAAGGTTGTGGACAGAAGCCCCCAGGGAACAAAGACACATCACCAGCAGGCGAAAGCTTGTCAGAGGACACTGCAAAGTCCCAAGAGACCGACATTAGTTCTGTTCATCTGCTTTTGCCTCTGCCTCAGGTTACAGAGAACAGCCCTTACCCCAGAATGAATTCTCATTGCATCCAATAATCGCCCCTCATTTGCATTTGGGGATCCCTGCCCCATCCCATCCCATTCCCTCCCAACTGCCGTGGACATCTGCTGTGGTTTTTTGGCAAGCCAGCATCAGAATCTTCTTCTTGTGGGTAGAGAAGTCCCTCCTTACATGAGTCTTGGTGGGAGGCCGAGTCGGTTTCTGTTGCTTGCAGTTAAAGAGTCCTGGATGGGGTTCCTCACATACTCTAGGGATGAAGCTCAAGACCCAGGTCTAAGCATGAACAAGTCTCATTCATCTGGCTGGGGAGGCTCTGCTTGTTCTGATTTACAAAAATTATATATAAAAAACAAAATAAAATTACACACTATGTGCTGCTCAGCTTCAGTTTTTAGCCACATAACCATGTGCTGAGCATGTTTCCCTGGGACAATAAGTATCATCCATCGGTCTTTCTCTTCTTAAAGAACACTTTCCATGATTTTTTTTAAAAAATGAAATCACACGAACTTTGCTTGGAACAATTTGGGACACCTCCTTGAGAAAGCTAGAGTCCAGGAGGGTATTACTCTCTGGGCAGATGACAGCCAAAGGCAAACTGGAGGATCGTGACCCCTGGTGACCCCACAACTGCAGTAGCTAATCAGGACTGATCACAGGGCTGTGGCTAGGGTTGGTTGTTGGGTCGTAGACACTAAATCCACTTCTCAAAAATTCTGCCATTACCAAGGCACCTTTATTATTCATTTAGTACTTATAACTACAACTATAATAGATCCCATTTATTGAAGAATTACTGCGTTGGGAGCTGTACCAAGAACTCAACACCCACATCACTGAATCTTCACAGCAACTCTGTGATAGTTATTATCAACAGTGTCTCCATTTTAAAGGTGAGGAAAAACTTACCCCAAGTTTGCTACCAGGCACTGTTCTAAGGGCCTCACGCTGACTCATTTCATTCATTCCTTCAACAGATATTTGCTGAGCACCTACTACAGGCCAAGTCCCATTTTAGCTGCTAGGAAGACCGCAGCAAGCAGAAGAGGCAAAAACCTCTGCACTGCCAGGGCAACCATTTTAAAAGGAAGAAACCGGTAAACAAGGCAAATGGTTCAGAGCATGTTAAGTGCTAAGGAAGAAAAAACTATATAGCATGGAAGAGAAGAATGGTGTGTGTGTGTGTATGTGGTGGAATTTTACTTAGGGTAGCCAGAGAAGGCCTCCCTGACAAAGGTAACTTTTGAGTGAAGACTAAAGTGAAGGAGCAAGCTATGCCAACACGTGAGAAGAGAGAAAAGAGACAAGAAGGCCAGAGACCACCATCATTTCCATTTTACAGATGAAGAAGTGAGGCCCACAGAACAGGCTGGCGAAAGGTCACACAGCAAGCAAGTGGATGTGCTAGGACTCCCATCAAGGATTTCTGTCGCTAGGTCAGATCGTTCTTTCCACTGAGATCCCTCGGTGAGCAATGACTTGTGCCTAAATTAAGATGCTTGTGAGAGCCTGCCTGTCACCTAGGAGAGATGGGAAGTGAGTCAGGCTTCCTCCTACATAGTCCCAAATCCACGTGGACACTCCCAGCCTTGAGCGCACACACAGGTGTGCATGTAGGCCCTTCTGCCTCCCCGACAATGCAAGTGCAAGAACAGTGTCGCTGAGGGATGTGCGGCGATTAAGCTAATAAATAAAGCTGCCCAATCGATGGTTCCTGGAGCAGAGCACTGGGGAATGAGAAATTGCTACTCGTGTCAGGAAAATCCAGCTTCTCAGAGACTGATCAAATCTACTATCTCAACCAACAGCAACAGGTAAGAGGGGCTGAGCAGGGAAGAGAGGCGTTGGGGCCTGAGAAGGGGCTAAAGCCACCAGGTACAGCTATGTGACTGCAGGCGAGTGACAGGCCCTCTCCGAGCCTTTCTGTAAAAGAGGGGGTGGGAACACCAGTCATTGCTCCAAATGCCACTGTAGGTCCATCCGGTGAATGTCACAGCACATCACAAATAGCTCGACAATTCTGACCAAGCACCACACGCCTGTGGCATAAACTTAAGAGGCTACGAGATGGTATAGAGGAGAACGTGAATCTCCCACTCAGCCCATGTACCCCTGCCAGGGGAAACCAACTACTGTTAGCAATGTCTTATGAGTTCTTCTGGAAAGTTCTATACCAACAATTATTCTCACTTGCTTGTATGTGCAAAGAGCAATTTGTCTGAGGTAACTGGCTTGCAAAAGGCAGTGTTCAGATTGGAAGCCCTCTCATCTATTGATTTCTCAGCCCAAGGACCCAACTTCTGTGCCACCCTGTTTCTAGCTGTTCCAGTCTGAAGGGAAGTCTGGAAGACCAGTTCACAGACCAGCAAGGTTCCACGACAGAGAATCCCTCCACTCCCCCTGGGACCAGGCCACCACCAGCTTGGGGCTACAGGTTGGGGCCCCAGCTGGCCCACGCACCATCTCCTCTTCCTTAGCCACCTGGCCACAGACCAGAACTGCTGAATCTGTCCCCTTCTCCCCACTTTGTGTCCCTAGTCCATGCCCTCACCACCACCCACTGGATGGCTACAATAGACTGCATTTCCTATAGTCCTCTAACCTCAGCTTGACCCTTTCTAAAGTAAAACTTGAACAAGCCACTCCTTTGCTCAGGACTTTTCCAGAGCTCCCCATGGCACTGCAGAAAAACCCAGTCTTCCTCCCACCTAACCCAGCCCGTTTGCCTGTCCAGTCTCCTCTTGTGTCTCCCTGCCTCCTGTCACCCATTCATCCACCACTGTCCTTATCTGGGTATCCAGCACACAAGTCTACAGGCCTGAACCCTTGTTGCCCCTCCCACCTGCTGCTCTCTTCCCATTTCTGATGTCTCTTTACTCAGAGAGACTTTCCTTGATCACCATTGAAATGCAATGTTCTTGTTATTTTTCCTCAGCGTTTTCTCACAAAACTCTGCATGTTTCATAACTATATGCCTTGTTTTTCCTTCACTGCCTGCCTCCCCCTCCCCTAGACCAGAATATATACTCTTTGTGGGCAGGAATCTTGTCT
Source organism: Bos javanicus (assembly GCF_032452875.1). Classification (NCBI taxonomy): domain Eukaryota; kingdom Metazoa; phylum Chordata; class Mammalia; order Artiodactyla; family Bovidae; genus Bos; species Bos javanicus. The sequence continues at coordinate 55,439,714 of NC_083884.1, read as the reverse complement.
GTCTCAATAACAGCTTCATCCCTGATGCCCAGTGCAGTACCTGGCACACAGGGTGGGCTAACCTGTTCGCTGAATGAATAAAATGGCCAGAAGCAACACCCTTCACAATGAACATTCCATGCATTCAAGCTGCTTCCTGGCCCACTTTCATAGTATTGTTTTGAAAATCTCATAGAGGATAGGGCTGAAAACCTCAGCCACTCCCAGTGGTAAAACACCTCTGCCACCAGCCCGCCCCCCCCCCACCCCGCCACCCCGGTTACTGCCAGGACTCCCTTTGTCCTCCCTTCTTCTGTGCTGTTACATTAAGCAAAATTTCTCCATTGGCAAATAAATGCTTTTCCCATCAATAACCACAGATGACTAAATCAAACCTTTAGCTGCTGTTCTTATCTCTTAAACAGATCCATGGATTTCCCAACTAATCAGAAGGTGAATCAAAGGCTGCCATTTGAGGTGGGAGATAATCCGGTCAATTCTTAAAGGAGGAGGGACCTGGGTGGGAATTTGCGTATGGCCCCCAAAAAACAAACACTCTTGTAAATAAAGCCGGCCTCCATCCTGTCTCCACAATGCAACTCTTATTGAGTGAGTCAGGTGTTTGGCTGATTAAAAATTGATCCATTTCAAAATCTAATCAACAGAATAGGATTCTTTCATACGTTATCAAGAGAGCTGCTGACATCGAAAACCAAACCTGTTATTAACCCATGAACTCCAGTGACCTGCTGCTTGCCGCTCTGCAGGACCGTAAATTATTCAGTGGTCCAAGACCAGGGCTGGCCAGCCTGATGGATTTAGACGAGGGCGCAGTCCAGTGGGTTCAGGTCGATGGCGTGGCCCCGCCGGTCCCCAGGGGCTGGGTTCCAGACACTCGGGTTTTTCGTATCATGACTGCGAATACATTAGCCCTGTCCACCTGGGCTTTGCCATGGCTGTGCCTTTGACGGAAAAGCCTGTCTCAACTTCCCAAGCAGGGCAGGCAGGCTAGCTCAGGCCTCAGGGAGCTGCAGGGCTGGGGAACGATATTATCCCTAATTCCCAAGTTAATAAATTATTTTCTTTGAACTACAGAAAAGGAAAAAATAAACAAAGACAAGGGGAGCCTGGCTACATTTTGCAAACAGTTAGGAACAGGCAATACAGTCAGTTCAAATATTTTACCTCCTCGTGCAAGGAAGAGCTCTGTTGCAATGGGACTGTTTAAAGGAGGAGATGAAAAAAGCCAGCCATTGGCTGTTTATGTGTCTAGCAGGACCCACAGGGGCCATGGACTCTCTCACCAACTTCTGGATTCTTTGACCTTGAATTAAAGCTTCATTAAGAGCCATATCTTATAAAAACAAGAGCAGAGCAAATAAAGGGTTTTTTAAAAGGACACATACCCACACCAAAGTTTCCATATTGCTAAGCAAGCAGGAAATCCAGCGGCAGCAAAGGCTGTACTTGGCGTTATTTGGGGGCCCGTGTTCCACAGTTGACCTGATTAGAAAGGATTTACAAGGGAAAATGTAAGAGTCCCATGCAGGGCTGGAAGAAGACAGCAAACTGGGAGAAGACATCTGGACCGTCTGACAAAGGAGACTGAGGCCAGTTACTTCCATGAACAAGTAGACCCCCGCAGAGCGTAGACACCATCATGGGCTCCTCGAAGCAGCTGCTGGGACAACCAGCAAGGCTCTGTGGGCCACGCAGGCAAACAAGGTTCCAATCTCAGCTCTGTATTTCCTGCCTATGTGAGTTTGAGAAAGTGACTCAACTTCTCACCCACCAAATGGGAATAACAAAACGGCCATGTATTTTAAATCCAGCTATGTATTTTAAGGTAACCTTTATAAGGAAGTGAAAGTCACTCAGTCGTGTCCGACTCTTAGCAACCCCATGGACTATACAGACCATGGAATTCTCCAGGCCAGAATACTGGAGCGGGTAGCCTTTCCCGTCTCCAGTGGATCTTCCCGACCCCTTCAAACCAGGGTCTCCTGCATTGCAGGCAAATTCTTTACCAATTGACCTATCAAGGAAGCCCTTTATAAGGAAGGCACATGGGAATTTCTCAAATGCTCAACAAATGGAATCTGTTGTTTTTGTTGTTAATATTATTGCTATTATTACGCCGGGTGTCAGTAGTGAATCAGCACCCTCCTCAACTGTACTGCTGCTGCTACTGCTAAGTCGCTTCAGCCGTGTCTGACTCTGTGCAACCCCATAGACGGCAGCCCACCAGGCTCCGCCATCCCTGGGATTCTCCAGGCAAGAACACTGGAGTGGGTTGCCATTTCCTTCTCCAATGCATGAAAGTAAAAAGTGAAAGTGAAGTCACTCAGTCGTGTCCGACTCTTCGTGACCCCATGGACTGCAGCCTACCAGGCTCCTCCGTCCATGGGATTTTCCAGGCAAGAGTAATGGAGTGGGTTGCCATTGCCTTCTCCCTCAACTGTACTGCTGCTGCTGCTGCTGCTGCTGCTAAGTCACTTCAGTCGTGTCCAACTCTGTGTGACCCCATAGACGGCAGCCCACCAGGCTCCCCCATCCCTGGGATTCTCCAGGCAAGAACACTGGAGTGGGTTGCCATGAAAGTGAAAAGTGAAAGTGAAGTTGCTCAGTCGTGTCCGACCCTCAGCAACCCCATGGATTGCAGCCTACCAGGCTCCTCAGTCCATGGGATTTTCCAGGCAGGAGTACTGGAGTGGGGTGCCATTGCCTTCTCCGTCAACTGCACTATCCCAGCCCAAATGCTGGACTTTCATATAATGAGCTAATGTAACCTTCCTCTCCAGCACATCAGGCTTAGTGGGAAGCCCAGAAAGTACCTATAAAATGTGTTTAAGCTTGAAGGCCCAGGTCCTGGGTTAAACTTCAAGCCCTGCAACTTGCTGGCTTTCTAACTTTGGGAAAGTGAATTCATCTCTCTAAACTTCAGCTTTCAAAACTTTAAAAAGGTAAGATGTCAGTAATACAGATCTCTTGGAATTCACTTATTAGCACAGTTCCTGGCAACAGTAAGCCCCGATTAATGCTGATTATCATCATCAGCATTATTCAGACTCAGTTTCCCACTTAATCAAGAGATTATTTTGTTCAGTTACTAGTGAGAATTGAACCTGGCAGGGGCCTCTTGCTGAGTGGTCCTGGGCGAGTCACTCCACCGCTCTGATTCCTGGGTTCCTCACTAGTAAGGGTAAAAAATGACAATATAAATTCCAAAAGACAAGGCCCCCATCTGACTTCATAACAATACTATTCCCTGAGCCTTTAGAACAATGCGCAGACTACAACAAGCACTTAGAAAAAGGAAGAAAAATGAAGCACTAGTTAAACGTATTTGCTTGATGAGTTCTTTTCCAGAAAACATGTGTCCAGCACCAGCTGTCAGCACCAAATGGACATACAAGGAAGGTGAACATCTCCCTCTCCAGAACCAAACTCAAACTCTGAAGACACCCTTGTTGCTAGCGTAAGCCCCCAGCCTACCCCCGCCTAAGCAGCCTGGACACTTTGGCTCTGTTCCAGAGAGCTCCAGGAGGCCAGAGAGAAGCCGTCTCCCCAGCCAACAAACTCTTACAGACCACCAGGAATCCTCTCTTAAATAATAATATATTTATAAATCTGAGACCCCTTCTGACCTCTTCTCAAAGCAAAAGCATCCTCTGAAGGCCCCAGGATGTGATCATATTGATCTTGTCTGAGCTGTAATTTTCGTGGCTTTGAGTTGAGCAGACAGGGTCGGCCTGCCCAGATGGCTGCGGCCTGGCGGCTCTCGAGTGCCCAACAGCAGCTGGGATGAAAAAGAAATCAGAGCTGTCCTCCAAAGTTGGGGAGAGCAGCTGCTGCACGCCAGGCTGAGGGCAGGGTCAGGAGCTGGTGGCAGACATCTCCTCCTGCCCTCAGACCTGGCCTGGCATCCTCTGAAGGCCCGTGGGGATGGAATGAATGGACCATGAGTCCCTGAGGCTCTGGTCTGGCGGGGCCATGGCGAGGGGTGCAGTTCTGAATCCAGGCCCTGCCCCTTGGCCAGGTCGGACCTTACCTGGACAGATGGTGGAGTCTCAGGAGGCCTGAGGTCTGAGCCCAAGGGGCACTGGTGCCCCCAGCAGCGACAGTCAGAATCTAGCAGACACTTGGAGCTGAGACAGGTTTTCAGGCCAGCCAGGCCCGCCCTGCTGCCGGGGCTGCCGTCTACTGTTTACCCGCTGCCTGTTTTCCTCATGACAGGGCTTCCAAGAAGTGCAGACAGAAATCAATGCAGCTGGTCCTGGTGCCCAATCCCCCCACCTTTCTCTCCCGCTGCCAAAGTTCAGCTGGGCTTCCTGTAAAGCTGGGGCAGGCTCTGAGCTGGGCAGCCGGAAGTGGAGACGCCCCCTCAATCCCCTGCCCAGGCTGGAGGCCTCAGGCAGGGGTGTCCCAGGAAAGGTCAGTCAAGGCCAAACCTTTATCTTCCCCTGCAGGAGAAAGCTGACCAGGGGGGGAGCAGCAAGAAGGTTTTCGCTGCCCCACCTTCCTTTCACATAGCACATCAGAAATATCATTGAGCAGGAGTTTACCCTAAAGTCTAGGTTCTGAGTCACCTGGGGCCTTGGTTAAAAATTCAGATGCAACCCAGCCTTGGGGACTCGGTTTCAAGAGATGTAGGGTGGGGCCAGGATTCTGCACTTTAACAAGCCCCCAGGTGATTCAGTTGAGAAGCCAAGTTTGGGAAACCTTATCTGTGTGCAAAGATGCAGCTTCCAGAATGCTAATCACTGGGATGCTCAGAAGAGAAAAGACCCGAAATTAAAGAGGATAGCTAGATAAAAAACAGGACACCGGATCAATTTGAATTCAGATAAACAACAATTTTTTAAAGTATAAAAACATCAAATATTGCACAGGATATACTTTTAAAAATACTTGTTTATGTTGCGTCAGGTCTTTGCTGGGGCACGCGGGATCTGCTCCGTGGCGTGCAGGCTCCAGAGCACGTGGGCTCTGTAGTTGGCGGCACGTGGGTTTAGTTGCCCCACAGCATGTGGGCTCTTAGTTCCTCAGTTCAATTCAGTTGCTCAGTCGTGTCCGACTCTTTGCGACCCATGAATTGCAGCACGCCAGGCCTCCCTGTCCATCACCAACACCCGGAGTTCACTCAAAGTCATGTCCATAGAGTCGGTGATGCCATCCAGCCATCTCATCCTCTGTCGTCCCCTCTTCCTCCTGCCCCAATCCCTCCCAGCATCAGTCTTTTCCAATGAGTCAGCTCTTCGCATGAGGTGGCCAAAGTACTGGAGTTTCAGCTTTAGCATCATTCCTTCCAAAGAACACTCCTCAACCAGGACTCAAACCCACTTTCCCTGTTCTGGAAGGCAGATTCTTAACCATCGGACCACCAGGAAAGTCCCTGCACAGGGTATACCCGGTACCGTGTGTTCGTGCTCAATCATGTTCGACTCTTTGCGACCTCATGGACTGTAGCCCGTCAGGTTCCTCTGTCCATGGAATTTTTCAGGCAAGAATACTGGAGGGGGTTGCCATTTCCTCTTCCAGGGGACCTTCCCGACCGAGAGATTGAATCCATATCTCCTGCACTGGCAGGCAGATTTTTTACCACTGTGTCACCCTGGAAGCCCTGTACAGGATATACTTGATTAAAAATTAATTGTTTATCTGAAATTAAAATGTAACTAAGTATTACCATTTTTTAGTTTTTGCAAAATCTGGCAACCCAAACTGAAAACCATTTACCATTCCACACCAAAGAACTGACATAAACCACAGCTCATCCGCACAAGGGAATATTTATAGCCACTAAATGGATAGCAGTCATCAACACAGCACTCGCCACGTGCCAGGCCCTCTTCCACCTGCCTCACATTAATGAATTAGTGTAATCTTCCAACAAGAGGCCAGTATTATTGTTCCTGTTTGACAAAAGAGGAAACTGAGGCACAAAGAGGTGAAGTCATTCAGTCAAAGCCACATGGCTAGAGAGAGGCAGAGCCAGGGCTGAACAAAAGTTATATTCCAGAGGTAAGTACAGATTTAATCATCTTACTGTTCTCTAATGGAAAAATAAATAATAAAAGATACAAAAGACTTAACTCATGCAATCTATTATAAGGTGGAATAATACTTATACCTGATTTCATTACATAAAATTTATATATTAATTATAATACAGGTATTAGAAATGGTTAGGTCACATGCAGCAGGCAGAAGTATAAAATGAAACAACCACTTTGGGGAAAATGCTGGCATATACTATACTGAAGCTATGCAAATAATTCCCTGTAAGCCAACAATCCATTCCTTGATATAAACTTTGGGTCTCCACCAGAGGCAATTTTGCCTACCCTTGAGGGGACACTGGGTACCCTTTTGATTGTCACAACTTGGGGAATGCTACTGGCACCTAGTGGGCAGAGGCCAGGGATGCTACTAAGCATCCTCCAATGCCCAGGACAGCCCCCACCACAAAGAATCATCCAGACCCACATGTCAACTGTGTCAAGATCTAGAAATTTGATTTACACTCAAGAAAAACACGTGTACCAGTTCAACCAAGAGAGACACTCAGGCACCAACGTTCCTACAAGAGCTGTTAGTAGGAGCCCCAAATTGGAAGCCACCCAAATGCCCATCAACAGGAGAATGGATGAATAAATTGTGGTCTCCTCACACAATGGAATGCTAGATGAGAACGAGAATGAATGAGCTGCAGCCACACACAACAATGCGGATGAATCTCAAGAACATAGTGTTAGTGAAAGAAGCCATACAGAAAAGAGCGCCTGCTGGGTGATCCTTTCACATCAAGTTCACAAACAGGGAAAACCAACATGTGCTGTTAGGAGTCAGGATGGCTCACCCTGGGACATGGCTGGCAGTGGCTGGGGGCGCTAGATGGGGCTTCTGGGGCAGGGGACAGGGAAGTTCCATTTCTTAATCTGAGTGATGGTTCCATGTTTGTGACAAGTCATTGAGCTGAACATGTATGACCCATGTCCTTTTCTGTATGTTTGGTATAAAAAACAAAATCTAAGGAAATCATGATACAGATTTATCTCAGAAACAGGTGATTTTCATTTTCTTCTTTTTGCTTATGTGTTCTTCCTACAATTTCCACATTGAACATACTTTTTTTTTTTTTTAATAAATGAGTAGGTCAACAGCATATGCTGTTTATTCATCAGAAATTTGCTGACCCCTGCCATGTGCCATCCCCAGCATGGGGCCCTTGGGGTGGCAGTGGGGGGAGGTGGGAACGGGCCTCTTTGCCCTCAAGGAGCTCACAGTCGTGGTGAGGGCAGGGAGCAGATGGAACTATAACCCAGGTCTGGGCCACAGCCAGTCAGCAGTCGGGTATTTCATCTGTCCAGCCCAGCATTTTAAACCATTTGAAACCCCTGCCGCAGGGCCAGATATCCCCAGCTGTCTGGCACTCCTGCTCCCCTACCAAACTTCCTCCTGCTTACCCGGGGCTGAACCCATCACTGATGTTACCTGCCCGCCCCCATGCTCGTGGAAGTTTGCCATTCCCCGAATTAGATACTGCAATCAGCACTGTACTAGGACAGAATGATGGACGAGGAAACAAAAATGTACAGGGGTAAAGCGGCTGGGGGAAGAGTGTCAGGGGACTTGCTTTTGACAGGAACACAGACTCAGTAAGAACAAAATTTGCTGTTGTTCAGTCACTACGTTGTGTCTCTTTGTGACCCCATGGACTACAGCATGCCAGGCTCCTCTGTCCTCTACCATCTCCCAGGGCTTGCTCAAACTCAAGTCCATCGAGTCAGTGATGCCATCTAACCATCTCATCCTCTGCCACCCTCTTCTCCTTTTGCCTTCAATTATTTCCCAGCATCAGGGTCTTTTCCAATGAATTGACTCTTGGCATCAGGTGGCCAAAGTATTGGAGCTTCAGCATCAGTCCTTCCAATGAATATTCAGGGTTGATCTCCTTTAGGATTGATTGGTTTGATCTCCTTGCAGTCCAGGGGACTCTCATGAGTCTTCTCCAGCACCACAACTCAAAAGCACCAATTCTTCAGCACTCAGACTTCTTTAAGATCCAACTCTCACATCTCTACATGACTACTGGAAAAACCATCACTACATAAATAAATCAAGTTTTATTTTGACCAACTTTGGGGTAGAAGGGCTATCAACCAGGAGGTCTTAAAGAGTGATGATGGGCCATCAGGGAGGGTCAGCCAGGGTGAATCTGGAGAGGTGCGCAGTACTGAACGTCATTGAGTACTTGCTACGTGCCAGGCAGCACACAAGGGAGTGCTTTACCTGTAGTGTCTTCACTAAACCCAGTGACCCCACTGGACAGATGGGAAAACTGAGGCTCAGAGAATTGATGAGGTTGGCTCAGTGAGGATGGCAGAGCTGAGATACAAACTCAGACCAGGCCTGACTCTAGAGCTAATTCTTTTTTTTTTTTTGAGGGGGGCAGGGGTGAAATAGAAAAGGATAGCTTTACTACTCTGCCAGGCAAAGAGGGGCACAGCAGGCTCCTGCCTTGAAAAACTGTATGTCCCCACCAGAGCTACATTCTTAAACATGAGATTCCCCCCTCCTCTCCCATAGGAGAGCCACGATGCCATGTCAGCACCCCTTCTCCTCTCCTCTCAGGGGTCTGCCCGGAGCTACCAGACCCCCGAGGAGGCACACAAGTTAGGAGAGAAGGGGACAGAGCTGAACCAGGAAAGGCAGAGCAGGTGAGCTACGAAGCACTGCTGCAGGGCCCTGCTGGGAACGCAGTGGAAAATACCAGCTGCTCCAACCAGCATCGCCTTTAATCTCTTCAGAAAATGGATGCTGCTCCTGGGTCCCCAGAGAGCCTAAAGTTCGGGCTGAAGGCTTTCTGGAAAAAAAGCTGTTGCCAGTGTCTTCAGTCACCCCGGGTGACGTCTGACACTCCACCGCGGCACTGGCTGACAAGCGTCTTCAAAGGACAGAAATCGGCAGCTTTGCGGTCTTTTCATACAGATGTCATTCACCCACAGGAAGCGCTCTCCCCGTGCATTGTGAGAGTTATTTTGGTTTAAGGAAGCCAACCCAAGAGCAAATCCAAGAAAGAAATCAAAGGAAGGGGGGGAAAAAGAGCAACTCTGGCAAAAATGAGAAAAAGTGGCATTTGGGTAAAATGCACACAAAACAATCTTTTTCAAGATGATCTTTTTTGAGATCAAGGATGAGGGGGGAGAACTGTGCTGAATGTCAGCAGGTGTGGTGGGCTTAGGAAGATGTATGTATGGGACTTTGTGGGAGTCTGTGGGCCACGTTTAAAGAGTAAGCAAAATCCGTTCTCAATGAGCCAGACTTGCTGGGCTTACATGTGACTATCGAGGAGGGAAGGTGACTTGTGCCTGCTAGGGGGTCCCCAAGGGATTCTCTGAAGAGAGTCTGTGACCCGGTGGAAGGAACAGCCTACATCTACTGATGCTCCACCTGGGAGCTTATCTCTCTGGGTAGTTTACTGACACAACCATGGCTGGGGCGCTGCCCAGCCCCTCTCCAAAAGTTCCTGCAGAAAAACCCTGCAGTCAGTGCAATTCTGCCCAGAGCTGTGTCCAGGTACACCGTGTGGCCTCCCTGTTCGCTCCTCCTCTGCGTGATGTTTTTCAAACAACAGGGAACATCCTGCACCACCGGGCAGGTCAGCACCAGGCCGGGTGGCAGATGTGGCACAGGTCTGGTTCACCTTGTAGAAATCTGGCCATGGAGAATGGAGTGGCCAAGAGTTCCCAGAACATTGCATAGGCAGAACTGTTTTGAAGGGTATTTCTGGTTGTTGGCGGCAGAAATTAAGTCAAAGAGCGTAACATTCCCATCTCCCCCAAAATCCAAAAAACAAACAAAAAACACGAAGTGGGCTCCTGTAATCAAACTACTAAGAGACAGAGAAGGTGGCCTCTGGGACGATTCAACCAGAGTCTGTCTCTCTCCATATCCTGACTCAGCCTCTCCTTACGGGCTGGCTTCATTCTGTCCCCATGAGGCTGTTGGCAATCCTGGCTACAGGCAGCTCTAGGCTTCCTTCCTTCTAGCAGCTCAGCTAGAGAGAAAATAGAGACTCCCCTCTCTGCTTCAGTTGAAAAATCCGGGGGGCACTCTTTGATTGGCCCAGCTTGAGTCATGTGACATACCCCTGAGTAGTGACCAGTCACCTTAGTCAGGGGGGATAGAGTATTCTGATTGGCAGCTCCCCCTCCTCTCCAGATTGAGTCACATGACTGAGGGGAGGAGGCAGGAAACAAGAAGAAGGTCATCACAGGAATGGGGAGCAGCCAGGCAGATACCCCAAGGTGTACCTGCTGCATGCTGAGCAGTGATGCCTGACTGCTGCGTGATTTTGTCATGTCAATGAGCACCTGACTGGCCTCTCCCCAGCATGACTTCTAGTCCATTATCATGAGAGACAGACTCACGACAGCCATTTGGATCACAAACACTGGGCCAAAATCCACTGGACACTCACAAGGTACCAAGTGCTCTGCCAAGTGCCTTCCATGAATAATCTCATTTGATTCTTACAGCAACCCTCTGTCAACCCATTTTACGGTCAGAGAAGCTGATGCTCAGAGAGGCAAAGAACCTCGCCCAGGATCACACACACAGCTTGTAAGAGGCAGAGCTGGTTGTTGAAACTGACTCTGGTAGATTTCAAAGCTAGTGTTCTTTTTTTAAAATTGAAGTATAGTTGATTTACAATGTTGTTAATTTCCACTGTACAATAAAGTGATTGTTATACATATATATACCTTAAAAAAATCTTTCCCACTATGGCTTATCACAGGATATTGAATATAGTTTCCTGTGCTTTATCCTTGTTGTTTCTCCATTCTCTGTATAATAGTTTGCATCTGCTAATCCCAAATGTCCAATCCATCCTTCTGCCCCTTCTCCTCTCCCTTGGCAACAAGTCTGTTCTCTATGTCTGTGAATCTTTTTCTGTTTCATTTGGGTCATATTTGAGATTCCACATATAAGTGATATCATATGGTACTTGTCTTCCTCTTTCTTACTTCACTTGGTAAGATAATCTCGAGGTCCATCTGTGTTGCTACCAATGGCATTATTTCACTCTTCTTTATGACTCAGTAGTGTGTCCTTGTATATATGTACCACATCTTCTTAATCCATTCATCAGCAGATGGACATTTAGGTTATTTCTATGTCTTGGCTATTTTAAACAGTGCTACAATGAACACTGGGGTGCATGTATCTTTTTGAATCAAAGTTGTGTCCAGATATATGCCCAGAAGTGGGACTGCAGGATCATACAGCAACTCTATTTTTTTTTTTTTTGAGGATCCTCCATACTGTTTTCCACAGTGATGTAACAATTTATATTTCCACCAACACCATTGAGAGTTCCCTTTTCTCCACACCCTATCTAACATTTATTTGCAGACTTTTTAATGATGGCCATTCTGACTGGTGTGAGAGAGTACCTCATTCAGTTCAGTTGCTCAGTCGTGCTTCACTCTTTGTGACCCCATAGACTGCAGCATACCAGGCTTCCTGTCCTTCACCAACTCCGAGAGCTTGCTCAAATTCATATCCGTCAAGTCAGTGATGCCATCCAACCATCTCATCCTCTGTCGTCCCCTTCTCCTCCTGCCTTCAATCTTTCCCAGCATCAGGGTCTTTTCAAATGAGTCAGTTCTTTGCAGCAGGTGGCCAAAGTATTGGAGTTTCAGCTTCAGCATCAGTCCTTCCAATGTATATTCAGGACTGATTTCCTTTAGAATGGACTGGTTGGATCTCCTTGCAGTTCAGGGACTCTCAAGAGTCTGCTCTAACACCACAGTTCAAAAGCATCAGTTCTTCAGCACTCAGCTTTCTTTACAGTCCAACTCTCACATCCATACATGACCACTGGAAAAACTATAGCTCTGACTAGACGGACCTTTGTTAGCAAAGTAATGTCTCTGCTCTTTAATATGCTGTCTAGGTTGGTCATAGCTTTTCTTCCAAGGAGCAAGCGTCTTTTAATTTCATGGCTACAGCCACCATCTGCAGTGATTTTGGAGCCCCCCAAAATAAAGTCTGTCACTGTTTCCATTGTTTCCCCATCTATTTGCCAAGAAGTGATGGGACCAGATGCCATGATCTTAATTTTCTGAATGTTGAGCTTTAAGCTAACTTTTTCACTCTCCTCTTTCACTTTCATCAAGAGGCTCTTTAGTTCTTCTTCACTTTCTGCCATAAGGGTGGTATCATCTGCATATCTGAGGTTATTGATATTTCTCCCGATAATTACCTCACTGTAATTTTTTAAAAATGTTTATTTATTTGGCTGCCATGAAGTGATGGGACCTGATGCCATGATCTTAGTTTTCTGAATGTTGAGCTTTAAGCCAACTTTTTCACTCTCCTGTTTCACTTTCATCAAGAGGCTCTTTAGTTCTTCTTCACTTTTTGCCATAAGGTTGGTGTCATCTGCATATCTGAGGTTATTGATATTTCTCCTGGCATTCTTGATTCCAGCTTGTGCTTCATCAAGCCCAGTGTTTCTCATGATGTACTTACTCTGCATATAAGTTAAATAAGCAGGGTGACAACATACAGCCTTGACGTACTCCTTTTCCTATTTGGAACCAGTCTGTTGTTCCATACTTTGGCCACCTGATGCGAAGAGCTGACTCATTTGAAAAGACCCTGATGCTGGGAAAGATTGAGGGCAGGAGAAGGGGATGATAGAGGATGAGATGGTTGGATGGCATCACCGACTCAATGGACATGGGCTTGGGTGGACTGCGGGAGTTGGTGATGGACAGGGAGGCCTGACGTGCTGTGGTTCATGGGGTTGCAGGGTTTCAGACACGACTGAGCGACTGAACTGAACTGAACTGATTTGGCTGCATCTTAGTTGTGGTAAGCTGGCTCTTCGTTGCAGTGTGCAGGGTTTTCTCTAGTTGCAGCACACAGGCTCTAGAGCACTTGGGCTCCGGAGTTGTGGCGCACAGGCTTAGTGGCCCTTGCACCAGATGGGATCCTGGCTCCCTGACCAGGGATCAAATCCACATCCCCTGCATTGTAAAGCGGATTCTTAACCACTGGACCACCAGGGAAGTCCCAACCTCACCGCAGTTTTTATTTGCATTTCTCTAATAATTCAAAGTTAGCATTCTTAATACTGACCCCATTCTGACCCTCAGAGAAAAACACTTAAAAGAGTCAAGCTCCCATAAAGAACCACAAGGGGACAGAAGCAGGCCCCCAGGTACAATGACCACAGAATGACCCTCTAGCACAGAGATACTTGTCACCTGTACAGAGCTGAACCCCCTTCCATCACTCACCCAGGACCTGCCACCAGTGGGTGATCAACAAATATTGGCTGAACTGGATCCAAACCCTGGAAAAAGTTAGGATGGAGAGGCTCCCCAGGGGATGTTTGGCCTCTGGTCTCTGTGACCAGAGAGTGATTCTCCCTGTGACCACGGAGTGATAAAGTGGGCCTTGAGTCCAGGGCAAGTGACAAGTGTCAGATCACCTGAGAAGCAGAGGCACTGCCAGACGTTCTAAAGAAGGATCCCAGAGGAGAAACTCAATCTTCCACGACGCTAGAAGGACTTCGTGTCTAGTAACATGGAGACAAGATAACCTGAAATGCTCACACTACAAAATATCCAGAAATAATGGCTGAAACATACCAACACCCCTTTAGATATATAGGTCAGCTCAGTGAGAAAGTTAAGAGAAATTCTCAAGGGCCAAAGCTAAAGAGGAAACTGAAAGTCAGACTGCTAAGTATGTGAACTAACACTGCAGTGCCCCTGACAACGAAAGGGTGGGACAGGTGCCCATTTTAGTCCCTAGATCTTCACCCTCAGTGAGAGTGGGTCAGAACACATCTATCCACTAACGCAGAAAGAAGAGAACAATGGGATTTGATCTGTCGTGGCCCTGTTTCTAGATTAGAAAACCAAAAAAGCAGTTTTCCCTGGTAATTCATAACCAAAGATCTGCCCTCAAACGGGTTTACAGGTCAGTTTTATACTACCCTTCAAGTTTTCAGACTTGTGTACACCAGCATCAGCTGGACACACAGATTTCCGGGCTCTACCCCCAGAATTCCTAATTCAGAAGATGAGGGATGGGACCAAGAATTTTCATGTCTAAGTTCTCAGATGCTTTTGGTCCAAGGACCACACTTGGAGAACCATTGCTGTCAATGAAGCAATTAATACACAAAAGTAATTTCCCTCTAGTAATACCCCTGGACACTAAGCAAAAGTGAATACAAAATCTCTAGAGCAGGAGTGAGCCAACTATGACCCTCAGGGCCAAATCCCACCCGCCTGCAGGCCAAATCCAGCCACATCCATTCAGTTACTTATTTCTGGTTGCTTCTGTTGCACAACAGCAGAGCTGAGTTGTTGCATCAGAACCCACAATATTAAGCATATTTGTTACCTGGCCTTTTACAGAAAAAGCTGGCCAACTTCTACTCTAGAGGTAACCGAGGCCACACAAAATTCCCAGAGATTCAATTCTCCTAAAGATGAGCTTAAAATCCAAAATTACAATATACACAGGGAAACAGTCTACTATATGTGAGAATAAATAGACACAACTAGCAGAATCAGATATAAGAACTTCAGATAAAGGAATTGTAATATACAGATTATAAATGTAACCGAGGGGCAGAGCTTGCATTTAGCAACTCTAAGGTCAATCAAGTGTGAGATCCACTGTGTGCCAGGCTTTGGGCCAAGTGTTTTTACATGGTCCAAATCCTTTTCACATGAAGAACTCCACATCAAGTATGAGACTGAGGCTCAAAAATGTTTCTTCATCTTCCTAACTTTATACAGCAAATATGAAACAGAGCCAGGATGAAACCTAGGCTTTGGCCAAAACCCAGTTCTAGAAGGTTCTAGAGCATCTGACTCACTTGGTGATCCACAGTAGGGGCTGGAAGCTCATAACTTGCAGTACCCAGCTAAATATGGAGAACCCAACAATCTCCTGAAACTACATGCAAAATGCTATGTGTCTCAATCAACAGTGTTCCTGAAGAGAGGATACATAGCTTTCATCAGATTCTCAAAGCCGAAGAACCCCACAGATAGACAGATCCAAATGCAAACCTTCTTGCCACACCACACCAGAACCCTGTTAATAACTAACATTTCTCGTGCATGATGTTAAGCACCATTTGAAATTTGTAAGAATATGCTTGTTTAAATCCCACACAATCCTTTGAGGAAGTACTTTTTACCATCCCCATTTTACAGATGAGAAAACTGAGGCTACAGAAGGGTCAAGTAACTTGCCTGGGGTCCCACAATTAACAAGTGGCAGAACAGGAACCTCAGAGTAGAACCCACTCACCTGCACGCTTTAACTCCTGCCTCCTGCTGCATGTAGTAAGCAGCCATCCAGTTCTGAAACCAATTACTTATCCATACAAGTTTGGAGGGCCTGGGGTCTTTCCTATCTACCCTGGAGCCATTTCTACATGCACAATAAACATGAGGGTACTTCTACTCTCATTTCAGAGCACAGCTCCCTCCCAATTCCAATCTTCATGTCCAGAAAAAAATTTTAAGGCCAGCCAGACATGAATAGGACACTTCTCGGGGTGTGAGCATTATCCTGTCCCCCACCACCTTGCCCGGCGCCAGCCCAGACACCAACTACCTACTTGGCTGCTGCTTTGCTCATCTCCAGCGTAAACACACATTTACCCAATTTTTCAGAATGAGCAATATTTACTCAACAGCCCAGAATGGCTCATATGGAACTATTAAACCCCATTGCCTCAGTCTGCAGCTTGGAGTGCGATAATGAATCAGTATTTTGGAGTGATTACGATGCTAATAAGAATGTGTGAGGCACAGAATATCACTATGCAGGGGCAACCGCCAAATCCCCTGGACTCCCTGCCTCCGAATCTCTCATTCGGGAATTGCACCATTCCGGAGACCAGCCTGCCTGGGAACCTCCAGCCCCCGAGGCGGGCCATGCTTGAGTTACTGGAACACAAAGCAGATGGAAAACAGAAGCCTACCATTTTGCAGAGGGCGGGCCCCGCTATGCCAGCCCTCATCAGAAATGTGGGGAGTGACGGTGCCCACCTCCTGACAGCCCCAAAGGCCCCAGAGCTCCCTATTCTGGAAGGACGTTGAGTTTCAGCACAGCATTTCACACACTCAAACATGCACAAATATTGGAGAAAAAAATACTTGTTCCCTCAGGCTGCATGCCTGAAGCAATGTTGGATCTGGTGGATTTTTTTTTCTTTTGGATCTTTCTCTTTTCACAAGCCCCTAGGTAAATATAAGTGGCAAAAAGAAAGCATATATTTGAATGTGGTGAGGCCTCTCCTGCTCCTCTCCCCATCTGCCCAGAAAAATCACTCTATTCCTGTCTCTGCCTTGACCTGTTCCATCCTGTACACTGATATTTTCTGGATGCCTGGAAAGGCCAGGCATGCACTTTCCAGCCAGGGGAGAGTGGTGGATGCAGCTGAGTCTCCTTATCTAGGCACTCCCCCCACCCCGGCCCCGAGGCCCTTAAACCCCTCCAGTTCTCCTCTTTCACCCCTCCAATGCCCACTTCACCCAGTCACAGTTACCCTCTGTTTCAGAATAAAGACCTCAGCAGGGTCTACGAGCCCCATTTGAGTCAATCCTGTCTACCCCACTTCAGCCACACTTCTCAGAACCAGAGGTATGTCTTCCCACCCGAGGACCTTTGCCTGTGTTGCTCCCTTCTTCTGCCTGGATGACCGCGGCCCCTCTTCACTTGGCTAACTCAGGAGTCCTTCCTTAACTTCCGGATTAAATCTGTTATACAGTATCATCATTCCTAGATCATTTCCTCCACAGCCTTTTACAGGGTTTGCAATTTCAAATATGTGTGATTATTTGATTAATGTCAGTCTCTTGAGGGATTTCACTTCTAAGCACCGTAAAGACCAACAGTGCCATCAGGGCAGACAGCATGTCAGTGCTGATCACCAGGGCATCACAAGGGCATAGCCTGGACCTGGCACATAGTAGGTGCTGGATAAACACAGATGACTAATTGACTGCGTGAATAAATTCCTGTGCCCCAGCCCCTCCCATACTACTTCCTTTGGCTGTTTCTTCACTGAGCTAGACCTCATAGCTTTTCAAGCCTTTTCTACAAGGCCCTGTCTTATCTACTGCAAAGTGTCACGTTCACATTACAAGCACCAAATAAATATTTGATCACAATAAAATGTTTGTGGATCCTCAACCAGAACAGCCCCGTACCCTTTCCTTGGTTTGGCTGAGCGTTGAGAGTGTTTGTGTGTGTGTGTGTGTGTACATCTATATTTCTACAGCAGAGTCTTCAACAGAAACATACACACCAGCACAGGCAGAAAAATACATACACGTGAACGTGTCCATCACATTCATCTGAAAAGGGTTAAGTGAGAAGCCCCTGCACGCTGGCACAAGTGCTGGAGGAAGAAGAGGGTACCAAACAGACTTGCTATGGGCTGCACACGAGCTTGCTCTGTGTTAGTCCTCAGTTAAATGCTTCCAGGCCAATTCACTGATCTAATCCAACCATACTTCCTGAGAGAGGCTTTGAGGCTCTGAGAGACAGAGAAGCTGAGGCACAGAGGAGAGAGCACTGGCCTGAAGTCTCACTGACAAGGGCAGAATTTGAACCCAGGACTACTTGACTTTGGAGCCAGATTCTTGGTCTTGAGAAAAGAGCCAAAGACATAAAACCAGAAATGCAATTTTTTTCCCATCACTGGAGTGTTTTAAAAAACACCTAGAGATGCCCAGGGACATGGTCTGGCTGAGGAAAGAGTGATCCATTCACTTCATGGAATATTAGACCAGTAAAACACTTGATCTGAAGACAATGATGATGTGGAAAAGGCCAATGCCAGTGTTAAGTGAAAAGACCACAAAACAGAAGTAGTCATACTTCTGATGGCAAACCAGGACAGGCAGACGGAGGCACACTGAAGCGCTAAGGGGACCCTGTGTTGCTGGCATCTTCTTCCTCTCCTTTTCTCGTTCTAAAATCCTCCACGTGGCAATATGGCTTTTATAAGATGAAATTAATTTTTAAAATCCCTTCTTTTCCTTTCAGTCACAGGATTCCCTGATAATCCTCTGTGGTCAATGCCTTCCTCCCTACCCCACAAACCAAAAAAGCTTTCTTCAGCTCCTCTTGGTCCTCTAACAACTCAGGAAGGAAAACAGGAAAAAGAAGGCAGAGAAGGCAGGAAAAAGAAGACGTGGTGCTATTGCATGCAGGGATCCTAGGGATGCAGAACTGGGGAGGAGTGTGTGTGTGTGTGTGTGTGTGTGTGTGTATACACACACCAGTGAGTGTATGTACACGTGTGCAGGGATCCTAGAGATGTAGAACTGGCAAGGAGTGTGTGTGTGTGTGTGTGTGTGTGTGTGTATGCATCAGTGAGTATATGTACATATGTATGCAGAGATTCTAGAGATGCAGAACTGGCAAGGTGTGTGTGTGTGTGTGTATACGCACCAGTGAGTGTATGTACACATGTGTGCCAGGATCCTAGAGATGCAAAACTGGCAATGAGTGTGTATATATATGTGTGTGTGTGTGTGTGTGTGTGTACGGACCAGTGAGTGTATGTGCATATGCATGCATGTAAGTGCATGCGTGTGTGCCTGTGGCTGAGGATGCCGTGGGCCTGTGGCTTTCCAAGCAGTCTTACCAACCAGAGCCTGGCTTCCACACAGCTACAGTGAGGAAAATCCCAGAGCCACCTCCAAGTAGGGGAGGCACCCCAAGGCAGAGAAATAGCAGGTGTCATCACTTGCTTTCTTTCTAAGGCCTCGAGCTCCTCTGGTTGGAGGAAACGTTACCGTGTCATTTCCCTTCATCTTTATCACTGACACCTGGCCATCTGGAGGATCAAATGGATAACAGGGAGAAAAGGGGGAGCAGGCATCAAGCCTCTCTGCTCCTGATGGCAGCCGCAGCAGCCTAACTCCTGCCCTGGCTCTCGGAGAAGCAGCCTTGTCTTGTCCACACTGCACAGAGGCCACAGGCTCCAACGGAGCCTCCCAGAGTGGGCTGGGCCAGCATGGGTCTGAGGGAAGTAGAATTTGCTCCTTTCAGTATCTTCACATCAAATTCAACCCCTGCTTCTCAGTGAGGTCCTGAAAGTTTAGGAGTTGCTCCCCAAAAGTTTCTGGGAGCAGCAAAAGTGTTGTGCCATCAACAGATATTTATTGAGCATCTAAGATGTGCCAAGCTCTGTGCATGTGACAAGAGTCAACAAGACAGACACAAACGCTGCCCTTATGGGTCTTAAAACAGACAAGGCAAGCAATCCCAATGAACTGTGATGTAATAATTATGGGGGAAGCCCCCTGATCCTGCCAGAAGGTTCAGGAAAGCCTCCGAGCTTGGAGATGTGAAGGATGAGGGAAATTTGTCAGGCAGAGTGATGACAAGAGAATTCCTGGCAGGAGGAACAGTATATGCAAAGTCTGGAGGTAAGAAAGCATAAGGCATTTGTGGACCTGATAATAATTTAAGTCTGGATGGGGAGCTGGTGACAAGGAAGTGTAGTAAGAGATGAAATGGTGGAGGCAGATGCACGTGCGAGGAGGTAACCACAACAGGTCTTGTAAGCCAAGGTATAAATTTGGACTTCATCCCTTAAGCAACAGGGAGTCATTGAAAGTTTTTAAGTGGAGGAGAGGGTGTGGTGACCTGATTTCACTTTTCAATAAAGCTCACTCAAGGTAGAGCTCAGGGCCCTCAACTCTTGGTTTTAACTTCAGAATCAAGCAAGGGCATCACCATGTGACCTAAGTCACTGCCCCTTCCCCACCATGGTTTCCTGAGGATGCATGCCTTCTACACAGAGTCCTGTTACTAACCAAAAAAACCATGTAAGCTGGGACGGATGCCTGGAATTCTTACCCCAGGCAACACCTCTCCAACCCTCAGTCTTGCCCATCTGAGGTAAGATTCAACCTGCTTCCTCCAATTGGGAGGGTTAAATGAGCTCAGATTTGTCAGGTGAGCTCAGATTTGTCAGGGGCTCAGCAGGGCACTTGGTGCTGGAAAAGCACTTGATAAATAGGCTACTAAAATGTTTCTTTTCACTAGTTTAGAACCTCCTTAAGCAGTGAGACAGACTTGAAGACCCAGGGCCCACACGTCCAATTTGATATTTATGAATAGGCAAACCTGTTGTGTGCCCAGCATTTAATTATTTTCAATTTCTTCCCTGCATTTACATCTTAAAGGAATGTTCATAAAACCCAAGTTTCTGGCTTCTCTTGAAAACCTGAACCATCTGCTTAAACCCACTACAGCACAGGCCCTCAAGCACCCTTGAAGGCGTGACCAGCGTCTTCTACCCCAGCTCCAACTGTCAGACCAGCTGGAGGGTGACCTCAAGGTGGGGAGCTTCCCAGAGCTCAGGGCTAAAGATGCTAAATCTGGGTAGGAGGCAGTCAGGGGACAGAGGGGCTGCCGGGCGGAGCCCCCTTTCTGGCACAAAGGCCCCCTCAACCCACTTTCTCTTTGGTAATATCCCTTCCAAATCATCCCATCCTTCCTTCAATATCTAAGGAGTTTTGCACTTAAAAAAAAAAAAAAAAAAACCAGCTCCATTCTGTGGCCCTGAAGGCCCTGTGTGATCTGACCTCTGTTACCTCTTAAATTCATCTGCCACTTCCCCACCTCTAGGATGCAGAGAGCCATGAGTCGGGGGCAGGTGGGCGGAGTGGAAATCCAGCAAAGAAAGAAGAGGTTGGAAATAACTTGTCTCATTTTGCAGATGAAGATAACCGAGGCATAAATGAGATCCTCACTGACATCAAAAGGGTCCAGGAATCAGCCAGTGGTCCTCCACCCATCACTAGGAGGGCCTGGCTATCTCTGCCTAACAGCCCCTCATCAGAAGGGCCTTGGCCTTATCAGGACATTTGCAGGACACGGTCCTCTCCCACTCACAAACCCACCATGCTCAGTGGAGGTCTGCAAATATTTGTCAGAAACCAGGTCCGGTTCCAGAAAGGGAAAAGTAACCCTCCTGCCCCAAAAACCCTGCAGAGGGGCCTCCTTGGCTTATAAGCACCTCTCCAGCTGGCGAGCATGGCAGGTGCCCTTATCTGCAAGGATGCAGCAAAATGCTCCCTCGGGCCCCACCCTCTCGGCTGCCCTCCTCTACCTTCTCTTGGACCTGCAATCTGAGAATTGCTCCATCCCTCTCTCTCTCTCTCTCTCTCTCTGTTCCTCTACTATGTTCTCCCTTCCTCCCCAGCCAGGGAAATGGGGGGTAAAAAATCTCCCAAGATCCCCAATTTAAAATAAAATCAGATCTTTTTCTCTCCCCTTCTTTACTACCTAATAACCACACTTGTGTGAAGTTGATGCTCTACATAACGAAAAGAGAAGCCTCCTTGGAGAGGGTACAATCAGACAATTTTTAAGATCACGGAGCATTAGACCATTCCCAACTGGGTTTACTAATCAAACAGCCAAATCCTTCATAACCAGCCAATCCCTACAGGGCAATTAAATCCTTCCCCTTTAAAACACTTGCCACACTGTCTGGGGACAGAAAGAAAAATTTGCAAAATTCATTTGATAAATTAGCCAGGGAAAAGAAAGGAGTGAATCAAGCTTTGTTCTTTTCATTTTTTTTAATTATGGAATTCACAATGCCTGAATAATGTTTAATAAGAACTATGAAAATTCCTAACAGTATTACAACACAACACAAAAGAATTAACCTGGTTACCGTGAAAAATTGCATATTTAATTAAGAACAGAGAGTTCAAAACTATCCAGAGATTTCAAAAGTGCTGTTGCCTGAGGGGCCAAATTACATGCTTCCAGGGCTGCTAACGGAGTTAGCGCGTTCAGTCATTACCCAGGCGTTCCCATTAAGTGACTCTGGGCAGATGACATCAAATTCATTTCAAAAGCACCAGGAACTGAAGCATTCACTTGGGTAGTTTAAGGGAAGGCAACTATCCTGCTGGTACAAATCAGACCCCTTGTTGATAAAGGCAATAATTAAAGAATAATGTTAATTAGCTGCTTTTATTTGAAGAAAAGTACGGTAGTTGGAGGGCTTCCAGGCTGTTGAGGTGGGAGTCGCTCTTTCTGGAAAAAGTGGAGGCTGCTGGAGGGAATGGGGAGCCTGGGGACCCACAGGAAGAGAGAAAGATGGCAGGGGCAGGGGTGGGGAGACAAGACAGGACCAGTTAAGGAGGATGTTGGCCTGGGCTGCCCGAGGCCTGGGTCCCCATGTTAGAATCAGCCTGGTCGCCCCAAGGCCTTCAAGGGGAGCAGCTCAGAGAGCCATGAAAGATGGCCCTGCCAGTCTCTTGAGCACCGTCACCGTCAGGCCCACTTCCACCATGGCAGACTCTGGCCAACTCAGATCTCCCTGTTCAACTACTTCCCGTCACAGCCACTCCCCTCACCCTGCCATCTCTGTAATACCTGCCTCCCTTACACAACCTCCTGTCTCTCTTCATGGCCTATCACACTCGGTGCTGAATCACCACCACTTACTAGAGCAGACTGTTTTCCTAAAGATGGCTACCACAATATCCCTCATGCTCTTCCCGCACTGTGATCTTGACGCTCCTTCCATCAAGCAGCGTGGTCTACATCCCCTCGTTTGGAACCTGGGTGGTCTTTGGTAGCTGCCTTGACCAACAGAGAAGATGGAAATGACACCAGCGACTTCCAAGGCTAGATTAGGAAAACACCTTCTCTTCACCTCACTCTCTTCAGGACATTCACCCTTGGAATCTGGCCACCATGCTGTGAGGAAGCCCAACGTAGTCCACACAGAGAGACCATATGAAGAGGCTACACGTCGGTGCTCTGGCTGGTAGCTGAGGTCTCAGCTGACAGCCAGCATCAACTGCTAGATGTGTGACTTGTTGAGTTACCCCCAAACTGTGAATGTTCCCAGCTGAAGCCCCAGATAACACAGAGCAGAAACAAGCTGACTCAGCTGGGCTCTGTTCTAATTCCTGACTCTCAAGATCCTGACTCACAATGTAAATAGTTATTTTACCCAGTAAGTTTTGGGGTGGTTTGTTACACAGCAGTAAATAACTGATACAGTAACATAAATCACACATTTTAAGTACTATCCTCATCCCCAAAATCTCTCTTTCCTCACAGACCTAGTGACGAGGCCCAGGACAAGAAACAGATCAGTGGATCTGACCGCTAGTGACAAGAACTTCTCACAAAGAAAGCCATAATTAACCTCCACCTATGGCACCCCACTCCAGTATTCTCGCCTGGAAAATCCCATGGACAGAGGAGCCTGGTAGGCTGCAGTCCATGGGGTCGCTAAGAGTCGAGCAACTCTTAGCTAAGACTGAGCAACTTCCCTTTCACTTTTCACTTTCATGCACTGGAGAAGGAAATGGCAACCCATTCCAGTGTTCTGCCTGGAGAATCCCAGGGACAGAAGAGCCTAGTGGGCTGCTGTCTATGGGATCGCACAGAGTCAGACACGACTGAAGCAACTTAGCAGCAGCAGCAGCAATGTCTCTTTAGTCAACTCTCAACAGCCCCTGGGTGCTTGCTTCCCTGGTGGCTGAGAAGGTAAAGAATCTATCTGCCTGCAGTGCGGAAGACCTGAGTTCATATCCCTGGTCTTGATCCCTGGTCTGAGAAGATCCCCTAGAGAAGGGAATGGCTACCTACTCCAGTATTTGTGCCTGGAGAATTCCATGGACAGAGGAGCCTGGGGGGCTACAGTCCATGGGATTGCAAAGTATTGAACACGGCTGACTGACTTAATACTTCCACGCCTTTCAACAGCCCCTGGGATCCCTAAGCACCTGCTGTGTGCAGGGACAGGAAGGACTCGGCAGACCACAGGGTCTAGCGTGGAGGGGAGATAAGACAGGAAGCACCATGGTGTGGAAAACAAACTGAGACCCCACACAACTAAGCGCTCTGCCTAGGACCCATGGCTGGTTCAGGCTCTGATCCACCAGACTCCAGTGAAGTGGTTTGATTCTCATTAGCAAGGTGCTTAATTAGGGCAGCTCATCAATATATCCCAGAGAAACAAATTATGCCCTGGCCCAAGCCCACTTACCTGCTGGCAGCTGGGCCAGCCCCAACCCACTAAATAGGCTATCCTGGGCAGGATGCAAGGGAACACGCACTGATGGGGCAGCTGGGCTGGCTCTAGGGACTCAGGGGCGAGGGGCGGGGGGAGCTGCCTCCCCCGGAGCACCCCACCTTGGAAGCCAAGAGGGAAGCAGGAGCTGGGCCTGGGTTTCTCTCCTCCCTGCTCTGGGGAGGCAGAAGGCCTCTGAAGGCCTCACCCACCACGAGATGCCAAGATGCTCTGCTCTGCTCAGAGAGTAATTTTTTTCCAGAGATGAATTTTGCAAAGTAGGCCAAGGGCTGTGGGACCAACCCCCTTGCTTGCAGAGGCTGAGAACACCCTTCCAGGGACAGCGCTAGTTCAGCGAGGCTCACAGGCTGCTGGCCCAAGGGGCCGCGGGTCCAGCTACCCCAGGATGTGAAGGGCAGAAAACAGGCCTGGCTCCTCTCAGGAGTCCCTGCACAATCACCAGCTCTGACCTTGACTCCTGGAACCCTGACATCTCGGCTGCTTATCAGTGCCCACTCCCCGGAATCCTGGCCCTTGCCTCCACTCCTGCCAGCCGGCACTGTTCATTGTGAACAAAACATCAGCACATAAGACCTTTGCAAGGCAAATCTGCATGTAGTCCCTTCCCAATTGTACAGTCTCTGCTTTGGGTAGTCACAGGAATACCAAGCGGCAGGAGAACCTACAAACATAGGAGGAACTCTGGAGTCAGACTGACCCTGCTCAGCGACCCTGGGCCAGTAACTTGACCTCTTTGTGCCTCACCTTTCTCCTCTACGAAACGGTAGCATTAATAGTGTCTACATCACAGAACTGTTATGGAAATTACCTCATTTAAATGATGGTTTTCTTTTTAATATTTACTTTTATTTATTTATTTTGCTGTGCTCGATCTACTTGTGGCACATGGGATCTTTGATTTTGGTTGTAGCATGTGAACTCTTTAGTTGCAGCATGTGGGATCTATTTCTCTACCCAGGGATTGAACCTGGGCACCCTGCGTTAAGAGCATGGTGTCTTAGCCACTGAATTACCAGGAAAGTCCTTAAATGATATTTATTAGGAAGTACCTAAGAGCTGGGCCTGACACAGAGCCACCTCTGATAAATTGTTAAATTTAAAACCAAAAACAAAAAAATACAAAAAAACCCCACAAAAACCTTCAGCACTCCTTTCATCCCTAACAGTCATGTAAATTCTGCCCATTTTCCGGAATGGTTGCACTGAGGCCAGACAGGGCAGAATCACCTCCACACCAGTCACTATGTCAGCACAGCTGGTCCCTAGAGTGAAGCTGCAACTCATATGCCTATGGAGGCTGCACAAATAGCATCAGTGGGACAACTGGGCCCAGCGGGGGCTGTGTAAAATGGGAAACCCTCTCCATTCCCATCCCCATTACACATCTCAGCTGACTGCTGCCCTGTCTGAAATGCAGGCCCAGGCATGCTGGCTCTTCTGCTGAAGAGAAGCCAGGAACCTCAGTTTTTACATCGTAACCTCTGATCTGGGCACCAAATATTCAGCATTCAACCAACTGCCACACTAGTTACTGAAGCTAATACAGAGTAATGAGTTCACCATCTGATGAGGGAGACCAGCAAGGCAGCAGGGAATCAACCGGTGGCCTAGAAAAGCAGCCCAGGCCAGGGATGTCCAAGCAGGAGACCGAGGGTGCCCAACTCAGCACTGAGTCAGGGAAGGAGGGCTGGGGCCAGCAAAAAACAAGGGGAACAGTATCTCAGGCAGAGAACAGCAAACGCAAAGGCTGCAAAGTATAAGGAGCGTGGTAGTTTGGGGATAGAAAGGATATAGGAGTTTGGGGAGCAAGACAGAAAGCTGAGGCTGGAGACTATGTAAGCAGCTGGTAGATTTTCAGAAGCTATAGAAACTCCTGGGGCATAATCCCATCTCTACTGGGGAAAGGCTGTATGTTTATGTGGAGCCTCTAGACTTCTCTGGGCGCTTGTGGGTTAGCAGGTCGCTCTCACTGGAGCAGGTGTGCAGCCCTCGGACAGCCCCAGAGAAGCCATATGGAAAGCACCCCCTTGAAGGAAGAGAGTCCTTAGTTCTCTGCCTCCATAGCCTGAAATCATCACTCCCACTACTGAGGAGAGAGGTAATACGGAGCAGGAGTGACAGCAAGGGATAGAATAACATTGACGGAACACTTGGTACATGCTAGGCTCCAAGCTGAGCCCTTCACATAGATTACCTCATTTCCTCTACTCTATGAGGTGACTATTATTGCTTTCCCCATTTCACAGGGGAGGAAACTAAGGCATGAGGCATGGCTTCAGCACACAGGCAAGAGAGGAGACAACCTGTCTGTCAGAAGCCCCACTCTACCCCTGAACTGAGCTAGCAACCCGACGTTTCTTCCTCCTGAGGGATCAAGTTGGGGCTAGGGAGAAAGGTGGGTGCAGCCGCCAGCTCTGAGGAGAAGGACCTGCCGGCTGACCCTGCATTACCCGGAGTTACCGCCAATGCAGCAAGATCAATACTTGTGAGCTTTGGGGCTGTGCTGAGCTTTGGGGAAATCATTAAATGCTATACCAAACTAGCCAAAAAATAACTGCATGGCAAGGAGACCAAAAGGAGCTGCTGCTTGGGATACACACTAAGGTGCCTGCATGGACAATGACACACACATGAGTGTACACACAAGTCACCCATGTGTAGATGCAGATACATAGACACATGTTCAAAGACACTCAGAAAGACATGAAGACACACTCAGACAGACAGAAGCATGCTAATAGACACAAGGACAGGCACACATGCAAATGTGCAAAGACCTGCAAACATAAAAAAGACAAAGTTGCACACACAGAAATACAATCACGTGACATTCGCATCCACCCGTTTATTCACCTGACTGGTACTTTTTGAGGCTACTGTGTATGTGCTCAGCCCTCAGCTGCCAGATTCTGGGGACAAGCCGCTCTGTGCCCTCATGGAGCTAAGAGTTCACAGAAGGAGGCAGTAGTTAATTAGAGCTGTGTATGATACCTGTCATGTTAAGTGCTGTAGAGATGGACCCCACCATTTCGAGGGAGAGTGGGGAAGCTGCCCTGAGGAAGTGACCCTGAGCAAGTTCCCAGGGCCAGGAGGGAGGCGACAGGGGATGAGAGGGAACAGTGTCCCAAGCTGGGGGAGCAGCAATGTGCAGGGAGGGGCGGTGCAGAGGAAAATGCAGACAGACGTGTGAGTCTGGAACATGGAGGGCCCAGAGAACACGGCTCAAGATCAAGGTCGAGAGCAGAGGACGCACTAGAATGAAGCTAGTATAATTCGGAAGGTGATTCCAGTAAGTTATGTACTAATAGAAAGAGCACCAAAACACAGAGAGCAAAACTGACAGGAAGGAGGGAAGAAGTGGATAATTCAACAATAGTAGAGACTTCAGTAACCTACTTTAAACCGTGGATAGAACATCTAGACAGAAGATCAAGAAGAAAACGTGCACTACTATAGACCAGATGTGGAGGGTGGAGGCCAGCTGTGCTGAGCCCAGTTCATGCTAGGGCTTCTTCTCCAAAGGCAATAGGGAACCGGTTCCTAATAATCCCACTAGCTTCCACATGTCAAAAGGAGTAGGGTAGGTCAGAGTCTGTGCGTGCATGCTAAGTCACTTCAGTCGTGTCCAACCCTTTGTGATCCCATGGACTGCGGCCTGCCAGGCTCCTCTCTGTCCATGGGATTCTCCTAAGAAGAATACTGGAGTGGGTTGCCATTTCCTGCTCCAGGGGATCTTCCCGACCCAGGGATTGAACTCATGTCTCTTATGTCTCCTGCACTGGCAGGCAGATTCTTTACCACTGACCTACTACCAGCATGCTTCCCAGAGTCAGTACAGGTAAACAAATTGGGAGACCAAAGTCCAGGGAGGAGTGATGGGGCATGATGGGTTGCTGGCTGGCTAAGTAAATGAATGGATAGATGGAAGGATGGATAATTAGATATATGGATGGATGACTGGATGGATGGATGAAGTCAGCAGGAACAGAAAGTAGATAGCTGGATAAACCGCTCAGTGGGTGGATAAAAATGGGTAAGTGAGCAAATCTATGAATGAACGGATGATGGCAGACACCTGGACAACCAACCTCGCCAGACTTCCAATGTGTGGGTGGCCACAGACAAAAAGGGAAGAAAACTTATATTTATTGTGTGCTCCAGCCCACATTCCCAATAATACCCCAGGTAGATATCCAACCCCTCTCCTACCCAACGGGATCCCCACATATGACAGCCAGGACCTGGTCGGACAGAGTACCCTCATGTGGCCTGTACTCTGATATCTACACCATTTTAGTCACCTCATCTTTTCATGGTCCTTACTATTGAGCAACATTTGAAGACATGCTAGAAACCAGACCCACAAGGCTAGTGTGCAAAGAGCCCTTCTGAGAACATAACTCAAGCCCCACTGCACCACCTTGAACCTGTTCCATTTTTGAGGAGGGGAATACAACACCCCTTGGCCACTGTGTACCTGCCACGAGAGGCCTCTAAATCACCAGCTGGCCATCTGCACAAGGGAAATAACCACTCCCTTCCTAAGGAAGCGCAACTACCACTTGGCTGGGGCATCAGGAACGTCCCCATGGAAACCTTCTCCCACCCTCCCCTCCTTGAATGATGTAGTCTTCAATACACTTGTACACACCCAAAGGCTTCTCACCACTAAGACCCTCTCTGGACAGAGATAACACATCAGACTGTCAAAGAAGCTCTCTTTTATCTCTTTTCCAAACATTCCCTCCCTTCCTTCACTGTTCCCTATCAGGCTGAACCCAGGGGGAACCAAGCACACTCTGGATCCTGTTTCTCCACTGCTTGAAACCCTCAATGTCGTCTCCCTTTCCTGAGAATATAATCCAGCTGAATCCATCCCCTACCACGGTCTACAGGGTCTACCTTCCACTCAGACCTCATCTCGTCTCCTACCTTCCCTTCCCGGACCATCTTGTCCCAGCCATACTGGCCTTCCTTCAGGTCCTAGATGTGCCAAGGGGATTCCCACCTCAGGGCCTTTGCACACCACTGTTCCTGTAGCTGCAAAGTCTCTTCTACCTGAACTTTGCTGACTGGCTCCTCATTTTTCAGGCTTCAGCCTAAATGTTACCTACTCAGTAACCACCCTGAATAAACAGATGCCCCTTCATCTTGATTTTAGTAACTTTTGGTCATTTCATTCCTCCACTCTTTCTATCTCAGTAATTACACATTAATCTGTTTAGCTTACCCTCTCTGTATCCAGCACCTAACACTGTGCTGGGCCCATAGCTCATACTAGACAAATATTTGCCACTTGCTGAACATAGGTCAGGTTCAGAGAAAAGACTGGCCAGACTAGATTCGAGTGCTTTGTGGCACTGGATACTCCCCAACAATCCAGCCTCCATTTCCTCATCTGTAAAGTGGGGCAACACCAGTACCTACTGCAAAAGGTTGTTGTGAGGATAAAAGGAGAGAATGGGGTATTGACAAACCGGGGCGTAGACTCCCAGCCCAGCACTGAGGGGAAGCCAGAAGAGTGAGGAGACAGATACCTGAGTGTCAGAGGCTATTTCAGAAGCAGCTGTGGCCCCAAGTCTTGCCTTCCAGAAACCAGAGCGATGAGTTAAGTTTCACCATGAAAGGAAAGAGCTTATGGAGCCAAATATCAAATGTGGAGTATGCGTGATACAGCCAACGAAAGAGGGCTAGATTTAACAGTTCAAAAAAAAAAAAATCTAAAAAACTTTTTTAATAAAGCCTACAAGTCTATCCCCTTCTTTCTTTATCAACGACACGATTTATTGACCGAGGAAGCCATATCGACTAAATAAATCTTGATAATGACCAAGGCAGCAATCAATACCTGCTTATTATCAGCCCGGACGGAGAATTTCATTTTGCGGAACGCAGGCCCAAAGACAGGGCGCACCACGCAGTTCTGGACTCCGGCGGGTGGGCCAGGGATGGATGGCTGGATGGTGCTCATTTTCCAGGACAGGAGACAGGAATCTTTCCTGTGTTATTAATAACCTCCCACCTGCCACCCTACCCCATGTCTCTCATGCTTGTGAGTCTGGATTCATTTCCATGAGTTGACAATGATGAGGTGTTTTAAGATGTTTAAAAATAAAGAGGAAAGCACAAGCATAATGACTATAGGTGGGGAACCCTGAAAGCGGGGCAGGGAGTTGGGAGATGGGCTCCAGAAGAGGTAGCTCTGGCCCCTAGTGAGTCAAGAGCAGGAACATTGAGTGCCCAACAGACCTGAGTCCTGGATTAGAATTCAAGCTCTGCTGCTTGCTGACAATATGGCCTTGAACCTAACCTTCTGTGCCTCAGTCTGCTCAACTGTAAAAGCAGGATAGTAGTAGTTTTCTTGTGCTATGGTTGTGAGAATTAAACGAGATAATATTCGTTAAGGGCTCTAAACACTGTTCAGCATGCATTAAAGGTTGAAAGAACTATTTGTTAAAAAACTGTCAGGACTTCTGAGCAGAGAGCTTCCTTCTGATGTTCCAAAGCAAACGCCAGGCCTGGTCTTGCTTCGGCCAGCCAAGTGGTATTTGGAGAGGCCTGACCTCCCATCCACTGTCTCTCTGCAAGGATCTGGGCAACCTTACTGCTGGCTAGTGATGACCAGGAGGTGAATAAAAAAAACAATGATGATGACTATGATAATAAAAGCAATAATAGATGCTCTCGTTTCCTAGGAATGACCATGCTCTGTGCTAAGAGCTTTCCATGCTTCACTGCATCAGTTCACTTCAGTCGCTCAGTCGTGTCCAACACTCTGTGACCCCATGGACTGAAGCATGCCTCCCTGTCCATCACCAACTCCCAGAGTTCACTCAAACTCATGTCCATTGAGTCAGTGATGCCATCCAACCATCTCATCCTCTGTTGTCCCCTTCTCCTCCTGCCTTCAATCTTTCCCAGCATCCCAGTGGTTATTTCCCTTGTGCAGATGGCCAGCTGGTGATTTAGAGGCCTCTCGTGGCAGGTACACAGTGGCCAAGGGGTGTTGTATTCCCCTCCTCAAAAATGGAACAGGTTCAAGGTGGTGCAGTGGGGCTTGAGTTATGTTCTCAGAAGGGCTCTTTGCACACTAGCCTTGTGGGTCTGGTTTCTAGCATGTCTTCAAATGTTGCTCAATAGTAAGGACCATGAAAAGATGAGGTGACTAAAATGGTGTAGATATCAGAGTACAGGCCACATGAGGGTACTCTGTCCGACCAGGGTCTTTTCAAATGAGTCAGTTCTTCACATCAGGTGGCCAAAGTACTGGAGTTTTAGCTTCAGCATCAGTCCTTCCAATGAATATTCAAGACTGATTTCCTTTAGGATGGACTGGTTGAATCTCCTTGCAGTCCAGGGACTCTCAAGAGTCTTCTCCAACACCACAGTTCAAAAGCATCAATTCTTCAGCACTCAGCTTTCTTTATAGTCCAACTCTCACATCCATACATGACCACTGGAAAAACCATAGCCTTGACTAGATGGACCTTTGTTGGCAAAGTAATGTCTCTGCTTTTTAATATGCTGTCTAGGTTAGTCATAACTTTTCTTCCAAGGAACAAGCATTTTTTAATTTTTTGGCTGCAATCATCATTTGCAGTGATTTTGGAGCCCAAAAATATAAAGTCTCTCACTGTTTCCATTGTTTCCCCATCTATTTGCCATGAAGTGATGGGACCAGGTGCCATGATCTTAGTTTTCTGAATGTTGAGCTTTAAGCCAACTTTTTCACTCTCCTCTTTCACTTTCATCAAGAGGCTCTTTAGTTCTTCTTCACTTTCTGCCATAAGGGTGGTGTTATCTGCATATCTGAGGTTATTGATATTTCTCCTGGCAATCTAGATTCCAGCTTGTGCTTCTTCCAGTCCAGCGTTTCTCATGATGTACTCTGCATATAAGTTAAATAAGCAGGGTGACAATGTACAGCCTTGATGTACTCCTTTCCTCATTTGGAACTGGTCTGTTGTTCCATGTCCAGTTCTAACTGTTGCTTCCTGATCTGCATACAGATTTCTCAAGAGGCAGGTCAGGTGGTCTGGTATTCCCATCTCTGGAAGAATTTTCCACAGTTTGTTGTGATCCACACAGTCAAAGGCTTTGGCATAGTCAATAAGGCACAAATAGATATTTTTCTGGAACTCTCTTGCTTTTTCAATGATCCAACGGATGTTGGCTATTTGATCTCTGGTTCCTCTGCCTTTTCTAAAACCAGCTTGAACATCTTGAAGTTCACAGTTCACGTACTGTTGAAGCCTAGCTTGGAGAATTTGAGCATTACTTTGCTAGCGTGTGAGATGAGTGCCATAGTTTGAGCATTCTTTGGCATTGCCTTTCTTTGGGATTGGAATGAAAACTGACCTTTTCCAGTCCTGTGGCCACTGCTGAGTTTTCCAAATTTGCTGGCATATTGAGTGCACCACTTTCACAGCATCATCTTTTAGGATCTGAAATAGCTCAACTGGAATTCCATCATCTCCACTAGCTTTGTTCATACTGATGCTTCCTAAGGCTCACTTGACTTCGCACTCCAGGATGTCTGGCTCTAGATGAGTGATCACACCATCGTGATTATCTGGGTTGTGAAGATCTTTTTTGTATAGTTTTTCTGTGTATTCTTGCCACCTCTTCTTAATATCTTCTGCTTCTGTTAGGTCCCTACCATTTCTGTCCTTTATTGAGCCCATTTTTGCATGAAATGTTCCCTAGGTATCTCTATTTTCTTGAAGAGATCTCTAGTCTTTCCCATTCTATTGTTTTCCTCTAGTTCTTTGCACTGATTATGGAAGAAGGCTTTCTTATCCCTCCTTGCTATTCTTTGGAACTCTGCATTCAAATGGGTATATCTTTCCTTTTCTCCTTTGCCTTTCGCTTCTCTTGTTTTCACAGCTATTTGTAAGGCCACCTCAGACAACCATTTTGACTTTGCATTTCTTCTTCTTAGGGATGGTCTTGATCTCTGCCTCCTGTACAATGTCACGAGCCTCTGCCCACAGTTCTTCAGGCACTCTGTCTATCAGATCTAATCCCTTGAATCTATTTCTCACTTCCACTATATAATCGTAAGGGATTTGATTTAGGTCATACCTGAATGGTCTAGTGGTTTTCCCCTCTTTCAATTTAAGTCTGAATTTGGCAATAAGGAGTTCATGATCTGAGCCACAGTCAGTTACCAGTCACTGCATCAACACCCCCAAAAGGTCTCTATGAGGTAAAGGCTGTATTTAATTCACATTTTACAGATAAGGAAACTAACACTTTGAGAAATCCAGTGAATCACCCGAGGCATCCCAGTTAAGAAACAGCAAGGCCGGGGTCCAAAGCCCATGCTCAAATCATTTCAGGTACTGCTCCCAGGTAACTGAAATTCAATGGGAATTACCTCACAGAATCATCATCATCATAGTTATTATTACTGCTGTTAATAAAGATCATGATTAACAACAGTCACCATTTTGGGAAGGCTTACAGCATGCCCAGTCCTAGGCTATGTCTGTATTGGTTTGTCATTTTTTACCTCTCACAGCCTTGGAGAAAAGTACTTCTATCTCCAAGCGATTATAAAAGAAAAGCTTTATGAGGGCAAGAACTTGGTCTGTTTTGTTTACTGCTTCTCTCCCAGCACTTTACACTGCACGTGACACATAGCAGGTGCTGAATAATGTTCATCAAGTGAATGAATGAATAATCTGTCTCAACAACTCCAGGAAACTCTATTTTAGACAGAAAAACTGAGGCTATCTTAGCCATAAAAGGGAAGGGGAGACTCCAATCCTGACTTCCTGCCTGATTATAAACTAGAAGTCCCAGGGGAAGCTGAGCAGGAAATCCCCCCAACTCTAGTGATGCTGTCCAGAGACCTTGATCCCTCTTTGATGCCTGCTGGGCTGATCATATGGACCCATGAACCAGGCTTTGAGAGAAGGATGTCACCTGGATCCCAAAACATGTTAACTGGCTATCTTGTGCCCCCCACAACAGCCATCTCACAGACTGCAGGAACCTGCTTTGAGTTGTCTGTGACTGAGGCCACCAAATCACTGCTAACGGTCCACAGCCTGCCCCAGTAATTAATTAATGGATTTATTAATTAGGATGGGAGCTACTTCCCAGGCCGGAATTGGGGTCACCAGTTTCTAAAGCAAGACTCACAGAGCTAAAGATAAACCCTTGTTCACTGCGAGTCTGAGGCCTGTGCCCAATTCCCAATCACAGAGTGAGAGAATTTCAAGAGCCAGTGATGGGTGAAGAAGCTGGGGGTCTGGGAGGAGCTGGGTCCCCCAGGACTGCCTCCCAAGGTAAAGTCAAGGCAGTTGTTCCCAACTCACCCTTCCTGTGCTATTCATCCACTCCATTATCCAAATATTTATTAAGAACTTACTACGTCCTTGCCCTCCTCAGGGAGGAATATGTGTGTGTTAGTCGCTCAGTCATGTCCAATTCTTTGCGACCTCATAAACTGTAACCCACCAGGCTCCTCTGTCCATGGAATTCTCCAGGCAAGAATACTGGAGTCGGTTGTCATTCTCTTCTCCAAGGGATCTTCCCGACCCAGGGACTGAACCCTGGTCTCCTAAATTGCAGCAGATTCTTTACCATCTGAGCTATCAGGGAAGCCCAGGAAGGAATATAGATGGTAAACAAATGAACAAATACATACATATTATCACATCAGGTAAAGCAGACAGGGCAGGGGGCAGGGAGGCATTTTGGAAGCTTAGGGAGGACCTCTCCGAAGACGTAATATTTAAATAGAGGACTGAATAGACTGAGACAAACTAAGGAGATGTCTGGAAATGCAATGGGAACAGCAAGTACAAAGGCCCCAAGGCTGGAATATGTTTGGTGTGTTCAAGGAACAGTGAGGAAGCCAGACTGCTTGAATAAAAAGGGGAGGCGTGTCAGGAAATGAGAGCAAAACATAATGAAGGGATACAAAAGGGAATGGAGGACCTAATCACACAGTGGGCCCAGGTAAGAACAGGCAACCAGAAAGAGGCAACGCTGAGAGTGATACCACCCAGGCTCCCAACAAGACATAAAAGATACCTCAACTGGGCACTCTCTATGCACTAGGTGCCTTAGGTAGATGGCCAAACCTCATTTCATCTTCCCTGTAGGAAAGCATGGTCCTTTGAGAAGAAGATACAAAGTCAGGATTACAAGACAAAGAGGTTTATCAGGATCAATACCCACACCCTGCAGGAGGGAGCCAGAACAGAGAGAGGGAGGGAGGGCGTGAGTGAGAGAAGAAGGAAGGAAAGTTGGTAAGGTTGGCTGGTTAGTGGAAGCACCCTAGACTGCAGAGGAGTCCAGAGCCTGCAAATGAATCCCATGTGTCCCAGGAACCAGTCTGCTCTTAGTCCCTATTACACTCAGTCCCTGGCTGTGGCAGTTGCGGGTGATCTTCAAGGGCAGGATCTGGTGCCACCTGCCCATCACACTCCTTATAGACAAAGATCTGCAAGGTGCTTTCTCAGGGCCACCACTGGGAGGTACCATTATTATATCCACCTGACAGCTGAGAAAACCAAATCTTAGAAAGAGGAACTAACTTACCCAAGGGACACAGCTAGGAAGAAGCAGAACTGAGATTTGCATCCTGATGGCCCGGTGCCATGATTCCAAGATAAACAGAAGTTGGGGAACTGGGCATATTTTGCAACAGAGCAAGAATTGGGCTGAATACCTTGTTAAAAAAATAAAAGCAATACTTAAGGCTTGGAAGGAAAGCTATGAGAAACCTAGACGTATATTAAAAAGCAGAGATATCACTTTGCCAACAAAGGTCTGTACAGTCAAAGCCATGGTTTTTCCAGTAGTCATGTACGATGTGAGAGTTGAATCATAAAGAAGGCTGAGCATGGAAGAATTGATGCTTTCAAGTTATGGTGCTGGAGAAGACTCTCGAGAGTCCCCTGGGCTGCAAGGAGATCAAACCAGTCAATCCGAAAGGAAATCAACCCTGAATATTCACTGGAAGGACTGTTGCTGAAGCTGAAGCTCCAATACTTAGGCCACTTGATAAAAAGAGACAATACATTGGAAAAGACTATGATGCTAGGAAATGATAAAGGCAAAGGGAGAAGGGGCTGGCAGAGGATGAGATGGTTAGATAGCATCGCCAACTCAACAGACAGGAATTAAGCAAACTCTGGGAGATAGTGGAGGACAGAGGAGACTAGCGTGCTGTAGTCCATGGGGTCACAATGAGACAGATAGGACTTAGCAACTGAACAACAAAGGCTGATATGGTGTTTGAGTATTTTTCAAAGTACTCATTGAGATAGATTCACTCCAGGCCAAACATGTGCTAAATAATCTTATTTTAGACTTCATCCTTACTCCCAACTGACAGACGCCAAGAGTGAGGATAAAGGTGGGTCTAACAAGGCTTCCTGGCTCAGTTGGTAAAGAAATTTCCTGCAGTGCAGGAGACCTGGGTTCGATCCCTGGGTCAGGAAGATCCTCTGGAAAAGGAAATGGCAACCCACTCCAGTATTCTTGCCTGGGAAATCCCATGGACAGAGGAGCCTGGTAGGCTGCAGTCCATGGGGTTGCAAGAGTCGGACACAACTTAGCGACTAGATCACCACCACAATAGCCGCTCAGAATCTGTGACCACCTTCACTGCCTTCCTCCAGTTCATTGCACGCACTGTTTTTCCACCCACCTCAAGGTATTAGCACATGCTATTCCCAGGCATGCTTTTCCCTGACCTTGTCCTTGACACCTTGGCTAAAGGGTCACTTCTTCCAGGAAGGCTCCCTTGATGCTCAGACTCAGGCAGTTTTTTTGCCACATGCTATCTCAGAATCAAATGTCCGTGTGTGACTACACACCTGGTTGTCCAATAATATATGCATCCACCCCCCTCCATTGTCTGTGGGCTAAGTGAGGACTGGCACTTTGTCTTCCTGTTCACCATGATATTGCCAGCATATTATTATTATTTAATGTGGTGTCGGAGAAGACTCTTGAGAGTCCCTTGGACTGCAAGGAGATCCAACCAGTCCATTCTGAAGGAGATCAGCCCTGGGATTTCTTTGGAAGGAATGATGCTAAAGCTGAAACTCCAGTACTTTGGCCACCTGATGCAAAGAGTTGACTCACTGGAAAAGACTCTGATGCTGGGAGGGATTGGGGGCAGGAGGAGAAGGGGACGACAGAGGATGAGATGGCTGGATGGCATCAGTGACTTGATGGATGTGAGTCTGAGTGAACTCCGGGAGTTGGTGATGGACAGGGAGGCCTGGCATGCTGCGATTCATGGGGTCACAAAGAATCGGACACGACTGAGCGACTGAACTGAACTGATAGTATTTATGATATTTACTTATTATAATTTACACAATTTTTAGTTATACTGTGAGTGGTGAATATATTGGGTTGGCCAAAAAGTTTGTTCATGTTTTTCTGCACCATCTTATGGAAAACCCTGAATGAATTTTTTTGGCTAAACCAATACATTTTCAAAGTATAGGACAACAGCAGTTATTATTATTAACATTATACAGCACATCTATGTGCTAGGCACAGATTTCACACTTTACATGCACTAACTCACTTAATCCACAATCCTTAAGGAGGCAGATACTACTATCATCCCTATTCTACATGAGAGAGAAAACCAAGGCTCAAAAAGGTTAAGTGATTTGCCCAAGGTCACATAGCTGGTAAGTGGCAGGGCTGGGATACAGCCAGGCGGCCCCCAAGTCCTCACTAAATATCTCTGGGAGTGGGAGACTGCAGGGCTTGATTTTGCTGTCCACACTACACCCCTCAGATCCCTGGAGCCCATGAACATCCACAATGGACCAACACGTCAAATAGCTGCCCCCAGCCCCTGAGCACCTCTGAGTGACTGCCTCACTTGAAATCTGCACTCGACCTGGCTGTGCTGCTGACCCCTGTGGTCTCTCTGTCTGCAGCACCCACACTCCAAACAGCTGGCTGGACAAGTCAATCGACCATAATGGTTCCCGGGGAGCCACTTACCCCGTCGAGTTTGAGCGACGGCGGCTCAGAGAGTCTTAAGCACTGCTCGGCTCCGGGCTTCTGGGGCAGACAACCAGCTCAGGCCAAAGAGGTTGGAGGATTGATTTTTTTCTCTTTCTTTCTTTTTAATGACAAATGCGTATCTTGGAACTGCTGTTTCATTCGGCTGAAGGATGGCAGAGGGGATGCACAGGGAAAGGACGAGGAAGGAGGGGGCAGCCACCGGCCCACTCTGAGGGTGACTGAGCTACTGAGGAAAAGCAGAGACAGCAGGCCAATCATGTATCTTCATGAAGCTGGTCAGGGCCTTTCGGTTCTTCTGAAAATGCAGCCTCGTCTGACATTTGGCACTTGGAGACTGGCAGCCAGTGGCCTTGACAGGTACCCGCCTCATGGCCCCTGGAGCTGTCTGATCCACTGCAGACCCTCAGCCCAGGGTCTCTGCACCACTGTTCCCTCTGTCGTGCCCTTGCTAGGTCTCCATTCCCTGCCGAGCGCGGCCAGAGTGTTGGATTTGTACAGGATACTGGATATCTGAATTTCTTAGGTAACATCTTCTGTGTTTTAAATGCTGAGAAGCTTATATTTAAAAAAGTGGTTTTAAATATTGCACTAATCTGGACAGATACATCCGTGGTCCAGACATAGCTCCCAACCTGCAACCTCTGTAGTCTGAGCTCCCAAGATATAAGACATCACATATAATATTAGTAATATATTAATATAGTAAGCCCCCAATGGAGGAAAAGAGAAGAGAAAAAGTGCCCAGTAATCTCTAAAACAAGCTTGCAAGGCCAGCAAATTCCAGGATCCACTGCTCCTTTGGTTTTCTCACTCCTCTCTTACTCTCTAAAAATACCAACAACAATAAGAAGTAAAACACTTATGGGACACTAACTGTGTGTCCCAAACTGTGCTAAGCACTTTCACACTTAAAGTGCTTTAATCTTTAAGAACAATCTAAAAGGTGGAGATTACTATTAGTTCCATTTAGAGACAAGGAAATAAGGCTTAGAGAGGTTAAGCGACCCATCCACAAATCACATAGCCAATAGGTGATGGAGCCAGGCCTGGAAGCTAGACAGGGGCACCTCACCATCTTGGCTCCTCTTACTTCCCTCTTGAGGGAAAGGGTAGAGAACAAGTTTCTGGAACTACATGTGATCTACCTTAACACTCTTAACTGGAAAGTGAAACACTTCAGCCATGCTACTGCCATCATTAGAGACCTGTAGACAGACTCAGCAAACCATGGCCTTCAGGCCAAATCCAGCCCTTCACCTGTTTTTGTAAAGTTTTACTGGAACGCAACCATTCACATTCAGTTTTCTTGTCTATGGCTATTTGCATGCCACGGTGGCAGAACCGAGTGCTTGCAACGTACACCACGTGGTTCACAAAGCCTAAAGCATATTATTATCTGCCTCTTCACAGAAAAAGTTTGCCAACCCTGATGGCAGACCTAGATGGTTTCTAAATAGCCTAGAGAGAAGCCACCCCTGGGAAGGTCATGAGGTTGAAACCTTCAGGGAAACACCATCCTTAAAGAAGGGGAAGCATATTTGCACATTAAAGGGTAGTGGAAGCTTCTTCAGGGGTTTGGGGTGAGACCACAAAGGAGCCAGCCATGGGAAGATCAGGAGAAAGAGCCCCAGGCAGAGGGAACTGCAAGTGCAAAGTCCCTGAGGTAAGAATGTGCTTGACGAGCCTGAGGGACCAAAAGACCACTGTGACTAGAACAGAGCGAGGAGGGGAGAGACGCTGGAGACGAAGTCAGAAGGGTAACGGCGGCGGGGCAGACTACCTGGACTCTTACAATCAGGGGAAAGGACTCTGGATTTTTAAATTAAGTATGAGAGGAACTGATTGTTCATATCCTACAAAACACTACAAACCATTTTCTGAAGGGATCCTCAAGGCTTAGAAACCAAGAACTCCATTCCAGGCATGATTTTGTCTGAAAATTCTGCTCGAGAGACCAATGGCTCCTCATCACTGCCAAAATGGGCCCTGAGGCCATGAAAAGGCAATACATTTAACTGGCACACAAAGTATGTCAGCATCCTTCCCTTTACAGCAACTGAGTACAGCGAACCAGATGAGCACAACCAGTCTCTGTGAAGGATTAAGAAATGGGAGACTTGGAAGGTTAGTGGATTCACCCAGGAGTGCTAGAGACTGTAC
Source organism: Bos javanicus (assembly GCF_032452875.1). Taxonomy (NCBI): domain Eukaryota; kingdom Metazoa; phylum Chordata; class Mammalia; order Artiodactyla; family Bovidae; genus Bos; species Bos javanicus. The sequence goes on along the minus strand of NC_083884.1, from coordinate 55,399,411 downwards.
TTCTTAGCTGCTCTTGGGGCCCTTCCCCTCTGCCTACTACTTCCACCTTCCCTGACACCTTTGATATAAGCTACTGTCATTAAGAAAGAGCATCCCCCAGACAGAAAAATCAAATAGAAGACTGAACCCTGATTTCCTAAGCCAGAAACAAAGGCAGCCAACTACCTCAGTCCCCTTCCCACACTCAACCTCTGCCAGGCTCAATCTGAGTTAGATAACTGGAAGCCCCCAGAAATTCAGCCCTTTCAGAAAGCAACAGAGAAAACCATCGTTTTTGGACAGCCACCTCGACCATCATCCAGGATCAAATTTAGCACCAGCTGAGGTGCTCACATTTGAAATTCTATCTGACGGAAGAAAGGTTACCACGACAGAATGTCAAGTTCGAAGACAGAATCCTCACTTTAACAGAAGAGTTTAAAAAAAGAAGAAAGAAAGAAAGAAAAAGGAAAGAAAAAAAAAAAAAGCACCACCATCATCAGAAAAGCTGTTCCCTCTGGTCAAAATAGCACCGTGCTCATCTGAAATAACCCACCGAGACGCTTATTTGCTTCTTTAGGCTTGTCCGTGGTTTCTCAATTTTCTACAGTGAATTCAGGTATTAATAAAAGAAACTTCGAGACCTCCAACAGCAAAAGCGGTCAAGGATGAGACGTTGCTCATTTTTCTTCCAGCATTCAAAGAGAGGCCCATCTTTGGGAAGCAATTTCTGTCGAGTTGAGAAATTCAGAATTTTGGGATGCCCAGAAAAGACTGCTGGGTTCTTTATATAAATTCTCAACACCTGTTTCTAGCTCCTTCTGCAAAATAGGCTCACAGGGTGTGGCTTGCAATGAATTGGAGAGGCAGATGGAATGGGGTCACCCGCTGGTTGGACCTGGAAGGGTCCAGGGGGCTGGCCAATGGTTTGGTCGTATTCACAGAGCTGCTGCTAGAAATCTCCCCTCATCCCTCTGTCTCCTGCCGCTCCCTCTCCTCCCGCTCCAAGCTCCCACAGCCTTCGCCTAATGCCAGTCCATCTCACGGGCCTGGGCCTGGGCCGCACCAAGCCTGGTCTGCTCATATGCTCCCCACCCCGGCAGCAATTCTATTACAGCGAAGTTTCCAAAGTTAGGATTCCGCCAACAGGGCTGATAGCTTATTTACTGCTGTCATCTAAAGAAAGAGGAATTTTGACACATTGTTAAATGATAGCACATTTAGATAAGTCAAGCTGTCAGAGGCTCTAATGGATGTCTAAACTCTCTGTGGCTGATATGTAAAATTTATGCACTTCAGAATATCATAAGGTTATAATATTTTAATCACATCCACGCTCTTTTCTAAACTTTGAGCTGAGAAAAACATTCCATCAAGTCCCATCTCCCGTATGCCAAGAAATTGAGCCTTCCTAGAAGTTTCTCCAAAACTCCTTACAAAAAGTCCAGCTTATCTCATTTGAGGACCCATCAGTTTTCCTCCCTAAAGGCTCACACCCCAAGCAGAATTTGCCTTTTCCTCCCAAGTTCGTACAGTGTGATCCTTCCAGCCAACCTCTTTCCTCCCAAGAAACAGATGTGCATTCAGACTGAGCACCAACTCTTGTTAGCTTGATTAACACTCTTTGAAGGAAAAAAAAAAAAAAGATATCACGAGAGACTGGACCCAGAGCATCATTTAAAAAAGTGGCAAAGTAAAGCAGAAAAAGAAAATCATAAAGGTATGAATCCGGTTACGACGACTATACACAGAAAAGCCATAAAAAAATACTGCATTAGTAATGTTCACCATAAAGCAATCTTATAACCAAATGAAATATGCCTAGCATTAACTTTGGGATAGAATTTTATTTCTTCTCGTTTCCTGGACTGCCAGCAGCCGAGACAAAAAGCAGCAGCAAAGAAAGAGGGAAGCAGTTTCAGGGATCCTGGAGCAGGGTACCAACTGTCACAGCATCTTCACCATCATTAAGACTGCTGACAGACTTCCATCCTAGGAAAACAGCCCCACTGTGTCCAGAGATGGCACTGGAAGGAGTAATAACCAGACTGCTTCTATATTTGAAAAATATATACTTCCAGAGGGCTGTGCATGGGCCAGTACAAGGTCACCTTTCTTGCCAGTATCGGAGTGGCGTTGGTAGCATGGTCTGGCCTGGGGACATGGGCCGCCTTTGCTGCCTTGGCCACTCCAACGCTCAGCGACCAGGCTGCATGAAACCACTGAATTGAAGCTATACACACCTCCTCACACTCAACAAACATCCGGGGCCATGGGACAAGTGAGCCCAAAGCTCTTGGCCTGCACGGGGCCTGCAGTGGGGGCCCACCTTTCCTACCCAGATCTTGGAACAAGCCAGCTGAAGTTTTCCTTTCTAGCTATTTCCCCTGTAAACGGAAAGTGGGAAGGGAAAAAAATGAAAATAAAAGTGTGGCACAGGAGTCATTAGCGTTATGCACAAGAGATGATCCGAGGCGAAAGTGCTTAGGCTCATAATCCGTTTCCAACAAAAAGGCCATCAGTGAGAATATGGGGCTGGGTGGGGGGCGCAGTCCTGTTGGGCAGGGGAAAACCTGAACACTTCAGGACAAGGGTGGAGACCACAGCAGATGTGAGGGCCTCAATGTTTGTACACCGCTGCCACATGTACCTCTGTTCTCTTAAAGTGTACAGCTTTTCAAACTCCCAAAGGGACCCCCCCCCCTGCCGCTTAATATCCATGTAAATGAGGTTAACCCTTTCCCCAGAGCCCTCTCCTTTTGTGCCAAACACACCAGCCATTGTTTTAATGAACATATCCCTCCCTCCTGCACCCTAAGTATACACCCTGTGCGGGGAGAGGTCCTGGCTCTATTTTCCCATCACCTGAACAAGGCTTTCCACCACCCCCATCTTCATCCTTTCCAGTTCAAATTTGCTTTTTCACCTCAGCATCTTCTAAAACCCTAACAAAGGGTTCCCAGATCAATGGGAGTCCAACTGAAATCAAGATCTGGGTGACCTCAACAGCTCCACAAAAGACCCCTGAGCCTGAGACAGGAGAGACTTGAGGTTCAACACCCCCTCCACTCCAGCTCAGAAATCAGCCCCCTGGGAGCCGCACCCACCCCTCAGCACCCAGCCCAGGTCTCACTCCACCTCCCGGTTGCAGCCCAAGCTCCCCGAATTGAAAACGAGTTATCTAATGAAAATTGTGTTAACTGACATTCCGGCCAACCGGGAGCAAATACCAGCGCTGTAAATCTCGCCGCGGAAATTTTCTCCAGCCCAGAATAACAATAGGACCCTGCAAAGGGCTTTCGCCAGCCCTTCTGGTTCCTCTCCTCTTGTCTGCCACGTTCTTGTCATTCCTTATGTTACAGAACATCAATCATAAATAAAGACGCTGTCCCCCAGCCGTGCCCGGGTCTCATTTACAAACATTAGCAGGGAATACGATTACCATTGGCCTTCGTGCCAAGCCCAATGTGGCTGCCCAACTCTCTCTCTCCCATTCTCTCTCTCTCTCTCTCTCCCCCTCCCCCATCCCCCACTCTTCCAGAAAGGCCACTTTAGCATCATTTAAAACAGCAACCACAGCTCACAGCCCTGCCCGCCTCAGATGGCCACCAAACTGTAGCCCCAACTCGAGTGAGGACCTGGAATTGCAAGGCACTTGCAGTTATTAACTGCATGCCTGAGTGCCCCGATTTTCTCTCCAGCTCACTGGCTTTGAAGGAGGGGGCCTGCGGGGAGTGAGGGGTTAGAAAGGAGGGGGGTTGGGAAGCCACCAGGAGGAGGGGGGCACTGGAACCACTTATCAGAAGAAACTTAACGAGATTTGCAGGCGGATTTAAAAAAAAAAAAAAAGCGGGTCCCTTTTTATCTCCAGACTGATGCTCTCCCTTCTTCCAAGAATGTCAAGGCCAAGGCAGGATGCTTTAATCGTCCGGTAACCAGCACCACTTCCCCGCCCCTTGTTCCCACCGCACCTCGGTGAGACTCCTGGGTTTGGGGGCTTGTCAGGAGCATCCTGGGGCACCTGGGAAAGGACAGAGGCTAGCGTTGTGCCTTCTGTGCGCAGTTCTCTGTGAGATTCCATCCCGCGGCCCAGTCTCCTATTGGGTCAGCAAGAATAACCCCCAATCTGGAGGAGACACACAGACTCCCAGAAAAAGGTGGAACGGGGATAAAGTGCTGGAGTTTGGAAGGGAGTCGCCCCAGGGAGGAAGAGGGAAAAGAGAAAGAAGAGACTAGAGAGAGGAGGAAAGAGAGGAGTGGCGGAGAGGAAAAGCAGGAGGCAGAAAACAGCGAGGGAATCTCCTATTTAAAAGTTCCAGTGGGCCCGAGAGCCCGAAGTCACCTGCTCTGCGCAGCTCCCGGCTCTCCAAGGCCCCTGAGGCAGGAGCGCAAACTTGCGCGCGCCCCGGGCCCATCTCCACCGCCCGTCCCCACCTAGACTTGGAAAGAGGTTGGCGAGGGGGATAAAGCAAGAGGCAAAGACGAACCCCGAGAACCCGGCACGAGGAGAGGTCTGCCGGTGCAGGCGGCCAGTCCGGCGGCGGTGGCTGTAGCGGCTGGGGCGGCAGCAGCGGCCCCCGGGTGGCGGCGCGTCCGGGCTGCGCAGCTAGGCGGGCGGCGGCGGCGGAGGTGCTGGCGGGCGGCGGGGCGCGGAGCCGCCTCCTAGCCAACCCCGGATGCCTCCCCCCTACGCCTCCTCCTCCTCCCAGCCCGCCAGCTCCCTCCCTCCCTCGCCCGAGCCCCAGCCGGGCGCGGACAGGCACGCGGCGCGCTTCGCGGCCTCCCCCGGCGCCGCGAAGTTGGGAGGCGCGCAAAGTGCGGCGCAAGGGGGGTTGCCCGAGGTCCCGCCTGCAGCCCCCTGCCTGGAACCGCAGACCCTGCCTTCCTCGCGCCTCACTCCGCCGCTCACCCGCCGGCTCGCTCCCCGGGCCATGGGCTCACTAGCGCTTCTCCATGGTCGCAGCGGCTAATCGATGATTGAACCGAACAAAGAGCAGCGGCGAGATCAATTCCTAATACCTATCGATAGGCAGCGGGCAGTCGAGCCCCTGCGAGCCCCAGCAGCCGCCGCCCGCCTCCCCAGGGCTCCCGACCGCCCTCCCGGGGACCTCCCCAGTGCGCCCAGGGCGCGCCCGAGGGCTCCCCACGGCCGCGCGGCCGGTGCTGCCCGCACTAACCTGGAGTCGCCGTAGATCAAATCGCTTCCAATATTGAAACATCGATCCCACATTGGCGGCCATCTTGGGGGCTATTCGAGACGCACACACACAAGAGTTTGGCTTTTCTCAATGGCTGCACTCAATATCCGGGCTGGACTCCCCCCAGCCCCGGGGCCGCCGCCGGCAGTCCGGGCCCTGCGCGCCACCGCCCGGGGCCCCTCGGGCGCCCCCCGGCCTCCTGCCACCCGCTGCCCCTCGGCGCCGCCGCGCCGCCGCCGCCGGGCCCGGGAGCCGTGCGCCCCCCCCGACCCCCGGAGGGCGCGGGAGGAGGGCGCGGGGCGGGGAGCTCGGCGCCCGCCCGGGGGAGGCGGCCGGGGATGGGGTGGGAGGAGAGGAGTGGGGGGGAGGCAGCGTTTCCGAGAGGCGCTGGCGCCGCCGCTGCCCTGCCTGCAGCCGGCTCCCGGGCCCGCGGAGCGCTCGCTGCATATCCCCCCCCAAGTCCGGGGTCGGTGTGCCGCGCGATTGCACTTGACTTTGGCTTTTTGCAAACTTATCAATACTGACGTAACGTGCTGATCAATGCAAAGGGAAGTTTGCGGGGGCAGGAGGCGGCGGGTACGTGGGGCGCCTACCCTCGCCTCGCACCTGTCTATCCCCCATCCCCAGCAATGCATACTTAAAAAAAAAAAGTTAATAGTTTGCAATGCATTTTTTTTTCTTTTGCAATCGGAGCACACAACACGTGCCTCGGGCTGCCGCCGCTCCTTCGCCAGCCAGCTAAGCTTCGCATCCGAGGGTATCAGCCGCCAGCTAGAGCTGCGTAGACTACCCTGCCGGCGGGTTGTTGGGAGCCGGCCAGTGGGCGGGTGGCAGCCGCCCGGGGGCGCCACTGAGTTGTCGGAAATGTCACCACTGCCGTGCGCAGAGTCCACGCCATTATAGAGTTATATTATTAAGAGGCGATGTCTTGTCTTGGTCATAGCACTGGGTTCTTTCCGGGGATCCTCTGCAATAGAGATTCTTGTTACTATTTTCAGGAGCCTTTAGTACAGTTACATGGGCTCCTCACAACTTTAGAATGGGAGGTCGTTTTACTGTTCGCATTACTGGAGAGGGTTCTTAGCTAAACCTCTGGAATGGTTTCTCCCCCCACAGTGGGTTCGCTTGTATCGTTATATGTTGAGGGGGCCTAGCCTAGCTCTGGATCACTAACAGCTACAGATGTCTCTGCCACTGTTACAATCATTATTCTGGGGTCCTTAGCCTAGCTGGGGACCCCAGGCTCCTTCCCAGTATGGGCCTCCTTTATTATGATTGTCTTTTGGGAGAGAGTCTTTAGCCCAGCTGGAGGGAAATTCTGGTCTTCTGCAATTTTTCAGACGCTGGACAGCACGGGTGGCTAGATTTCTTTTACATTTTTTCCATCATCTTGCCTCTGCAAGGGAAAAGTCCCCAGTCTCGCTCCCAAGGTCCTACGCCCACCACCCAGGAGGAACTCAGACCTCCCAACCCACTTCATAACTAACACTTCTCCTGATCCAGCAGTCACCCTTTCTGACATGTCCCCCTACCAATCCTACCCTAGCCTCTGCCCCACCCCCCCAAAAAAAGGAGACATTCCCCCGCTTTTTTTCTAGGCAAAAGATTTGCTTTTATAGACAGCAAATGGAAATTATATTCTCTTTTTATGACCCAGCTTGGACTTCTGACATCACTCTTGGTCTAGGACAATAGATCAATACAGAGGGTTATAAAAAAGATAAAGTTTAGAAGAGTTGTAAAGAAGAAAGAATCGTGATGGATATTTTTGATGATTTTCCAATATTTGTGTCTTGGAACACGTGCTTCAAGGCAATTAAAGTTTTTAATGTAATGTAAATAATTGTTTCATAAATGCTTCAGAAGAAGGTGTGATTTTTCTAAGCAATCACTCGAGCTGTTTAAAAAATGTAATGTGATTTAAACTAGGATACAGTATTTCTGTTACCATCCCCATACATTTTCCATAAGGCCTGGGTAAATAAATTAATGCACAAGTTGAAAGACTCATATGACCAGAAGTACAGCGTTCACCAAGATGTAATGAATTAGGCCTAGTTAGCAATTCCGAGTGGCCTGTTTCCTTGCCAGATTAAATTGCACGTGATGTGTGGTTTATCTCAGCTCTCGATAACTTCACGTTTAAATTACAGCTCTCATTCTGCAAAATGAATTTAGGGAAATTTCATAACTATCGCATGGCAATTTTTTTTAATGGCTACATTTTCTCCTGAGCATCTGTAAAGCTTGCAGCTTCCTTGTCTTTGAGTCTGTTTTTTAAAGACCTGTAGTTGAAAATCTGGAGTGAGTGTGAAACCTTTCAAAGCAATTTTTAACAAATCAAGGTTTTGATGAAAGATTATTTTAAATTTACATCTGATCGCTTTTCGGCCTTTTGGCTAAGATCAAGTGTAAATTTATATCTGACTTTGCAGTCATGGAACTGACATCATATACCTCCTGATATGATGTACGGAGAAGGATACACCACCACTTCTGTGGTATTTGTGCATAATCTGAATCTAATTGTGAAGAAATATTAGATAAACCCAAATGGAGGGGTAATTCTAGAAAATAAACAGCTAGTCTCTTTAAAAATGTCAATGTCACATGAAACACACACAGACTGGGGAACTATTCTAGATTAAAGAAAGCAAACAAGATTTGACAAGCGATTAAAATATATGATCCTGGGTTTTCTTTTACTAGAAAGTGCATTAACTGGAGCCAATAGCAAAGTTAGAATAAATCAACAGATTAGATAATGGTATTGTATCAATGTTAATTTCCTGATTTTAATCATTGCAGTGTGGCTATATAACAACATATCCTTCAGAGAGAATATTATTCAGGAGTAAAGGGAAAGCCATCATGCCTGCAACTAGCTCTCAAACAGTACAGACAAAAACAAGACGCATCTGTTTATCAAAATCTATCGGTATAGAAAGAATGATATAGCAAATGTTGCAAAATGTTAACATTTGAGGACTCCAGAGGAAGTGTACACAGAAATTCTTGGCACTTTCTTTGCAACCTTTCTGGGAATCTGAAATTATGTCAAAAGACAAAGTTAAAAAAAAGAAAAAAGAAAAAAATTAAATTTATGTCTGACTTTGTCTCAACTGTTAGGGACTATTGGACTTCCAAATAAAAATTCTGCATGGAACTTTTCTACTTTCCTGACTGACGTAGGCTGCACCTTTGACCGAGCAGGAAATTGCCACAGCAAACATGCTTACTGAGGAGCAGCGAGAAAATCCAATAATTCAGATTGTTTTAAGTCTGTGATATTTTTAAATGACTTAATGCAGTGGGTCTCTGAAGAATTCCGACAATTTTAATGGTAGAAACTTGCAGTCCCACTGAGGAAAGGGTTGCTACATAAATACTGAATGATCGTGTCTTTCTGTCTGGGCTGAAACATATTAGCTTTGCTTAGTGGCTTATTGCTTTATTCACAAAATAAATTTCAGCCGTCTTTCCCCACCATATTCCAAGCGCATCGTGAGCCTGTGCCTTATTAGATGTGGGGGCTTATGTTCCAAAGGCATCTGTTACCGTCTCAGGCTCAGCAATAATGAATTAAGCAGTTAAGTGTTTACCCCTGAATGGAGTTAGCCAAGGAAATGATATTATTATGGATGGTCCTTAATGAAAGACCAGCAAACTCAGACTTTTTCAGCAAACAATCAGCCTTGGATTTGGGAACTAAAGTAATAAAATATTAAATATTTTTGTGAAAAGCTCTTTTTTGTGTGTTCTTAGCACACTCTCCCTGCCACAAACACACACATACACAGATATACAACAACTTAAGCAGGTTTCTGGTTGATTCCTGATTCTCAAAGACCCACACATCAGGATGAGTATCACAATAGCAAAGAAGACATCCTTTCCCCATCCCAGAAGAAGCAGAGGGTGGCTGGGAGCAGCCTATCCCGAAAGCACAAGCAGAGAAGAGAGCCAGATCCTTTAGGAAATTCATAAACTGTGCAAGAATCCCAGGGAAGATAAAGGCAGGTCCTTAGCCATGAACATAATGATATGCGAAATCCCCAGCATCAAAGCTGAAACAAAAGAAAATATCCTTCAGTAGCTCAACGTTGCCCACCACAGTTGTCGGGCAGGAAGAAAGACTAGAGACTCCAAATTCATCTGGAAGTTTTCAACAGCCCTGGGAGAGGAGTAAGGGATATGGGAGTGTCCCGCTGACACCTGCAAGGGTGTGTCCCTGGAGACTGGCGCATGGGTAGGTCTCAGATCCAGAGGCTGAAGTGACTGGCTGTAGATCGAAGCCAGCAGTCCCTTAGGTACACAACACTTGACACAGTGCTGTCAACCATCACCACTATTAAGCACCTACTAACGGCTGTTGGACGGACTTCCGTGGTAGCCCAGCTAGTAAAGAATCCACCTGCAAAGAAGAGACCCCAGTTCGATTCCTGGGGTGGGAAGATCCCCTGGAGAAGGGATAGGCTATCCATTTCAGCATTCTTGGGCTTCCCTGGTGGCTCAAAGGGTAAAGAATCTGCCTTCAATGCGGGGGACCTGGGTTCAATCCCTGGATTGGAATGATCCCCTGGAGGGCATGGCAACCCACTCCAGTATTTTCACCTGGAGAATCCCCATGGACAGAGGAGCCTGACGGGCTGCAGTCCATGGGGTTGCAAAGAATCAGACACGACTGAGCGACTAAGCACACACAGCACAGGCTGTTGGATGCTTTATAAATAAATCATTTAAAATAACACTGGGGTTAGGAGAGTGACTCTGGAGCCAGACTGTCTAGATGTGAATTCCAGCAGGTCACTTACAAGCTCTGTGACCTTAAGCCAGTTAGTTTACCTCTCTGTGCCTCATTTTCCTCATGCGTACAATAGTGCTAATAATCGTACCAAGTGATAAAGATTAAGTGAGTCAATCTATGTAAAACTACATAAACATGTTGCATTTAGTAGCTTTCATGATTATTGGCCTCACAATGAACAGGACAGAGATCTGCATTCCCACATTGCAGATGGAAAGAATGAGGCCCTGAGAGAGGCAGTGGCTGGCTCGTGGTCACATGGTTGTGAAGGTGGCGGAACCAGCACTGATCCCTGAGCTCACTCACAGTAGCCTGGGGGCTCATTGCCTCTGAGCCCGCCCTGCCTCTTATGGAGAGGAAAGGCAGATGCCCAGAAAGCAAGGGCTGTACCCTTAACTATGTGCCAACGCTCAATTACCAGTTAAACTGGAGAGGAACAACACAAGAGGGACAGGCTCCCTGGGCCCGATTCCCCTCACATGTTAGAGACAAACGATAGTGCATTCTTGCTGTGCTAATTATTCTCCTTCTGTTCCCTTTCCCCCTCACTCTCCTCTTGCCCTGTTCTGTGTCCTGGGATTCTGACCCCCACGGACTACACCTCCCAGGCTTCCTTGCTCCCTGGCTTCTAGCTGGGACAGTGGGAGGCCCTGGTAAGAGAAAAGAAGGCCCAGAGATAGGCTGGGATATTTACTCCCTCCCTATTTTACTGCAGTCCCGGCAGTGGCTGGGGCCTTCCACAGTCACCACCCCTGTCAGGCTGTCGCTCCCCTGCTGTCACAGGGCCCCAGTAACTTCTCTCTCCTCACATCTCTTCAGATCTGAGGTATAAGTGGCTCTCTCTTGCCAGCATCTGGGTGCCTTAACATTCCCTAACACACACCTCTGTAAATGAAAAATTTCAGGTGTTTTTTTTTTTTTTTGGTCTGGGACCCTGATCAATCCACCTGCCAATTCAGGAGACACTGGCTTGATCCCCAGATCAGAAATCAAATCACTGGAAGATCCCCTGAAGGAAATGGCAACTCACCCCAGTATTCTTGCCTGTAAAATTTCATGCACAGAGGAGCCTTGCAGGCTACAGGCCATAGGGTTGCAAAGAGTGGGACATGACTGAAGCAACTTATAGCACACACTGACCAGTACATCTACCAGAGAATATCATTCAATTATTAAGAAAGATGAGGGGACTTCCCTGGAGGTCTAGTGGCTAAAAATCTGCCTGCCAATGCAGGGGACACAAATTTGATTCCTGGTCCAGGAAGCTTCCACATGCTGCAAGGCCATTAAGCCCATGCACCGCAACTACTGAGCCCTCACACCCTAGAGCCTGTGCTCCACAACGAGAGAAGTCACCGCAACGAGAAGCCGGCACAGCGCAACTGGAGAGTGGCCCCCACTTGCCGCAACTAGAGAAAGCCTGTGCATAGCAGCGAAGAGCTAGCACAGCCAAAGAGAAATAAATAATAAATAGTCTAAAGTAATCTAAAAATAAAATAGAAAAAAAAGGGGAGACAGAAAGATAAGAGTTGTGTGTATGTGTGTTGAATGAAGAGATGTTTAGGATATATGATAAAGTGAACATAAGCAGATTATGCCAACAGTATTAACAAATATTTGCTTAAAATGTGACAAAGAAAAAAGTTAAGGAAAATTAGATATCAATTGGTAAACAGACATTAGCTCTGAAAAATGGTTTTAGAGGTCTCATAATTTCCATATCAACATCATCATTTCCTTTATGAGTACAAATTATTTTTTTCATCAGGAATCTTACTTCAGTTGGGGTGGAGGGGGATCTGTTTTTTCCTGGGCCTCTGATACACATACCACAATACCACATTCACTTGAGATATCTATGAAAGAAGATCTGATTAAATAGAAAGACAGCCCAAGTTCATGGGCTGGAAGATGTAATATGGTAAAGATGTCATTTCTCTCCAAATTAATCCATAAATTTAAGACCATTCAAATCAAAATTCCAATAAGGTTTTTCATAGAACTTGACAAGCCCATCTTAAAATTCTTACAAAGATGCAAGGGCCAAGAATAGCTGGGGTAAATTTGAAGAATAGTAACATGAGGGAACTTTTCTTATCATATATTAAGACTTATCATAAAGCTGTTATAATAAAGACAGGGAGCAGAAGGACAGACAAATAGACTCAGGTGACAAAATTAAAAGTTTTGACACAAACTCACACTGATATAGAGAACTCACAAAACAGATGACAAAACTGGCATTATAAACTAGTAGGGAAAGGACAGACTTCATTTTCAATATGGTGCTGGGCCAACTGGCTATGCAGATGGGAAAAAATAGAATTAGATCCCTACCTCACACTATATACAAAGGACAACTCCAGGTGGAGGGGTCTGCACTCTTATGAATTTAAAGAAACTCAACCCATTCCCCTTTTTCCAAAAGCACAGAACATCTGAAATGAAAATTACATCCTTATTAAGCTGACTTTGCTATGTCTGTTTGTTGTTGCCTTTTTTTAAGCATCCCAATAGCTCTGATCACATAATAACCCAGGGAACCTTTTAGTCCTGGCCAGAACCAGGACTGCACATTCTTATCCCCAGAGTGAAAAACCACTTGGCACCTGGCAGCTTCGAAGAGACTTAGAAACATTAGCTAATTAGAGTTTCGAGAACTCTGCTCCCCAGTGGCACAGGTTCTTCTTCAGGTACACAGCTTCCCTAAGCCCCTGAGAAGCTGGCCCCAGGGCAGAAATCTGGCTTCTAATTCCACACCCCTATTTCAGCAGCAAGGTGTGCAAAGTGGATGTGATCTAAGTCACCCGAGATAACCACCACAGAATTGAGGGCACCCATTGGTTCTGCATCTCTCCTAGATCCCACATATCTAGTTCAAGTGGCCCTACTTGGCTTCATGCCCATGAGGGCACCGATTCCTCCACTGGCTTCCAGGTCTCTGAACTGTCAAGGACAGCCATGGATCTTCCCTGTACCCGAAAAAGAGCATCAAAGACCTCCAGCACCATCCATCCACCCAAATAAAACTCCACAGACTGGACCCTTACAGCTTCAGAGAAAAGCAGGCTTTCTTAAGGGGTGGGGCATGAAGAGCTTAATGCCTTAAAATCCTTTTTGCTACTTTCTTTCCCAAAGTTCCCTTTATTAAAGCAACCGCTCCAATTTCTATTTTTAATGTCTCTCATCTTAAATGGCTCATCCATCTTCTCTCATTCATCACGCACTCTCAGGTCCTACCTTCCCCAGTTCTTTCTCTCTCTCCTCCATTTCCATCCCCTCTCCTGCTCTAGTTTCTCCCTCTTTTCCAAATCTGAGGTTCTCACATTTCATCTAATCAGCAAAATACCATCCAGTAGCCAAACAAAAAGACAGAAGAGTTCTTTTTCTCCTTTGGTAAGATGGGGAGATGTGAATGCTTACACTTCTGTTTTCACCCTGTCCAATCATCACGTTGTCATCATCATTGTCATAACAGTGCCTATTATACACTGGGGGCGTCACCAACATTCTAGGCAAATTTCACAATCTATCGTGTCTACGTCCATTTTACAGATGAGCAAACTGAGCCTCAAAGAGACAGACTAGCTCACCCAAGTTCACTCAACAGGAAAATGGCTGAGCATGGTTTGGAGGCTGGGTGGGAAAACCTGTACCTTTTGGTAGCTTTGCTGCAAAAGCCTTAACCCTAGCTCTAGTTTTTTCTGCTGTTTAAGTTCAGGGCAGGAGGGAAGTGAATGAAGGTGCTTCCAGAAGATGCCATTGAGACAAATCAGAACCAACAGGGTCTGTGTTTGCCACCTTGGCAGCCAGTCCCTCAGATACCTCTCCCTCAGCCTCCTTGGAGCTTTTGATTTCCCAGCCCTTGGCTCCCATGAACCAAAAAAATTATCCACTTGGCCCCATAGGATCAAAAAAATAATGATAATGTTGCCATTTATAGCCTGTTTTCCACAAGCCAGGCTCACTCTGCCCATTATCTAATTTCCTCCTCATAACAGCACTTGGAGGTAAGTATGGCCATTTCCTTCCTCTAATAGCTGAGGAAATGGGGGCTCAGAGAGGGCAAGTGACTAGCCCAAGGTCATCCAGCCTGTAAGCAACACAGCTGGGGGTCAAATCCTGTTCTGCCTGATGCTGGGGCTTAGGTTCTCAACCCTGAACGCCACCCTCTTCCCTTTCATAGCAGCCTCTAATTCCTCTGACGGGCTTTGAATTCACTTCTCCGCTGGTGAAGAGCTGAGTTAGGGTTGGATCCAAGAGTCAACCCTCCTTGTACCCACAGTCTCCAGCCACACTGTCCAGAGTTCTGGGAGCCCAGAATGAAGGTTCTAGAAGCTCTCTTTTGAAGGCCGGGTCCCCATCCCTCCAGTCTCAGAAACCTTTGTGGACTAAAGAACTCAGCATCTAGGGGGAGCAAAGCCCCTCTGATTCAAACACTCCCTGACCCAGGAAATAAATCTGGCCCTCCTACCGTGACCTTTCTTGCTGCAAATCCTTGGTGTCCATCAGGATCTTTGGCAAATATGCCAGGCATCAAGGACCCTGAGAGGTCATCTGTTCCAGCCCCCTGCCTCCACTCTGAGAAAGAGACTTTAAAATAATCCTGAGGACTTCAGGCCAGGGTCTAACGGACCACTGTATGTGCCACACCCTCTTTTGCACACACACACACGTACATAGTTGCACATGTGTGTACACACCTGCACTCACACTGTTTGCACACGGGCACGCACACACACGTCTACATGCCAGTGCACACATCTATTCACAGAAGCCACAAACAGATGTCTGGAACACAGTTGTATACTCACACACAGGTTTGCACAGCCTGCGTGTGCACGTGGACGAGTGTACCAGTGGTGCGTGTGCCCAGTCGTACTTCCCAAGGTAGGACAGCAAGGTTTCTCCTGGGGCCTCCTGGAGTACGGCCTTTAGCTAAAGCCCCACCTGGTGGACACTTTGTGTATACACCAACCCCAGTTCCAAGCCTGAGCGCCCCCGGGACCAGAGTACGGCTCTGGGCAGCACCCAAGCTGACTGGCAATAAGTGAGTGAGCCCAAAGCTAGACTCTGGGGACACGTCCTGCCCCTCAAAGCTCTGTTCTTTCCTCCTCTCTCCCTCTCTGGGCAGCAATCTCTTTGGCCAAAGGCAGAGGAAAGGGCACGGGGTCCAGAGGCAGGGTCTGAGTCACTGCTCTGCCACTTGTGGACACAGAGTCAACTGCTCTCTCAGGGTCAGACACCGAAATCGAGTCTGAAGTCAGACGTGAGTTCAGATGGAGCAGCAACTCCTGGCTGCCCCTTCTTACACACGTGTCCTTGGGCAAGCCACTTCCACCTCCCAAACCTGCTTCACCAACTCGGAAGTGGGGCAGAGGCCCCGGCAGAGTGGCTGGAAGCAGCAATGATATCAAGGAAGCAAAGTCAGTTATTCTCTCCATTTTTCTCAGACCGAATACAGGTACAGTTTAGGCACAACAAGAAGCAGGGCAGGAGTCAGAGGGACTCCAGTTCAAATTCTGATTCAAATCCTGGCCCCACCGCTTTTTAGATGTGGGGCAAGGCACTCCACCTCTCTGAACGTCAGTTTCCCCATCTGTGCAATGGGGGCCTTTTGGTGTTGCAGTGAGAATTAAATGAGACAGTGCGTGCAACAAACCTGGCATCAGGATGCTGTGTGCTACGCTAAGCCACTTCAGTCGTGTCTGACTCTTCGCCATCTGGACTGTAGTCTGCCAGGCTCCTGTCCATGAGATTTCCCAGACAAGAATACTGGAGTAGGTTGTCATGCCCTCCTTTAAGGGATTTTCCCAACCCAGGGATCAAACCCGTGTCTCTTATGTCTCCTGCATTGACAGGTGGGTTCTTTACCACTAGCACCATCTGTCATTAGTAAGCACTTTATAAATGCAGACTGCTATCATCCGTGTTTATGTTTGGGAAAAACAAGTGATACTTGGAGGGGTGGGCAACAGATGTTCCTCAGAAGCCCAGTATAATAGCTATACAATTATAATGAATTAGAACTTAATCCTTGTGTGCCAGGCACTGTTCTAAGGACTAAGAATTAACTCATTTAACACCATAACAACTCCATGAAGTAGGCACTATTATTATTTCCATTTTACAGAGGAGGACTGATGAAGATGAAAGGACTGAAATGGTATGGACCTAACAGAAGCAGAAGATATTAAGAGGTGGCAAGAACACACAGAGAACTGTACAAAACAGATCTTCACGACCCAGATAACCACGATGGTGTGATCATTCACCTAGAGCCAGACATCCTGGAATTCAAAGTCAAGTGGGCCTTAGGAAGCATCACTACCAACAAAGCTAGGGGAGATGATGGAATTCCAGTTGAGCTATTTCAAATCCCAAAAGATGATGCTGTGAAAGTGCTACATTCAACATGCCAGCAAATTTTGAAAACCCAGCAGTGGCCACAGGACCGGAAAAGGTCAGTTTTCATTCCAATCCCAAAGAAAGGCAATGCCAAAGAATGCTCAAACTACTGCACAATTGCACTCATCTCACACGCTAGTAAAGTAATGCTCAAAATTCTCCAAGCCAGGCTTCAACAGTACGTGAACCATGAACTTCCAGATGTTCAAGCTGACTTTAGAAAAGGCAGAGGAGCCAGAGATCAAATGGCCAACATCCACTGGGTCATTGAAAAAGCAAGAGAGTTCCAGAAAAACATCTACTTCTGCTTTATTGACTATGCCAAAGCCTTTGACTGTGCATATCACAACAAACTGTGGAAAATTCTTCAAGAGATGGGAATACCAGACCATCTGACCTGCCTCTTGAGAAATCTGTATGCAGGTCAGGAAGCAAGTTAGAACTGGACATGGAACAACAGACTGGTTCCAAATAGGAAAAGGAGTACGTCAAGACTGTACATTGTCACCCCGCTTATTTAACTTATATGTAGAGTACATCATGTGAAATGCTGGGCTGGAAGAAGCACAAGCTGGAATCAAGATTGCCGGGAGAAATATCAATAACCTCAGATATGCAGATGACACCACCCTTATGGCAGAAAGTGAAGAAGAACTAAAGAGCCTTTTGATGAAAGTGAAAGAGGAGAGTGAAAAAGTTGGCTTAAAGCTCGACATTCAGAAAACTAAGATCATGGCACCTGGTCCCATCACTTCATGGCAAATAGATCGGGAAACAGTGGACACAGTGGTTGACTTTATTTTGGGGGGCTCCAAAATCACTGCAGATGGTGACTGCAGCCATGAAATTAAAAGATGCTTACTCCTTGGAAGAAAAGTTATGACCAACCTAGACAGCATATTAAAAAGCAGAGATATTACTTTGCCAACAAAGGTCTCTCTAGTCAAGGCTGTGGTTTTTCCAGGAGTTATGTATGGATGTGAGAGTTGGACTGTAAAGAAAACTGAGCACCAAAGAATTGATGCTTTTGAACTGTGGTGTTGGAGAAGACTCTTGAGAGTCCCTTGGACTGCAAGGAGATCCAACCAGTCCATCCTAAAAGAAAGCAGTCCTGAATATTCATTGGAAGGACTGATGTTGAAGCTGAAACTCTAATACTTTGGCTACCTGATGCAAAGAACTGACTCACTGGAAAAGACCCTGAGGCTGGGAAGGATTGGGGGCAGGAGGAGAAGGGGATGTCAGAGGATGAGATGGTTGGATGGCATCACCAACTCAATGGACATGAGTTTGAGTAAACTCCAGGAGTTGGTGATGGACAGGGAGGCCTGGTGTGCTGCAGTCTATGGGGTCACAAAGAGTCGTACACAACTGAGCAACTGTACTGAACTGAACTGAAGGTGAAAGAGGAGAGTGAAAAGCTAGCTTAAAACTCAACATTCAAAAGACTAAGATCATGGCATCCAGTCCCATCACTTCATGGCAAATAGATGGGGGAAGAAAGGAAAGAGTGGCAGACTTTATTTTCTTGGGCTCCAAAATCATTGCGAATGGTGACTGCAGCCATGAAATTAAAAGGCACTTGCTTTTTGTAAGAAAAGCTATGACAAACCTAGACAATGTGTTAAAAAGCAGAGACATCACTTTGCCGACAAAGGTCCATGTAGTCAGAACTATGGTTTTTCCAGTAGTCATATATGGATGTGAGAGTTGAACTGTAAAGAAGGCTGAGCACCAAAGAATTGATGCTTTCAAGCTGTGGTGCTGGAGAAGACTCTTGAGCCCCATGGACTGCAAAGAGATCAAACCAGTCAATCCTAAAGGAAATCAACCCCGAATGTTCATTGGAAGGACTGATGCTGAAGCAGAAGTTCTAATACTTTGGCCACCTGATGTGAAGAACTGACTCATTAGAAAAGACCCTGATTCTGGGAAAGATTGAGGTCACGAGGAGAAGGGTGAGACAGAGGAAGAGATGGTTGGATAGCATCATTGACTCAGTGGACATGAGTTTGAGCAAACTCCAGGAGATAGTTAAAGACAGGGAAGCCCTGGAGTGCTGCAGTCCATGCAGTTGCAAAGAGTTGGACATGACGGCAGCTGAACAATGAACAACAACACAGATAAGAACACTGAGGCCAGAGATGATGTAACTTGCCTAGGATTAAAGAACCAGAGAGTTGATTAAAAATCCAGGCAGCGTGCTCTGAATTTCTCCACTCCCTACTCCTACTGAGCTGTCCTATCTGCTCTGACCTTCTAGCCTCTCTTTAGTCTGGAAACTTCTATACAAGACGAAGTCTGGCTTTAGAGGCCAAGTCCACCCCCATGAGAGTCACTGACAGTCCCATTCCTCCCAATCCCCAGGGAGGCAAATGGCCACATATGCATCCTGTGTATTCCGGAGGGCTATAGGTTTAAGATAATCTTAGGGAGGCAATAAAAACAGTGGAAATAAAGCTAATTAAAGAGCATCCGCTAATCATGGGATCCTGTGTCAGAAAACTTGCATCTGCTGTGGTTGCTAAGTGGCATGAAGGTAGAGAGAACCTGGCTGGCAAGGCCTCACCCTACTGCTGACGTGTCACCGCAGAGTGGAGGGACAGATGGTGGCCCAGACAAGAGACGAATGTAAAAGACAGATTAGACACAGGAAATTGTGTACTCCATATTTTATTTAAAAGTCAGTCACTGGGAAATGGCTGCCCAATGATGCTACCGGTAGCGGAGTTAAGTTCTAATGTGGCATGGTGTTGGCTGGAGCCAGGACTCAGGGGGTTAACCACCGTGGGGTTTTAATCCTGAATTCGTGGCTGTGTGGCTATGTGGCTTAAATTCAGGTGCTTAACCTCTCCAGACATCAGCATCCTCCTCTTGAAAACAGGAGGGACAATAATCTATCTATGGCTGATGGTGTCACTGATCCCAACTCTCCACCTTTCCCTCTATCCATGAACAGTGCCACGTGACTTAGCAGAGTCCACCTCAATGTGGGCAGGGCATATGCCCCTCATGCTAGAACTTGGGTCTGGCCACATGACCTGCTTTGGCCCAAAAGGATGAGCTGGAAGTGTTGGCATCCAGTTCTGAGCCCACTTCTCAAGATATGTACCTTGCCCTGTTGCCTTTGCCAGGGAAGAAACATGCCTGGCCAACTGGTCCTAAGAGGAGGATGTAAGACTCAAGGCAGGGAGGAGCCTGGCTTCCTGGGTCACACGTGGAGGACAGCCTCCACCATCTAGGAACACCTGCCAAGGATTGTGCCATGGCTGTGAAACACGTCCCTCATGCTGAGCCACTGCACACGGGGGTCTATTTGCTGCAGCAGCAAGTGCATCCATGCTACCTCACTGGCAGGCTAGTCCCTGCACCCCTTCCTGAGCCAGCCCTTTGTTTCACCAACCTTGATTTTCCCCCACAGTCACCCAACCTGGACACCATGGGGCTTTGTGCTCTCACCCGGCTGTGACTTTCTGGACCTTAGACTGTGAGCTCCCTGAAATCAGACGTTGGAGTGGGAAAAGATGCTCTAGAGCAATGGGGGGGAAGGTGGAAGAAGGGTCTGTGGGTACTGAGGACAGAGTGCATCTGAACCTTGTTTCCTCAAACCACTGCTAGACCCCAGAGATG
Source organism: Bos javanicus (assembly GCF_032452875.1). Classification (NCBI taxonomy): domain Eukaryota; kingdom Metazoa; phylum Chordata; class Mammalia; order Artiodactyla; family Bovidae; genus Bos; species Bos javanicus. Next base: position 55,379,389 of record NC_083884.1, on the reverse strand, counting down.
GAGCAGTTCATGCTGTGTCTAAGCCATGGGGATCCCAGGCAAGGGCTCCTGCATTCAGAGCCCATTCCTTGTATCGCCAGAGGCTTTGTCTATGGTGTGATGGTGGGCAGGGACTGCAACAGCACCGGGACCTCCATGTGCATGGGTACTGGCTGCAAAGATGAGCAATCAGTAGCAAAGTAGCTTCTTCTCCCTTGCCCTCAACACATATTTTAGGGGACCTCAGGGGGCATCTTGCTTTAAGAAAACTGACATATGCTCTTGCCAAATAAAATTTGTCTTCAAGAAAAAAAGGAAAAACCAAACATGACGCGTGGAGATTGGCACTTATCAAATGATCAGTAGTCGTCTTCAACAATCCTTGAGAACCCACGCGGCACCAGGTGCATTTGCTATGACCTCAGACCCTGATGGTGGCCCTGCAAGGAAAGGAAGCTCAGGAAAATGAAGAATTCCCAGGCCCACAGGCTCTGATAGAGTCTTGAATGTCAACCTGTTTGGCAAGTTGGTGTTTCTGAAAAACAAAAACTTAAATATCCAAGAGTGGCCCTGCCTAAAGAGATCCCTTTCTAGAACTCCATGTGACAACCTTCCTTCTCCAAGGTGGGGTAGAATGGAGAGGAAGGAACCCCACTTTTCCAAGACATTGTATTTTCCTCCACCCAGTTATCCCCACCTTGATCTCCTCTACAATCTCCCCTCCTCCCTTCTTCCACGAGGGATTGGGATGGTCAAACCCACCAAAAACTAGTTCTATTTTTCCGTGTCTTCAAGGACATCTCAGTTTTGCTCTTAAGACCTTTAAAACTGACTGAATCAGGCCCACTCAGATTATATAGATGACTTAAAGTCAATTGATTATAGACTTCAATCACATTTATAAACTGTCTTCACATCACCCAGATTAATGTCTGAATAATTGGCACTATCATCTAGTCAATAATTTGACACGTCAAACCAACCATCACACACCTCCTTGGTAAATCGCTGTGGCATCCTCAAGTTGGGTGCTTGTTGATCAGACAATACTGTCAACGTGAACCAGTCATGGCTTTTTCAACTGGATGAACTTAATGAAAAGAATGAATTTGTTGGCTCCCATATCCCAAAAGGGCAGGAGTTTGGTTGGAAACACCCCAGGCTAGGCCCTCAGCGCAGCCTAGACTCTCTTTCGCAGCCTTCCATCTGCTTCTATCTGGATGTTGGCTTGATTTTGCTCCTTTTACTCTGTCCACAAGTCTGAAACCATGGCCCCAGTGTTCTGGAAGCATATCTTTATAAGGTCAAGGGAAAAGGCTGACTGGCCAAGCCTAGGTCACAGAGGGTGGGGCCTGTCAACCATGGGGAGCAGGCAGATAGCACATGCAGGGACACCAGCGGGAGGCTGTAAGCTGGGCAGCTGCCCAGGTATGCACAGCTCTGTATCTTCCAAAGTGTGGTACATGAGCTTCCAGATGTCTCTAGAGCATACATGGAACATTCTACAAACTTCAAATTCCGTGGGAAGGAAGCCCACAAAGAAGCTTGTCCCTCAAGCTTTCTGACTGCTCCAAAGACAAGCTCCACTTAGTTGTTATCATGTCTATAATGCTTCCGTCCCTGAAAAAAATCTCTCAGGCTCAGTTCCTCTGGCAGGCAAGAGTTTAATTCATTACTTTACTCTAAATGTATTTACTTACACATAGTTATTTTCTGTTTATGGTGAGAGATGCTAGTTTTCCACTTAGAGTAGTGAGAGAAAGATTCCTTTTACAAAAACATGTATTTAAGTAAAAAGTGAGCCAGGCTAGAGAAAAACATTAAGTAAATAATAATAGATGGTGCATGGAGACAGGAAAAATTGTGTCTAAGGATGGGATGGACTTAAGCATTATGTTGGGTGATGGCCTTGGCTTTGATATTAGACACTCAGAATTTAAATCCAGGTCACATTCACTATGTGAATCTGGGCAAGCCACTGAAACTGAGTTTCATTTTCCTTATCTATAAAATGAAGATGGTAATGATAATCATCAAACTTCATAACTCACTTTATCCAACCCCCTTAGGGCCAGGTGTGCTTAGGAATTCAGAAATTCTCAAATGTTTAGAGTACCACATACCTTATATTACCTGCAGCACTTGGGCAGTGCCACATGACCTGGCACACTGACACGTCTACAGAAAATGGACAACCATTCACATCAAGCACTGAATTTTGTTTTGTTGTTGTTGTTACTTTAAGTCTACACATTGCACCAATCCTGGGCAGATTTTTCAGCCTAATGAGTTTGCTACAAACTTGAAAATAAACACTTTCATACTCCAGAGGTTTGGAACAAGACTAGTGAGACTAAAAGCACTTAGTCAAGCCTATGCAGTGCTATGACAAAGCAAGGAGCCACCAGAGCAGGGGAGGGAGGGTTTAGAGAGAGCAAGAATGAAATGTGCACCAATCCCAGGAGAAATTATAAAGAGATTATAAAAGCTTCCCAAGATTTCTCAGAAGTCTCCTCCTCCCATGACCTGTCCTTTCCCTTCCTCCTTCTCCTCCACTTCCTCCTCCTCCTCCTCCTCTTCCTCCTCCCTCTTCTTCCTATTCTTCTTGGTCCTCTTCCTCCCATTGCCCTTGCTGGTGCTCAGCCTAGGAGTGGACACGTGACTAAGTTATAGCCAATGAGATGTGAGGGGAGATCTGCTGAAATGCTTCTGTAGATGTCTCTGTGCCTAGATGTGATACCTGGTGCAGGGTCAGCCATTTTAGGGTTGTAATGGGAGGTAGTGAAAGTGAAGTCGCTCAGTCGTGTCCAACTCTTTGCAACCCCATGGACTGTAGCCTATCAGGCTCCTCCGTCCATGGGATTTTCCAGGCAAGAGTGCTGGAGTGGATTGCCATTGCCTTCTCCAGGGGATCTTCCCGACCCAGGAATCAAACCCGGGTCTCCCGCATTGCAGGCAGATGCTTTACCCTCTGAGCCACCAGGGAAGCTGCAGGTAAAAGCCACACAAAAAAAGCCAGGGTAGAGAATTGATGTCACATAGCCACTGATCACACCAAACTTGGACTTGTCTACCTCTGCACTTCCTATAAAAGATAAAACTTACTATAATTTTAGCCACTTTGAGTTGGAATTATATGTATTGCAGAAGGGCATTAGTTTGGATATTAAAGGAAAGTATAAATCTGGAAGGTGAGAAAATGTGAGGAGTTGCAAGTTATAAGAAGGCCTATAAGCAAGGCTGGATTTTAAAGGCTAATATTGTAATGGGAGGGAAAGGAGCAGGGCACAACTTTTGAAAGAATGGCATAGCCCGAGGACACAACATAAACCGATTAGAATCAAATGGGACCGAGATGGCAGTCAAGACTAGACCTTGATCCTCAATCAGCAAGTGAAATGACACACCCAGAGGTGCCATGACAGTTCTGAAGCACTGTTAAAAGACCAAATCCTGGAAATCTCTACCCCTTCTCAAAAATAGTTGGAATAATCCTCCCACTCATTAGCATATGAAATTAGCCAGCCTATAAAAACTAACCACACCACATTTCAAGGCTGCACTTGTCCTCTACAATGACCCCCACTCTGTCTGTAGAGTATGCTAAGTCACTTCAGTTGTGTCCGACTCTGTGCGACCCTAGAGATGGCAGCCCACCAGGCTCCCCTATCCCTGGGATTCTCCAGGCAAGAACACTGGAGTGGGTTGCCATTTCCTTCTCCAATGCATGAAAGTGAAAAGGGAAAGTGAAGTCGCTCAGTCGTGTCTGACTCCTAGCGACCCCAAGGACTGCAGCCTACCAGGCTCCTCCATCCATGGGATTTTCCAGGCAAGAGTACTGGAGTAGGGTGCCATAGAGTATGCCTCTCTCTAAATCTGAATAAATCCACTTATTACCTATCACTGTGTCTCTCACTGACTTCTTTCTGCAATGAGACATCAAGAACCTGAGCTTCATTAGGTCCTGAAACCAGGTACCATGGGTTTTGGCTGGGTTTGAGTCCCAGCCATGTGGGTTCAAGCCCCAAAATGGGTTTTGGCTGGTTTCAAGTCCCAGCCATGTGGATTCAAGTCCCAAGCCGGGTTTTGGCTGGGTTCAAATCCCAACCACATGGGTTTGAGTCCCAAACTGGGTTTTGGCTGCATTCGAGTCCAGCACATGGGTTCAAGTCCCAGTCTGAGGTAAATGGTTTCAATATCAGATAGATGACACTATGGGAAGGTGGAGGGGGGCAGTGAGAGAGCTGGTGTGGGCTGGACTGTGGGGATGGGTTCATGAAAGAGTTTGGGAAACTTCCTAAACTTCACTAAAAACTTCATGGTTCCATTTTTGTATTCTAAGTGGAGGGCAAATAATTAAACTCAAGTCCAGAGTCCCTTAAATTCCTTCCCAGGATCATAGATGTTCCCTCTACCAGGAAAGAAATCTAGGCTGAGCAGTCAGGAAGATTCTAGGTAGATGAAAAGCCTCAGCAGTGTTCCGGGCTTGTCTGGCCTTCAACGTGTGATTTTGAGAGTTGGAAGCGCGAAGATTATAACTCAGAATGGCACGCGGGTGTGAAGCTGGCTGCCTTGCCAGCTATTTGCCTGTATTTAAAACACATATGGGTGATATTTTTAAATATCTTTGCTGTGTGATTGAAAAACATTGCAGTTGCTACTTCATGGACGTGGGTTTTTATGCAAACCCAGGGATGGAATGATGAGTGTATGTTGTACCTACGTGGGCTTTGCTGGAGAGAAGTAAGGACAGAATGGCACAGCCTGCCTAAATGTCGGGCAGAGAATTGGGGCTGGGCCATTCAACATTTAACTTGGGTGTGGGGGCTGCTGGCAAAGCTCCTTGGTTTTCTTTCTTTTCATCTCTTCCAACTCTCCCTCCAAAGGGTTTGGGTGGGGCTACTCCCCCAGCTCTGGGAATGGGCATGTGACCCAGACTGGCCAATTAGGTCACTCCAACCTCTTTGCCCCAGTGATTGGTTATGTCCTTAGCTCATGTCCTATGGCAAGTCAGTGAAACTCAACTGCCAGATTCAGGAACTACTGGGGAAGAATCACTTCCCACCTGCTCTTGTTGCTGAGCTGAGAGGAGGTGTACTTGGGACTGCCTAAGGCCATTTTTGTCACCACCTGGGGAAAGCCTGATGGAAATAAAGCCAAGATGGGGGAAAAAAGCCGGAGAGGTTAACAGAATCCTGGACCCAGACATGCCTGAAATCTAAGATCAGACTTCTTTGGTTGCACTTAGAAAAAAAGTTGTGGTAAACTCTATTTAAGGGACTTCCCTGGTGGTCCAGGGATTAAGAATCTGCCTTCCAACACAGGGGATGTGGGTTTGATCCCTAGTCAGGGAACTAAGATCCCACGTGCTATGGAGCAACTAAGCTTTGCGCCATAATGACTAAGCCTGTGCCACAATTAGTAGCCGCAAACACGGCGCGAGTACTAAGCCTCCGATGACTGAGAAACTAACGCGCTACAGGGAAGAGCCCACAAGCCCCAAGGAAGACCCAACACAGCCCAAAATAAATATTACAAAATATATATATTTAACATAAAATGTCATTTTAGCCATTTCTAAATATACAGTTCAGTGACATTAATTACAATCACAATGCTGTGCAACCATCATCACTATCTTTTTCCACAATCTTCAGCCCCCAAACAAAAACTCTGTACCCATTAAGCAGTAACTTCCCATCTCATAATAAGATTCCTAATTTAAAATATGGGCTTCCCTGATGGCTCAGATGGTAAAGAATCTGCCCACAATGCAGAAGACTTGGGTTCAATCTCTGGGTCAGGAAGATCCCCTGGAGAAGGGAGAGGCTATGCACTTCAGTATTTTTGCCTGGAGAATTCCATGGACAGAGGAACCTGGGGAGCTACAGTCCATGGGGTCCCAAAGAATGGGACAAGACTGATCGACTAACACTTTCTTTTTTAAAGTGTATGTGTGTGTATGTGTGTGTGTGTGCTAAGTCACTTCGATCGTGTCCCATTCTTTGCAGCCTTACAGACTATAGCCCACCAGGGTTAGTCTGGCTTCTCCCACTTAGCATAATGCATTTAAGGTTCATCCATGTTCAGTTCAGTTCAGTTCAGTCGCTCAGTCATGTCCGACTCTTTGCAACCCCATGGACTGCAGCACACCAGGCCTCCCTGTCCATCACCAACTCCCGGAGTCCACCCAAACCCATGTCCATTGAGTCGGTGATGCCATCCAACCATCTCATCTTCTGATGTCCCCTTCTCCTCCTGCCCCCAATCTTTCCCAGCATCAGAGTCTTTTCAAATAAGGCAGCTCTTCGCATCAGGTGGCCAAAGTACTGGAGTTTCAGCTTCAGCATCAGTCCTTCCAATGAACACCCAGGACTGATCTTTAGGATGGACTGGTTGGCTCTTATTGAAGTCCAAGGGACTCTCAGGAGCCTTCTCCAACACCACAGTTCAAAAGCATCAATTCTTCAGTGCTCAGCTTTCTTTATAATCCAACTCTCACATCCATACATGACAATTGGAAAAACCATAGCCTTGACTTTGTTGACAAAGTAATGTCTCTGCTTTTTAATATGCCGTCCATGTTGTTGGTACATCAGTAATTGTTCCTTTCTATTGCTGAGGAATAAATACATTGTATGTATCCATTCACCAGTCTATCTCCATTCACCGGTTGAGGGACACTTATCCACTTCTGTACTCTGAATTTACTTGAGTCTATAAATCCCATTTTCTTTTCTTAAGCTATTCCAGTTAAATTTCGGTCATCTGCAACCACAATAATGTTGACAATATATCAGAGAAAGCGACTTCCTCTCTCTGAAATTTTTTCTTTCATCTATAAAATCAGAGTGTACTATTCAAATGGTTTTGAGGGTTACAGAAGTCTTGACTCAAAATTGTTTGAGAGAGACAATTATTTTCTCACATACCAGGGAGTTCTGAGATGGAGAAGATCTCAAAACAGGTAATTCTTGTAATTCGCAGTTCAAGTCGGGAGGCAGGCAGTTTCCACGGCTCCACTCTGCTGGCCTCTGGGTTTTCCCCACAGAGCAAAGCAAGATGGCGGCAGAGACGCCACATGACAGACGTCACAGGAAGTTCTCTCATTTTGCTATTGCTATTGCTAAGTCACTTCAGTCGTGTCCGACTCTGTGTGACCCCATAGACGGCAGCCCACCAGGCTTCCCCATCCCTGGGATTCTCCAGGCAAGAACACTGAAGTGGGTTGCCATTTCCTTCTCCAATGCATGAAAGTGAAAAGTGAAAGTGAAAAGTGAAAGTGAAGTCGCTCAGTCATGTCCGACCCTCAGCGACCCCATGGACTGCAGTCTTCCAGGCTCCTCCATCCATGGGATTTTCCAGGCAAGAGTACTGGAGTTGGGTGCCATTGCCTTCTCCGTCTCTCATTTTGGCTTAAGCCAAAAATGGCTTATTAATTTATTTAATGGTATGATGAGCTTTGAGTACAGCTGGAACAAGAGCCTCTGAGGTTGAATTTTAGACATTATCATTCTCCTTCTCTTTCAGCTTTGTTCTCAGACAGGCTTCTCTGCAAGGTGGCTAAGATGGCTTCTGGCAGCCCAGGTGTCTGTCCTCCCAGGGTAACATCCCCAGGGCAAAGAGACAGCCTCTTTCCAAAGGTTCCATCAGAAATCCAGGGGGAGAACTCTCCTTGCTCCAGGTCAGATCTGGACCCTTGAGACATCACTCCTAGTGTGAGGGTATTTGGAAGGGTACCTTTGGGCGGTAACTAGGTTTAGATTAGGTGATGAGGCTAGGGCCTCCATGATGGTATTGATACCTTTATAAGAAGAGACATCAGAGCACACACCCCTCCGCCTTCTCTCTCTCTCTCCTTTCCCTCTCTCTGCCATACTAGGACACAGCAAAAAGATGGCCATCTGTAGACCAGGTCGAGAGCCCTCACCAGATCCTAAACATGATAGCACTCAGATCTTAGACTTCCAGTGTTCAACTATGAGAAAATAGTTGTTTAATCCCCCAGGTTATGGTATTTTGTTATGGTAGCCTGAACTGACTAATACAGCAGTGAATTTAGAGCAGTCATTGTTGACTGGTTACCTACTGAGTGCCGGGCCCTGTGCAGAATATTGAAGTTCATTAGCTGGGTCTCAGCCCACAGAGAGTTTGGAATCTATAAACAGTATTAAAATATTAATGATGAATCCCTTCTATCTTTTCTGTAAATTTGAGATCACTTTCATTTAAGAAAAGAAAATTCTAACTCAATCAATAACCTCTTTGCACTCTCTTCCTCTATCCATCTGTCTCTGGAAGCAGACTAGCACGTAGACCACAGAACTTTACATCTCTCTCTCCATAGCTATTTCCATGCATGCCAAGAGGGAAAAAATGACAGCTATAAAGAGATACGGCAGATGCTCTTGTGCCCTGGGTTCAGAGCTTTTCATGTCTAACCTCATTTAATCTTCAGACCAGTCTGTAAGACAGACATTATTAGTTTCATTATCCAAATGAGGAAGCTGAGAGGCCCAGAGAGGCAAAGTGACTTACCCAAGATCACACAGCTGTGAAGTGAGGGTGAGGTTTGAACCCTTTGAATCAGGTCTTTCTGATCTTAAGGCCTACTGTCTTAATTCCCATCAGCTTCCTTGGCTAATCAGTGCTATGGAGGAATTCATAAAATAGACACTCATCCAAAGTTGAGACATTATAGATTTGTCTATGATAAGGATAGCCACCGCTAAGGAAGGTGGCTGTAATGTGGATGAATGCACTAAGAACTTTTATGGACTCTCAAAGAGAAAACAATGTTACTTTTGTTACTCACAAGATAGTCTCTACTCCCTGCCAGTCAGTCCACAGGTTTAAACTTTTCCCCTCACAATCCTTTGAGGTAAGTCCTAGCATCATTCCCATTTTCAAGATGAGAAAGTGGAGGCTCAGTTGAGCCAAAGCAATGGGTGAATGAGTGAAATTAGGACATCTCATCACTCTAAATCTTTGCAAGATGAATAAATGTCCCAAACCCTTGAGGTTCTAGAATCTCCTGAGTCTATATTCAAAGAGAAAGGAGCAAGATGGAAATTTAGAACAACATTCTCCTCTCATAGAAGGAAGATGCTGGTTGTCAACTGCAAGTTCTGGGGAAATGCCCTGAGACCCACCCCCACCCCCAGGTCCCTGGGGTTCTGTGGTTGGATCTGGGAACTCTGAAAGTCTCCTTGAACAGACTTAGAGCTGATGAAGTGGGGAGAGAGCAGGCTTATAAGGGACTCTCACAGGAAATGCAACAATAGCAGTGTTGTGCCCCGTGAGAGCTGCAAACAGCATCCTCAGCAACAGGGATATGGGTATGAATACGCTTGAGCTGTTCTGCCACCTAAATGTGCATAATGAAAAAAAAAAAAAGTAAAAAAATGTAATAAAATAGGTCTGTGAATTCAGCCTTAAAAAATCATCTGCATCTGGGTCTTGTCCTGAAGGAAAAAAGAAAATCCCATGACCGGTTTGGTGGAGTTGGAGGACGGGTGTGGTTAAAAGGTAATTTATTATTTGATTTTGTGTTTTTCAGAAAGATAATACTCATTGTTAAAACTTCAAGCAATGTACGTGTAATTATGTATAAGGAATGCTTCTAGCTACAAGTAACAGTAAACTTAAAAAACAATGGTTTAAAAGCTGAGTAAACATGCATGCATGCTCAGTCATGTCTGACTCTTTGTGACCCTATGGACTGTAACCCACCAGGCTTGTCTGTCCATGGAGTTTTCCAGACAAGAATATTGGAATGGGTTGCCATTTCCTACTCCAGGGCATCTTCCTAATCCAGGGATCAAAACTGTGTCTCCTGCATCTCCTGCACTGCCAGGCAGATTCTTTCCCACTGAGCCACATATGAAGCCTAAAAGATGAGTATTTATTGTTAATTACCAGGAAGCCTTAGGTAGGAGGTTCTGGACTGTTCTCAGTCGCTCAGTCATGTCCGACTCTTTGGGACTCTATGGACTGTAGCCTGCCAGGATCCTCTGTCCATGGGGATTCTCCAGGCAAGAATAGTGGAATGGATTACCACGCCCTCCTCCAGGGGATATTCCTGACTCAGCAATTGAAACCATGTCTCTTATGTCTGCTTCATTGGCAGGCAGATTCTTTACCACTAGCACCACCTGGGAAGCCCCAGGACTTGGTTTAACAACTTGATATCAATAAGAATTCAGACCCCTCTGCTTTTTCTGCCTTGTCCTACTCAGAGTGTAGGTAATCCTGTCATGGTCACAAGACAGCTGCCACAGCTCCAGATATCAGGTCCTCATGTCACAGTCTGAAGCAGTAAGGAAAGGGATAAGATTATGCAAAAGAGAATCTTGTATTCTTTAATTAAAGAGAAAGATCTTTTCCAGAAACTGTCCCCTTACTCCACAAAGTTAGATGGGCCTCTCTCCAAACCTTAGCTCTCCTGCTTTATCTCTCTGAGCCTCAATTTTCCCATCCTGGAAATGGGGATGATAGTAGTACCTTCCTCAGAGGGTGTTGCAAGAATTAAATGAGAATATACTTCGTGTCCAGTAAGCACTCAGGAGCTGTGCTGGTATCTTCCATTTCCCTACCATATTCACCCTTCTTAACCTGTCTCCAGCTTATGCTGTGATGCCGCAGGACTGCAACAACCATCTTTCTTTTCCTCTGGCTTTTGGTTGATTTGGCCAAAAGGAAGTATAGTATCAACAGGAGCTCAAGAGGGAAGATAGAGAAGTTGAGTATTTATCCCCCTCGTTCCTTCTCTGTGGTACTGCTGAGGGAGGCTGTTTCTCTAGTGATGGCCGCAGCTTCTCTCTCTCTGCCAGCTGCCTGGTAATGCCCACTGGGTAATAGCTACCTAAAGGTTACTAGCCCCAGGGCCTGGCTCCATTGTTTTTCTAAACCTGCCCTCACCTTAGTAAATAGTCTCTTTATTCAACACTTCTTGAAATACCAGTTTGAGTGCATTATCTTTTCCTGCCAGGAGCTGGACTGATTCAAAACACGAGCTTTTTTTTTTTTTTTCCCAAAGTAAATTATTTGCAAACTTCAGTATTTTATTAGTAGTGACAAGTGATTTGTGTCACACTTCATGATTAAGAATCACCAGTCCTCTTGGTCAAAAAGTCAGTCAAGTGGGATGTTTGATTGAGTTGGCCGTTATAATCATGAATTAAATCTAAATCCTTGGGCTTCTGGCCATATCCTGAGGCACAATATTTTTTACATGATAATGGTTTTGGGGGAAAAAAAGAAAAGACAATTTTTACATTCATAGGCCCGGAACTCGTTGCTGCGTATTCTTGACATCCTTCAGTTAAATGGAAAACACCAGGTTTTGAAACTGTATTGATTTCAGCGGGCATATATTATTTTACTGTAAGTACCAATGTCTGTTGTACTTAATATACAATGGATTAATTTAAAATGCATTAGTTTAATAAAAATGCATAAAATAGAATAGAATTGCATTAGCTTCAATAAAAAATTCAATTTCATAAATATTATCTCGTGTTAAAATGCATTGATTTCCAGGAAAATATATTGGTCAAAGGTAATTTACATTGCTTTGAATGGAAATGCGCCAGTCTCCATACATATGTATTAGTTTAGTCAAACGTATCCAATTGTGTAAAATATCGGTTAGGCTGAAATGGATTCCAACCCTGTTTGTTGTTGTTGTTGTTATTTTATTCTCTTTGGCTGAATAAATATTTCCCATGCTCGCTTTAGTGTAGCCTAGTTCTGACTTCTGCAGCAGTTAAGACTCCGTTGGTGGCAGGTAAGGTGTGTTCACCTTCCCTACCAAGGCTGGGTGTGGGATATGAGCTGGAGATCCAAGCAAAGGGCCCAGAAGGCCTCATGAGGACTGACTGGAGCTGCACCCTGACCAGGAAAATGTAGGCTTTGACTGCAGCAGGAGAAGCTGGAAGGGAGCTACGTTATGGGGAGCAAAAAGGGACCAGAAGCAGGTGAGCTAAACCCAGAGCTCAGGGTCAGCAGGACACAGGATCACAGCTGGGGCTCTGGGGTCTCCCAGAGTTCAAACCTTGAACCTGCCACTTTCTATGTGTCCTTCGCAAGTCGCTTAGCCTCTCTGAGTCTCTGTTACTCCCAGGTATTATGTCAAACACTAAGTACTTTCCATATACTGATTTATTTAGTCATCAAGTGTCTTGTTCCAGATCACACAGCTAGCAGAGTGGTAGAGCTGGGATTTGAACCCCAAATCCCTCTAGATCTCAGCCACCAGACTGTCTCCAGTAATTCTATGTAAAGTGTGAAGTGTGTGGTCACTCAGTGGTCCGACTCTTTGTGACCCCATGGACTGTAGCCTGCCAGACTTCTCTGTCCGTGGAATTCTCCAGGCAAGAATACTGCAGCAGGTTGCCATTTCCTTCTCCAGGGGATCTTCTTGACCCAGGGATCGAACCCAGGTCTTCTGTGTTGAAAGCAGATTCGTTACCCTCTGAGCCACCAGGGGTGGCTTTGGGTACATTAGGGTAATTCAGGGAGGTATCTAATCCCTGTTCTCTGGCTTCTGAGGAAACTTTGGATCAGTGACTTTGTCTCTTTAGGCCTCAGTTCCTTCATCTGTTAAATAGGTATAACGACAGCATCTATCTCCTACAGCCCATAGACATGGCAGGAGCACAACAGACACAGACCCTCACCAACAAAAAGCACTCACCACTTTTCAGAGCCTTTAACACGCTAATGTGAGTCCCGAATCCCTAAAGAGGGGATAAGTAAGCAGAGTCGGACATGACTGAGCGACTGAACTGAACTGAATTGAACCTACCCAGGAGGAGGCTGAAGAAGGAAAGAACTACAATACAGAGAGACTTAGAGAAGGAGAAACTGCCCTGAGTTCCATTTCCCAAAGTGTGGGACCCCTCCCTCAGTGATATGTGAGTTGCTGTTGCTCTCTGCAGATGGACATTTTTCAAAACTTTTTATTTGGAAAAAAATTACAACAGAAGAGTTATAAGAAGAGTACCGTGAACTCTCTGAACTTCTCCAGATTTGCCAAATGTTGACATTTTGCCACATTTGCTTTATTTTTCTCTCCGTCTGTATGTGTATATATATCTTTCTATATATATGTTTCCCCCTGAACCATTTGAGAGTTAATGCAATCACCAGCACAGTCCTTTACACACAAGAGATCAGTGTTTGTCTCCTAAGAACAAGGTCATTCTCATTCGTAACTATCATACAACTGTCACACGCAGGAAACTTAGCAGTGATACGGTTCTAGAATCCGAGTTTTAAGATTCCATGTTGAAATTTCACCAAATGAAATAGTGACATAAAATTGAACCGTAGTTTATAATCATGATTTTTCCATTTGGGATCTTATCCAGGATCACACATTGAAATTAACTGTCCCTTCTTTTAGCCTCCTTTAACCTGGACTTGTGCTTCAGCCTTCTTTTGTCTTTCTCAAGGCTGATATTTTTGAAGAGTCCATTTTGGAGACCATCTCTCAGTTTGGGTTTGTCTGGTGTTTCCTTGGGATTAGATTCAAGTTATGGGGACTTCCCTGGTGTTCCAATGGTTAAGAATCTGCCTGTCAATACGGGGGACATGGGTTTGATCCCTGGTCTGGGAAGATAGCACAGGGCAACTGAGCCCATGCCCCTGGAGTCCGTGCTCCCCAGCAAGAGAAGCCACCGCAACGAGAAGTGTGTGCAACTAGAGAGCAGCTCCCCCTCGCCGCAACTAAGAGTCCACGCGCAGCAATGAAGACCCAGCGCAGCCAAAAATAAATAAACAACGAAGATTCAAGTTACACACTTTTGGCCAGAACAGCACTGAAGTAATGCTGTCCCCTTCTCAGTGCATCGTATCAGGAGGCCCCTGACTGCTGTTTGTCCCGTTTCTGGTGCTGTAAACTCTGACTTCTTGGATGGGGTGGTATCTGTCAGGTTTCTCCACTCTAATTTTTTCCCTTTGTAATTAGTAAGAAATCTGTGTAGGAGGTACATATTTACTTTTATGTTCCATTTTGTTTGTGCAAAGGAAAACTTTAATGTTTCATTTACAGTTGCAAAATAAAATTTCTTTCTTCAAAACACATATTTAAAGTAAAAAAAAAAAGTGAGTCAATTTCAAGAAAAGTATAAAATAAGTGACAATAATGGTGGTTTGTGGATATGGCAAAATACTGTGACGTGGGGTACTCAAATGGCTGTTGTAGTGACTCAGTCATGTCCAGCTCTTTGCGACCCCATGGACTGTAGCCACCAGTCTCTTCAGTCCCTGGAACACGCCAGGCAAGAACACTGGAGTGGGTATCCATTCTCTTCTTCAGGGCATCCTCCCGACCCAGGGATCGAACACAGGTCTCCTGCATTGCAGGCAGATTCTTTACCATCTGAACCACCAAGGAAGCCTGTTTTAGGGACACAGGATAGTAAATATTTAACCTGCCAAGTATGGGGACGGTCATTTCAAGGAAATACAGGAGAGAGGAGAGGGAACTCCTGGGGTCTTCAGAGACTCAGAGTGACTTCTATGCTGTCCAGTGCCTCCTCCTCCCCCGGGGCCTGTAGTCCCTGCCTCCAGTTTCTGTCTGGCCTTGCAGGCCTGGGCAGGTGGACTTGAGGATGATCACTTCAGTCCCCCCTACCTGGCACTTCCAGGGGAGCCACCAGATGCTCTGGGAGGCCCTGGGGATTCACAGAAAACCCACTGGTTCATGGAAACCCACTCAACAATCCATACAGACTAGCATCCTGCAGAAAGAGGCCCTGCCAGTCCCTTGTAGAATCAGAGTTGTGGACAACATGGAAGCCAGACCAGGTGTTGCTCTTCTGGACACAAACCGCTGGTGCGGGTCTCACAAGGGACCATGAATACTTGAGGCAGCAGGGCCACCAAGCAGCGGCCAGATTTTGAGAGAAAGACCTGCAGCTGGGAGGAAAAAGCAAATCCAATTTGGTACTTGTTCTTGGGGTATCAGAGGCCCAGAAGCTGCCTGGCTTAGCCCTCAAAAGTGGCCCCTTGAACTGCAAGAAAGATTGTCCTTTCAGGCCCTGACCAACACTTGAAACTTGTGCCCAGAAGTTGCCCACTGGATGCCCCTGCCACGGTGGCATCTACAGCTAGAATCCAGGTGGGTCAGTGCAAGGAAAACCTGGGTTAATTTCAGGATTTTGGCAGAATGGAGAGGAAATAGATTCACATTTGAGTCCAGGAAGGGCAGTGGGTAAGGACACAGGCTTTGCATTTAATCGCTGCTGGATGCCGGTCGTGGTGCTTGAGAACATCCACCCCACCCTGAGTCTTCTCATCTGTAGAAGGGGATAGCAATATTGTCTTAATATTGCTTACTCCCTTGTTGTTGTGAGGACCACAGGAAGGAAGTGAATAAAGAACTTGGCATAATGCCAGGCACGTTATAAGCAGTCATTACATTTGTAGCTATTATTATTGTTGTTAATCAAACTAGTTACTCGGAACAGCCTGATGAAAAGTCATTCAGGTGAACAGGGGCTCCTTGAAAGTAGGAATCATTTTGCATTCATCTCTGTACCACCAGTCGGAGAAGGCAATGGCACCCCACTCCAGTACTCTTGCCTGGAAAATCCCATGGACGGAGGAGCCTGGTGGGCTACAGTCCGTGGGGTCACAAAGAGTAGGACAGGACTGAGCATGTGTGAGCACGAAAATGGTTTAGAACAGTAAATATTTTAATCAATAGTCAAAAACTTTTTTAAAGGTGAGAATTTTACACACACACACACTTGGCCACGTAAAAGTGAATGGTAGTGTTATTTAATACATTCACAATGTTATACAACCACCTCTATCTAGTTCCAGAACATTTTCATCACTTCAAGTGGAAACTCCACACCCATTAACAATCACTGCCTATTCCCTTCTCCCCACCAGCCCCTGGCAACCACCAGTCAGCTTTCTGTCTCTAGGAATTTACCTGTTCTGGACAGTTCACATACATAGAATCAGATATGTGGCCTCTTGTGTCTGGTTTCTGTCAACCACTCCACATAAGGTTTGCAAGGTTTATCTACGGTGCCACATCTATCACTCCTTCTTACAGCTGAATAATATTTCATTGTATGGATAGGCTATAAGTGGTTTATCCATTCATCTATTGATGGATGTGTGGGTTGTTCCCACCTTTGGCTACTGTGCATAGTGTTCCTATGAACATGTGTACTCATGTATTTGTTTGAGTATCCGTTTTTCAACTCTCTGGGTCTCTATGGCACTGGTGGGTTTTAAGCAGGGCTCATGTGTGGGTGGTGAGTTGTCTTTGAGTGTGTGTATGTGTGTGTGTGTAGGGGGCATCCCAGCAGGAGCCCAGGGAGGTGGCTGCAGCAGCCATCCAGGTAAGGGACCACGCTGGGCTGGATTGTGACAGTGTCAGCAAGATGGACAGCAGGGAAATGTTTTGGAAGAGGAGACAGACAAGGCGAAGGGGATTTCTTCCCTCGGGCCTGCCAGCTGTGGCCACCAGACGTGGAGCCCCGAAAGTGACATAAGCCCCAGAGCTCTGTCGACAGCCACAGCGGCTCTCTGGCCGGCACGGAACCGTGTTCAGTGTGGGCCATGTACCTGGGAATCAGCCTCAAATTAACTGACATTGGTTTTGCAACAGACCGGGGAGGTGGGCACCAGCAAACAGACGACTTGTGGTGGCTGCAAGCACCTGCATTTGAGGACTGAGAACGCAGAGCACGCATGGCTGGTGGGGTCAGCCACGGCAGTGAGAGGAGGAATGCGGCAGTGAGAGGAGGAATGCATCAGGGAGACTCTGGGTGTAGCTGGGTCCAGTGAAGCAGTTTGTATTGATAAAATGGAGGGCTGGGGCCTGTGGATTGTTCAGGTAGGGAGGCTGCTGGTCTGATAAACTGCAAAAACCCTTCTGCTCCTCAGTGAAGGCATGGTTGCCAACCAGCTGTGTGGACTTAGGCAAGTTAATCAGCCTCTCTGATCCTTAGCTTCCTCCTCTTTAACACGGGACTGACAATCCACCACTTTCTTCATAAGGCTGGAGTGAGAACTAAACTAGAAATGCAAGTGAGTCACCTCGAGTACAATCATTTATCAGTTTCTTTACAGCTTGTGTGTAACTGGATCACGAATTGGCCATAAAAAGCTGGGTTCAAATCCCAGGGTGGCCACTTGTTAGCTGTGCAGCTCAGGCAAGTCTCATAGCCACTCCAACCCTCAATATCTTCATCTGTAAAATGAGAAAAGTATTAGGATGTACCCAGTGGGGTTGTCATGAGGGCTAAGTGAGGGGCTGCTGCATGTAAAGTGCTCAGGCCAGTTCTTGGCACATGATATTCACTTCATCCATCCATGAGGGTCTCAGGGATTATGACTTTCCTCCGTAATTTTACTAAACCCCAAGTTGGCAACAAAGAACAGAGGCTTAGAATCCAGAGTCAGACCTGGGTCCAAATTCTGATGTTACTTCCTATGTGGCCGTAGAAGGTTATTATACTTCTTCTAGCCCTAATTTCCATTCATTCATTTCCCCATTTATTCATGCAACACTTACTGAACAATGACCTTATGCCAAGCAATCTTTCAAGTACTTGGCTTGTAGCAATTCATGGGATTCCTACAACAACCTTAAACAAGGTAGGTATTGTTATTATCTCCATTTTACAGGTGCGGAGTTGAGGACCAGCGAGAGAAAGTCACTGCCCCAGTGACACAGCTGATTAGTGAAAAAGTGAGGATTCAAGTCTGGGCCACCTGGCCCCAGAGTCCATGCTCTAAACATTTGGGGGCCAGGTTTCCTCTCTGCAAATTGGAAGATTTCCTTTCCTCCTATGTTTGTTGGGAAGATTAAATAAAACCCAACCTTTACAAGCATTGCACAGTGACTGGCCCTCATGGAGGAGTCAGTAAAAGGGAGCTGTTCTTTTATTATTTTATTTTTTGGCTTGATACATCTCTATGCCTTTGTACTTCACTGCTTTCTCTACCTGGTTCACTTCAGATTATGTTTCAAGCCTCCAATTCAAGGGTGACCTCCTCTAGGAAGGCTTCCATGACCTTGCTAAGTGCCTTCTGTGGAGTTTCCACAGTCCATTGGGGTTACCAAACTGCTGTAGATCTGACCACACAATTCTACAACTTTCTCCTCCCATCTAACACAGGGTAGAGGTTGTGCCTTCTCCTTTGTGCCCCTGGCTCCTGGTACAGCCCTGAACCAGCGCGGATATTTGCTCATAGACTGGGTGCTCATTTGTTCAACAAAATGTTTTGAGCACTGACAGTATGTCAGGCTCTGGGGAATTAGCATGTGGCTTTGTTGAATGACTAAAGGGCCCTCCCCGAGTTCTGTGCCCACCTGGCCATCTCACTGTGAGTGCTACTCCCCTGTGTATACCTGCTAAGCTAGCACTTTCTGAAAGATCTTCATACTGGGAGTGGACCAGGGGAGGTTCCAGGCCCAAGCTCTCCATGTATGACTCCTCCACCCCAGTTCCAGGTATCCAGCAACCTGGCTCTCCTCTCTGTGTCTCCCTGAAGCCCCCAGGCCTCCCTGAGCCCAACCCCTCTCCTGAAATGGAGTTTCTTGTGGCTTCACATTACATCTCCCCAGAGCACAGGCTTGTTTCTCCAATCTGTCACCGGATGAACCAACTCTCCAGGCTAAAAATACCCTTGACATTTTTGAAGGCCTGTTAGGGCTGGAGCTGCTCTCCTTAAGGTTGTGAGTTTCTCTGCAAATCGATGCAGGTGGTGTAGCAGTCACAGGCTGAGGGCAGCTATTACCTCAGTCATAGCTTGGTTACCCCCAGAGGATGGGCTTGCCTGCTTTCCTGACATCCCTCCCTGACTCTGAGCTCCTGGAGATTAGGGATCAGGAATCATGCATCACCACGTCTTCACACAGCCTGGCATACAGTAGGGGCTCAATAAATGTTTGCTGAATGATACACAGCAGTTATGAACAGGGACTCTGGAGCCAATTGCTGTTGTTCATTCGCTAAACTGTGTCTTTGCGACCCCATGGACTACAGCACGCCAGGTCCTCTGTCCTCCACTATCTCCTGGAGTTTGCTCAGATTTGTGTTCACTGAGTCAGTGATGTTATCCAACCATCTTACCCTCTGCAGTCCTCTTCTCCTTTTGCCTTTAATCTTTTCCAGCATCAGGGTCTTTTCCAATGAGTCAGCTCTCATCATCATGGGGCCAAAGTATTGGAGCTTCAGCTTCATCATCAGTCCTTTCAGTGAATATTCAGGGATGATTTCCTTTAGGATTGACTGGTTTGATCTCCTTGCAGTCCAAGGGACTCTCAAGAATCTTCTACAGCACCACAATTAGAAAGCACCAATCCTTCAGCACAGACTTCTTGATGGGCCAACCCTCTCATCTGTATATGACTACTGGAAAAACCATAGCTTTGACGACACAAACCTTTGTCAGTAAAATGATGTCTCTGGAGTCAAATTACTTGGGTTCAAATTCTGGCTCTACTTCTGACTGGGTGGCCACTCTGCCTTCATTTTCTCATCTGTTAAATGGAAGTACTAAAAGCATCCAGAACGTAGACTTGTCAAGAGGAGTAAATGACCACTCTAGGTATAGTTTCTAGAGCTTGACATGGTAAGCACAGCATGAGTTGTTCATCATTAGCATTAAAATTATTGTCATCATCTTTATCATCAGGAATCTAGCTTTCCTTATCACTCCACTCTGCTCTCTTCTATGGTCTTTATTCTCAGACAGGTTCTCCCTCACAGTGACAAAATGGCTGCCAGGCACTCAAGCTTACATCCCATTCCTCAAAAGTCCTGGTCTAAAGAGAACTGGTCTTTTCCTTCCCCAGACTTGCAGCAGAAATACTGCAGTGGCTTTCTTCAACCTAGCTTTGAGCTTTGCCCTTTACTGTAACAGTATCTGGAACCGCTTACTCCTTGGAAGGAAAGTTATGACCAACCTAGATAGCATATTCAAAATCAGAGACATTACTTTGTCAACAAAGGTTCATCTAGTCAAGGCTATGGTTTTTCCTGTGGTCATGTATGGATGTGAGAGTTGGACTGTGAAGAAGGCTGAGAGCTGAAGAACTGATGCTTTTGAACTGTGGTGTTGGAGAAGACTCTTGAGAGTCCCTTGGACTGCAAGGAGATCCAACCAGTCCATTCTGAAGGAGATCAGCCCTGGGATTTCTTTGGAAGGAATGATGCTAAAGCTGAAACGCCAGTACTTTGGCCACCTCATGCGAAGAGTTGATTCCTTGGAAAAGACCCTGATGCTGGGCGGGATTGGGGGCAGGAGGAGAAGGGGACGACAGAGGATGAGATGGCTGGATGGCATCACTGACTCGATGGACGTGAGTCTGAGTGAACTCCGGGAGTTGGTGATGGACAGGGAGGCCTGGCGTGCTGCGATTCATGGGGTTGCAAAGAGTCGGACACGACTAAGTGACTGATCTGATCTGATCTGGAACCACGGAGATGGGCTGTTCATCTTAGCTAGTGGTAGGTCATGTGTCAATCTGGGAAGCAATCACTGTAGTCAGAAGGATAGCATGCTCTGATTGGTCAGGTCTGACACCAATCATTGTGTTCAAGAGAATAAAATGCTCTGATTGGTGGGCCTGAGTCACATGGTTATCAGGAACGAATCCTCTGATCTAGGAAGATAAAAATGCTCTGATTGGTCAGTGCTAAGTCATGTGCCCATCCCTGGAGCCAAGGGTGGAAGTAGACTTTACCCAAGTGCTTAGGCTTTGGTGAAAGAGGGGAGGGGTTTCTGTTCCCAGATGTAGGAATGGATGGCAGGTGCAAACAGCTACTTCAAACAACAGCAATCCCAAAGTGGAACAAAGCCCTTTGTTCCTTTCCCCCAGAACACCTCCAACTCAAGATTGTCCTGTATGGTGGCTTTTACTGGACATGACAGCTTCATTGGTGTATGTGTGGCCACATCACACTGTGTACACAACTGAAGGTTAAATATTAGATCTCTCAATTCTTAAAAGCCCTCCAGGCTTTCCCTCCCAGAGGCCTCAGAGAATGGCCTTGCTCCTCTTCCTCTGGCTTGTCCAAAGTAAGAGTATCTCTATAGGCAGGCATGTTGCATTTTCTCTATCTGGGTCCACACTCATGTCTTGCTGTGTCAGGTCACATAAAATAGATTCTAAACAAACTTTCTTCCACCTTCTCCTGCCCCTGGTCTCTGCCTTTAGTTTCTCCTTCTGCACAACAAGCAACTATTCACTGGCAGGATTTCTAAGTCCAGCCTCCTTCATCACTATGAGGGTTCCCCCCTTCTCCAGCATTAAAAAGTTGCATCACATCTTAGAGGTGGGGGGAGAATTGGAATAAGAAAGTTCTAAGAGAAAAAAAAAACTCACAAACCTTGGATTAAGCCTCTCAGCTTCTCAAATCAGGCAAGCAGTTGTCTTATTTGATTAGGATTAACAGATTTTCCAAAGATAACCTATTTTGGTTTTATGATTCTATCTCTCCAGGCAGTGTTTACAACATGTATTTGCAGAAACAGAATGTATGCCAGGAACGAGGCGAGGGCCCTTGCTGGCGCTCACACAGTCTGTCATAAATATAATATTAGGATGATGCCTGAAATTAATGTGAATCATTTCCCAATAAATATAGTCGGTTAGTGAGGTGTTCCAAGACTGCTGATGGGAGATATATTTTGGTAAAATATGGTTTTTTTATCGGTTGGGCACCGGGAGTGGGGGTTCATGGAGGGCATAAATTTCCACGGAAGAAGTATCCTTTATGATTATTCAATTCCACAGTAGCTCTAAAAGCCTAAAGTAGATTCATATTTACAGTTCCTGGAAGCACCTGGTTTTTATATATTGGGAGAAGAATTAGCATCAGGCCCTCCTTGTGGAAATCACTGACTTAGGGGTGGGAGATGAGAAGACTCCATGCTGGGATGCTCTGTGGGACTGAGTTAATTTCACCTGCATTCGGGCGTGGAGCAAAGGAAGCTGTGTGAAGCAGTCAGATGAGAAGGGGCTGCTGGGAAGGTGGTCCTGGCTGGGTCCATATCAGCAACCGGGAATGCATGGAAGGGTTAGGGCCCTTTCCTGTCAGAAAAGGAATAAGTGTGTGCAAGGGAGAGGGCTGAAGCTAGCTAGCTAAAGCTGACAGCAACAGAGGTGGATGTAACCCTGTCTCTAAGAGCTCAGGCTAAGTGCAAACATCCCTATCTTGTCCCACCTGCCCAAATCCTCTCAAAGCCTAGAGATGGAAGAAAGAATTCAGACCTTGTCACTTGACGTTAACTTCCCTGTGTGAGCCTTATTTATTTAATTTTAAAGTTATCTTTATTTTTTTTCCTCCCTGTACACAAAAGTGATACAGGTCCACAATCCGTTAAACAAAATTTTAAAGTCCACAAAGCTCTGAAAACTGTGAGTTTTTATTGCTAACACATTTAGTAGCAAAACCAGATTTGACCAGAGATTTCAAATCTATTTATATTCCTTACTCATCCCACTTTGTGGGAACATTTATACTTTCACATCAGAAGTATTAATGTGTTTGATTATAGGGGGGCTGCCCCAGACCTTGCTGACAGTGCTAGATAAGGAGCATGGACCCTGATTCCTTTCCCAGAGCCAAACGGATTCTGAATTCGGAAACACATCTTCCCCAAGAGTCTCAGATAAAGGATTGTACACTTGAACTTGCTGGTTGTAATAAAAAAAAAAAAGATGACACAGTGTAGCGAAAGCGAAAGCCTTAAGGAAACAGAAAAGGCTCCCACTTAAGAAGTGGGCAAAACATATAAATACTCAGAGGAGAAAAACAACTGACCAGTATACTTGGAAATAATCCAACTGCCCTCATAACTGAAGGTGGCTGTAATAAGCTTCATCTTTAAAAAATTAAAACAAGGGTGGTTATCTGGGTTTGGTTGAGGATGTGTGGAAAATATTCCTGTCTCCACTGTTGATGGGGTGATTCTTTCAACTATTTTGGAAGACAACTCGGCAATACCCACCCGCATTTCAAAAGTGTACACCCTTTGGAGGGACTTCCCTGAGGCTCCAGTGTTAAGACTCCATACTTTCACTGCAGGGGGCACCAGTTCAATCCCTGGTTGGGGAAGTAAGCACTCACATGCCATGTGCAGTATGGCCAAAAATTTTTTTAAAGTATATACTCTTTGGAGAAGCAATTCTGCTTTTGGGAATTTATCTTGCAAGCAGTTATGCTCACCTGTGCAAAGTTATTCATTCAAGGATATTTACCACGATAGATATAATAGGAAAAAGCTAAAAACAACCTAAATTTAGTGTTCAGTGTCCACAATAGAGGATTGGTTAAATACACTTGGAGCATATAGGCAACTGAAGAGTAGGAAGCAGTTAAAAAGAATGAAATACACCCATGCGAACTGACTTGAAAGGATGCCCATGATATAGCACGCCACAGACAGAGCAAACTATGTAATTCTGCAATTCAGTTTTCACTTTCTAAGAGTATTTATGTGCATATTATATGTTCACCTGTGCAAAGAAAGACCTGGGGGAGAACATACCCCAAACTGTGGTTACACTTCTCTAAGATGTATATGGGGATCAGGGCTTTCCCTAGATTTTATACATTTTAATACATTTTAAAATTAAATTGTGTGTAGTGAGGGAAAGGAAGTAAAATTTCCCCATAATTCCACCCTCTTGCCCAGAGATTAGTTTCGCTAAAAATATGCTGGTTTTTTTCTTTTTTTAAATCCTGTCCCTTGCAGCATCATTCACAGTAGCTAAAAGCAACCCAGGTGTCCACCAATGAATGAATGGACAAGCAATATGTGGTCTATCCACACAATGGAATATTATTGCCTTAAAAAGGAGGAAATCCTGATGCCTTAAAAGGGAGGAAATCCTGACACAGACATGAATGAACTTTGAGGACACAATACTGAATGAAATGAGCCAGTTACAAAAAGACAAATACTGTATAATTTCACTTATAAGAGGTACTTCAAATAGTCAAACTCAGAGACACAAAATAAATTGGTGGGTTGCCAGGGGCTGGGAGGAAGCAAGTAGTAGGAAGTTAATGTTTAAGGGGTCCAGAGTTTCAATTTGCAGATAAAAAGAGTACCAGAGATGGATAGCAGTTATAGTAGCAACACTGGGAATGTATTTGATACCAGAACTGTACACTTGGGCTTCCCTGGTGGCTCAGGGATAAAGAATCTACCTGCCAATGCAGGAGACACGGATTCAATCCCTGATCTGGGAAGATTCTACATGCCATGAAACAACTAAGCCCATGCGCCACAACTACTGAAGCCCGTGTGCCCTAGAGCCCAGGCTCTGCAACAAGGGAGGAGCCCCTACTCTCTGCAACTAGAGAAAGCCTGCACAGCAGCAAAGACCCAGCACAACCAAAAATAAATAAAATTAAAAAAAATTTTAAAGAACTGTACACTTAAAAATGGCTGAGATGGTAAATTTTATCTTATGTATATTTTACCATAACAAAAAAAAATCCTGGTTTTCTTTCAGAATTTTCTCCATGAATACATCTATATTTATATTCACCCACCTGTGCATTTCTTCTCTATACTCAAGAATGAGTTTGTGCCATCCAAAATTCTTCTGCTGTTTTCTTTTCCCTTCTAATACTACATCTTGTCCATTCTTCCGCGTTAGTGCCTATGGGTCTCCCCACCTGGCATGCCCCTGTGAGAAGGCATCATCTATTTCACCAGCTACCCGTTGATGGACATCTGGGCAGGTTCCAACATGGGGGCCTTATGTTTTGAAAGATTTTTGTCAACCAAACTGAATTTATTAAGTAATAATTAATTCATTTCCCCATTTTTTATTCATCAAAGATGCACAAACTGTAGACCAGGGCTTTCGATTAGCAGAAGGCTCCTGGAACTGAAAGAATCCCAGCCAAGACCAGAGAAAGGTGGGTGTCTGAGCAAGCCCAGGTGGCCTTATGGAAGACAAATGTGTGAATTCCCTTCGTGTGTTGGATTTTTGCTTTTCTAACACAGGAGCAAAGCCAAACAGACAGGAGAGGGATGGCAAGGACATTGAGAATGAAAGACTCTGGTGGAAGGGTTTTCAAGACAGGGGAAGAGCAATTACAAAGGCCCAGAACAAGGAGAGAAGATAGTTTAAACTTTCTCAGCCTCTGTTCCCTGTGATAGGCATAATCTTTCCTGCCCCCTCACAGAATTATTCTGAGCATTTGCATAGTGGTACGTGGTAGAGCCTCAAGAAATCCAATAGATGGTAAAAAACAACAAACAATAGAAAATGAGGCGGAGCTGCCCAAATATGTACCAGACTCAGAGCTGATGGCTGGGAGTAGATTAGTGAGGAAGACGCAGTCGCTCCCCTCCAGGAGCTCGAGTCCAGGCTGTTTTGTGTGTGAGGAAAGAGCAGTGTGTTGTTCCAGAAGCATACCTGGGTGCTGGAAAAGGCATAATAGTAAGGAGAATTCAGGTTGGAGGTTGCCAGGAGCTCGGGGAAGGGGGAGAATGGGGAGTGAGTGCTTAATGGATACAGGTGTTCCTTTTGGGGTGATGAAAATATTTTAGAATTAGAGGCAACAGTTGCACAACATCATGAATGTGTTCATGCCACAGAGTCATACACTTTGCTTGTTTGCTGTCTTTTTAAATTTATTTATTTGGCTGCGTTCGTTCTTCGTTGCAACATGTGAACTCTTTGTTGCAGCGTGTGGGATCCAGTTCCCCAACCAGGGATCGAACCCAGGCCTCCTGCATTGGGAGCTTGAAGTCTTAGCCACTGGACCACCACAGGAGTCCCTGAATCATACACTTTCTAATGGTATCTTGCATTACTTGAATTTCATGTCAATAAAAGTGAAAAATCAACTCCGGGCACTTAAGGGCAAATGCAGGGAATCGGTACCTCAACTTCCTGGGATCAAATCCTAGCCCATCCCTGCCTTGCCGTGTGAAGAGAAGCTGATTACATAACCTCGTGGCACCTCAGTTTCCTCCTCAGTCAATTGGAGGTAATAAACTTCCACCTCATAGGGTTGCCAGAATGATTAAATCAGGTAATAGTCATAAAGCTCTTAGCAGAACCTGGCCCATGGTAAGTGATCAACAGATGGTGGTTGATGTTGTTATTATTATTGGTGAGGGAAAAGGAGTTCAAGGCAAGGGGAACAGCGATGGCAAACGCAGAGATTTAGAAGAGAATATGGAACAGGCTGTGAACAGCACAGTGCTTGGTTGGGCTGGAGATGCCCGTAGGTTGAAGGAGAGGAAGGTGAGACGAGCCTCTCTCTAGATTCCATTTTACATGCTAAAAGGGAATTCTGGGCATCTTCAGATCTCATCTGACCATAACATTTATCACAAAGAATAAATATGTAGATTCCATGTCACATTTCTTACCAAACAAGGAAAATACCATTCTTCCAGGAACTCGAATGTGTCTCATGTTTTTAAAGAGACTGTGATGATTGTAAGGTTTGGGTCAGTTGCTAATGTCCCATTGTTTCAAGTAATCTTTGGCAAGCGTATATGAACTCTCTCCCTTCTGTCATTATGGAAAGCCAATTATGCATTGTTGTTTGTACAATAAATGGAGAGTTTTAAAAACATACACATTGATGACTATCCTGTTGTTTAGGGAAGCTGGCAGAGCATTTCATAGCAGTGTCCCATGGAGGCTATATAGAATGTGCACTTAGCCCCTTCAGAAATTCTGGAAACCAAACAGATTGGTGTATTCCTTCAGGGTAGCAGCTGTGGGAGGGTGGCAGGGTGGCAGATTCATGAATGGTGTGCCCTGGGGCTCTTAGAAAGTGTCCTCCGGGACAGAAAGTCAGTGGGTTGACAATAGACATATCATGAAAAAAGAGTTCATGGGTCAGTTAAGTTTGGGCAACAGGAGAATCAAAGGTTTCTTTTATGCAGGAATTGTCAGAGCCTTTAACATCCTAAGTTTCATTTGACTTTCCCAGAAAGGGATACAGGATTCAGGGTTTCCTAAACTGATGTGACCCTTTTTTCTCCATATCAAGATACAGAAATAGGGCTTTAGGGATCTCACTTTGGGAATCATTGGATTACAACTTCATATTCAAGTTTTATTTCTTACAATTAATGGTGCAACCCAATCATCAGCTAGACTTGGATGTGTCAATCAAATCACTGAATGAACACTCATCAATGATTTACTTTATTGGTGCTAGGGAGGCAGACCGGAAAAGACACTGTCCCTGCCCTCAAGGAGAATACAATCTAACGGGGGGAATACTATCAATAATAACAATAACAAGAATAGCAGGTATCATTTATTGGGCACTCACTATAAGCCAGGCACAGTTCTTAATGGGTATTTAAAAGAGCTTATTTAAACATCTCAATAGACAGATCAGTGTTATTATTCCCATTTTACAGGTGAAGACAGGAAGTTCAGAGACAGTAAGCAACTTGATCAAGGGCACACAGCAAAGAGTGGCAGAGTGGGAGCTGGAGTCAAATTCTGTGGATACTGAAGCCACAGGCTTTACTCTGTGTGCTCTAAGGGCTTCCTGGTCAATGGAGAAAAGCAAACGGGTCAAGCCTCAGGCCAGCAAATGGGGAGGAGGGGAGTAGAGATCACTGGACACCTTCTCTAGTTGTGAGACATGTTCATAACCTGGAAGGAGCTCTAGGGTGAAAAGGTCAGGGGCTGGGGTGAAAACTAGGGATAAAGTATAAATATCTAAAAGGAAGGGAGAAGCTAGGGTTATCCTGGCAGGGGAGGTAGCTGGAGAAGAAAACTCAGGGTGACAGAGAGGAGGAGGCAGGGAGGAACTGGAGAACCAGGAGAACTGGCCTCTTCTCTGGATCTCACTCCAATTCACTGTGCATCCTTCAGTAGGTCCCCTAACCTCTCTTGTTTAAACAGGTCTCAGCATCACCCACCACTCGTATGCTATGATTATGAATCTGCTTCCTCCCAAAGATAGTCCTTTTCAAGAGCAAGGAGAAGCTTTCATTTACCCTCTTGTTCCCAGTGCCTGGCATGGTACCCAGCACAATTAAGGTGCTGCATAAATGTTTGTTGATTAAATGAGTGAATGAGTGAAAAAGTAGGTGAAGCTGTAAAAGGAAGAGGCTGGGTGTGGTTGATTTACTCTGGCACCAGAGTAGCAGCCCCTGAGACATATTTTCCCAGCTTTCCACTAAAATACCTAAGAAGGCAGCAAAATCCAAAGCTCACAGTGCTGACACCCAAGACTGACAGGCGCCTGTTGCCAGAATCTGGGAGGAATTTCCATAAATACAAGGCAGATGGAGCTGGGTTGAGATAAACAATCGGGAACCTATTCAAGTTTTATCTTCTGAAATAGGGCACTCCTCCAGGGTAAAAGGAGATAGGAAAATACTCAACCCCCCCTCCCCACTTACAACCCGGGACTCTGAGACCCACAGTCTGTGCCAGTCAGAAAATGGGGTGGTGAGAGTGGAGGGGGTTTTCTCCACGGAATGGGACACTTCTGTAGGCAAACTACTTTCCTTTTTGCTGGCCTGTACTTCTACCATTTAGAGACTGAAGTTTCCAGAAGGCAATATGTTGGGGGGGTGGGGGTGGGGGATGGAAGGGAGGGAAGAATGTCAACAGCATTTTGTATCCTGAGAGGAACAGCTTCCAGGAGTACTACAGGTATGGGAGGAACAGACACAGGGTGCATGCTGGGGATTGTAGTTTTTTAATGTGGTCCCTTCATTTTGTTTGTTTGTTTTTTTATATTTGTTTTGTTTTTGTTTGGCTGCACCAAGAGGCTTGTGGGATCTTAGTTCCCAGACCAGGGACTGAAACCGAGCCCTCAGGCTGGCAGTGAAAACATGGAGTCCTAACCACTGGATCACCAGGAAATTCCCTCCTTCCTTAGTTCTTTATGCCTGAGGTCTAACCATGCCACGGGACAGAAGAGGATCCCTTCTCAAGGGGATGAAAACCTGACTGACGCTCGCTCCAGCGCTATGCAGAGCACCAGTCTTCCTCTCCAGGTGTCGATGATGAAGGGGTGGGGGTCGCCCAGTGCCTTAGTGGATGATGAAAGGTGCCGAGGACAATTCACACACACCACCTAAAGCCTTGACTACTTCCACATGTCCCAAGATACCGTGTGTATCGTCAGGAATCAGGTGCACAATCTCTATGGAGCTCAGAAATAACACCTTGACACCCATGTCCACATCCAGTAGAGAACAAAAAGCACCATGAAAACTCTAGACGACAGGTCCAGGCCCCGGGTACCTGCGGGGGCCAGCAGGAACTGTGCAAGTTTTGCTGACAAAGATCTGTATAATCAAAGTTATGGTTTTTCCACTGGTCATGTACAGATGTGAGAGTTGGACCATAAAGAAGGCTGAACGCCGAAGAATTGATGCTTTCAAACTGTGGTGCTGGAGAACTTTTGCGAGTCCCTTGGACTGCAAGAAGATCAAACCAGTCGGTCCTAAAGGAAATCAACCCTGAATGTTCATTGGAAGGACTGATGCTGAAGCTGAAGCTCCAATACTTTCGCCACCTGATGTGAAGAGCCAACTCACTGGAAAAGACTGATGCTGGGAAAGACTGAGGGCAGCAGGAGAAGGGGACGACAGAGGATGAGATGGTTGGCTGGCATCACCGACTCAATGGACATGAGCTTGAGCAAACTCTGGGAGATAGTGAAGGACAGAGAAGCCTGGTGTGCTGCCATTCATGGGGTCGCAAAGAGTCAGACATGACTGAGCAACTGAACAACAACAAAGGTGGTAAGGAAATTGAGGAGAATGAGGAGCTGGGCCCCCTGATGTCCAGCTTACAGATGAGAAAACAAAGGCTCAGGGAAGGGAATGACCTGCTCCAGGTCTCAAAGTGATTTGGACCAGGATGTCTTCTTCATTCTGCGAACTTCTTCAGGGGAAAGTGAGAGCATTGCCAGCCCTACCAAAAGGCAGGAGAGGTCTGCGCTTCTGAGGGGTGGAGGTGGGAGCAGCCACTGGCCCAGCGCTCCTGGCTCTGCCTCTGGGCTCGTGACCCTCTGCCTTCTCTACCTCATTTCTTCCTCACGTCTGTCCCTGCATTTTCTCCCCCTTCCTTCTCCGCCCCTCCAACACTGTCCTTCCCTCCACCATCTATTTCTCATTTCTCTTTGTCCCTTTCTCTGTCTCCCACTCCAGAAGCTCTTAGTGAGGACCTACTCTGTGCGCATCACCAGACTGGGCCCTGAGTATGGCATCCTTCGACCATCTGAATGCTGGGTTGCGTTTCCCATTGAAGCTTCCAGATCTGCAGAAAGCTGGCTTTACAGTAAAGAAATACAATGAGTTTCTGCAAAGCTAATGATAATTACCCTCCAGACACAATCACTCGAAATTAGCTGGAAAACTAACCCGGGCTTTGCACTTTGTCCCTCCTCGGTAATTTTGACTCTGAAATACCATCATTTATACTTAAGAAAGAGCTAGTGAGCGGATGGGAGACATGGCCTTTTGCCAGGCTTTCAATAACTAAGCAGGCTCAGACAAGGCAGGGTCGGGGGCATCTGCTTTGCAAGTCCTGTTCCTCTTTTCCTCCGGAGTTCATCCTGGATCCTAGTGGTTCTAGTTATAGCTGGGATTTCCCTCCTTTATTGAATCTGCATGAGTTGGTGGCTCAGATAAAGAAAATGCTTCCTTCTAAGTCTTTGGACCACACTTGCATTTAAACTTTACACCCCAAATTACAAACCCCTCTGTGATGATTAATTTTATGTGTCAACTTGTCTGATTAACCATTATCTCTGAGTGTGTCTGTGAGGGTGTTTCAGGATGAGATTAGATCTGAATCAGTGGACTCAATAAACTGATGTGCATGCATGCGTGTGCTCCGTCGCTTCAGTCGTGTCCAGCTATTTGCGACCCTATGGACTGTAGCCCACTGGGCTCCTCTGTCCATGGGATTCTCCAGGGAAGAATACTGGAGTGGGTTGCCATGTCCTCCTCTAGGGGATCTTCCCAACCCAGTAATTGAACCCACGTCTGCCTGCGTCTCCTACACTGCAGGCAGATTCTTTACCCACTAAGCCACCTGGAAAGCCCCAATAAATTGGTAGCCCCCCCAAATGTGGGTGGGCATCATCCAATCCTTTGAGGGTCTAAACAGAACAAAAGGTGAAGAGAGGAAGAATTTATTCCCTTTTTTGCTTCCTGCCTGACTGCTGAGTTAGGACAACTCTTTCCATCTTTTCCTGTCTTCCAACTAGGATTTAAACCATTGACTTCCCAGGTTCTCAGGCCCTCAGATTCAGACTGAATTAGACCCCTGACATGCCTGGGTTTCCAGCTTGCAGACAGCAGATTGTGGGACTTCTCAGCCTCCATTATGGTGTGAACCGATTCATCATGATAAATCTCCTTGTATACATCGACCAGTTCTGTTTCTCTAGAGAACCCTGGCTGATACATCTTTTTTCCTCTGTTCCCTCTCTTTCCTCCACCCAGTTCCCACCCTTAACCTTCTCTGGCAAAGCTGTAATGTGCTATTTGCCCTGGGGTTAAATTAAGCCCAAATTTCTGGTTCCTTCCACCCCTGCATCATCATGCCATGGAGGGCAGGATTAAGTGTCTTTAGGTTGGTTTGAGTCCTCTGTGTCCTTTCTTGGGGAAAAACATAATTTTAATAACTGTCTTTCTTTTAAGTATGTGCAAATTATTTTATGCTTTATGCAGTAATCAAAACCATGCGAGACAGACATTATGTTGAAAGAAAGAAGCCAGCTACTCTATGAATTCACTTATGCGAAGGGTAAGAACAGGCAAAATGAATCAAGGTTAAAATAATGATTTTCTCTGATGAGGTGGGGGTGAGTATTAACGGGTAACATGAGGGAACCTTCTGGGATGATGGGCATGTTCAGAATCTTGAGATCAGTGGGTCATTACGCAGGCATATACCTCAGCCAACATGCACTGAACTGGACACTTAAGATATGTGCTCTTTACATGCATTACACCTGAATTTTAAAAAACACACGACAGTTAGTCTCTTTCCTACGTGAGTTAGTGCTAAAATCTATTTTCTGCTGTCTTTTGTACTACTGGCTTTGCTTTATTGGAAGAGAAGTATTGTTCTTTGCTCCTGCCAACTTGTTTTTAAGGAACGCTGTTAGGTTACTTTTATAGACTGCCCTCCCCCATCGTGATATTACTCCCCCATTAGTGCTCATCATCCAGAAGGAAAGCTAAGACTCATACTCAAGTAACGGTAAAGAAGAGTTTCAGTGGGAATTGGGGGGAAGGGGATGAGAACTCCTAAGAATGAACATAATGTAAAGAATGTTCTCAGCACAATTAGTCCCATCTAGTTGGAACATAGGAAGAACAAACTGCGATTCCATTAAGCTGGAGTCAGACATGGAAGGCTTAGATGCCAAGCTACAGTTTGTAGTAGTAGGCAGCGGGAGAACCGTTAGGGTTTTCTGAGCTGAAGGGGAACATGATCAAACTCATGCTTTCCGAAGAGAAATATGGTAGTGTGACCAAGACAAAGCAGACCCTAAAGGCTGTGAAACCAGTTAAGAGGATACTGCAATAGTCCTAGCAGAGAATAATGGGGCTTGAGACAGTAAGAGAACTAGATGATAGGTGTCATAAATAATATGATCACTGGCTACAGAGGTCAAGGAAGAGAGAGGAGTTGATAAAAAGAAGAGCACAAAAGCTTGGTAATTGGGAACATGGGGTCTGGAGTGAGATCACCTGAACTTGAATCCCAGCTTCCCCTACATACTAGCTGTTCATTTTAAGCAAGTCTCTTAATCTCACAAAGTTTCCAGCTTCTTGTATTTGAATTCAGTTCAGTTCAGTTCAGTCACTCAGTTGTGTCCAACTCTGCGACCCCATGGACCATAGCACTCCAGGCTCCCCTGTCCACCACCAACTCCTGTATTTGAATTGGTGATAATAAAACACCTGTTGTGTAGGATTTGATCTCTGGTTTAGAGATCAAATTGCCAACATCCATTGGATCATAGAAAAAGCAAAAGAATTCCAGAAAAACATCTACTTCTGCTTTATTGATTACACCAAAGCCTTTGACTGTGTGGATCACAACAAACTGTGGAAAATTCTTCAAGAGATAGGAATACCAGACCACCTTACCTGCCTCCTGAGAAATCTGTATGCAAATCAGGAAGCAACAGTTAGAACCAGACATGGAACAACAGACTGGTTCCAAATCGAGAAAGGAGTACATCAAGGCTGTATATTGTCACCCTGCTTATTTAACTTATATACAGAGTACATCGTGCAAAATGCTGGGCTGGGTGAAGCACAAGCTGGAATCAAGATTGTCGGAAGAAATATCAATAACGTCAGATATGCAGATGACACCACCCTTATGGCAGGAAGTGAAGAGGAACTGAAGAGCCTCTTTATGAGGGTGAAAGAGGAGAATGAAAAGCTGGTTTAAAACTCAACATTCAAGAAACTAAGATCATGGCATCTGGTCCCATCACTTCATGGCAAATAGATGGGGAAACAATGTAAACAGTGAGACTTATTTTTTGGGCTCCAAAATCACTACAGTAGATGATGACTGCAGCCATGAAATTGCTGCTCCTTGGAAGAAAAGCTATGACCAACCTAGACAGAATATTAAAAAGCAGGACATTACTTTGCTGACAAAGGTCCATCTAGTTAGAGCTATGGTTTTTCCAGTAGTCATGTATGGATATGAGAGTTGGACTGTAAAGGAAGCTGAGCACCGAAGAATTGATGCTTTTGAACTGTGGTGTTGAAGAAGACTCTTGAGAGTCCCTTGGACTGCAAGGAGATCCAACCAGTCCATCCTAAAGGAAATCATTCCTGAATCTTTACTGGGAGGACTGATGCTAAAGCTGAAACTCCAATAGTTTGGCCACCTGATGCAAAGAACTGACTCATTGGAGAAGACCCTGATGCTGAGAACGATTGAAGACAGGAGGAAAAGGGGACGACAGAGGATGAGATAGTTGGATGGCATCACCGACTCTATGGACATGAGTTTGAACATGCTCTGGGAGTTGGTAATGGACAGGGAAGCCTGGCGTGTTGCAGTCCATGGGGTTGCAAAGAGTTGGACATGACTGAGCAACTGAACTGAACTGTGTAGAATGAAATGAGGTTAGGCCCATAAGGTGCCATCATAACATGTGTAATTCAGCAGGTCCTCAATCAATGAGATTTATTTTTATTTATTTAGCTGTGTCAGGTCTCAGTTGCAGCATGCGAGATCTTTGATCTTCCTTTGCAGTTGCAGCATGCAAACTCTTAGTTTCGGCATGTGGGATCTAGATCCACATCTGACCAGGGATTGAACCCAGGCCCCCTGCATTGGGAGTGCAAAGTCTTAGCCTTCTTAGCCGCTGGACCACCAGGGAGGTCCCAATCAGTGAGATTTAGTATAATTATTTTCATTATCATTATTCAAGTTCATACTGTTTGTGTGTGCTTAGTCACTCAGTCGGGTCTGACTCTTTGTGACTCTTTGGACTGTAGCCTTTCAGGCTCCTCTGTCCATGGGGTTTTCCAAGCAAGAATACTGGAGTGGGTTGCCACTTCCTTCTCCAGGGGATCTTCCTAACCCAGGGATGGAAACTGTGTCTCGGAATTCCTGCATTGCAGGTGGATTCTTTACCTGCTGAGCCATTGAATTAAGAATGCCTAAAAGACAGTTAATAGAGGGAGAGTAAAGGAAATCAGTCCTAAAGGAAATCATCCCTGAATATTCATTAGAAGGACTGATGCTAAAGCTGAAACTCCAATACTTTGGCCACCTGATACGAAGAACTGACTCACTAGAAAAGATCCTGATGCTGGGAAAGATTGAATGCGGGAGGAAGAAGGCGATGATAGAGGATGAGATGGTTGGATAGCATCACAGATTCAATGGACATGGGTTTGGGTGGACTCTGGGAGTTGGTAATGGACAGGGAGGCCTGGCGTGCTGTGGTTCATGGGGTCGCAGAGTCGAACACGACTGAGCAACTGAACTGAACTGACAACACAGAGAGTCCCCCTTTTCCTAGAGATCAAGAGAGACCTGGCATACTGCAGTCCATGGGGTCACAGAGTCAGACACGACTGAGTGCGTGAACTGAACTGAACTGAAAGGGATGGGAAGATGATTAGTTCAGTTTTCTTTTCAGCAGAAGCTAAGAGGAAACACTTGATTCACCATGTTCTCCATTCCTCCTGCCATGCGACCAGTGACGTTCCAGACAGAGGTCTCTCTGCCTACCTGAATCTCAACAAGAGGATAATATGGAACAGAGGCACAGCCTGCCCATGATTGCATGTAATATAAATGAGAAGTAAACTTACATTATGGTAAGCCATGGAGATTTAGGAGATGTTTGTTACTGCAACATAATCCAGTCTCATCCTGACTGTTGCAGAGGGTGAATGAATTGCCCAGTGACCCCAATCTGTGACATCAACAAGTTGAAAACAGAAAACTCTCAGGGTTCCTCCAGAAAAGCTTACGAATAAGACATGGCGCCAGTCTTTTCCATCATAACAATAATCACAGCATCAGACTGTTAGCACATGCCAAGGGGGATAATTTGGGTGGAGTGGGTAGATGCTCTGTACCCAGTATTTTACTGTTAAGGGCAAATTTGCAGAGATTTGGAAAATTGGGTTCTGTGTGGAGTAAACATACTGAGCAAGTTTTCAGCTACAACACAGCTGAGCTTAAAGGGAATGGGGTTTGATAGTTAGTGTCAGCATAATGAATTTTTTCAAAAAAAGGCTCCAGAATGTCTGCAAAACACTGTCAAGTCAAAAATTGTGCCTGTGGGTTTTTTAAAGCAATTTCCCTAGCCACTCTGGCTAATAATATCTCGTTTTGTTAACTCTGAAAGAACGTCTTTTTAAAAATATTGTAACATGTCATTTCCCAGTGTTAGCTCTTTCAATGACTTTCCATGGCATGCTTACATCCAAAGAAAAGATCTTAACCAGACCTGGTGTGGGGCTATCTTGCAAGGACAGCAATGTTAATTACTAAAAATCAAAATGAAAATGAAGCAAATAAGCAAAAAGAAGAAAACATTAAGAACAACCCCCCCAAACTACAGTTGCACCTACCCAGAAACTATTACTATTAACACCTTGAGGCTACTGACTCTTCCAAACCCTTCTTTATGTGTATACACATATATGGTGATTTTCTTTTTAATGAGATCACACAGGGTACGTAATTTCTTAACATGTTTTCTCATTTAATATATTACAACTCTATTCTTTGTTTTTTAAAAAATATTTGTTTATTTATTTGGCTGTGCTGGGTCTTAGTTGCAGCATGCAAACTTTTAATTGTGGTATGTGCTATGTTCCCTGACCAGGGATTGAACCCAGGCCCCCTGCATTAGGAGCATGGAGTCTTAGCTATGGGACCATCAGGGAAGTCCCAATACATTCCTTGTTAATAGAATTCTCCAGGCAATAATACTGGAATGGGTTGCCATTTCCTTCTCCAGGGGATGTTCCTGACCCAGGGATAAGACCCAGGGATTGAACCCACATCTTCTGCATTGCAGGCAGATTTTTTAGCATCTGAGCCACCAGGGAAGCCCAAGGTATATCTATCCAATGTAAATTTATGGTCATCTAGTATGTCATTCATTCCCTCAGTAAATATTTGCCTAAAAATTGTGTTTCTGAATCTATTTGACTGATCCTCTATTACTGTATCTAGGTTCATCCCAATTTCTAACAGAACACTGCTTTTAATATCCTCATAGCTAAACCTTTGTGTGTATATCTATATCGATATATATATAGATATATATTGATATATATATCGATAGATAGATAGATAATTTTCTGGAAGTAAATTCTTGGAAGTAGAGTGGCTGGGTCCAAATAAAACCCCTTGCAGGCTTTTGATACTCTTAATCAGGCGTATTTGGTTGTCAGAAATAGAGACCAACTTGAACTATCTCAGGTTAAGGGTGGTTTATTAAAAGAACACGGGCCTCAGGCAGAGTGAGAGCAGAACAACTGGAGAGTTCTCAGCAGGAAAAGCGCATGGCCTTTCAGTCTAGTGCTCCTGCTAAGAGGACCACACCATCAACTCAATCAGTCCTTGTTTCAACTTCATCCAAATTCTCAACAAAGAGGGAATCTAGTTGTAGCAGTCTTGGCCTGTGGAACTGGCTCTCCTGAGTCAGGGAGCTTCATGATCCAGGAAGAGTCTACTTGGAGTCAGGTAGTAACAGGAAGAGGCTCATTGGGAAATGGACCCCTCCTATCCCATGAAGTGGCTTTTAATAACAGTAAGAACAGAAAAGTATCAGCAGAGAAAACAGTTTCATTTTCCTTTGTGAACGGATTGCTATTCTCGGAGCATATGTTAATCAGAATTCTTTTGGTTGTAAGCAACAGAATCCCAGTTCACAGGACTAAACATGAAGATGTGGAAGAGGCTTTGGAGGACTCATCAGCACCAAGGTGTTAATAGCAACAGCTTCATGTTACTAGGAAGCTCAGGGCTAGATCTGCCATCAAACACAGCTGTATCCAAGAGGTCCACTATGTCACCAAGACTCTCCCTTGCCCTCTCTGCTTTCTTCCACAATGAAGTTATTTTCAGGCCAGCTGTCCCCGGGATAAGATATGATGGCTGCCTGCAGTTCCTGGCACATATCCCCAGCAGGAAGAAGGAACAATTTCAGACAGATTCCGGCCAAAGTCTCAGAGTTTACTCCTAATGGCCAACACGACTGAATTGATCACCAAGGACAAGAAAAAGAAATATTGGTCAGGTGTCAGTCTCGCCCCTCAGGCTGGGCAGTGGAGTCAACCCGGCCTGAACCACACGAGATGGGGTAGTAGGAGAGCGGTGACTCCCAAAGGAAAAGCAAGCTGCTTCTTCCAAAAGAAGGGGGATAGTGCTGGCCAGGAAGCACTGACAAGTGTCACTACAGAAATATAGTAAGGTTCTGTTTTGTTTTTTTTTTTCAAGTAGAGGACATGACCATTCTTTTCTTATTTTTCCCAAATGACAAACAGGACGCTTTGGGAGCTTGTTGAAAGAAGCGGTGCAATACAATCGAACCTTCTGTAGTGACGCTGTCCAATACAGAAGACATTGGCCTCTGTGTCGAGCACTTGAAATGTGGCTAGTGGGATTGGAAAACTGAATTTTTAATTTCAATTAATTTAAATTACCTCATGAGATTAGTGGCTACTGTAGTTAGATAACACAGAAGCAAAGCCTGATGAGTTTTTCTGGTAGCAGCGTATAGAAATGTGAGGTCTTCCATGCCTCGTGACTTCAGAAAAAGAAAGTCTCCCGCCCTTGTCTGCTGGCAGGGAAACTTTCTGAGTCTCAGGGAGTTTTTCCACGAGAGCGATGGGAGGTCTGCGCTGTGTCCATGGGGCTGGTGGTGAATGTGGTGCCTTGTAATGAAATAACTGAAACATCATTGTGACTGCAGAATCAAGGGTCTTCCTTCCTTATCTCCAAAGCACCCGTGTTTTACATGAAAAAGCGTTTCTAATTAATAGGCCAGCCCCTCTTGAGTTTGATAAAAACAGAGGAGAAAAGGATTTGATTAACCCACAATCTTTTCAATTTGGCATGTTCTGCATGAGTGAAGTGTGTTTTCTGCAACAGAGCCAAGCCGGGCCTGTCCTGGTTCACCGTGATAACATTCTTGGCTTTGTGCGGCCCCCGATTCACCCCCAGCCTGCCTGGAGAGGCAGGTAGGAACAGATTCTCAGAGGTAATCACCAGCGCCACCAACAAGGGTAATCTGGATTCTCATACAGACAGTGGCCCACTCGAAGAAGGGAAAGATAACAAAGGCCTCCATTGTCCCCAAGTGAGAGTTTGTTCAGTCCTGCGACCGAGGGCGGAGGCTGGGCTGAGCAGCAATGGGAAGGACCGTGCAGATGGGTGGGTAGGACACCCAAAGTCAAGAGGTCAGGGACATGGATGGAGCCGAGGCGGAGAATCAGCTGCAGTGGTGTCCGGTGTCCAGTGTGGTGACCACCCAGGATCCACTGGCTCTCCCAGCTCTGGCGTGTGCCAGAGGAAGACCTCACTGCCTGGGACAAAAACAGAGCAGTGTGTTCTCTGAATAAGGACCCAGTTTCATTTTTCTTTTTGTCAACAGAGAGATAAGAAAAGTTTTTCTCTTTCTCCTCAATGAGAGGGACAGGCTAGGTGGTAGATGTTGTCTCTCTAGATGGGTATGGTGGTTTTAAAACATGACTGCAAATTCTTAGAAGGTTTTCACTTTGAAATGGAGGCTGTCCTCTCCACTTAAATCTGCATGGGTTGGTGACTGCTTGGCCCCATGGAGTCTGCAGGAAGTGATGCTCTCTGATTTTCTGAGGCTGGGTCATAAAAGGCCATTGGCTTTCACCTTATTGACTGGGACCCTCATGCTTGGAGCCTTGAACTACCATGTAAGAAGTCATCCAGTTGGCGGTACTTTGTTATGGCAGCCCTAACAAACGAATACTTCTTCAATCTAATTTTGCTATTGTCAGTGGTTTTTTGGTCTTTCTTTTCCAATATTTTATTATGAAAGATACCACCTATACAAAAAACACTCATGTACTCACCTCCCACAGTCTACAATTACATTATGCTTGTTTAATTATATTGCTGTCAATCTCTCCATCTTTCTATGAATCCATCCTTTTTTTTTTTTTCAAAGTAAGTTGCAGTCACCATACATTCCATCCGTTAACACTTCAAACTTGTGTACCATGAACTAGAGTTCAATATGTTTTCTCTTTTTTAGATGAAATTGAAATATAGTGAAATGCACAGATCTTTTGTGTGTATTTCATGAGTTTTGGCAAACGTCTAAACCATGTAACCTAAACTTCTATCAAGGTAAAGATCATCACCAAACCCACAAAAGCTCTCTCATGTCACCTCCTAGTCAATGCCCATATTTGCTGTCCTAAGAAGATACTGCTGTCCCGATTTTTCTTAACATAGGTTAGTTTAGCCTATTCTGGAACCTCAGATACACAGAATCATATGACATGGACTTTCGTGTAAGACTTCTTTCACTCAATATAAAATTTTGATTGATTTTTATTTTAAGAAAGCTGTAAGAATTGGTCCAAGTGTTTTAGCAGCCTGTTAAGAAAAATAAGTAAGAACAAATAAATGAAACAATGAATATTAGTATGTGTTCCACACTGCTTGGTACTAGGCAATGTGCTGGGTGCTAGGGATACAAGCATAAGGTGGAATAAAGCAGTCCTGTTCTCAAGAAGTTCCCAGCCATCATAGCCAGAAGGAGAAGAGTCAAAAATATAATTCTGAGCAATAAAGAAGAGAGGGATGGAGCAAAGCGAGTAGAAGTTTCTCAGATTTGGTTCCAGTAGTATTATTGTTTGATATTTTTCTTTAGGCAGATTCATTTTATTTTACTAAGCTATTTCTGAAGTCACAGTGCCCTTGTTAATTTTGTCAGGCAAGTAATGTGTCCAGCTAAAAATTCTTCCTTTGATTCTCATGTAGCTAAGAGTGGTCAGGGAACTTAACTCAGGCCCATGAAATGTAGGTCTGTTCAGCAGAGTTCCCAGAAAGCTTTTTGCTTTCCTAATTGAAAAACTGATGGTGGTAGTGGTGGTGTTATGGTGGTGGTGTTAGACAGAATCAACTGGTACAGCCTTTTCTCTCTCACCTTTCCCTTCTTCCTGCCTGGAATCAGGATGCAATGCTTAGAGTACAGCAACCATTTTGAGGCCATGAGCATAAAAGCCTCCATGCCAATGAAGAAGCAGGAAGTTAGAAGGAGCCTGGATCTTTCACAATAGCCTTGGATAGCTGCACTAGCCTTGGGCTGCAGCTACCCAAAAATCTTGGTGATTTAAAAAAATTATTAAGTCACTGTTGGTTGAGTTTTCAGTTATTTGGAGCCAAATACACCCCAATTAATACATTTGAGTTTGATGGGCTGCTTTTTCCCCCCTACTTTAATTCAAGTAAATACACAGTTTTTCAAATAAAATTGCTTTGGGGTACCTTGTGAAATTAACATATAAAAAAGAGGAAGGTGATACTTTTAGAAATTCTGACCTAGTAGGGTCATTATTTTACTTAGCATTTCAGAATTTATTAAGATTTTCCTCCATGACTCTTCTTTTTTCACATTTTGGCTGTTTGGGGTCTTCATTGCGGGGTGGGGGTTAGTTGCCCTGCGACATGTGGGATTTTACTTCCTCAACCAGGGATCAAACCTGTGTCCCCTGCATTGGAAGGCAGATTCTAAACCACTGGACCACCACGGAAGTCTCTCTCCAAGATTCTTTTATCTAATCTCCACTGCAAGCAACTCCATGAGGGCTTGCCAGTTGTAAAGAATCTGCCTGCCAACGAGGGAGACACAGGAGACACGGGTTCGATCCCTGGGTCAGGAAGATCCCCTAGAGGAGGAAATGGCAACCCACTCCAGTATTCTTGCGTGGAAAATCCCATGGACAGAGGAGCCTGGCAGGCTACAGTCCATGGGGTCGCAAAGAGTCAGACACAACTGAGCACGCACACGCAACTCCATGAAGTAGACAAGACATATTATTGTCCACCTGCTATAAATGACTGGATGGATGAAGTTGAGACGTGTTAGTGCTTTGCTAACGATCTCATAGCTGGCGGGAAGGGAAGCCAGGAGAATCTTACAATGTTAACATCACAAATGTTGATTAAGTATGAGGCGACAGGCACTGTGGATACAATGGAGAATAGGCTAAATAAACGCAGTCTCTGCCCCTAGAGTAACAGGGAGAACAAACACTGAAGCAAACAATGGCAACTAGATATGAACAGTGACATAAAGAAAATCTAGAGGTCTGAGAAAGCCTGAAAGAGAGTCTCTGTCTTAATTTGGTGCCCCCACCCCAAGGCAGATCACAGCTCAGAGTTGTCTCACTGGGATGAGAAGCTGGAGTATTTATTTACCACCCCTTTTCCCTTGTTAGTTGAGAGCAGCATCAGCTCCCCAGCCTCTGGCTTGTCCCACGCACGGGAAAAAGCCCCTTAGGCAGGCATTTGGAAGAAACACTTGTACCAAATCTGTGTGCAGATGACCCCAGTGTGGGCGGAGGTACGCACACTGGCAATGACTGTCACAGGCACCTAATCTCTTTTTTTGCCACTTAATGGTGCCACCTGACAATATGAGACAGTTAAGACAGGCTGACTTAATGCTATAAAATGCCTAAATAGCTTGACATTTGACTTGCTGGCTCATCACAAGGCTAACCCAGGTTGGACCAAAATCCAATGGTGAGGCTTCGATTCAAGGCAAGATCAAAACATACTCCTTTCCAGCAACCTCCTCAGGATCCCAGCCTCCCTGTGAGGGACCAGGAAACCAGCAGCCGGTTTCCAACTTCGCCTGGGCTTCCTGCGGTGCATGCTTCTGTCCTCGCTGACACACGGAATGTTCTCCCCCAAATTATTTCTGAGTTCTCCTGGCAGCGGCTCTGCCTCCCCCGCCTCCCCTCCCCTCTCCCTTTGGCAGATCTGTGTTATAAAATAAGAGGCTCGGGATTATGTCTGTCTGACAACTGAAGAATGAGCAACGGAGCAGATGCAGAGTCTTACAAATCCCGTGAATTATACATGGCCATCTGCAGCCTCGAGCCGTCCAGGATTTCCACCCCACACCACGGCGTTCCATATGGAGTCATATGTTTTTAGTACTGGAGCCATGCTGTCAACGTCCAGCAATCCGTCATGTGGCACATGTGTGATGCAAGCGCCCAAATAAATGTTACCAGGCCCAGGAGTGCTGAGCCGAGAAGTGTGGTGGCTCTCACCGCCTTGTCTTCTCAGAAGGGCGGTTGCTTATACAGTTTTTCGAAATTTTAACAAAATATTAAATATATACTAAATCTCTTTTTTATCACTACGAAGGCAAACTTCCATCTCTCCACCTCAAAAATGCCCTAAGAGAGGCCTGATTTTAAAATAAAATGTAAGAAGTCACTAGATTTAAGTTTCGCGCTGGCTGATTCTAACACATTCGTTGGGGATGGAGTCATGGTCGCCACGGCCTTCTTTATGAGACCTGGGCTCCTTCCCCGTGGCCAGCATGAATTCACGTGACCCCACACTAGCTGAGCTGATTGGCTCAGGCTGGGGCTCCTAATGGCTGGGCCAATCAGATGCTGTCATTTAGAAACTGGGATTCAAGGCCACTATTCAGGCTGTAGTGGGAACTTAAAAAGAGGAAATTTGGTGCAGTGGATAAGCCTTGTTGAGCCATGTGCGTGAGGAGAGAGAAAATCTGGGCTAGGGATGGGGAAGGAGGGAGAATGAATGAATGAATATGCTAATCTCTTTGCCAGTCCCTTGTTATTTTCCTTCTGTCCTGAGCTACCCTCTTGTCCCTGTGTCTAGATTTTCCTTGCACAAGGGCTGTTTCTTGGTTGAATATTTGTGGCGAGAGAGAAGGAACTCTGGGTCAATCAGCCAAAAAAAAGTGGTGTATCTGGATAGGATCTCTTTGCCTCCAAGCTGGGAGAAGCAAAGGATGGAAAGTATAGTGGTTAACACTTTGAAGGCACCCTGAAGGGAGGTCTGAAGAGAAGATACCTTTATTGGGCCTGAGTAACCTTTCTTTAGAAACACCATGGGAGTCCAAGGAATTGAGAAGGTGATCCACCTCTTTGCTGTTCTAGTAACAAGAACATTTGAGTCTTGTGCGGTTTTGCAAATACCAACTTTATATCCACAGGGTATGCCTTTGTCTGGCCTCCCTGACATTTTTTTTTGCCCTCTTCCGGTAACAGCACTCTGATTTTTTCCTTTGGGAGACTGTCCCTCTTCCAGTCAGTGCATGCGACTTCACTAGACTGAAGATCTCATCTTGACCCAGGCTCAGCCCATTAGAATTACAGTAACAGTTTTAGGAAAGAACCTTTAGTTTAGTCTGGACCAATGAGAGTTGGCCTGAGACTTCTGCTGAGACTATTAGGAAAGAAATACTGTCTTTCTACAGGAGTCACAGAGCTGGTAAGCTGTAAGCTTGGAGATGGCCACTTTTGCCACTTTGGAGAGGAGAAAGTCAGTACAGAAGAAATGAGGGAGAAGAGATGGGAAGCAGGTGGAAACAGGAGTGAATGACAGCAGGAGAGGGAGAGATGGATAAAGTTCGGATGACACAGTGTAAAGTCTGGATCCAGCTCTGCCTGAAGTCCTTTCCAGTGGCACTTCTCATTTACGTAAGTCAATAAATCCCTTTATTTATGTAAGCCATTGAGTATTACAGTTCTGTCACTTGCGAACAATGGAGTCATGAGTAATGCAGCATCCTATACATCCTGAACCAGCCCTATTTCCCTGAAGCTAAAGAAAGGGGAGGCTTTGGGAATAACCAGAGGATAGAGGGTTCCCTGGAGAGACTAGTGAAGACAGTGGTTGGAGCGATGGACAGAGAACCAGGCTGAGTCAATATGATGTGAGACTGAATCTTGAGGGTTCTCCCACATCATCAGGAAGCTGTTTCAGTAACCTTTGCCTCTTACCTGTGTGGATAAATGCCCTGAGGGTGTAAAAACAGGTTCTCGTGGCCCTGCGGAATCTCTGTTCCTATGACAGCAACAGCTGAGAAAACAGAGAAGGACTTTTGTAGGCATCTCAGGAATCAGGACCAGACTCAA
Organism: Bos javanicus; assembly: GCF_032452875.1. Lineage (NCBI taxonomy): Eukaryota > Metazoa > Chordata > Mammalia > Artiodactyla > Bovidae > Bos > Bos javanicus. Next base: position 55,334,767 of record NC_083884.1, on the reverse strand, counting down.
AGGCCCTGAGCCTTTTGGTTGACATACACCTAGATATGAATTTCAGTCCCACCACTTGCAGCCCTCTTTCCTGGGCAAGCCCTTCACCCCTCTAAGCCTCAGCCCCCACATCTGTAGAATGGGGTGATGAGGGAACCCACCTTGTGGGGGCATGGTGAGGTATAAGAGAAACATAGTACCATCACCTTGGCTACACACATCTTTGAGGGGGCACTGGAGGTGATTATAAGTTGGAAAGAGATGAACAGTTTTTCTTTTTATTGTTGAGATTACTATTTGCTTCTGGCAAGTGATACTGGTTTTCCATTAATGGCAGTGATCTAAAGTTACTTTTTAAATAAGTTTATTGAAATAAATAGAGGACTAATCTGAAGGAAAACATTAGGTCAAAAAGTAGTACAAATGACACTTTCAAAATATGTGTGCTGTGTGTGCTGTGCTGAGTTGCTCAGTCACGTCTGACTGTTTGTGACTCCATGGACTATAGCCCTCCAGACTCCTCTGTCCATGGGATTCTCCAGGCAAGAATACTGGAGTGGGTTGCCATGATCTCCTCCAGGGGCTCTCCCCAACCTAGGGATCAAACCAAGGTCTCCCACATTGCAGGCAGATTCTTTACCATCTGAGCCACCAGGGAAGCCCTTGTAGGGAAACTCAAATGACCAGTTTGAGGAACACTGAAATAATGTCTGATGCCTGTCACATAGTAGGTATTCACTAAAAGTGCATAGCTTGAGATGAGATAGCATCTGACCCTGACTGCAGGCAGCCAGGCCTTGACTAGATGGAAGGTACAAAGAGACAGAAGATACCAGAAGAATATGACCCTGTGGGGTGGTTGCTCCGATGCCTGATAAGGTGCCAGCTATACAGTAGGTAATTCAAAGTGGTTCTTAAAAGAAAGTATGAATCTCAAAGGAAATGATTCTGCGAGGAGTCAGCCCTAGGGAAAGCCCTGGCGCTTGCAGCAGTGAATTCTAATCCCCTCTCTGGGTCTGGAAAGTTTCCCACCTCAATGCCTGACCCCTCTTGACAGCTGTCATCACACCCAGTGTGTAGGAGGAAGAGGAAGCCCCAGGCAGAGTCCTGCAAGATGAGTGCTTTTAGCTGCTGCAGGAGGTCACAGGGACTGACTCAAGTCAGTTCATCTTCCTGCTGGAACCTGGGGACAGAGTCTCCCCTAGAGGGGGAAGTTGAAGGGGTCCCAAACTTAAGATGGTTTTTAGGAGGGCAGACAGGGAAAGTAAATGAATAAAGCTGTCAGATGTGAAACAATGATCCCTGGGAGTGGTTTCTCATCAGATAGGGCATGTTCCCCATCCAAGGTGACAAATTCACTGAGTTGCTTCAGATCACATGAAATCCTGTATGTAAATGTTTGGCACTGTGCCTGGTACCCTGATGTGCTGGGATCCGGTGCTCAAGAAATGGTAGCTATCCATGAGATGCTACCTCGCAATGGTCAGAATGGTCATCATTAAAAAAATATACAAATAACAAATGCTGGAGAGGGTATGGAAGAAAGAGAACCCTCCTACACTGTTGGTGGGAATGTAAATTTGTGCAGCCACTGTGGAAAACAGTAAAGAGTTCCTCAAAAAATTGAAAACAGAGTTGCCATATGATCCAGCAATCTCAATCCTGGGCATATACTCAGACAAAAATATAATTGAAAAAGATACATGCACCCCTATGTTCATAGCAGTGATATTTATAATACTCAAGATATGGGTAATGGATAAGAAATGTCCATGGACAGATCAATGGATAAAAAGATGTTTTATATATGTATACACACACACTGGGGTTCCCTGGTGGCTCAGTGGTAAAGAATCTGCTTGTCAATGCAGGAGACTTGGGTTCAATCCCTGGGTCAGGAAGACCCCCTGGAGAAGGAAATAGCAATCCACTCCAGTACTCTTGCATGGAAAATCCCATGGATGGAGGAGCCTGATGGGCTACAGTCCATGGGGTCACACAGAGTTGGACACAACTGAAGCGACTTAGCAGCAGCAGCAGCAGCCAGTATTTTTGCCTGGGAAATCCCATGGACAGAGGAGCCTGGCAGTCCATGGGGAAGCAGAGTCAGACACAACATAGAGACAAAAACGATAACACAACAACACACAATGGAATATTACCCAGCCATAAAAAAGAATGAGATGTCATTTGTAGCTATTGGGTTAGCGCAAATGTAATTGTGGTTTCAGACTGTGAATTTTAAATTATTATAACTTGGCTCAAATACATCTTTATTAATCAAAATAGGAACCATTACAATCCACAACACACTCTTGCCAATGAGAAATAAGTTTGTTTGTCCCTATAGCATAAAAATCCATGCTCTGGGATTTGACAAACTCTTGGAAAGCATTTTCTGCCTCTTGCTGGTTGTGGAAGTGCTTCCCCTGCAAAAAGTTGTCGAGATGCTTGAAGAAGTGGTAGTTGGTTGGCGAGAGGTCAGGTGAACATGGCAGATGAGGCAAAACTCCATAACCCAAGTCGTTCACCTTCTGAAGCACTGCCTGTGCGACGTGCAATAGCGTGTTGTCGTGGAGAAGAATCGGGCCCGTTCTGTTGACCAATGTCAGCTGCAGGCGTTGCAGTTTTCGGTGCATCTCATCGATTTGCTGAGCATATTTCTCAGATTTCATGGTTTCTCCAGGATTCAGAAAGCTGTAGTGGATCAGAGCAGCAGCAGACCATCAAGCAGTGACCATGACCTTTTCTTGGTGCAAGCTTGGCTCTGGGAAGTGCTTTGGAGCTTCTTCTCAGCCCAACCAATGAGCTGGTCATTGCCAGCTGTTGTATAAAATCTGCTTTTTGTCGCACATCACAATCTGATTGAGAAATGGTTCCCTGTTGTTTTTGTACAACAAGAGAAGACGACACTTCAAAATGATGATATTTTTGATTCGCGGTCAGCCTATGAGGCACCCACTTTTCAAGCTTTTTCACCTTTCCAATTTGCTTTAAATGCTGAACAGTCATAGAATGGTCAAAGTTGAGTTCTTCGGCAGCTTCTTGTGTAGTTGTAAGCTGATCAGCTTCGATGATCCTCTCAATTGTTTGTTGTCAACTTCCAGTGGCCGGCCACAGCACTCTTCATCTTCAAGGCTCTTATATCCTTTGCAAAACGTCTTAAACCACCACTGTACTGTACATTTGTTAGCAGTTTCTGGGCCACATGTGTTGCTGACGTTGTGAATTGTCTCTGCTGCTTTATAACCCATTTTGAACTCAAATAAGAAAATAACTTGAATTTGCTTTTCATCTAACATCATTTTCCTAGTACAAAATAAATATAAAATAAATAGCAAGTAATGTCATTAGCAAAAAAAAAAAAAACATAAAGTGAGAAATGTGCATTAAGATGGTGTATAACATAACCACATTTATTTAAGAATGTATTCCAACATCAAATGGCAAAGTTCAATAATGCAAAACCGCAATTACTTATGCACCAACCTAATACATGGGTGGACCTAGAGATGATTATACTAAGCAAAGTCAGTCAGACAGAGAAAGACAAATATCATATGATATCACTTCTATGTGGAATTTAAAATGACACAAACTTCTCTATGAACCAGAAACATAGAGAACAGACTTGTGTTGCCATATATATAGCTAAGTTACTTTGCTGAACACCATAAACTAACATAACATTGTAAATCATCTGTTCAGTTCAGTTCAGTTCAGTCACTCAGTCATGTCCAACTCTGCGACCCCATGGACTGCAGCACTCCAGGCTTCCCTGTCCATCACCAACTCCCGGACCTTGCTCAAACTCATGTCCATCGAGTCGGTGATGCCATCCAACCATCTCATCCTCTGTCATCCCCTTCTCCCGTCTTCAATCTTTCCCAGCATCAGGGTCTTTTCAAATGAATTGGTTCTTCACATCAGGGGGCCAAAGAATTGGAGTTTCAGCTTCAGCATCAGTCCTTCCAATGAATATTCCAATGAATATTTCCTTTAGGATGGACTGGTTTGCTCTCCTCAAAGTCCAAGGGACTCTCAAGAGTTTTCTCCAACACCACAATTCAAAAGCATCAATTCTTCAGTGCTCACCTTTATGATCCAACTCACGTCCATACATGACTGCTGGAAAAACCATAGCTTTGACTAGATGGACCTTTTTGGGCAAAGTAATGTCTCTGCTTTTTAATGTGCTGTCTAGGTTGGTCATAGCTTTTCTTCCAAGGAGCAAGTGTCTTTTAATTTCATGGCTGCAGTCACCATCTGCAGTGATTTTGGAGCCCAAGAAAAGAAAGTCTGTCACTGTTTCCATTGCTTTCCCATATATTTTCCATGAAGTAATGGAATCAGATGCCATGATCTTAGTTTTCTGAATGTTGAGTTTCAAGCCAGCTTTTCACTCTCCTCTTTCACTTTCATCAAGAGGCTCTTTAGTTCTTCCTCACTTTCTGCCATAAAGGTGGTGTCATCTGCGTATCTGAGGTTATTGATATTTCTCCTGGCAATCTTGATTCCAGCTTGTGCTTCATCTAGCCTGGCATTTCACGTGATGTACTCTGCATATAAGTTAAACAAGCAGGGGACAACATACAGCCTTGATATACTCCTTTCCCAATTTGGAACCAGTCTGTTGTTCCATGTCTGGTTCTAACTGTTGCTTCCTGATCTGCATACAGATTTCTCAGGAGACAGGTAAGGTGTTCTGGTATTCCCATCTCTTGAAGAATTTTCCACAGTTTGTGGTGATCCACACAGTCAAAGGCTTTGGCGTAGTCAATAAAGCAGAAGTAGATGTTTTTCTGGAACTCTCTTGCTTTTTCAGTGATCCAACAGGTGTTGGCAATTAGATCTCTGGTTACTTTGCCTTTTCTAAATCCAGCTTGAACATCTAGAAGTTCACAGTTCACATACTATTGAAGCCTGGCTTGGAGAATTTTGAGCATTACTTTGGTAGCGTGTGAAATGAGTGCAATTGTGTGGTAGTTTGAACATTCTTTGGCATTGCCTAATCATCTGTACTTCAATTAAAAGAGAAATAAATGGTAGCCATGATTACTGTTGCTTATTCATCAGTCTAAAGGGGAGATACAGAACCAAAGACAGCCTGTTCTAGGAAAATCTAATGCCCTGTTGATTTCCTGACTCTAGCCCACAAAGGAAGCTGGGGAAAAGTGGAAGGAGAGGCCATCAAAAGTGCTGAAAGTCAGTTCTTCAAGAGTTATGAGATCAGGGTGAGGAAGGGTAGGACAGAGACCACAGTAAACTCTAAGGATTGGTCCACTCAACACATACCCTAAACTCCTTTTTGTTGCCTTTCTACTATGTAGAGGCTGAAAAACTAAAAAAGAAAATCTTCCACCTTCCCAGATGCCTCTGCAGTTGACAGTGGTCATAAGATAGAGTTCTGGCTGATGACATAATCAGAAATTTGCTGTGGATTTCTGTGAAAGTCTTTGCCACCTACCCTCTTCCTGGAACACAGATGTGATTGATGACTTGAAGAGCTACAGCAGCCACTTTGCAGTCATGAGAGAATGGGGGGAAAAAAACTGACCTAATGCTCTTGAGTCACTTAACTAACTTCTTAGCTCTAGACCTCTGGCTATAAACAATAATTTAAAAATTGTATTTCATGTTACCAGTGTTTGGGTCATCTGTTACTTGCTATCATGTGTAATCTGAACAGATAAAAGGACTGTTTGATTTTTTCATCAGTGTATCAGCAATATTTTGATAAACATTAAAATGAAAAATAGGTAACTAGAATGTTTAGAATTGGTTACCTATTTGTAACCAGTGTGCAGGGATTTCTTGGCACACAAATGGTCTCCATCATTTTTGGTCAAGGCCCAGTTCCCTTTCTAGTCCCATAACTCCTGGGCCAAGTCCCCCCAGTCTTCAAACACCTCTTTGGCAGTTAGGGGAGAATATTGAAGATGCAGTAGTCTCTTTGATAATTCCCATTGCACTTTTGCACTTTGCATCTTGACATTTATAGATTTTTACCTAATGCTGTAAATTAAGATAATTGTGCTGCTGCTGTTGCTGCTAAGTTGCTTCAGTCATGTCTGACTCTGTGCTGACATGACTGCACATAGACGGCCTCCTACCAGGCTCCTCTGTCCCTGGGATTCTCCAGGCAAGAACACTGGAGTGGGTTGCCATTTCCTTCTCCAATGCATGAAAGTGAAAAGTGAAAGTGAAGTCGCTCAATCGTGTCCGACTCTTAGCGACCTCATGAACTGCAGCCTACCAGGCTCCTCCGTCCATGTGATTTTCCAGGCAATTGTGCTGAGGTCCAATTAATTCAGTTAACTTTCCAGAACAAATACAAGCCAAAGCTTAACAGGGTGGAAGCCTGAGCTCCTTTCTATTGCTTACTCCCTTCTTTCTGATAAAGCTACTACATGAAGGTCTCAAGAATACTTTCTTGAATTTTCCTCTGCTCTATCTCTATTTCATTAAATAGAGGTGAAACCAAATACTCAAGAATCGTCTTTGACAACTCCCTTGTCTACCCTATCCTCAAGCCCTACCTATTAATATTTTGGGCTTCCCTGTAGCTCCATTAGTAATGAATCCACTTGCAATGAGGAAGACCTGGGTTCGATCCCCGGGTTGGAAAGATCCCCTGAAGGAGGGAAAGCCTATCCACTCCAGTATTCTGGCCTAGAGAATTCCATGGACTGTATAGTCCATAGGGTGGCAAAGAGATGGACACAACTGAGCGACTTCACTTCTACTCTACTTATTAATATTTTCCTTGAAATCTCTCAAGGCCATCTACTTTCATCTCCCCTGCTACCACCCTCATCTAAGATGTCATGAATAAGTTGATGCTACCCTCTATTCAAAACCCAGGAGCTCCTTCTCACTCAACATAGAGGCCAGCAGCCTACCAGGCCTCATGTGATCTGATCCCATGTGACCTCCGCAGCCGCTCTCCTCCACTCTTTCCCTCACTCTCCCCATTTCAGCCACGTATGTGCAAGGCCCCCTCCTACCCTAGGACTTTTCCTTGGAATACTCTTCTACATACCCATCCTCACACGTTTTCTTTCTTTCCCAGTCCTCCCAACTCCTACTCATCCTTTGGCACTAACTCAATCCTTCCCTCCAGGAAGTCCCCCTGGATTCCCATTGTTATATAATGAGAGCTCCCTAAGGGCAGGATCCAACATTCCCTATTGTAGTCCCAGCATTTCAATAGTTCTTGACACATAGCAGGTGCTCAATAGATGTTTGTTGAATGAATAAATTAATATTGGTAATTTTATTACAAACTTATAAGTACAAGGGACAATGAGGGCTTTAAGCACAGCTGTGTTTGGAGTGAGAGACTACTCTCCAAGGCAGCCCAAACATACTCTGTTAGGAATGTCTTGGGTTCAAGTAACTAAATTTAGCAAAGGAAGCCAAAAATTAAGAGTTGGAAAATTATACTCCACAGGGCAAATTTGTGGCCCCAGTGAGTTTTTGAAAATTAAGTTTTTTTGGAACAGAGTCACATCCATTTGTTAACATACTGTCTATGGCTGACTTCATAATTCAATAGAGTTGAATGATCATCAACAGAGACGATATGGCCTGCAAATTAAAATATTATGTGGTCCTTTACAGACAACATTTGCCAAACCTTGGCTAAAAGAGCAAGGGGTGATTTTCTCATGTAACACAAAATCTGGAAAAGGAGGCTTTCAGGGTTGGTTTGGTGACAGAAATACTCAGGGCACTGCGTTAGTGTCTCTGTTATTCTCTCAGTCTTACCCTCATGGTCACAGTATGGCTGCCACAACTCCAAGCATCACATCCTCACACAATTGCATTAGAGGAGGAAATAACTGAGAGTTTAGGATGGAGAAATTCCCCTATAACATGCTTTCCTCTTTTTAGGGAAGAAACTGTCTCAGAATCCCCAAGAAGTTGTCCTGAGCAAGGAAGAAAAGAGGGGTAAACTGTCAGTGGGTAACCACAATGTCTACTATAATTTTCCCTCCCACAATTATTTCTCTTACATGTGACCAACTGGCATTCAGATCAAGTGTGGCAACATGGTAAACTGAGGCACCTTTCTTTTCCTTAGAAGCACCAAAAATCCCATCCTGTATTAGTACATTATATCTGTCAGTTGTTGAATGCTTATTCTGTGTCTGACATCACGTCAAGCACTTGATCGTCCCTTATTCCAACCCCATGAGGAAGGTATAATTATTACCATTTCACAGGGGAGGCTACTGAGGCACAGAAAGGTCAATTCATTGGTTTGAGATCACCCAGCTCATGGTACATAGCAGAGTCAAGATTTGGCAGAGTCAAGATTCAAACCAGCATTGTGACTCCAGAACAGCCCACCGCGACCACTCCACATGGCCAGAGCCAGTCCCCAGAATCCAGGGAGGGAGTTCTTTTGATAGTAAGCCAGGAGAGGGCACATCCCACTTTGCCTTAGGGACCACTTTTGCTTGTCAGGAGGCAATAGACTGAGGTATTATCCACTTTGGGGCAACCAAACAGCCAACAGAAAAATGACCCATAAACTCGATACAGAGCACAGGCGTCCTCTGTGGATTCTGCCCCACTTTACATCTTTCCCTTAATTAATTAATAAAGCCCCAAGCTTCTCTCCACCTCACTGCTTCCCGCCCTCCCCATCTCTGCCAAGATGCTGTCTTTCCTCCCTGCAGCCCAGCCCCACACTGTTCTCTGGCCTCTGCAGTTGCTCCTCCCGTGGAGACAGCTGAAGACGGAGACTGGACAGGAGGTGTCGGCTAGATTTGTTCAGCCCTTGAAATGAAGGCTCTGTCTCACTGAATCTCAGTTTTGTGAAGTCTTTATGCCAAAGCCGATTTCAGCTTTGGTCTCTGCCCAAAGGGCAGAGGTTCCAAAGAGAAGAACAGAAGAACAGGGTCAAGTTCAAAGATGGGGTTCTGAGCTCTAGCTAAGGGCACATTCTCTCCAGCTTTCTATCTGGGGAAATACCATCCATGAACAGACTAATTCCGGGCTTACAATGCGTGGAAGAGAGCTGAGGCCCTACATTCAGACAGACCAGTCCCAGCCCACGAATTCCTGGCCAAGGCATCTGAATCTCTGTGCTTCAATTTCCTCTTCTACAAAACAGAAATAATCGCAGAAACTGGATGTTTGGGAGTTAGGTGACAAGATATGGAAATCACTCAGGACAGAGCGTGGTACAAAGTACTGGGGTTACTGTCACTGGAATCATTATGACTGTTTTATGACTCTCCAGGACACTTAGCAGACTGCCCTTGGAGAAGCAGCAAACAATAGGGGCTAAGAATACAGGCTCTGAATCCAGTCTCTGTGGTTTTAAATCCTATCTCTACCATTTGTCAGCTGTGTGACCTTGGGCAAGTCACTCTACCTCTCTGTGTCTTAGCTGGTCCATCTTGAAAATGGTAATGATAATAGTACCCACTTCACAAGGTTGTTGTAAGGATTAAATAAGACAAGTAAAAGAACAGCACCTGTGCAGAGCTAGTACTCAACCAATGTAAACTATTATTATTTTCTGTCACTCAGTGACTTTTCAGTATAGGAAAAATCATTCTTTCAATCAGTGGTGAGCTAGTAAGAACCAGCTCTCCTTTACATAGAACGTATCTGTGTATGTAAGGTTTTTATATTTGCTTGTTTGGGGTTTTTTTGGTCACACTGAGCAGCATGCTGAACTTCCCAAACCAGGGATCGAACCCATGCCTCCTGTCCTGGAAGTGTAGAGTCTTAACCACTAGACAACCAGGGAAATCCTATACATAAGCTCTTTTATCATGAATTTTTACTAATATAAAAAAGTACAGAAAAAAATCTACTAATATTTATAATAAATACTAAATCCTGTAATAAATAATAAATAAATAGGAAAATTTCATTGATTTTTGCCAAATTATATCCATCAGCCATCTGAGATTGCTGGTCAATGACAAATGAAGTCGCATCTCAACCATGAGTGTAGTTCTGAGGTCAATGCTGCTTGATTTCTCATTTACATTCATGAGTAAGGTGAATGTGAAACAATGAAGATGTAAGTTAGAACTTCACTCGCCTGTGAACAATGTGAGCAACTTCTTTGCTCAACTGAATAATAGTTCTTGAACCCTGGGAGAATATTTCTCCCAATATTTAGGGTTATTCACAAAGAAATGGGTACAACCCAACACACTTTAAAGTTTAATCTGTATTAACACTTTGTTCAGGACTTCCCTGGTGGCTCAGATGGTAAAGCATCTAAAATGCAGGAGACCTGGGTTCCATCCTTGGGTCGGGAAGAATCCCCGGAGAAGGAAATGGCAACCCACTTCAGTACTCTTGCCTAGAAAATCCCACGGGCGGAGGAGCCTGGTGTCCATGGGGTCGCAAAGAGTCGGATATGACTGAGCAACTTCACTTTCACAACACTTTGTTCATCTCTTTATTAGGGAGAGATAATCAACCACACAAAGCCCTAAGTTGTAGCAACGGCCAGTTTCCATGGTGTAAATATTCCCACCATGGCCTAACTTATGCTACCACTGCAAAGCCACTGAATGTGGACTTGGGAAGAGAGGCGCAGCAAAACACCATTACACAGCAGTTCTACCACACAGGTACAATAGACCAAATGAGCATAGATAATAGCAAAATGTATAAAATAATTAGGAAATGATGAGTACTGCATATTTATTACCTGTTTTTAATTTAATCTATTCAAGTGTGAGATTATATAATGTAATTTAAAATAATTGCTGTGTTTAACTACCAGCATGCAGAATTCCTGAAAATTTTATGATCAGCTTTCATGAGCCAGTATGCTCGATCTGCAGTATCCCATTGATTTTGATACCTAAGTTTCCAGAGGAAGTCTCAAGAAAGATGAAACGAGGAAATGCATTAAATAATTATTGGGCATGAGTGGGTTTTTTGGCTTGTTTAGCATAAAGAAAAGAATTTCATAAATGAGGTATTTCCCTACTATGTTAGTGTTTTTCAAAGGTGGCCACAAAAATGTCTCCTAGTGCCAAATGCTCATCTAGAATCTTGTCACTCCTCTATCAAGAGGTGGAGTCAGGGGACTTCCCTGGTGGTTAAGAATCTGCCTGCCAATGCAGGGGACACAGGTTAAATCCCTGGTCCTGGAAGATTCCACATGCCATGCGGCAACTAAGCCCGTGCTCACAAATACTGAGCCCACGCTCTAGAGCCTGCACATCGCAACTGCTGAAGCCCGAGTGCCTAGAGCTGGTGCTTTGCAACGAGAGAAGCCACTACAATGAGAAGCCTGTGCACCACAACTAGAGAACAGCTCCCGCCCGCCAAACCAGAGAAAGCCAACATGCAGCCACGAAGACCCAGCACAGCCAAAAATAATAAAATAAATTAAAAATAAATAAAGCCAACCTTATTAAAAAAAAAAAAAAAGAGGTGGAATCAGAGACTTCCTTGGTGGTCCAGTGATTAAGACTCTGCACTTCTACTGCAGGGGGCTTAGGCTCCATCCCTGGTCAGGGAACTAAGATCCCACCTGCCGAGTTGGTGCAGTCAAAAAATAAAAATAAATTAAAATAAAATTTTTTAAAAAGGGTGGAGTCAATGTCCCATCTCCTGCCCTGAGCCCTTGAACTTTGATGAGCTTGTGATTGCCTGGATCAAGGCAGAATAGTGGGAATGGCTTCCACTAATATGTTATTTTCAAGACTAGGTCACAAAAGATGGTACAGCCTCTTCCTTGTAAGCTGAAAAACTCACCCTTGAGCCTTCAAGCCGCCATGCTGTGAGGAAGATCCAACCAACCTGGGCAGAGAAACCATAAGGAGAATTCCTGGGACTCCACGATGAAAGATGCTTAGCCAGCATTCAGCTGCCTTTAGTTCTACTTGACTCAACTGCACCAGAGGCTCTGAGCCCAAACAATACAGCTGAGACCTTCCCAGGGCCTTGGAGCTACTAAAAGTCTATGCAGCTTTGAGGAGGATGTCAGAGGGAGTTAAGAAATATGTTATTAGAAACTGGAAGAAAGGGAAACCTTACGTGCTGGCAGGAAGTCTGTCATCTGCAGAGATGTGGAAACTAAGAAACGTGTAATGAACTCAGTGATAGAGAAGGATATTGAGAGCATCATCTGGCTTTTTCTTGCCACCTATGATAAAATGAAAAAGGAGAGAGATGACTAAAGAACAAACTATTACATAGAAAGGGGTCAGGACCTGCTGGGTTCACAAACAAAACTGTTTCTCATTCCCAGCCTCTCCAGATGGCAAAAAATTATCCAACTGAGAAAAGACCTGAAGCTTTTATTACCTGATTTCAAGACTTACTATAAAGCTACAGGAATCAAGACAGTGTGGTATTGGTGAAAGGACAGACACATAGATCAATGGAACAGAATAGCGAGCCCAGAAATAGACCCACTCATACATGGTCAATTGATTTTCAACCAAGGTGCAAAGGCAATTCAATAGAGAAAGGATAGCCTTTTCAACAAATAGTGCTAGAACAAGTGGACATCTGTATGCAAAAAAAGAGAGAAGAGAAACGGAGAGAGCCTCAGCCCATATCTAACTACCTATACAAAAATTAACTTGAAATGGATCATAGACTGAAATATAAAACCTAAAACAATAAAACTTCTAGGAGATGACACAAGAAAATTTTTGTGACTTGAGTGAAGCAAAGATTTCTTATACAGGACACAAAAACACAAATTGTGAAGAAAAACCTGGTAAGTGGGACTTAGTCAAAACTTAAAACTCCCAACTCTTTCAAAGACACCATTTGGAAAATGGGGCTTCCCAGGTGGCACAGTGGTAAAGAATCCACCTACCAATACAGAAAACACAAGAAATGCAGGTTTGATCCCTGGGTCGGGAAGATCCCCTGGAGAAGGAAATGGCAACCCTCGCCAGTTCTTGCCTGGAAAATTCCATTAACTGTCCCCTGGCAGGTTACAGTCCATAGAGTCGCAAAGAGTCGGACATGACTGAGCACACACAGCAGCAGCGCATTAGGAAAATAAAAAGCCAAGAAGCTACTACATACAGGGAGAAAATATTTGCAGAACACAAGTCTTAAGAAGGACTGGTATCTAGGAGAAGTAGATATTTACAAAAAAATACTCAAAAGTCTATCTTAAAAATAAATTAAATTTTATTATAAAACAAACACCGATTTAGAATGGGCAAGACTATCTGTTCCTCACTGAATTGTCTTTGCCCCTTTGTAAAACACCAGTAGTCCATTATATATGTGGGTCTATTTCTAGACTCTATTTGGTTTTCATTGATCTATTTTGCTTATCTTTGTAGCAATACCACACTGTTCTGAAAACTGTTTTGTTGTTGTTTTAGTCACTAAGTTTGGAGAAGGCAGTGGCAACCCACTCCAGTACTCTTGCCTGGAAAATCCCATGGACAGAGGAGCCTGGTAGGCTGCAGTCCATGGGGTCACTAGGAGTTGGACACGACTGAGTGACTTCACTTTCACTTTTCACTTTGCTGCATTGGAGAAGGAAATGGCAACCTGCTCCAGTGTTCTTGCCTGGAGGATCCCAGGGAGGGGGGAGCCTGGTGGGCTGCCGTCTCTGGGGTCGCACAGAGTCGGACACGACTGAAGCGACTTAGCAGCAGCAGCAGCAGTCACTAAGTTGTGTTTGGCTCTTTTTCAACTCCATGGACTGTAGCCCACCAGCCTCCTCTGTCCATGAGATTTTCGATGCAAGAACAGTGGAGTGAGTTGCCATTTCCTTCTCCAGGGGATCTTTCGACCAAGGAATCAAATGCTTGGCTCTTACTGCATCTCCTGCATTGTAGGCAGATTCTTTACCACTGAGTCACTGGAGAAGCCCCTTGAAAACTATAATTTTATAATAACTCTCAAAATCAGGTAGTGTTAGTTCTCCCACTTTGTTATTATTTTTCAATGTTGTTCGGCTTATCCAGGTCCTTTGCATTTCCATATGAATTTTAGAATCAGCTTGTCAATTTTTGCAAAAAGTCTGCTGGAATTTTGATCTGGATTGCATTAAATCTATAATTTCAATTTGAAAAAAACTGATATCTCAACAATATTGAACCATCTGACCCATGAATAAGTTCTCTCTCTCCATTTACCTAGATTTTCTTTAATTTCTCTCAGTAGTGTTTTGAGGTTTCCAGTCTACAACTCTTATACATCTTTTGCCAGGTTTATCCCTAAATATTTATTATTTTTAATGCTATTATAAATGGAATTTTTAAAAGTCCAATTTCTAATTGTTCATTTCCTGCATATAGAAATGCAATTGATCTTTGTATAATCACCTTGTATTTTTCAAACTTTCTAAACTCATTTACTAGTTCTAGTAGCTTTTTTTGAGATTCCATCAGATTTTTCTACACAGATGATCATGTTATCTGTAAATTTTAATTTTTCTTTCCCAATATAATGTTCTCTATTTCTTTTCCTTGTCTTATCAAAATGGCTATAACCTCCAGTACAATGCTGAACAGAAAGCATGAGAACAGACATTCTATACCTTGCCCCACATAAACATTAACTCAAAATGGTTCACAGACCTAAATATAAAACTAAAAAATCTTCCTGAAAAATAAGAAAATTTTGTAAGCTTTGGATTAAGCAAATATTACTTAGAGATAATACCAAAAGCATAAGCCATTTTAAAAAGTGGTAAATGGCACTTCATCAAAATTCAAAACTTCTACTCTTTGAATAATACTGTTAGAAGAATGAAAACACAAGCTACAGACTGGGAGAAAATATTTGCAAGTCATATATCTGATAAACTGTTTGTATTTGCAATATATAAAGAACTCTCAAAACTAAATAATAAGAAAATTAACAAATCAATTTTTAAATAGGCAAAAGATATGAACATACATTTCACCAAAAGAGATAAACAGATGGAAAATAAGCATGTGAGCAGATACTCAGCATCACTAGTTGTTATGAAAATGCAAATTAAAACCACAGTGAGGCCCCACTATATACCTATTAGAATGACTAAATGAAAAAGACTGACTGTACTGGATTGAACAGTGCTCCTCAAAAATTCATGTCCACTGAAACCTCAGAACATGACCTTATTTGGGAAGAAAGGAAGAGAGGAAGAGGGAAAGGAAAGGAAAAGAAAGAAAACAGAGAGCAGACCTCAGATCAAACCCAAGTGGGACTATAAGTTCCTTTGGTTCAGTTCAGTTCAGTTCAGTCGCATCCAATTCTTTGCAACTCCAAGGACTGCAGCACATGAACAGGCCAGGCCTCCCTGTCCATCACCAACTCCTGGAGCTTGCTCAAAATCATGTCCATTGAGTCAGTGATGCCATCCAACCATCTCATCCTCTGTTGTCACCTTCTCATGCCTTCAATCTTTCCCAGCATCAAGGTCTTTTCAATGAGTCAGTTCTTCGCATCAGGTGGCCAAAGTATTGGAGCTTCAGCTTCAGCATCAGTCCTTCCAATGAATATTCAGGACTGATTTCCTTTAGGATTGACTGGTTTGATCTCCTTGCAGTCCAAGGGACTCTCTGGAGTCTTCTTCAACACCACAGTTCAAAAGCATCAATCTTTCAGCACTCAGCTTTCTTTATGGTGCAACTCTCACATCCATACATGACTACTGGAAAAACCGTAGCTTTGACTATACAGACCTTTGTTGGCAAAGTAATGTCTCTGCTTTTTAATACCCTGTCTAGGTTTGTCATTGCTTTTTTTTAAAAAAAATTTTATTTTAATTGGAGGCTAATTACTTTATAATATTGTAGTGGTTTTTTGCCATATATTGACATGAATCAGCCATGGGTATACATGTATTCCCCATCCTGAACCCCCCTCCCACTTCCCTCCCCATCCCATCCCTCAGGGTCACCCCAGTGCACCAACCCTGAGCACCCTGTTTCATGCATGGAACCTGAACTGGCGATCTATTTCACGTATGGTAATGTACGTGTTTCAATGCTATTCTCTCAAATCATCCCACCCTTGCCTTCTCCCACAGAGTCCAAAAGTCTGTTCTTTACATCTGTGTTTCTTTTGCTGTCTCGCATATAGGGTCATCATTACCAACTTTCTAAATTCCATATATATGCATTAATATACTGTATTGGTGTTTTTCTTTCTGACTTACTTCATTCTATATAAGAGGCTCCAGTTTCATCCACCTCATTAGAACTGATTCAAATGCATTCTTTTTAACAGCTGAGTAATATTCCACTGTGTATATTCCATTGTGTCCATTCATCTACCAATGGACATCTAGGTTGCTTCCATGTCCTAGCTATTATAAACAGTGCTGCGATGAATATTGGGGTACACATACCTCTTTCAATTCTGGTTTCCTCGGTGTGTATGCCCAGCAGTGGGATTGGTGGGTCGTATGGCAGTTCTATTTTCAGTTTTTTAAGGCATTTCCATACTGTTCTCCAAAATGGCTGTACTAGTTTGCATTCCCACCAACAGTGTAAGAGGGTTCCCTTTTCTCCACACCCTCTCCAGCATTTATTGTTTGTAGACTTTTTGATAGCAGCCATTCTGACCAACATGAGATAGTACCTCATTGTGGTTTTGATTTGCATTTCTCTGATAATGAGTGATGTTGAGCATCTTTTCATGTGTTTGTTAGCCATCTGTATGTCTTCTTTGGAGAAATGTCTGTTTAGTTCTTTGGTCCATTTTTTGATCAGGTTGTTTATTTTTCTGGAATTGAGCTACATGAGCTGCTTGTATATTTTTGAGATTAATTCTTTGTCAGTTGCTTCATTTGTTATTATTTTCTCCCATTCTGAAGGCTGTCTTTTCACTTTGCTTATAGTTTCCTTCGTTGTGCAAAAGCTTTAAAGTTTAATTAGGTCCCATTTGTTTATTTTTGCTTTTATTTCCATTACTCTGGGAGGTGGGTCATAGAGATCCTGTTGTGATTTATGTCAAAGAGTGTTTTGCCTATGTTTTCCTCTAGGAGTTTTATAGTTTCTGGTCTTACATTTAGATCTTTGATCCATTTCAAATTTATTTTTGTGTATGGTGTTAGAACATGTTCTAGTTTCATTCTTTTACAAGTGGTTGACCAGTTTTCCCAGCACCACTTGTTAAAGAGATTGTCTTTTCTCCATTGTATATTCTTGCCTCCTTTGTCAAAGATAAGGTGTCCATAGGTGCGTGGAATTATCTCTGGGCTTTCTATTTTGTTCCATTGATCTATATTTCTGTCTTTGTGCCAGTACCATACTGTCTTGATGACTGTATCTTTGTAGTATAGTCTGAAGTCAAGCAGGTTGATTCCTCCAGTTCCATTCTTCTTTCTCAAGATTGCTTTGGCTATTTGAGGATTTTTGTATTTTCATAAAAATTGTGAAATTATTTGTTCTAGGTCTCTGAAAAATACCATTGGTAGCTTGATAGGGATTGCATTGAATCTATAGATTGTTTTGGGTAGTATACTCATTTTCACTATATTGATTCTTCCAATCCATGAACATGGTATATTTCTTCATCTATTTGTGCCAGCTTTGATTTCTTTCATCAGTGTTTTATAGTTTTCTATGTATAGGTCTTTTTTTTTTCTTTAGGTAGGTTTATTCCTAAGTATTTTATTCTTTTCAATGCAATGGTGAATGGAATTGTTTCCTTAATTTCTGTTTTCTCATTGTTAGTGTATAGGAATGCAAGGGATTTCTGTGTGTTAATTTTATATCCTACAACTTTACTATATTCATTGATTAGCTATAGTAATTTTCTGGTGGTGTCTTTAGGGTTTTCTATGTAGAGGATCATGTCATCTGCAAACAGTGAGAGTTTTACTTCTTCTTTTCCAATATGGATTCCTTTTATTTCTCTTTCTTCTCTGATTGCTGTGGCTAAAACTTCCAAAACTATGTTGAATACTAGTGGTGAGAGGGGGCACCCTTGTCTTATTTCTGACTTTAGGGGAAATGCTTTCAATTTTTCACCATTGAGGATAATGTTTGCTGTGGGTTTATCATGTATGTCTTTTATTACATTGAGGTATGTTCCTTCTATGCCTGCTTTCTGGAAGGTTTTAACCATAAATGGATGTTGAATTTTGTCACAGGCTTTCTCTACATCTATTAAGATAATCATATGGTCTTTATCTTTTAATTTGTTAATGTGGTGTATCACATTGATTGATTTGTGACTATTAAAGAATCCTTGCATCCCTGGGATAAAGCCCACTTGGTCATGATGTATGATCTTTTTAATATGTTCTTGGATTCTGTTTGCTAGAATTTTGTTAAGGATTTTTGCATCTATGTTCATCAGTGATATTGGCCTGTAGTTTTCTTTTTTTGTGGCATCTTTGTCTGGTTTTGGCATTAGGGTGATGGTGGCCTCAGAATGAGTTTGGCAGTTTCTCTTCCTCTACAATTTTCTGGAAGAGTTTGAGTAGGATATTGTCATTGCTTTTCTTCCAAGGAGCAAGTGTTTTTTAATTTTGTGGCTGCAGTCACCATCTGCAGGGATTTTGAAGCCCAAGAAAATAAAGTCTTTCACTGTTTCCATTGTTTCCCCATCTATTTGCCATGAAGTGATGGGATGGATGCCATGATCTTAGTTTTATGAATGTTGAGCTTTAAGCAGCTTTCATCAAGAGGCTCTTTAGTTCCTCTTCACTTTCTACCATAATGGTGGCATCATCTGCATATCTGAGGTTATTGATATTTCTCCCGGCAATCTTGATTCCAGCTTGTGCTTCATCCAGCCTGGCATTCTGCATGATGTACTCTGCATATAAGTTAAATAAACAGGGTGACAATACACAGCCTTGATGTACTCCTTTCCCAATTTGGAACCCATCCATTGTTCCATGTCTGCTTCTAACTGTTGCTTCTTGACTTGCATACAGATTTCGCAGGAGGCAAGTAAGGTGGTCTGGTATTCCCATCTCTTAAAGAATTTTCCACAGTTTGCTGTGATCTGGTAAGACAGCAGAAAGGTATAAGGCAGTGCCTTATAGGGGCTTTCATGCAGACAAAAGCCCCTCTAAGGAGCTACAGGCCATGCCTCACAGATTCTGTCATTTGTCCAATAGGTTTCTGAGAATTTTAAGGCTTCTATAGTAGCGTCAATGGGAGTTCAAGGTAGAAAAGGGTTTATTTAGAAGAGATTTGTTGTTTGGTTTCTCCTTAATGGCACAAAACTCAATAAGAGTCATAGAAAACCCAAAAGTTTTTTTTTTTTTTAATAAATTGTGCTGGTGGAAGCAGTGTGAGCTAAGACTAAAAGGAACAGAGACAGTGCAAAGTGAAATGGAGCTTTTGAGTCCCTAGACTTCTGTAGGTAGGAAGCAAGCTGAGAAAATCACTCAGCTGTATTTTATGGGGGGAAAGGACACACAGAATCATATCCAGGGAGCAATACTGGGTCCTAATCATGAAATTGACAAAATTTACCATCATTTGCCCAGCTGGATTCAGAATATCTGTGGACCAATGATTGCTTTATATCCCCGACTGTTTCCCTCTTTGAATGGGAGAATTTCTATCAATTATCCTATGCCCGCACTCCCACTGGATGTTGGATATGGGAGGCAGACAACTTGCTCTTTAGTTCACAGGTCTTCAAGTCAAGAGGAAAGGTCTTCAAGGAGCTCTATCCACATCATTGTATCCAAGGAGCCTCATCTGTACCTGGACCTGGGTCATGGTGTTGAGCCTGATCCTGTAATGGCATAAAACTTTGGGAGGTCTTGGAAGGGTAAATCTTGCATGCAGGAGGGAAACAAATTGCTGTGGCCAGAGAGCAGACTTGGACTATCGTATTTTTTTTTTAATGGCAGCAACAATACATTCCCCAGTCTATATGCTCTTCTGGAACTTTCCAACGTGTACATCAAGAGGTGGAATCTAGAGACTTCCTTGGTGGTCCAGTAGCTAAGACTCCGTGCTCCAATGCAGGGAGCTTGGGTTTGATCCCTGGTTGGGGAACTAGATCCCACATGCCACAATGAAAGATTCTGCATGCCACAATGAAGACTGAAGATCCCAAGTGCTGCAACTAACACCCAACAGAGACAAATAAACAATTTTTTTTTTTAAAGAAAGAAAGAGGCCACCATTTGTCAGTGGTCTCAAAATACATTTTTTTAAAAAGGTGGAATCTATATTCAATCCCCCAGAACTCAGGTTGGGCTTCATGACTGCCCAAACCAATGGGAGTACAGCAAAAATGACACTGTGTTACTTCTGAGGATAAGCCACAAAAATACCATACATTTCTACCTTGATTTCCTCGGATGCTCACTCCTGATATCCAGCTACCATGCTGTGAGGAAGCCCAAGCAGCCTTTGAAGGGGTTCACATGAAAAGTAACCAAAATTCTCACTCCACTGTCCTAGCCGAGATCCTAGAGCCAAGAGCACCAAAACACCCATATGAGTGTATCATCTTAGAAGTGGATCTTCCCATCTCCACTGAGCTGCCTCAGCTGAAGCCCCACGGAGCAGAGACAAGCTGATCAGATCAGATCAGTCGCTCAGTTGTGTCCGACTCTTTGCGACCCCATGAATCGCAGCATGCCAGGCCTCCCTGTCCATCACCAACTCCCAGAGTTCACTCAGACTCACGTCCATCGAGTCAGTGATGCCATCCAGCCATCTCATCCTCTGTCGTCCCCTTCTCCTCCTGCCTTCAATCCCTCCCAGCATCAGAGTCTTTTCCAATGAGTCAATTCTTTGCATGAGGTGGCCAGAGTACTGGAGTTTCAGCTTAAGCATCATTCCTTCCAAAGAAATCCCAGGGCTGATCTTCAGAATGGACTGGTTGGATCTCCTTGCAGTCCAAGGGACTCTCAAGAGTCTTCTCCAACACCACAGTTCAAAAGCATCAATTCTTCGGCGCTCAGCCTTCTTCACAGTCCAACTCTCACATCCATACATGACCACAGGAAAAACCATAGCCTTGACTAGACGGACCTTTGTTGGCAAAGTAATGTCTCTGCTTTTGAATATGCTATCTAGGTTGGTCATAACTTTCCTTCCAAGGAGTAAGCATCTTTTAATTTCATGGCTGCAGTCACCATCTGTAGTGATTTTGGAGCCCAGAAAAATAAAGTCTGACACTGTTTCCACTGTTTCCCCATCTATTTCCCATGAAGTGGTGGGACTGGATGCCATGATCTTCGTTTTCTGGATGTTGAGCTTTAAGCCAGCTTTGTCCTGTCCAAATTGCTGATTCATGAGCAAAATAAATGATTATTGTTTTCTCAAGCCACCAAGTTATGGGTACTTTGTTACATAGTAACAACCTTTATCTGGAGCAAAGAGGTTAGCCAAGAAAAAATATGAAGCATGAATACAGACATCGCTTCAGCCAACTACGCTCTGCCATGGTCTTACATCAAGTGCATGGAGAATCTCTTGCTTCTTCAGTAGGAATTCTCTGTCTCCACAACCTTTCTTTTATTGCTTTGGCTTTAAGGTCCTTTATATACTATTTTTAAATACTTCTAGGTAAGGTCTCTGTTTATCCATTACTGTGTAACAAACTAACCCATAACTTGGTGGCTCCACAAAATTTATGTCTTGTACTACTAAAAAAAAAAAAAAAAGCCAATGTCAAAGAGTGAGGAATTATTCCAAATTAAATAAAAATCGAATGCAATATATGACCCAGAATTTTGTTTTGCTATAGCAGACACTATTGGAACAACTGACAAAATCTGAATATGATCTGTATAGTAGACAGTACTTTTGCATCAATGCTAATTTCCTTATTTTAATCATTGTCCTATGGTTATATAAAAGAATGTTCTTATTTTTAGGATATATGTGCTGAAGTATTTAAGGATAATGGAACATCACGGCTGAAAGTCTCAAAGAGAAAATGATAATAAAATGTTAATGTTTGGGGAATCTGGGTAAAGGATATGTAGCAATTCTTTATTTAGTTATTGAAACAAAAGTCTGAAAATATGTCAAAATAAAGAATTTTAAACATAAAAAAGAGAAAGACTGAGAGAGGAATACTTTAAAATGCATAACTTCTGCAAGTGAAAAAAAGTCATAAAGTTAAAAGGCAAAGTTAATAGTTAAGGACATTCCCTTCTGGGTGTATATACAAAATAACTGTAAGTAGGGACTCAGACACATTTGTATACCATGTTCGCAGCAGCATTACTCACAATAGCCAAAAGGTGAAAATAATTCAAGTATTCATTGACGGATGAGTGGATAAACAAAACGTGGTATATGCACGTGATCGAATATTATCCAGTCTTTAAGCCCTGACACATGCTACACGAAGAATGAACCTTGACGACATTATGCTAAGTGAAATAATCCTGTCAACAAAAGGACAAAAATGGTATGATTCCACTTATTTGAGGGTCCTAGAGTAGCCAAATTCATAGAGACACAATGAACAGAAGTTACCAGAGGCTGGGGCGGTAGGGAAAGTGGGAGTTAGTGTTTGATGGGCATAGAGTTTCAATTTGGAATGATGAAAAGGTTCTGGAGATGGATGGGGATGGTCGTTGCATAACAATGTGAATGTACTTAATGCCACTGAACTATACACTTAAAATGGTTAAAATGGTAAATTTTATGTAATGCATATTTTACCACAATAAAAAATGAAATAAAATAACAAAGACCATTAGAAAACTGGAAAAATATTTGTAATATACTTGCAAACATAACTGCAGTGCATTGTCAGTTCTTTTTAGCATGGGAAAATGATAGGAACATGCAATGCCAAACAAGAAGGATGAAGAAGAGGAGAAATACAAAATGGCCAAACAGCACTTTGGAAATATATTCAATCTCTCAAGTAAGCGGTTTTAGTGAGTACATGGGATAATATCATATACAGCTGGTGAGTGTGTAGATGAGCATCTTTCTGGAAGGCAATTTGGTTCTATGCATCATATCTTTTTAAAAAGCACCCTACAATTGCACTACTGGGAATTAATTCTAAAGAAGTAGTCAGATAAGATACAAGGATAGCAATACAGAATGGCTTATATACAGACAAAAATTTGAATCAACATAGAGATCCAGGAAGAGGGGGGTTGTAAATGAATGCTGCTACATCCATGGACTACAGTGCAACCTTTAAAAACGATGACATTCTGCTATATTTATTGACATGCAGAGGTGTTCATGACATATTTTAAGTGTAAAAAAATGCAGAATAAGAAGCAATATGTTTAGTGTGGGGGCGGGGGGTGCATGTGTCTGAATACATTAGAAGCCGAGAAGAAATGTTAGCCTTGCTCATTTCTGGCTGGGGGAACTCCAGATACTTTCTTCTTCTTTATACTTGTCTGCATTTTCTAATTTTTTTTTGGCTATGAGCATATATTACTTCTATCAGAAAATTTTAGAAAGACCTTTTTTTCATAACTACAGAAAAGCACAGATGTGGTCCTGGCTGGAAACCAAAGATGCTGTTATGAATCCCACTGCTGTTCTCATCTGGGGATCTCAAAACACATCACAAAACATCTGCTGAGGTCCTGGCAGACCCTGAAGATGTCTTGGTCAAAGTCACCCTGCCTGGGAGTCTCCTGGAGGGTAGTCTCGGATCCCTGTCCTTCCACAGAGCCAGCTCACGGACATTCCTGAGGTCTTCCATCACCTGGAGCAAGTGAGCAAAGTTCTAGAATCTCATTCGCAGCCCCTTCCATTGCTTTTCAGGGCGTCAGGCTCCCGCTGGAGCACCTGCTTCACCGCTTTCCCCTGCCACTCATGCCTCAAGCTGACTACAGCACAGCCCTGAGGAGAGACGGTCACATCGTGGTGCCCCGATGCCAATCTTCTCTTGGATACTGGGCTGCTGGGCCCTGGTAAAGCTGGGAGCCCCCATCCTGGACATCTGGGGTATCTCATCAAGGGTGCCACAGAAAAAGCTTGGCTTAGGGACCCAGAAAATGTGGTGCATCCCAGATCGGGTTCTTATTTGCCACATGTGGGTTATGAGTTATGCAACCTGGCTGGTGGCCTTTTCCTTCAATTTCTTTGCCTGTAAAATGGGTACACTGGACTCCTCTCTAGCTCTGCATAGAGATGAAGTAGCAACAACGATAGAAATAATACCATTAAGGATTATTTTAGCTACTACTTTCCAAGAACCTACTATGTACCCAGCCCTGTGCAATACACATATAGATTTCGATCAGCTCATCTTCACAATGTCATGAGATGGGGTCTGTAACTGTACCCACTTGACAGATAAGGAATCTAAGGCTCTAAGAGGTTAAGTGAGTGGCCCTTATCTTGCAGCTTGGAGGCAGTACAGCGTAGGCTGAAGCTTTAGCTGCCTGTCTCCTGATTCCACGCTGGGACTGCATACTGCTCTGCCCTTTCTCTCCCCACCTCTGGTACGTTTCTTCCTTTTGTTCCTCCTTCCTGACTGAGCAACCCTAAAGTGAAGCACTGTCCTAGGCATGCAGAAGGTGCAAGGAGCTGGGGGCGGGGGGAGTCTGTTGATATCTGTATACCCTCCTGCCCTCAAGAAGGCTGCAGGCTAGAGCCTGCAGACAATGAAGCCTTCCATCCTTCATTGTTTATAAGAGCATAACAATGGGCTGCCCATCCACATGGGACCGCATAAACAACTCATGTGACTTTTGCACAGTGGAAATCTCTACAGCCATTACCAAGGACAAAGTAGCCGCTCAGAGAACAATATCTAAGATATGGCGTTAAGTGGAGTAAGCAAGAATAGAAAGGAAGGTTTTACATGAGCCCATTTGATTTTTTAAAAATGTGTAACATCTTAATTTGATTGATTGATTATTGTTATGACAGTATTCTTTTTAGTGAGGTAGAATTCACACAACATATTAACCATTTTAAAGTGAAAAATTTGGTAGCATTTAGCACATTCATAACATTATGCAACCACCACCTCTACCTACTTCCCATTGTAATCATCCCAAAAGGAAACCCTGTTCCCATTAAATAGTCACTCTCTTTTGCCTCCTCCTCCAACCCCTGGCAACCACTAACCTGCTTTCTGTCTCTTTGGGTTAATGTATTCTGGATATTTCATAGAAAAGGAATCATACAATTTGTGGCCTGTTGTGTCTGGCTTCTTTCACTTCATGTAATGTTTTCAAGGTTTGTTCATGTCATAGCAGGTATCAGAAGTTTATTCTTTTTTACAGCTGAATAATATTCCACTGTCTGGGTAGAGCTGTTTGCTCATTTATCCGATGAGAGACATGTATTTTTCCCCCACCTTTTGGCAACTGTGAATAATGCTGCTATGAATGTTTGTGCATAAGATTTTCTTTGAGTCCCTGTTTCAATTTCTTTGGGTATACATCTAGGAGTGGAGTTGCTGGGTCACAGAGAAATTCTATGTTTAATTTCTTGAGCAACTGCCAAACTATTTTCCACAGTGACTATACCATTCTACATTCCCACCAGCAATGTGCAAGGGTTTCCATTTCTCCATATTCTTGCCAGTACTTTTATTTTCTGCTTTTTCTTTATAGCTATTCCTATGAGTATAAGGCTACTATAAGATTTCCTAGTGACTAATGACACTGAATATCTTTCCGTGTGCTTTTTGGCCATTTGTATACCTTCTTTGGAGACATGTCTATTCAAGTCTTTTGACCATTTTTTAATTGGGTTATTTGTCATTTTGTTGTTGAGCTGTAAGAATTCTCCATTTGGGTTTTAGGACATGCCTGTCTATGTATGTCCCTTCATTCAAAGCATTCACAAATGTTTATCAAGCACCTACTAAAGGTAAACATTCATAAATGTTTATCTATCACTGTAAAGTGGGAGACAAAAAGATGCTTGCTTAGGGACTTCCTTGGTGGTCCAGAGGTTAAGAATCCACCTTCTAATGCATGAGACGCAGGTTCAATCCCTAGTCGGGGAACTAAGATCCCACGTGCTGCAGGGCAACTAAGACTAGGTGCAGCAGCTAGAGAGAATCTTTGTGCTGCAACTAAGACCCTCTGTGGCTATAAATAAATAAATAGTATTTTTTTTAAAAGATGCTTGCTTATAAGGAGCTTCTGGTCTAATAGGGAAGACAGAAAAAAGGAAGCAAATAAATAAAACAAGATCTATTCAGATTGTGGTAAGTGCTAAGGATAAAGTAAAGTGATGTGATGGAATAGACTGGGAGAAGAATTTCTGTACTCAGTGTGGCCAGGGAGGCCTCTCTTTCAGGAGGGAACATTTGGGTTGAGACAGAGAGAGAACAGAGCCAAGATCTGGGATAAGGGCTCAGGCAATGAGAAGAGTTGGTACAAAGGCCCTGAGGCCAAATGAGTTTGCTATATGTGAAGAACAGCAGGAAGGCCAGTGTAGCTGGAGCAGAGTGAGCACAGGGAAGAAATATGTGTCGATAAAATCAGAGTTGCGGATGGAGGCTGGAGCACTTCTTAAGTCTGGACAAAAGCTGGAGACATAAAATAGATTGTGGCAACTTCTGCGGTGATATGGACTTTCCCTTTCTACTGTACAGATTCCTCTTGTGTTGTTTTTATTAAAATCAAATATTGCTTTTGTGAGAAAAATTATTATAAAGAGCAATGCATGCCCAATATAGAAAATTTTAATATAGAATCACATAAAGAAGAAAATTAAAATAAAAACTACCCAGATGGTCAGCCCCTAGAGATAAGCCCTCTGGTAGGGATTTTATTTCTCCTCAGAAAAGGCAATTTCATATCAAAGAGCATGTCTTCCAGCCTCTGTAAGTTGCCCTGGAGCCCTCGGAAAGGCCCTCTTTAGAAACAACCAGATCTCACATATAAAAGCTTTCAAAGTATGTACAACCTTCAGTCCAGCATTTCACTTGTAGAAGCACATCTTAATGACATAATTGGATGACTGGACAATGTAAAAATGTTACAAGAATGGTGACTACGTCGCTATTTATAACTGAGAAAAACGGAAAACAGTCTAAATGCCCATTAAAGGGGGAAATGGTTGAATAAAATATGGGACATCCATACAGTGGGACATTCAACAGCTGTTACAATAATGAATCGATATTTATTGACAAGGAATGGTCTTCTGGTTGTATATAAAGCAAATAAATGGTTATGAAACTTTATGTATGGAATGACCCCCATTTGTTTTATTTCTATATAGGGGTATATACCTATATAGGTATTTATACATTTCCTGGTGGCTCAGATGGTAAAGAATCTGCCTGCAATGCAGGAGACCCAGGTTTGATCCCTGGGTTGGGAAGAACCCCTGGGGAAGGGACTGGCAACCCACTCCAGTATTCTTGCCTGGAGAATTCCATGGAAAGAGGAGTCTGGTGAGCTACAGTCCATGGGGTCACAGAGAGTCGGACACGACTGAGCGACTAATGCTTTCACTGTATGCTTGAAAGTAGACCACAAAAACATACACCAACATGTTAAATTGTTATTTCTGAGTAAAGAAATTACAAATGATATTTTTCATTATCTAATTTTTCCACAGTAAGTGAATACTACTTTTACTTTCAAAACTAAATAACATCCTAGCTCAATCCCACCTCAGGGCCTTGCCCTGACAGGTCCCTCTGCCTGGAATATTCTTCTCCAGGCATCCTCCATTTAAAGTCTTTGCTGAGATGTCATTTTCTCGAGGAGCTTTCCAGACCATTTTAACTTGCCCCCAAACACCACTCTCTCTTGCCTCTTAACTTGCTATATTTCCCTTTTATTTCATAGAACTTATCAACTTCTAACCGAATTTGTAATTTGCTTATTTATTACACTTATCATCTATGATCTCTTATCCCCTACCCTCAGCCAACAGATCAGATCCAGGAGGTAAAAAAATTTTTGCCTATATTTTCCCCTGTTGATTCCCAGAGCCTAGAACGGATTCCCAGGCTTGGAGCAGAGTAGGAGCTCAATAAATACTTGAGGACTGAATGAAATATAAGCAAGCAAATGGTTTTCCTGCACGGATACCTTTGTCCTTGCCCTTCTGATTTTCAGAAATGGTATGGATGAGGCACCACATTCCTGCTCCCCTCACTTGCCTGAGAGCAGAGGTAGCTGCGCTGAGCCCTAACTACCACCGCCCCCTGCCGGGAAGTTTGAAGAACTGCAGAGCTCTGCTGTGACCCCAGACACATTTGAAAAATGATGAAACCTGGGAGTTTGAAGGAAACCAGGCAGAAAAGTTATGGGGTGAAGCCCCCATGTTTTCCTCTGGCAACCAGATAAACCCGTGGAGGCCTTTATTAGGCTGGAAGAGGGGTTGAGAAGGAAACGGGGTTCACTTTCTCAGCAGTGGGGTCCTGAGGAGTCCTGACTCAGGCAGTTTCTCTCTCAGGGTGGAAGGAATGCTCCTGATGAGAAATTTGGCGCGACTTAGCAGCAGCAGACCTTAGTGGATGGGCTTCCCTGGTGGCTCAGTGGTAAAGAATCAGTGCAGGAGATGCAGGTTCGAACCCTGGGTCAGGAAGATCCCCTGGAGAAGGAAATGGCAACCCACTCCAGTATTCTTTCCTGGGAAATCCCATAGACAGAGGAGCCTGGCAAGCTACAGTCCAGGGGGTCGTAAAGATTCAGACACAATTGAGCAACTAAACAATGACGACCTTAGTGGATATCAACCATAATTCAAAGTCAACTCTCAAGGGATCTTTTTTTTTTTTTTTAATTTCTGGCTTTCCTGGAGTTAGTTCAAGTACAGGGTTTTTCTCAGGTTTTGTGTTTACCATGTGTTCTTTTTCTCCACCCCATCCCACAAAAGGAGAATTTTGAATCCAGTTTTTATCCAGACCTTTAAATGAATGCGCAAGTTCAGTTACAGAAAGAGGAAATGGAATGGTCACGTTTGCTTACTGGCTTAGCATTTTTAAGGAGCGGTTACCTCTAGCCAGGCAGGGTTCTAGATGCTGGGAAAAAACAGAAATCTCATCCGTCACAGGGTTGATATTCTGGGGAGGGGACAGATGCTTCACCCAGAAATAAATTCAAATACCTAATTTAAAACTGTGCTAAGTGCTCTGAAAGAGAATATGGTAAAGAAGAGTAATGGGATAGACTTTGATTTTGGGAAATCCACACAAGAACAAGATATTTAAATTTGAATTTTGTTGCCAATAGTCAGGGGCCATCTGGGGGCCTCAGTCTTTCAACCTTGGCAAAATACCTCCCCAGAGAACAATAATTTGCTCATTTTAGTAACTGTTTGCTCCATAGCACAGAGTATCGCACAGTGGTCTAGGATCAGAATCCTGGCTTCAAACCCTGGCTCTGCCCTCTTCTTCTTACCCACCCCTCACCCAGCACCATAGAACAAGGGTATTAGTTCCCTGACCAGGGAATGAACCTATGTCCCTGGAGTGGAAGTGCAGATCTTAACCACTGGACGACCAGGAAAGTCCCTGCCATCTTCTTTAGTTTCTACTTTTTTGGTCCCATAGAGTTGTTATACGGAGAAGGCAATGGCACCCCACTCCAGTACTCTTGCCTGGAAAATCCCATGGACAGAGGAGCCTGGTGGGCTGCAGTCCATGGGGTCGAGAAGAGTGGGGCACGACTGAGCGACTTCACTTTCACTTTTCACTTTCATGCATTGGAGAAGGAAATGGCAACCCACTCCAGTGTTCTTGCCTGGAGAATCCCAGGGACAGGGGAGCCTGGTGGGCTGCCGTCTATGGGGTCGCACAGAGTCAGACACGACTGAAGCGACTTTGCAGCAGCAGCAGCAGCAAAGTTATTATAAGGACTTAATAAGATAGAAATAAAGCAACTGATATAGTACCTGGCAAGTAGTCAGTATTTTAAAAAACACCAATTGTAATTGTTAAAGGCTCTGAGAAGTTCTGCAACTGAGAAACCTTTTTTTTTTTTTAATTTACCACCTTCACTAATTTAAAAAAATATTTATTTAGATATTATTTGGCTGAAGCAGGTCTTCGTTGTGGCACATGGGACCATTTTTTGTTGTTTTTGTTTATATTTACTCTTTTTTAAAAACTTTTTACTTTGTATTGGGGTATAGCTGAATAAGTGTTGTGATAGCCTCAGGTGAACAGCCAAGGGACTCTGCCATACATATACATATTTCCACTCTTCCCCTAACTCTCCTCCTTTTCAGGCTGCCACATAACGTTGAGCAGAGTTCCCTATGCTATACAGTAGATCCTTGTTAGTCATCTATTTTAAATATAGCTGTGTATGTATGTCCATCCCAAACTCCCTACCTATCCCTTCTCCCAGCACCAGGGATCAACCCTGCATTTAGAATGTGGAATCTAAGCCACCAAACCACCAAGAAAGTCCCTAGAAACCTCTTTAACTAGATTCATTCTTCAGCTATAGAAAATTTTTGTTATATTTTATATTCCACTATATATTTTGGGGGAAAACTATTTCAGCTTTTTTGGAAAGAGTGGTAAGCAGACATTCTTCACTGCCTTACCCCAAATCACTTGCCATCTTTTTTCTTGTTAACAAAACTCTAAGTTTAGGATTTGACCAAAGACAAAATAGTCCTCCAATGGTTTAAGCTCCTGCTAATGGTCTTCTGCAACCCAAAGCATACCTCGTGCATCTAGGGGCCCCAGGTCTCTGTTCAGAACTAAGATCAACCTGGTTTTCTCCATTTGTGTTAATACCTGCATGTTCACGCTTAGGACAGTCTCTGGGCATTGTTACAGGCAGAACCAATTCTTTCCCTGAGGCCTGTTCCCTCTGTAAAACCATGACTCACTTCAGAGACTCTCGCTGGCCTCACACCTTCATTCCAGAGTGGATTCCATGATCTATCCCCCTTTGTCTTCCTCATCTCTCCTGTCTATTTTTGTCCTTTGTAAAAAGCCCTGGCCCCTGGCCGGGATACAGAAATATTAGCACACACTCCCCCTTAATCCCGCAGGCTCCTCTTCCCTTGTCCAAAGTCACCCAAGACAAGAGGGCAAACTTAGCTTTCTCTGTCTGACTTTTCCTGGGGAAACAGACGTGCTCCATTGTGGGTCCCACCCTCAAAGTCTCCTATTCTCCTCACGACATGTAACTCAAGGACCTTCTTTCTGTCTCAGAAGATACATACAAAGGATGAATAGCAGATACATGGCACGCAGCATGCATACACAACTCCCTAATCCAGCACCCTAGGCAGACATTGCTAATCAATCACAGTACTCTTTTTTTATTAAGCCAGGATAGCCATGCTCAATTGAAGTTGATAGGTGAGATCCTTAACCCCTCTGACATGGATGGTGGTAAGGGATAAAGAGCAACATCCACACTCAACTCAAATAAGATTCCTCTGATGCCTGTCACTGTGATACTCTTGGTGAGCCAGAAGGGACCCACCTTGCCTGAAGTCTTCCTTTTATTTTTGAAGTCTTTCTTTTAAAAATATTTATTTTTTTTCACTGCAACATGCAGGATCTTTAGTTGTAGAATGTGGGAATCTAGTTCCCTGACCAGGGATTGAATCTGGGGCCCCTGCATTCAGAGCTTGGAGTCTCAGTCACTGGACCAGCAGGGAAGTTCCTGGCCTGAAGTCTTGGACAGGACAGGTGTGGGGACCACAGACTTCAGCCTCCAGAGATACTGCATAGGAAGTCTGTCCAGGCCTTTTACACATGTGTCCTGGACTCACTCTAAGACCATCCTCAGTCCCTTTTGAATTCAGTTCCATAGAACAAGTCTACAGTGATCACCTACTGTGTGCCAGGACTGAGGGCCCTGGGAAGATGAATGAATCCTGGTTTCCGATCTGGAAGGTTCTGGAGAAAGAGAGAGACTAACAGAATGATAAGCCAATAGAGCATTCAGCAAATACTGACTGAGTGCCTACTATGTGCCAGGCACTGTGCTGAGTGCCACAGGAAGATGGTCAGCAAGACAGACACGGTCTCTACGTTGTGGAGCTACAGCCCAGGCAGGGAGGCAGTGCTCATCAAATAATCAGACAGAGGAGTATGAAAAGTGACTGTGATGAGTGAGGGAGAGAGGATTCCAGTGCTAGAAATCTTCACCTGGGCCACTGGGGAAGAAGGAACAAGTTAGTTAAAGAGTAAGTAACTGCTAGGTAGACCAGTGGCTCTCTAATGGACACAATTTTGGGGCCACCCCTAGGGGACACGTGGCAATGTCTGGCAATGTCTTTTTAAGTATCTCTATTTATTTATTTGGCTGTGCTTGGTCTTAGTCACAGCATGTGAGATTTTTGATCTTTGTTGCAGTATGCATAATCTTTAGTTGCAGTATGCCAACTCTTACTTGGGGCATGTAGGATCTAGTTCCCTGCCCAGGGATTAAACCTGGGGCCCTCTGCATTGTGAGCATGGAGTCTTAGCCACTGGACCCTCACAGAAGTCCCATCTGGCAACGTCTTTGATTATTACAACTGGGCGGTATCTAGTGGGAAGAGACCAGGGATGCTACTCAACATCTTCCAACCCACAGGTCAGCCCCCAACAACAAAGAATTATCTGGCCCCAAATGTCAATAGTACTGATGACCTCACGATTCCCCACCTCCAGCCATGGAAGAGAGGTCGAGGGTGTCAGTTCATCTCCCTTGCCATCTCCAACCGAGCATGGCCATCCTGGCTCACTGACAGAGTGCTGTGATTGACTGGCAGTGTCTGCCATGGGCACTGGGTTAGGGAGTGGTGTATGCATGCCATGTGGCATGTATTTGCTAGTCCTGCTTTGCAGGTATCCTCGGAGAACTGAGACAGAAAGTTCCAAGGCCATGCATGGTGACACTGAGAAACTCTGACCTAGATAAAGAGAGATGGGAAGAAGGGTCCAGATAGATGGAAGACTCTTTGTCCTCAGAGAGTAAGCAACAATTTAAAAGAATGAGTGGACATAACTGGCTGTGAAAAGGTTCCCCTTGCTGCCATGTGGCAAGTCTGTGGACGGTCAAGGACAGGAAGCAGGGAGGCTATTGGAGTCATCCAGGTGAGTGGTCGCAGGGATTTGATCGGGACAGCTGTGCACACCCTGCAGGCCTGAGCTGAGGGAAGACAGAAGACTGGACACGAATTCACGGAAGAAGTTTTGAATTCTGGTTTCCATTTGGGGTTAGATATTCTAAATATTGGAGTAAGATTGTCTTTAGGATTAAATGACCATAGGACTGTCTTTTACCTAAAATGAGCAGAAAAGTCATGCACAGAAAACTCAACTTTTCATCCAAGGACGGGCGTAGGTTACCCCAGAAAATAGGATTTAGGAAGACACTGGAAGGCAAAATCCAAGCTGTGTTTTGTTCAGTGTTCTTAATCAAGCTGAACAGCGCCCCATGAGATTGGTGTTCTTACCCACCCATTTCACAGGTGCAAAAAGGGAGGTTCCACAAAGAAGAGCCACTTGCCCTCCAGGAGCCAGGCAGCAAGCGGCAGAAGTGGCGTTCTTCCCTCTTGACTCCAAGTGTCCCTCCTTCCCCACAGCCAGGCCAGGAGACGGCAGGAGGAAAGACAGGATTGGCGGACTTCAGCACTCCGAGGCATCTGCATGCTCTTCACTGGCGGAGAACCCATCTCTCCCAATGTTGTTGTTGATGTTGTTTAGCTGCTAAGTCATGCCCAACTCTTTGTGACCACATGGACTATAGCCCAAAAGACTCCTCTGTCCATGGAATTTCCCAGGCAAGAATACTAGAGTGGGTTGCCATTTCCTTCTCCAAGGGATCTTTCCAACCCAGGGATCAAACCTGTGTCTCCTGCATTGACAGGCAGCTTTCTTACCACTGAGCCACCTGGTAAAGCTCCATCTCTCCTATCTTCATAATAATTCTCAAGATCAGTGGTTCTAACCCTTGTATAATTTCCCCCCACAAGAGGAGAATTGGCTGCATCTGGAGACATTCCTGGTTGTCACAGTCTGGGAAGGGGTTACTCCTGGCATCTACTGAGTGAACACCAGGAACACTGCTCAATGTCCCGCCATGCACAGGACAGCCCCTATCCCATTAAAAAAAAAAAAAAAAAAACTACCTGGCCCCAAATATCAAAAGAGCTGAGGCTCAAGAATCCTGCTCCAGGATCAAAGCCCTGTGAATACCCATGGCTGTGCCGGAAAGGTGCAGGGGCCCCAGCCCTGCAGAGCCCTGTGAGCTGAAGACATGCTGAAAGGTCCTTCACCCGAGAACCCTGGGTGGGATGACTAATGAGCCAGGAGCTCAGCCTTTATACAGCTCCAGAGCGGGGCCTAAGTGACAGGTTCGGCTGTCATGATGCCACGGTTTCAACAAAGGGGACTTGGACAGGCGGGCAGAGGAGTGTGGAAAGGCTGTGGGGGAGGTCAGGGCAGCAGCTGTTACTGGAATCTGGGCCTCACAGAAAGGAACAATGCCCCCAGAATGCCAGGCGTGCCACGGAGACAGCTGAGCCCGCAGGGCGGGCGGGCGTGGGCAACGGGCATCTGAAGGGCACCAGTAAAAATGGAATTGTCTGGGTGCCTTGGTCCCCCCACGCAGGCAAGGCAGATGACTGAGGGCTAAAAATACCAGGAGAGGAGAAGCCACCAGAGGCTTGTCTGGCTGCCTGGGACTGGGTCTGACCTCTAGGCTCCCTGGGGGTGGTAAGAGCTGGGATCCCTAAGCCCCCAGATCGGATAGCAGGGTGAGGAAAACTGCAGTGGTGGAGTCTGGCATGCAGGCTTCAAATGTGCCAGGCACTAGCCCTGGAGAGTGACTGCTCTTCTCTGAGCCTCAGTTTCCCCATCTGGAAAATGTGTCTAATACTAGTACTCTCCTCCCAGGGCTGTGAGAATGAAATAAGATGATGGTTAAAGCTCTCAGGTCAGTGTCTGTCACATGAGCTCTAGATAAACAGGACAATAATGATTTGATTTCTCTGGGGACCTCAGTTTGGGGAGATCATGGGACAGTGGCTGGGAGGTGGTCACGGTGGGCAGGCCTGCTTTCTCCAGGCCTTATTATCTACCCCCAAGAATCCAGCACAGGCTTTAATGTCCCCTCCAGACCCAGCACTTCCCCCTCTTTCGTGTCCTTCCTCCACCAGGAGGCTTCATTTCAGCCACGCAAACATGTCCAAGTGTCACAGCTCACCTTCCCCCAGCACCTCTGCCTGAGGGTGAGGTGGGGGCTGGGGTAGGAAATGAGCTGCAAAGATAACCAGTAGTAACTCCTTTGCGCACGCGTGCACACACACACACAGGTACTCATGGTGCACATACTCTGGGCAAAGCCATTCAAAAGAATTCTATGAGTTACTATGTGGATGGTACTTGGAACAGTACCTGGCACAGAGCAAGCACACAATACATGTTAGTTGCCATCCTTAGCATCTCAATGATCTAGTTTTACTTTTAAAACAATCTTCTAAGGCCAGCTCTATTGTTTTCCTCCATTTATAAGTAAGGAATCTGAGGTTCAGGGTAGTTAAGTCACTTTTCCAGAGCCCTACAATAAAGGAAGTGAAGGAGCTGACCTGGAATCCAGCTTTCAATAATTGTACCACTCTGGTATATCAGGGTCAAGTGGTAAAAGATCTTAACTATTGGACCAAATCGGGGAGCGTTCTTCCTCAGGTAGTAGGGAGCCACTGAAAGTTCTGAAACACGTATAGGTCATCATCAGAACTGGGTATGTCAGGAAGTACTGGAGTTGGGGTATACGGAAGGCATAGGTGGAAAGGCAGGAGAAGAGGGGCCTCAAACAAATCAGGATCTACTACCATATGCCAGACCTAGGACAACATTTAGGAGAAATGATTTGCAAGACATGATAGGGGCAGAACAGACTTATTTGCCAGTGGGACAGAATCAAGAGGACTGAAAATTTTGGTCTGGTCGTTAATAAGCAAAGAGTTTGGTTGAGCGAGAGAAAAGAAAATAAATTCATGTTTGAACATGTTATCTCTTTTACCCCTCTTTTTCCCCTCTCCCTGGACATGGCTGACCTCCAGTGCTCTGGAAAAAGAGCTGACAATTACTGAACACTTATTGTGAGCCCAGAGCATTCCAGCACTTTGCAAGCATGAGTTAACTCATTCAAACCTCACAAGAATGCTTGCAACACTTGGAAATTAGGGTCTCTATTATCCCCATGTCACAGATGAGGAAACTGAGGCTGCTTGATCAACTTGCGCTCACTACACAGAGGGTGCCCCGTCACTGTAGCTGCCCCATCTCCGCTGGGCACAGAGCCTGTCTACCCAGGTCTGACTTGCTGGAGAAGCCAACTTCCCCACCTGGTGGCTCTCACTGACGCCTGGGGGCCCTGACACGGGGAGATAGGCTATCACTTGGTGACGGAGCCCATCACCCACCCGACTTTGGGCTGGCAGGGCCTGGTATGCCTTTGTTCTATTGATGATGGCTGACTTCACCACCCTCCTTAAAGAGGTATTACGCCCAAGGCAAGGCGACCCGCTAGACCGGTTTGTTTTCAATGATAATATGGTGAGCACATATATGTCATTTTCCTGTGCCAGGTTTTGTCCTAAATATTCATGTGCTTAACGCTTTAAATTTAACGCTTTTATTTACTGATATTAATGTACGTATTTGTTAGATCCAGTGAAGTTTTATAAAACAACCACACAGAGAAGAGCTTCCTTTTCACCTTACGAGGAATATAAAGGCTTAGACTTGAATTCCAGGAGCTAAAGAGGAAAAAGTACTTACTAAGGGGATGAGTTAAAAAATACCCCTAGCCAGAGCTGGATTAAAACCTTTAAAAGACTCAAGAAGAGCAAAGACACTAACTCCCACTACCTCATATGAAATGCAAGATAAAAACAGTACGAAACGGTCAGACCAGTGTAAAAACATCTCACGATGTTCTGATTTTTCCCTGCGGTGACTATTTTAGTCCTTTTTAAAAATATATCTAATCTTTTCCCCAAAGAAAGTTTGTCGGGTTTTCCTTTGTTTTGTTCCTGGCACTCCTGCTCAGCTGGTGCTCTGAGTGTGTATTAAGTGTGTCTGCTGCGTGACCTGGCTCTGCCTCCAGCCTCTTGCTCAGTCACAGACAAGTGGACAAGCATCTCATCCCCGTGGGTGAGGAGAGGGTGGATGACGTTTCAAAAGGTTTCAAGGCACATTGTGGAGTAGAAAGGTCCAGGTGGCTGGTGTGTGTGTGTATGTGTGGGTGTGATGATATCATTCATGTGAAAAAGTATATTAGTATGTGCATGATATGATATTAACACAAAAAAGTACAAGTGTGTGTGCCAATAAGAGAGACTGAGAAAGGGAGAGGGGGAAATTGAGATACAATCCTGAAATAGATCCTGGAACAGAAACAAGGGCAATGGTGGAAAAACCAGAGAAACCCAGATGGAGTCTGGAGCTGAGTCAATAGTAATGCACCAACGTCAGTTTCCTGGTTTCGACCAAAGTCCCAATGACAGCATAAGATGTTACCATTAGGGGAAACTGAGTGAGTGGGACCTCTTCAACTCTTCTATAAATCCTAAAGTTAAAATTTTCTTTTAAAAAAGCCTGGAAGGAACTTCCTGAAGTTCTAGAATAGCAGAACTAATCTCCGATTGTTGTGTTCTTTAGTTGCTAAGTTGTATCTGTCTCTTTTCCGATGGACTGTACCCTATGGACTGTAGCCCACCAGGCTCCTCTGTTCATGGGATTTTCCAGGCAAAAATACTGGAGTGGGTTGCCATTTCCTACTCCAGGGGATCTTCTCGACTTGGGGAGCGAACTCGTGTCACCTGCATTGGCAGGCAGATTCTTTACAGGGAAGCCCAATCTCTGGTGCTAAAGGTTAAAAAAAAAACAGTTATTTTTGAGGAATGTTGACTGGGACAGGGCTCTCAGAACTGGGGTGTTTTGGGTCTTGATACCTGGGTGGTGGTGATGTGGTGTGCACATATGAAAAACTCACCTCACTGGGTACTGAAGAGGTATGCACCTTTTTACAGGTGTATCTTGATTTTTAAAAAGCAAAGGAATAAAAATATAGTCTAAAAGACTTTACATCAAGCCACACACACTGGTTTCCTCTGGGGAGGATTTGGCTGGAGTAACAGAAAGGAAGATTTTTAGTCAAATATTTCTGTAGCATTTCAAACTGTTTGATAGCAAGAATGTATTCATTCATATTGTACTAATTTAACTTTTTATAGAGATGCACACAGAAAAGGGCACAGATCATAACACTGCAGCTCGACAAATCTTCCCAAACATAACACAGTTGTGTAGCCAGCACCCAGATCAAGATACAGCACATTCCCAGTGCCCCAAAGATCCCCAATTATTCACTGTGTACTTCAAATTCCAGTTTAATTAGGGATTCTATACATACATGCTAAGTCACTTCAGTTGTGCCTGACTCTTTGTGACCCTATGGACAGTAGCCTGCCAGGCTCCTTGGTCCATTGGATTTTCCAAGCAAGAATACTGGAGTGGGTTGCCATTTCCTTCTTCACTATATGTGTGTGTGTGTGTGTGTGTGTGTGTATTGTTGTTGTTTAATTGCTAAGTTGTGTCCAACTCTTTTAAGACCCCATGGACTGAAGCCCGCCAGGCTCTTCTATCCATGGGATTTCCCCAGGCAAGACTACTGGAGTGGGGTGCCACTTCCTTCTCCAAGGGATCTTCCTGACCCAGGGATCAAACCTGTGTCTCCAGAACTGCAGGCGGATTCATTACCACTGAGCCGTAAGGGAAGCCCTGTGTGTGTGTGTGTGTGTGTGTGTGGGCGCACGCGCGTGCACACACATTTTATTTATTTTTTGCTAAACCTGGTAACCCCAGAGGCCCCTACACTTACAAACTCCCACTGTTCTGACCCCTAACAGCAAGGATTCATTTTACCTGTTTATCCACACACTGTTTTGAAATTTAAAGTCTTAATGTTTACCTTAGAAAAATATCAGAAGCAGTGATCAGCAAAGTGGGAATCACAAGTTTATGTCTCCTTTATCCATCTCCCCTCATTCCAAGCCCCTGAAAACAGTCAACCCAAACAAAGGTGTTGGATCCAAGTTCAAACGGGAACTTTGACTCTGAGATACCCCATGCTCCAAACGGTCAATGGAAAAGAACTGTCCTTCCTTCAAGGATTCCCTCCACCAGGTTAGATCACCTTTCCCAAGCCTGGGAAAAGGTAAAAAACTTCCTGGCCCCAAGTTGGGGTTCCAAGGTCTAACATCTAAGTGCCCCAAAGACAATCACAGTGGCTAACATTTATCGAGGGCTCAAAACACTCTATCCTATTTGATCCTCATGACAACCTTATGAGGCAATGCTATTATTACCTCCATTTTACAGATGTAGAAACTGAGATTTAGAGAGGAGAAAAAAAAAAAACTTCCTGAAATAATACAGCTGGCCTGAATTCAAACCTTGGCTTATTGGATTCCAAAACCCAGAGCAATCACACAAGGCCATCTCGTGAGGAATCAAAAGCAAATACTCCTCCTGTCCTCAGTCTGGCAGATGACCAATTCCTGGGACCTAGGGTCTGGGGTCTGCAGTCCCCTGTTCTCTGGCTCCTCGCTGCCAGCATTGCCAAAGAAAAGTCTGATGCCAATTATACTTTTTCCACAGGAGCTATATTCTTTCTGCCTAGAAATATGTCAGATTTTCTCTTAACCCTGGAAGTTTTTGAATTTTGCCAAGATATACCTTGCTGTGTGTTTTTTCTCCTCATCCATCCAGCATGGAGGAGCTTGGGAGTCCTTTCAATTGGCAGATTTCATTCTCTCCTCGGCTGAAGACAATTTTCTTATGTGTGGTCAGTCATGTCCGACTCTTTGCAACCCCATGGGCTGTAGCCCACCAGGGTCCACTCTCCAGGCTCCTCTGTCCATGCAATTTTCCAAGCAAGAATACTGGAGTAGGTTGCCATTTCCTACTCCAAATTTTCTTGAATTATTTATTTTCGGCCCCTCCTTCTGGAATGTGTATCATTTGCTTCTCTTTATTTTCCTCCAAGATACTCTCTGCGGGTCATCCTCCAGACCACTGTATGGATTGCAATGACGCTCCTTGTTGACAAGTCATCTAGTTAAGTTTTTATTTCAGAAATCAGGTCTTAAAGCTCCAGGAAGTCATTTTTGGATTTCACTGGCATTTCTGTGTGTTTGTTTGTTTCAGTTTTTGTTTTATGTAGTAAGCCAATACATGGGTTCTAAAAAATAATCAAATTAACACACTGCTTCATTTTCAAAACAGAAGACTATTATGCCATAGACAGTTGGACATAAATTCCTACTTTTCTCAAATTGAAGCTTAGTATGTACATCTCTCTCCTTAACCAAACAAAGTTTTACTGACATACATCAAGCCCTAAGAACAGGACCACACACTGAGTGGGGCACCAATAAATATTTAAGTAATTCATGTCCTTTGCAATTGGGGTTGATACCATTCTTGCTTTAAAACAATGTACATCTCTAAGCACTACTTATATTTTTTTCTCTCCTCACGCTTTCTTTTAAAATCATCAATGGGTAATTTTAAAAATTACCATTCGATAATATTGACCTTTTTTCATGTACAGTTCCATGAATTTTAATACACTTAAGTTTTATTGTTGTAATTAATATTACTTGGCTGTTGCTCTGTTTCCTTCTGTGCTCACTAGATGTGGAGGACAGTATAAAACTTCTCGGAAGTGTCCATGTTCCTGTAACTTGTGAGTATGTTACCTTACATGTAAGGTCCCCTGACAAAGGGGACTTTGCAGAGGTGATGAAAAATCTGGAAGTGGGGAGATGATTCCCCCACCGAGATTACTGGATTATCCATGCTGGCCCAACATAATCATGGGGGTCCTCAGAAGATGGAAAGGAAGCAAGAGGATCAGAGAGGTTGAAGCCAAGAGCCTGGAGTGATGTGTCCACGAGCCAAAGAGTGTGGACAGGCCTTAGGAGCTGGAGAAGGCAAGGAATGGATTCTCCGCAAGACCCTCCAGAAGGAATGTTAGCCCTGCATTTTCAATTGATTTCTGACCTCTAGAACCATGAGATGAATAAATTGGTGCTCTCTTAAACCACCAAATTTATGGTAATATTTTTATAGCTGCAATAAGAAACTAATCCAATAGATTCGTTTTTTGATTGTTCTGCCCGATGTTCTTCTCTCTGGCTTCTGTTCAGGTGAGCAGTTATTTTTCTCTTTGGCTCCATGGAACTTAGGTCCGGTTGTTGGATACTTCTTGACCATAGGAATCCCACCAGCAGTGAAAAGCTCTCAGGCCTGGTGGAGCTGCATTCTCAGGCAAGGTGCCTTAGCCGCACCAGCATCAAGGACAGAGAAGCTTCAGCCCACCCATGAAGCTCCCTCCCCTGATATACCCTTGAGGTTGGGGCTGAATCCTACCCCTGAACACCTACACAGATCCAAACCCCAAGTCTTCTCAGACTGCCACTCCCAGGGCTCTAGGGGCTCCCCAGTGCCAGTCCAGCTCATTGAGAAGAGAGGATACTCGGTTCTCCAACAACAGAACCTAAGGTCTAACACAGCCTGTGGGCCCAAGTCCTGGTGGCCACAGGGCACCATAACCTACTCAAGGTGCCATGTTCCCAGGATTTCCCTGACACACATAATCTCACTTAATCCTCTCAACAGCCTTATGAAGGTGTGTGTATTACTATGGTCTCCATTTCCCAGGTGAGGAAACTGAGGCCCTGAGAAACTTATCACCCTGACCAAGACCCGCCCCCGCCCCCCACCTTGAGTTAACAGAGCCAGAACTCTCTCCCCAGCACCTTCTCCCAAAGGCCCAGTTGAATAAAATATGTTCTTAGAGGGTCCAGCTGTGCAGATGCCCCTCTGGAGGGGCCTCAACCAGGGACCTCTACCCCTACCATGCATTCTGTACGTCTCCTGTGGCTGCAACAAACTCTTTGTTTAGCCATTTATAGCTACTGACTGCTCACACAAGCGTTGTAATGGAAATCCATGGTGTGCCTATTAGCTCAGGAAACATTTGTTCTGGTGTTGTCAGAGAATCTTGGGCAGAAAAGCTCTTTTTGATCTGTCTGCGTGCAGGTACATGCGCGTGTTGAGTGTGCATAGATGTGTGTTATTCTGTGCCTCTGCACAAGTGCATGGGTGGGTTTTGTCCGTGTGGGCGGGCATGGGTGTGGGCGCATGTGCCCGCTCGGTGTGTGTACCTGTGCCTGCACACAGACAGGAAAATACATTTTTTGTTATTAAAGATTCTTTAGAATCGGCTCCTGGGTAATTCTAACCCAGATGTGACTGCAGAGAGGAAATAACGTACCCTTTTTTTTTTTGCCATGGCAATAAATGATTCTTGGGTTTGCACCCCCAAAAGTGAAATTTTTTTTCTGAGAAAGAAAGTTGAGTGATTACTGCCATTTACTGAGGACCTGCCTGGGCCTCATAGTTACTCACTCTGGAAAAATCTCATAAGGAAGGTCTTTTATGGTTCTCACTTTATGTGCTCAGAGAGGTAAAGTCACTTGTCCAAGGTCACACAGTGCCCCCACCCCCTGTTCAAGTGCAATTTTGTCTGACCTCCCAGCCTGAGGGCTCAATCACTCCACTCCACTGCCTCAAACTGCCTAAGGTTGAATGAAAACTTTATAACAATCCCTACTCAGGCCCTTGACAAGGAAAGCAAAGTCTGTGTTACTTGTTTCTTTAACTACCTTGTTCTTTCCTAGGGGTCAAGGATCTTCCAATTTTCTCCAGCAATATCCACAGAGGTTTCAGCACATCAGAGCAACTGAGAACATATTGGTAGACTGATTTGGTTGATAGGATCTCGTTTGCTGGCCTTGCTCCCAGTCAGCTTGCCCGTCATGGGCACCCTAGGGGCTGGTTCGACACAGTGTCTCCTGCCAGGAACTCCTTATTACTCCCCTCGTTTCTGGTATGAAATCCAAGGCCAAACCATGCGATCTGCCTTGCACACCTTGCCGTTGCCTCACCTTGTGCCCCTGGCTCCCTCACTCACTCAGCTCAGGTCACATGCTCCTTCTGCTCCTCAAGATTCCCAGTCTGTCCTCCTCTGAGGCTCTGCTGTCCCTGGGGCCAGGAGCACTCTCCCCATCTCTGCTCAGCACTGCTGCCTGGCACTACCCTCTATTTCGTCCCTCTGTCGTATCTGTCACCACTGGAAATTCTCTGCCTTGTGCATTTGTATCTTTTCATCCATCTACCCCTTGCACCGTGTCATGAGGCATGCAGTTGTCGCTAGGCGGCTGTCTCCCCTACACTAGCCCCACGCCTGGCATGTAGCAGGGCTCCACGAGGCGGTGACCACCCACCCAACCATTGACTCTGTGGCCATACCACTGGGGTGGCTGAGGAGATGCTCTGCTTCTTAGAGGCAGATGTTCTGCTTCTTGGACTCTGAAGCCCGTCACCCACAGCCACTGAACAAGGCCACGACTTTATTCCAAGCCCTCCCTTCTCACTCCTTGGATCCCAAGGCTGCCTGCAAGGCCACAGGAGGAAAACCATCCTGAGAGAGATTAACCACCACAGTG
Organism: Bos javanicus; assembly: GCF_032452875.1. Lineage (NCBI taxonomy): Eukaryota > Metazoa > Chordata > Mammalia > Artiodactyla > Bovidae > Bos > Bos javanicus. Next base: position 55,291,433 of record NC_083884.1, on the reverse strand, counting down.
CCTTGAGTTCTGAGAGCAAACTACCTTTCCCAAGGCCCTTTAAGAGCCTGGACTCTGGAAGCGAATGGGCCTCAGATCCACTCCCAGCTTCTGTCTGATCCAAGGCATCTCATTTTGCCTCTCAGGTCAGTTTCCTCATCTGTGAAATGGGGACACAGAAAACAAGGGGGTCTCTCCCACACAGGGTGATTAGATTTTAAACAGGAGCACAAAACATATACATAGTTCCTGGCACACAGCAGGCACTTGATGAGAGCTGTTACTTCTTCAGTCAGTTAACAGACTTGCTGAGCAGCTGCTGTGTGCTGGCCAGTCAAGAGCTTGGAGCCGAGGAGAGTGTGGTGAGGACTCACCCTCCTGAGCGGCCCACTGAGAGTGAACAAAATAAGTGAACTGCACGGTATGTTGTTGTTGTCCAGTAGCTCAGTCGTGTCTGACTCTTTGCGACACCATGGTCTGCAGCATGCCAGGCTTTAGGAAGTGGTAAATGCTGGGGAGAAACACAAAGCAGAGAAAGGGCTCTGCAGGGCAGGGGCTAAATGGCTGTTTTTAAAAAATATTTATTTGGCTGCATCAGGTTAGTTGTGGCACTCAAGATCTTCGCTGCGTCATGCAGGATCTTTCATCGCAGTACACAGACTCTCGAGTTACAGGAGCACTCGGTCTCTCTAGTTGTGGCCCACGGGCTCAGTAGTTGCTGCGAGCAGGCTTAGTTGCTCCGCAGCATGCAGAATCTTGGTTCCCTGACCAGGGATTGGACCCATGTCCCCTGCATTGCCAGGCGGATTCTTAACCACTGGACCTCCAGGGAAGTCCCTAAAGGGTTATTTTTAAAATAGCGTGCTGAGGAGGTCTCACTGAGAAGGTGAGCAAAGACCTGAAGGAGGTGAGGGAAGGAGGTTCACAGGTGTCAGATGGAAAAGCATTCCTGGCCGAGGAAACCACAGGTGCGAAGGCCTGAGATGGGACCCGTGACTGATAATGTAAGAGAATTTTAAGTCTGCTCTCCCCGCCATTTTCCTCCTCAAAATTGACAAGCACAAGTGCCGACTGCCCAAGCGCTGCAGCAAGCGAGCAGCATCTCTCCCTGTGCACCAGCCGCCCGGCTCTTTAACCTTGAATGCCTTTCTGGGTCCCACGTGTCACCGGGTGGCGACTGAGCTGCCCTTACTTCAGAAGAACGGCATGGGGTGGGGAGGCCTTAGGTGGTGTCTGCCTCACCTACCACTGCCAAAAGTGGTCATGGGGTTATTTTTAAACGTGGGGAGGAAGTATTTATTGTTCCCAGGCTGAAGAGAGCTGGGCAGACTGTGGGATTCTTCTGGGGGAGCAGTGCTGTGTCCTTTCCACCATGGTGAGTACTCAGGGCCCCCGGAGGAAGTAAGTGATGCTGGGTGGCAAGGAGGGGACACCACCTACAAGCAAAGGACCAGGCGGGAAGGGGAGCACGGCAGCTCTCTGGGGCCCCAGATCCTGGAGGAAAAAGCACTGCTTGCTGCGTGCACACAGAGGAACCCCAATCAATGCCCCCGATAAGCCACAAATAACAGCAGCTCCCGGGGACTCGCAAAAACAAAATAAGAGAGTTGGCTTTTTTATGGCTTGTCTACTGACCTCTTGAGGAATCAATAACTCCCAGGGCTTGCAAAATGGGATTGAACGCTTTTAAGGATCAAATTGTAATTCTTTTCTCTTGTTCAGGCAGCTGGGGAAAAGAATCTTTTTGTTTTCACCTTTTGAACTTGCAAATTTAAAACCTCTCTCCCTGTGTTGTTTAGTTAGGTGTCCCTCTCCAGAAGCAGGAAGCCCCCAAAATCAGGATCAGTGTAAGGCTGTGGTTAGGGGCACAGATTCTAGAGTCAGTCTGCCCGAGTTCAACACTGGCTCTGCCGTTTTGTGACTGTGTGACCTTGGGTAAACAAGCCAACCTCTCTGAGCCTCGGTTGCCTCCCCGGGAAAATGGCAATGGTAATAATAGCATCCACTTGACAGAGCAGTTATCAGGACTGAATGCAATAACATATGCAGTGTTCAAGCGTTTGCTTTAACTCAAGTCAGAAGCAGGTGGGGAAATGTTAACTCACTCCCCTCTGCTCTGTTTGCATGGTGCAAGGACAGAACATTTAGAGAGGAGATGTTGCTGCCATTTGGATCAGGGGAAAATCGAGGGGGACAGAGCAGTTGGGTTTTAACACCCTGAAAATGTGTCATTTCATCTCGCATTCTTCATGGTTTAGTGAGCCTGACTTTTTTTTCGCCTCCAATCAATTCTCCTTCTGTGCATTACTGAACTTTTTTGTGAAATGCATCGGAACAAAAGCAGCTGAGTCCTGCTGGAGCTGATCCGAAAGCCTGGCCTCCATCCCTGGAGACACACCTCTACCTCTCCTAGTTTGCAAAGGAGCTGCTGCAAGGCCCACAGTCTTTTACAATCCATCAGAACCAGGCTGATTTTGAGAAGTCTTATTCCATGTCCTTTTAACTTTTCAGCACCGCCCTTTTGAGATGAGTGTCGGTACCATACCCCCATTTCACAGATGAATGGCTGAGGCTTACCCAGAGATGGAACCTGATCTAGTTTTCTAATTCCCAGCCTCTGACTCTTTTAACTGATGTTTGTTTGTTTGTTTGTTTGTTTACCCTCTAGTCACCTAAGAAAGCCAAGAAGAGAGCAGAGGGAGCCAATTCCAATGTGTTCTCCATGTTTGAACAGACCCAGATCCAGGAATTTAAGGAGGTGGGTGCAACTGGGTGGAGATTCCCACATGCTAGAAGGAGCCTTTCCCTCATTCCATATTCCCTGCAAGGACCTCTCAGTTATGTTGTCTTTGTTTTCATTCTGTTGTTGTTGGCCGTCCCATGCCATGTGTGGGATCTTAGTTTCCCAACCAGGAATCGAACTCACGCCCCTTGCAGTGGAAGTGCAGAGTCTTAACCCTTGGATCAGCAAGGAAGTCCTAGCTTGTCTTTATCCTCTCCAAAACACCCCAAATTCGGTCTGAACATGTGTGTGAATGACTTAAAGAAATTAACTTTTGCTGATCATCAAAACAAAGCCTATGTCTTGTTGAAAATGTAGGAATGAATTTCAGAAATGCATGAAGAATAAAAATGACCTGACTTATATATAATTCTATGACCCAGAGATGATCAGTTAACATTTTGGTATATGCCCTGCCAGTGGTTTTTGTTATGTATGCACATATTTGTTAAACAAAGTGACCATCTTCTATGCACACTAATCTGTACCTGTTATTTTCTCTTGAGCAATTCAGCACCAACATTTTCCATCATTTATTTAAATCACTTCCTATGGTTAGATGTTATGTTTAGAATGTTTTACTATTATAATTAACACCCTTTGCTTGTATCTCTGGTTATTTCCTTGGGGTAAATTCCTAAAAGTGGAACAGTTGGATCGAAGGAACATTTTTTTTTTTTTTTTTACAAAAGGAACTAAAACCAAATACAACCACTGGTCCAAGCTGCCCTCCAGAAATCCTGTGCTCATTCTGACTCCCATCAGCCCCAAGAGGAGAAGGTGCCTTTCCTGCCACATCTCCATCAACACTGGGTGTTAACATCTCAAACATGATTTCTGCCAGTCGGAGAGATGTCTGAGAGTATTTGAGATTTTAATTTTTACCATCTTAATTGTTGACTGCTAGCTGGGTCTGAAACCCTACCCCAGTCTATGGGGATGTGCCTTTGTAAGCAAACCTAAGTATCAATTATGTAAAATTAAACCACTGCTGCAGGCTCAGGATACACTGAATTAATTTTCCAGCCATCCTGATGGCTCACACTGAGTTATCCACTCTCTCACCTGGCCCTTCAGAGGAAAACACTCTAAAGCTATGCCAGAGAGGCCACAGTATTTTATATAAAAGGAGAAACCACTGGGGGCTTCCAATGGGACATGAAGACTTGCCCCTTCTGTCCCCACCAGCATTCAGATCACAGGAACATCACTCCCCACGGGCTGCCAGGGAGAGAGGAATTCCTGGGATGAAATGTCACATCTGAACCTGAAATAGTTCTCTTTCCCGGAGAAGACTACATCCTCCCTGCTCCCTCCCTCTGTCCCAACTTCTGGAATGAGATCAGCTGCTGGGGGCATGACCTGGGGGTGCAAATACTTTCAGGAACCAGTTGTTAAAAGAACTCAAGAAACGCAGATATGATATGTCATTGGTACAATACCTGGGCATTCACAAAGCTCTTGGAATCTCCCTCAGAGCCAGCTGGAAAAGATCACTGGCTTCGTTTTACAGATAATGTGGGCTTGCAAGTTGGTGAGCAGACTCCAGTTTTTAACTCATTTTTTTTTCAACAACAGCTTGATAAAGTTATAATTCACATACCATGTATTCACCCTTTTCAAGTAAGTGTACAATTCAGTGGTTATTTAATATAGTCACAGCATTTTGCAACCATCATCACTTATCTAATTTTAGAACATCTTCATCGCCCCCAAAAGAAACCTCATACCCATTAGCAGTCACTCCCAAGTCCCACCTCCCCCCAGCCCCTCATAACCACTAGTCTATTTTCTGTCTCTAAGGATTTGCCTGTTCTGAATGTTTCATAGAAATGGAATCGTTCCCTATGTGGCCTTCTGTGTCTGGCTTCTTTCACTTAGTATCATGTTTCAGGGTTCATCCATGTTGTAGCATGTGTCCGAATTTCCTTTTTATCGTTGAATGACATTCCATTGTGGGGAGAGACCGCATTTGTTTATCCATTTATCAGTTTGGAGCTGTTGTGAATAGTGCCGATGTGGACGTTCACACACAGGTGTTTGTATGGGTCCATGTTCTCATTTCTCTTGGGAATACACGGGAGCATGAAATTGCTGGGTCCTGTAGTAACTCCAGATCTAATACCTAATATCCCTTGATGCTCCTTGAAAACCCCAGAATCCCACTTCCCCCAGCCCTTGGCACAATCTCTGGGGGCTCCTTCCCACAATTTCTCCTGGGCTGACCAGACAATCGCCTCCCTTTTGCAGGCCTTCACCATCATGGATCAAAACAGGGATGGCTTCATCGACAAGAATGACCTGAGGGACACCTTTGCTGCTCTTGGTACGTCACCCCGCACCACCACCCAACACCAGCTAGGAAGGTCTTCTTATCCCACTCCCGTGAGGGGCAGGAGGTGAGGCTCTCAAAAAGGTCAAGAGCTTGTCATTTTGAAACAGCTCAACCAAGATCGATCTTTAAGGCAAATTTCAGAGGATAGGAAAGAAGTGTTTAGTCTTTGAGTATCTTAACATATATTTTTCTTTTAAAATCATTTTTATATGTTTTTGAATACAATGGCAGTTTACAATAGAAAACTTGGAAAATTCAGAAAAGTATAAAGGAGTAGACAGTGTTGACCACTAGGGCATATTCCACTATTAACATCTGAGCCTCTAATTTTTTTCCTAGGCATCTCGTGTGCGTGCATGCTTAATAGTTAGACTCATTCTATTTTGGATTCACCTTTTAAAATTTAACATCTCGGTAGGGTGATCATGAGCACCTGGAACTGTTTCAAAATATAAGTGTCCAATCTGTCATCTCCTCCTGCATTCCTACCCCCAGACCTCAGGTCCGTGAACAGCTGGGCAGGTTTTGTACTGAGCAGTTATACAGAGTACTATTCGTATTTGTAGCCACTGTAGATTATTACATTTAAAACATAAGTTATCTTAATAAGGGGTGGCTTTTTCTAATTTATACAAACGTACTATATGGGCTTGTGACAGTGGCTAGGACAGGTATATCAGAATCTCCGAGGCTGTGCGGGTTAGAGCAGCTATAATTTGAAAAATTTCCCTCAAATTCTGATCTGTTTCTCCCACCTCCAAGTGAGAAGGGCTAATTTTATAATATGAGGATTTCTTATTTGAGTAAAACATTAAAACATCTGTATAAAATGTTCCAGGTCCTGAAAGCACAGTTTTAAAAATAACTAAACCCTCTGTGAGTTGTTTCCAGTTGTCTGGTTATTATAAATAACACTTTTGAGAACATCTCACGTGAATCTCTGGCCCCGTCTACTGTGTCTCCGATTATTCCTAGACAAGATTCCTTGAAGTAGGATTACAAGGGCAAATGCCAGTGCCCTGACAGCTGTTTCTGTCCCAGCTCAGAATCGCTGAGTGTCTGCCTCCTGCTCTAGGGCGTGTGAACGTGAAAAATGAGGAAATTGATGAAATGCTCAAGGAGGCTCCAGGTCCCATTAACTTTACTGTGTTCCTACAGATGTTCGGGGAGAAACTTAAGGGTAAGTTCATGTGTATTTCTGTTCATCTGTGTCTGTATAGGTATATATCTGTATATGTGTGTGTGTTGGTTTGTGCACCTGTGTGTGTCTGTCTTTATGTGTCTTCATCTTTGGGCATCGATTAAAAGCACTAGGAGAACATACAGGAGTTGGCAGATGAAGGCAAGGTAACATAGGAGAGGGAGAGAATAAAAAGAGCAGTTAATAGTGCTCCAAGGTTGGCCCTCAAACAGACCTCATACCAAGCACTTTAAATGCATTATATGCATCACCTTAGTCGAGGACGTAGCTTCTCTTCTTATCCTCGTCTACAGAAGGGGAACTGAGACTCAGAGACGGAAAGTCACGTGCCTGAAGCCACACAGCTAACAAATGCTGGAGTCAGGATCCAAATCCCAGTCTTTCTAAGTCGAGATCCATGCCTGACCTTGGGTTTGCTCCAGAAATAACTGGATTCTCAGCCCACGCTTTCAAAACACCAAGGCTCGGTGCTCAGAAGTGGTGAGGCCTTTCTTCCTTACCCAAGATTCTCAGCCACCCATGGCACATCAATCCCATTTTCTGTTTCAGGAGCAGATCCCGAGGAGACCATTCTCAACGCGTTCAAAGTGTTTGACCCTGAAGGCAAAGGAGTGCTCAAGGCTGATTAGTGAGTGGGCTGTGAGTGGTGGGAGGGGGACATGAGGGTTCCTTGCTTCTCCCCACAGCCCTCCCCACAAAGCCGGGGTCAATATCTGCTTTTCTCTCTCTGCAGTATCAAGGAGATGCTGACAACGCAGGCGGAGAGGTTTTCCAAAGAGGAGGTAACGGGCCCCTTCAGACACCCTCTGTACCCCAGTTACTGGTCTCACTTACTGGCCTCACTTACTGGCCCCAGTTACTGGAGAGGGACTCCCCCTCTAGACTCCCTTACATAAAATATCCCTGACCCCACACTGAGAGAGAATCTGCTCTGGTTTACTGAGCCCTTATCTCATTTCATTCCTTCAATCACCCTGTGAGGTAGTGACTAGCACTATGGTCATTTTACAGATGGCGAAACTGAGGCTCAGGGAGGCAAAGTTACTAGCCTAAAAGGACAACACTAATGGGAAATGCCGGGTCCTAGATCCAAACCTCTGTCTGACTCCAGGTTCTGCCTTCCTCGTAACACATTGAGACGGTGACAGCATCAATTTCCTGATGGACTGAAAGTGTCATGCAGGGTGACCATGTATTGTTGTGTAGGTTGTACACCGCACAATCCTCCTGGATGCCCTTAATAATATATACTGCAGAGTATATATTCGTTGCAAGTTTTTTCCAGCAGATGGCAGTAAAGTGTCTTGCTATAATTTTCTAAAAATCAGAACACAAGACTTTCTGGCAGGTGGCGGTAATGTGCCTGGAAGAAGGGGCACTATTGTTATCAATAATTCATCAAAGGCCCTGTATGAACAAGCAACTGTCTTGTCAACATTGCCAATTAATCTTAATGAATCTATTTAAAATAGTCCCTTGTCGCCTTTCAGGCCTGATTCCGTGAAGTTTCACATTTTACTAAAAATTTTATTTGAATTTCCTCCTTAAAATTCAAGCAGTTGAAAGAGCCTGCCTTTAAACTCCCACTATCTGTGACTTCGGACAAGCTCCTTAACCTCACTGTGCCTCAATTTCTTCATCTGTAAAGTGGAGACAATAATAGAATCTACTTCATAGTACACATGACGATTAAATGAGTTCAAATGTATAAAGTGCTGATACATGAAAAAGGTAATATGTGTTAGCTATTATTAACCCCAAATTAAAAAAACAATAATTAGCCAATATTCTTTAAGGACTTCCTGGTGGCTCAGTGGTAAAGAATCCTCCTGCCAATGCAGGAGACTCAAGTTTGATCCCTGAATCAGGAAATCCCTTGGAGAAGAAATGGTAACCCACTCCAATATTCTTGCCTGGGAAATCCCGTAGACAGAGGAGGCTGGTGGGCTACATTCCATAGGGTTGCAAAAGAGTCGGACATGACTTAGCAACTAAACAACTAAAAAAATTTTTAATGTAGAAATCACACATTAAAAAAAAATTAAATTTCCCTCGAAGAATCAAATTCCTCAAAGAGTCTGACTCCTTGCCCACATGGCCACAATGGCTGGCCCTGAGGAGTTATAATCTCTGTAGATGGACTATGTCTCCATTTAACCACAGTCCCCAACAGGCCCATCATGCTCTCCTACATAACCTGCCCACCCCTTTGCACACACAATTGAGTTTGCAATCCCTGCTTTCCCCATTGCAGGCTGGGTACCTAGGAACATCCCTGCAGGATGGCCCTTGGGGTCAGCACCTGGGGAAGGAAGCAGGAGGGCAGGGAGGGAGATGCCCATGGCACCCCATATCCTCCAGGCCCCAGCTGCCTCTCCACATGGGCCGCCCTCCCCCCGAAATCCTCAGTATGTCTTGCTGGTTCGTTGCAGATTGACCAGATGTTTGCCGCCTTCCCCCCTGATGTGACTGGCAACTTGGACTATAAGAACCTGGTGCACATCATCACCCACGGAGAAGAGAAGGACTAAGGGAGTGGCTTGCCTTTGGGTGGGCAGATGGGGGCATCCATGCCCTCTTCTCACTTTTCCCAGCAGTGCACCACCCCCAAACCTGGCCAGTTGGTCATGTGGCTGCCTCATTTATCCACCTCCATCTTCTTTGCAGCCTTGGTGCCCTAGAGCTACCACGTGACCACACAGCTGGCAGATGGAAATTCACCCAGAGTCCGTGTTCAAATAAAAAGGAGGTCGTGTATTTGCTCATGGTGTGTCCTTGAGTAAGGAAGACCCTTTGCTAGTTCCCATGAGGCAGTATATGAGTTAGGGATGGCCCTGCTGCTGTTATTATTGAATTTTAGTGACTCTTTACTTAAAACAGATCTTCAGGGACTTGGGACTCTGCTTGTGGTCCAGTGGGGTCACCAGCAGTTCCTGGTTCTTGTCTATCCCTTCAGCAATCCTAGTGGAAAGAGGACACCTCTCTCTCTTTCTCCCAGATCCACACAAATCCCAAAACAGGGCCTGTGCAATACGGGAACCAACCCTGAAACAGGTGCAGTACTCTGACTAACCCCCTCGCACGGGGGTTGAAATCAGCCCCTTCCAAACCTTACATGGCCTGAGGGTGGGAAGGGCCATTCCCAACGGAAAGTCCAGATGTATTTTAGGAGGAAGGGGGAGTAGATGTCAGGTAGTCTAAGTTTTCAAGGGAACCCCAAGAATCTGGGAGCTAGCCAAAGCGAAAGATGTACTGGGAACAAAGAGCTGAAGCTGGGATCAAAGTGGCAGCTGGGGTCACCTAGAGGGAATGAGATGGTCTGGGTAGTTGGAGGAGCCAAAACTGAAGTGAGTCTTTAAGGTTCAAGAACAATAACAGAGACCCCCCAGAGGAGAAACTCAGGGTCTGCTCCAATGACATCACTTGCTGGGAAATGGGGTTCCTTTTGAGCCAACTGAGAAGGCAAGGACTCAGGACCCCATGCCATACCATGATGACCCTTCATGATCCACACCCTGTGATGACCCATGCCCCCCTCACATCCAGAACCTGTGACCTGGGGCTCCTGCAGAGACAAGGCCAGGCCCAGGAGAGGCCCCAGCTCATGGCACTCAATGGAGTTTGTGTTTCAGGACAAGACATCCTGGACACAGCTCTACAGTGACACACTCATCCATGCGCCCCTCCCACACACAGATACAGACACAGGGCCTCCACGGCTCCCGGTTCCCACCTGTGAGTCTGCTGCACCCTATGTGGTTCTAGGACGTGAAATCAGTATTTTGGCTCCCATGTGGCCCCTACACTTCACCTGGTGAGCCGTGATGGAGGGTTACCATCTCAAGGGTTCTCAAGGGCCACGGTGACCTCACACCACTCTTGCCACCTGTGCCAGCTTTGGATCTCCACCCTCCTGCTCCTCTACCCCATCCTGGGGAGGTGCCAGCGCCCCAGTCTCTTAGAAATGAGTGTAAAGAGGCACTGGGGTTACAGAAGACATTTACTCTCTCCAGTTATGTACAAATGGCCAGAGCCGCCTCAGACTGTTACCTTCTTCTTGGACTTCAGCTCGTCCCCTTTTTCAGGCATGCTGTCCCTGTTTCGAGACTCTCTTGTGGCATAGTGGCTGAGCACCATTTGCCGAAGGCTGCTGTGGTCCAGGGGCTGCTCCACTGCACCAAAGACGGGACCCGTGTGAGGAGTTCAAAAATCAAATGCAGCACAGCAGGAGGGTGGGCTTCCTTCCCAGGGCTAGTGCCCCTTTGCCCTGTTCAAGGAACTTCAAGCCTGGTTTGGTGATGCTCCACAGCACTGGGGGTGGGAGTGTGAACATTCTCCAAGTTCAGGGAGAGGGAGGACAGGCAGGGATGTGCTGCTCAGGGATGGCCAGACAATAACTGTCTTTTTCCTCCCAGACGAGGATGTGAAGGTGAGTTGGATTTAATATCAAGGAGATAGGGCTACCACGTGCAGTTGCTCAGGATGTAGACTGCACAAAGATACCTGTTTCTGCAGGACTGAAACCCACGCACCCCCCCCCCCCGCCACACACACACACACACACACACTTGATTGCCAAGCCACGTCTATCCAGCAGGGGTGGCTTTTTCTAATTAATCTGCCTAGAGGGGCTTCCCTCTTCTAATTTATACATGCAAGCTATAGAAGCGAGTGGGCTAAGAAAACCTTTATCAATATTCCCTTGAACAGAAATGAAGATATCATCTGTATATTCCTGACCTTGTGAGGACAGTGTTATCAATGGCTGTTCTCTGACACCCTCCTCATTTAAGAACTCAAAGGGTCAAGGGAAGCTGTGCTAAGGTGGCTGACACCAGCCCTGGTTTTCACTCCTGCTAACTTTCAGTTGCCTTGAATAAGTCAAACAGATGGGTGTACACCTGTGCATCTCTGCATATGCACATATTGGCAATTCCCTCCCTCCATTCTTGGCACACCTGCACACTTGAAATGCTGCTCACAGAAGAGGGGAAACTTTTTTAAAAACCAGTTTTTCCCCTCTGGTTACTGAAATCACACAAGGTCACTGTAAAAGAAATTCTAAGCAATGACAGAATTAACTCAGAAATACAAAGTTCTCTGCAACCCACCACCCAGAAATACCCACTGCAAGTCAGCATATACACCCTCTTCATTATTATATATATAATCAAGACACTTTCCTTCCCTTCTTCCTCCTCCTCCTTCCTTTTCTCTCTCCTCTTCTCTCTCTCTTATGTACCAGATTGTGAAAGGCGGTCTTGTGCACTGTAGGTTTTACACAGCATCCCTGGACACTAGATGCCATATACACACATGTCACGTGTGTATCATACACACATAAACATGTCAGTTCATGTCAGCCCACAGCATTCTTTTTAGTGGCTGCAGAATATTCCATCACACGCATGGGTGAACTGTAACTTATTTAACCAATCTCTAACGGGCGAGCATTTCAGTCATTTCCAGTTTGGCTGCCCTCCTACTTCCACCTTCGACCCTTGAGTAAGTTTTTCTCTGAAGGACCAATCCCCACAATCAAGATTACAGACTCTACGCATGTATCTGAAATCCAGGGTAATTATTAGGTAAGCCCATTTCACCTGTAACCTGCCTTCACTAATCAAGGTCATTTTCTTATTGGTACAAACGTCTTGCTTGTCCTCCAGGCAACATGTAGCCTAAACAATGTGTCTGCCTGAGTTGTTTTCTAGGAGCTTGGGTTCAGCTGTGTCTAGTTCCAGCTGAGCAGGTTAACCCTGGATAGAGCCACAATCCTTCCACTGAGCACACATGAGTGTCGCTGGATGACATCTTGAACACACAGAGGCCCATACTTAGTTACACCTCTACAGAACCAGGATTAGGGCACCACTTTCCAATCGCCTTTCCCCACATGTTCCATGCCTCAGATCACCAGGCATCTTTATTCTTTATCCCATAAACACCAGAGCCCCTTGCTTTCTGGGAGGCGGATCTTGGAGATTTGTCTCCCCATCTCCTCTCCTTGGCTTTGCGGACTTGCGAATGAAGCACCCTGTCTCTGCTGACCCTCCGTGTCTTGGCCTGGCTTGCTGCGCACAGCAAAAATGCAACCTGGCTCAGGAACATAACCACTCCTCAACCTTCCCGAACATGTTGCCAAATTGCCCACCAAACACCATGTGGGGCCAGAATTTACCCCCACCTCCAGAGAGAAGGGCTAGTTCCCTCAACCCCCACAAACCGCAGTACCGCCAGCTTCTGCTTCCAAAAGTAAAGAAGATCCATGTGCCTGCGCCCGCAGGGCTACAGTTTATCTCTGGTGTGAACCAAGCCTCAGCTGCTTCAATCATGGGATAGGGGGACACAGATGGGTTGGGGAAAGGAGATCACAGGTGGAGCGAGACTCAAGAGCATACGGTGAGGGTAGGAAATGGCATCAGGGAATCTCGTCTGCTCATAACTTGCCATCTTGGAAATTTTGGCTACTTTAAGGTTCATGAAATGGTCACAGAGTAGTTGTAATTTTTTAAAGTATCCGAGATAACTAAACTTCAGAATCTGTGGCTTTGTCATCATGCTGTAGAAAGAAAACTCCAGGTAAGAAGAGAACTCACCTTCATCCAACTTGTCGCTAAGGGGGTCAGCCCCCAACACTGGAGGGATGACCTTGATGGGTTCTGCAGGCTTGAGGAGGGCGGAGCCGCTCCAGAAGGGGTTGAGGAAGGATGGCTGGACCTCCGCCTCTGCTACTTCCATTTCCATAAGCCGCTTGTAGGATTCTAACACCAGCAAGTCATTGGTCTTCTTCTCAATGATGGCTGGAAAAAAGGTGTAACCAAGAAGTTTGCCAGAGACCTGGGTCCTAGGGGAACTAGAGGTAGCGCTCCCTGCTGGAGAGGAAGAGAAGTAACAGGACGGGGGCAGGTGATGAATGCCTATAAGGACAAGGGCTTTCTCTTGGGTTACATCATTCATTCCCTAGAGAGCGCAATTTGGTTCTTGAGAGGCAAAACCAATCTGACTCTTTGATGTATAAGGCACGATATACATAAAAAACATGAACAGTTATATGGTATATCAACTGTATGAAAATTCCATAAGGAAGAGCAGGCTCCATAGCGGACAATAATAAAAAGAAGGTTGAGGAACTTTTTTTTAACCCTAAAAATTGGGAGCCGTGGGCAAACTCTGCCTTAAACTACTGATCTTTTCCTCAGTGCTCTGAGTTTGGGGGAGCTGTCCTTCCCACTGTGTTTCACAGCCCCATGGAGTCATCAGAATAATTCATTCATTCATTCATTCATTCATTCCACAAATGATTATTGGATGCTTATCAGACCAGGCACGGTGCCTGAGACGCCACGAGGCATGGAGGGAACACAATGACCATAAACAATAACAGAGACGCAAACCCTGAGGAAGCTCATGAGCTTCAGTGTGAATGGGAAGAAGGAGAGAAGGGCAAGTCAGCAAATAAACACACACACTCCTCACTATCCAGATGCTTGTCATCTGAATTCAGTAACTATTGGGTTTAAGGGTTGTTTTTTTTTTCAATTTTCATATAACACATACCGTTTCTCTTCTCTCTGAAAATCAGGGACCAAAAAGATTCACATCTGAAACTTGCTATTGGTTCTCAAGAACCTCCTCAATTCACACAATGAGAATTACCTGTATATAGAGACAAACTAGGCAAGGATTAAGTAATAGAACTGCTATGAGATTGAGTACCAGACCACCTGACCTGACTCATGAGAAATCTGTATGCAGGTCAGGAAGCAACAGTTAGAACTGACATGAAACAACAAACTGGTTCCAAATAAGGAAAGGAGTACATCAAGGCTGCTTATTTATTGTCACTCTGCTTATTTAACTTATATGCAGAGTACATCATGAGAAACACTGGGCTGGAAGAAGCACAAGCTGAAATCAAAATTGCCAGGAGAAATATCAGTAACCTCAGATATGCAGGTGACACCACCTTATGGCAGAAAGCGAAGAACTAAAGAGCCTCTTGATGAAAGTGAAAGAGGAGAGTGAAACAGTTGGCTTAAAACTCAACATTCAGAAAACTAAGATCATGGCATCTGGTCCCATCACTTAAAGGCAAATAGATGGGGAAACAATGGAAACAGTGACAGACTATTGTGGGGGCTCCAAAATCACTGCAGATGGTGATTACAACCACGAAATTAAAAGATGCTTTCTCCTTGGAAGAAAAGCTATGACCAACCTAGACAGCATATTAAGAAGCAGAGACATCACTTTGCCAACAAAGGTCCATCTAGTCAAGGCTATAGTTTTTCCAGTAGTCATGTATGGATGTGAGAGCTGGACTATAAAGAAACTGAGCACCATAATTGATGCCTTTGAGCTGTGGTATTGGAGAAGACTCTTGAGAGTCCCTTGGACAGCCAGGAGATCCAACCAGTCCATCCTACAGGAAATCAGTACTGAATATTCATTAGAAGGACTGATGCTGAAGTTGAAACTCCAATACTTTGGCCACCTGATGGGAAAAGGTGACTCATGTGAAAAGGCCCTGATGCTGGGAAAGACTGAAGGCAGGAGGAGAAGGGGACGACAGAGGATGAGATGATTGGATGGCATCACTGATTCAATGGATATGAGTTTGGGTAAACTCCGGGAGTAGGCAATGGACAGGGAGGCCTGGCGTGCTGCAGTCCATGGGGTCGCAAAGAGTCAGACACAACTGAGTGACTGAATGTAACTGATGAGAGTGAATAACAGTGGGTACAGCAGGACCAGCCTCAGATGGAGCAGCAGAGAGGGGCCTTGCTGGAGAGAGGACATTTAACCTGAGATCTGAGTATGAGGAACTGGGTGTGGGATAAGTATCCTAGGAACAGCCCATGCAAAGGCCCTGAGGTAGAATTAGTTGGGGGAGAGATTTGGAAATACAGAGAGGAGAACAGTGTGGCCACAGGAGGTGAGCAAAGAGGAAGAGCAGGACAAGAGATGATGAAAAATGTAAGCAAGGGGACTTCCCTGTGGTCCACTGGTTAAGAACCCACCTGCCAATGCAGCGGACACCAGTTCGATCCCTGGTCCAGGAAGATCCCACATGCCTGGGGCAACTCAGCCTGTACACCACAACTACTGGGTCTGAACACCCTAGAGCCTGGGCCCCACAATAAGAGGAGCCATTGCAATGAGAAGCCCGTGAACTGCAATTACGAGTAGCTCCCTGCTCACCACAAGAGGAAGCCTACACACAGCAGTGAAGACCCAGGGCAACCAAAAATCAATAGTAAGTAAATAATTTTTTAAAAAATGTAAGCAGGGGCCAGGCTATAAAGAAGTTGATAGGCTGCGGGTAAGAAAGAGTTAATACAGCAAAGTCTGACTTCTCTCCTTTGAAAAGGTTGCTTAGCAGTTTGGTCCTTGGACAGTATCAGGGAACTTGGATTTCAGGAAGGTCCCCATCACCATTAACTGTTAAGAGAGGCTCATCATGCCTTTGTTGCTGTTTCAGTCCCTCAGTCGTGTCGGACTCTTTGCGACTGAGGACTGAATCACACCAGGCTTCCCTGTCCTTCACTATCTCCCAGAGTCTGCTCAAACTCATGTCCACTGGGTCAGTGATGCCAGCATGCTTAATCTGTCTATTAAAAAATGTAGCTTATGCTATAAATACTTGCTGTTCTTTCTGGGGTCTGGAACTGGGGTATGTGCCAGGCTGGAGGTGCCTGTATAATCGGCCTCCCCACCGCCAAGCGCTGAGTAGACAATGAGCTTCCCTGGTTGACACCATTTCACTTGTGTTGTCACAACTCATGGCTGAGGGGGATTAAGCACATCCTGGGAGACGACCCTTGGAAGCTTGCTCTTGATTTCCTCCATGCTTTCCCCCAAGCTCCTTTTTCCTTTACTGATTTTTCTCTGTACCTCGTGGCTGTAATAAATCATAGCCATGAAAATATGACTATATGCTGAATCCAGGAGCCCTCCTAGTGAATCCCTGAAACTGACGGGAGGGAGGCGTCTTGGGAACCTCCCAAACACAGATGGTATTAAGAACCTTCGATTCTATTCTAAGAGCGGTGGAAGTCATTCATTCTAAACTGGCATGATCTCTGTGGGTGCATCTCCCTCTCTCTCCTGAGCTCAAGGCCTAGAAATGTGTATTACAGTTAATAGGCATTTGCTACATGCCAGGCACTGCTCTGAGCACTTTATTTCTTTCTTCCCAATCTGAATGCTTTTCATTTCCTTTTATTGCCTTACTGCATTATCGAGGACCACCAACATAATACTGAATAGGAGTTGTGAGAGCAGACATCCTTGCCTTGTTCCTGATCTTAGAAGAAAAACATCCAGTTTTGTTTTTTTTTTTTCACCACTAACTATGAGGTTAGCTGCAGGTGTTTCTGGAGATGCCTTTTATCAGGTAGGGAACTTCCCTTCTAGTTCTAGTTTGTTGAGAGTTTTCTTATTATGAATGGATATTGAATTTTGTCAAATACTTCATTCTGTATCTATTCACATGATCATGTAACTATGTCTCTAAGAACTACTTATTTATTTAACCTTCCCAACATTTTTTAGATGAAAAAACTGAGGCACAGAGAGGTTCAGAAGATTTCCCAGATAATTCCCTGATGGTCCAGTGGTTAAGCATCTGCTTTCCAACACAGGGGATGCAGGTTTGATGCCTGTTCAGGGAACCAGGATCCCACATGCCACGGGGCAACTAAATGCTACAACAAAGATCCCAATTGCCGTAACTAAGACCCAATGCGGAGAAGGCAATGGCAACCCACTCCAATACTCTTGCCTGGAAAATCCCATGGGTGGAGGAGCCTGGTGGGCTGCAGTCCATGGGGTCGCTAAGAGTCGGATACGACTGAGCAACTTCACTTTAACGCATCGGAGAAGGAAATGGCAACCCACTCCAGTGTTCTTGCCTGGAGAATCCCGGGGACGGGGGAGCCTGGTGGGCTACCGTCTATGGGGTCGCACAGAGTCGGACACGATTGAAGTGACTTAGCAGCAACAGCAGCAAAACCCAATGCAGCCAATAAAGAAATATGAAACACACACAGACTCAAAAATCCATGTTTAAAAAAAAAAAAAAAACAGTTGCCAAAAGTCATACAGCTAGTAAAAGTAGAACCACGATTTGAACTCAAGCAGGTTGGCTTTAGTGCCAAGGCTTTAGTGCCAGGCTTCACCACCAGGCTCACTACCTCCAAAAGAACAAGTCCTTGTGCCTGCTCATAGAAATCTCTGGAAATGGTTGCTAAGAGTCTAGTGGGCTTGACTCACCAAAGTACTGTGGGAGGTTGATATCCGTGACTTTCCCCGTCTCCCCTAACTGCACCAGGATCTTGGTGGCATCACAATTTATCTTCTTAAACAGGTTCTCCACTGAGTTCTTGAGATACTCCAAGGTCTTGGTGATCTCCCTGTAGTCGTTCTCGTACATGTCTGCCTCCTCCGTGGTCTTCTTCAGTTTCTCCTATGGCAGACCCCCAGTTCCCATCCAGGTCATCCAGGTGGCCACTCTGGCTGGGCTCAGCCCTCATATGTGAGAGTCTGAAACAGGGTCTCCAAACTGCAGGTTTGCAAACCTCTAAGGGGCTTCCCTGGTGGCTCAGACAGTAAAGAATCCACCTGCAGTGCAGGAGATCCAGGTTCGGCCCCTGGGTTGGGAAGATCCCCTGGAAAAGGAAATGGCAACCCACTCCAGTATTCTTGCCTGGAGAATCCCCATGGACAGAGGAGCCTGGCTGGCTACAGTCCATGGAGTCTCAAAGAATCAAACACGACTTAGAGACTGAACTGAACTGAACTGAGCGACTAACACTTTTCATACAAGGGGTTGCAAGAACAATTTAATGGGCCTCAATCCACATTTTTTAAGTGAAATAAAATAGATCAGAAAATAAAGAAAGAGAGGAGAAGATGCTAGTATGCACTGGAAGTAGTGAGGATAGATATTATTTAATGTAAAGATTTGTTTCACTTACATATGTGTATGTGTGTGTCTGCATGTCTACTAGATTGCAGCATTTTTTAAAAGCTGTTGACTCATTTTTTAAAAATGAAGGCCCATGGGAAGAAATATATTTACATTGCAGTCCAATACATTCACACACTGTTGTTCAGTCGCTAAGTTGTGTCCAACTCTTTGTGACCCCATAGACTGGAGCATGCCAGGCTTCCCTGTCCTCCACTGTCTCTCAGAGTTTGCCCAAGTTCATGTGCATTGAATCAGTAATGCCATCCAACTGTCTCATCCTCTGCCGCCTTCTCCTTTTGCCTCCAATTTTACATGTGTGTTGCTGCTGCTAAGTCACGTCAGTCGTATCCGACTCTGTGCGACCCCATAGACGGCAGCCCACCAGGCTCCCGTCCCTGGGATTCTCCAGGCAAGAACACTGGAGTGGGTTGCCATTTCCTTACATGTGTGTATTTATATACATTTATCTAATCAAATGAAATTAAAGTTTCACAAATCAATATTCTTATTGTGTGTTCTAATATTTTCCATTCTGTCTGTTCTATTCCGTCTTGTTATCTTTAAACGCTGTGGCAATCCAACAAACCGATTTCACCATTCAGTTTAAATCACATTACTAGAGACCAGCGGTTCTCAAAGTGGCGTCCCAGGACAAGCAGCAGCAGCTCCATCAGGGAACTTGTCAGAAATGCAGGTTCCTGGGCTCCAGTCCAGACCAACTCAATCAGAGGCTCTAGGTGTAGGCTCAGCAATCTGTGTTTAATGAACCTCCAGATGGTCCTGACACATGGTAAAGTTCGAAAACCTCTGTGAGTCCACTGATCACAATTTCAGTTTCACATTGGTATCACCTGGGAGCATTAAAACATTGGCTGCCCAGACCCCAGCCTCAGACATTCAGACATCCTGGTCTGGAGTGCCGCCTCGGCACTGGGAACTTTAAAGCCTCAAAGGTGATTCTGACTGGCAGCCCAGACTTGAGAATCGCTGCTCTAGGGTAAGTGCTTTGACGGCTTCCCACCTCTCTCCCTGGTTCTCAGCTTGCAAAGGTGAACTGGGCCCTGGAAGGATCAGCCTTGTCCCTACTAGCTCCATATGGACCATTCCAAACAAGGATCCCAGAGGGCCCTACCCACACTCCCATTTCCAGGTGAGGGAACTGAGGTTCTGAGGCAAGGGAGAAGGAAGCCGTGATTTGAACTGTCCCTCAACCACCACACCGGGCAGCTTCCTCTGTCCCAGCCACTGGAATATTCAGTTCCCAGGGCTGAATTTCCTCAGATGTCAGCCAGAGCCCCTCCTCTCATTCTAAAGGTGCAGTAAAAGATCACATGGTTAAAAACGCTTTTTAACAGCCTGATGTGATGTTGATAACACATGTATGTGTGTGCATGCTCAGTCACGCCCAACTCTCTGTGACCCTCTAGATTGTAGCCCACCAGGCTCCTCTGTCTATGGAATTTTCCAGGCAAGAATACTGGAGTAGACTGCCATTTCCTCCTCCAGGGTATCTTCCCGACCCAGGCATCGAACCCTCATCTCTTGTGACTCCGGCATTGGCAGGCAGATTCTTAACTGCTATGTCACCTGGAAGGCTTGGTAACACATGTCCGGCACCTAAAATGTTCCGAGCACTTTACACACACCTTCTTAACTAATCCTCACAATTGCCCCAGTTTCCAGATGAGGAATACTGAAGTCAGAGAAGATAAGTGAACTTGTGCTTACGTCAT
Organism: Bos javanicus; assembly: GCF_032452875.1. NCBI lineage: Eukaryota > Metazoa > Chordata > Mammalia > Artiodactyla > Bovidae > Bos > Bos javanicus. The sequence continues at coordinate 55,271,429 of NC_083884.1, read as the reverse complement.
TTGTGTTGAGTTGTCTAAGAACCTGACCTTGGGCTCTTTATTTAAGCAATTATTTAGTAACAAGATGATGGTGACTTGAGGCTTTATTGACTCACAGGATAAACAACAATAATGATAGTTATGTTTATAGTTCTCTGCCCTGCAGTATGCCAGGCATGTACATGCAGGATTTTATTCAATCTTCACAGCCCTACAAAGTGAGTACAATTATTATTCCCATTTCACAGGTGACAAAACTGAGGTTCAGAGAGGTTAAGTCAACTTTCTCAAAGTACTAACATCAGGAAGTAACTCTTCTGGGAATCATACCCACGCCTTTGTTCCCAGGACCTGGTTGCTTAATTTCTATGCTAAACCTCCGGTGAAAGGACTGATTCCACCACTTCTCTCAGAGGGGACAATGAATGGAAGGTGAGTAGAAAAGGTTCCAAGAGTAAAGGAGATGGGCGTGATCTTTAGTAGGGGGTAAGAAAAGTGGTTCTAAGTGAGCCCATTGCTATTAAAACAAATTCTTTTGCTAAGAGTATTTGCATTTGAAAAGAGGCTCCAGGAAAGCCCAATGAACAAAGAGTTACTGGAGGACTTCAGACAGAGGTTGGGCGATGCTTGGGGTTGTCTGATCAGCCTCTCCAAGCTGTATCCCCCATTAGGCCTTCAAAACCCCACGATGCAGAGCAGCAACAGTCCCAACCCCAAGGAAGCATGTGAACACTGAGTGGCCAAGAGTCAAGGATGTGGGATGCCAAGTATGTGTCCAACTTGAGGGGGGTCTCCTTGAACTTGGGCCCTGCCTGCAAGTCTACTTTCCCCATTCCCGAATCCTGGGAGAAGTTGCTGAGCCTGAGAGGTGCTTTGCTGCCCTCCAGTGGTGCATTAGAGAATGGCAGGGCCGTCCCTGTTCACCACCTGCAATGCCAAGAACAGAAATCAGCTACAGAAAAAGGAAGGGAAATGACCCGTGAGCATAGTTCCTGGGACAGGAACTATTGGATTAGAACAGGGCTTTGCAATCAAACTCTGTGGTTCATATCTTTCTCAGACACTTGCTATCCATTCTCCCCTTATACCTTAATAACAAAATGGTTATCATTTCAGTGTAGCAATGTGCCAACTAAAAGTTGTATTTCCAACCATCCTTTGAAATAGGAATGGCCAGTAAGACACAGATACAGATGCTATTGACTGAAAATTCAAGGAAAGAATTTTTAAGCTGACTAAATCAATTAGCAAGGCCTTTTTTGCCCTCCCTACTTTCTCTCTGCTTGGAATGTATATGTGATGGCTGGACCATAATACAACCATGAGGCATCGTTGGGAATGTAAGCCACACACTAAAGATGGCAAAACTGGAAGGAGAAGCCTGATTTACTGATAACATCATGACCGGCCCTAAAGTGCTAATCTCCAGATTTACATTTTAACAAAGTAAATAAACTTCTATTGCACAGACAGTTATTTTGGGTCCCTATTATTAGCAGCTGAATGCAATGCAAAGCTCATACAGTATTGCAACTCCATGATGATGGGGATTGCTTCTCTGAACCTCAGTTTCCTCATCTGTAAAATAGATCATATCACCTACTTCATAGTGTTGTTGTGAGGATTAAATGAGATAGTGCAAGCCAAGCCCTTAGCCCAGTGTCTTGTGCATAGTAATTGCTCAGGAAATGCTCGTAATTACTATCATTGATTGAGAACAGGCCACAGCTAGGACAAGGGAGAGAGAGAAGTAAAGACAGAGGCAGAGATCTGTTTGGAACTCAGGGATGAAATTACCGGCACAAGGGCCTGGGATAGGCTTCCTGACGTGGGAGAGTCTTTAAAATGGAAAAAGCAAGCCTTTGTCTTTTTTAGGAACAAAAGTTTGCAGCAACATCTGCAGCAGAGGCTGCCTGTGACAAGGGGTCATAACATGTCAAGACATGACTCAGGCCAGTAGTCACAGGACAGACATCTTACTGCTACTGAGAATCAACTGACAGGCCATCAGACAGACAAGAGAGACTCCCAAGCCCTCCCTCCCCAGGCTGGTCTTACCTCCAGCTCTCTCAGGATGGAGTAGCTGTCATCATGGGATGATTTCTGCTGGGATCGCAAGCGCAAGATCTCATTCTGCTCAGGAGAGAACCAGACCATAAGGAAAAGTGGAGTCCCCCTTCCTAGCACACCTCAAAATGAGCCAGTGCCTTGAAGAGTTCATGAGGACTTATTTCATTTTTTAAAAAATATCTAGAATATATTTTAATTTATTTTTAATTGGAGGATAATTGCTTTACAATGCTGTGTTTATTTCTGCTGTACACAATGTGAATCACCTATAAGTACATATATATCCCCTCCCTAGAGAGGATTTCGGAGAAGGCAATGGCACCCCACTCCAGTACTCTTGCCTGGAAAATCCCATGGATGGAGGGCCTGGTGGGCTGTAGTCCATGGGGTCGAAAAGAGTCAGACACGACTGAGCGACTTCACTTTCACTTTTCACTTTCATGCATTGGAGAAGGAAATGGCAACCCACTCCAGTGTTCTTGCCTGGAGAATCCCAGGGACGGGGGAGCCTGGTGGGCCGCCGTCTATGGGGTCGCACAGAGTCGGACACGACTGAAGCAACTTAGCAGCAGCAGCAGCAGTGAGGATTTAAATTATCCATTTCAAGAAACCCCAGAACCCCTGGACCCCTCTTAGGTCAATGGAAGTTTTCTGATGCTTTTTAAATTAAAAGGAGGATGAGGGCATGAGTGGGTGGGTGCTTCTTCCTTTCTGGAGAATTGCCTATAATCAATAGGATTTGCTGCAATGGTGGCAATGTTCTATCTGCACTGTCCAGTACCACAGCCATTAGCCACGCACAGGCACAGAGCTCTTACAATGTGGCTAGGACCAATGAGGAACTTATTTTTGGATTTAATTTAAATTGATTTAAACTAAAATCTCCCATGTTGGTGGCTACGGTAATGGACAGACAGCTCCAGAGCAGGGGTTCTACAACTCTACCGTGAATCAGAATCACCTAGGGGTTTGTGAAAACAGATATCTGGGCTCCACACCAGAGCTTCTGATTAAGTATATCTGAGTGAGGCCCTGTGCTGTGCTATGCCTAGTCGCTCAGTCATGTCCAATTCTTTGCAACCCCATGGACTATAGCCTGCCGGGCTCCTCCATCCATGGGGATCCTCCAAGCAAGAATACTGGAGTGGGTTGCCATCCCCTCTTACAGCAGATCTTCCCAACCCAGGGATTGAACCCAGGTCTCCCGCATTGTAGGTGGATTCTTTACTGTCTGAGCCACCAGGGAAGCCCAAGAATATGGAGCTTATCTCTTCTTCAGGGGAACTTCCTGACCCAGGAAGTTCCTGGGTCTGAGCCACCTACTGTCTGAGCCACCAGGGAAGCCCAAGAATATGGAGCTTATCTCTTCTTCAGGGGAACTTCCTGACCCAGGAATCGAACTGAGATCTCCTGCATTGCAGGTGGATTCTTTACCAGCTGAGCTACCTGGGAAGCCTGGGTGAGGCCCTACAACGCACATTTCTCGCAGGTTCCCAGGAGATGCTGCCACAGTGGTGGCCCGGGGGCCAGATCTGAGAACTCCAGGGCTAGAACAGTGTATCCAAATGTAAAAGGCATGCACTTTTTGATGGGGCAATACCATTTCCAGGAATCTGTCCCAAGAAAATAGTAGGACATGTGGGCAAAGGTGGCCACTCAAGGCTATCCCTTATTATTCATTATCTCCATTAGGAACAACCTGAATGTCTACTGGTTGTTGATTGGTTAAGTAAATAATGGTACATTTATATCATGCAGGGAAAGGGTCTCAAATTAAAATACAATTTAAATGCATATTCCAGGGTTATTTTCAGAGAATCTAGGTTTGTAGGTATGAGACAGGGCCTGAGGAATCTTCTTTTTTAAGAAGCATCTTGTGATATTATTACTACAGAGCATCTAGGGAGCATATAGGGGCTCCAGAAGCCACTATAAAGAACATAGGAATAAAAAGTTTTTTTAAATTATGTAAATTTACTTAAAATACCAGGGGAGAGAACCATAGATGATATTGGGTAAAACTGTTGGAGAAAAAAAGTTTATAAAACAGCAAACTATTTTGTTCGCTGCCACATTACCAGTATCCTTCAAAAACCTTCCCTGCGATACTGGAGATGGCCACCAGAGGGAAGTGGCGAAGCGCCCAAACGGGAGGTGGCACACTCAGGCCACCTGGGCTCCTCTTGCTCGAGACTGGTCTGGTCTCTTCAGAGCAAATGAGACCCCAGCTCCTCTCAGCAAAGGAGGGAGAGTATGGTCTGACCAGTTTATAGGGGCAGTGCACTCAGCTTCCTGTGAGAATGTGGGCTGGAGTTGTCAGATCTGATTTTTCTAGAGAAACCAGAAATCCACATTTTCATGTGGAATATCCTGACTTTTAAATGTTGGCAACTCACTAATTTTAAAATTTGGGTATGAAGGAGGCCAAGCAACAGAACAATGAAGGCTGTATTCATCAGTTTATGACCTCTGACTCCAGCCCTCTAGGTAAGAGTGAAGTCAGATGTTAGAATCCTAAATGTTTTTGACTTAAATCTGAACCCTACTTTGGGCAGAGGTGCCACAAGAGGGCAGAGATAAGGTCTCAAACACCCCCTCCAGTAACCCATCTCACCTCCACCCCCTTCATCCAGAACCACTCCATGTCATCTGTTTTATATACTCATGTTTCCCCATACCCTAGTTTAGAGAAAAACTTTGGTAGCTTTTAAGGAAAGCTTGGAAACTACTACTCCAGTCCGAATATGTCATTCTACAGGTGGGGAAACTGAGGCCCAGAGAAGGCGGGAGTTTGGCCATCTTTCCTCAGACACACTTGTCCTCACAACAGAGACAGGCTGTGTGGCTGAAGAAGAAAGGAGAGTGCCCTCAGGGTGACTGGGAAGGTCAAGGTCAGTTGCTGCTGCCTCCCACTGTGTGCAGGGCAGTCCTGGGCTTTGGGAATGGACAGGGCACCCACGAGGGCGCCTGTCCTCTGGAAGACAGGCCTCCTGTCCCCTTAGCTCTCTGGGCCACCCAGCCAAAGGAGGACCCCAGCTGGACAGTGAAAGGAGAATGAGATTGGGGGTACTTGCCCACCCTCCTGGCAGGTCATTCGTTTGGCTACCGGCCACCAGGAAAGACACACAGACAGCCGTCTCCACATACCTGCCTCCTGGTTCTAGAAACTGCTCCCTCACCTCACCCATTCTGGAGCTCAGCTATGCGATTCTGCACATTCCCTCTTTAATTTCTTTAGACCTTTGTAAATAGTCTCTTTTTTAAAAGCTCACCTCTCTTTACCCATTTTGGGCATGCCATCTGTTTCCTGTGACAGCCCACCTCCGTTTCCACGTGTCAGCTGTACTATTATTATCTATCATTATTACTATCTATTAGAAGCTTTCTTTAAATTGACCAAATTTTGTGTAGTTTGTTTATCACTATTTGTTTACTGTTATTTTTACTACCTGGGCTACCCAGGTGGTGCAGTGGTAAAGAATCCACCTACGAATGCAGGAGACTCAAGAGGGGCAGGTTCGATCCCTGGATCAGGAAGATTCCCTTGCCTGAAGAATCCCATGGACAGAGGAGCCTGGTGGGCTACAATCCACAGGGTCACAAAGAGTTGGACATGACTGAGCAACTGAGCATGCACAGATATTACTACTACTTACCACCCTCAGGAATCCTCTCTATAGAATCACAATGCTCTGCAAGCTGTTCTTTCTAATCCTCATTAAAATTAAATTCATCACTCATTTTGAAAAAATTAAAATGTTTTCCCCTGTCTTCTAGCTACTGTCTACTTGCATGTGGCCCCGCCTTCAGGAAATGGTGACATTGTAAAAGGAAGGGCTCCCCTAGGTTCCCACCCAGCACAGGGACCTCAGAGGGAAGAGTAATGAGTTCTCAGAGGAGGTGACATTTGTCAGGACTAATGGCTGGTATTGCATCAGAAGAAGAGTGGGAGGGGTGGGGAACAGCATGAGGGAAGTTTCAGAGAAGGGAAACAGGGGATGGCTGGGACTGGCAGCTGATGCGAGTGCCTTGAGGGTCGTGATGAGAGCTGAGCCTGCAGGGGCAGGTTGAAGCCAAATTCTGAAAGGACTGGAGTGTCATGCTAAGTTTAGACTCTCTCTGTGCAGAGAGTTCCAAAGGCTGTTTATGTGTGTTCTGGGGAGTAAGCAGCAGTTAAGTTTGGGAAATTACAGGTTCAACAAAGGTAAAGAGTTTCTTTACTGCAGGACTTATCAGAGCCTTTACTATGCTCACATACATCAGTTCTCTCCAAGATCAACTTACCATCTCTCCTCAATTCTACAAAGCTGTTTATTGACAGGGGTCAGCCAGCTCTTAAGGCAAAGGGCCACATAATCAGTATTTTGGATTTTTCAAGCCACCTATGGTCTGTCTTGCATATTTTTTTCTCTTACAACCCTTTAAAAATGTAAAAAACAATCTCAGCTCATGGGCTGTGCAAAAACAGGTCAAAGGCCATATCTGGCTGTGGCTATAGTTTACTGAACTCTGGATTATAAGACATACCATGGATTTTAAATGTCACTTCTCAGGGGTGAGGGGACATGAACCTATTAAGTGTATGTATCAACTGAAAGACAAATACCAGTTTCAGGAAGGCTAAAATGTAGAGGGGAGAACACTGGGGGAATATAGTATTTCCCAAACTTTTTTTGACTTGAAGTTCTTTTTTCTGCAGAGCAGCTCAAAGAGTGTTCTGAGGAACCTGCCTTGGGGAAGGCTACTGCGGGAGCAGGTGGGCCCCTGGGCTGGGAAAGGAGAGGTGCCCCGACCTGGATTCTCTCTATCTTCTTGTGCATCATCTCCATGTCATTGTTGAGCTCTGTGACATATGTGAACCGAGCAAAGTTCTTCTCCTCCTTGGCCAGAAACTCCTCGATGAGCTGATTCAGGTTCCCAGTCTTTGTGAGTTTCAGCAGCCGGAGGTGAGCCACCTCATAGCTCTCAAAACTCGCACCCTTGCTCTTCTTCCCATACTTCTTTGCCTTGAGAGCTAGAAAAGGAAGAACCAGCAGCTGTGAGTCTGAAAGGGAAGCCGCTCAGAGCACAGCCTGGCAGAGGAAAGAGCTGCATAACATTATCACCGTGCCCCAGGGAGGGGGCTAGACTTTCCCAGGACAAGGAGGGGGAAAATGAGAGACGAAGTTTCTCAGAAACACACTTCTAGCCATACAGTGCAAATGAGAAGGTAGAAAGGGACAGAAGGGCTAAAAGACCAAAAATCAAATGCAGCTACACAGGGGGCCCTCTGAAGAGCTCAGATCTCAACCTGTTCAGGACAGAGTTAACATAGCAGCCCTGAGACTGCTCTGCTTAGAAAGGTCTGTTTGCAAGGCTGGCCCTTCACCTTCATCTGGGAACTTAAATGGTGAACATTTCCCTACACTGATATAAAACTGTCTGCAAATGGTTAAGAGTGGCTCCTGTGCCCTGACTGTATGGACAGTGTGGCCGAACACCTGCCCTCCTGCTGGGAGCCTGGAATCTTGGGATGTGCTGGGGAGAGAGGGCCTACACGACCAGCCCCCAGTAAGAATCTTGGGCATCGAGTCTCTAACGAGCTCCCCAAATAGATGACTCTTCACATGTGTTGTCAAAATTAGAGGCTGGAGGAATTAAGCATATCCTGTGTGACTCCACTGGGAGAAGATCCGGGAAGCTTGTGCCCGGTTTCCTCTGGACCTCGCCCCGTGCACCTTTTCTCCCTGATGATGTGTCTACATAATAGCCATGTTTGCAATGATGTGCTGAGTCTCGTGAGTCCTCCTTCAGAATCTCCAAACATGGATAGGGCTGTGGCAACCTCCAATAAAACAAGTTGCTCCTCTAAATAATAGAAGCAGAGCCACAAGGTGAGGACATACCCTGTAGGTTAGGGATGGTGGATAAAATCCAACTCATCTAGCTAAATTTGAATTTCAGACAAACAATGTATTTTTTTTTACATAATTCTACATATTTATTTATTTATTTTTAATTTTATTTTTAAACTTTACAATATTGTATTGGTTTTGCCAAATATCGAAATGAATCCGCCACAGTATACATGTGTTTCCCATCCTAAACCCTCCTCCCTCCTCCCTCCCCATACCATCCCTCTGGGTCTTCCCATTGCACCAGCCCCAAGCATCCAGTATCGTGCATTGAACCTGGACTGGCGACTCGTTTAATACATAATATTATACATGTTTCAATGCCATTCTCCCAAATCTTCCCACCCTCTCCCTCTCCCACAGAGTCCATAAGACTGTTCTATACATCAGTGTCTCTTTTGCTGTCTCATATACAGGGTTACAAACAATGTATTTTTAAAAGTATAAATATGTCCTAGTTGTAGATAAACCACAAATAATTCTTTAGTGTAAGTGTCTTTCAAATATTGCATGGGACTAAAATTTTATTCTTTGTGTATCTGCAACTTAAATTTAATGGTGTCTTGTATTTTCCTTTGCTAAATTTGGCAACCTTGCTACAAGGAGACTTGGGCACCTTCAGTTGAGAGAAAGAGGTATTCGGTGGAGAGAGAGATATACCTTCTTCCTTTTTGGACTGCTCCTCGAATTCAAGACGATCATTCAGCTTGATGAGCAAGAAGGATTTGAGCTTGGTTTCATGATCGTAGACACGCTCCAGCTCTCGGATCTCCAGGTTGTACTGAGAGATGTCCTTCTGCTGGCGGTCCTTCATGGCAGCCATTCGAGCCATGGCTTCCAGCCTGGGTGGGGGGAGGGGAGCACAACAGAGTCTGAGTGTCCAGAGGCTCCTTCCTTCTCCCCCACTTCTCCCTACCAGTCCAGACGGACTTCATTCCTGGGCAGTGATCATCCCTTCTTTTAATCATGGAGATTCCTGGGAGTAGAGGAACCACCTTCCTCACCTGAATGACAGGAGCTCACAAGTCTAGACCACCGTCAGGAAATGATTTTCTATCGTCATCTCTGTCACCATCCTTATCATCATCACTACCACCACTGCCGTCAGCACCACCATCAGCATCACCATCACCCCATCACCACTACCAACACCATCACATCACCACCATCAGCATCATCAAACATCACCATTATCACTATCACCATCATCATCACCCCTTGTCAAGTAGAATACTATGCCCCAGCCACTCCCTTATATACTCATATGTTTTAATATTTATTTATTTGGGCTGCCCCAGGTCTTAGTTGTCACACGTAGGATCTTCGATCTTCATCGTGGCATGCAGGATCTTCTTAGCTGCAGCAAGCAAACTCTTAGTCTCGGCATATGGGATCTAGTTCCCTGGCCAGGGATTGAACCTGGCTCGCTGCATTGGGAGTGTGAAGTCTTAGCCACTGGACCACCAGGGAATTCCCTATACTAATACTATTTAATCCTCACTTCCACCCAAAGAAGTCCTACAATAAATTAGTGGTGATGCAGCCAGGGTTCAAACCCAGATCTCTCTGGCTCCAAAACCTGCACTCTTCACATGTGAACTGCATGCCTATTGCCCCTCCGGGGGTGAAGCTGGAAAACAGTCCAGACTGAGAGGGATCCCTAGGACTACAGGCAGGGACACCTGGTGGAGATGATACAGAATAGGGGTTTAAATCTCAGCTCCACCACATCTGCCACTTACCTGGATCTCAGGTAAGCATTTTGACATCTCTAAGCCTCCATTCCCTGGCCTGTAAAATGGGGATAATAACTCCTAGGGTTGTGGTGAGGGTTGAAATACTACCCAGAGCATCTAGCATCATGCTTGGCAGACACACAACCAGGGCTCGGACTTACGATGATGATGGTTTCAGGTTCCTCAACGCATAAGCACAGCAGGTAGAGGGGTAAGAAGCCCAACAGGTGGCTGAGACATCTCTGCCCCCAAGAGTCTCTCCCCCAGCCTACCTCTGCTCGTAGGCCTGCGCAGACTGCTCGATGGCCACATTCATTGTTTTCTTCTTTGTCAACAGGCGCCGACGAAGATGCTGGTAGACGTTGTCGTAAGCAGCCTTCTCATGCCTCAGGTCCTCGATCTCCTTCCGGAGCTTCGCGTTGGTGGTCAGCATCTGGTCAAAGTGTACAGTGACCTGCGAGGAGGGCTGCGCTTCAAAACGAGGCTCACTCCTGGGGCGCGAGACAAGCTTCCAGAAGGCAGCCGGAGCGTTGAAGCGTCTTCCCCACACCTCCCACCCCAGGCCCACAGAACCACGGTTGGAGCACTGCCTGGTCTGTGTGTACACCATCGTTCACCTTCTCCTGACTCAACCAATGAAATGTATGCCTGCTAATGGCTTCACGGACATCATTCTTTCCTTCTCCCAAGGGAGGGAGAGCTGTTTGCAGAGATTTTGTTTGGCCGCATTGCACCATGTGGGATCTTAATTCCCCATGTCCCGAGTGCATTCATGCACATGTGCTGTTGTGTCCAACTCTGTGCAACCTTATGGACTACAGTCCACCAGGCTCCTCTGTCCATGGGATTTCCCAGGCAAGAATACTGGGAAATACTGGGGTGGGTTGCAAAGTCATTTCTCCAGGGAATCTTCCCGACCTAGGGATCGAACGCATATCTCCTGCACTATAGGTGGATTCTTTACCACTGAACCATAGGGAAAGCCCTTAGTTTCTCAACCAGGGATCAAACCTGTGCCCCCTGCAGTGGAAGCAGGGAGTCCTAACCATTGGACAGCCAGAGAATTCCCCCAGAAGACACCTTACGTACAAGATTCAAACGGGTTTCCAAAATGTGGATCTGTTTTTGCAATTTCCGGGGGTTATTGGCCTCCTGTATTTTTGTGAAGATCTGTCTTTGGTTTACAATTTTTTTCTCCATCTGAACAATCTGAAAAAAAGAGAGAGAGGGAAAAACCCAGCTGTGTTAACATCTGTATGGGGACAAATGCAATAGTTCACTAACTCAAGCATGCTAAAACAAAAACTACCATGTTATTTCTTTTCCTATGAATAGAATTTGAATTTCTCTCTTGGATGTGGACTCAGTCAGTTTGGGACAAAATGAGCAACTAAGAGTTTTTATTCTCACTTGTGCATGTAAATTTTACTCACATATGGGCAAAAATTTCACCTGATCCTAAAGCCACTGTTTTCCTGGAGAAATGGCATTGATTCTCTCAAGAAGCCTTCTGTAACCTTGTTTTTGTTTGGTTGGCAGGTTTTTTGTTTGTTTCTTTTTCTGACTCTTACAATAATGGGGATGCTAGCGACCCTTAAAGAGCAGGTCATGAGGTGTCAGACACCCTGCAACATGTAAGACAGCACCAGACATCCAAAAAATTGACCCCCATCCCTTGTGACTGTTCAGTGCACCTTGGATGTCAGGCAGGTGAAAATCCTCTCTATAATCTATAATCTGTACCTAGAATCAAATTGTCTTTTGCATATACACACACAACATTTTTCATTCTTTTTTTTTTTTTTTAACTTTTGGCTGTGCTGGGTCTTTGTTGCTGTGCATGGGCTTTCTCTAGTTGCAGAAAGCAGGGGCTACTCTCTAGTTGCGGTGCACAGGCTTCTCATTGCTGTGACTTCTGTTGCTGCAGAGCACAGGCTCTACAGTGCACATGCTTCAGTGGTTGGGGCTCCTGGGCTGTAGAGCACAGGCTCAACAGTTGAGGAGCATGGGCTTAGCTGCTCCGCAGCAGGTGGGATCTTTTCCAGCCAGGGGTGAAGCCCACGTCTCCTGCATTGGCAGATGGACTCTTTACCACTGGACCACCAGGGAAGTCCTTTCATTCAGTTTTAATAGGCAAGTATCCAGGAATGGAGTCACTGTATAAATCAAGAGAATGTTCATTGATTTGTCTGGAACTTAACCAAGAGTTGGCCATCATTTTGGAAATCTTGACACCAGCACAACCTGGATCATCTTCTGGTTTTTGTTTGGCCATGCTGTGAGGCTTGTGGGCCTCTTGGTTCCCTGACCATGGATTGAACCTGGGCCACTGCAGTGAACACAGCAACTGCTAACCACTGGACGGCCAGGGAATTCCCAAGGATCGTCTTCTTTGAGTTGTGGATACAGCAAGCCCAAATCAGTGTGCAGTGTGGAATCTGGCCCACTGCCTGTTCTCATAAAGTCTTACTGGCACACAGCCATGCCCATTCTTTGCATTGTCTATGGCTGCTTTCAGGCTATGAAGGCAGAATGGAATAGCTGCAGCACAGACCACGTGGCATGTAAAGCCAGAATATTTACTATCAGGCCCTCTGTGGAGCAATTTGCCAGCCCTGTTCTAGATAAGTCAGGCCAAAACATGAACATATCGAAATACATATAATTTAAGTATAAATAGCTTTCCTTTATGTTTCCTTTATATTATAGTTATAGCATCATATTGATTTAAAAGAAGAAGGGTAAAGGATTATATCATCTATAAATTTTACTTCAGGATTTTAAAGGAGGTATTATAAAATATTTGCTGTTAAAAAGAGGTGCTGGCAGTTGAGTGATTCATAATTTCAAGTGTCAATGACTAGAAAATGATTAAGTTCATTTAGGCTCAGGACTTGTTAAAAATATGCTTTCCTCAGAAGAACTTCCTCTGCTTTTATGGGCACAGATCTCAGCAGCCTCCCTTAAGGGGTAGCAGCTTGTATCAATTAGGAACACATGCAACAACAAATTACAGAAAGCCTGGCTAAATAGTGGTTTAAACAAATTATGGTTTATCTTTCTCTCATAATACATTGATGGCTTAGGTTCAGTAACATAAGGATGTAAGGACAAGATCTGTATAATTCACCTGACTTCTCCCTCAAAACATGGCTGCCACAGCACCAGCCTTCACAGTTATGTTCCATGGAGGAAAACAGAGGAAGAAATACAGATGAAGGATAAGACCTATATCTAAGACGTTTGCTCCTTCGAAGAAAAGCTATGAAAAATCTAGATATTATACTCAAAAGCAGAGACATCACTTTGCCAACCAAGGTCTGTCTAGTCAAAGCTATGGTTTTTCCAGTAGTCGTGTATGGATGTTAGACAATAAGGAAGGCTGAGCGCTGAAGAACTGAGACTTTCAAAGTTGAGAGTCCCTTGTACAGCAAGGAGATCAAACCAGTCAACCTAAAGGAAATCAACCCTGAGTATTCATTAGAAGGACATATACTGAAGCTGGAGCTCCAATACTTGGCCACCTGATGCAAAGAGCTGACAATGGAAAAGACCTTGATGCTAGGAAAGACTGGATCTCACACAAAGGAAAAGTGGATCTCACACAAAACTGGCAAGGTATAGAAATGCTGCTTATGACTGACATCAGCCAGGTTTTGGACTTTAGCTGGAACACACTGTCTCCCTCCCCCACAAATTCCCTCAGAGCAAAATCAAATTGCTTCATCAGTGCTGACAAAGTCAGGTTCAAGTCAAGCCAGGTTCCTTTTCCACTTGGCTCTCCTTTCCTGTTCTATGCACCAGGCAACATCCTCAACACAAACCCACTCCAGCTCTCTTCTGATATAAAACAAATGACTTGCTTTGATTTATGGGAGGGTAGCGTCCTCCCCCATATATCAGGTGTGGCCTCTGCAGCTCTGAAGGGCTGCCTGTCCCTGCCTGAGCTGACCCCTAGAGTCCTCAGGTTCCAGCTCCTTGCCAAAGAAGTTATGGCATCAGCTCTTGTGACTAAATTCAGAGCTGTATTCCCTTTGGCAACTTTATGTCAGACACTGCTTTTGTGATGCTGAAAGTAATTAGGCTTCAGCCCAATGGGAGACATTACCCAAGCCTGTAGGTGAAGGGGAAGTGCACTGCTACACGAGATGCCCAGCAGGAAGGCATCAGCTTATTAATTATTCTGTGAGGCCAAGCAGGGCCCAGTGGTATCCTTGCCTCCAGTGACCCCTTGAAAGGACAAAGTTCTGGACACTGTGTGGTGGACACAGCAGGAGGGGATCCTGGGAGCTGGGATGGAATTAGACCAAGAGGGTTTTTGTGCTGGGCAGTGAGTGCCATACTCTTTGGAGGATTAGCAAACTAAATCGCCTTTTCTAATGTTTCTGAGAATCCACATCCCTGTTTCTTTTTTCAATTTTTCTTTGTTCACTTTTTGAAGCATTTTTTTCCTTTGATGTGCACCATTTTTAAAGTCTTTATTGAATTTGTTACAATATTATGGGTTTTTTTTAATGTTTTGGTTTTTTGACCACAAGGCATGTGGGATTTTAGCTCCCCAACCAGGGATCGAACCTGCACCGTCTGCATTGGAAAGCAAAGTCTTAATCACTGGACCACCAGGGAAGTTCCCTCTTTGTTCACGTTTATTGCCTTTTTCTCATACATTCATATATTCATTCATTCACTCATTCATCAATGTTTATCAAACCGCCGCTTGATGCCAGACAACAGGGGTATGACGGTATGCAAGACAGAGTGGCCCCTGCCCTCAGGGAACCTACAGTCTAAGACTGGAAACAACCCAGGAAGCATGTTGAGTCCTAGAAGAGGGGAGACAGAAGATAATTTGGACACACACAGAAGGGGCACATAGCAGAGAAAAATGAAGGGACAATTATCCTGCATAAACAGCATTTGAGCTGAGACCTAAAGGATGAATAAGACTCCTGCAAGCAGAAAGGATGAGGCCCAGCACTCCAGGCAGAGGGAACAGCATGTGCAAAGGCAGAGATGAGACACAGCAGTGTGGGTCCATAAAGGCAGCCAGTGTGGATGGAGCACAGAGGACAAGGGAGGTGGGGGTATTTACTTCAGGTTCCAGAGTGCCCTACTTCTCTGAGTACCCCCACTGAGTGTGCTATTTGTTCCTGGCCAGGAACCTAATACCAGGGGGATATACTTTAAATTGGAAAGAGGCCATAGAGAAGGCCTCCCTGAGACCTGAGAAAGTCACCTTTAGGCTGAGAAACGGAGAAGGCAAATGGCAACCTACTCCAGTACTCTTGCTTGGAAAACCCCATGGACGGAGGAGCCTGGTAGGCTGCAGTCCATGGAGTTGTGAAGAGTCGGACACGACTGAGCAACTTCACTTTCACTTTTCACTTTCATGCATTGGAGGAGGAAATGGCAACCCACTCCAGTGTTCTTGCCTGGAGAATCCCAGGGACGGGGGAGCCTTGTGGGCTGCCATCTCTGGGGTCGCACCGAGTCGGACACGACTGAAGCGACTTAGCAGCAGCAGCAGCAAGCTGAGAAAAAGATAAGCAACTAGGGTGAGGCATTTGGGGGCAGCATATACAAAGGCCCTGAAGTGAGAAAAGACAGCATTATTTGCGGGGCGGGGGCGGGGGAGGGGTGGAGAGAAAGTCTTTTGCAGCTGGAGTGAGAAGACTTAAGGAAGGAATAACATGGGATGAGCCTAGAGGGGTAGGCAGGGGCTAGATCACATAGGGACTTTCAAACCACAGTAAGGGATGAATGCTGTCCAGCAAATGTCTCTAGCTCTTTGTTTTCTGGATCCATGAGGACTGCACTTCCTAGGCCCTTTTGTGAATGGGTAGAGTTGACTATTTTTGGATGGGTATGGGCTCTGGGGGTATTTATGGGTTCTGTAGACTGTCTTGAGTCAATGGGTCATGAGCAGACGTGACACACTGGAGCACTCAATTGCCAGGGTGAGACCCTCAGGATCTCATTTTTTTCTACCACAACCCCTGGCAATGTCCAAGATGGGGGCTAACCCATCAGGCTGGCCGCAGGATGAGAGGATTTAAGAGCCCCTAGCCAATCCACAATAGACCATAAATCATGTACGAAAAAGAAGCCTTTGTTGTTTTAAACCACTGAGTTGGGGAGAGGGAGTGTTTGTTACTGCAGCATACCTAACCTCTCCTGACTGATACAGTAAGGATTTGGGAGTTTATTCTAAGTGTAATAGGGAGGCACTGGAGACCACAGTGGGGAAATGGATCAACAGAACTGAGAGACTAGGGGTTACAATGGTGGTAGAGACAGGTTTAGAAAGGCCAGCAGTGCAGCGTGTGGTGGGGAGCACACCTTCCCCTTGCTCAGTGTTCTGGTTAACCCTTTAAGAGAAAGACCACACCTTCTCATCCAGTTCAGCCAACAGCAGTTTCATTGATTTAATCAGGGCCTCGTAGTCCTCCTTAGTTTGCAGCAGGAAACGCAGTTCCAAGTAGTTTTTCTCATTGAGATCCAGGTTCCTGGAGGACTTGATGAGATTCAAAAGCAGGGTGATCTCATCCTGCTCCTCCTGCAGGGTCTTGATTTCCTTGCTGTTGGGAAAGCAGCACATGATTAACTCTGAACCCCTGGCTTTGCCTGGATTGGACACTCCAGGCCCCTTGACCCTGAAAGGACACTCAGAGAGGTACTTCCCAACCCAGAGAGTTGGAAGGAACTCACACAAGGTCTCTAGTCCAGGTCCTGAACTTACATCCCCTCTGACCCAGTTCACTGCAACTTCCACTGCTCTGTGCCCTTCTCTGAGTGATACATTTTTTTTTCTCCTCAGAACAATTTGCAGCTGTGCCTGTCAAAACCCATTACCTAGACATGGTGGGAGCCCCCAAGTTTTCTTTCGCCAGCAGCTCACTGGCATCTGTCTGATGTTGCAGACCTTCTTTTCCAGCTTTCCAGCCAATTATCTCTGGTAATGACAGGCAAAGCCATCAGACAGGATCTTTCGACTGTGCATCAACACAGAGCTGCACAGGAACCTCTAACCCCCACCAGCTCCTCTACTCGGGGGCTAATGATTTACGAAATTGGCTGACATGAGTCTTCTTTCTCTCCCTTGTCTACTCCGGAGAAGAAAGGGGGTCGAGGACATGGGCAAATGCAGACTTTGAAAAGAAAAGAAGGCTCGGGCAACTGCACAGCAATTGAACAATGTGAAATGGCACAGAGGCCGAATTTCTTGCAAAGTCCTTGCAGCCTATTCCTACTTTTCAGTGCGATTTGCAGGCTTGCTGCCTCAACGTCCTTTGGAAGCTTGGAGAAATGCAGCATTTCAGGTCCCAACCCAGGACCTACTGAATCAGAATCTGTTTTGCAACAAGATCCTCAGGTGACTTCTATGCACTTTAAAGTTTTGGAAGCACCACTCTAGAACAGTAAAGAACATTCAAGGGCAAAAGGTCTGCAAAGACTTTTCTATTAATGATAAAAAGTAAATATTTTAGGTTTTGTGGGCCAGAGGACCTCTGTTGCATCTACTCAACAGAGCAACCATATGAAACACAACAATGAATAGGTGTGGCTATGTGCCAATAAAACTTCATAAAAACAGGCAGCCAGTAAGACTTGGCTCATTAGCCACTACTGCTCTAAAGCAGCACTGTCCAGTAGATTATTCTGCAGTGATGGAAATGTTCTCTAGTTGCTCTGTCTGATAGCATCCACCAGGCACATGTGGCTACTGAGCACCTGAAATGTGGCTGGTGAAACTGAAGAACTGAATTTCTAATTTTATTAACTGTAACTAATTACCAATGTAAATGGTCACATGCTGCTAGGGACCACCAGAGAGCACACCTAGTTCTAGAGCATCTTGGCTTCTAAACCTGGCCCTTGGGACTTCTCTGCCCCTCTTAAGCCCCTCATGGGAGGGGTTTTTGTAAAGCTACAGAGAAAAAAGAGAGAGAGCAGGATAATCCATCAAAGACAGGCTTTCAGGGTGTAGTAAGGTCAGAAAAAAAGCAAAACAAAGGTTTGTCCATCTTTAGGCAGGGCTGGGAGTGCAGTGAGGGGAGTGAGGTGCTTCAAAAATGAAGGAGATCTTCACTTTCAGGGTGGTATACGTGCAAGGTCAGCACTGGGGAAAAACACTTCCTTAAATATTGTACCCTAACTACGTCACTTAGCTCAACCCAGTTTTCCTCCTATTTGGGGGTGTTTATGTCTACTCTTTCACTCCCCTCCCCCGCTCCAGTTCCATCACAGTGAAACCAGATCAAATGGGCTGGGGTAGGGTAGAGTAGGATGCAGAAGAGTAAGAAAGATTCAAGAAAAACTGAAGACACACCAGGAAGCAGGCATTCCCTGATGCCCACACCAAGGACAGACTGTGAATCAAGGTCTCCAGGCACAGAAGTGCAGGCTGTGGACTGCACAGCCCAAGGGAGCACCATCTACTTGAAAACATATCACCGATTTGCTGATTTATTGTACTTTTCTAAGAGACAGTTCAGCTCAGTCGTTCAGTCATGTTCAACTCTTTGCGATCCCATGAACCGAAGCATGCCAGGCCTCCCTGTCCATCACCAACTCCTGGAGTCCACCCAAACCCATGTCCATTGAATCGATGATGCCATCCAACCATCTCATCCTCTGTCGTCCCCTTCTCCTCCTGCCCCCAGTCCCTCCCAGCATCAGAGTCTTTTCAAATGAGTCAGCTCTTCGCATCAGGTGGCCAAAGTATTGGAGTTTCAGCTTCAACATCAGTCCTTCCAATGAATATTCGGACTGATTTCTTTTAGATGGACTGGTTGGATCTCCTTGCAGTCCAAGGGACTCTTAAGAGTCTTCTCCAACACCACAGTTCAAAAGCATCAATTCTTCAGTGCTCAGCTTTCCTTAGAGTCCAACTCTCACATCCATACATGACCACTGGAAAAACCATAGCCTTGACTAGACAGACCTTTGTTGGCGAAGTAATGTCTCTGCTATTCAATATGCTGTCTAGGTTGGTCATAACTTTCCTTCCAAGGAGTAAGCATCTTTGGTCATGTTTTAACAAAATCTCTTCATAACAATGATGTTTCCAACAGATGGCAGTAAAGAATCTTGAGAAAAGGGTGCATTTTTCTAATTCACATA
The DNA here is from genome assembly GCF_032452875.1 of Bos javanicus. NCBI lineage: Eukaryota > Metazoa > Chordata > Mammalia > Artiodactyla > Bovidae > Bos > Bos javanicus. Next base: position 55,252,627 of record NC_083884.1, on the reverse strand, counting down.
GTGATCCCATATTGACTAGCAGTGGCTCTGAGTAAGCAAATCCATGGAAAATCTAAAGAACTCCTCTAGCCTCTGAACTTCGAACATCATCTAACAGTCAAATTTTCTTTCTAACAACAGGCAGTTACTGCCTGTATAAACATTTTACATGTAGTTAAGGAATCACCTTTCCTTGGACAGAATCTAAGAATGCCTGTTTAACGTTTGTTTCTTCAATCCCTGAGAACACCTTTCTGTTGCCCAAGGAAAACTATACATAATTTCTCGGGCAACTCAATTTCAAATATTCAGTCTTGAAGATCCCAAAGGGCCACACAAGCAGGAAACATCCTGTGGGGTATCCACTGCCGGGTGATTTCCCCTTCTCTGGGAACTCCCCACCTTCACTGCTAGAACCGCTGGGGATACCCACAGCTATTTTCCATCCTATAGTTCAACCCCCAGACTACAGCTGATTGGGCCAGAAGCAGACACCAGACCCAAGCTGAGACAATCAGATTCTCCCTCTCCTGAGAATTCTGGGATGGATTCTCAGAATTCTGGAATTGATTAAGGACAGTCTCTCTTTGTGGCCCTTGGTAGCTCAAGAATTGGAGGAAGCCATCTACCACCAGCCACAGCCGAGATTCAAGAGAAGGAAGAACAAAACCCATGTATTGAAAGAAACAGGAACCAGAAATGGCTTCTAGTTTGGATCCTTCCCTGAAACATGGGTGCTCTGCTCCCCTTGGGGTCCCCGAGACACCCTGAACTCTAAGAATATATCTCCTTTCCTCACTGAAGCTATCCCAGATGGGTCCATGCCCCAGAGGCCACATCAGAAGGCAAGCCCCATGAAACCAAAACCTCAAATTTTCTCTGACCATCACTTACCGCTGGTTCGTGATCTTCTGCTGGGAGCGGAAGTTAAAGGACTTCCGACTGTCCACCATCTTCCGGAACTGCTGCCTCAGCTTCCGAAGCTCCCCCTCAACCAGCTGCTCTTTGGTCTTCTCTGAAGGTTCCTGTGGACTTTCAGGGTCTTTTCTCCTGTGCTTTTTCTGGGTGATACAGGGTGGGTATTAAGCAACAGATTAGGTGACTAGAAAAGCCCACATTTCAACTCAAGGATGGAGGGCAAGAAGGGTGCTTGAGGCAGAGCTAGAGTTGAAAGACCACCCTTGGGTGATGTCAACTGCTTGTGTGTTACATGGAAAACCTGCCCTGGGTTGCTGGGGTGCAGAGGAGACTGGGTCTCATTATTACATACTGAAGAGGTGGCCTTGCTGTGTGACCTTGGGTGAGTCACTTGACATCTCTGAGTCTCCAGTCTTTCATCTATAAAATGGGTGCACACAGATTTGCTGTCAAGATCCCATAAGCTAATATGTATTTAGTGGACAACACAATGCCTAACCCCACAGTAAACCCTCTATATATAGGAGCTATTATTACCCACCGTTGGCATCTTGAAGGAATTGTGCTTTTCCTCTGTTCAGACACCGTACCCAAGGGAGCTCAAAGCCAGCAAGTGCTCCTTTCTCTCTCTGCAATGCCCTGTCCACAGTGGCAAAACAAAGAAAACTTGTGAGCCACCCCTGCTGGTGGTGCTGGACCCAGCAGCACCCTCTCCCTCCTCCCACAGTTTGGCACCAGAGGAGGACACGACAGATGGCTGCCCGGGTGTGAGAAGAGGCCTTTTTTTTTTTTTTTTTTTTTAAGCAATGTTTTCCTGAAACCTGTTCCTCTCACAATTTATTATTAGGAGCCAGGCAGATGGTTCTGGCATGTTGGTTACCCTCTTGCTCCCTGTGTTCCCAAAGAAGAGGGGCGAAATGGCATCAAGGCAGTGTGTCCTCTGATGGGGTTACATCGAAATTCACCCAGCTTCAGCCGTGAGGACAACCGTCCCTTGCTTTTAAAAGCAGGAGCCAGTGGTACGGAGAGGCATTAGGTATTCAGAGGCAGGAACAATGCTAATACTACGAGCCCATAGGGCTGTAAGATCCACTGCACCCCAACTTCCAGACTTCAGGAACTAAATTCCTAAACTAGAAACTCTGAGCTCTGCCACCCACTGAAGGTTCCTACAGTGCAGTGGTTTAAAGCATTGCTGTATCAACCATCAAATCTCAGCAAAAATTCCTCCGTGGCCACTTGTTAATTTGGACAAGTCATTTCAGTTTTCTGGGCCTTGGTTTCCTCATCTGGGAAATAGGAGAAATTCTAGAAGCCATTTCAGGTTGTTCAGCATGTAAGGCACTAAACCAGGCACAAAGTAAGAATGCAGTAAATGATACCTGTTATGATATGGTGTGATATGGGTCTTTTCATATGATGACAGTTCAGCATAAAAAATAGTTATGTGGGCTTATGGGGCATCCAGCATTCCTCTGTCTCCTGTAGCAATACATGGAATTTCCAGTAGGAAGCCACACCCTCCCTCACTCCTGGTCATTACCGGATTGGAACCTGTGACTCTGGATGGGCCAATCATAGTGCCAGAACCCTGGCCAATCTGCATAATCTCAGGGCCCTGGCCTGAGTGATCAATTCCATGATCAGTCCATGACCCCAAGCAGAGTAAATGGTGGAATTTAAGCTTGCACATTCAGGAAGGGAGAAATTCTGTTTCCCACTGCACTTTAACCTATGTGAATGAGGTTGCGAGTGGCTGGCAACCATCTTGCCTCTTCAGGGAGCCTAAGAATAAAGCTATCTTGGAGGACAGAAGACAAACTCAAGAGAAATTTAACCTTGGGGGAATCATCTGAGACCCTGGATATAGCTAAGCCTGAAGATACTCTGGGTCATGTCCAATTACATAATCAGCATATTCACTTAAAGTAATCCAAGATGAGTTTTCTGTTGCTTGCAACCAAATGAGTTCTCATGCCTGAAGTAACTAAATCTCTTCAGCACACAAACTAAGAGGCTGCTGCTGCTGCTGCTAAGTCACTTCAGTCATGTCCAACTCTGTGTGACCCCATAGATGGCAGCCCACCAGGCTCCTCATCCCTGGGATTCTCCAGGCAAGGACACTGGAGTGGGTTGCCATTTCCTTTTCCAAAACTAAGAGGCTACTGTGTGCTAAAAACATTGTAGGGAATTGAGGTGTAAGTCAACCTTCAAGGTGCTATGAACCCTGCCCTAGGTAAAATAGTGGGAAAAGGTGCACAAAGAAGATGATTTTCAATTTGGGTTTTGAAGGATTAATAGGAGTTCACCATGCAGAGAAGAAAAGTGGGGAAGAAACTGGGGGTAAAGAGAACTGCCTAGGCAAAGGCTGAGCAGCAAGTTAATAAGAGGAGTGTTCAGAGACAGGTGTGTGCTCTAGTATAGATCGCAGCACCCACTGGGAATAGCCAAGAGGTTTGGAAAAGCCAGGATGTTCCTTAAAAGCAGGGGGGTAATATCAGCCTTTAAGAGATGAGGCAATTGTCTCCCAACAACGACTTCTCCTTCATGAAGAATTGTTGCCACGGTAGCTGCCTGACCAGGGCTTATACTTCCCAACTCCTCCTGAATCCATGCAGGCCTATGAATTCTCACCCATGGGATGTGAGCACAGAGATGTGTCCCTTCCAGACCATGACTTTAACAAGTGGATGTGACATTTCCATCTTCTCTCCCCAACTCTGACATTTATGGGAAGTGCAACCACAGACGGGCAGAGCCACAAGACAGGTCCCCTAAACCAACTTCTGGAAGAAGTCACCTGCCAACCGTGAACATCCTCATTGGACTGTTACCAAAAAAAGAAATTAATTTCTATTATGTTAAGCCAATGAAATGTGGGAATGTTATAGCTAGCATGACTCTTAGAACAGCCTAAGTTCTTCTTAACAGGACTCATTTTGTCCTTCCTCAATGTGCCCAGTTCTAGAGGATGAATCATGATTGGTTCCCACTAATCCTAGTAACCCTATTTCCCTTTGTCAATGATTGGTCAAAAGATGAGCATGTGACCCAGATCTGGCCAATGAGACTTCAGAAAAAGTCTATTCCTATTCCTTTATGACAAAAAGAGCTTGTCCATATTCTCCTTTCTTTTGCTTTTGGAAATTATTGTGAAAGAATGATAGTTGGTGCTGGAGCAACCATCCTGTGACCATGAGGAGAAATATCACTGTCACACTAAAGAGAGAGAAGAAGAAATATGGGGGGAAATTTAGGTCCTCCCTGACACTGTTTGCCACTGCCCCATTCTTAGAACAGCCTACCTCTTGGCTTCTTGTTAAGTGAAATAGTTAAGTGTCACTACTGTTTAAGGTACCCTTATCGAGTATTTTCTTCACTGCAGCCGACAGCATTCCTGCCTTACATGACCCACTACCTTGAAAATGATTCTCTAGCTGCTGGGTGACAGGACAGTAGTGACTGAGACTATAGGACCTTTGACATTTCCCTAATATGTTCTAGGGGGTTTCTAGAGGGTTTGGAGACTAACCGAATTTTGGTAAATCACAGCTGAAGGAAAACATCTATTTGTGGAAAATTTCCACATACAGGGAAGTAGAGTAAAGACTAAAGTTCTATAGCTTGGTTATTTCTGGAACAGCTCTCAAGGTAGGCCTAGAGGCTATAGCAGGATTTATTAGACTGAAAAGATTTGGCTAAAGGACACTCACTTTAGATCAGATCAGATCAGGTCAGATCAGTCGCTCAGTCATGTCTGATCTTCGCGACCCCATGAATCGCAGCACGCCAGGCCTCCCTGACCATTACCAACTCCCGGAGTTCACTAAGACTCACGTCCATTGAGTCAGTGATGCCATCCAGCCATCTCATCCTCTGTCGTCCCCTTCTCCTCTTGCCCCCAATCCCTCCCAGCATCAGAGTCTTTTCCAATGAGTCAACTCTTCACATGAGGTGGCCAAAGTACTGGAGTTTCAGCTTTAGCATCATTCCTTCCAAAGAAATCCCAGGGCTGATCTCCTTCAGAATGGACTGGTTGGATCTCCTTGCAGTCCAAGGGACTCTCAGGAGTCTTCTCCAACACCACAGTTCAAAAGCATCAATTCTTCGACGCTCAGCCTTCTTCACAGTCCAACTCTCACATCCATACATGACCACAGGAAAAACCATAGCCTTGACTAGACGAACCTTTGTTGGCAAAGTAATGTCTCTGCTTTTGAATATGCTATCTAGGTTGGTCATAACTTTCCTTCCAAGCGGTAAGCGTCTTCTAATTTCATGGCTGCAGTCACCATCTGCAGTGATTTTGGAGCCCAGAAAAATAAAGTCTGACACTGTTTCCACTGTTTCCCCATCTATTTCCCATGAAGTGATGGGACTGGATGCCATGATCTTCATTTTCTGAATGTTGAGCTCTAAGCCAACTTTTTCACTCTACACTTAAGAGGCTTTTTAGTTCCTCTTCACTTTCTGCCATAAGGGTGGTGTCATCTGCATATCTGAGGTTATTGATATTTCTCCCGGCAATCTTGATTCCAGCTTGTGTTTCTTCCAGTCCAGCGTTTCTCATGATGTACTCTGCATATAAGTTAAATAAACAGGGTGATGATACACAGCCTTGACATACTCCTTTTCCTATTTGGAAGCAGTCTGTTGTTCCATGTCCAGTTCTAACTGTTGCTTCCTGACCTGCATACAGGTTTCTCAAGAGGCAGGTCAGGTGGTCTGGTATTCCTATCTCTTTCAGAATTTTCCACAGTTTATTGTGACCCACACAGTCAAAGGCTTTGGCTAGTCAATAAAGCAGAAATAGATGTTTTTCTGGAACTCTCTGCTTTTTCCATGATCCAGCGGACGTTGGCAATTTGATCTCTGGTTCCTCTGCCAGCTTGAACATCAGGAAGTTCACGGTTCACATATTGCTGAAGCCTGGCTTGGAGAATTTTGAGCATTACTTTACTAGCGTGTGAGAGGAGTGCAATTGTGCAGTAGTTTGAGCATTCTTTGGCTTTGCCTTTCTTTGGGATTGGAATGAAAACTGACCTTTTCCAGTCCTGTGGCCACTGCTGAGTTTTCCAAATTTGCTGACATATTGAGTGCAGCACTTTCACAGCATCATCTTTCAGGATTTGGAATAGCCCAACTGGAATTCTATCACCTCCACTAGCTTTGTTCGTAGTGATGCTTTCTTAGGCCCACTGGACTTCACATTCAGGATGTCTGGCTCTAGGTCAGTGATCACACCATCGTGATTATCTGGGTCGTGAAGATCTTTTTTGTACAGTTCTTCCGTGTATTCTTGCCATCTCTTCCTAATATCTTCTGCTTCTGTTAGGTCCATACCATTTCTGTCCTTTATCGAGCCCATCTTTGCATGAAATGTTCCTTTGGTATCTCTGATTTTCTTGAAGAGATCTCTAGTCTTTCCCATTCTGTTGTTTTCCTCTATTTCTTTGCATTGATCGCTGAAGAAGGCTTTCTTATCTCTCCTTGCTATTCTTTGGAACTCTGCATTCAGATGTTTATATCTTTCCTTTCCTCCTTTGCTTTTCGCTTCTCTTCTTTTCACAGCTATTTGTAAGGCCTCCCCAGACAGCCATTTTGCTTTTTTGCATTTCTTTTCCACGGGGATGGTCTTGATCCCTGTCTCCTGTACAATGTCACGAACCTCATTCCATAGCTCATCAGGCACTCTATCTATCAGATCTTAAATCTATTTCTCACTTCCACTGTATAATCATAAGGGATTTGATTTAGGTCATATCTGAATGGTCTAGTGGTTTTCCTTACTTTCTTCAATTTAAGTCTGAATTTGGCAATAAGGAGTTCATGGTCTGAGCCACAGTCAGCTCTTGTTTTTGCTGACTGTATAGAGCTTCTCCACCTTTGGCTGCAAAGAATATAATCAATCTGATTTCGGTGTTGACCATCTGGTGATGTCCATGTATAGAGTCTTCTCTTGTCTTGTTGGAAGAGGGTGTTTGCTATGACCAGTGCATTTTCTTGGCAAAACTCTATTAGTCTTTGCCCTGCTTCATTCCGTATTCCAAAGCCAAATTTGCCTGTTACTCCAGGTGTTTCTTGACTTCCTACTTTTGCATTCCAGTCCCCTATAATGAAAAGGACATCTTTTTTGGGTGTTAGTTCTAAAACGTCTTGTAGGTCTTCACAGAACCGTTCAACTTCAGCTTCTTCAGCGTTACTGGTTGGGGCATAGACTTGGATTACTGTGATATTGAATGGTTTGCCTTGGAAACGAACAGAGATCATTGTACATCGCACCTTGCTTCTATTGCCAGTCACATCCACAGCTGGGTATTCTTTTTGCTTTGGCTCCATCCCGTCATTCTTTCTGGAGTTATTTCTCCACTGATCTCCAGTAGCATATTGGGCACCTACTGACTTGGGGAGTTTCTCTTTCAGTATCCTATCATTTTGCCTTTTCATACTGTTTATGGGGTTCTCAGGGCAAGAATACTGAAGTGATTTGCTATTCCCTTCTCCAGTGGACCACATTCTGTCAGATCTCTCCACCATGACCCGCCCATCTTGGGTTGCCCCACGGGCATGGCTTAGTTTCATTGAGTTAGACAAGGCTGTGGTCCTAGTGTGATTAGATTGACTAGTTTTCTGTGAGTATGGTTTCAGTTTAGGACTTCTTTAAATTATAGAATTTTGTACAGCTCCAATTTCATATGGTCCAGGAGCTTTTCTATATCTAAAGACTTTTGATCCTAAGTGGATCTGTAATGCACTTTCTAAAAGTATGACTAAAAAATATCTGACATTCACTGACAATGTGATTTCTCTCTCTGATCTTCAGTCTTCTCATCTGTCAAATGGAGATACTCATCCACATGCTCAGTACAAAATAATGTATATAAAGCTCTTTGCGCAGAGCCTAGCACATAATAGCTGCCTGATGAAGGTACTTGTCTGTGAATCACGATTTTTAAGTATCAGTTTATCTTGCCCTTGAGCTAATTGGCTGTGTTGTGTGTTTTCCCCCAAGAACTGGAGACTCCATCAACTTCTACCTTTTTGCTGATACACACACACACACACACACACACACACACACAGAACCAGGCTCCTCCTGGGACACTGGCTTTTCTCCAGCTTCTAGACGCCAACACAGACCTTTCTGTGCCCTCTGGGCTGGGCCCATTCTGTTCCCTGGGAAGAGATCCACCCTCATTCACACAGCTTGGACTTCAGAGAGCCCTGCAGGGTGTCCTGGCCCCTGGCACACCACCCTCTTGGTCAGGGCTCTCAAACTCAAGGCCCAAGGGGCAAATTCAACCTCCTTCAGTTCTGGTTAGCAGGCAGTGTTTTTAAATGTGAATGTGGGTCATGCTCTCTCTCTCCTGGCTACAGGCTCTATTCCTCCCCCTTGCCTAACTCCTCCTCCCCTCAATTCCCACATTTCCTGTATTGGGAGCCAGCAAGAATTTGAGAATGCAGTTCTTGGGAGGAATCTCAACGCTGCCCATGCAATGGAAAGTGTTAGCAAATCCAGAGGTCTGGGTCAAGGAGCATCATGAACGTGCCTCCAGCTCCCTGGACCTCAGTCTACCCACTACAGTATCTGTAATCCTGGGCACATGATTAGCTCTTAGCAAATACTATTGGAATGAATGAAGTCTCCTAGTGGGTGGAGACTTTATTGTCTAATATTTAATTAGTTGAGGTAGAGGGGGCAGACTCCTCCTCTGTTGCTGAATTTTAACAATCTGCCCTTAAAAGAAAATCCTGACACCACCCCCCGCCCCAAAAGGGCTCTGCAGGGCCCCTCAGACAGTCTACTATGTGGATTATAAATGCCAAGTCTGAGAGAGAAGGATCCTACCAAAATTAAGTCAAGGCTGCATAACCTGGTGGAATGTTAAAACATATGCTTGCAGCACTAAGCGGGGTGCAGAACACAAATTTTTAAAAATTGGGACAGTTTCGGGGGTGGAGTGAAAGTTTCTTGGGCTTTCTTGGAGTTATTTTACACACTGTAATTTATTTACGTTTAATTGAGGGGGGCCAGGATATTTTCCAAGTTTAGGGGCAGCTAAACCTCTGAAGTCGGGGGCCAGGGGCAGCCACCAGGTATCTGGTTTCCCCAGCAGGGAGCGCTGTGACGCAGCAGGCGCGGCTGCAAGCGCAGAGAAACTCACCAGCGGCGGCCCTCAGGACCGCTCCCACCGCGTGTCCGACGTCGGCCACAGCTGCGTGTCGGACGGCTCTGGGAGAACCGCTAGCTGCACCGCTGCGCCGGGCCGCGCCGACCCCCAGCCCCAGGTCCGGGCGTTCTCGGACCCCTGGAACGGCGCCTTTGTGACTCGCACAGACGGACGTTCTCCCCTGGAAGGTGCTGGGAGGGTGCAGGGCCCTTAAGTGAGAAGCAGAACAGCAGATCAGAGGAAGGGGATTTTGGGGGAGGGCAAGAAGGGTAGCGACACTCTCCTCGGAGACACCCCTTACAGACTAACTGAACCCTCACAGCACTACTTGACTCAGTGACCGCTATCCTTCCGTGACTTGGCCACTCACACCGCCATTCAAGCTCCAATGTGCTCTTATTCACACGAATCTTCTCCCGCCTCACATTCGACGTCCTTACAGCAATCCTACTGGGTGCATACTTTACATACACAAACGCAAAGGAACCCAGATCTTCCTGCTTTGAAAACAAATACCCACAGGTGCAGGGGAATTTGTCCGTCAATTTTCTTAAGGAGCACCCACCCTCATTCTCTGTGAGCTTAACATGGGGCACCCCAGTCTGATCCTGTTTACCTATGACCAGCACCATAGGTGATCAGCATTTTTCACGGGCCTAACTGCGTTTGATTGTTTAAAGATAAACATTTCTTCATACAAATAGCCCTGAAATACAAGCCAACCACTTCCTCTGAGGCTAAACTCAAGAAGCAGCCACATTGCTGAAGGGAACCGATGACTGGTTTTAGTGTAATTTTGATGCCTGTGATTTCCACCTTACCTCCAGCCACCTGAATAAATGGTAGCTCAGTCTCATTTAGCTCTCCATTCTCTTATCCCTAAACTCTTGGGACAAGATGTGTTTTAGAAGTTACTATGTTTGGGGTTTCAGAAAGGTGCTTTGGTGCACAAGGAAGCATGTTGCCTCTGATGTTGCTGGCAACCATGTAACCGTGAGGGAAGTTAGTGGGACAGTGTGATTTACAAATGAGATTTGGGCAACATGTCAAAGTCTAACACACTGACATTTCTGCAAGAAAACATGAATAAGAAGTAGAATAAATAAAGATCATAAGCAGCTTCATGTTAGGCCTTGATGACTCACACAATGTGTTTGGGGACAAGTGTTACCAGTCTCATTTTACAGATGAGGAATCTGAGGCTCCCAGAAACAGAGTGACTTTTACAGTTAGTGGAGGATCCAGGATTTGAACCCAGAGCTGTCTCTAGAGACTCATGCTTCATCACAATTCTGATTGAATCCACAGCTCCAAGCCTGAGAAGTTCTGGTAGCTGGTATCTACCATCTCTCTGATATTTAAAGGGCTGCTCTAGCCCTCGGCTCCATATATAGCCCAATGACTCATAATTTCAAGTGTCAACGACTGAAAAATGATTAAGTTCAATTAGGTTCAGGACTTGTTAAAAATAGGCTTTCCTCAGAAGAATTTACTCTCTCTGCCTTTATGGGCACAGATTTCAGCAGCCTCCATGCAGAGAAGTGCAAGGCTTTTTAAATTAGAACATGCCAGAATCAATTCTGCTAAAGGGATCTTCAGCTCCATCAGCGGGGCTTGGAGCAGAGTGAGATGCCAACTTGCCAAAATGATGAGCCAGCGGTGAGAAGTGTTGGCGAGAGCAGCATCTACAGAATGGAGGAGGAAATTTAGAATCAGGCTGCAGAGGGGCTAGGCAAAGGCATTTGGCCACGGACCAGGAAGCTGATTGTCCAAATGACTCTTTGACAAGGGATCAGAAACCCACCTGAAATAACTCAAAATGATTTTTTTTTTCTCTCCAGCATCTGTTCCCCTTCCTCCCTCCAAAAAGATCCCAATTTGTTCAGGTAACCATCCCTCTCCCATTCAGCCTATGTGGCCAGGAGAAATTGATTTTCGCACACATCTCCAGGATCACTCTCAATTACTCTTAGCCCGTCACAGCTATCCCATCCTCCTTGCCAATGATTGGACCTGGAAGCTAATTTTAAGCCAGTTTGTGCATAGCATTCTCCTGGAGATTGCAACTGGCCCAGGAATCGGCACATAACTGACAGTGGCCGAGTCAGACAGAAAGGAAGAACTTACAGGCCAGGGCTGGAGAGGAGATGCTTTTTTTCTAGCTCCACAGATGGGAACAAGGAAGCATGTTGCCCTGCTGTTGCTGGCAGCCCTTCTGTAACCATAAGGGAAGGAAATGTGAGATCAAAGCCAACACGTTATACAGGGGGGAGCCTAAAGAGAATTGCAGAACAGTATAACTGGAACTCCAATCATACCATACCTGAAATCTACCTTGGTTCCACACTTCGTGTTTTTGGTGGGTTGTTTTCTTTTTTTTGGCCATCCCACAAGGCATGTGTGATCTTAGTTCCCTAACCAAGGATCAAACCTGTGCCCCCTGTCCTGGGAACTCAAAGTCTTAACCACTGGACCACCAGGGAAGAGCCACACTTCTTGTTAAAGAAGTTAACACATTTTTTTTTTATTGTTTAAGCCAATCCGGATTTCGATTTCTTCTAGCCAAAAGTATACTAAATTATATGAATATCATGGTTATTGCATATAAACCGAAGGCAGATCCCCACGAGGAATAAGAATCAAGAACTAGAAAGCTGTCAGAAATCAAAATAGCTCCTCTCTCCAGCTCTCTCTCTCTTTTGAATCACCTGATCTCTCAACTTGGTCTTATTTTTAAAGACAAATTTTTCCTCCCCTCAGCTTGCTTCTTATGAATTCCCATTTTAAAGTCCACATTAAAAGAAATCAAGGTCTTCTTAATTTCAGCTTCCCAGAAAAGAGAACCCAAATCCAAACCCAGTCTGGATTTGCTGTCCACTGCTGTGGCCAGGGAGCCACCATCAGGTGACACAACTGTCCTTCCACAAGGACTGTGAAAATGATTCTCAAAACAGGTGAGGGCACAGTCATATAGTGGAGAGAACTCTGGACCAGGGGTTATGATATCCAGATTCTAGTCCTAGCTCTGCCACTGAAGTGTGGTGTGCTCTTAGGAAAGTCAGTTGACCTCTCTGAGCCTTAATTTCTTCAGCCTGCCAGGGCCAAGTTGAGAATTTTAAAGCCTGAAAAGACTGTAAAATATTTTCATCCCACTTAGAGCATTGAAAATAAAAACAGTACTAATCCATAAGATAAGGGTCAAGTAGTCTGATAGGATTCTGACTTCTGCCATGATGCTTTTTCAAATAAAATGATGAGTCGTTTTGGGGAAAAGTAATTTGGGTGTCCCTGCTTTACTGGTGCCCTTGGTACTGCTTTCATTTGTCTCTGGGTAACTCAGCAAAGGGTACTCCCTCCAGCCCAGCACTGCTGAGCAGCCTAATGGCCTTGTTAGCAGCATGTGGCATCACCCAGCCCTGCCTTCTGCTGTGACGGACTGGACAAGAACCCCTCGCCCAAGTTAGACAGAATTTAGACCCAAAAAAGTCCCTGGGAAACAAAAGACTGATGAATAGGTATGGGGTGCCAGAGCCAGGAGACTGTGTGAAGTCAGGGCTGGGGCAGCCAGTTTTTCCCAAGTGTATGTACTTCTCGCAAAGAGTCGGACATGACTGAAGTGACTTAGTGTGCGTGTGCACATGCACCTGCACTCACACGCACGCACACACATGCACTGCTCAGAGGCTGATACACACAAAGCCCTTCCCTCACTTGCTGATAAAATCCTGATTTGTATTCCAGAATTGAGTACGGAACACTGAACATACAGAAGGTGAACCCACTGAAATCTTGGGGGCAGCCAGTGAGATGTGAGGGAGAGTCCACTGGGAAGTTTGGGACAGATCCAAATGCCAGCTGAACCTCCACTGCACAGAGGTGTGAGCTGAAGTGCCGGGCCCAGGGGTAGAGGGATCTGAACTATATTCCTGCTGCAGAGCTGTAAACCCACCCGAGACTCCACGGACTGCCTAATTGCCTGTAATAATCTCCATGTCTGCACATACCAGCTGCTGTCATTTGCAGTCAGAAACATCATCTACCAAGAGATTGGGCATTATTGGTATTTAAAAGCTTCAAATTATTCTCTAATGGCATCCAGAACTGCCCCACTCCTGGCCTCCCTTTCACTGAAGCCAGAGTTGCCGATTATTATCTCAGTGGCAGACTTCTGAGATAAGGAATCTGTACACCCTACAGAAAGTAATGCAGTCTCATACAGCAAGAGTGATAAACATGTTTATACTCTTCAACCCAGGAAACCTAAACCTGGAGATTCATCCTAAGAAAATAAGCCAATGGCAAAAAAAAAAAAAAAAAAGTTTAAAGAAAAATCCATAGACACAAAGATGCTCATTGTAACATTATCTCTACAGGAGAATGAACCTGTGCTTTTGGGGTCAGAATCCAGGCTCTTTGGTGAAGGAGAGTTGGAGCAGTGATAACTGGAGGGGACTCAAGAGGCTTCTGGAGTGCTGGGAAAAATCTGTTTCTTGATCTGGTTACATGGAACCTTGTGAAAATTCATCAAGCTGTGTACTTCTGACATGTCCCTTTTATATACGTATGAAAGTGAAAGTTGCTCAATCTTGTCCAAGTCTTTGTGACCCCATGGACTATACAACCCACAGAATTCTCCAGGCCAGAATACTGGAGAGGGTAGCCTTTCCCTTCTCCAAGGGATCTTCCCAACCCAGGGATTGAACTGAGATCTCCTGCATTGCAGGCAGATTCTTTACCACCTGAGTTATCAGGGAAGTTCTGTGAAAGTCACTCAGTCGTGTCTGACTCTTTGCAACCCTATGGGCTGTACAGTCCATGGAATTCTCCAGGCCAGAATACTGGAGTGGGTAGTCTTTCCCTTCTCCAGGGGATCTTCCCCACCCAGGGATCAAACCCACGTCTCCCGCATTGCAGGCAGAGTCTTTACCAGCTAAGCCACAAGGGAAGCCCAAGAATACTGGAATGGGTAGCCTATCCCTTCTCCATCAGATCTTCCTGACCCAGGAATCGAATCAGGGTCTCCTGCATTGTAGGCCGATTCTTTACCAACTGAGCTATCACGGAAGCCCCAATATATATGTATGCTGCACTTCAATGGGCTTCCCTGATGGCTTAGCGGGTAAAGAATCCGCCTGCAATGCAGGAGACACAGGAGATTTGGGTTCAATCGATCACTGGTTGGGAAGATCCCCTGGAGGAGGAAATGGCAATCTACTCCAGTATTCTTGCCTGAAAAATCCCACAGAAAGAGGAGCTTGGCGGGCTACAATCCAAGGGTTGCAGAGTCAGACATGACTGAGCACACACACACACACATACATACATACATACATAAACACTTCAATAAAACAGCTCTCTACAGAGAAGAACAACAGGAGGATTTTTTCGGGGTAGGGGGAGGTGGTGACCACACTAGTTCCTTGTCTGGCTTTTTCCTGCCTTTCTGTAGTAATGGTTTCCCTCTGATGCTAATCTCTCAGGGCTTCTACCTCCCTTCTCCGATCCCCTGACCCTGAACACTCTGACAGTAGTCCCTTCTTTAAAGCCCCTTGAGCATCTGAACCGGTTTCAGTTTTCTTGCAGGACTCTGTTGCAGGCCGCCTGCCCCATCCCCTGTGACAAGCAAGTGACCTTCCTGGATTCAATGCTGCAGAAACTGCCCTCCAGAGAGGATGGGAACCAGCCCGGGAGTGAAGCCAGCATTAATTTCAATTTGGCACCAGGAGCCGTGCCAAACCTTTCTATCTTTTTGAAAAAGTGAATAACTGGACTCTCCCTGCTTCCCATATGTGCTCTCATCCTCTCCCTGCCATGGTCCCACCCCCGTGGGCGAGGCACTGAACAGGTAGAAGGCATGCTGAGCTAGGAGAGAGACAGAGAGGGAAAGAGGACACTGGATGCCACTACATTACGCTGGTGCCCCAGCAGCATACGCACCCAGCATGTCTCTCAGCCGCTCTAAGGAAAGATAGTCTCTGTCTGGTCTCGTCTTCATGGGGAAACTGAAGCTTCACTGTGCGAGACACTGACGTTTATTTCCCCTATATCTACTCTTTCTCCTTCTTTCCATTTCTTTTTTTTTTTTTTTTTACAAGTTTTTATTTATTTATTTTTGGCTGTGCTGGGTCTTCTTTGGCTTTCTCTAATTGCAGTGAGCACAAGCTACTCTCTACTTACGGTGCTCAGTAGTTGTGGCACACGGGCTTAGTTGCCCCAAGGCATGCATGTGGAATCATCCCGGACCAGGGATCGAACTCTTGTCCCTTGCATTGGCAGGTGGATTCCTAACCAGTGGACCACCAGGGAAGTCCTCCTTCCTTCCTTTTCTTACTTTTAGTGGGGTAACGGCTCCCCTTGAATGGGAGCTGGGTTTGTGACTTGATTTGATCCATAGAATGCCACAGAGTGATACTGCGCCAGTTCTAGGCATAGGCCTTAAGAAGGCCTGGCAGCCTCCACTTTTGCCCCAGAAGATGTGAAAGACACTTAGTTACTCAGAGACCACCATGCTGTGAGGAAGCCCAAGCTAGCCACATGAAGAGGTCACACGGAAGAGCACCAAGGCCCTAGACATGTGAGTGAAGCTTTCTTGGATCTGCCAGCCTGGCTCATTTGCCAGCTGAATGCAATAATATTGTACAGAAGATATAAAAGACACAGTTCAGCCCTCTAAGGGCTTATATTCTAATTAGGGAAATCTGCTGGAACAAGACTCAAGTGGCTTTGCTCCAAGCACAGCCTAGTGTCCCCTTAATGTCAAGGGTTACACAGCCCTGGGTAAGCTCAGGGTCATGGGCTCCCAGACCCTGGGTGTTGTCTCTCCTACTGGGAATGCTCTCTGGGCAGATCCTGAGCCAGCCTAGGGCTGACTGGGGTGCAGGGTGAGGCAACTAGAAGCTGAAAACCAAATGCCAAAGTCAGCAGTAGGACCGGCCAGAGAAGTGGGCTCCTGGGGCAGAATCTGGGGTTTTTTCCCAGATTGCTGAGCTCCAGAACTGGGCTGCCCTCCAGAGAGCCTGCAACTTTGAGTGGGAGACAGGGTCTCCCAGTAGAAGGGGCTGAGCCAGTTTAAATATCTGCTTTTCCTTATCTGCCCCACCTTGGGTTTCTGGAACAGGAGCAAGAAAGGCCACCCCACAGGGTACACAGATGATAAATTTAGGCTTCAATCTGACAGGATCAAGTGCAAATCTCAGCTTTGCCTCTTACAGCTCTATAATGTGAGGCAAGTCCCGTCCCCTCTCTGAGCCTCAGTTTCTCTTCTGAGAAACAGGAATAATAACTATACCTACCCATGAACTCTCTGGAAATCATGCCTTAGGCTAGCACATAGTAAATGCACAATAACTTGCTGGTTATTATTATTCAAGAAAATCTAATTAGGGACCTGATGAGGGTTGACTGTGGGGAAGGAGAGCAGAGTATAGTTTCTGGGTCTTTCCAAGGACACACCAGTAGATTGTACTACTGGCCATAAACATTCACTGCCCATCCCGCGTTGAACTCAGACGTGGTCATGTGACTTACTTTGGCCAATGAAATCTGGACAGAAGTGATGCATTACTTCTGGGCAGAAGCTTTAAGAGCTGGTGTGTGGTCCAGCAGGCTCTCTCCCCTCTGCCACAACACCCGACAACTTCCAGGTGGGCTGCTCCCTTACTCTGGGTCTCAGAGTAGGCATGGAGTGTGTGGGTCAGGGTGGCTGACAGAGAAACAGAAACCATAGCAGTCATTTTAACAGAATTAGAATGGATGTTGGAGGACAAAAAAAGCAAAGGAGTGCAACTAGACAACACAGAGATGCTAACTGCAGGAAGCAGACACTCTCCCTGGGGCTGGCGGACAAAGGGTAGAGATTGGAGTGTCAGAACCCAGAGCCTTGGAAGAGAGGCCCCCTTGGGGCTGGGACTCAGACCTTCAAGTGGGGAGTGCTTGGCACTTGTGGAGACATAAGGAGGCTGGTTCTAGTGGTGTATGTATAAAACCAGAGACTGGAACCAGTAACCACTGCCAGGATGCAGAAGTGTTGCTTGGGTGACCTTGACCTGAACAGACAATAGAAGGAAGGAGCAAGTCACTTCTCTTTCCTCCAGCCTGCCCCCTATTGACAGAACCTACCAGGAGCAGCTGACAAGGAAGGAATGTGGCTGGTTTCAGCCCCAGCATCACAAAGCAAAGTATGGGAGGGGAAATTTGGAGCTGAGAGACAGCAGCTTAATAACTAACATGTGGAGTGAGAGTGACAAATAAACACTTGTTTTAAGCCACTGTGTTCATGGGGCTCTTTGTTACTCAGCAGAGCCTAGTCCATCCTGATTATCCTGTAGCCTAGCGCCCAAGCCTGAATCCTAAATTTCCTCCAAGTGCAATGTGAAGAAGGCTTCCCTTCTTACTTCTTTACCTTCTCACCTGCCTCATATCAAATGTCTTCCCTTACTAAGAGGTTCTAGAAGCCTCAAGGCTGTATATTGTCATCCTGCTTATTTAACTTATAAGCAGAGTACATCATGCGAAATGCCAGGCTGGATGAAGCACAAGCTGGAATCAAGATTTCTGGGAGAAATATCAATAACCTCAGATATGCAGATGACATCATCCTTATGGCAGAAAGTGAAGAACTAAAGAGCCTCTTGATGAAAGTGAAAGAGGAAAAAGTTGGCTTAAAACTCAACATTCAAAAAACGAAGATCATGGCATCCAGTACCATGACTTCATGGCAAATAGACGGGGAAACAATGGCAACAGTGACAGGCTTTATTTTGCAGGGCTCCAAAATCACTGCAGATGGTAACTACAGCCATGAAATTAAAAGACACTTGTTCCTTGGAAGAAAAGCTATGACCAACCTAGACAGCATATTAAAAAGCAGAGACATTGTTTTACCAACAAAGGTTTGCCTAGTCAAAGCTATGATTTTTCCAGTCTTCATGTATGGATGTGAGAATTGGAGTATAAAGAAAGCTGCTGCTGCTGCTAAGTCACGTCAGTCGTGTCCAACTCTGTGCGACCCCATAGACGGCAGCCTATTAGGCTCCCCCATCCCTGGGATTCTCCAGGCAAGAACACTGGAGTAGGTTGCCATTTCCTTCTCCAATGCATGAAAGTGAAAAGTGAAAGTGAAGTCGCTCAGTCATGTCCGACTCTTTGCGACCCATGGACTGCAGCCTCCCAGGCTCCTCTGTCCATGAGATTTCCCGGACAAGAGTATTGGAGTGGGGTGCCATTGCCTTCTCCAAAAGAAAGCTGAGCTACTACCAAATGCAATCTACAAATTTAACGAAATCCCTATCAAATTACCAATGGCATTTTTCACAGAACTAGAACAAAACATTTCACAATTCATATAGAAACACAAAAGATCCCAAATAGCCAAAGAAGTCTTGAGAAAGAAAAATGGAGCTGGAGGAATCAAGCTTCCTGACTTCAGGTTATACTACAGAGCTACAGTCAAGACAGTATGGTACTTGCACAAAAACAGAAATACAGGCCAATGGAACAAGACAGAAAGCCCAGAAATAAACCCATGCACCTATGGATACCTTATTTTTGACAAAGGAGGCAAGAATATACAATGGGGCAAAGACAGCCTCTTCAATAAATGGTGCTGGGAAAACTGGACAGCTACATGTAAAAGAATCAATTAGAACAACTTCCTAACACCATACACAAAGATAAACTCAAAATAGATTAAAGACCTAAATGTAAGACCAGAAACTATAAAACTCTTAGAGGAAAACATAGGCAGAACACTCAATGACATAAATCAAAACAAGATCCTCTATGACCCACCTCCTAGAGTTATGGAAATAAAAACAAAAGTAAACAAGTGGGACCTGATTAAACTTAAAAGCTTTTGCACCACAAAGGAAACTATAAGCAAGGTGAAAAGATAACCCTCAGAATGGGAGAAAATAGCAGCAAATGAAACAACTGACAAAGGATTAATTTCGAAAATATACAAGCAGCTCATACAACTCAACAGAGAAGGCAGTGGCACCCCATTCCAGTACTCTTGCCTGGAAAATCCCATGGATGGAGGAGCCTGGTAGGCTGCAGTCCATGGGGTGGCTAAGAGTTGGACACAACTGAGCGACTTCACTTTCACTTTTCACCTTCATGCATTGGAGAAAGAAATGGCAACCCACTCCAATGTTCTTGCCTGGAGAATCCCAGGGACGGGGGAGCCTGGTGGGCTGCCATCTATGGGGTCGCATAGAGTCGGACATGACTGAAGCGACTTAGCAGCTGCAGTAGCAGCATACAACTCAATACCAGAAAAACAAACAACCCAATCAAAGAGTGGGGGAAAAAAACCTAAACAGACATTTCTCCAAAGAAGACACACAGATGGCTAACAAACACATGAAAAGATGCTCAGCATCGCTCATTATTAGAGAAATGCAAATCAAAACTACAAGATATCACCTCACACCGGTCAGAATGCCCCTCATCAAAAAGTCTACAAACAATAAATGCTGGAAAGGGTGTGGAGAAAAGGAACACTCTTGCACTGTTGGTGGGAATGTATATTGATACAGCCACTATGGAAGACGTTATGGAGATTCCTTAGAAAACTAGGAATAAAACCACCATATGACCCCAGCAATCCCACTCCTAGGCATATTCCCTGAGGAAACAAAAATTGAAAGAGGCACATTGTTCAGGGCAGTACTATTTACAATAGCTAGAATGTGGACGCAACCTAGATGTCCATCGACAGATGAATGGATAAAGAAGTTGTGGTATATATACACAATGGAATATTACTCAGCCATAAAAAGGAACGCATTTGAGTCAGTTCTAATGAGGTGAATGAACCTAGAACCTATTATACAGAGTGAAGTGAGTCAGAAAGAGAAAGATAAACACTGTATTCTAACACATATATATGGAATCTAGAAAATGGTACTGAAGAATTTACTTACAGGGTAGCAATGGAGAAACAGACATAGAATAGACTTATGGACATGGGGAGAGGGGAGGAGAGCGTGAGATGCATGGAGAGAGTAACATGGAAACTCACATTGCTGCTGCTGCTGCTAAGTCGCTTCAGTCGTGTCCGACTCTGTGCGACCCCATAGACAGCAGCCCACGAGGCTCCCCCATCCCTGGGATTCTCCAGGCAAGAACACTGGAGTGGGTTGCCATTTCCTTCTCCACACATTACCATATGTAAAATAGATAGCCAACAGGAATTTGCTGCATGGCTCAGGAAATTCAATTAGGGGCTCTGTATCAACCTATAGGGGTGGGATGGGGAGGGAGATGAGAGAGAGCTTCAAAAGGGGACAACAGAGGATGAGATGGCTGGATGGCATCACTGACTCGATGGACATGAGTTTGAGTGAACTCCAGGCCAACAGGGAGGCCTGGCATGCTGCGATTCATGGGGTTGCAAAGAGTCGGACACGACTGAGCGACTGAACTGAACTGAACTGAACTGATGGCTGATTCATGTTGAGGTTTGACAGAAAACAGCAAAATTCTGTAAAGCAATTATCCTTCAATAAAAAATAAATTAAAAGGAAAAAATAAAACTGAGCACCGAAGAATTGATGCTTTTAAACTGTGGTGTTGGAGAAGACTCTTGAGAGTCCCTTGACTGCAAGGAGATCCAACCTGTCAATCCTAAAGGAAATCAGTCCTGAATATCCATTGGAAGGACTGATGCTGAAGCTGAAACTCCAATACTTTGGCCACCTGATGCGAAGAACTGACTCATTGGAAAAGACCCTGATGCTGGGAAAGATTGAAGGTGGGAGGAGAAGGGGATGAAAGAGGATGAGATGGTTGGATGGCATCACCGACGCAATGGACACGAGTTTGAGTAGGCTTTGGGAGTTGGTAATGGACAGGGAAGCCTGGCAGGCTGAAGTCCATGGGGTCACAAGGAGTCAGATACTTCTGAGCAATTGAACTGAACTGAACTGAGAAGGCTCTAAACCTCTAAACATTAACCTGCTGAGTGAGACAGAACTCCTGATTCTTTACAAAGGAAAGGGAGGTGAAGAAACTTGTTCAAGGTCACACAGTGCACTTTTGTACTCCTTAGACTTGACCCAGGATTCCCAACTCCCAAACCCGGTTGCCTGAGGAACTTGGTATTAAAAACAACAGCAACAACAACCACAGATGCCCAGACCTCAAGCTAGGAGATTCAGACTCAGGAAGTCTGAGAGGATCTTGATGATTATCTGTTTAACAACAACAGTAATACATGCAAAGATGTATATATCATTTTTGTCATACCAGGCATTGTTCTAAGTGCCTTAAGTACATGAACTCATTTGTACTTAAGGAATTCTCACCACAACCCTATGAGATCTGTATTTTTCTTTTTCCATTCTACAGATGAAGAAACAGGCATTTCTCTATAACAAGCAGGAAATTTGATGCAAAGGAATATCAGATTCTTTCATCAACTGCAAATTGTTTGGCCCACAGTGGCCAGAATTTAAAAATCAGGAGCATTCGTGCAAAAGAAAATAGAGTTATGGGTTCTAAGAACAGAATATTGGAGCTAGGACTGACCAGGTTTGAAGCTAGGATCATCATCAGTCCTGGTTCTCCCAGACTGTAGAGTTTCCTGGGATGTGGGCCTTCTAATACTAAAACAAGGACAGTTGGTCACCCTACATTCCAATTCTAATATTTTCTAGTATGTACCTTTAGGGCAAATCATCTGGCCCCTCAGTTTCCCCATTGATAAAAAGGAGATAATGACAGTATCTACCTTACAACATTAAGTCAACATTTAAGGTGTTTCTAAACTGCCTGAGTGTTTGCCATTGATATGATTATTAAAACTTGGATTTCCAGATTTAGTTCCCTTGAAAGATTGGAAGACGTGACAACAAAGGACCTATATTCCAATTTACCTGTTTATTTAGCACACATTTAATATACAGAGCTTTTCACTACCAACCAGGCACTGTTCTAGGCATTTACAATGTTCATTCATTCAGAACATCTCTAAGAAGTGAGTTTTTACTATTGTCCAATTTCACCAATGAGGAAACTGAGTCACAGAGAGAGGAAGTGACTTCCCCAATGTCACACACTGCATAGGAGGCAGAGCCAGGATCCAAATCCAGCCAGTCCGGCTCCATTCAGTGACCGTCAACTAGCACTGGGTCTTAACTGACCTCCTGAGAAGGGCATGAGCTCCCCGATTTTCTATCTCCCTGGTTTTCTATCTCCTTTCCTCCCGGACCCCTTTGAGTTCTGTTTTCCAGCCCCACATCCCTGGGGGGTCTCAAGCACAGTGGCAGCTTTTCTAAATGATCCAAGGGAAAGAGTCTGAGGTCTCTAAGTCCAGCTTTCATTTTCTGGGTCCCAGGGTTTCTCGAAAAACATTCTCTCCTCCAAGAGATTTAGATTTAGATTAATCTCCTTAGCCAGTGGCTCAGGATCAGGCGGACAGTGGGGTCACCTGCTACAGCCTGGCCAGACCCAATTACCTGCTGTGACCCCAAAATTCACCCATGCACACCTGCTCCTGAGACATTTGCTGATTAATAACAGCAGGGGCTTTGGGGATGGTATGTTCCTCACCTTCTGGGAAACTCTTCAGCTTGAACACGGAGGCTGGCTGTAGATAAACACGCAGCTCTTAAACCCTCATCCTCAATCCCCCCAGCTACCCGCCCTGAATCTGCATCATTCGAAAGCTCCACCAGATTCCATGTTATTTAATGTCCCAGAAAATAAAAGCTGATTGAGTCAATGGTCATCAAATTAAAGAGTTTGACAGCTGCCCGAATGTTCAGAGATCATCCTGGTCAGGGTCACGTGATGAACGTCTGTCGAGTTTTCCTGCCTCCTTGTGGTAAGGGCATCCCAATTTCCCTTTGCAGGTTTATCCCTTGACCCCTCTTAGTCTGTGAGGTTGAGGTGGGGGGGGGGGGCTGCCCTCATTCTCTCTGGATGCAGGCTGCATCTGCCTACAGCCTGGCTCCTTCTCAAAGCTGCAGCTCTCACCAGATTCCAGAACAACCTTTCCCCTCAGGCCCTGAGCTCCCTGCTCCTGCCAGCCCCACCCATTGCTGGTTCCTTTTCTCCTGCTCACAGCTGTTACAGGCCTTTTATTAATGCTCATCAGTTGCCCTGTGTCCCCTGGGCGACCTTAATTGATTGATGCCCCTGCAGATGGATACACCAGTAGCCCTTTTGAGAACTGAGCAGGGTTCTCATCCCCAGGTCTGTTTCCCCAGGCCCCAGGACTCATCTGCTTCCTTCTCACTGGACCTTCTACTGCCACTCTCTTTCTTTCAGGGTTGCTCTTCTCACACTTAGTTTCAGAGTGGGATTCAATCTCCCAGCAGCCCTCAAGCTCACTGCTCAGAGTTACTTTCACTGGGCACCAGGCACCATGCTCAGGATTTTCACAGGCATGAAAATAAGTTCATCTGCTATCGATCCCTGCAGGAAAGTCCATGTGGGGAAGTTACACAACTTCAGCAACCATCATAGATGCCGAACTGTTTTCCAGGTCTGGCAAATCGGTCGTGGGCAGGAGGTCATGCTGGTCACAGGCTTGGGTTGTGGAGTCAAGACAGACCTGAATTCAAATCCCACCTCTGCTATGTACTAGCTGTGTGATCTGGACAAGCGACTTATCCTCTCTGGGCCTCTGTTCCTTCAGCCAGGCAGCCAGGTGGCACAGCACAGGGAGACAGTCTCTCACATTATTATACCAGAGGGTGACAATTTTCACAGGCTATGGAGTGAACGCTAACCCTGGAGCCCAGAAAGGAGCAGCACTGGCAATACTACCTCCCTGGATTATTCTTGCCAGCAGTCACTATGGCAAGAACAAGCACTCAGCAATCAACCCAATAATCCCCCCATTTCACAGAAGAGGACACCGAGGTTCAGAGAGGTAAGTCACACATTAAAGAAGTGGCTGAGTCAGGATTTGAATTCAGATTTCTTTTCATCCAGAGCCTGCGCCCTCTTTAGACCTTGTAAGACCTCCAGCCTGGGTAGCTGCACCACACACTTTGTTCACAGTTACAGTCCACCTCGTTCCCCTCTGGGCACCTCTATCATCTCCAGCAGAATTTTCTCTGAAGTGCAAATGGTTGTCTCCCATCTCTCCTTCCCCAACCCCAGCAGAGTTTCGTGCAGACCCTCACTTTGTTCTTAGTAGTCCACCTCTGGCACGTCAAAGGCCATTCCAAACTCCACCTTTGGCACCTCCGACTCCAAACACAGCAAATAATGAGTTCCTCACATTGGATCCTGCGGCAGACATCACTAATCAATCCTGGAACTCTTTCCCTGCAGATCCAGGATGCCCGCAGTCCAGGCAGGCAGCCACTACCAGCTGATTCAAGCATTGTCAAGAAAAAAAAACCCATTTGCTATTCCTCCTAGAGATTATAATCTCCTTGAGAGCAGCAGTAGAGTCTTAATCAGCTCTGCCCACTTCCTGCCCCAAAATAGTTATAAGTTTTCCTATATTAAGAACTCAGGAAAGTTTAATACCTTCATGTTTCTAATGTCAAATGGAAATGGAAGCTCAGAAAAATGAAGGGCCTTGCCCAAGGTCACACTGCTGGTAAGAAGGGGAACAAAATCATGTCAGAAACAAGGTGTTCGCTATGTATCATTGGAGGTGTGGAGCCAAGTAAAATTCTTGGCATACTGCTTGGCACCTGGTATGAAATCAGTAACATCAAACTTATTTTATGTAAAAAGATATTGGCTCTGTTCCGAGGCCACAGCCTTGTATAAACTGTTCTCAAGTGCTCTCTGGCCAGAATCTTTCCTTGATAAGAGAACACAGAAGACTCCAGAAAGCCCAGGTTATTGGCACAGAGACTTGAGAGAATATACTCTCTAGAATACTGGGGCAGATCCCTAGGCTGGATTCAGGAGCTGTGAGATCTTACTCTTGAGACCCCATTTCCCAGCAGAGAAGCTGAGGTTGAAATGCTGATTCCAAAAGTTCCCTCTGACATTTAAAGCTGTCTTCTCCTGCTCCCTCCCCATCTCCCAAAGCAAGTAGGTGGGCAGCAATGATCTTCCCAGCCTGTTGTGCAACTCTGGGCTGCCACACAGCTGCAGGAAAGATGGGACCCATGTGGCTGGGTCTGGCTCTGAACAGGTCACAACTTCCTGTGGGACCTGGCTGTCCATGGAAGGCACAACCAGACCATCGATGGAGTCTCTTTTTATTTGTTTTCTTTCTTCCTCCTTTACTCCCTTTCTCCCTTCTCTCTCTTCTTCACTTCCACCTTTCTCTCAGCTTTTCTTTCTCCCTTCCTCCCTGCCTCTCTTTCCCTTCCTTCTTTTTATTTCTTTGTTTCTGTTTCTCTTTCTTCCTTTCTCTCTCTCTCCCTCCCTTTCTTTCTTTTTCTCTTTCTCTTTCTTTCTTTTCTTCCTTCTTCCTAACCTGCTCATAACCTACTTACCAAAAACATGGAACCAAGGGATCAAATCCTGGCTCCATCAGTTACCAGCTCTGTGACCTTAGGCAAGTTGCTCATACTCTCTGTGCCTCAGTCTCCTCATCTGTAAAATGGGCTAATAATGGAGCTGACTGTCACAGTACAGCTTTACAGTCCTTGGGCTCTGTGAATCCACAGCCTAGGAGGGGACATCAGCATTAAATAAATAATCATACAATTAATTGATAATTTTTCTTGCCAAAGGACAGAGCAGTCAGGGAATGTTTCCATGCAATTGTAGCTTGTCTATTCATTTACTGTCTCTTCCACTAGCTTGGAAACTCCAAGAAGGCTGGGGTCATGTACATTTTGTTTACTAATGTTTACCCAGCATTCAGAGTTACTCATTAACTAGGTTTGGATCAATGGATGAATGACTATAGTGATGTTCCATTGGAGACCAGAAGGATAAACTGGAGTAAGGAAGTGAAAAGAGTTGGTGGAAGGGCATCCTAGGCAGAAGGAATAGCATGTACAAAGTCCCTGTGGCTGAAAGGAGATTGGGGTGTTTGAGGAAATGAAGCCAGGATGGCATGTCCGGAGCAAGCAGAGTGACAGAGTGGGACAGGCTCCCCAGGGCCTTGGGGAGTCCCATGGTGGATTTTCTCCAACAAGTGCACAGCCAGGGCTGTAATGGCAGCTGAGCTGGGGTGTCTGAGACACCCTGGGTTCAAATCCCAGCTTCCCCACTTTCTGGCTGCATGACAAGTCAGTTAACCTCCATGAGCCCTGGATCCTCGTTTGCACAAGGGGCATAATAATAGTAACCTATTGCATGGGGTTTGGAAAGGATCATAGACTGTAAAGCACTTAGCAGCGTGCCTGGCACACAGGTATTGCTCACAAAACGTAGCTGTGGTCGTAAGAATATCATCGTGATTGACGCAGGTTTCCTAGTTCTCTTTCACTATCCCTGAAGCTGAGTCTTCCCCTTAAGGAGGGTCTCCATCTCCAGACCCTCTGGGGGACATAGTTATTCCTGCTTTCCCCACACCCCACTTCCTCAGGCCCTCCTAGGGCTGTTCTCCTTGAAGTTCCTGCAGCCAAGACTGAGGAAATGCTTCCCTTGGCTCAGGGCAAAATCTGCATCCATGTTGCTAAGCAACCAACCCCTATCCAGATGCCAGCTGCAGCCTGGGCAGAGGGACGAACGTCAGCACTCTGGGGAGGGCCTCCTGGGGCATCACCAGGACCACAGGCTACAACCAGCACTGAGGCAGGACAGTGCCAAGGCAGATGGCTCACTGAGAGTCAGCACACAGCAGTGGAAAGCCCATGGGGTCAAGGGCAAATCCAAATGCATTCAGACTCCAGTTCTACAATTTACCAGTTGTGCAGTCTTGATCAAGTCAGTGACCTCTCTGGGCCTCAGATTATGCATCTCAACAATGGGATGCAGAAGTGAAGCAAAAGTGAAAGTCACTCAGCCATGTCCGACTGCGACCCTATGAACTGTAGCCTGCCAGGCTGCTCTGTCCTGGAATTCTCCAGGCAAAAATACTGAAGTGGGTAGTCATTCCCTTTTCCTGGGGATCTTCCTGACCTAGGGTTCGAACCTGGGTTTCCTGCATTGCAGACAAATTCTTTACCGTCTGAGCCACCAGGGAACCCCGATGATATGCAGACCTAACTCCAAATTCATCATGAGGATTACATGGGCTGATGTACATGAAAATGCCCAGCACATGGTAGGTGCTCAAAGAATCTTGAACTATGGATGGATATACAGGGGTGAGTCCAGTAATCTTGTCACCCATCAGTGTTAATAAAATTCAAACTACTTAGCCTCCCCTTCATGATCCCTTAACTTGATCCTCCCACTTTCTTCTGTCATCTTATTTACCTACGAGTTCAGTGTCTCTCAACCTTGGCGCTACTAACGTGAAAAAACAACAACAGAAAAACAGATTTATTGGCATATAATTCCTATATCTCACAATTCACCCTTTTAAAGTGTTCAATTCAATGCTTTTCAGTATATCCATAGAGTTGGATAACTGATACCACAATCAATTTTACAACATTTACATCATCCAGAAAGAAATGCCATACCCATTAGCGGTCACTACTCATACCCTCTTCCCCTAGCCTCTGGCAACCACTCATCTGCTTTCTGTCTCTGTGGATTTGCCCATTCTAAAGATGTCACATAAATTGAATCATATAGTGTGTGGTTTCCGTACCTGGCTTCTTTCACTTAGCATAATGTATTCAAGGTCCATTCATCTTGTGATGTGTATCAGTAAGTACTTCATTCTTCTTTACGACTGAATGATATTCCATTGTACAGATAGACTGCATTTTGTTTGTTCTTTTGTCAGTCAGTGGCCATTGGGGTTGTTTCTGCTTTTTGGCCATTGTGAATAATGCTGCTGTGAACATTCATGTACACGTTTTTGTGTGGACTAGTGACACTTTCAACTGGACAATTCCTTGTTGTAGGTGCTTCCCTGTGCACTGTAGGATGTTTAGAAGCTTCCCTGGCTTCCATCCACCAGATGCCAGCAGTACTGAAACCCCCAGGTTGTGACAACCAAAAATTTCTCCACTGTTCCCTGGGTGGCTGCATCACCCTGGTCAAGAACTACTGCACCAAAACTGTCCCTTAGCAGTTCCCAAAGCTTGTTTTACAAGTGGAAATACCAGGAGATTCTCTGAGGGAAATAACCTTCTGTGGTCAACCCAGCTTAGGAAGACACACAGTCCACCTCCCTTGCTTCTGTCCCTGGAAATTCATGGGGTATTTTGGCATTTTCAAGGCTGCTAGGGTGTCTCCAACAGCAGCAACAAACTATGGGATATTGTGCAACTCAACCTTTGTCAAGCAGACTTGACCAAAGAACCCTTTTCTAATCTTCACAGAACACCTGTGACAGCAACTCTGGGCAACGCTTCTCAGACACCTCCTCCCCTCTGACCACACTGGTTTGCTTACTGCTTTCTTGAACACACTTTGCACATTTCGATCACAGAAACTGTTCATATCATGTCTCCAGTGTTGCAGGAACTGTCCCCAATAGCCACTCCCCTCCAACTTGCTCACTAGAGGAACCCCAATTTTGTTTGGGCAGCAATGTGTCCAACCTCAGGGGACAAATCATGATTAGTCAAAGCCAAATGTGTCAATCTTATTTCTCTTTGCCAACAACTGGCATAGGTGTGGACACATGGCCAGTCCTGGCCAGAGAACTATAGGTGGAAACTTCTAGAAAATATTTTCTTTTTGAGCTGCTCAAAAAGAAGCCTCTCAGGGGGACTTCCCTGGTGGTCCAGTGGCTAAGACTCCATGCCCCCAAAGCAAGGGGCCTGGATTCAATCCCTGGTTGGTGAACACGATCACACATGCCACAACTAAAGATCCCGTGTGCTGCAAACAAGACTTGGAGCAGCCAAATAAATTAATATTTTAAAAAAAGAAGGCTCTTACCCACTGAGTTGCACCATCATGCTTGGGATACTGTCTTGCCTGGGGCATGTGACAACCATATTGGCAACATGAAGGTTAGGGAAGGTTAGACAAGGTTAGGGAAGAGGGCCACGCGCTCACAATGACTGGCCAGACAAACAGAGAAAACCTAGGCCCTCGATAG
This sequence comes from Bos javanicus, assembly GCF_032452875.1. Taxonomy (NCBI): domain Eukaryota; kingdom Metazoa; phylum Chordata; class Mammalia; order Artiodactyla; family Bovidae; genus Bos; species Bos javanicus. Next base: position 55,223,515 of record NC_083884.1, on the reverse strand, counting down.
TATCACTGAGCTGCTGAATCAGCACTGCCTAACCCACTCCAGACTTCCTGATGTGTGAAATAATGAATCCTATCAACAGTTGCATCCAAAAGCAAAATACTTACAGCCAGCACATGCCCACTAATGCCCCTTGAACCAGTTGGCTTTGCTGAATAACAAAACACTCCACAACTTAGCTACTACTTAGTGGCTAAACATTTACTATTTCTCATTATTCTATGAGATAGCTGGGTAGTTCTGGCCTTGGCTGGCCCAACTGGAACTGGAAGACCTAGTGGTCCTCAAGATTCACAGGTCCAGCAGTTGACTTGATGACCATGCATCCCTCATCATCCAGCAGGCTAGCCTGGCCCCACCCCACAGTGGCAACTGCAAGGTTCCCAGAAGCTAACGGCAACAAACCCCAAAGCACAGATGCTTTTCAAGCCTTTGCTTATATCATATTTACTAGCATCCAACAGGCCAAAGCCACTCCCACAGCCGAGTTCAGCTTCGAGGGCTGGAGAAATGGACTCCGCTTCTTGATTGAAAGGACAGCAATGCCATCACAACAGGGGTGAGCATACAGGGATGGGAGGGACTTGGGGCCATGCTGCAATTCCTCATACCTCTGATCTGGAAGGCTCTAGCATTTAACATGGAGCTGGCACACAGTGTGTGCTCTCAGTAAACATCTGTGGAATAAGTAAGTGAATTCCCTCAGTCCCACCTCCCCATGGCCTCAAATCCTCACTGGAGGCCTTCCTTCTTACCCAGAGTCCACAGCAGACCAGCCAGGCAGAGAAGGCCTGTGGGGGTGACCCGGGATTTGGTTCCAAATTCCACCACACTAGTGGCACCTGTCCTAGAGAGCTATATGACACACCCCCACAATTACAATTAAGTTGGTTAAGAGTCCCACAGATATAGGTTCAAATCCTAGCTCTGCCAGCCACTGTGTTTGACATTGAAGCCAGCTCAATAAATAAAAATTGTTTAAGACTCACAGACTTAGAGAATTAACTTATGGTTACCAGGGAAGGAAGGATAGGGAAAAGAGATAGTTAGGGAGTTTGGGATGGACATGTACACACCGCTATATTTAAAATGGACAACCAGCAAGGACCTACTGTATAGCACAAGGAACTCTGCTCCATGTTATGTGGAAGCCTGGATGGGAAGGGAATTTGGGGGAGAATGGATACATGTATGACTGAGTCCCTTTGCTGTCTACCTGAAGCTATTACAACACTGTTAACTGGCTACATTCCAATATGAAATAAAAAGTTCTTAAAAATAGGAACAAAAATAGTTTAAAGAAGAAAGATGTTCCTTTCACCCTGCTGAAAACATCCAGACCAGGTCTGGTTATGGTCATCAAGCGTGTAAGGGACCCAGGGTTCTCCCAGCCAAATGCACCTTCAGTCAGGGCCCTACTTCGTGGCCCAAGATGATGGCGTCTGTGTTCCAGACAGCAGGTGCAAGAGGAACAAAGAAGTAACAACAAAGCAAGTGCATCTACGTGTCTTAGGAAGAGTTCTCCAGAACCCTCACATCCTTAAGCCGTAATTCAGTTCCATGTCCACACCTATCCGCAAAGGAGGCTGGGAAATTCTCTGCTAAAAACTGGATTACTTTTACTTTAGACGAAGGAAACTTTAGAATGGATGTTGGGGAATACACAGCTGTCTTTGTTACAGCTCTCCAGGCCTCAATTTCCTCTTCTGTGAGTTGAAGATAAAAATAGTTTTGCCTCATAAGGTCCTTGTGAGATTAATTAATGGGTATCAAGAGCTTAGTAAATTGGCAATAGATGTTAGTGATTATGATGATGATTAGCAAGATATCCTGGTAGCAAGTAAGCAGGAAAAAAAGAAGTCAGTGTTTTCTGTGCCAAACAAGGGTGTGCCCAGTTTCAGTCAGGTTCACCAACTGGGTGAATGACAGGGAGCTGCCTAGAAAAAACTTCAGATCTGCTTCACCACCCAGGAACAGTCAGAGGTGAATTCGTGCCTCCCTTATCCTCTAGGAAGCAAGCCAAAGTCTCCAGGAACAATTTGTGCTCCTAGGAGGCCAAAGGTGGCCCTTAAACGTTTTCCTTGGAAGGGGGCAATTTTTATTTTCTGATTTTAAAATTAGCAAATCCTCTTGGACCCCAACAAACTAGCAATATCCAACAGGACCAGGAGTTCCCTGGAATTTCACTGGGGGTTTCAATTTATATTGGATTCATTACATGCTGGTTTTATTGCAAGTGCTAAGTAGGAAAAGTCCTGGGAGTCAGTGGCAGTTTATAAGTGGGTGTCTGACTTAGTTATGAGCTTCCTGGAGGAAGAGACTTTTAAGCTGAGATGAAGAATGAGTGTTACTGAGGCAGGAAGGATATTCCCAGCAGGTAGGAGTTGGGTAGCCTGGTTGGCCAAGCCCCACATGGGAGAGTGTGTGACTGGAGCTGAGGCTAGAGGCCGGAGGAACTGGAAAAGGCAGGTCAGATGGACTGCAGGGGAGGATTTTGGTCCTCATCCTCGCTGCAGGGGGATACAAGTGAGGGATGTGATCGTATCTGGAAAAAATACACACTAGCCACAATGTGGAGGACAGATAGGAGGAGGGGCAGAATTACTGACAGGAAACCCCCTAGAAATGATGGCAGCGTCAGCAACAAATTCTCAGGGATACAACTTGCTGTCCCATGTATCCCAGAACATACCAGAGCATCAAGGGAAAGGTACTTCCTTGAACCTAAAATTCTCATATACCACACCCCTTTCCCCTTCAGTCACTCTCTAGCCCTTTCTCTGCTTTGCCTTTGTTTTTACTTTCATTGTCATTTTCTTTGCTATTATATATTCATTTATTTGTTGTTTACTTGCCAGGTATTTGTCTCCCCCTCTAGCATGTGAGCTTCAATGAAGGCAGAGACCTTGTCTCCTATCTTCCTTGATACAGTACAGCCCCTGCCCTCCGCACAGTGACTGACACACAGTAAGTGTTCAATAAAGGCACCGAGTGTGTGTGTGTGAGTGTGAGTGAATGAGAAACTGGGGTGTTAGGACAGCTTATGAAAGTGAGCTGGACCCAGGCTGGCCCTCCAGGAGGTGCTGGCAATTAACAAGAACTACTCACTGGAAAAGACTCTGATGCTGGGAGGGATTGGGGGCAGGAGGAGAAGGGGACTTCAGAGGATGAGATGGCTGGATGGCATCACTGACTCGATGGACGTGAGTCTGAGTGAACTCCGGGAGTTGGTGATGGACAGGGAGGCCTGGCATGCTGCGATTCGTGGGGTCGCAAAGAGTCGAACACGACTGAGCGACTGAACTGAACTCATCAACTTAATCCTGAAATATAAAATCTTGGCATTCTCAAGGCCACAGAGGGTAAACTTCCTTCTGAGGGGGTCTGAAGTCCAGGGAGTTGGGGCAAGGTCTCCATTTGGCCTGTGAGGACAAAGAAGTAAAGTGACTCAGCAGAGACCAGCTGAGAGCCAGGCAGCAGGGGAAACAGTGAATTCATTAAAGATACCTGATTTTCTCAGCTCCACACACCCGTAGGTTTGCAACAGATAATGAGATGATGATGATAATGAAAACGATGATTAACGTTAATGTAAAGCACAGTGGTATTTACCAGATATTGTTCTGAGCATTTTACTATATTAACTCATGTAATCCTTACAACTATCCTATGAGGTGGGTGATGTGGTTATCCCCATTTTACAGCAGGGAAAGTTGAGGCATAACTTGACAAGCTGACAAGCCTCAGAAGTGGCTGAGCAGAGACTGCAGCAGGTGATCCTGGGCCTTGTGTCAGAGCAAAATACCTCGCTACCATCCTGCTCCCCAGCCAGACACAGTGCCCCAGAGGCTTCTGATCCCAAGCCCAGGGTCTAGCTGACCCACTCCCACCCTCCTGCTTCATGAATTCACATTTAGACCACAAATTTCCCTCCAGTGCCTCATTCTCTGATGAGTGGGATGCTCTAATGCTTAAGTAACCACAGGCTACAGAGTCAGATGTACATAGGTTCAAATCCCAACTCAGCCACTTTCAAACTTAGCAGTGAAGGATAAGTGATGTTACCTTTCTCAGCCTCAATCACCCCATCTGCCAAAAGGACCTAATGATGTCTCACCCTGGAAATGGCTATGGGGACTGAGCAAGTCCTCCAGAGCTTGCCTGCACGTGGTGCATGTGGAGGAGAGAGAGTTGCTGTTTTTCTACTTGCCAAAGCTCGACCCCTCTGGCTCCTTCTCCACCAGCCCACCTTCCACCCCACACCAGCAGCCTGCTCACTGACCTTGCCAGAATTCAAAGCCGGGAGAAATTAAAAGCCCAGTGGGATCCCTTCAGATTCCACCAGCTTAGCAACTCAGGCAATTAAAGAATCTCTTAGATTTGAGTTCTGAGCAAATCGGATCTTTAAAAAAAAAAGTCCCAAACTCTAAACCCCACTAAAGAGCTAAGTCTGGTATCCCATGAAGCTATTTTTTAAAAGTCCTCTAAGCATTGGCATTATTAAGAGGTAAGAGCTCTGAGTACTTGCATCTTGGGGCTGCCCAATCCTCTCAGAGGACTCAAGGTCAAGGAAAATGTTAAAAATACAGGTTCCCCCAACAAATGCAACCTGAGGGACAGTCTCTGAACAACAAATGCTTCAAAATGTAAAAAAAAAAAAAAAAAAAAAGCTAAGGAACTGTTTCAGATTAAAAGGGACAAAAGAGAAATGACAACGTAAAAGCATTGCTTGATTCTGGATTATTTTTTAAATGAAGGGGGAGGGACAATTAGGGAAATCTGTCATGTACTGTGGATTAGATAATAGTGGAGCTAGTGGTAAAGAACCCACCTGCCAATGCAGGAGACACAGGAGATGCAGGTTCAGTCCCTGGGTGGGGAAGGAGAAGGGAGAAGGGAATGGAAACCCACTCCAGTATTCTTGCCTGGAGAATCCCATGGACAGAAGAGCCTTGTGGGTTACAGTCCATGGAGCCACAAAGAGTCAGACACCACTGAAGTGACTTAGCATGCATGCACATTGTATCAGTGCTAAATACCCTGAATTTTATCATTATGCTACAGTGACGCAAGAGAATTTCTTCCTTGTTCTTAGGAGATAAGCAGGGCTAAAGAGGAATCACATTTATAGCTTCTCAAATGATTCTGAAAAATAATATAGGTATTTATATATGGAAAGAGAGAAATGACTGAGCAAAGGATATGTGTGAATCCTTTGCACTGCCCCTGCAACTCTTCTGTAAGAGTGGAGTTATTTCAAAGGATTGGTGTCACATTCCTGCCTTCCTGGAGAGCCAAACTCCCTGGATCTTTGGAGGGACCCAGGAATCTTCATTCTAGCAACGTCTGTAGGGGATTCTGGCACACAGGAAGCCTGAGTGTAATCCCAGCTCTGAAGAATGCTGGGGTCTTCTTTCCCAATCAGAAGGCAGAGGGACAGCCCCTCCAGTTTTTACCTTCCTTTCCCCCACTTGTTACAGGCAACAATCAAGGAGCCACTAATGGCGGGTTTTGCAAACCAACAGCACAGGAGTTCCTCCAGATTTGTGTCAGAAGCAGAGCTTGCTCTGAGCCCCTAGCCCACTTATAATCACATGACTTAAAATACACTTTGTTAAAGACAACCTTCTGAGGAAGGGAGATGGAAGAAATTAAAAGAGAGTAAAGAAGAAGCCCCCAAGACAGGCTAAAGGGGCACCCTGGGGGACCAAGGGCTCCTGTGTGTTTTTTCCATCAGGGATCGTGATGACATCACTTGACCTTAATCCTCCTTAGTCATTTTCATCGGGGACACTGGCGGCAGCTGCCATTTATTAACACATGGGCGGCACCAACAGCTCAGCTCAGTGTTGGTGTTCAAATATGCCAGGGCACCGTCTCACCAAGACAGGGCTGCTTCTTACAAGCGGAGCCTCAGAAAAAGCAACTATATCCCAGAAGGCAATTAGGAGGAAAACAACTCGGGTGGAAGCACAGTCCAGACTACTGCTTTGATCAGGACCCACAGTAAGGAATGCATTTGCACCACAATCTGGTTCACTCTAACACACACACACACACAATGACAGACAAGAAATGCTCCATCCTCTTCCAGGAAGGCTCTATTGCAGAGTCTCCAGCTGTCAACCCCCTGGACTGAGTCCCTTGCTTCATCTTCATGGAGCAACTTTGCCCAAGGTCATATCTCTTTCCAGAGGCAGTTCATGTCCAATGAGGGGAAGATAAAAGCCTGGCCATCTTGCCCAACTCAGGACAATTCTGAAGCGCCTTTTAACTCCCAGATTTCTTATGGGGTTAGCCAAAGTCATTGCTAGACCTCCATCCCAGCTTGACCTCTCCCTCTGCCCACTCCTGCTTTTATCCCTTCCCTTCCACAGGGATTGATCTCACAGATACTTGTTCATAAAAACTTCCAAACACTAAATTCTGTCTCAAGGTATGCTTCCTTGGAGAACCAGACCTGGTTCTCATAATAAATCAAACCCACATAATTAAAACAAGAGTTCAGCAAAACCAATATTTATCTTTTCTCTGCCTTGTGCATTCCCATATAATCTATGTTACTTCACTTTTAAACATGTTGGTCATAATCCAATACATTGATTTGATGACGAAGCCATGCTTTGAAAACGCTAGTCTGAACTATGCTCATGAAGCATGAAGGATGATCAGTGTATCCTTGGGCTGTCCTTAGGGGTACGTAAAAGAATGCCTGACTGAACATGAATTGAGTAATAGAGGTTTACTTTTTATATATTAACAGGCTTGGCAATAGGTGGTTCCAGAGTTTGTTTATGACTCAACACCTTCCTCAAAGACCTAGGTTTTTTCCCATATTTCTTCTCCAGCATCTTTGACATGTTGGCCATGAACTCCTCATAGTCACAAGATGGCTGCCTTTGCTCCAGGCATCATGTCCTTATACAACCACCTTCAAATAAGAATAGGAAGCTTCGCTTCACAGCACATTTCTTTCAATTCAGGAAGAAAAAATTCTGCAGAAGCCCCAGAACCAGACTTCCCCTTATTTCTCATTAGTCAGAAGATTCCATTAGCAAAGACAAAACAGTGAATGAAGATTAGTAAACAACCAACAAGGACTGTCACAGCTCATGTCAGGTATGCTACTCAGCCCTTATTTCCTTCTAGGGTCCAATGTCAAAGACCCCGAGGTGGGACAGAGCCATTGATTTCTGGCAGATTCACAAGCAACTATACCACCATGCCAGACATCACTAGTTGATCACAGCAATCTTTCCCACTGAGCAGGAATGTGATGTCACAAGGTATTCCGACAAAATACTCCATGCACCCATTAGAATTAAAACCTGAGATTAAAATCTGATTCTTGCTCTGGCCTTTAGACCAGAGGACAACAATGGAAACTGATATGAGAGAAGATTAATCAGTTTTTGCTCTGTATTTTCAGGACACTCTCTGACTCACCCATACATCCTTCCCTCTTCACTTGGAATATTTCTTTCTTCCCTTGCCCTATCCAAATCCCACTTGCCCTTCAAAGAGGTCCAACTCAAGCCTGATTCCTCTAGGAAATCTCTCTGGGTATCCCAATCTTGTCTAAAATTATTCACTGAACCCACTGATCAATCTTAACATTACTCAAATGGGGAATAATCAGACATAGTGTGCCTGCAGATGTGATGCAGAGGAAGCATCCCTACAAAGTATCTTTGCCCAACTAATCAAGCTGAATCAAATCCAGCCTCGAGATTAACCACTTACATGCTCAGTCGCTCAGTCATGTCTGACTCTTTGCAACTCCATAGTCTGTAGCCTTCCAGGCCTTTCTGTCCATGGGCTTTTCCAAGCAAGAATACTGGAGCAGGTTGCCATTTCCTCTTCCAGGGAAGAGGGATCTCTTCCTGACTCAGGGATCAACCTGCATCTCCCGTGTCTCCTGCATTGGCAGGCTGATTCTTTACACTGTGCCATATGGGAAGCCCTAGAGATTAACCAACCACCAGTTTATAAAAAACATAGGAACTAACATTAAATGATACATGGGATATACTGATCTAGAATGTAATATAATGACACATGGGATAGAAAAATCTAGACTGTCAGAAAATAAAGAACCAATGACCTAGTGTCTTCAGCACATAAATGACATTTTGAAAAGGAGCAGAAAGTTTGTAGATTTGTATCAGCCACAATGATGTTATGTAGTAAACCACACTGAGACACAGTGGCTTAAAATAACAATGTACTATTTCTCATAGTTCTGTGGTCAGATGGGTGGTTCTTTCGGTCTGGCCTAGGCTCAGCTGATGTGGGCTGGGCTTGATCATGCATCTATGGTCAGCTAGCAGGTCAGCTGTGGACCAGCTGGTCAGGAATGGCCTCAGTCAGGAAAGTACCCCACCACACAGTTACCCCATAACAAGCTGCTTCAGTTTGCTCTCCTGATTGAAATAGGAATCTAAGAGAATAAATGGAATCGTGTGAGACATCCCAAGGCCCAGACTTGAAACCATCCAGCATCCCTTCTGTTGCATTCTTGACCAAAGCAAGACACATGATCAAACCCAGATTTCAGGATCAAGAAATAGACTCCACCACTCAATAGGAGAAGCTGCCAAGTCAGATTGCTAAGGCAGTGAATGTGGAGAGAAGCCATTTACTATAATCAATCCACTTCAGGATTAAAAAAGACATGCCAACCAAATGCAATGTATGCCCTTGTTCAGATCCATATTTACAGAAACCAACTGCAAAAACTCATTTTTGTAGTCATTAGGGAAAAACTGAACATAGGTTGAGTATTAAATGATAATATGGAATTGTTGGTTTTTAAAATGCAATAATGGTGTTGTGTGAATTTTTAACTGTCTTTATTGTTAGAAGTACATACTAAAGTATTTGTGGGTGAAATTTATTTTAAAATATTCTATCATAAAAAGGAAGCAGGGAGAATAGATGTACAAGAATAGCAAAAAGTTGATAGCTATCGAGGCTGGGTAATGCATACAAGGTGGGTTATATGACTATTCTCATTAAATTTATGTACATGTGTTAGAAATTTTCCATAATAAGAAATGTTTTTAAACTCTTCAGCTTTCTTTGCCTCATGTAGTTTTATACAGTGTGGTGATTATCCCTGGTGGTTCAAGAACATTAAAGAGAAAGTCTCAATTTGGTGTTTACCTGTCTTTAACACCTATCAAACATTCATTAATCTCTCTACAACAAAATATAAGCAGGTTTCGGGCTCTAGAGCCCTTGGCAGGAACCAGCTATAACAAGAATTTCATATCATGGTTTAATTTCCATTGCATTTATTTTTTACTATTACATTCTCTCTACTGCTGCTCTTCTATTTATGGATAATGACACGAAGCTCTCTTTTTAAATAAGTTAAGGCCATAAAGAGTGAATTTTAAGTGATTAAATCTATAATGATACAGATGATAAAAGATTATGGCTAAAACTGTGAAGGTGGGTGTCGTTAAGATCGGCTACCCTCTCTGGGCTTTTCTGGTGGCTCAGTGGTTAAAAAAAAAAATCTGCCTGTCAATGCAGGAGAATATGGGTTCGATTTCTGGGTCTGGAAGATCGCCTGGAGAAGGAAATGGCAACCCACTCCAGTATTCTTGCCTGGGAAATCCCATGAATAGAAGAGCCTGGCAAGCTACAGTCTGTGGGGACGCAAGAGTCAGACATGACTTAGCAACTAAACAACAGCAACAACCCCTTCTAGAAAACAATTTTAAACCCCACTGGCTTTACAAAATAAAGTTCTGTATCTGAAGTCACAACCCAATGCAGGGCCATGAGGGCCTCTGCTCCAGGAAGTCATTCAGGGACACAGGTTCCTTCCAGCTGCTGCTGCCGCTGCTGCTGCTAAGTCGCTTCAGTCGTGTCCGACTCTGTGCGACCCCATAGACAGCAGCCCACCAGGCTCCTCCGTCCCTGGGATTCTCCAGGCAAGAATACTGGAGTGGGTTGCCATTGCCTTCTCCAATGCATGAAAGTGAAAAGTGAAAGTGAAGTCGCTCAGTTGTGCCCGACTCTTAGCGACCCCATGGACTGCAGCCTACCAGGCTCCTCTGTCCATGGGATTTTCCAGGCAAGAGTACTGGAGTGGGGTGCCATTGCCTTCTCCGTCCTTCCAGCTAATGGCTCTGAAACCCTTCAGGCCTTGAAGTCCACCATCGGACCTGCTGCACTCAGCTGGCAGATTAGAGAAACAAGAGCCCGTCTGCAGTGTCACACGGAAGGATGTGGGGGCCAGGCCTGAACATACACACTTCACTTCAGCCCACATTCTGCTGGCTGGAATTTGTACCATGGTCCCACCTAGCTGCATGAGAGGTTGGAGATGTTGCCATAAGCTTGGGAAGAAGGAGGTTTGGTGAACATTGTGCATTACCTCTGCCACTGCTACTGCTGCTGCTGCTAGTTGCCTCAGTCGTGTCCGACTCTGTGCGACCCCATAGACGGCAGCCCACCAGGCTCCCCGTCCCTGAGATTCTCCAGGCAAGAACACTGGAGTGGGTTGCCATTTCCTTCTCCAGTGCATGAAAGTGAAAAGTGAAAGTGAAGTCGCTCAGTCGTGTCTGACTCTTAGCGACCCCATGGACTGCAGCCTACCAGGCTCCTCCGTCCATGGGATTTTCCAGGCAAGAGTACTGGAGTGGGGTGCCATTGCCTTCTCCAACAGTAGCCCTCAAAAAAATGATATTTGAGAAAAGCTATTTTAAAAACGGAGCTCCAATTCCTCAGGGTGCCCCACACAGGTCTTTATGATCCTTGCCTGTATCAGTCAGGGTTCAGTCAGAAAACCACTATGAAGAAAGGATTACAGGGATGAGACTGGGCATAATGGTGGGAGCTGGTGGAGGAATCTATTCAATGACCTTGTCCCTTAGATAAGTTGTCAAGGAGGAACCCTGGGTTTGAATAAGAGCAAGGACAAGGTAGAACCTGGGAGGATGAAGCTGGAGCCTCAGGAACTGAGAGGACTGATTGGCACTGGTGTCTATAGTGCCTGGGGCCCTGAGTTGATCTTCAGAGCATGAAAACATGGCTGATTTCACATCCATCTTCCAAAACTCACACAAATTTCTCTTGTGGCCCATGCTAACCCAGAATTATACAAGGAAGGTAATTTTGGAAAAGGAGTTCTAGCCCAGCTGGACACAGTATAAGCCACTTCATGGACCAGTGGGACACTTAGCCTCACCAGCCAGCACTGCCCAGCTCATACCTTCCACTCCAGCCATGATGACTACAGTTGACCAAGGAACAAAACAGGTTTGAACTATGAGGGTCCACGTACATGCAATTTTTTCCAATAAATATGTACTACAATGGCTACATGATCTGAGGTTGGTTGAATCTGCAGATGCAAAACCAGAAATTTGGAGGGTTGACTGTAAAGTTATAGGAAGATTTTTCAACTGTGTGTTGTAGAAGTGGACACCCCTAATATGTCTAGAAAAGGCAACTGTACTTGCCTTTTCTAGACATAGTCTAGACATTTTCTCACTTCACCCCTGCTGTTCCCTCTGCCTGGAATGTTCTTTCCCATCATTGTCTAGTGCTCACCTCTTCCTACGTCTTCAAGATCTGATCAAACGTCACTTCCTTTAGGAAGTACCCTGCAGTATCCAGGCAGAGGGGAAGATGGGTGGGCCCATAAATACAGAAGATTGTGCAAAAAGCCATGGGATCTTTCTCCATAAGCCTTGATATCTTCAGAAAAGCTGCTAAAATTCACTAAGGGGATTTCTTTTAAAAAACAGTGATGAGGCTAGGTTTCTTATCTGGGTTTGACTCAGGGGGGAAGCAAGAAAGCTCACATAGGGACTTCCCTGATGGTCCAGTACCTAAGACTCCACATTCCCAACACAGGGGGCCCAGGTTTAATATCTGGTCAGGGAAATAGAGCCCACATGCCACAATTAAGAGTTTGAGTTCACATGCCACATCTAAAAGAACCTGCATGCTGCAACTAAGACCCAAATAAGTGGGGCTTCCCTCATGGCTCACTCGCTAAAGAATCTGCCTGCAATGCAGGAGACTCAGGTTCGATTCCTGGGTCGGGAAGATCCCCTAGATGAGGAAATGGCAACCCACTCTAATATTCTTGCCTGGAGAACCCCATGGACAGAGGAGCCTGGCAGGCTACAGTCCATGGGGTCCCAAGAGTCAGACACGACTGAGTGACTTTCACTTTCACTTTCCAATTAACAAAAAGTGGGGGGAAAACAAAAAAGAGAAGTTAATTAAAAAAAAAAAAAAAGCTCACATAGACACAAGAGCCCTGAGACAGGGAGTAGCTCAGGGAAGAGAGAAGCATTAGGAACGGACGGAAACTTTGGGGACACTTGAGACTGCCTTCGGGGCTGTGACCTGTTTCACCGAATCTCCAAAGGGTCATGAGCAACATATTATGCAGCTGTGGTAGACTGGATTATCCTTCTCAAGTCTTCAGCCCCTCCCCCATATGACCTTGAAGGGCTTGAGAGTGAGGCAAGTATATTTCCCTGTCCTGTGGATATTGTACTTGGACTTGACCGTAGGATATTTTTTTCAGCCAACAGAATGTGGGCAGAAGTGATGTGCTAGTTCTGAGCCAAGCTGTAAGGAAACCTTCCATGTATCTGCTCACCTCCTTGTGCTTCAGCTATTCACCATGAAAGGAACATACCTGAGCTGTTGCAGAGCCAAAGAGGGTGAAAGACACATAGAAGAAGCATGTGGAATATGCTGGAACTCATCAGCAACCAGAGGCCAAGCCCCAGATGATTCCAGCAGAGCTACAGTTCACTCTATACTAATAAACAAGAAAATAGATGTTTGTGGTTGGCTTTTAACAACTAAATTGAAACATGATTCACATACCGTAAAATTCACCCATTCAAATAATACTATCCAATTTTTTTTGGCAGATTCATGCAGCCATCACTATAATCAATTTTAGAACATTTTCATCACCCCAAAAGAAAATTGCATATTCAATACATTAGCAGTCTTTTCCCATTTCTCTGTTCACTGTTATACGGCGTTATTGTAGTGACAGCTGACATATATATATATACACACACACACACACACAAGATATTAGAAATGCATCCAATGTTAGCAAGCTCAAATTTCACATTCTTCTTAATAGAAATCCAGGATAAGAAAGGTTTGTGTGCACACATCTACACAGAATTCCCTATACACATTCACACAATCCTATACATGCTTAGACACACATCCACTTCTACAAACGTTTCACACACCCACAGTCAGACACAGACTCACACTCATGTTTAGTGATACAAAGATTCATATATAGACTCATCCATACACATTCACAATTACATACTTGTAGACATACACACTCACACAGCAATTTCCCAACCCTGTCATTTAAATAACTCATGACATTTTTTCTATATCTACATATCACATATGCTTTTATTTCCTTATTTTTTTCCTTTGAATGACTCACATTTTTATTTAAATAAACTGGTTTTTAAAAGAAAGTGCTATAAATGGAGGGTCCTCATCTTTCCCATTAGCTCTTGACCTTTCTTTCCACCAAACCCAAGCATATCTACTATAAGTGGAAGAGGGGACTGGGTGTCACCACCTTCAGGAAGCCCCTGACCACGCAGTTCACATATCTTGCACTTAGAAAGACCTCCTGCTTACTTTAGTGCTCTACTCTCAGCATCTTGGAATTCTTAATACTGTATTAACTATAATTATAATGCATTTTCATTTTGCCTTGGAAAACACAAAGTCTGTAGCCTCTTCTGCCCTTGAGCACACAGAATATCCCAGCCTCGGAGACATTCAGGGCTCCCTCCATTGGAGAAGCTGACCCAGGGCAGGTCACATGTCACACAGCCCGGACCTTGGAGTGCCAACAGGTGGAAGTTCGAATCTCAGCCCTATTTACCAGCTGGGTAACCTTGGGCAGGTTACCTACCCTGACAGAGCACCCAGGACAAGAGTACAAATGGAGGCCCACAGGCCTTGTGTCTAAAAGTCTTCATGGTAAAAATCAAGCTCACAAATTTGTCAAATAAAACATGTTCTAACCTCTTATTTTAAAAAATATATGTTCATTAAAATAGTCAAAATATACATGTAAAGCTATGTTTTTTATATGTCTGAAAATTGGCAAAATATCAAAGACAATGGAACTAAATTATGTTGTATTGATGTAACAGTGATATCTAAATGAGAAACTTTTAAAAAGTATAATTAAGAAATTTCTATGTATTTATTCCATAAAATTTGTTTTTCTTGCCTTCATTTTAGCAAAATCACTCACACTGGTTTTTTTCTTTTTCTGGCCATGCCACTGAGCATGCAGGATCTTAGTTCCCCAGCTGGGGATCAAGCCTAGGCCCCTTGCAGCGGAAGTGTAGAGTCTTAACCACTGGACCACCAGGGAAGTCCTTCACCCTGTTGTTATAATCAAGATTTTTATGTAATTGTGTGCTATTGGCAGTAATGACCTGAAGGAATAAAAAATAAATTGAAGTTACAGATCAAAGGACACAAAACTTGAATACATTTTCATAAAATGTGTAAATTAAAATTTTTTAAATTAGAAAATTAAAAATATTTTAGATATTTTCTGAAGTTATTCTTCTAGAATATTTTACTTATGTTTTTTCTTTTAAAATTAAATACTTTAATTATCTTTTAAAATCAAAAGGCAAAATACAAATGACACAATTAAAGTAACATTTTAAGATAAACTGCTTTAATAAAGCTAGAGATGTTAATTTTTAAATTTAATTCCAATAAATATTAAAAAATAAGTGCTTGCTTTGGCAGCACATATACTAAAATTGGAATAATACAGAGAAGATTAGCATGGCCCCTGCACAAGGATGACACACAAATTCATGAAGCATTCCATATTTTTGTAAAGTAATTAGCCTTCAATTAAAATAAATCAATTAATTAAAAATAAGTAAATGGGAAGGAAATCTGAAAAAGAGGGGATATATGTATACATATAGCTGATTCACTTTGCTGCAGCAGAAACTCACACAACACTGTAGAGCAACTAAACACCAACAAAAATGAATTAAAAAAAGAAGCAGCAAAAAATAAAACTGCTAACAATCCTAGAATCCAAATGTCTTATAGTTAATGTAAAGAAACATAGCACACTTCATGCATTTTACATCTAGATCTATGTATATTCAAGTTTAAGAGTGATGTGAATCTTTAATATTTCAAAATGATCCTCTGCTGCTGTGTTAGTTACATATTGCTATATACCAAATTACCATAAATTTAGAAGTTTAAAACAAGACAGATTTATTATCTCACAATTTCTATGGTCGAGTCCAGACTCAGGGACTTCCCTGGCAGTCCAATGGTTGAGATCCCAGTGCAGGGGGCACAGATTGATGCCTGGTCAGGGAAGTAAAATCGCGCACGAAAAAAAAAGAATCCAGATTCAGTTCACCTCTTATTAAACTGCAGTAAAGATGTCAGTCAGGGCTGGGGTCTCAGCTGAGATTCAGATGGGGAAGGAACTACTTCCAAATTCATGTGGTGGTTCAGGACTCAATTCTTTATGGGCTGCCAGACTGAGAAGAGAATCTCAGCTCCTTCCTGGCTGTTGGCTGGAGACCATCCTGTTTCTTGCCATGTGAGTCTCTCCATATGGCTTACCTCATGAAAGCCAGCAAAGAAGAGTCAACAGGGAGAGTCAGCAAGCAAGACAGTAGTTACATCTTATGCAAGGTAATCACAGATATGAAATCCTATCAGCCTGGCTGTATTCTATTGGTTAAAAGCAAGCCACAGATTCTGTCTACTCAAGAGGAGAGAAGATGACACAGGAGTGTGAATGCCAGAAGGTGAGAATTAGGTGGGGGGAGCAGGGGCTGGCATCTTAGACTCTGTACCCCATAATGGCCATGCACCTTGCTTGCAAAGATTGTACTAATGTGTGAGTACATTCAGAACCACAAACTGGAATGCAAGGAGAAGCCTGAGAGTTCCTTATGCATTTATGCTATCAAAGAGGAAGGATTCAGCAAGATAATATAGTATATTGAGTTGGCCCAAAAGTTCATTTGGATTTTTCCCCTAAGATATTCTGGAGGGACTTCCTTTGTGGTCCAGTGGTTAAGACTTCACCTTCCAATGCAAGGGGTGCTGTTTTGATCCCTGGCTTGGGGAGCTAAGATCCCTCATGCCTCACAGCCACCCCCACCCCCAAAGAAGCAGAAGCAATACTGTAACAAATTCAATACTTTAAAAAAAGATGTTCTGGAAAAATTTGAGGGAACTTTTTGGCCAGCCCAATATTTGCTCTTATCGGAATGCTTCCAATTTTCAAATTATCCCTCCACTAGAACCAGAACTAGAATGTTCATCTCCAATGCTGACAGCAGCACTACCCATGAACCTTTCTTGCATTCAGACACAACTGTTATTTTAAAGTCTAAGAAATGGGGAGATGTGCTGAATGATGTTAATCAGGAAAGAGTACGTTTAGGACTACAGGTTGCTCTGTGACAGCCCTGGATGCCAAGTGACAGACATCTCCATGTGCTTTTAATAAATTCTTTCTTTCTTTGTGCATTGTTGTTTGTTGTTCAATTGCTAAATCGTGTCCAACTCTTTGTGACCGCATGGATGTAGCACCAGCCTCCTCTGTTCTCCACTATCTCCAACGGTCTGCTCAAATTCATGTTCAAGCATTTTTTACCCATGCTTATGATATCTGAGAATGCTTGAGCATCCTAACATGGCAGCTGATTCCCTCAAAAAAAATAATCCATGAAAGAGAGCAAGAGCACAAGGTAGAAGCCATATCTTTTATGACCTAGTTTTAGAATTCACACACCATCATTTTTGCAATAATCTTCTAGTTACACAGGTTATTCCTATTCAATGTGGGAGAGATCTGTACAAGGGTATCTGCGGTAGGCAGAATCCTAAAATCGCCCCCAAGACTCCTACTTCCGGGTGTATGTGCCCAGCAGAATCTTCCCTCCCTTGGGTGTGAGTGAGATTTGTGAGTATAATGGGCTGTCACTCTCATGGTTATGTGATGCTATCTGGCAGAAGAGATTTTGCAGATGTAGTTAAGGCCCCTAATCAGTTGACTCTGAGTTAATCAAAAGGGAAAATATCCTGAGTGGCCTGAACTAATCAGGTAAGCCCTGAAAAGAGATCAAGAAAATTTAAAGCAAAAAAGAAAACAAAAGGCAAAAAAGATTTCTCTTGCTGGCTTTGAAGTAAATAACTATGTACAAACTGCCTATGGAGAAGGCCATTTAGCAAAGAGCCAAGAACACCCTCTAGGAGCTAATAGTGTTGCCCAGTCAACAGCTAGCAAGAATATGAGCACCTCCATTAGACAACCAGAGGGAAATAAATTCTGCCAATGACCCAAGAACTCAGAAGAGGACTCTGAGCCTGAGATGAGATCACAGCCCCATTGACACCCGATTTCAGCTTTGGGAAGCCCTGAAAACAGATCTTCTGATCTACAGAAACTGTGAGAATAAACAAGTGCGGTTTTAAGCTGCTAAATTTATGGTAATTCGTTACACAGCAGTAGAAAATGGATACCAGTGTGAGTATCAGAAGGCAAAATTACTGGGGGCCATCTTGAGACTGGCTACTAGAACCTGATACTGTTAGATTTTTAATTTTTGTTTTTCTTGTTAGTGTCAGTCCACTTATCTTCCCTCTCATATGTATACCTTCTTTACACTTCACTCACTCACTCAACTTCTCCTCCCTTGATTCCTTCATTCCACAACAATTCCTGATCCCCTACTTTATTCTCACACAGTGGGTTACTGGGGACACAGAAGCGAGTCACGTGTGTTTCCTGACCTTCCAGAGTTCTAGTTTGGAGCAGGAACATTCCATGGTATTCCTCAGTCTCCTTAAAGCTACTCCCAACATAAGCCGTACATGGTTCAGACCCCAGGAGTTTTCAGAAACCTGTTTCAGCACATTGATCCATCACCAAACCACAAATTTAACCCCCAAAGCATTGAAGTACAGCAGATGCTGCTGAAGTTTCCAAGTAGAGACCAAGGATGGTATTATATCATTCGCATGCATGTGCAATAAGTTGCTTCAGTTCAGTTCAGTTCAGTTCAGTCGCTCAGTCGTGTCCGACTCTTTGCGACCCCATGAATCGCAGCACGCCAGGCCTCCCTGTCCATCACCAATTCCCTGAGTTCACTCAGACTCATGTCCATCGAGTCAGTGATGCCACCCAGCCATCTCATCCTCTGTCATCCCCTCCTCCTCTTTCCCCCAATCCCTCCCAGCATCAGAGTCTTTTCCAATGAGTCAACTCTTCGCATAAGGTGGCCAAAGTACTGGAGTTTCAGCTTTAGCATCATTCCTTCCAAAGAAATCCCAGGGCTGATCTCCTTCAGAAAGGACTGGTTGGATCTCCTTGCAGTCCAAGGGACTCTCAAGAGTCTTCTCCAACACCACAGTTCAAAAGCATCAATTCTTTGGCGCTCAGCCTTCTTCACAGTCCAGCTCTCACATCCATACATGACCACAGGAAAAACCATAGCCCTGACTAGACGGACCTTTGTTGGCAAAGTAATGTCTCTGCTTTTGAATATGCTATCTAAGTTGGTCATAACTTTCCTTCCAAGGAGTAAGCGTCTTTTAATTTCATGGCTGCAGTCACCATCTGCAGTGATTTTGGAGTGATTAAGTTGCTTCAGTCATGTCTAATTCTTTGTGACCCTATGGACTGTAGCTTGTCAGGCTCCTCTGTCCACAGGATTCTCCAGGCAAGAATACTGGGGTGGGTCGCCGTGCCCTCCTCCAGAGAATCTTCTGACCCAGGGATTGAACCTGCATCTCTTACATCTCCTGCACTGGCCGGCAGGTTCTTTACCACTAGCTCCACCTGGGCAGCTCACTATATCACATATTACAAGCCAAATGTTATCAAATTTTGTATTAAACTTCTCTGTCCTTATGCTCTATGATTCAGAACATCTTCTCCCAATCCTTCCCTGCTAAATATCTTTATTCTTCTGATAAGTTCTTTTTTGTTTTCATATTCCACTTGGCAAAACAAAAGCTTCATGAGCAACTCAATCAATGCAGACATGGGTGAATGAGGGGTTTGCTTCCCTGATTCTGCAGGCAGCTCTACCCTAGCCCTTGTGACCGTAGACGAGGTACACTCTGTTTCAATTGCCTGGCCTGCATTCTGGTAAAGTCCCCAAGGGAAGAATGGAGGCTCCCTGGGGACCCCAATCAGGATTTTGAAGTTCTTGGAGGAAGGTGTTAGGTAAATAGCAATTCCAGGTAATGCTGTCTAGGGCCTTCAGATTGACGGCGCCGGAGCAGATCAAAGGCCGTGTGGACAGCACCTAAGATCCAGCTTCCAGAAAACTGCAGTGACCCCAGCCAGGGCTTCTCAGGGTCCCTCTGGGTTTGAGACTGAGTAGCTGAATGTCCTAGTCATCATTCTGGAAGGCAGTCCCCCACCCTGGTAACATGCATCCTCATCATCCTCCCATCTCCTGACGAGGGTTCTGTCTTCACTTGCTCCTCACACACTCTCACCCAGACCTGTGGCTTGAATACCCTCCTTATGATGGATGACTCATCAGTCTCCTGCTCTGCCTTCTCCCCTGAGTCCCAGACTCATTATACAGCTGCTAACTGATACATCCACTGGGATGTCTAATGGGCATAGCAAACTTCCTGTGTCTAAAATGGATCTCTACTTCATCCTCCTCTCTCCCCAACAGCCCTGGGGGACATCAACTCCTCCTCCATCTCAATAAACAGTTCCATCATCACCCACCCACTTGCTCAAGCCAGAAACCAAGGAATTATCTTCGATTCTTCTCTTTCTCCCATCACCCGACTATAACTCATTAGCAAATTTTGTTGACTTTCCTTACTAGATGTATCCCCAGTATATTTTCTTATCTATGTCTGCATGACTCCCACCCTAATGGTCTGTGTCACTGCCATCTCAGGCCAGGGACCACAGTCGCCTTCTCACCATGCTCCCTGCTTCCTCTCCTGCAACCTCACAGTCTATTCTTCACATAGTAACCTGAGAAAACATTACTTCCCTACTTAAGTTCTGACAAAACCCTGTATGATCTGGCCCCTGCCTGGATCTTGAACTTCAGCTTCTCCCACACCCCCTTGTACTCTGCTCTAGCCATACTAGCATTTGTTCTGATCACTGAACACATCAAGCTTGATCCAATCTCAGGGCCTTTGCACATGCTGTTTTCTCTGCCTGGAATCCTCTCCTCCCTGCCTTTCTTGCCATTCAGATCTCAGTCCAAAGGTCACCTCCACACACCCTGTCCTGTCCTTATGTACAGCTGGCCCACTTCATCAACCCTGGCTTGCCTTCCTCATTTTGTCATCTTTCCTCCATAGTTCCTATTACTACCCAACTCTCTTACTTTTGCTTGTTTGATTGTCTTCCCCCTCGAACTTTACTCCAAGAAGGCTCTCTGGTTCACTGCTCCATCTCCAGCCCCTAGTCCAGTGACTGAAAAACAGGACCTGCTCAGGAAATTTCTCTCAGATTCACTCATTCATTCAGTCAGCACATATTTATTGAGTGCTTACTGCTTAATGACTTGGGGAGCCCCAGCATACAAGGTGAACCAAGATATCTGGTGTTGATGGGTTCCAATTCAGACTTCACCATTACCTAGCTCCAACCTTTCCTAACCAAGCCTGTTTCCTCATCCATAAAGTGGAATACAGGGTAGGACTATTATGGACTAACTTGTAAAAGCCTACCAGACAACCTGGCATACCGCAGGTACTCATTAAATGAGTGCTTTCATCCCATGACCAAGGGTGGCTCTGTCTGCTAGAAAATGTGGATGCAAGCCGGGGGTGGGGTGGCGCTGAGACAGCTGTGGAACAGCTGGATGCCCTCATGGGAGAGAAATCAAGAACAGATGTGGGCGGGAGGACCCTCAGGCCAAATGCTGACCCACTTGGCCACAGGAACAAGGGAGACAGGACCATAAACAAGCCAAGAGAGCTTATGAAAATAACAGAGAGAACGGGAACAGCCTCAGGGCCACAAGACCTCTTCCAGGGGCCTTCCAGCTCCAGCCTCTGAGACTTCAGGTCAGGCCAAAAAATTTCTCCAGGTCTCAGAGCCCTGCCTCCCACCCGGTCAACCTAGGTGTCTGCTGGCCAGGGGCAGAGAGAAGTCTGGCAGGGACTAAAAGATATCAGGCTCCTAGGCAAGATTTGAAAACAAAAGTTGTCTTTCCCTTCAATAGAAAGCTGTGCAGTCACAATAAAGGATGAGGATGCTCCTTGTCTCTTAGAATGGTCTCTAAGAGATATTGTTGAGTATGAAAAGATGAATTTTTAAAGGATTTTTAAAAAAATACGTACATGTGTCTGCTCATATATCTAGTCACTATCTCTGGAAGGATGCTGATGGTTCCTGAGGTTATTGATTGGGACCTCCCTGGTGGTCCAGGGGCTGACTCCACTCTCTCAATGCAGGGGGCCTGGGTTCAAACGCTGGTCAGGGAACTAGATCCCACATGCCACAACTAAAGATCCCACATGCCATAATTAAGACCCGACACAGCCAAATAAATAGAAGTTAGTGGTAATCGTTTTCTCTCCAGAATGGAAATGAGGGCTTGAGGGGTGTGAAGGAAGGAAATCTTTTCACTATAATGTCCTTTGCCTCTTTTGAATGTTGAGTTACTTGAATACTGAATCTACTCAAAAATAAATGCTTAATATTTGAGAAGGAAAATGATTTACCCCTCCTCTTCCATCAAAGGGAATAAAGGATACCATACTTTTTCCAGAATGATCTATCTAAAAACTAAAGCCAGTTCCATTGTTCCTCTTTATAACCCTTCTCTAAATCCCTTCAATGACACATAGTTAAATATATTGTACAACCTCAAAATAAGAACATTTGTTGAATGAGTGAGTAAATGAATAAATGCATGAATAAACCAAAGCTTTCTCCCTTGATCTTTATGTATTGATACAGAAAAATGTCCACATTAAGCAAAAAAAGAATATCACAGAATATTTAGTCAAGAACGATCCTATTTTTGATAATTATACATAAATGAATTCTACTGCAGATTGTAGTCATATTTATATAAATTATTATATATGTCTGTGCTATAAGTACATACATATTTATATATACATAAAATTATATTGCATATTAGCATATTCATTTATATATCATATACATTAGTATATACACATGTATGTATAGTTATTAGCCAATAAACAGAAAAAATCTAGAAAGACTCCAAATTTGCTATATCTTGATCTTAGTGATGATCAGTATGAAGATGGGTAAAAACTCACTAATCTGTACTTAAGAATTGTACATATTCCTGTATATAGCTATATCTCAATTTTTAAAAGGAAAAAAAAGACATATGCCCAAATATTATTAGATATTTTCTCCTGGAATGGTTGGGATTATGCAGGCTTTGATTTCTAACATATATCTGAATATTTTACAGCAAGCACACAATTATAAATCTTTTAAAAATATATATACCTTTAAATTCGTATTTTATTTCCAACTCTTTAGTTTAGCACACAAAGCCTTTCCCTTCTTTAACCGCCTCCGCCCTTCCTTCCAGCCACATCAAACTGCTTCTGCTCCCCAGTGCGTCATTCTGTTTCTCACCTTCAGGACTTTACTTTCCTGTTCTCTCTTCCTGAGATGCCCTCTCCCACTTCCTCAACTCCTCCCACCTACCTACCTAAGTTCTTCTAGTCATTTACGTCTCAACTGAAATGTCACTTCCTCCAGGATGCCTCCCTTGACCTCTCCAGGCTGGGTCAAAGGCTCTAGAGACACTTCAGAGTTGACTCTGTTGGTCTTGACTCACCTGTCCATCTCACTCATCCAACCATGAGCTCCTTGAGGCAGAGACTGGAGTGATGTGGCCACAACCCCAGGGTGCCTTGGCACACAATTTGAAAAATGCTGCTCTAAACCATAAACTAAGAGACAGAGGCCAAAGCTGCTCAAGTGGCAGTGGAAAGGGTTTGGTGTTTCCATGCTGGCTGAAGCACACTGACAAACATTCAGAGAAAACCTATTTGCAAAGAGAAGAAACAGAATTAGAATATAGAAAAGAAGCTAAAAGGCCCCACCAGGAGCAAAACAAGAAAGGGCAACCACCTGATGCAGTATTGCCTATAATTGGATTCTATCATCTCACCCCAGAATTCATGTCTGACATTGAACTCCTCATGTGTTGCCCTAAACCAGTTCCTTCCACGGTCTAACCTGCACTCAGGGATGGTGGCAGCTCCATCCTTTTAACTGCTCAGGCCAAAACTTTGCATCATCCTTGATGTTCTCGTTCTTTCAAATGCCAAATCCTATTAGTTAGCAAATTCTGTCATCGTTTGCCTCCAACAGATGTCCAGAACTTGAGCATTTCTCCCCATCTCCATGCTACTGGCCCAGCCACCATCACCTCTCACCCACACTAGGCCACAGCCACCTCACTGGTACCTCTGCTTCTACCTGGTCTGTTCTCAACTCAGTAGCCAAAGGGAACCTCTTATAATGTAAGTCTGTTTTGGACTCTGAACTCTAAGGGTCCCCATCTTGCTGCTACTGCTGCTGCTGCTGCTAGGTCACTTCAGTCGTGTCCGACTCTGTGCGACCCCATAGACGGCAGCCCACCAGGCTCCCCCGTCCTTGGGATTCTCCAGGCAAGAATACTGGAGTGGGTTGCCATTTCCTTCTCCAATGCATGAAAGTGAAAAGTGAAAGTGAAGTCGCTGAGTCGTGTCCGACTCTTAGTGACCCCATGGACTGCAGCCTATGAGGCTCCTCCATCCATGGGATTTTCCAGGCAAGAGTACTGGAGTGGAGTGCCATTGCCTTCTCCGCCATCTTGCTCAGAGCCAAAGCCAAAGCCCTTAACATTGCCATGAGGCCCCCTGACCACAAAACCCGTTGCTCTGGCTCTTCACGCACAACAGCTTCCTCATTGTTCCTCAGACATGCCAGGCACAGTCCTGTCTCTGAATCTTTGCATTGGCTCTTCTCACTGCCTGAAATATAGTTCCTCAGATTACCTGATAACTGGCTCCCTTACTTCCCTCAGTCATGGTTCAAATGTCACTTGCCAGCACGCTTATAAAACAGAAACAGCGCCTGCCTCCTCCTACCACTCTCGGACCCCTCTCTTTTGGGAGGAATCACTGACTCAGTGCGCTCATGTACAAAAAAATATATTTAAAGAATTAATTCCATTTATGACCAAATATTTACTGAGCATGTACTATGTCCCAGAATTGAATTAGGCAGTGAGGACAGTTTAAAGCTGCCTTCCTCAAATGACCCAAAACTGGTGTCTTGAACCACATTCCCCAGATAACTAACTATGCTTCCTCTTGTTCCTTTAATGTTATGCTATGCTATGCTAAGTCACTTCAGTCGTGTCCGACTCTGTGCGACCCCATAGATGGGCAGCCCACCAGGCTCCCCGTCCCTGGGATTCTCCAGGCAAGAACACTGGAGTGGGTTGCCATTTCCTTGTCCAATGCATGAAAGTGAAAAGTGAACATGAAGTCGCTCAGTTGTGTCCCACTCTTAGTGACCCCATGGACCGCAGCCTACTGGCTCCTCCGTCCATGGGATTTTCCAAGCAAGAGTACTGGAGTGGGGTGCCATTGCCTTCTCCGTGTTCCTTTAATAGGGAACTATAATTTTGGAGGTACTTAAAACCCATTGTAAATCCTGAGGTAGGCTCCCTGGGAAGTCCCAACATAGGTACAGTCATCAGCTGGGAATCTTAGGCCTGGCTCAGCTGTTACCCTCCCCTACCCTGCAAATCTAGCTACCAGTCTGGACTGCTGTGACAAGGTTGGCCCAGGAAGAAATTCAGCTCCTTCAGTCTGTGGGCTGCCACGGAAATCCCAGGGACTGTGGGCTGCCAGGGCCATGAGCAAGAACGTAGGACAGGCTATGGAGGCAACTTGATTTCTTTTTACTTTTTTCCTTCCTTTTTTCTTCTTTTCTGGTGTGAAGGCTCCTTCACACCCTCCCTCAAGTCAGGATTTCCTCACACCCTCCCTCAGTCAGAGCTCCTCATACCCGCCCTCAATCAGGGCTCCCTCACACTCTCCTTCAGCCAGGACTCCTCACACCCACCCTCCCTCAGTCAGAGCTCGTCACCCGGGGCTCCCTCACACCCTCCCTCACCCAGGGCTCCTCAGTCTTCCTTCACCTTTAATATATATATATAAATTTAGTTAGTCATTTTGGGTTGCGTTGGGTCTTAGTTGCCCGCAGGGGCTCTTCCTCGGGCTATTTGCAGGACACGCGTTCAATAGTTGTGGCACCGCAGGCTCAGTGAGTGTGATGTGTGCGCATGTGCAGTGCGGTCTTAGTTGCCCCGCGGTGTGTGCGATCTTCGTTCCCGAACCTGGAATAGAACCCGAGTACCCTGAATGGGAAGGCAGATTCTTAACCAGGGCTTTCCTGTGGATGGTGACGAATCTGCCAACAATGCAGGAGACCTGGGTTTGATCCCTAGGTAGGGAAGATCCCCTGGAGAAGAGACTGTCAACCCACTCCAGTATTCTTGCCTGGGGAATTCCGGTCCCATCATTTCATGAGAAATAGATGGGGAAACAGTGGAAACAGTGTCAGACTTTATTTTTCTGGGCTCCAAAATCACTGCAGATGGTGATTGCAGCCATGAAATTAAAAGACGCTTACTCCTTGGAAGGAAAGTTATGACCAACCTAGATAGCATATTCAAAAGCAGAGACATTACTTTGCCAACAAAGGTTCATCTAGTCAAGGCTATGGTTTTTCCTGTGGTAATGTATGGATATGAGAGTTGGACTGTGAAGAAGGCTGAGCACCGAAGAATTGATGCTTTTGAACTGTGGTGTTGGAGAAGACTCTTGAGAGTCCCTTGGACTGCAAGGAGATCCAACCAGTCCATTCTGAAGGAGATCAGCCCTGGGATTTCTTTGGAAGGAATGATGCTAAAGCTGAAACTCCAGTACTTTGGCCACCTCATGCGAAGAGTTGACTCACTGGAAAAGACTCTGATGCTGGGAGGGATTGGGGGCAAGAGGAGAAGGGGACGACAGAGGATGAGATGGCTGGATGGCATCAACATCACTGACTCTATGGACGTGAGTCTCGGTGAACTCCGGGAGTTGGTGATGGACAGGGAGGCCTGGCGTGCTGCAATTCACGGGGTCGCAAAGAGTCGGACACGACTGAGCGACTGATCTGATCTGATCTGAGGAGCCTGGAGGGCTATAGTCCAAGGGGTCGCAAAGACTCGGACACGACTAAGCGACTAACACACACAGAGAGACCACCAGGAAGTCCCCTCCCTCACCGTTTCCTAACTTTAAATGTACTCAGACATATGGTTTTCGGGTTTCCCCTTGTACTCTTATCCCAGACTGTGCCAGTGTTCCAGGCAAGGACTGGATTCTGGTAAAGAAATGGCAAATGTATGGCAAACGCCATCTGGACTGCCCCCCCCTGACGGTGGCAGACGTCAGTAATAGATTACAGCGTTCTTTCTCCCTGAAACCTGGCCTCAGAACGGCTTTTTACACAGCCCTATGGGAAGCCACTATATGAGAGGTGCAAGGGGATTTCCTTCCCTGTTCTAAAACTTTCCACATGGCAGTCTGCTCTGCACCCCACAGCACTCATCAAGTCTCATTCTTCTCTGGAAACTTTCTTTTTTCTCTTGTTAAGAAGAAACTGCAGATGCTAGATGTTTGTGGAAAGTAGATAAACCCTCAAATTCTGATTTTGGTGCTCCTAAGAACGTTCTGATGTTGTTAAGAGAAAAGAAAAAAATTAATAAAATAATTCCCCTTTGGGAGAGCAATTATTTATATCAAAAACATTTTTAATGCCCACTCTTTCCTCTGAAAAGATTAATATTTTGCAGTAAATCCTAACACAACACACTCTGACTCCCAGCATTTTTTGGCAGAACAGAAAATCCTGATGGCTCTTTTTGTTTGAAGGGTTTATTTTCTTTCCCTGCATGGATCTCAGTTTCTTTGCCTTATTCTGTTTCTCTCCCGTTCTCAGTCTCTTTATCTTCCCAGCTCTCTGTGTGTATTTGTCTCTCTCAGTCTCAATCTCCCTCTCTTTACCTTTGTCCCCCTCTTTCCCAGTGGACTGACAGCCCATCTCTATGGGAACCTGTCTCTTTGAGTATTCCTCGTGTACACATGCATGCGTTTGTCCATGTTTCCTCCTCTCCATCTCTGTATGTGGACTTCTTGCTTTCAGTCTGTCAATTTCTCCATCTTACTCTGTGTGTTTGTGTCAGGCCTTCTCTACCTGAGTCTATCTTATCTATCGTTCTACCACTGCCTTTGTTTGTGTCTCTGTCTCTATATGAATTTCTCTTTCTCCATCACTCTCTCTGTTTCTCTCTCTCCATCTCCTTATTTGAGCTTCCTCTTCCTTTTCCTCTCTTCTCCCACTACCCATCTATCTGTCCATCTGTCTCTCTTTCTGTCTTTGTATGTTTGTGTCTGTCTCTAAGCAAATCTCTGTCTCTCTCTCTCTCTCTCTGCTTTTTCCTCTCACCCACGCCTTGCCTCCAGTCCACCCTCAAAGTCTCTGTTTGTCTTTGTCCTTCAATTTCCCTCTCTCTCTCTCTGTGCTTTTTCCTCTCACCAACGCTTTGCCTCCAATCCACCCATTTCTCTTTTTCTCCTTCCCCCTTTCATCTAGAGCCCTGAGCTTGGGTGCAGACAGCAAGACGGTGAATATAAACTGAAAAGTCACCCAGAGGTTTCCAGGCCACCAGACGCACACCATATTTAGACAGAACAGCTGGATAATTTAACGACTTCCTTGTTTTCCCCGGAACGTGGGCCGCCAGGGCGTTTCAGACAGTGAGACTGTGTGAGGACACAAGTGTACACACCGCGTGTTCCCTTTGGGACCTTGTGCACACGTCACCATTCTCTAAAAGTTCCCACTCATATCCTTTAGTGTAATCCGAGTCATATTTCTTTCCCCACAACGTCCCTCTTTTTCCTCTTCCTGTGCCATCTGGCTTAGAGACCTGGAGCTGTTTAAGCATCTCAGAGACCTCCCACCTCCATCCTGTGATCCTCATCATGATCTTGTGAGTGACGTGTCTGGAAAGAGAAAAGAAAATGAGGTAGGAAGATCTAGAGGAAGACCTAAGGAGAAAGCTCGAAAGAAAACCCTCAAAGGCAGAGGGCACTGTGTTATTCTTGGTTCCATTTTAGATGAAAAAGTGGGTAGGCCAACTCTGTAGCCCCAAAGTTCATCAGAACCACTTCTCTAACCAGAACTGTTAGCTCCCAGCAAGCAACTCAACACCTAGCGTCACAGTCCAGCAAAGCAGGAGCAGACCTTACTGAGGCAGGAGGTGCAGTGGGCATCGGCCCAGGTCTGCCTGCACACGGCTCTGCTGGAACACAGAAGCTGTGTGGCCTTGGGCAAGCTGCTACAGTTCTGTAAGCCCTCTGTTTCTCACCTGGAGAAGGGAAATAATAATAGTATCTACCTCAGAGGGATGTTCTGAAGTCTGATGAAATCAAACATGTAAAGTTCCTGGGTGATAGGAAGTACTCAAAAAACGTACATTGCTGTTGTTAGTAACAGTATAAAACTGAGGCCCAGGTTCACACAAATTAGTTGATGGTAGACCCAAACTTAGCACCCAGATCCCCCAGCTTTCACACCAGTGTATTTTCACGAAGAGTTTCCTGCTACCTTCCCCCAATCAGAAATCTCAAAAACATTTTCTGAGCTCTTTCTATGTGCCACACAATACATTTCACACAGTCACTCATTTAATCCTCAGAACAACCAGGGTTCCATTATCCCCATTTATTTATTTTTAAAATATTTTTTATGTGGACTATTTATAAAATCTTTATTGAATTTGTTGCAATATTGCTTCTGTTGTTTATGTTCTGGTTTCTTGACTGTGAGGCATGCAGGATCTTAGCTCCCTGACCAAGGATCGAACCTGCACTCGCTGCATTGGAAGGGCAAGCCTTAACCACTGGACTGCCAGGGAAATCCCTCATCCCCGTTTTAAAGATAAAGAAACTGAGGCCCAAAGAGCATTAGAAACTTACCGAAGGTGTCACAACTAGTAGATGGGGAGGATACACTCCATCTACTCACCCACCTTCAATCCCCCACATTCACCGTGTTTTCTGTTCAAACTATTGGAGATGTACTTCAAAACATGCTTGCTTTTCTTTGCCTTCTCTCTCTCTCTCTGTCTCTCCTTTATTTGGCTTTTACTTACGTAACACATGAACATTCTCAGGTAGAAAAAATTAGTATTATAGATAAAAAACAAAGTTTGCTTTGATGTTAAACCTACTTTCCTCTGTTGACAATTTGGTGAAAAGACTTCTGGACTTTTTCCTACAGATTTATGTACACATTTTACTGCTACCTTTCAGACCCTCCCCCTGGGCCTCTAGAACAGTAGTTGAGGCAGCAAACCTGAGGTTGAAGGAGGTTGAGTTGGGACTGGAGATAGTCTCACCTTGTGTTTTCTGAAGATCTGTTACATACAAATACCCTGGAAGTTTCTGTCAGATAGTCTCGGCCAAGGTCCCAGAGATCTGGTTGCATAATAACCTTTCTTTGGCTTACACAGAGACAGAACCAGAGAAGGATCGCTTATCACTTACGTCATTCACGTGGCAGTCATTCTTGACCTGTGGTTCTGAGACCTTGCTATTGCTGGTCCAAACTGAGATGTGCTGTCAATGTAAAACACACACCGGATTTTGTAGCCTTGTTGTTGCGACCCCATGAAGTGCAACATACCAGGCTCCTCTGTCTTCCACTATCGCCTGGAGTTTGCTCAAATTCATGTTCAGTGAGTTGGTGATGCTACCTAACCATCTCATTCTCTGCTGCCCACTTCTCCTTCCCTCAATCTTTCCCAGCATCAGGGTCTTTTCCAATGAGTCAGCTCTTCCCTTCAGGTGGCCAAAGTATTGGAGCTTCAGCTTCAGCATCAATCCTTCCGATGAATATTCAGGATTGATTTCCTTTAGGATTGACTGGTTTGATCTCCTTGCAGTCCAAGGGACTCTCAAGAGTCTTCTCCGGCACCACAATACAAAAACATCAATTCTTCGGTACCTAGCCTTCTTTATGGACCACCTCTAAGATCGGTACATGACTACTGAAAAAAACATAGCTTTGACTATACAAACTTTTGTTGGCAAAGTGACGTCTCTGCTTTTTAATATACTGTCTATCTAGGGTTGCCATAGTTTTCCTTCCAAGAAGCAACCACCTCTAATTTCATGGCTGCAGTCACTGTCTGCTGTGATTTTGGATCCCAAGAAAATAAAATCTATCACTGCTTTGTTCCTCTTCACTTTCTCCTGTTAGACTGTTAGAGTGGTATCTTCTGCATATCTGAGGTTGTTAATATTTCTCCCGGCAATCTTGATTTCAACTTGTGATTCATCAGCCTGGCATTTCTTATGATGTACTCTGCATATAAGTTAAATAATATACAGCCTTGACGTAATCCTTTCCCAATTTTGAATCAGTCCCTTGTTTCATGTGGAGAAGGAAATGGCATCCCACTCTAGTATTCTTGCCTAGAGAATCCCATGGCCAGAGGAGCCTGCTGGGCTGCTGTCCAGGGGGTCACACAGAGTCGAACACGACTGAAGCAATTTAGCAGCAGCAGCTTGTTTCATGTCTGGTTCTAACTGTTGCTTCTTGACCTGCATACAGGTTTCTTAGGAGACAGTAAGATGGTTTGGTACTCCCATCTCTTTAAGAATTTTCCACCGTTTCTTGTGATTCACACAGTCAAAGGTTTTAGAGTAGTCAATGAAGAAGAAGTAGATGTTTTTCTGAAATTCTTTTACTTTCTCTATGATCCAACAAATGCTGCCAATTTAATCTCTGGTTCCTCTATCTTTTCTAAATCCAGCTTGAACATCTGGAAATTCTCAGTTCACATACTGCTGAAACCTAGCTTAAAGGATTTTGAGCACAACCTTGCTAGCATATGAAATGAGTGTAACCGTATAGTAGTTTGAACATTCTTTGGGATTGGAATGAAACTGATGTTTTCCAGTCCTGTGGTCGTTGCTCAGTCTTCCAAATGTGTTGACATATTGAATGCAGCACTTTAACAGCATCATCTTTTAGGATTTTAAATAGCTCAGCTGGAATTCCATCACCTACACTACAGTAATGCTTCCTAAGGCCCATTTGACTTCACACTCCAGCAGGTCTGGCTCTAGGCAAGTGACCATACTTGTGGTTATAAGTGACCATAAGTGGTTATCCAGTCATTAAGACCTTTTTTATATAGTTCTTCTGTGTATTCTTGCCACCTCTTCTTAATCTCTTCTGCTTCTGTTAGATCCTTAACGTTTCTGTCTTTTGTCATGCCCATGATTGCTTGAAATATTCCCTTGACCTCTCTAATTTTCTTGAAGAGATCTCTAGTCTGGCCCATTCTGTTGTTTTCCTCTATTTCTTTGCATTTGTTCATTTAAGAAGGCCTTCTTATCTCTCCTTGCTAGTCTCTGAAACTGCATTCAGTTTAGTATACCTTTCCCATTCTCCTTTGCCTTTTCACTTCTTTTCTTTCCTCAGCTATTTGTAAAACCTCCTCAGACAACCACTTTGCCTTCTTGCATTTCTTTTTCTTTGGAATGGTTTTGGTTACTACCTCCTGTACAATGTTACAAACCTCTGTCCTTAGTTCTTCAGATACTCTGTCTACCAGATTAATCCCTTGAATCTGCTGGTCACTTCCACTGTATAATCAAAAGGGATTTGATTTAGGTCATCCCAGAATGGCCTAGTGGTTTTCCCTACTTTCTTCAATTTAAGCCTGAATTTTGCAATAAGAAACTCATAATCTGAGCCATAGTCAGATCCAGGTCTTGTTTTTGTTGAGTATATAGAGCTTCTCCATCTTCAGCTGCAAAGAACATAATCAATCTGATTTCAGTATTGACCATCTGGTGATGTCCACATGTAGAGTTGTCTCTTGGGTTATTGGGTGTTTGCTATAACCAGCATGTTCTCTTGGCAAAACTCTGTTAGCCTTTGCCCTGCTTCATTTTGTACTCCAAGGCCAAACTTGCCTGTTATTCTGGGTCATAACTTTTGCATTCCAACCCTCTATGATGAAAAGGACATCTTTTTTTGGTGTTACTTCTAAAAAGTGTTGTAGGTCTCCATAGAACTGGTGAACTTCAGCTTCTTCAACATTAGTGTAATGGATTAGTGTAATGCTGAATGGCTTGCCTTAGAAATGAACTGAGATCATTCTATCATTTTTGCTGCTGCTGCTGCTGCTGCTAAGTCACTTCAGTCGTGTCCGACTCTGTGCGACCCCATAGAAGGCAGCCCACCAGGCTCCCCCGTCCCTGGGATTCTCCAGGCAAGAACACTGGAGTGGGTTGCCATTTCCTTTTCCAATTCATGAAAGTGAAAAGTGAAAGTGAAGCTCCTCAGTTGTGTCCGACTCTTCACGACCCCATGGACTACAGCCCACCAGGCTCCTCCGTCCATGGGATTTTCTAGGCAAGAGTACTGGAGTGGGGTGCCATCGCCTTCTCCGGTCATTTTTGCGGTTGCACCCAAGTACTGCATCTCAGTACTTGTTGACTGTGAGGGCTCCAATTCTTCTAAAGGATTCTCGCCCACAGTAGTAGATATAATGGTCATCTGAATTAAATTAAATTCACCCATTCCTGTCCATTTTAGTTTACTGATTCCTAAGATGTTAAAGGAAAGTTATGACCAACCTAGATAGCATATTCAAAAGCAGAGACATTACTTTGCCAACAAAGCTTCGTCTAGTCATGGTTTTTCCTGTGGTCATGTATGGATGTGAGAGTTGGACTGTGAAGAAGGCTGAGCGCCGAAGAATTGATGCTTTTGAACTGTGGTGTTGGAGAAGACTCTTGAGAGTCCCTTGGACTGCAAGGAGATCCAACCAGTCCATTCTGAAGGAGATCAGCCCTGGGATTTCTTTGGAAGGAATGATGCTAAAGCTGAAACTCCAGTACTTTGGCCACCTCATGTGAAGAGTTGACTCATTGGAAAAGACTCTGATGCTGGGAGGGATTGGGGGCAGGAGGAGAAGGGGACGACAGAGGATGAGATGGCTGGATGGCATCACTGACTCGATGGACGTGGGTCTGAGTGAACTCCGGGAGTTGGTGATGGACAGGGAAGCCTGACGTGCTGCGATTCATGGGGTCGCACAGAGTCGGACACGACTGAGCGACTGATCTGATCTGATCTGATCTGAAGATGTTAATATTCAGTTTGCCATCTACTGCTTGACCATGGCTTCTGTGATAGCTCAGTTGGTAAAGAAGTCACCTGCTATGTAGGAGACTCCAGTTAGATTCCTGGGTCGGGAAGATCCACTGGAGAAGGGATAGGCTACCCACTCTGGTATTCTTGGGCTTCCCTTGTGACTCAGCTGGTAAAGAATCTGCCTGCAATGTGGGAGACCTGCATTCAATCCCTGCGTTGGAAAGATCTCCTGGAGAAGGGAATGGCTGAACACTCCAGTATTCTGGCCTGGAGAATTCCACGGACTATATAGTCCATGGGATCGCAAAGAGCTGGACACGAATGAGTGACTTTCACTTACTTACTTAGTTAAGATGTTGATGTCCACTCTTGCCATCTCCTGCTTGACCACATCCAGTTTACCGTGATTCATGGCCCTAACATTCCAGGCTCCTATGCAATATTGTTCTTTACAGCATCAGACTTTACTTTCACCACCAGACACATTTACAACTGAGCATCGTTTCTGCTTTAGCCCAGCTGCTTCATTCTTTCTGGAGCTATTAGTAACCGCCCTCCACTCTTCCCCAGTACCATATTGGACAACTTCCCACCTGGGAGGCTCATCTTCTGGTGTCATATTTTTGCCTTTTCATACTGTTCATGGGGTTCTTGTAGCAAGAATACTGGAGGGATTTACCATTTCCTCCTCCAGTGGGCCACATTTTATCAGAACTCTTCACTGTGACCTGTCCATCTTGGGTGGCCCTGCACGGCATGGCTCATAGCTTCACTGAGTTACACAAACCCCTTTACCACAGTAAGGCTGTGAACTGAAGGGGTTTGTATCCTTAATGCTCTAAAAAGAGTATATAATATTTCAAGAACATGTTCTTTATTTGATTACATGTTGAAATGACAATATTTTGGATATATTGGGTTAAATCAAATATACAATTAAAATTAATTTCACTTGTTCTTTTTTAGTTTTTTAATATGACTAATGAAAAAAATTTAACTAACATATTGGCTCATATTTTATTTCTAATGGCTGCTGCTGCTAAGTCGCTTCAGTTGTGTCCAACTCTGTGCGACCCCATAGACGGCAGCCCACCAGGCTCCCCTGTCCCTGGGATTCTCCAGGCAAGAACACTGGAGTGGGTTGCCATTTCCTTCTCCATTCTAATGGCTAGTACCCTTCTAAACAGTTGCTCAAGGAGACACTCTATTTTGAGTTTGATTTTTTAAAATTATTTTTTAGAGTATAGTTGATTTACAATGTTGTGCTAATCTCTGATGTACAGAAAAGTGACTCAGTTATACACATACATACGTTCTTTTTAAAATATTCTTTTCCATTATGGCTTATCCTGGGAAATTTTATATAGGTCTCTGTGTCATACAGTAGGACCTTGTTGTTTATCCATTCTAAATGTAATGGTTTGAATCTATTAACCCCAGATTCCCAGCCCATTCCTCTCCCTCCGCACTCTCCCTTGGCAGCCCCAAGTCTGATCTCTATGAGACACTCTTTTAAAATTTCATGGAGAATAGTAATAATAGTTCAATTGTGTCAGGTGCTCCTGGGCCAGACTAAACATTTCCCATCTGTGACTGCATCCCTCCCCTTACAACAGTTGTACAAGGTAAGCACTGTTCTCACCTCCATCTCACAGAGGAAGGAACTGAAGTTCAGAGAGGTGAAGTCATTTGCCCAGGGTCACACAGCCAGGAAGCAGCAGAACAGCAATCTGAACATGTCATTCATGGGGCTAACCCCACACAATGACAGATCCCTTCTGGGAAGGGCTGAGGGTTTTGGAGGAAAACAGACTTTGGCTCAAATCCCAACTCTGCCAAGTGTCTAATGCTGGGTGACCTTGAAGAAACATTTCACTCCTTGGGGCCCCATCTTCCTCATCTGTGATTGCGATAATAACAGAACTTACATTTCATGTTGGGAGAAATTAAAAGGAGAGAACAAAGTCTAAGGCACAGTCTTTTCTTTGAGGTGGAAGGACCAGTTCCACTGACGTTTCAGATACTAGGCCTGACCATGACCTGATCCTAGGCCTCCAACTGGGCTTGTAAGCTGAGTCAGACTTTGACAAAGTACCGATAAATATAATCTGGCAAAAATATACGTAAAGTGTCAGCTGACAAGAACCCCACAGCAGCCTCAATCTAAGCTGCATCAGCTTCTTTTCCCCAACCTCCTCTTCCCAGTCTCGGGCCTCTGAAACAAACCCTCCCCCCATCAAAACTCCACAAGAACAGAAAACCCACAGCTCCAAGTCCTCTGGCTAGAATTCTGAAAAGTCACAACAAACGGAAATTCATTTCTGCTGATCTTATCTAGATGCTCCTTCTTGTTAGGCTGTTTGGAAAGAGAAATTGATCCACTCTTCAAAGTCTGCCTGCTCTTGGCTGGACTGGATGACATTTTTAAGGCAAGGAGTCCAGCTGACTCCTTGCACACATACACGCGTGCACATACGACAACATACACACTTGTGAACAAAGATTGGTTTAGCCATTTCCTTGTCTAAGGTACCCTCCAGGTATTTTCTAAGTTGCTAGTTTCATTTGCACTTAAAAATAACGTTGATATGTGTAGGCAGTCTGTGTAGTGGTTGGGACTTTAGAGTCTACTTAGTTTAGATTCCCCACAAAAGAGACTCAGAGGTAAAGATTCTACTACAAATTGTTTGAGAGGTGATTCCAGGAAATACCAGGAAGAGAGCAAGGAAGTTCAGTTCAGTCATTCAGTTGTGTCTGACTCTTTGTGACCCCATGGACTGCAGCATGCCAGGCATCCCTGTCCATCACCAACTACCAGAGCCTACTCAAACTCATGTCCATTAAGTCAGTGATGGCATCCAACCATCTCATCCTCTGTTGCCCCCTTCTCCTGCCTTCAATCTTCCCCAACATTGGGGTCTTTTCCAATGAGTCAGTTCTTTGCATCAGGTGGCCAAAGTATTGAAGTTTCAGCTTCAGCATCAGTCCTTCCAATGAATATTCAGGACTGATTTCCTTTAGGATGTACTGGTTGGATCTCCTTGGAGTCCAAGGGACTCTCAAGAGCCTTCTCCAACACCACAGTTCAAAAGCATTAATTCTTCGGCGCTCAGCTTTCTTCACGGTCCAAGTCTCACATCCATACGTGATTACTGGAAAAGCCATAGCTGTGACTAGACAGATGTTTGTTGGCAAAGTAATGTCTCTGCTTTTTAATATGCTACCTAGGTTTGTCATAGCTTTTCTTCCAAGGAGCAAGCATCTTTTGATTTCATGGCTGCAGTCACCATCTGCAGTGATTTTCGAGCCCAAGAAAATAAAGTCTGTCACTGTTTCCATTCTTTCTCCATCTATTTGCCATGAAGTGATGGGACCAGATGCCATGATCTTTGTTTTTTGAATGTTGAGTTTTAAGCCAGCTTTTTCACTCCTCTTTCACTTTCATCAAGAGGCTCTTTAGTTTCTCTTCTCTTTCTGCCATAGGGGTGGTGTCATCAGGGTATCTGAGGTTATTGATATTTCTTGCAGCAGTCTTGATTTCAGCTTGTGCTTCATTCAGCCCAGCATTTTGTATGATGTACTCTGCTTGTATGTTAAATAAGCAGGGTGACAATATATAGCCATGACGTACTCCTTTCCCAATTTGGAACAAGTCAGTTGTTCCATGTCCAGTTCTAACGGTTGCTTCTTGACCTGCATACAGATTTCTCAGGAGGCAAGTAAGGTGGTCTGATACACAGAATAATAGGGCACAGAGTCCCACTGTGAGCAGCCAAGGCTCTGGAGGAGCACTTGGGACTATGTAGAACACACCTCAGCATGATCCCAGCTGAGGGGCAGGAGCTGGGGTATCTATCCAAATCCTGCCAGTCATTGGTTGAGGGATGCTCCCCAAGGAATGTTAACTTCCTGGCACTTCTGATTTGCCCCAATACTTGCCCAGCCAGCCCTGGTGGATGGAGCCAAGTCCAGGTGCTGGCAGTCTGCAGGTCCAGGACCAGAGGGAAATTAATGACTTGCACAGATTGCAAATTTTAAGGTAAAGATCACCCTCAGGGCTGTTCAGGTGCAGGGTGGGAAGTATGAACCAACAGATTGGCTTGCACAGAAAGGATATTAAGGAGACTCAGATAGCATCTGGTACAGGCTTTTGAGTCAGGCTGCCTGGGTTTGAATCCTAGCTCTGCTACTCAAGGACTACTCAAATAACTTCTCTGTGATTCAGCTTCCACATCTGTAAACTGGGATAATTATAGTACTTACTTCATAGGATTGTGCTTGAGGATTACATGAGTTGATTCACATAAAATGTTTAGAACAAAATTGGGCACAAAATAAGCCTCCCAGAAACATTCATTCTGATGACACTGCAATGAATGTTATAGCACTGACATTTTCTAAACCAAGGAAACAAGTTTCCCTAATAGCTAAGAAAAGATCCTCTGGAGTCAGGCATATGAGGGTTCAAGTCTCCTATCCACCACTTACTGTGTGACCTTGGGCCAGTCACTTAACCTCTCTGGGCCTCAGATGCTTGATGTTTAAAATCACTATTAAATAATAAGATACTTTGTAATTGGAAAAAAGGGTGTATGCAAGATGTTTCTCTAAGCAGTGTGCCCGACTTGAAGTGAAATCGCAATAAATGCTTCATGTTCAACTTTCCATACCAGCAGGAGTTGCTGCTGTGTTGGAGCAGCCAGGAAGATATAATTCTCTTGGCAATATTTACTGTACACCTGCAAGTTGCAGGACACTAAGATAGGAAGTGAGGACTCTTAAAAAGAAGTGTTAACACTTGGCCCTTTGCGGGGACTGGAGTTCCCTCACCCCACCCTTGATAGAATCACACATTCACGCCCTTGCTTTGCTCCTCCCTTGAGTGGACAGAGTAAGTTTTCCAGCAGCCTTGAGATCATAAGCCAATTTAAAATAAAGCAGAGGAAAAAGTTAGAAAAAACTTGGTCTTTGATGATTCTGTGGCAACACAAGCCTGAGCTGCCCACCCATGAACTTGCTTTAATGTGAGAGAACACTAAATATGGGCTGAGTTTCTGGTATATGCAGCCAACATTAATTCTCTGATGTACATCTTTCTTTGTATTTTATTATTTTTTATGCTCTAAGCAGGGCAAGGAGGGAGAATTGTGTGATCTGGCAGTTGCCCAGGAAAGTTCTCAAGTTCTGCAGAAAGGAAACAACAATTTCCAGGCTGACTCCTACAGAGTTTTGCTGCCTAGTTCCCAGCCTGGAGTCTAGCCCTCCTCTTATCTCTGTCAGCTGTCAAAGGGATCCAACCAGGTGACTCCTGCTTTCTCTAAAGACCCAAGGGGAGACATCCATCAGCATCAGATCATGCCTGAAAGGATGAAACTGCCCTGAAACCACATCAGCCTTCTTCCTTTTCCCCTCTATCTTGACCTCAATGGGCGTTCATTTTATTCACAGTACATCTGTCTATCTTCCCTCCAGGCCCATTAATTAAACAACTGGGCCTCATATCCGGCCTGATTTTTTTTTTTTTTTTTTTAGCAAAACACACCAGAACTGCTGGATAATTCTCAGAAATAATCTTCTGACTCAGCCAAAGATAGATGGGTTGGAACTTTGGAGAAAGGAGGCCAACTATTCCTTTCAAGTTTGGCTGCCACCTACTGACTGCCTACTCTGTTTCTCTACCCCTACTTTTTCACCCTTCTTCAAAGAACAACACCTCGATTTTACTCATGACATCCCCTCCCCCAAATGATGGTTCCTTTGGTCTCAGTTCAGATCAGTTCATTCGCTCAGTCGTGTCCATCTCTTTGCGACCCCATGGACTGTAGCATGCCAGGCTTCCCTGTCCATCACCAACTCCCAGATCTTGCTTAAGCTCATGTCCGTCAAGTCAGTGATGCCATCCAACCATCTCATCCTCTGTTGCCCCCTTCTCCTCCTGCCTTCAATCTTTCCCAGCATCAGGGTCTTTTCAAATGAGTCAGTTCTTTGCGTCAGGTGGCCAAAGGATTGAAGTTTCAGCTTCAGCATCAGTCCTTCCAATGAATATTCAGGACTGATTTCCTTTAGGATTGACTGGTTTGATCTCCTTGAAGTCCAAGGGACTCTCAAGAGCCTTCTCCAACACCACAGTTCAAAAGCATCAATTATTCTTGCTCAGCTTTCTTCACGGTCCAACTCTCACATCCATACATGATTACTGGAAAAACCATAGCTGTGACTAGACAGACATTTGTTGACAAAGTAATGTCTCTGCTTTTTAGTATGCTACCTAGGTTTGTCATAGCTTTTCTTCCAAGGAGCAAGCATCTTTCGATTTCATGGCTGCAGTCACCATCTGCAGTGATTTTCAAGCCCAAGAAAATAAAGTCTGTCACTGTTTCCATTGTTTCTCCATCTATTTGCCATGAAACAATGGGACCCGATGCCATTATCCTCGTTTTTTTGAATGTTGAATTTTAAGCCAACTTTTTCACTCTTCTGTTTCACTTTCTTCAAGAGGCTCTTTAGTTCCTCTTCTCTTTATGCCATAAGGGTGGTGTCATCTGAGTATCTGAGGTTATTGATATTTTTTGCAGCAGTCTTAATTCCAGCTTGTGCTTCATTCAGCCCAGCATTTTGTATGATGTACTCTGCTTGTAAGTTAAATAAGCAAGGTGACGGTATTCAGCCTTGATGTACTCCTTTCCCAGTTTGCAACCAGTCTGTTGTTCCATGTCCAGTCTTAGGATTACTTCTTGACCTGCATACAGATTTCTCAGAAGGCAGATAAGGTGGTCTGGTATTCCCAAGTCTTTAAGAATTTTCCACAGTTTGTTGTGATCCACACAGTCAAAGGCTTTGGTGTAGTCAATAAAGCAGAAGTAGATGTTTTTCTGGAACTCTCTTGCTTTTTCCATGATCCAGCGGATGTTGGCAATTTGATCTCTGGTTCCTCTGCCTTTTCTAAATCCAGCTTGAACATCTGGAAGTTCTTTTGGTCTAAGTGTTAGAAACTCCACTTCCTATGACCAGGATGGTCATGTGACTCAGACCTGGCCAGTCAGAGCCTCACATGTGTCTGGCTGCAATGACTGCCAACTCAGTTTGGACCACGAAGAGTCAGGCCAGGACTTGTGTTCTGTTTATTAGGGAGAAGCTGGCTCCCTACTCTGCTGGTCTTGGTGTTATGAGAATGGGAGCTCCTGGCAGCTATCTTTCCACCACAGGGCAGTGCTTAATTGAGAGATTGGAGTTAGAACAAAGAGGAGCTGAACTGAGTGATGGCAGGAGAGAGACCATCCCTGATAGCATCATTTGAGCTCCTGGATCAAGCCACACCTAAATTTTTTTTTAATTGTTCATGCATTTTTTTTCATTTACATATGCAACTAAATTTTCTGATTAAGCCCTTGGATTTTGGCTTTCTGGTTCTTGCAAATGGAAGTACCAATGTTCTATCCCCTTTCCTTCATTATATAACCATACAACATTCTCAGGTGGTCCCCAAGTGGTGCTAATGGTAAAGAACTGGCCTGCCAGTGCAGGAGACACAAGAGACGTGGGTTTGATCCCAGGTTTGGGAAGATCCCCTGGAGTAGCAAATGGCAACCCGCTTTTGTCTTCT
Source organism: Bos javanicus (assembly GCF_032452875.1). Lineage (NCBI taxonomy): Eukaryota > Metazoa > Chordata > Mammalia > Artiodactyla > Bovidae > Bos > Bos javanicus. The sequence continues at coordinate 55,182,587 of NC_083884.1, read as the reverse complement.
TGTCTGGGAAATTTCATGGACAGAGGAGTCTGGTGGGCTATAGTCCATGGGGCCGTAAAGAGTTGGATAATTCTGAGCACATACATGTACGTACATACATACATAAAACATTCTCTGCAGTTTACTTATTTTTCTTCCCTATTGAATTACCCTGCCACTCCCCAGTGCTTCTTTTTGAGGGGGCAGGGGGAGGTGGCCAGGGGTCTGCTTTGCTTACTGCCATAGCCCTAGAGCCCAGAAGAGATCATGGTACATAGTAGAGGCTCAATACATCTTTTTAATAGAAAAATAAAGAGGCCTGAAAATATATATATATATATATATATATAAAATATCATTTGGACCTTGCCCCCATTTTGCAGATAATGAAAACTGAAGCTAAGAAGCTGAATGTATCCAGAGTGATTGGTCTAATTAATGGACAAATTAACATTTACATCAAATGATCCTGGCTCAAGGTCCACTGCTCTTACATTATATTGCACCAAAGTTGCTTTATCATTCTACAGACTGTATAGTCACCATGACATTACCATTTACTGAACTCTTGCTTCTGTCAGAGAAATTTTCAGCCCTCTACATGAAATCTCCACCAAAGTAGGTGCCACCATTAACCCAGTTTACAGAGAAAAAAATTGAGGTTAAAGAATGGGATTAGTGTGCTTATAAAAGAGACCCACCAGAGCTCCCTCACCCCTCCTGCCTTGTGAGGACACAGTGAGGAGACAGCTGTCTATGAAGCAGGAAACAGTCTCTCAGCAGACACTCAATCTGTAGCACCTTAACCCTGGCCTTTCGAGCCTCCAAAACTGTGAGACCTACATGTTTGTGGTTTATAAGCCATCAAGTCTATGGCATGTGTGTCATAGCATCCCAAACAGACTGAGACATATGTGTCACTACCCATCAGAATATTCAAAGACAGAATTTAAAAGCAAAAAATAAAATTAAAAGTGCCAGGTGTTCCAAAGATTTTTCAAACGTCTTCACAATGCTTGCCATATCTTTTTAAAAATATTTATTTATTTATTTTGATTGCACTGGGTCTTCGTTGCTGCGAGTGGGCTTTCCCTAGTTGCAAACGGCAGGGGCTACTCTTCACTGTGGGGCCCTGGGCTTCTTATTGTGGTAGCTTCTCTTACTGTGGAGTGTGGTCTCCAGGTGCTTCAGTGGTTGCGGTGTGCAGGCTCAGTAGGTGTAATGTGAGGGCTCAATAGTTGTGATGCATGAGCTTAGCTGTCCCGCGGCATGTGGAATCTTTCTAGACCGGGGATTGAACTCACGTCCCCTGCATTGGCAGGTGAATTCTTATCCACTGTGCCACCAGGGAAGTCCCATACTGTATCTTTATATCCTCTGTACTATTACACATTTAACAAGTTTAATCAACTTGCAGTTTTAGTATTTAAAGTCTATTTTAAAAAGAAAATGTTCATAAATGGAAAACCAGTATCATTTGCCATAAATAGAAGATAACGATAAATATATATACTTAAATTCTAATGGGATCTTTTCACACTTAAAGGCTGGACTGAGGTCTAATTTCTCTTTATTAAAAAGAGATGACAGGGTTAGGACTTATTAGAAATATCTGAGACTTTCTCCTTAAGATAATCATTGCTTCTAAATAAAATAGTAAATAATATTAAAATGTAAATAACTGCTCTAAACCAAGCGTTTTCAGACTGATCCATGGCCTGTCACATATTTTTGTAAATAAAGTTTTATTGGCACATGGCCACAACCATTCATTTATGTATCACTCCAGTACTCTTGCCTGGAAAATCCCATGGATGGAGGAGCCTGGTAGGCTGCGGTCCATGGGGTCGCTAAGAGTCGGACACGACTGAGCGACTTCCTTTCACTTTTCACTTTCATGCATTGGAGAAGGAAATGGCAACCCACTCCAGTGTTCTTGCCTGGAGAATCCCAGGGATGGCAGAGCCTGGTGGGCTGCCATCTATGGGGTCTCACAGAGTCGGACACGACTGAAGCGACTTAGCAGCAGCAGCAGCAGGATGCTTTCATGTTACTGTGGCAGCATTGAGTAATTGCAACAGAGATCATTTGGCCTATAGAGTCAAAAATATTTACTGTCTAGCCCTTTATGGAAAAAGTTTGCTGACCCCTGCTCTAAATCACATCACACTCAAATTCTTCGGTGTGGATTTTTATCACCTTTTAAGGGAAGCAACTCTTTGGAATAAAAAGCCCACAACAGTCTGAAAGGGCCAAATGCCATCCAGTTTGTGTTGAAGCAGGCTCTTTAGGTACAAAATCCTCCCAGCTTTCTAAAGGCAACAGCCAGAAACACCTTCGCTATTGAGAGAAGAGCTGTGGTCAGAGCCCCATGTTTCTCACTCTGAGCCAGAAGTGGCATCTTCCTACGGGTTTTGCTGAGTGGTGGAATTATGTATGACTTTATCCTTTCCACATGTCTGTATTTTCTAAATATTTGAAGCTGTATTAGTTTGCTTGGGCTTCCATAACAAAGTATGGTGGGTGAGACAACAGAAATTTATTTTCTCACGGTTCTGGAGGCCAGAAGTCCAAGATAAGATGTCAGTAGGGTTGGTTTCTTCTAAGATCTTGCTTCTTAGCCGTTATTGGCAGTCTTCTCCCTGTGTATTCTCCTAGTCTTCTCTCTGTGTGCGTCTGTGTCCAATTTTCTTTTTCTGAGGACTTGCCTCATGGTTCAGTGGCTATGACTCTCAGCTCCCAATTGCAGGGTGCCCAGGTTCAATCCCTGGGCAGGGAACTAGATTCCACATGCCACAAATGAAGATTCCTGCATGCTGCAACTAAGACTCAGCACAGCCAAATAAATAAATAAGTAAATTTTTTAAATTGCCTTTTCTTATAAGGACCCTGGTCATAATAGATTAAGGCCTATCCCAATGACCTCATTTTACCTTAATTACCTCTTTAAGGACCCTATTTCCAAATACAGCCACACTGAGGTACTATGGGCTAGGACTTCAGCACATGGATTTTGGGAAACATGATTCAACCCATAGCACATATATTTGTTGTGTTATTTAAAAATGAGTAATAAATTGATAAATTTTTTAACAGGTAGACTAACAATCATGGCCCACAGTTTAGCCCGGGACTTTTAGTATATAAATAATGTATGTCCAAGCTCCAGGAGTTGGTGATGGATAGGGAAGCCTGGCGTGCTGCAGTCAGTGGGGTCACAAAGAGTCGGACACAACTGAACAACTGAACTGAACCGAATATTTTAAAAATACAAACAGTGCAAAGGATGGCTTCTGCTGCTGCTGTTAAGTCGCTTCAGTCGTGTCCGACTCTGTGTGACCCCATAGACGGCGGCAAGGGGATGTAGATACCTACTCCCACTCAATCTCACTCCCTGCTGTTGACAGTCTCTTGTATATCCTTCCAGAAACGTCTTCTATCTTCATGCTTCTTATTTGGCACAAACAGGATTATGTTTTATGTACTGCTCTGCAACTTGCATTTTCACACTGAACGATAAATAAACCATTGTCTTTTTTCAAAGCAGTGCATATGCCTTGCACTCCCAACCTCCATCTCAATGCCTGCTTCCAAAGAACTCAACTTGCAAACAAGTTACTTGGAAGCAAATCTCAGACAGCATGTCATTTCACCCATAAATATTTCAGTAACTACTACCAAAGATCAGGACTTTGTTTTTACTTTTAAACACAACCACAAACAAATAAAAATCAGAGTAAGAACAAAGCTGGAGGTTAGGGGAAGGAAGTTAATTATTCTTTTAATTTTTATTTCTCCTGATGATATTGTAACACAAATTTGAAACTCTGGAAAACAGAATCAGTAAAGAGCCACTTGTTCCTTGGCTACATTCCTACCATCAAGACAAGCAAGATTTTTCAAGCCCTGAGAATTACTCTGGTGCTCTTCCTTCCTTGGTCTATAAAGCGATGAGGCCAGAGTGTTCTGACCTAGGGACTGCTTTCTTACCCTGCAGTGATAGACACTCTAGGGCCAGGAAGAGGCCTGCTCTGTCATGTGAGTTGCACAGAGACAACCACTGTTCCTCACTGTCCCCAGGTGCTATCCGCTGGACCTCAGCTTATCTTGTGATGTGACGTAAATAGCAACTTTACAACACACTCCTCCTCAGAGTAGAGTGTTGTGTTAAGCACGTACCTGCATCATTCCATTGAATCCTGCCCTCAACTATTATCATCCCTATTTTGCATATATATTATTAATAGTGTTACCAAGTCCAAGCTTACACTGCTCTCCCCAGGACAGGCGAATACATCCAGATGAGTTGTTGGGGCAAAGAATAACAATTTTATTCAGAAAGCTAGCAGACCACAGAGATGGCGGACTAGTGGCCCAGAGAACCATCTTGCTAAGAGTTAGAATTCAGGCTTCTTTTATACTAAAATGGGAGGGGGCATGACTAGTTGCAAATTGATGCTGGAATCTTTTGTTCTTACAGCTGTACACTAGATCTGATCACAAAATTCCTATAAACCTCCAACCAGACAAATGTTATTCTCTGTTCTGCAACTTTTTATCTCTACTTGAATGGGAAACTTATATAGCTTTAAAGGTCAGAACCTTGAGAATGGGCTACATACTTCAGCCTGCAGGAAACATTCTTTTACAAAAGGTGCAGAGTCAGCATGACTAAGCACAAACCACAGAGCACAAAGTTTAGAGCTAAAGGAATAGATTCAATATGGAGTCAGGTTTGTTCTCTGTTACAGTAGCTTTAATTTATGTCTATTTGACAAATTTTTACTGTGCATCTTGGACATGCCAGGCACTGGGTATATAGTGGCGAACCAAGCAGACAAAAATCTCTGCCCACGCGGAGACAGAACATAGACAAAGACATCATACGATGGCAGACAACTGAGAGTGGCGTGGAGAAAAATAGAACAGGGTTAAGGGGAGAAAGGGTGACGAAAGAGTTTGAGGCTGTTTTAGGTAGGTTGGTCAGGAAAGACCTCTGACAAGGTGATAGCTGAACAGAGACTTGAAAGGAGTGAGGGAGCAAATACCTGGGGTAAAGCATTCTAGCCAAGGAACAGTTTCAGGATGGGAACATGCTTGGGATGTTTGAAACATAGCAAGGAGGCCAGAGTGGTTGCCAGTGGCAAGGGGGAAGGTGAGACTAGAGGTGTGACGCAGGGCCTGGCAGCCGTGGTATGTCTCAGGCTTGTTCATATGAATTCCAAGAGCTGGCAAACCCTGTTTATCAGGGCTTTTTGTTTTTGCTTGTTTCAGAGCAGACACACCACTTTCCAGCGCCCTACTGTTTGTAGGCAACAGTCAGGGTTTCGATTTTATTCCAGGTTTAACAGGAAGCCATTAGAGGCTTCAGAACAGAGAGGCATGCTCATACTTCCGTTTCTAAGAGCTGGTTCACCTGCTGGGTGGAGAAGAGACAAGAGCAGAAATAGTTTTAAGTCTTTCAGGCCAGGGATGATGGTGGCTTGAACTTGAAAGGGTTGTATTTGGGATGCATTTGGATTTGCTGTAAATGAGGAACATGGAGTGTGAGCAAAAGAGGGACAGAAACAATGATGCACCGACTTGTATCGTGGCCTTTCTGTGCTCTGGTTATCCACAGCAGCTTAACAAAACACCCTGAAACTTGGTGACTTAAAACAACAGTGACTCCAATAAAAAGTTAAAAACAAGCAGAAAAACAATAACGATCCTTTACTTAGCTCACAAATCTGTGATTTGGGCAGAGCTCCATGGGAACAGCTCATCTCTGCTCGGGAGTGGAGAGAAGGGGCTGCTGGAAGAGAAGGGGGCTGGAAGGACTGCTTGATGCTGACTGATGGTGGATACTGGCTGTTAACTAGGATCTCACCTGGGGCAGCAGCCAGAGCACCTACCTGGACCCTCAGCACGTGGCCTTAGCCTCCTCAGGCACAGTGGCAGGGTCCCAAGAGAAAGAGAGAGCCAGGGGTGCCATTCTACCCTTCCCCCCAGCTTTATCCAGATAGTACTGACCTGCACCATAGGCAAGTTTAAGGTGCACAATGTGAAGATTAGATGCATGTATATATCGTAAAATGATTACCACCATTAGGTGAACACCTCTATCCCCTATGTAATTACTATTTTGTATGTGTATAGTGATGGCATTTAAGATCTACTATTTTGGGACTTCCCTGGTGGTCCAGTGGCTGGGACGCCACGCTCCCAAAGTGGAGTGGGGTGGAGAGCCCCAGGTTCGATCCCTGGTCGGGGAACTGGATCCCACATGCCACAACTGAAGATCTTGCATGCTGCAACTAAGACCTGGAATAGTCAAATAAATAAATAAAAATGGGGGAAAAAATTTTTTAAGATCTACTCTCCTAATAACTCATGTGTGATACAGTCTTGTGAATTAGTCACCATGCTATGCCTTAGATCTCCAGATATCATTTTTCTTATAGCTGGGAGTTTATAATCCTTGACCAATATCTCTCCATCTCTCCCACCTCCCTCCAGCCCCTAGCAACCATTCTGCTCTCTATCAGTTAGACTTTTGTAGATTTAGCATAAAAGTGAGAATATACAGGGTTTGTCTTTCTTTGTCTGACTTCAGGCCAGGAGAGAGTAGGATGGTATATATTACCTTTTGAGACCCAGCCTGGGAAGCCACATAGCATCACTTCTGCTATAGAGAGTCCCCCCAAACCCAAAGGGGAGGGAACCTAGATTTCATCTTTTAATAGGGGAGGGGTAGGGTTCTAGAAAAGTGAGTTGGACCAGAAATATTGTCATGGCCAACTTCAGAGAATACAACTCACTACCTTATGTTTCGGGTACCATGCTAAGCAGCCCACGTACATCATTTCATTCAATACTGCACCATCCTCACTACACAAAACTGAGGCTTACCAATGTCACTTGCACCAGGCTACTCAACCACTAAGGAGAAAGAGCTGGAGTCTGATTCCAGGTAACAGGGAAGCACTTGATGGAACAGACTTAGAAGTGGCAGAGAATAGCCTTTGGAGCTGAACCCAGAGAGTGGGCAACCGGCAGGGCAGAGCTGGCCACTCTGAGCCCACTCACAGCCCTTCTGTCCTTCCCAGGGTTAACCTTGCTTCCCAACTGGCTCTAAGGCCACAGCTCCACTGTAATGTCAGGGCTGTGAAGAGAAGATGAGATTTGAACACTCATGGGCAAATAAGACAATTTGCTGTGAATCGGGCCCTGGGAGCCTGATCTGGTTTGGTTCAGGAAGGCCTCTAAATCTGGATGGAGCTTCCCTGCTGGGCTGGGTAGGGGCCAGTGCGTGGGCAGATGGAAGGACTGGTGGAAGGCTCTTTCAGAAACCGTCAGTGTGTGTTTCAGAGCCTCAGCAAGGGAGCTGGAGGGCTGGGCGTTCCAGGCCACACAAATCTGAGATCCCAGAAGGCTTCCAAGCCAAGCCAGCAGCCTCTTTACCATAATCAATATTTCTGAGGAGAAAAGGCCAGCTCAGGGCAGAAACCAAGATGGGCCCTTGGGACCTCTGGTTTCTCTGCCCAGTAGCCCATCGTCACCTTCCACTGCAGGCAGCCTTCAGTGGTTTTCCAGAATGCTGCTGAGGAAGCAGGGACTTGGGGATGTGATACCAGAAAAACTGCCAGAATAACACAGTCAGGGCGGCGGTGGGGGCGGGGGGGGGGGGGGGGCGGGGAATGTGTATGTGTGTGTGCACTGCATTTACTATTTTTTGTTTGTTTGTTTTGTGATTCCCTTTTTTTTAAATTAAAAGAGATAAATCTCTCTTTCTTTTTTTTTTTGGCCATGCTGCACAGCATGTGGGATCTTAGTTCCTTGACTAGGGATTGAACTCGTGCCCCCTGCATTGGAAGTATGAAATCTTAACCACTGGAACTCCAGGGAGTCTCTGTATATTTATTGTTTATTAAACCATCTCAGACATAATTATCAAAAATTTTCCAAAATCTTGAAACCACCCAAGTGCCTGCTAATAGGTGAATGGATAAACATATTGTTATCTATTCATACTGTGGATATTGCCCAGAAATAAAAAGGAATGGATTATCAACACACACAATATGTACCAGTCTTAAAAACATGATGTTGAGTGAACAAAACAAGACACATAAAGAACCTACTCTGTATGATCCTATTTATCTAAAACTCTAGAAACGATCACTGTAACCTATAATTGCAAACAGGAAATCAGTCATTGCCTGCAACTGGGGTTTAGGTGTGGAGGAAGATTAACTCCAAAAGGAGGAGGGACTTTTCTGGTGGTCCAATGGTTGAGACTCCACCTTCCAATGCAAGGGGCTCAAGATCCATCCCTGATCTGGAAACCAAGGTCCCACATGCCACAGTGTACCATCAAAATTTTTTGAAAAAAAAGGGGACGTCTTGGAGGAACTTTTGGGGGTGGTGGAAATGTTCTATATCTTATTGGGGAAAAGGCTACATGAGTATATATATTGATCAAAATTCATTAAACTGTAAACTTAAAATGGTTGTGTTTTATCATATACAAGGTGTACCTCAATGAAGCTGACTTTAAAGACTAATATAACAAACTCCCATATAACCACCTTCCAGTACAGGAAACAAAACATCGGAAAAAAAATTGCACCCCCTGTGTACCCCTCCCCAATCTCCTCTGTTCTTTCTTCCTCCTCAATATGATGTGTTTCGTGAATGTCTTTATATTTTCACTACGTGGAAACATGTTTCTGAATGTTGTATGTTTCTTTCTCATGTGACTTTATACTTGTACTGCCTGGGGTATACTCCTAAACTGGTATATTTCAAAATCAATTTAAAGGGTCACAGCTAGCATTTCAATCCCATGGATGGAGGAGCCTGGTAGGCTGCAGTCCATGGGGTCGCTGAGAGTTGGACATGACTGAGCGACTTCACTTTCACTTTTCACTTTCATGCATTGGAGAAGGAAATGGCAACCCACTCCAGTGTTCTTGCCTGGAGAATCCCAGGGACGGGGGAGCCTGGTGGGCTGCTGTCTATGGGGTCGCACAGAGTTGGACATGACTGACACGACTTAGCAGCAGCAGCAGCAGCAGCATTTCAATTGTAAGGATCAGTTCAGTTCAGTTCAGTCGCTCAGTCGTGTCCGACTCTGCGACCCCATGAATCACAGTACACCAGGCCTCCCTGTCCATCACCAACTCCCAGAGTTCACTCAAACTCATGTCTATCGAGTCGGTGATGCCATCCAGCCATCTTATCCTCTGTTGTCCCCTTCTCCTCCTGCCCCAAATCCCTCCCAGCATCAGGGTATTTTCCAATGAGTCAACTCTTCGCATGAGGTGGCCAAAGTATTGGAGTTTCAGCTTCAGCATCAGTCCTTCCAAAGAAATCCCAGGACTGATCTCCTTTAGAATGAACTGGTTGGATCTCCTTGCAGTCCAAGGGACTCTCAAGAGTCTTCTCCAACACCACAGTTCAAAAGCATCAATTCTTTGGCGCTCAGCTTTCTTCACAGTCCAACCCTCACATCCATACATGACCACTGGAAAAACCATAGCCTTGACTAGATGGACCTTTGTTGGCAAAGTAATGTCTCTGCTTTTCAATATGCTATCTAGGTTGGTCAAAACTTTCCTTCCAAAGAGTAAGTGTCTTTTAATTTCATGGCTCTAATCACCATTTGCAGTGATTTTGGAGCCCCCAAAAATAAAGTCTGACACTCTTTCCACTGATTCCCCATCTATTTGCCATGAAGTGATGGGACCAGATGCCATGATCTTAGTTTTCTGAATGTTGAGCTTTAAGCCAACTTTTTTCACTCTCCTCTTTCACTTTCATCTAGAGGCTTTTTAGTTCCTCTTCACTTTCTGCCATAAGGGTGGTGTCATCTGCATATCTGAGGTTATTGATATTTCTCCCAGCAATCTTGATTCCAGCTTGTGCTTCCTCCAGCCCAGCGTTTCTCATGATGTACTCTGCATATAAGTTAAATAAGCAGGGTGACAATATACAGCCTTGACGTACTCCTTATCCTATTTGGAACCAGTCTGTTGTTCCATGTCCAGTTCTAACTGTTGCTTCCTGACCTGCATATAGGTTTCTCAAGAGACAGGTCAGGTGGTCTGGTATTCCCATCTCTTTCAGAATTTTCCACAGTTTATTGTGATCCACACAGTCAAAGGCTTTGGCATAGTCAATAAAGCAGAAATAGATATTTTTCTGGAACTCTCTTGCTTTTTCGATGATCCAGCAGATGCTGGCAATTTGATCTCTGGTTCCTCTGCCTTTTCTAAAACCAGCTTAGACATCTGGAAGTTCACGGTTCACGTACTGCTAAAGCCTGGCTTGGAGAATTTTGAGCATTACTTTACTTGCATGTGAGATGGGTGCAATTGTGTGGTAGTTTGAGCATTTTTTGGCATTGCCTTTCTTTGGGATTGGAATGACAACTGACCTTTTCCAGTACTGTGGCCACTGCTGAGTTTTCCAAATTTGCTGACCTATTGAGTGCAGCACTTTCACAGCATCATCTTTTGGGATTTGAAATAGCTCAACTGGAATTCTATCACCTCCACTAGATTTGTTCATAGTGATGCTTCCTAAGGCCCACTTGACTTCACATTCCAGGATGTCTGGCTCTAGGTGAGTGATCACACCATCATGATTATCTTGGTCGTGAAGATCTTTTTTGTACAGTTCTTCTGCATATTCTTGCCACCTCTTCTTAATATCTTCTGCTTCTGTTAGGTCCATACCATTTCTGTCCTTAATTGAGCCCATCTTCGCATGAAATGTTCCCTTGGTATCTCTAATTTTCTTGAAGAGACCTCTAGTCTTTCCCATTCTGTTGTTATAGGATAAGATTAAAAAATAATCAGAGCATATGACACTTAGTAAGATAAGTATGTCTTGTGAAATTTTTGTAAAAGTTTTACATCTGTATATATGTGTACTGGGTTGAGACATAATGTATCTTTCCTACAGCACACAGAGAAGACAATGGCAACCCACTCCAGTACTCTTGGCAACCCACTCCAGTACTCTTGCCTGGAAAATCCCATGGATGGAGGAGCCTGGTAGGCTGCAGTCCATGCGGTCGGTACAAGTCGGACATGACTGAGCGACTTCACTTTCACTTTTCACTTTCATGCATTGGAGAAGGAAATGGCAACCCACTGCAGTGTTCTTGCCTGGAGAATCCCAGGGACGGCGGAGCCTGGTGGGCTGCCGTCTATGGGGTCGCACAGAGTCAGACACGACTTAAGTGACTTAGCAGCAGCAGCAGCTTACAGCACACTGTGACCTCCAAAAGTTTGAAAAACATTGTCCTAATATATAACATAATATTATATTTTTTGTCATTTTAACTTTTATGTAAATAGTATGGTAGAGTTCTAATTCTTCCCCAACTGGCATTTGTTTGCTTGACATTGGCTTCCAGATGTGTTCGTATTGATACATGTAGCTTAGTTTCCTTCATTTCCATCACTGCATAAACATGCCACAGGTTATTTTTCCGTTCTCCAATTACTGAATTTTTTTCTTTTGCCAAATGGAGCATTACCAAAAAATGCTGTCACTATCACCACCATTTCACTTTAAGAAGGACATTGTAATATAAATAAAATTGGAAAGTCCTACTCTCAGAGTCAAAGATGGTCTTTTTAATAGAATAAATCTGGCTTTATAAAAACGTGCTCGAGGGACTTCCCTAGTGATGCACTGGTCAGGATGTGGAGTTTCACTACTGAGGACCACAAGCCACACACAGCCAAAAAAAAAGCATTCGATTTGCCCCCTGGGGGGGTGCGTTTATTGTTATTTCCTTGTTGATTGTTAGTTTGTTCAGGAAATTGATAAAAACCCAATCACCTATACAAGCGCTGCTGGGGAGAGGGGGAGGAAGCAAGTAGAATGGAGAAAGGGTTCAGAGTCTCAACTCTAATGCTTTATTTCTTTTGTTACCTAAAAAAAAGTCCAAGTCATTCCTACTCTTGTTTCTCTTTTGAAACGAATCTTTTGCTTTTATTACTATAACACTGGGAGTCGCCTGGGGAGGGATAGGCAAGTGTGTTGCTTCAATTTTTTGAGGCCTTGTGAGATAAACAAGGCCATTAAAAAAAAAAGTCTAAGTCAAATACGGCCAAATGTTAGCGTTTGTTAACTCTGGAGTGTGAACCAGATAATCTAAGCTTTGGTCTAAGCTTTCAATAGTTATTTAAAATGTTTCCATCATCAACAAATATCAGGAAATTTCCAGCAGAGTTAAGACAGCTAAAACACAGTTTGGTCTTCATCGCATAAAATCCAGAGCTGCCAGCTTGTCAATCCCTCTGTGATGTTGGTGAAGTCATTTAACTTTACTGAGTCTTGTGGCTCTCATCTGAAAAAAAAAAAAGGGGGGCCTTGGTCAACCCAAATGTCCATCAACGAATAAATGGATAAACGAAATGTGGTCTCTCCATACAATGGAGTTTAGTGCTGCTGCTGCTGCTGCTAAGTCGAGTATGATTCAGCCATAAAAAGAAATGAAGTACTGACACGTACTACAGTTTGATGAACATCAAAAACATGATGCTGAGTGAAAGAAGGCAGACAAAGAAGGTCTCGTGTATAATTCTATTTACATGAAATGTCCAGGATAGGCAAAGACAGAAAGATAGAGAACAGCTGGGTGGTGCCAGGAGCTTGGAGGAAGGAGGAACAGGGAGTGACTGCTAATAGGTACAGCGTTTCTTTTTGCAGTGATGAAAATGTTTTGGCCCTAGATAGGACTGTGATAGGTAACACAGTCCTAGGTAACACTGTGATTGTACTGAACACACCATGGAATTGTACACTGAAAAATGGTTAGTTTTATGTTATATGAGTTTCATTTCAATTCAAGAAAGCTTGTTCCTCCAAGAAGTATTGAAGATGAAATTTAAAAGGACACATGTGCAAAGCTCCTAGCACTGCGCCTCCATCATTGTTCAGAGCCATCTCTCCCGTGGTGGGTAAGGTGAGGCTGGGCTGATTAAGCTTGTATCACCTACTCAGTCAAGTTAGTGGCTTGCTCAAGGCCACACAATGAGTCATGTGTGGACTCTGCACTAGAACTTGACTTTTTCAACCTGTGAGTACTGAGCAAGTTGTCTCCATGCTGCTTCTCCTACTTTATACAAAAATGGCACTTTACTGTTTAGAAAATATTTTTCCCCATGTGGTTTTCTAACACCCCTGGCTTCAGAGGTTTAGTGTGGCAGAGTGCTTAAAGGGTATGGCCCCTGAGCTGGGCAAATCTGGGTTCAAAACCAGGTTCTGTCCATTCTTAGCTGTGTATCTTTGGGCAGTCACCTCTCTGAATCTTGTTTTCCCCATCTATTTATGAAGAACACTGACTTACGCTCTGCATTAAGTGGCAATAAAGCTGGAAGATACATGGTTAAAGCAAGAGTTATGTCAATGCCTAGCACATAGTAAACTCTGAATTGTTTAATTGCTAAGGTGTGTCCGACTCTTTTGGGGCCCCATGGACTGTAGCCCACCAGGCTCTTTTGTCCATGGAATTTCCCAGGAAAAAATACTAGAATAGGTTGTCAATTCCTTCACCAGGGGATCTTCTAGACCCAGGGATTGAAATTGTGTCTCCTGCATTAGCAGACGGATCCTTTACCGCTGAAATACCTAGGAAGCCCCAAACTCTATTAGTATTAGCAGCTGAGGGGCTACTCTGGAAAAGCATTTAACACATAGGATTAAAACTGATAGAAGGGGACTTCCCTGGTGGTCCCATGGTTAAGAATCTGCCTTGCAATACAGGAACACAGGTTTGATTCCTCACTGGGGAACTAAGATCCCACATGCCGAGGAGCAATTAAGCCCACAAGCTACAACTAGGGAGTTCGTGTGCCACAGTGAAAGACCAGGAAAGAAATAACAAAGAACCCCACATGCCACAACTAAGACCCAACAAAGCCAAGTAACTAAATAAATATATATATATTTAAAACTGACAGAAGAGCAAAACAACTTCAAAGTCACTTTGCCACAGGCCCCAGATGCTGCAAAGCGGCGGTTCTCACCTAGGAGTGGGAGGGTGATGTTTGGCAGCGCCTGGAAACATTTTTGAATGTTACTGTTGGGGAGAGGGGGTGTGCTTCTGGCATCTGGTAGATAGAGGTCAGGTATGTCACTAAACATCCGAAATGCACAGGACAACCCCACAATAAAGAATGATTTGACCCGGAAGGTCAGCTATGTCCAGGCTGAGAGGCTCTACTCCAAAGTGACCTTCCTCTTACCAGACATAGTTCCAATCAACAGTGTCAGCCACCCTCCAAATACTGGGATAACTTGCTTCTTTCCCAATCCAGAGTGAGTCATTTTGTGAAGCTAAGGAACATTTAGCAAGGCGATAATCACCCTAATTTCTGTGTTGGGTAAGTCCAGATGGAAATATACTTGGAGCCTTCTCAGACACAGAAACATCCAACATCAACATGGACTCTATGAGGGCCAAGGATGGTTTGAAAGATTCATCTTAGTTTCCCTTTCTTTAAGGCTCTGAGAGCATCCCAAAGAATCTGCTCTCCTGATTCTGCATGAAGGGCCTGAAAAACAGAAATTGGCACACAGTAAGCCCTAAATAAATGTTAGTTATTATTATTATTATCATTATCATCATTGTCCTCATTATAACTATTATTTCCCCAGGTACAGGGGAAGGTACATTCCCATAACAGCCTTCTTTAAAAAAAAAAAAAAATTTATTTGGCTGCACCAGGACTTAGTTGCAGCACACAGGCCGGATCTTTAGTTGCGGCATGAGAATTCTCAGTTACAGTATGTGGGAACTAGTTCCCTGAACAGGGATTGAACCCAGGCCCCTGCATTGGGGGGCACAGAATCTTAGCCAATGAAACACAAGGGAAGTCCCTTACAACAACCTTCTGAGATTGGTGATATCATTCCCATTTTGTAGATGGGGAAACTGAGGCTCAGAGCAGTGAGTGATGCCACATTTTTCATCAGCCTTTTCCTTGATCTCAGAGCTTCTACTCCTATGTTGGGTAGGACACCAAAGGGATCTCTTAAAAATGAAATTAGACCTTATTTAGGAGAAGATGCTCTCTGGGTAATAATGTTACATGATATATTATGCTCTAACATTTCTTCATGATTTAAATATCTTGAAAAATTAAGAGCAAAGCCATGATATCAGAAACCAACACAACATTGTAAAGTAACTATACTCCAAAAAAATTTAATTTGAAAAAAAATGGGCAGTGGCCCAATTCCTGGAAATCTCCGCCCCTTCCCCAAAATAGTTGGAATAATCCTCCCACTCATTAGTCCATGAAATTGCCCAGCCCATAAAAACTAACCACACCATATTTGGGGGCCTTTTGCTCTCTGAGATGGCCCACACCCTGTACGTGAAGCATATTTCTCCCAAGTCTGTTCTTGCCATTTGAGATGGACCAAATTCTGTCTATGAAATGTGTACCTCTCTAAATAAATCCATTCCTTACCTTTAAAAAAAAAAAAAAAGCCATGGTTTTGTAAGATGTTAGCATTAAAGGCAAACCAAGTGGAAAGGAATATGGAAAATCTTTGTACTATCTTTACAACTTCTTGGTAAATTTAGAATTATTTCAAAATTTAAAAAAACTAATCAGATCACGTTACTCCTTGACCCAAAACCTAGAGACCCCTCCTAACACTCTCCCTGTCACTCTGCACTCCAGCCACTCTGGTCTTCTTTCCATTCTTTCAACACTGGAAGATTGTTCCTGCCTCAGGGCCTTTGCACTTGCTGCTGAGAATACTCTTCCCCCATATGTAGTTCTTCCCATAACTTTCTCTTTCTTATCCTTTAAATTTTGACTCAAATCTCTAATCCTGAGTCCCTCTCCCATGTGATCACAGGACCATTTCTAATTCTCTCATAAAACTGGATTCTCTGAAATTATCTTCTACACTGGTTTCTCTGCTCCTCTCTGTCTCCTCCACTAAACTGGGACTTCCATGGGGACAGAGACTATGCTGCTTGGCTCACTGCTGCCTCTCCAGCTTCTCTCACAGAGTAAGGCCTCAGTAAACATTTTCCCCCTCCCCAAAAGTGGTGAAGAACTGCCTGCCAGTGCAGGAGACATAAGAGATGTGGGTTTGAGCCCTGGGTTGGGAAGATCCCTTGGAGGAGGGCATGGGAACCACTCCAGTATTCCTGCCTGGAGAATCCCATGGACAGAGGAGCCTGGAGGGCTACAGTCCATAGTCAGACACGACTGAAGTGATTGAACATGCATGCATGCGTGCAAAATAAACCGTGTCTGCTGGTAATACCATCAAAATAAAACTATGAATTTTGTCAAACGGCTTTCATGCATATTTTTTCCTATGGTTTCCTAATTTGTTCAAAATTTCCAGGATATCCAGGCAGGTCCAGATCTGCTGGCAAACTGCATCAACATTTCTTTGTATCACTTAACAATAATTCCAATGCTTAATAAATTGGGGGAAAGAATGAGGAAGAATTCACCCCCAACGTTCTAAAACAGAATCCTGAATTGTTGACCTAGTGTCAAATGTAGCTCATGGATATGCCTTGAAAATCTTACATAGTGTTTTAGACGAATTTGAGTTCAGGGCCAACTTTTAAAAATTGGAACATTTCACATCAAACTCCAGATGCCCAAGTTCTCCTGAAATCTCAGAGGACCTGGCCTCGATGGGCCCAAGTTTCCCACTGGGTCCCCAGGGTCCCCATGGACTAGAGCTGGGGTGTGTGGTCCTCAGTTTATCACAGTCCCTATCCACCCGGCTTGGGCTACCTAGGTGGTGCTCGTGGTAGAGAATCCACTTACTAATGCAGGAGATGCAAGAGATGCGGATTTGATTCCTGGGTCGGGAAGATGGATCAGGAAATGGCAACCCACTCCAGTATTCTTGCCTGGAAAATTCCATGGACAGAAGAGCCTGGCAGGCTACCGTCATGGGGCTGCAAAGTTGTGTCCTCAAGTCAGACACGACTGAGTGACTGAACACACACACATCCACATCCACCCAGCTTATTTCCTTCATGTTATCAGCCTAATCCCTTTGGGTACTAAGATTCCCCTCAAAGTCTAAAGTATCCTTAGGAATACTGTTAGTTTCGAATATTTTCACTATAGCCCCTCTCTTCAAGTCTTACATGGAAGTTTAATATCTAAAATAGATAATAGTGATTATAGTTCATTTTGATTGAGTGCTTACTTTGTGCTGCGGTTCTGCTTTGGTTGACTCAAGGGCTTGAGGACCCGAATTCTATCAGCTCTCCATCATTTTCAGCAGGCCCTTAGGAAACCTCTGTGGATCCAAGGAAGACAGTTCAAAAAGAACTTTTTTTTTTTTTTTTGGCCTTTCTGCATGGCATGCGGGAGCTTAGTTCTCCCATCACGGATAGAATCCGTGTCTCCTGCAGTGGATCCTCAAGAGTCTTAACCACTGGACCACCAGGGAAATCCCTTCAAAAGTATATTTTAATCCATGCTCCTCACTATAGGCAAACCACAGGAGGGAAGAGACACTCCACCAATTGGAACAGTAGCCTTTCTGGCCGTTGTTTGCTAGTCCCGAGTGTTGATAGTGGCAGGAAGAAAGCCAATAAGGGGATCTGTTCTTTCCTTCCAGAGTTATTTGCTGTTTTTTGGGAGCCTTTCAGGCCCGCTCTGTGAGCTCATGACACTCTCAGGCTCAGAACTAGCTAATTCTCTTAGACATGTTTCAGCAAATGTGGACTCTGGAGGGGAGTTGCCTGGCAGAGAATGGTGTGGAGACAGAGGCCCTCCCCATGTCCCAGTCCAGTCACAAGTTTTCCTCCAGCCCTGATGATGTCAGCAGATGTGAACACACCTGCTACTTTGTCTATGGAAATTTTACGGCACTCATCGTCCATAGAGACTCTTTTAGATCATTCCATTGAGTCCCACATTTATGTACCTAGTGTGTGCCAGTGTTGCACTAGGTCCTGGGGATTCGCAGTGGGAATTTATTAAATATGAACAAGGGCTTTGGTTTCTGACTGTGCCGAGTTCCAGCTCTAGCTCTGAAACTTACTAGCTGTGTGACTTTAAGCAAACAACCTCTCTGTGTCTCACTTCATCTGTAAAATGAGTGTGATAGGAATAGTACATAATTCCTAGGATTGCCTTGGTGATTCAAAGAGATAATTTTTGACACATACAAAGAAAAGGAGTGCAGTGCTTTGTTTTTCTCCTCTAGCATGCATCAGAAGATGATATTTTTTATTTGTGTTTTTGTTTTTGTCTGTCTGGCTTACTAGATGACTCTCCATGAGAAAAAAGCCTTGTCTTTCTTGTTCACCCCTTATTCTCCCTGGGGGAACAATGCCTGGCACAGAGGAGGTGCTCCATAAATGTTTGTTTGCTGAATGAATCGCTGTCTTTCTTATTCCTGCTTTAATTGCCATTCCGATGATGTGCCTTGGAGGAGCCCAGAGTCTCGTGGACTCCGGGGAGAGCCACCATGACCTTGACAGCCAGCTGTTCACAACGGTGCTGTGCATCAACTTCGAATGTCGCCAACTGGGCTCTGTGCCCTGGGCTGACAAACGACACTTGTTTGTCTTCTGGTGAACAGAGTTACAGCACGGGAGGGTAAGTTGGTGACTGAGGAAAGCTGAGTGAGCAGCTGCGCCAAGCAGGGGTAACTCTGAACCTTAAAGCCTCCAAGCCAGCAGCAGGGAGGCCTCGGGTCTATGTGGAAGGAGCCTGGGCCCCACCACTTTTGGGCCCCCGGGGGAATCACCGGTTTTGAGATTGGATGCCCGGGTGGCACAATGATCTCGATATTTCGTCTTGAGAGACAAAATTAATTTATCTGGCGGGAGGGAACCGGCTTTGCAAACTGTAAAGCGCTGCAGGAAAAAAGCAGTTAAATGAAAAGGTCAGGATCCAAAAGAGCAGATGCGTTTGCTGAATGTAACTGCACTTTCAAACCCAGCTAAGACGATACGCAGCCCCCAGAGGTGGCACATTTTGGAGGAATCTCCTGGAGAGAGATTATTTGGGGAGACTGAGAAGCCAAGGGAAATTGACCAAAGTTTTCAGGGGTATCTACAGAACTGGGGACCCGACCGCAAAGCCAGCGGGTGCAAACTCGCTCTTCTCTTCCGGCCTCGAGCTCCGACGCGCGAAATCTGCGAATTCTCCTTTATCTGCTGCACACGCTCGCTCATCTTCGTTCTGGCCGGAATCAGGGTAAACCGTTCCGATGATTATATAACTTCGCGAGTTCAAGAAAGATAATCCAGAGAGAGATGATGAAATTTTTTTGAGGGTGGATTAAAAAGAATTTTTTCCCCAAATGTAAGTTACAGAGTGCACAAAAATGTGCATACAAATACCCATATTTCCACCACTAAGAAAGAATAACCTAACATTTTTATTTATCTGGGAGAGGACTTTTTAAATTAGCCATCAAATATATCTTTCCCTCCCCCGCTAAATTCTAGCAAATTTGAAGCCAAAGAGAGTCAACCTATTTCACTGTTCACCTCTACCACAGATTTCTCTTAAGGGGAAATTCCAGGACACCCAAATTCCCTCCGTGGGCTTTTCACATGGCCAGGTCTGCAAAACACTTAGCCGCAGTGAACAGTGTCCTGCGAAGCCCGCAACCCTCGAGTGCACAGCTGCATCTTCTCCCCCATCCCCAACTCCCGCGTTCAACTTTGCAACTCACGCTCCCGCCAGGGGGCCTATTTGCTCGGCCCGTTTGGCGGAAGGATTCCGCGCGCGATCGCATTTAGCCTCAACGGTCTCCTCCCCATTCCCGCGTTCTGGCCCCGCCTCCTTCCCTCTCCCTGGCCCCGCCCCCTCCCGGGTGCCCTATGGCCCACAAAGAAGTCCCGGCCGGGCCGCTGCACTCCCCCGCGCGCATTCGTGCGCCGCCCGAGGCTGGCTAAGGAGTCGGCGGCCATTTTGTTCTTCTCGTGGTTCCAGTGGGGAGAGAAGGAGGAAGCAGGGAGCGGGGCGGTTGGGGGGAACCCACCGCGGCTTCTGCCACCGCCGCCACCACCATCTCTGTGCTCGTGGCGTGGGACAGGAGGTGTGAATCCCGGGCGCGAGCCGGCGGCGGCGCCGCTGCGGGAAGGTCGGCGGTGGGAAGGCGATGGCGGATATAGATAAACTCAACATCGACAGCATCATCCAACGGCTGCTGGAAGGTGAAGGGGGCGGCGGGCGGCTCCGGAGACTCGCGGGGGAGGGGGATTTGGGAGGCCTGTTGGGCTTGCTTCGCCGAGACGAGTGAGCCCCGCGAATTCGCCCGCGGGCCGGGGACTGCCGCGGGATGGAGGTTGCCCGGGGTTCCGCACTTGGCCCAACCTGCGGACCCTCTTGCCTCCGCTCATTCATTGCTAGAGGGTGCAGCCTTTCTCCTGGCCGTAAAATTTGAAAACTCCGCTCCCCACCCCCACGTTTCCGGTACGTACCCCCGGCGCCCGGCACTCCGGACCAATCTTTGGAGAATATTGGGGGCCCCAGTCCAACCTACTGGACTGCTCGTTCCGAACTTCGTGGTTCTCAATATTTTGGAAAGCAATATGATGCGGATATGGATTTCACCAAGCTTGAGGGCTTCTTTCCTAGCCTGCTTATTTTTATTTTTTTGTGAGGCTTGGGGTCGAGGGCCCCGTTACTTGTTACTTGGTAACGAACGTTCATTCTCAGGGAGATGTTGGAACCCATATTCTCCTGCCCTCCCAGATGTGCTTTTTAAGTTGTCTTTATCCCGGGGAAGTCTCCGCGCTCTTTTCTGAACGTGCCTCTGAATCGTGAAACGGCAGTGATCACAGTTTCGTTAGGATCTTTGCAGTGTGCCAAGCTCTGTTAAGCGCTTTGCGTTCACTGCATTTTGCTGTCTTTTAGTCGCATCCGACTTTCCGATCCTATGGACTTGAGCATGCCAGGCTTCCCTGTCCTTCACCATCTCCCGGAGCTTGCTTAAACTCATGTCCATTGAGTCGGTAATGCCATCCAACCGTCTTGTTCTCTGTCGTCCGCTTCTCCTGCTTTCAATCTTTCCCAGCATCAGGGTCTTTTCTAATGAATTGTCTCCAATACTTTGCATGCATCGCATAAATCATATTAGCCATCGCTTCTAAAGCGCTTACTGTGTGTAAGGCATTTTTTGGAGCTCTTTACATAGATTTCATGTAATACACGAGGTAGATGCCCTTTTTTTCCTGACTAAGACCCAGAAAAGTGTAGTCACTTAACCAGTTAGTGATAGTCAAGTTTCAAACCCAGGCAGCCAGGAACTCAACGTCATTCAAGTCACCCTGTGTGTGAAGGAAGGAGGTGTCCAGTGGTTGAGCAAAGGTTAAAATAAATCTTTAATTTTGACTGACCTAAAACTCCTGAGGTGTCCGGCGATTGATTTCTATTGATGTGGGAGAGGGATGAAGTTCGGATTTTAAGGAGAGACGCTGAAATAAAATCACCCACTACCCCCGAATTCTAGAGCACATCTATTAATAATAACATCTAATTCCGAACTTTGAAATAATTCAGATCCTTTTCTTGAGTGTTGGATAATGTAGATTTGGCTGAGTTTTAACTGCATTTTTGCTTTTATATTCTAAAATATTGTTGAACTGTAAATGCTCAGAGATGGAGTCTAGCGTAAACAGTTGGATAGCTCTGGTGTTAGAATTCGCAGATCTTTTAAGTCATGAGAATGAAACTTCATCTTAATCTGTGTGCAGATTTTTTCCTTTTATAGTGTCTCAAAAGAAAAACTCATTAAATGAGCCCCTGAAATGTCACTGCCATTTGTGGGTGAAAACCTTGTTTTTCATTCAGTATCTGGCATTTATTAGAAGAATCACAGTTTTAATATTTGTTAATATAGTTCTTTGGTTTATGTGAGACAGCAGTGGGTCAGAAACAGATTAAAACAATTTGCTATAAGAAAAGAACTTAAATTTTTCTCATTCAAAAATTGTAAATTCTGCATGTCTATGCAGGGACATGTGTGGCTTTATTTCTTTGAGAAAGCTGGAAAAAATGGAAGCTGTGGATTAGAAACAGAATTTTAAGATTAGTTAGGTCTTAATTGTGGGGTTGCCCATAACTTTTATATTCATATAACATCTTATTAATTTTAATCTTATTTTTTAAATTGTGCTAAGAAATTTGCGTTGATTAACCTGGATCATTTACAGTGAGATCAGTCATTTCTTAATAGTTTCTATACATGTTATGTTGCGCTGGAAAACCAGGTTTTTTTAACATTTCTTTTTTTTTCATTGAAATTAGTAAAGCAGTGCGTTTTCATTCCTCGGGAATAAACTAGCTGCTCAACATTCTTAATGTTGTTGTTTTTTTTTCTCATCAATGTTAGATTGTCAGAGAAACTATTGGAAATGATCTATTGAAGATATATATGTATATCTTTCCAGGGTAGAAGATGTTGATAAGTTGTGATTTTTTTTTTTTTTTTTAATGCCTCACAAAGTTTTTCCTCTAAAAATTTTCATTAAGATTTAAGTATATCTGAAGATGGAGGGAATGTGAGTTTTATGACCTTTTTTAGAAATTTTTTACATGTTCAGAATTGTCTCTTTTAAAGTGGAGCTATACAGCTAGTTGAGAAGTAGCTCAGTGATAGTACTAAAAAGACCATTCAAAGGTGAAGTCTTAGCTAACAAAACACCTTGCTTTAAGTTGTAGTCACTACAGCTTTGCAGTTATTTTCTACTCTAAACTTTTAGATTTTCTTTAAGGAGGCAACATTCTGCCACCCACCTGGGAAGGTCTGCCTTGCAGGTGATAAAACCTTGGGATTGTCACTCTTGTGTGTTATTCATGTTCACTTGCTTAAATGCACGGTAAAACTTTGGATTTAGAGAATAAATCAGCTGCTGATTTGTCTGATAGTCCTACTGTGTTGGAGAAAAGTGAGATTAGAGTGAGGTTAGTTTTGTAACTGATCTCCTACAGAGAATGATTGATGGCTAGTAATTTTCTTGCAAAGCAGACAGTTGTAATTTCGCATCCTGCTTTGAGAGAAGCATCTCACCTCTGAAGATGGTGGTTGTCAAACTGCAGGACTGTGTCAGGCTCTGCACAATTGCTTGATTTGCATTAGTGATTTAAATGTGACTTCTGTCCTGGCCCTACGAATTTAATCCTCTAATTTGTAAAAATAGTCCCTGTGTTTAGTTTTTTGATGTGAAATGAAACATGTTCGTATTGTAATGTTTAAAAAAGACAGTGGTCCCTGGTCCTGAAGATAATAAAGGACAAACATAATGGCACAAGAAAAAAATTCTTAATATATGCTGACCAAGGAAAACAAAAATAATCTTTCTTAATGAGTTTACACATCAGATCATTTTAACAATTAGACGCTTTTCTTGGGATTAATGATCATAGGGCATTTTGTTGATTAAGACAGTAATCATAAAGTTGTATGTTACTAGTACCCTTAACTTCCAAGAAGCCTGTATTATGAGGACCTCCCCTCCCCTCCCACATGTCAATTGTATGCTGCATTCTCTCCTACAAGTAAGAAGAGAAAGGTCTTAGAGCTATGATCTGCAGCTTGCACCAATCCTAAATTGCAGCTGGGGAAGGGTTACTCTGTGCCCACAGTGCCCCCTCGCCTGACAGTAGCAGGAGGAAGCAGTGAAATCTAACAGGATGGGGTGTGTCATTCTGTGGTGGTTGAGGGAATGTAAGCTGCGGGAGCAGGCAGGCTTTCCTCCTCCAAGCTGGGGGAATGGATGCCAGGCTGCACCATGCGTTAATAGCACATCCGCCGTAGAGGTTGGTGAGATTGTTCTGTATCTGTGAAGCTGCAGTCATGTGCCATTGCCATTCAGTCTGCCTGAGAAGGTGAGGGTTACTGATCTTGAAGCAGGGAGAGGATATACAGACTTGGTCATTTCACTCAATTTACTCTGAAGGGTGTTAGTGGACCTTGAAAACTGGAATGTGAAGGAGATAATATCCTGATACGAATCGCTGTGTAAATGAGGAAACTGGAAAGAACAATGTACAGAATTCTGTACATTTTTGTTTGTTGTTTAATTCAAGAACAATGTACAGAATTCTGGGGCAAATTTTTTGTTTTAGGATCAGACCACTGTATGCAAAGCATGTAAGAATAGATGATTTACTTAATGGTCTTGATGTTTTACCTGAAATCTCCAATTTCATCGCCCCCCCCCTGCAGCTTACTGGCATCCCTTATCTAGAGAAGATTGTCTGTTACCAATATTAAGGCTTACAAAAATGCCACTCAGCACAAATGTAGGGTCAGATGTCAAGTCTAATCAAGCGTAGGTGATAAGACTGTAGAGAGTTAAAGATTTTTCAATGAATTGTCTTCACTCTAGGTGTAGAAAACTCAAGGTTCTTCATTGAGAGCAGTAGACAGTGTTTTGCAGCTACATCCTGATTCTATATATGCCTTGAGAAAATTGATGTCACCTTTAAATGCCCAAAGTATCACACCAGCAGTTAGCAAAGTCGAGGTGGGGAAAGGGCAGCTTAGAAATTAAAATGGCTGAAAAGTGGATGTCTTCCTGCTGGTGACTTTGCACTGAAACTGAATGGTTCTTGATTAACTTTTTTGTGGCTTACAGCTTTTGTAGAAAAGACCTCAGTTGTTTGTGAGAAAGTTTTGATATTATAGAAACTCAGTGTTTTTTGTTTGTTTTGGTTTGAGGTTTTATTTTCCTAAATTTGTCAAATGTTGTGAGGTTATTGTCACTAAAATAAATATGATGTGGCATATTGTTAAGATTACCACCTTTTTAATAGGATTATCTTATTAGCAAAGTCTCTGTTGACATTTTTATACTGGTTGTGCCAATTTTAGGTTTTAAAACTTGATTATAATTGAGCTAAGGCTTTTTAGTGGGTATGCTATTCCTTTTCTATGACCTTCTTTCAACAATTAAGGGGCAAGAAGAATACATGCTTATCCCTCGTAAGTAACCCCAAAGTAGTCTTATTTCATAAGTAATCCCAAAGTAGTCTTAAGTTATTACAAGTTTTTATCAGTTTGTTTACTATAAAATTGCATGGGAGTTTTTATCATGTGCTCATGTGAGTGATTTGCCAGATAAATAAATGAAGATATAAGTTAGAACAGAACAGTCTTTGCTCGTAACAGCCCTAATGCAGTTTTCTGAATCTGCCATTTTAGCCAGATAAAAGCTTTTACTCAAAAGTTGCACATTTGGAAATGCCCTGGCCATCCACTGGTTAGGACTCCAAGCTGTCTCTGTCGAGGGCAATCTCTGGTCAGGGAACTAAGATCCTGCAGGCCTCAAAGTGCTGCAAAAAAAAAAAGAGAGAGAAGTCACGTGCCTAAGACCTAAGTTGACCATTGTAATGGATCAGTCACTAATCTGTATATGTCCGCTCTGCCTGCTGATTTTATTTCTATACAGTACCTAGCACCTGGACTTGGTAGACACATTCTGCCTGGAAAATGAAATTCTCTTGGAATTTCATTTTGGAATATTTTGTATTTCATTGGCAATTGTTGAAATAACTTCATACATGCAGTTTGAACTACTACTTAGGAAGATACCATTAGGAGACAACCCATGAACTTCCAGCTTGGGTCGCTCTTGTTTACATCTCTCTCGTCATGCACAGCACAGTGAGGTTCAAGTAGGCAGTGCTGCTGCTGCTTGGTCACTGAGTCCTAGCTGACTGTTGTGACCCCATGGACTGGACTGCCAGGCTCCTCAGTCCATGGGATTTACCAGGCAAGGATACTGGAATGGGTTGCCATTTCCTTCTCCAGGGGATCTTCCCAATCCAGGGATCGAACCCAAGTCTCCTGTGTCTCCTGCTTGGCAGGTGTATTCTTTACCACTGAGCCACCTGGGCAGCCCTGAAATACATAGTGACTGATGTTTATTGAGCAGCACTGTACTGTTCGCATTTTTTCTTTGTAGCTAATAGTGATAAAATAGATATGCAAGCCTTTGTCTTTTTAATGGTGTTGAAGATGTCCCTAAGATAAACTTTTAGTTTTCAACTTTTATAGAGGGGGAGTTCTCGGTACAGAATGTATAATAATCTGCAGTTACCTAGTTTGTCTTATCTTCTAAATCCTGTACTAGAATGTAAACCTCCCAAGAAAAGGGACACAGTTCTTGTCTCTCCTGTTGCCAGAAGAGGATGCCCAGCATCTATCACTGGTTCTGGCAGGTAGTAAGTGCCCAGCAGCTATTTTGTTGAATATTTGTGTGAAGCATAGTAAAAATGAATGTTGATAGTCTTAACAAGTAGATTGCATCGTTTAATTTTTAATGCTTCCTGTTTGTAAGGATGCCTATGATTTTTTATACTCATCAAATTTTTCTTAAGCACCAATGACTGTATAGAGGTTTAGTAGTTTGTCCTATAAAATCTCTTTTGGTTTAGAAGTAGAATGAAAACAAATTCTTTCCTTTTTTTTTTTTTTTTTTTTTTAACTTTTTCTTCTTTGTTATTGCTTATGAACTTATAAAATGGCAAAAACAGTTGTGTGCTGTTTACTTGCTTTCATTTGTTTTCTTACTAAGTTTCTAACTTAATGCCATATATTTTAAACATATTTTCAAGATGAAGAACAAATTCTTAAATGGGAGAGTGATCTGATGGAAGCACCACTTCAGAGCTAGAGTCAGGGTGTGCTCCTTGCAGGCTCTATGACCTTAGACCAAGTCACTGAGCCTCTTCAGCCTGTAACACAGAGAAGTGACAGCACCTGACTTGTGGGATTGCTGTACTGAATGGCTCTGTGAATAAAGCCTCTTAGTGCAGCAGTACCCAGCACGTGGGAAGTGCTCCCTAGGTGTTAGCTACAGCTAGTACATGATTCTCCATGATGGACACTGAAAATAGTGAAGTAGACTTCTTATGCTGTCAGCTAATAGGCCATCTCTAAGAAATGCCTGCTGTGTTCACTCAGACTGCCAAAACCCATTTTGAAATCTTCATTTTCTGTTAGATAAAACTTTAAGAGTAATCCTAAATTTTCAAAACTAGAAAAATACTCTAGTAAAGCCTATAAGAATGATGCTATTGCTTTGTCATTTGAAAACACAGACACGGTTTTTGTTCTTGTTTTTGGCTAATCAGTGTATAGTCTGGGGTGCATGCTAATTGTAATGCCACAAATGAACAGATTTTATTCAGACTTCATTCATGCAACAAATTTTGAGTACCTACCACATACTGGCTATGGGCATGTACACTGCAGGGCTAGTGGTGTGGTCCTGAGGTTACATTCTACCAGGATGAATAGATGGAAGTGAACTGGCAGTTATAATACAGAGTGTGTGCTGGGCCGTGTTGGGAGAGCATTTCAGAAAGCATAAAGCCGGCTTGTTAAGGGGGGAGAAGATGGCTAAGGGGTTTTCCAGCGTGAGGTGATATCTAAGCAGTCTCGAAAGATGAGCAGGTATTTGCCAGTTGGTAGATGGTTTTGATGGAGTTTCTGTTTATATAGTTTTATTTATTGAGCTAATTGTTGGGAATTTAAGAAGCTTTGTGACTGTGTTTTTAATGAGCACTGTTCAGACATAAACTGAATCTTGATTTGTTCTGGAAAAACTGTATTTAATCCTCAGTCCACATCAGGAACACTTTTTAAATTGTTAGTGTTGCATGGAGCTCTGCCAGGTACTGTATGATGACCTAGAGGGGTAGGATGAAGATGGGAGGGTGGAAGGAGATAAGTGTATACCTGTTGCTGAGTCAAGGTATTATACAGCAGAAACTAGCACAACATTGTAAGGCAGTTAGCCAATTAAAAGTAAATTTTAAAAAATTGTTAGTATTGTTCTTTACTAATCTCTGTGCTCTGATCCTTCGGGGACAGTCGTATTAAGAAAACTACAATTATCATGAACTGTGTCTAAAGGATGTAGTGGGAAGTCTCCAAACCAGTAAAATGTGTATTAGCAGCATTGATTTAATCTGATAGCATTCATATTAAAAGTATGGCTTGTGTTCCCTATAGGTATAAGTCTTCTAAAAGACTTAGAGTGGGCTGTCCCCTTACAAGTGTGGGCCTCTGCTGAAAAAGATTCCCTTTGAAACCAGAAGCGTTTAGGAGTCACCTAGCCAAAAATAAAGTTTCCTGTTGGGCAGTATGCCCAACCTTCTGGCTGACTTGTGGTAAAATCACTGATGACTGGGGTTTTCTGGCCAGTAAAGCAATGATCCCACTGTCTTTTCACTGGGAGGGTTTCTTGAGTTCTCTCCTTATGTGTGTGTCTAGAAAGAAAAAATGACTTTGGTTCAGGAAAAAAGTTGGTTTTGTTTCACAAACAACTCAGTTGCTGTGGTATTGTGTATGTGTCTGTTAGTGTAGTCCCTCAAAAATTATTCTTACTGTGCTTTCCCTTGAGTTGATTCTTGTTTCTTAATATTTGATCAGCATGAGACTGGTGGTCTCTTAGTTCAGTTACATGTTTTGGAGTCCAAAGAGGTGATTTGCTTAAGACTATAAAACCAATACAGAAACCTGGCTTCTAGTTGCCAGTCCAATGCACTCAACGTTTTCTTTTTGCTGTACCCCCTAAGAGTTTGACTCTTTTCCCTTGTCATCCTTTCTTACGTATTGTCTTCCATTGAAAAAAATAACACCCTTCCATTTCTGCTCAGCTTGTTTCCTCAGAGAATTTCATTTCAGTGGCTATTCAGGCTGAAGTAGGGCTTCCCCTAAGAGTATTTTTCAAATTTAGGCACAGCCCTCTTTAATAGAAAAAAAAAAATTCTCCGCAGATACCAGGGTTTTTTTAACTTGAAATTTTTATTACTCTGTAATGTTACTTAGATATTTACAGAACAAAGCTAGATAAAAACCAGTTAAACATATTGCTCTTGTTTAGCATTAGGCTAGATGATTTTGAATTTGAATATAAAGCCTTCAAAACTGATAAAGTTTAAATTAACATTGATTTAATCTGCTTATGACTTTATATTGGGTTTAATGGTAGAAAGATGTAGGCTTAGCTCTGTACTTAGTCTGGTTCTGTGTTTTTGCCTCAGTTCTAGTTCAGAGAATGCCTCCTTTCATGAATTCCTTGTACAAAACAAGTGTTAAGATTTTGATTGCAGTCTGATGGTAATCAGTCCCCATATTTAACCAGACCCTGGCACTTCATAAGGGGCTTCCCTGGTGCCTCCCTGGTGACTCAGATGGTAAAGAATCTACCTGCGATACAGGAGACACAGGTTTGATGCCTGGGTTGGGAAGATCCCCTGGAGAAGGGCATGGCAACCCACTCCAGTATTCTTGCCTGGAGAATCCCATGGATAGAGGAGTCTTGTGGGCTGCTGCAGTCCACGGGGTTGCTAAGAGTCAGACACGACTTAGAGACTGAACAGCAACAGCAGCCACTTCATAACTGTAAGATTAAGGTAAGTTTAGTAATGCAGTGCTACTTGTTATTTATTACCCTGGAAAAGGAAACGGCAACCCACTCAAGTATTCTTGCCTGGAAAATCCGTGGACAGAGGAAGGAGCCTGGCAGGCTGCAGTCCCTGGGCTCGCAAAAGGGTTGGGCACAACTTGACGACTAAACTACAGGCAGTGCAGTGCTGTTTGTTATATATTTAATAACTGTCTAATCTGTTGCAACTAGAGTCAAAACAATTTCATTTCTTACTGCTACCTACCTGCTGATAAATGAATTATTATAAGGCCAGAGGATATCTTATGCTTCACTTTGATAGTGAGTAGAACTCGAGTCTTCTGATGTGATGCATGCTGTGCCATGATCTCTTCCTCCTTTTTCTCAAGTTTTACCTGTTCCAGTTACTAGGAAACCTTTCTCACAGCATACGCTGACATCCTTTGCCATGTATAGACATGAGTGTATTCACAAATTCAGGCCTAGAAAGTTGCATAGCAAAATACCCACAACACGCATACATGGTGTTTTAATGAAAAACAGCACAGTAAATTTTTTTCATAAGATCTTGGACCATGGAGAGAGACCTTTGGTCCTCTGAAAAACACTGATTGGGAGGGAGAGATCCTGAGCATTTCCAATCTCATATTTTAAAACAAGGAATTGTTAGAACTGACTCAGTAACATGACAGTCTCTAAGACCTCCTGCTCTACAAATACTAATTCATTTATAAGGCTGGAGAAGAGAAGATAACGGGAGGCAAAAAGAGCTGATCTGGTGAGTGGGCTGTAGGTGAACAAGGCCAATTGTTATTTTTATGTGTCCTGAAAATAAAGCCTAGTCAGAAAGTAGTTAAACCATGTTCTTGTCTCCTCTTTATTTAAAGCTTGTGCCTTTTCATATATGTTTAATTTTTATATGAAATCTTACTTTGACTTCACTTGACTAAATTGGGGTTTTTCTCCCCCTACAGTGAGAGGGTCCAAGCCTGGTAAGAATGTCCAGCTACAGGAGAATGAAATCAGAGGACTGTGCTTAAAGTCCCGAGAGATCTTTCTCAGTCAGCCTATCCTGCTAGAACTTGAAGCACCACTCAAGATATGTGGTAAGTTTTGGTGCACAGTTTCCTTTGGTTATGTGATTAATTGACTGAGTCAAGGATATATATAGATGGTATATAGACGATATTATGTTAGCCAGTAGAATCATGTACTATTTATGAATAACCTAGAACTACATTATGTATTGTAGCTTTAGAATAAATACCTCTAATGGACCGAGTTTACTTAGATGTGCTTCAGATTTTCTTAAAATTATTTTGCTAAAGAAATACAAACATTGCAGAAGAAAGGAACGGAAACAGAGTGGAGAGCTAAGAAAAGGCCTGAACCTATATATAAGCTTAAAGCAAATACTCTTTGGCAGTATCTAGCAGGGAGATTGAAAGCCAGATGTATTGGTGGGTGTAGTGTGTGTGTGTGTGTGCCTTTGTCACATGGGGTCAGGGCTTGTTAAGAGTGCATCGCTTCTGCTGGCACGGTCCCTAGAGACTGAGCTGTTGGACATTTGATATTGATCAGCCAGCCTGAAAGGGAAACGGTCTTCCTTGGCAGGAAGGCCTGCCTAACCATTAATAATCCGTTCTGCAAAATAAATTATTAATTTCTTGAGTTTTGTGTGTGATTCTGATATACACTTAAAATTTTCACTAAGCTCTGTTGGACTAAATAAATACTACACAACAGTGTAAATTAGTTATGTGGGTGGTTTGAACTATACGAATGAAGACACTGTGTAATAAAATTCTTGCTTCTAGGTGATATCCATGGGCAATACTATGATTTGCTTCGACTTTTTGAGTACGGTGGTTTCCCGCCAGAAAGCAATTACCTGTTTCTTGGGGACTATGTGGACAGGGGAAAACAATCACTGGAGACTATCTGCCTCTTGTTGGCTTACAAAATCAAATATCCCGAGAATTTTTTTCTTCTCAGAGGAAACCACGAATGTGCCAGCATCAATAGAATTTATGGATTTTATGATGAATGTAAGTACTTTCTACAGTAAGATTTACTTATATTGAGATATATGGTCGTAAACTGAACATGTTTCTGTTAGGATTTGTGAGAGTTTAGATGTAGTGTTGTCATTCTTCATGCTTACTATTTTGTTAACTAGTTTTTGTCCTGGCTGCTTTCTTGGGGTAAAAAACTTAACATTTGTTACAGTATGATAATGCCCTGGATTCTTGTATGATGTGATGATTAGATTAGGAAATAGTGATAACAGTGGTGACTTCTTTTAAGGTAATTGTTGTGAATAGTTGCAGATACTTTAATTTTTAGTACAACTCTGAGAACCTGTCCAAATAGATAGCTTTGTTTTTGATAACTTTATTGAGATAAAATTTCATCCATTTTAAGTGTACAGTTCAGTGAATTAAATTCATAGAATTACACAACCATCACACAGTCCTGTGTAAGCACTACGCTACTTTCTGTCTCTATAGGTTTGCCTTTTCTAGACGTTGCATATAAATGGAAACTTGGAATATACAAATAACTTTTGTAATTTGTAATGTAGTTCTTTTTCCTTTGGCACATCCAAACCCAAGAAAAACAGTACTCACTATCTGAAATTGTGTGCTGAAAGGAGAAAACAGGGCAGCAAGGGGACGCTAATTAAAAGTATTTGAATAATTTATACATTGTTTGACCCATTTTGAAGGTACACTTTGAATTGATAATTGACAGGAACAAGATTCCTAAAGCCTTGAAAATAATCAGTTTCAGTAGAGTTTTTATTGATGCTGCTGTTTAAGTAACTATAAATTAAAAAAATTTTTTTTTTAATCCTTATCTCCATCTTCCTTTTGTATTTATCATTTCTGTGAGTGGGAGTGGTTAAGGAGTTTGAATTACTAGCACTTGCCAGTGTAATTATAACAAGTCTGGTTTTGTCTCTGTGGTCGTACCCTAGACTATAATCATAACCTATAGTCTCTCAAGGTGTGTTACTCCATCTCGGTTTCACTTAGATGTGTTCATCTAGTTTATTTGTTGGAAGTACATTGCTAGAAAGGTTCCCTTCATAAACTTGGTCCTCGTACTCACAGCCTCTCCCTTGACTGTATGTATGTATGTAGTCCAAGACCCAGCTTGGACTACATAAGATAAGGTGGGAGAAAATGGACTATACTTCAGTAAAATTAAAAAAAGAATGAGGTGGGTGAAAAGGATATTTGATATTGACAGTGAGTCTTACCAGAGAGGGACTAGCAAGGCAGTCACTATTTAGGTAATGAAATGAGAGGCAGAGAATTTTGTAACATTGTGTTTTAGGAATTTGTTACAGGTACTACTATTTAGAGCATTTTCCTTTTTATATAGTGGTTAGCCAATATTTTGATGTTTTATTTGATAAAGTTCAAATTCACACAATCTCTTTGTTGTGATATACTTCCTAGTGTGTTAGCTACATCATTTTTGGTTTCTTTTTTATTAGAAGCCTTAATGATTTAGAAGGTTGGCATTGAATAGTATCAATTTTGACTCTTTGTCTTCAAGACTCGTGTAATGAATGACCTTGTACTCCAACTTTCCCCTCTCCCATCAGGGAGGTATAGTTTGCCACCCCGTCTGTGGGCCTGAAAGTATCCTGACATAGGTGGCTTTCAGTGGATGGTTTTCCAACTTAAGAAAACATTGATAATTTTGTTAAAATTGTACTGTATTGAAATTTTTTATTCAAATGTAGATTTCTATGAAGGAATTTTATTTTTTTTTAATTTTATTTTATTTTTAAACTTTACATAATTGTATTAGTTTTGCCAAATATCAAAATGAATCTGCCACAGGTATACATGTGTTCCCCATCCTGAACCCTCCTCCCTCCTCCCTCCCCATACCATCCCTCTGGGTCGTCCCAGTGCACTAGCCCCAAGCATCCAGTATCGTGCATCGAACCTGGACTGGCAACTCGTTTCTTACATGATATTTTACATGTTTCAATGTCATTCTCCCAAATCTTCCCACCCTCTCCCTCTCCCACAGAGTCCATAAGACTGTTCTATACATCAGTGTCTCTTCTGCTGTCTCGTACACCGGGTTATTGTTACCATCTTTCTAAATTCCATATATATGCGTCAGTATACTGTATTGATGTTTTTCCTTCTGGCTTACTTCACTCTGTATAATAGGCTCCAGTTTCATCCACCTCATTAGAACTGATTCAAATGTATTCTTTTTAATGGCTGAGTAATACTCCATTGTGTATATGTACCACAGCTTTCTTATCCATTCATCTGCTGATGGACATCTAGGTTGCTTCCATGTCCTGGCTATTATAAACAGTGCTGCGATGAACATTGGGGTACACGTGTCTCTTTCCCTTCTGGTTTCCTCAGTGTGTATGCCCAGCAGTATGATTGCTGGATCATAAGGCAGTTCTGTTTCCAGTTTTTTAAGGAATCTCCACACTGTTCTCCATAGTGGCTGTACTAGTTTGCATTCCCACCAACAGTGTAAGAGGGTTCCCTTTTCTCCACACCCTCTCCAGCATTTATTATTTGTAGACTTTTGGATCGCAGCCATTCTGACTGGTGTGAAATGGTACCTCATAGTGGTTTTGATGTGCATTTCTCTGATAATGAGTGATGTTGAGCATCTTTTCATGTGTTTGTTAGCCATCTGTATGTCTTCTTTGGAGAAATGTCTATTTAGTTCTTTGGCCCATTTTTTGATTGGGTCGTTTATTTTTCTGGAGTTTCAATGGAATAAAATAGAAAGCCCAGAGATAAATCCACGCACATATGGACACCTTATCTTTGACAAAGGAGGCAAGAATATACAATGGATTATGAAGGAATTTTAAAACCACTGCTGAACGTGATAGACTTATTTCCTAAGTGTAGCAAGCACTCTGAGCTACCATTTCCTCCATTCCCCCTGCCCGTGTTATGACTGTAGTCCTGGAAAAGCTGAGGTATCTGTTGTTGGATAAAATGTGAATATGTGTTACACTTTTCTGATGCCAGAGCTGTCTGGTCTGTAGTAATAGGAAACTGCATTAGGGGTTCTGGCTCAGAATCTTGAGGATTTGGAAGCTTGAAGAGACCTTGGCAGTTATCCAGGAATCTTTCTGGAGCCAGATGCTCCTGGCGGTCTGAGGTGGCCTTAGGGGGGAAATGTACAGAGGAAAGAAAGCAGCAGCCCGGGACTAAGTTAATAAGATGCTTAGGCAACAGGAGGAAGAATCTTAATTTTTGATGAAGAAGCCGACAGAGTGAGTTGTGAGTTGTTCTAGGTTGCCTTTGGAAATAGGAACCCACCTATGGTTTGAGAGTGGACAGAAAAGACTATGTTGCAAACAGAGTTGGTGCTATCAAATAATTGTTGAGGCTTAATGATAATCCTTAATCAGTATATCTGGAATTCTGTTTTCAGACCTTGCATGGAATTTTAAAATAGTGCATATGAAACTATAAGTTGTTGCTTATAAATCACACATCCCTTAAATATGACATATATCTAATTCTCTCGTTTTTAATAAAAGCATAGTTTTTGAATATTGCCTTGGAGGACTTATCCTGAGAGTATGTACCTGCAGAACACCAGTCTCTTTTTTAACCATCCCCAAATTTTTCCAGGTAAAAGAAGATATAACATTAAACTATGGAAAACTTTCACAGACTGCTTTAACTGTTTACCGATAGCAGCCATCGTGGATGAGAAAATATTCTGCTGTCATGGAGGTATGTGGGCTGATTTTAATTCCACATAGATTTGGATTCTTCTAAAGAGTGTACACTTTGACATTGATGAATTAACATTCGGATGACTTCCTCTGTGAGGTGACTCTCCTGTACTGCTGTGTTACACCAGGAGTCCGCTCTGGCACATCCAGGATCATCCAGATACAAGTCCAAAGTATGCAGTTGATTTGTTACAGAGAATTCTAGGCTCTGTAACAGTTAGCCTTGAAAATAGAGTACAAAGTATTTTCGAATATAAAATAAACAATGAGCTATACCATAGATCCTCTAGGATACTGAAAATGTGAATATACTTTCCCTTGGACTGTTTTTGATCCTTTCCTTTCAGAAATGTCTCTGACATAGATGTTAAAAGTTTACTTTGCTTGGTGGTTTTACTTCATATGATATAATTAAAATAGTATCGGCAAAGAGGATATCTTTTCATCTGTGTCAGAAGTTAGACAACCATCAAAAAGCCAACTCAACTATATTTTAATAAAACTATTATCCTTGCCCTCCTTATGTACTTATATACTGGTTTTGGTAGAGTTGGACATGTGATTTTTAAAGTCAGATTGAGAGCCAGTTACATCTGAGCTGATTTGACATTACAGTCCTTGGCCAGTGCAGGTTTCCTAGAAAGCTTCACCTAAGTGTCTGCATCTTCTACTCCCAGTCACTACAAGTGGTCATTAGGGTGCTCTGAATGTTGAAGTAACTTTCCTTGTCCTGTTCAGGCACACACTGCCCCACAAATTAGTACATGTAACAAGTTCCAGTGGGCTTCCCACCCCCCTCCCCTTTTTAACAAAAGCTAATAAGTAAGAAAAGATAACCAAAGATTTCATGGAAGTTTTTGTAAGTCATTGAGTCTCTCTGTAGAGAAAGGGAAATAGTAAAGTGCTAACTTCCCTTTTAAAATTGTGTTTTCTTCCATTTTGTTTTTTTTTCCCCCCTCATTTAATAGGTTTATCACCAGATCTTCAATCTATGGAGCAGATTCGGCGAATTATGCGACCAACTGATGTACCAGATCAAGGTCTTCTTTGTGATCTTTTGTGGTCTGACCCCGATAAAGATGTCTTAGGCTGGGGTGAAAATGACAGAGGAGTGTCCTTCACATTTGGTGCAGAAGTGGTTGCAAAATTTCTCCATAAGCATGATTTGGATCTTATATGTAGAGCCCATCAGGTATTGATTTTGAATTTTACATGTACACTTAAGAGCATGTGTGTGAGCACAGATTCTCCTTGTTGATTTTGGTGGGTAGGTATTGCTTATTTATACAAAATGTCTCTGGAAGTGACCTATAGGATGTCAGGCTCAATGGGAAACTGAAGAGTGGTTTTACTCACCTAAAGTTTGCACCTGTTCACATTGAAAACGTTTTCTCTCCAAGGTGGTTGAAGATGGATACGAATTTTTTGCAAAGAGGCAGTTGGTCACTCTGTTTTCTGCGCCCAATTATTGTGGAGAGTTTGACAATGCAGGTGCCATGATGAGTGTGGACGAAACACTAATGTGTTCTTTTCAGGTAGAGGATGTTTTCAGCATTGTTTCCGTTTATTTCTGCATTTTATTGATTTTTAAAAAGTGCTAGTTTCTGCCTATATTCATTTATTTGGAGTAGACTGAAAAATTTTATTTTCCCTTAACTGGTGTTTGTTCTAGTTTAGTAATGAGTGAATTCCTTTTAAAAGAATGAAATGATCATAGAACTTTTGCCCCAATTATTGAATTTAACTGTTTTCATATTATTTGAATACATTAAAATCATGATACATTAAGTCTAAAGCTACAGTGTTAGTACCGTGTTCAGCTAAAATTAAATCACCACTTGTGCATGAAGGTAGTACTTACTCCACGTGCCAGATGTGCCGTGTGATTACCCAGCTCTCCCACCATGCCTCTGTTTCTAAAAAACCTCTGTTGATTGACCATGACATCATTTGGCCTTCACTTGGCACAAAAGAATCATTTACACGCAAAGTCTACTGCAATTTTTTTCTCAGTTACTATGATTAAACTTATACGACTTCAGGCTTACCCAATCATAAACAAAAACACAGCCACTAAAGTCAAGTCATCAGTTAACTGAATTAAAAGAAGTGTTCTTGATTTTTTTCTTTTAATTATCAGGGAGGTCTTGCAACCCCTAGAGATTATGACATGATCCCCTAGGGGTTTGAGAAACACTGTTCCAAAGAACTTTACCCCCTGTGTCAGAGGGAACACCTAAAGGTGTGACTTCAAAAAACTGTCATTTTATCCAGAGGCGAAACAGTTTGTCCAGATCGTATATCATAGTGGTTTATAAGAGTATTTATTACCAAAATGTTTGTCAGCTTGGTTTGTATTAATATGCCAGTGGAGCCTTCAAAGTT
This sequence comes from Bos javanicus, assembly GCF_032452875.1. Taxonomy (NCBI): domain Eukaryota; kingdom Metazoa; phylum Chordata; class Mammalia; order Artiodactyla; family Bovidae; genus Bos; species Bos javanicus. The sequence goes on along the minus strand of NC_083884.1, from coordinate 55,145,079 downwards.
GTTGGGGCAATTTTAAACAGACTTTCTGAGCAAAAGATTTGAGTGAAATGTAAGACTTGAGGTTAAGTGTATTTCCTAAAATGCATCGTTTTTTGAATCTTTGCAGATATTAAAGCCTGCAGAGAAAAAGAAGCCTAATGCCACGAGACCCGTCACACCTCCAAGGGGTATGATCACAAAGCAAGCAAAGAAATAGATGTCATTTTGATACTGCCTAGTTGGGACTTGTAACATATAGTACATAACCTTCATTTTTAAAACTGTAATGTGTACTGGTCAGCTTGCTCAAATAGTGTTTGTGGGGCTCCCCCTTCCATTTTTGACTTCATGAATGGTATTTGCTGGTTGTAACAGCAAATGAAAGATTCTCCACTCCCAAGGAAATGTTTTGTTTAGTTCCCTGTTCCTTTTACAAACAACATTAATAATGGTGTTAAAGCTGTACACTCAGGACAGTGTCCCCTGTCTAAGGGGTGAGTGTACAGCTGATCTTTTTTTAATTCAGTACAGCTAATGTAAATGGTCATTTTCTTTAGGCTATAAAGAGAGCCCTAGGGTGCTCAATCTGTACATGTTATTGTCATAAAATGCATACTGTTGGATACAAACCACTGTGAACTTTTTTGTTTCAAAGGGATTGCTTTTTTTTTTCTTTCATTGTCTTAATGTACAAACTAGTTTTTATAGCTATCAACATTAGGAGTAACTTTCAACTTTGCCAGCATCACTGGTATGTATATTTAATTAAAGCACACTTTCCCCTACGGTATACTTAAAATGACAATTAAAGCCATTATTTTAAATGTTTGTGACTTTTTTCCTGAAGCCAAAGTTTCTGTTGAAATATATATTGACACTCCCCTAAGTAAGTACAAGGTGGCATGGTTGTGTACACCTGTCACCTTTGTGGGGATTCAAAAACAGGTTTTTGAGTTTGAATAGCAGTTAGTAACATAGTGCTGTTTAAGCTATTAATGATTAAAGTTAATTACATTTTGTACGATTTCCATATAGTCTATTCATTAAGTAATCTTTTTACAGTTACATCAGGCCTGAACCCGTCCATTCAGAAAGCTTCAAATTATAGAAACAATACTGTTCTATACGAGTGACCGATTATGCATTCTTTGGCCTACATTCTTTATTCTGCGATGAAGTTGAGGCTTATAAGTCAAAACAAAGGAACTAACTTACTATCCACCAGTTTATACAGAACTCACAGTATCTATGACTTTTTTAAACTAAGATCTGTTAAAAAGAAATCTGTTTCAACAGATGACCGTGTACAATACCATGTGGTGAAAATTAATTCAGACTTATTAAATGATGACTTGTTAAATCCTCTCAGTGTCAATTTATCAGCACAATACACACAGGAGAACTGTTGATGGCATATTGAATAGATTTTAATGAATAAATTGCTCTGGAAACCACGCAGTTTCAATTTGGATTTTTCTTCCTTCAAATAGTCTGTTTTCCAAAGATGGATTGTAATATGGATGCTCATTCTTCAAATTCTTATTGGATATAACTGAGTTTCTGAAGTAGAGAGATGAGATTGAACTATTTAGGGATGTGTGGGACTTGGTGAGTTGTGTGACATCATCTGTATCCATATTTTTTGTCTGGGTTTATTTGAACTTGGCAATAAAATTCAAGAGCTACTTTTTAAATTAGTCTAAGTCAACCACCAGTGTTTTTATACACAAACCTTTGCTCTTTTCTCTCTTCCCTAACTCATATGAAACACAATGTTGTGTCCTACATTTTTCACACATGTGTTGAAGGCACATTCATTTCTCTGGTACATTAAAAGTGGATGGAGAGTGTGTCATTTGAAAAGCTCATTCTTCTATCAAAAACTGGTTGTCTCTTAGGGAGTTGGAAGAGGACCACCTAGTGGGGATTGTTTGAACCAACATTTGCTTGTGGGAGAAAAGACCATAGTTTGTACTGCAAGCCCTGGCCCTGAGGCATCGGCCGTGCCCGTGCCCCGAGTGTGCTCCTGGGTGACCTTGTGACTTCTAGCTCCTTCCTGCTCTACATTTGTGACAAATTCAGAGTTTGCTTATTCTACTTAGGATATTCTCCCAGGTCTCTAATGGAAGAAGATGAACAAGTTGTATCAGTTTCATAAATCTTTAATCTGTGCCTTGGACATTATCAATTGTATCACTTCCAGGATCTCAGAATTCTATAAGATTGTAGAATTGAGCCATTTGTAACCCATTGGGCTTGGGTTATAAAGTGTGGAGTATAGTTCCTAGCTCAAAATTCTTCTGAAAAGAAGCACAGCACTGGTTAAGTAGAGAACAAAATCAACCTTTGGTTTTAGGACATGAGATCTTAGAAGAGACTCAAATAACTTGAACTTAATACGTGAAGACACAGCTTCATATTTTGCCTTGTAGATCCCAGTCTGCACCAGCCTTACTCTCTTATTTGTCCTTATCACCATGTGCAGCTCAGGGAACATCTGCCTTTATACATAGTCAAGGTCCTGGCTCCTCCTAGCTGTGTGATTTGACTGAGTGACTTAAATGCAGTGTCCCTAGCTATAAAAACAGGGACAATATCTAATATGTCTCTCTCATAGCGAATCACTGAATGAAGTAATGAGACCTGCTCAGAAGAATGCCTGACTCAGTATTCAGTAAATACTTACTATTTGTTACCTTATAATTAATCTCAGTTGTTTCTCTTTGAATATCTCAGTTGGCTGAGTTCTAAGAAGCATCTGCCTTTTATGTGTAGCCCCTGTTAAGACCTGATACTGAGCCATGGCTAGCTAAGCATTTCTGAGCAGTGATTGCATAGGATAGATATTTTCAGCAGATATGAAAGAATTAACTAGGAAATGAAGTTGTTGCAATTATTAGTGTAATTTTTCCATTCTAGTTTCAAGTGATTACAAAGTATTTTAGCTCTCAAGATGACACCATTACAGAAACATTCAGATACAAAGGTATTGCCATCCTTATTTAACATGATACACGTGTTATACATGATATGATATATATCCAAATAGTTAACATGATACTATTGGAACTCATCACAGAAATTACGGATAGGTATCTTCTGTACTATACTTGCCCACATCAAACATATCATCATGTTTTTCAAGGCCCTTGATTAAAGACTAGAGGCTTTAAAAGTAACATACACACGTGGAGTATGAGACAGGGGAGCTGGGGACAAATGAATGATACTTCATGAAGGCACAGGATTTAGACTGATGGGAAAGGAGAGAACCTACAGTTCCTAACGTGGAGCCATGATGAAAAGTTGAAAGAAAACTGAAAGTGAAGATGTAGATCAACCAGTACAACTACAGCAAGGTAGGCATCTTGATTCCCAAGTAAGACAAAAGAGCCATTGTAGGAAGGTGCTGCATGGAAAATGTTAGGTTTATTTTGGCAGAAACACCCTCCAGGTAAGAGATCTCATCATCATATCATGAATGTAGTAGAAGAGAAGATAAAACTGGTGGAGGGCAAAGAATGTTTTGTTCCTGTCTGGTTACAATAGAAGATATTAAAAAAATGCTCCTTCAAAAATAGAGAAGGGGCCCCTAGGGCTCAGTGGTAAAGAATCTAGCTGCCAGTGCAGGGGACGTGGGTTCCATCCCTGGTCCAGGAAGATCCCACATTCCCTAGAGCAACTAAGCCTGGAAACTACAGCTACTGAGCTCATGCTATAACTACTGAAGCTAACCCTAACCCTAACCTTGAGCCCATGCTCTGCCACAAGAGAAGCCCTCGCACCACCACTAGAGAAAAATGCTCACAGCAACGAAAACCCAGTACAGCCAGAAATAAATACAATTTAAAAAAAATAAAACTCACTTAAAAAATCAAAGAGTTTTCAAGTTCCATATGCCAGCTTTGCACATCAGCTAGTTTGAATCCACAAGGGTGGTTCTTCATTTCTTTTTTTAAAGTTACGTTAGGAAAATATGAACAGGTACAGGCAAAAGCCAATTTTTGTTCATCTTCGCTGGATTAAGTATGTGAACTTCTCATGAGTGAAAATGAAGATGTACTATCAGTGCCTTCAGCCTCAGCCCAAGAAATTGATTTACTTAAAGTTTCTGCATCCATGAATTAGTACATAATTAACGATTGTGTGAACAGAAAGATGACTGCTACCCATTTGATCAGCAGTTAGCTCCCATCACCGAAACCCAGGCATGGCATTTGGATTTATTGCAGACACTTGAGCCATTTCAAGTACAGGTAAGCATTTTAGTTGTGGGAATTATGTGTGTTGCCAGTTATTTGAATTATATGTTACAGAATAAAACAAGTCAGTTAATTACAAGCACTTCTGTAACTAAAAAGTTATAACTAAGAAATAGCAATAATTATATAGGGAAATAGATTGTTACCTAGGTAAGGATGAACTTTATATTTGAGCTAACAGATCTATAAGGCATGCAAAATATTAGAAATTAATCAGTGTAGCAATCTTTTAAGTGCTTTTAAAATCTTACTGTTTTAGGGCACAGCACTCAATTTGGTTGTAGCACCAGCCAAACGACTTCCACCAGCTTCAGGTAGAAGTGAGCATCTGCTTAGTATTAAACAGATGTACAGATACTGACCATAGGAGCAGTAAAGCAGATGATGATGCTGAGTATCATTCCTGCCCAGTATCTACTTTGGAAAATTCCGACAATTCTAATAATTTAAAACTTAGATTTTCGGGGCATAAATTTCAAATTCATCCTTATGTTCCTAACAACCACTTCTCTAGTGGTGGTATTTGGCTGTGACCAACTACTGAATTTTAATAATCATTCAGCCAAGATGTATATTTGATGTAATTGTAGAAAAATTACTAAGCAGCCACTTTAAAAATATGCGTTCCTTTTCTTCTTCTAGCCACCCAATTAGCACATTATCAAAGACCGTGTTTCCCAGGGATGACCAGCCCACACACCAGTTGTTCAGGGCTGATGAACAAGAGAACAGTAACCAGTCATTGTGTTCTGGGACAGACTGGCTGCCTGACCTTTCCAGCAAAACCCTGGTGAGTTAGGTAGGTGCTGCAGGAGAGCGGGCGGGATTAGGGATGCTCTTGCTGAGGTTGGCAGAAGTTCACATGCCATCTGCTGGAGACGTGCTCATTCACCCCCGCCATGAGCATTTAGTGGAGTCAAATTCTACACCTTTTATTTACCAAAATAAGCCACTTTCCAGGTTTTTATGTCCCACCAACAAACACCATCTTCCTTCTTATGTTTAGGTTTAATCTTTCTGAGCAGAGTTGATTGCAACAGATCCTAGACTGAGTCCCCAGTCGGGAGGCTGTACAGTGTAAATAAGATGCACAGGTCCAGTGTGGTGTATCAGGGGTTGACTGGGTTTTTTGCTCACCAGCTTTGCTTAGGTTGATTTGAGGTCTGTTTCACGTTCCTCTTGCTGTTCCAGGACCACTGGGTATTTCTAACGATGGTGGACTAAGGAGAGGAAAGAAAACCAGTGATCCTAAGCTTTCCTGCAGTGCAGATTGCTTATTGGGTGCACATTTTGGTCACCATGATTTATTTTGATAAGGTTTTTTTAAAATCCATAATCTTGCTCAGGTTAACACAATTTCGTTTATATAGAGAGTTAAGAAAGGTGATCTGCATTCTCTTCCAACTCCAGGAAGCTAAGATTCCTGACACTGCTGTTCAAACTTTTTTTTGCCAGGTGGAGCCCTTCAAACAAAAACATCAAAGGCGGCATATGTAAAATGAATAAAAATCAGAAAGGCCCTGTTGGAAGCAGAGGCTTATCATTCTGCTTACAGGCCTGTAAGCATCAGTAGGGTGTCAGTATAACCTTCTACTGTTAGAGGCTTTCCAACTTTGTGATGCTGTGTCTAAGGTCTAATTAGCTAAGTAGGCTTTGGGTAGAGAGTCAGAAACAAGTTACCGCTTTCGGAGTGATTTAGCTGCCTTTCATTTCTTAGTGTTGCATCATGGGACATGGTAGATCAGGAAAGAATTCTGCAGATTCTAACGAAACATTGTTCAGGAGACCCGCGTATTTAATAGAGGATGTGCCAGTCCCCCCTTTTTGTATCTTGAGAGTGTGTGTGTGTCCCAATGTGTGTATATGATCGTTTCCTTGCTTTTCTTTATTATGCATGTCCCTGAACTGTGTGTTAAATTTTTGCCAGTTTTTGAACACTGTTCTTCTATAAATGGTTTCTTTTCAGCATATTTTGTTTTAGGGATTTATCCATGTTGACATGCTTGATTCCTGTTTTTGGAGAGATGCAGGGGAGGGTTTCCCTCCTTGCTTTTTTTTCTGCCCTCCATTTTTTTCTGTTTGAAGTTTTATCCTTTATAATTTACTGTTACTGTTCTTTTAGTGGTGATTCTAACAAATTTAAATTACTAGTGTTGGTAGTTATCTTTGCTTTCTTCCCATTCTCCTTTGGGATTTAAGGCAAGATGTGTCTTAGACCTCATTTTTCCATTTAACCTCTCACCTTTTTCCATCTCTGACCCTTTGCTTTGCATTCTCAAAGATGGCTTCAGCTCTGTCTTGTAGTTTACTCATTTTCTCCTCAGCCATGCCTAATCTATCTAAAACATCCACTGAATTTTTTAATTACTGTACTTTTATTTCAAGTTTTGTTTTTGCTTTGATTTCAAAAATCTGCTTGGTTCTTTGTTGTCATTTACTCCCTCCCAATCTTTTGAACTTAAATGTTATTTATCTAAATGTGGTAAACATGGTTATTTTACATTTCGTCTGATTATTCCAGTATCTGAAATCTTTGGGAGTTTCTCTGTTGTTCCTACTGGTCCTATTTCTGTGTGTTTTGTGATCTTTTACTTGGATTTGCCCATTTTACTTACCCATTTATCTTTATCTGTGGGGAGTCTCTGCAGGCTGAGTTGTTGGAGTTCCCCTAGAAAAGATAAAAGAGTTTGCCTCCCTGGGTAGACTGGGGCAGTAACAACATAGAATCTTTAAATTCCTCATTTGATGTTTTTCACATTATACAGGTATTATGAAATTAAGCTAATTATGAATTTGTAGGAAAGAGCTTTTTACTCTCCTCTACCCAAAGCTGATAGGCAAGCTTCTTCACCATTTTCTGCCTAGAAGGGTATTTCCTCTTTGTTTTTAATGCCATATACCCAGCTGTAATTGGGGTCTACTATAATTAGGTTGAATCAAGTGGGGATGCCTCCATAATTAATCAGTGTTAGAAAGTTCAGTTCAGTCGCTCAGTCATGTCCGACTCTTTGCGACCCCGTGAACTGCAGCATGCCAGGCCTCCCTGTCCATCACCAACTACTGGAGTTCACCCAAACCCATGTCCATTGAGTCGGTGATGCCATCCAACCAACTCATCCTTTGTCATCCCCTTCTCATGCCCTCAATCTTTCCCAGCATAGGATCTTTTCAAATGACTCAGCTCTTCACATTAGGTGGCCAAAGTATTGGAGTTTCAGCTTCAACATCAGTCCTTCCAATGAACACCCAGGACTGGTCTCCTGGGTGACTGGTTGGATCTCCTTGCAGTCCAAGGGACTCTCAAGAGTCTTCTCCAACACCACAGTTCAAAAGCATCAATTCTTCAGCGCTCAGCTTTTTTTATGGTCCAACTCTCACATCCATACGTGATTACTGGAAAAACCATAGCTTTGACTAGATAGATTTTGGTTGACAAAGCAATGTCTCTGCTTTTTAATATGCTGTCTAGGTTGGTCATAACTTTCCTTCCAAGGAGTAAGTGTCTTTTAATCTCATGGCTGCAGTCACTATCTGCAGTGATTTTGGAGCCCCCAAAAATAAAGTCAGCCACTGTTTCCACTATTTCCCTATCTATTTGCCATGAAGTGATGGGACCAGATGCCATGATCTTAGTTTTCTGAATGTTGAACTTTAAGCCAACTTTTTCACTCTCCTCTTTCACTTTCATCAGGAGGCTTTTTAGTTCTTCTTCACTTTCTGCCATAAGGGTGGTATCATCTGCATATCTGAGGTTATTGATATTTCTCCCGGAAATCTTGATTCTAGTTTGTGCTTCATCCAGCCCAGCGTTTCTCATGATGTACTCTGCATAGAAGTTAAATAAGCAGGGTGACAATATACAGCCTTGACGTACTCCTTTTCCTATTTGGAACCAGTCTGTTGTTCCATGTCCAATTCTAACTGTTGCTTCCTGACCTGCATACAGGTTTCTCAAGAGGCAGATCAGGTGGTCTGGTATCCCCATCTCTTTCAGAATTTTCCACAGTTTATTGTGATCCACACAGTCAAGGCTTTGGCATAGTCAAAGCAGAAATAGATTTTTTCTGGAACACTCTTGCTTTTTCGATGATCCAGCAGATGTTGGCAATTTGATCTCGGGTTCCTCTGTCTTTTCTAAAACCAGCTTAGACATCTGGAAGTTCACAATTCACATATTGCTGAAGCCTGGCTTGGAGAATTTTGAGCATTATTTTACTAACGTGAGATGAGCGCAACTGTGCGATAGTTTGAGCATTCTTTGGCATTGTCTTTCTTTAGGATTAGAATGAAAACTGACCTTTTCCAGTCCTGTGGCCACTGCTGAGTTTTCCAAATTTGCTGACATATTGCGTGCAGCACTTTCACAGCATCATCTTTTAGGATTTGAAATAGCTCACCTGGAATTCCATCACCTCCACTAGTTTTGTTTGTAGTGATGCTTCCTAAGGCCCACCTGACTTCACATTCCAGGATGTCTGGCTTGAGGTGAGTGATCATACCATCGTGATTATCTGAGTTGTGAAAATCTTTTTTGTACAGTTCTTCTATGTATTCTTGCCACCTCTTCTTAATATCTTCTGCTTCTGTTAGGTCCATACCATTTCTGTCACTTATTGAGCCCATCTTTGCATGAAATGTTCCCTTGGTATCTCTTAATTTTCTTGAAGAGATCTCTAGTCTTTCCCATTCTGTTGTTTTCCTCTATTTCTTTGCATTGATCACTGAGGAAGGCCTTCTTATCTCTCCTTGCTATTCTTTGGAACTCTGTATTCAGATGCTTCTATCTTTCCTTTTCTCCTTTGCTTTTCACTTCTCTTCTTTTCACAGCTATTTGTAAGGTCTCCTCAGACAGCCATTTTGCCTTTTTGCATTTCTATTTTTGGGGATGGTCTTGATCCCTGTCTCCTGTACAATGTCATGAACCTCCGTCCATAGTTCATCAGGCACTCTGTCTATCAGATCTAGTCCCTTAAATCTATTTCTCACTTCCACTGTATAATCATAAGGGATTTGATTTAGGTCATACCTGAATGGTATAGTGGTTTTCCCCACTTTCTTCAATTAGATGCCTTTAAAAAAATGGGCGGGGGGCAGCCTTCTAATAGAACAGATTCCCTTCCTTAAGTAGATTCTGGGCTTTACCCCCTTCCCCAGCACCCCCAGAGTCATAAAAACTGAAGTGGAAGGGTTTTGGGGTGTTGAAGAAGCCTTTAAGACAGGCTTCCCAGGTGGCTCAGTGGTAAAGAATCTGCCTACCAGCACAGGAGACATGAGTTTGATACCTGGGTTGGGAAGATTCCGTGGAGTAGGAAATGGCAACCTGCTCCAATGTTCTTTCCTGGAAAGTTCCATGGACAAAGGAGTGTGGCAGGCTACAGTCCACGGGACACAACTGAGCACACACGCACTGCTGAAGACAAAGCCATGTTGGTGCCCACCTTCCTCCCAAAGTTCAAGGTTCCTGTTTACACTCTGTTTAGGTATCAGTCTGCTAATCTTTTTCCTGCCGGCCCTATAATTTATTGTTTTAACATCATTTTTACATTCCATTTAGCATTTTAGTTATTTTAATTAAGAAGGTCTTTCAGGTTCTTTCTCCATCCTTTGTTCTCTCCAAGTCCCTTAACTCATTTCTGTTTCAGTAGTTAATCTAATTAAGTTGAATCCCTGGCCTTGTTTTATGAATTCAAACATAAATATGTAAACCCAGAGACATAAGTAGTTGGGTGCCTGTCAGATATCTCTTTGATCCTGGATGCCACTTCAAGTGGGGTTTTTTACTTTAAATTGTTTGAAGTTACCTCCTGCAGATCCTTTTAAGATCAGAGTTTGATGTAGGAAATAATTTCCTGGGTTGGGTATATCACTGCTGTCTTAAAGACCCTTGTTGATTTGCTATGCCGTTTTCCTTCTATCAGAATCCATTATACACTTGGATTCCACACCAGAAAGTGAAACGACTGTGGTGGAAAGACTATAAGGACTTAGGCCAAAGAAATTGAGCAGCAAGACCAGGCAGCAGAGGTTGGTCTCACTCCATGATTCCCTAATTCAGCCTAGGGGGGTTATTGACCCGGGTCTGTGAGTGCCCTGAAAGTCTATGCAGTAAGTTACTGTGAGTGTGTATGTGAATTTTTCTAAGGAAAGGATTTATAGCATCAAGTTTGCGTAATTTAGAGGGGGGTGAGTAGACCTGGGTTCTACCTCAGACTTCATTTGGCTTGAAGGTGGCCATTCTCATAATGACTAGTTGAATTCTAGAGTGTTTTTAAAATACAAAGATAATTCTCAGGCCTAGAATTTAATTCTCCCTCTTTTTTTTTTTTTTAACTTCATGTTTTGAAATGGTATTTATGCACTCTTGTTAGTAATTATAAATACAAAGATAATTCTCAGGCCTAGAATTTAATTCTCCCTCTTTTTTTTTTAACTTCATGTTTTGAAATGGTATTTATGCACTCTTGTTAGTAATTATCTCGCTCATGGTTTCTTTGCCAAGACTAACAGAAATCCCACTGGTAGTAACTTTGGTATTTATGTTGAACACATTTGTGTTCATTTTGATGAAAAAACAGCAGAATCATACATCTTCCAGCCATAAGGGAACTTTCTGAGTTGTTAATAATTTCTTTACAATATAGATGGGTGAGATTCAATTTAGGCTGTCTATTCCTTCAGGAGTCATTTGTTGCAGAGAAGTAGAAAAACTAACTCAAAATTACAAGGTTCTCTGTAAACTGCTGCTCCAGCTAGTTCTTACGTAAATAGAGGTACCCATTTCTATAATGAATGTGTGGATATGTGTGGCCTTGAGCCAGTTAAACTAGCTCCCAAGTTTGCAGAAGCCCACATACGAAGCAGCTTGCAGCTCTTCCCCTTCCTGAGGGCTGGAGCGGCAGTGGTTAAAGAATGGACTCTGCAGCTGAGGGCCAAGATGGGAATCCTGGCTGTCACTGCCAATTGTGTGGTCTTGATCAGGTCATTTAACCTTAGTACCTCAACCTTTCCCTTGCTGAAAATGGGGATGATAACTTACATCAATGGTTGCTATGAAGATTTTAAGCAGTGATACTTGGGAAGAATTGAGACCCAGAGCCATATAGCTGTATAGTAACTGAGGTGTTACTGTTATTACTGGGCTTCCTTGATGGCTCAGATGATAAAGAATCTGCCTGCAATGTAGGAGACCTGTGTTCGATCCCTGGGTTGGAGAAGGGAAAGGCTACTCACTCCGGTATTCTGGCCTGGGGAATCCCATGGACAGAGGAGCCTAGCTGGCTACAGTCCATGGGGTCGCAAAGAATCGGAATGACTGAGCGACTAACACTTTAACTTTCAGTATTACCACTGGACTGTTCACTGCCACCAAACCAAGTAGCATTAAATGAAAGGTATAAAACAATTAAAACAAAAAATTCAGTCCACACCCCCTACCATCATAACCAAAAATGGAATTACTTTGCAAAATGCACTGTTGTGAAATTCTGTTCTATTGAAGATCCACAAGCTGTCTGTACATCACATGGAACCAACCAGTTTCACAGTCTCAGCAAAGCAAATACTAGTTAATTATTTTTTTAATATATGGAATGCATGTAAGACATTTTCCAAAATACTCTGAAATGTTAAAGTTAGACCTCACATTCTCCCCGACCCCTCAGCCACCCTCCCCAGGTGAACCTATTCCTGGTTTTTGTGCACTTTTCAGGAATATGCTTGCATATGCCAGCATGTATGGGTATGTATCTTACGCCATCTTTTTTTTTTATGTGAATGTTATTGGAACATTGTTTTCATTATGGTAGACTTTTTCATATTAGTATATTATACAGCCACCACATCACTTTGCCAGCAAAGGTTCATCTAGTCAAAGCTATGGTTTTTCCAGTAGTCATATATAGATTTGAGAGTTGAAACATAAAGAAGGCTAAGTGCCAAAGAATTAATGCTTTCGAATCGTGGTGCTGGAGAAGACTCTTTTTGAGAGTCCCTTGGACTGCAGGGAGATCAAACCAGTCAATCCTAAGGGAAATCAACCCTGAATATTCATTGGAAGGGCTGATGCTAAAGCTGAAGCTCCAGTACTTTGGCCACCTGATGCAAACAGCCGACTCGTTGAAAAAGACCCTGATTCTGGGAAGGATTGACAGGAATAGGAAAAGGGGGCAGCAGAGAATAAGATGGTTAGACAGCATCACAGACTCAGTGGACATGAATTTGAGCAAACTCCAGGAGACAGTGGGTGACAGAGAAGCCTGACGTTCTGCAGTCCGTGGGGTTGCATAAAGTCAGACGCAACTTAGCGACTGAACAGCACAGCTACCACATTCTTTGAACTCAGCCCATGATTCTAATTTTTCAAAAAGCTTATTAAGAGAATATTCTTCCTCCCTTTGTTGAAAATAGAGACGTGTGAAATCAGAAATACAATAGTAAATTGTGGGGAGGAAAACCCTATCACAGTCAGACACAGAGACCCTGTTTTATGCCAAGAGAACTGACAATATTTACCTGGAAACATTTATTGTTTTTAACAAGCCACGTTCCCAGCTCTGGTTTGAAAGGTTGTTGCTGAGCTGTGGAAGACGCCGGGATTCTTGCCCTCTGGAGAAGAGGAATTCAATTCAATCCAGGGCCAGTGATGGGGCTTGGTGACTCAGAGCTTTTGTGTGATAAAAATTTTATTAAAGTATAAAAAAGATAGAGAAAGCTTCTGACATAGACATCAGAAGGGGGCAGAAAGAGTGCCCCCCTGCTACATAGCTGCTAATTAGAGAAAGGAAATGTCTCAAAACTCAAGAGTGGCACCAGGTCCCTCACCCACAACATGTATTTTGAGATAACATTGGCACAGGGTGAGTCATCCCGGCCATAAAGTGAATGACATGAACCTTGAAGAAAGGCAGATTTCCAAGCAAATACATAGTCTCATTAGCATAGCTTAAGAGAAAATTTGCATGAGTAAAACATACTGGTTTGTCAAGGCCTGTTCTGAGTCTTAGGCAAACTGACTTTGAAGAAAGTCAGAGTCTAGGGTAAATACACAGTTCATTAACATAGCTTAAGACAAATATTTCCATAAGAAAAATGCATTGGTTAGCTGAAGGTTTGAGAAAAGTTAAGTTCAGGTGGAACCAGGTGTTGGCAACACAGAATTTTAAAAGAAGCCTCCTTTTAATTTTGTATAGACAAGGGAAAGAAATCTGATATTTGATGTTTGTTTCCTCCTGCCACTTCAGTAGTACCTGAACCGTGAACTTCCAGATGTTGAAGCTGGATTTAGAAAAGGCAGAGGAACTGGTGAAGGAGGAAGCAGAACAGGCTCCATCTTAAAAGCAGACTCTGTCTTGGGCCGGACTGTGGACTTGGAGCTATATGCCCAGTATCTATGGAAACGACACACCAACTGGAAAAACCAGACCCCCTGGATGAAAGAGCCCAAAGGCTCGTACCTAGACTCTCCATCACCTAAAAGAATAGCCTAATTATCTGTGTAGCCGAATAGAATCATAAATTCTATTATGCTTGTTGGGCTATGACCACAGGCCTATTGATAATTGTCCACTGTTAACTACCTAGGCTTAAGGCATATGAATCATGGATTAACTTTGATTGTATCTTTCTTTTCCTTTGTTCAGACTAGTTTCAGGGAATTTGGGGAGGTGTGTTTGGGCATGTACACTTAGATTGTACAAGGTTTTCACAAAAACTGGTCGGGGTCCTTGGCTAAGAGGAGACTCTGCCTTGGGCCCGCCAGTGTAATAAACTGCACTCCACTATCTGCACTGTCCTTCTGAGTGAGTTTGTTTCCCGGAACACATGGCTACAACACCAGAGATCAAATTGCCAACATCCACTGGATCATCGAAAAAGCAAGAGTTCCAGAAAAACATCTACTTGATGAGAAGAACCAACTCATTGAAAAAGACTCTGATGCTGGGAAAGATTGAAGGCAGGAGAAGGGGATGACAGAGGATGAGATGGTTGGATGGCATCACTGACGTGATGGACATGAGTTTGAGCAAGTTCCAGGAGTTGGTGATGGACAGGGAAGCCTGGCGTGCTGCAGTCCATGGAGTCGGACACGACTGAGTGACTGAACCAAACTGAACTGCCACTTAAGAGAGAGAAAAAAACGACTGACACTTACAGCCTATTTCCTCAGTTTGGAGACCCCTGGCCTTCCTGCCTGTTACCCTCTCAGGTTCCTCAAGAGCAGGTTGAGTGCCTTCTGAGTCAGTGCCGGAAGACTGAAACGAGCTCGGGGAGCCCCAGTATGGCTCTGGGATTGTGCCAGATGGAAGCAGTAGGGGCTGCACCCCAAAAAGCAGGTGAGGGCTGGGCGCCTCCAGATGTGGCAGCTCACCTCTAATGATAGGTCATTAGCTCCTACCCTTGTGCCCATGAACCCTAGAGCGTCTTATTCAGATTTTCTCGTTGGTTTTATGTAGTGGATAATGGCCCTGCCTGTGGTTTAAAAGGTTTTTGTGTTTTCTTTTCTGAAGGTAAAGAAGAATAGACAGGGAAAGGTCTCCTAAGCCTCAGTTTTCCTTCTCACAAACAACGAATGTCCAATCCTGTATATTTGTAAGTTGATCATCATTTCCTTACACTAATTTTTAACACACTTCTATGTCTTGATTGATGTAAGTATATTAACCTATGGTGGTGGTTTAGTTGATAAGTCGTGTCCAACTCTTGCGACCCCATGGACTGTAGCATGCCAGGCTTCTCTGTCCATGGGATTCTCTAGGCAAGAATACTAGAGTGGGTTGCCATTTCCTGCTCCAAAGAATCTTCTCAATCTAGGAATTGAACCCAGGTCTCCTGCATTGCAGACAGATTCTTTACTGACTGAGCTACGAGGGAAGGCCATATTAACCTGTTCAGTTCAGTTTAGTCGCTCAGTCGTGTCCGACTCTTTGCCACCCTGTGAATCACAGCACACCAGGCCTCCCTGTCCATCACCAACTCCCGGAGTTCACTCAGACTCAAGTCCATCGAGTCAGCGATGCCATCCAGCCATCTCATCCTCTGTCATCCCCTTCTCCTCCTGCTCCCAATCCCTCCCAGCATCAGAGTCTTTTCCAATGAGTCAACTCTTTGCATGAGGTGGCCAAAGTACTGGAGTTTCAGCTTTAGCATCATTTCTTCCAAAGAAATCCCAGGGCTGATCTCCTTCAGAAAGGACTGGTTGGATCTCCTTGCAGTCCAAGGGACTCTCAAGAGTCTTCTCCAACACCACAGTTCAAAAGCATCAATTCTTCGGCGCTCAGCTTTCTTCATTCACAGTCCAACTCTCACATCCATACATGACCACTGGAAAAACCATAGCCTTGACTAGACAGACCGTTGCTGGCAAAGTAATGTCTCTGCTTTTCAATATGCTATCTAGATTGGTCATAACTTTCCTTCCAAGGAGTAAGCGTCTTTTAATTTCATGGCTGCAGTCACCATCTGCAGTGATTTTGGAGCCCCCAAAACTAAAGTCTGACACTGTTTCCACTGTTTCCCCATCTATTTCCCATGAAGTGATGTGACCAGATGCCATGATCTTCTTTTTCTGAATGTTGAGCTTTAAGCCAACTTTTTCACTCTCCTCTTTCACCTTCATCAAGAGGCTTTTTAGTTCCTTGTCACTTTCTGCCATAAGGGTGGTGTCATCTCCATATCTGAGGTTATTGATATCTCTCCCGGCAATCTTGATTCCAGCTTGTGCTTCTTCCAGCCCAGCATTTCTCATGATGTTGCATATAAGTTAACTCTGCATATAAGTTAAATAAGCAGGGTGACATTATACAGCCTTGACGTACTCCTTTTCCTATTTGGAACCAGTCTGTTGTTCCATGTCCAGTTCTAACTGTTGCCTCCTGACCTGCATACAAATTTCTCAAGAGGCAAGTCAGGTGGTCTGGTATTCCCATCTCTTTCAGAATTTTCCACAGTTTATTGTGACCCACACAGTCAAAGGCTTTGGCATAGTCAATAAAGCAGAAATAGATGTTTTTCTGGAACTCTCTTGCTTTTTCGACGATCCAGTGGATGTTGGCAATTTGGTCTCTGGTTCCTCTGCCTTTCCTAAAACCAGCTTGAACATCTGGAAGTTCACAGTTCATGTATTGCTGAAGCCTGGCTTGGAGAATTTTGAGCATTACTTTACTAGCATGTGAGATGAGTGCAATTGTGTGATAGTTTGAGCATTCTTTGGCATTGCCTTTCTTTGGGATTGGAATGAAAACTGACCTTTTCCAGTCCTGTGGCCACTGCTGAGTTTTCCAAATTTGCTGGCATATTGAGTGCAGCACTTCCACAGCATCTTTCAGGATTTTAAATAGCTCAACTGGAATGAATCTTCAAGATCATCTTATAGTATGTGTTCATATTGCTCCCTTATTCTTTTTAGAGCTGTTTGTATATATATGTTTTTTACTATGTTTATTTTAACCCACCCCTAGTGGATGGGCTCGGAGAAGGCAATGGCACCCTACTCCAGTATAGTTGCCTGAAAAATCCCATGGACGGAGGAGCCTGGCATGCTACAGTCCATGGGTCTCTAAGAGTCGGACACGACTGAAGTGACTTAGCAGCAGCAGTGGATGGGCTTTTAGGTTGTTTGCCCTTGTTTGCTGCTGTACTAATGCTAAATAAACATCCTTGTCCATACTGAGGTGTACACGTGTTCAGCTCAAGTGCTATCTGTTGAATAGATTCTGTGAAGTCAAAGTGTTCATCAGAAGGGGAGGTCGGTTTTTTCAATTTTTTGTTCTGAAAAAAAATTTCAAATATATAAACAATTCGAAGAGTACTGAACCCCCATGTAGCTGTCACTCAGCCTCCACAGTCAACTTGGAGCCACGCTGTGTCATTTCAACTTTACCCCCCTAACATCATTTTGAAGTAAGTCCTAGGTACCATTATAAACATTTCAATTTGTACCTCTAAAAGCTGGCTTTTTATAAATGTTACTATAATATTGTTATACTTAATACCCAGTCAGCATTCAAATACACTGAAATCCATAATGATACTAAAACATCAGGAATTATAAACCATCTGTACTCTGACACTATCATTTCTTCTTTGTTAGAGTATGTCTCTTAGAGCAACTTGCCTTCCTCTGCTATTTGATTCGGAGAAGGCAATGGCACCCCACTCCAGTACTCTTGCCTAGAAAATCCCAGGGACGGAGGAGCCTGGTAGGCTGCAGTCCATGGGGTCGAGAAGAGTCGGACACAACTGAGTGACTTCACTTTCACTTTTCACTTTCATGCATTGGAGGAGGAAATGGCAACCCACTCCAGTGTTCTTGCCTGGAGAATCCCAGGGACGGGGGAGCCTGATGGGCTGCTGTCTATGGGGTCGCACAGAGTTGGACACGACTGAAGCGACTTAGCAGCAGCAGCAGCTATTTGATTACCCTGAGTTATAATTGTGTGCAGGAAAGTCAGGGTAAATGCTTGGCTCTTTACCTTTATTTACCTTTTGTCTTTTCGTTTTTAAATTTTTGGCTGCGCCTCATGGCATGCCAGACCTTGTTCCCCAACCAAGGATTGAACTAGTGTCGCCTGCAGTGGAAGAGAGAAATCTTAACTGCTGGACTGCCAGGAAAGTATTTACCCGTTTTCAGAATAAATGTGTTCCCTAGCATCCTCTAAAAGGTGACCAGAGTCAGGATTTGTCTTCTCTTGCTCTGTGTTAGTATCATTATGAACTTGTGGGCTTCAATCCATATTTTTGCAATTCATATTCTCAAAATTTACATTTCACCATCCTCAGCCAGTCAGAGCCTCTTTGAGTTTCCCTGCGTCCTTTTGTTTTTCCTGTGTCCTTTTGACATGCTGCTGCTGCTGCTGCTAAGTCGCTTCAGTCGTGTCCGACTCTGTGCAACCCCATGGACGGCAGCCCACCAGGCTCCCCCGTCCCTGGGATTCTCCAGGCAAGAACACTGGAGTGGGTTGCCATTTCCTTGTCCAATGCATGAAAGTGAAAAGTGAAAGTGAAGTCGCTGAGTCGTGTCCGACTCTTAGCGACCCCATGGACTGCAGCCCACCAGGCTCCTCCGTCCCTGGGATTTTCCAGGCAAGAGTACTGGAGTGGGGTGCCATTGCCTTCTCCACCTTTTGACATGAGTACTGTGGATTTCCTTGCCTTCTGCTCTGACGAGGTTCTATGTGCATTTTGAACTTTTTTATTTCTCCAGAGCCACGACTTTTCTTCAGTGGGAAATCGCCTTTATTTTCAAAGTTAGGGCTGGTGTGCATTGCCACTGAGTTTGTTTGTAGATTTCGTCAGTGAACAAGGCTAGGAAATTCTTATTTTTAAGAAAAACTAAGTCATTCATTCATGCTGATATTTCCAATCCAAGTTTAGGATTACATAGATTTTACTTCTGTGATAACATTTTGTCTGTTTCCTCTTATAACAAAAATATTCGTTCCCAGCAATGGTAACATGATTATTCACTTCAACCTATATTACATATAGTAGTTTCAGAATAATAATATGAATATTATTAACAATATGAGTACTAAGATAAGATCCGGCAAGTGTTTGGGTGATGCCCGTGGTTTGTTTGGTATAAAACCCAGTGCCTGTCCTCATGTCAGCCCTCATAGTGCCCCATACTGTGTGTGCCAGGCACCACAGAGGTCAGTCTTCCCACGCCCAAGGTAGGTACTCAGATCCCCATTTTATTGATGAATGAGGAAACTGACATACAGATTGTTAGTAAGGCAAAGGATGTGGGTTTTTGTGTGTGTGTGTGTGTGTGTGTTTTAATAAAGATCAGCCAGATACAGAGTAGGCAACATTTGTCAAGTGAATACATGTTACATAATTTTATCAGGGTTGCAAAAAGCTGTCACTTCATTAGTACCTTTCTTCATTCAGGGACTATAGCAGTTACTTTGCACTGGACCCTGGGAAGGCAGGAGTCCTGGCCTCAGGGAACTCACAGTCTGCTAGGGAGACAGGCGTTAAGCCAAGCACTGGCCAGTGTGGATCGGTGTGTGGTGGGGCTACCAGGCCTTTGCCTGCTCTAGGGGCTCAGGGACTTTGCTGAGGAAGTGTCATTGCAACAGACTTGAGCACAAGCAGGCACCGGCTACACCCAGATGGCAGGCCGGTGTTTCCACAGGAGGGAGAGCCTGGCGCAGGAGAGAAATCTAGGCAGGGCAGCAGGAGCAGAGCCAGAGGGATGCAGATGAGGCTCAGAGGAGCAGGGCCCAGGCTGGGCAGGGAAGGACTCCTTGGCCACAGGATTTTAATCCCAAGAGCAAAGGAAAACCAGTGAGGGTTTCTGAGCTTTGTGACTCAAGAAAAATACTTTATTCCTTAACCTGGTGATGAGGACATGGCTGTTTTCATAGTATCCTGTTTAATTTTTTAATGTCTGCGATGTTTTTTTAAACGAGGTATAATTTTGTGAAAATCACTCTCAGTACTGGGTGGGGAGAGCAGGTCTGAGAACAACAAGAGTGGAATTGGGAAGACTGCTGGAAGCAACAGGTGGTGGTGACATGGCCCAGGATAGCTACAGTGAGGACGAAAAAGAGGACAGATGCCAGGGAGGAGAATAAGGGGGAGAGAACTTCCGGGAGGTTACCAGGTTGGGGCAGGCAAGGGCGGCAAAGAGGAACCAAGACTCCTTGTGTAGCATGAGTAAAAAAGTCACGTGCCCCAAAGACAGAAATATTGATCAATGGAATAAAATAGAAAGCCCAGAGATAAATCCACGCACATATGGACACCTTATCTTTGACAAAGGAGGCAAGAATATACAATGGATTAAAGACAATCTCTTTAACAAGTGGTGCTGGGAAATCTGGTCAACCACTTGTAAAAGAATGAAACTAGACCACTTTCTAACGCCATACACAAAAATAAACTCAAAATGGATTAAAGATCTCAACGTAAGACCAGAAACTATAAAACTCCTAGAGGAGAACATAGGCAAAACACTCTCCGACATACATCACAGCAGGATCCTCTATGACCCACCTCCCAGAATATTGGAAATAAAAGCAAAAATAAACAAATGGGACCTAATTAACCTTAAAAGCTTCTGCACAACAAAGGAAACTATTAGCAAGGTGAAAAGACAGCCTTCAGAATGGGAGAAAATAATAGCAAATGAAGCAACCGACAAACAACTAATCTCAAAAATATACAAGCAACTCCTACAGCTCAACTCCAGAAAAATAAACGACCCAATCAAAAAATGGGCCAAAGAACTAAATAGACATTTCTCCAAAGAAGACATACAGATGGCTAACAAACACATGAAAAGATGCTCAACATCACTCATTATCAGAGAAATGCACATCAAAACCACTATGAGGTACCATTTCACACCAGTCAGAATGGCTGCGATCCAAAAGTCTACAAATAATAAATGCTGGAGAGGGTGTGGAGAAAAGGGAACCCTCTTACACTGTTGGTGGGAATGCAAACTAGTACAGCCACTATGGAGAACAGTGTGGAGATTCCTTAAAAAACTGGAAACAGAACTGCCTTATGATCCAGCAATCATACTGCTGGGCATACACACTGAGGAAACCAGAAGGGAAAGAGACACGTGTACCCCAATGTTCATCGCAGCACTGTTTATAATAGCCAGGACATGGAAGCAACCTAGATGTCCATCAGCAGATGAATGGATAAGAAAGCTGTGGTACATATACACAATGGAGTATTACTCAGCCATTAAAAAGAATACATTTGAATCAGTTCTAATGAGGTGGATGAAACTGGAGCCTATTATACAGAGTGAAGTAAGCCAGAAGGAAAAACATCAATACAGTATACTAACGCATATATATGGAATTTAGAAAGACGGTAACAATAACCCGGTGTACAAGACAGCAAAAGAGACACTGATGTATAGAACAGTCTTATGGACTCTGTGGGAGAGGGAGAGGGTGGGAAGATTTGGGAGAGTGGCATTGAAACATGTAAAATATCATGTAGGAAACGAGTTGCCAGTCCAGGTTCGATGCACGATGCTGGATGCTTGGGGCTGGTGCACTGGGACGGCCCAGAGGGATGGTATGGGGATGGAGGAGGGAGGAGGGTTCGGGATGGGGAACACATGTATGCCTGTGGCGGATTCATTTTGATATTTGGCAAAACTAATACAATTATGTAAAGTTTAAAAATAAAATAAAATTAGAAAAAAAAAAAAAAGTCACGTGCCCAGCATGTAAAAAGTTCTATTTTCATTCCAAAGACAGCAGGTAGGATGGAAAGGTGCTTACTAATGGGGTCTTTGGGACAGAGGAGCTGGTTTTAAATTCACCAGAGTGACTTAAGGCAGGTCAGTCAGCCGCCCTGAGCCTCCATTCCTTTCCTTAAAGGTTGTCAGTAGTTGTGAGGGTTACATGGGGGTGCACACACAAAGCGTTCCCACGGCACTGTGCTGGGCACCCATGAAACAACCAGTCAGGGGAAGGGCTCTGTTTGGCTGTTCCTGGAAATGCAGACTTTTTTTTTTTTAGCTGCGCTGTGCAGCATCTGGGATCTTAGTTCCCCAAGAAGAAATTAAACCCCTGCCCCTTGCAGTAGGAGCAGAGTCCTAACCACTAGACTGCCAGGGAAGTCCTAAAGAAATTTAACATCCAGGTTGGTGGCAAGATCTTTGCTGGATCCTAGGTCACCTGCTTCAGCCATTGGTTCTCAGATGGGGGTGTCACGAGAACCCCCTGGAGTACTTGACAAAAGGCAGAATCCTGGGCCTTGCCTCCAGAGATTCTGATTTGGAAGTTGGAGCCCAGGAAAGTGCATCTTCAGTAAGTTCAGTGTCAGAGCGATGCAGATACTGGTGGTTCCTGGACCACACCTGCAGGAATTCTGCTGTGAGCCCTACTGCTTTCATAAAGCACACAGATACTCCCCAGCTTCTCCGAGCTGGTGATCCAAAGGGATCTGACATTTTCTTCCTCTATTAGTTAACACTGACAGGAATACCAGGCAGACTGGCTGTAGCAAAAAAGGAATGTTTTGGCTTGTGCAACTGACGTGACCAGGGTGGCTGTGAGCACACCTGGATGTAGGGCCTCACGTGAGATCAGGATGTGGCCTCCATTTTTCCATCAGATCCCTCTGACGTCCTTCTCTGTGTTGGCCTAGTCCCAGGCAGGCCTTCTCTACATGCCGGTCCAGGCATACCCACTCTTGCAAATAACCATCTCCGCAGGGGACTTCTCAGTGACAAGTGCCAGCCAGAGCCTGCTATGGAGGCCCAGTGACCTGGATAGTTCAGTTTCTCAAGCCACCTGGATTGAAATTGAGGTGGCAGACATGACCTGAAGGAGGGGGACAGTGCTGAGCAGGGACTCACTAGATGGCCACCACCCTACTCTGACCAGAAATACACCCCAGCACGAGATACCTCACAGGTAGGGAGCTCCCCATTGACTGAGATAGTCCAGCTGTAACCAGAGAGTAAGCACTTTGTGAAATGCTGCCCCAAGATTTCTTTCCTCTAGATCTCAGCTTTTACAATCTCCACCTTTCCCTTTTTCTCAACCGACCCAGCTTAAACCACTTCCCCCAAGAGGCCTGTCCGCCATCACCCTGTGGCCCTGCTTTCCTCTGTGTGACTGTAGCCACAGCTCCCTGAGACAGAGTGGGTTTGCGTCTTGTATGGCTAGGTGACCTAGGACAAGTGACTTCACCTGTCAGAGCCTTGTTTTTTCTCACGGATTACTGGCAGTTTCCCAGGTCCTCTCTTCAGCAACCATAGACTTTCCAGCTGGGCACAAAGTGCCCTGAGTAAGGACTACAGTTCCCAAGTTCCCTTGCAGCTGGGTGTCCTGGGACAAAGGTCTCCCCATGAGTTGCGAGCAGTGCCATGAAGCCGCTCTGACGAGATGGCTGGCACACAGCCATCTAGTGTCCCTTTCCTGTTTATCCTCCATCCTGCTGCCGTCTTTGACATGAGGAAGGTGGAGCAGCGAGCCGCGAGGTGTTTTGTGGAAATGAGGCGCCTCCAGCCTTTGGTGCAAGAAATAACTTCTGGCTTGTTTACGGCACTGTTACTTCGGACTTTCTCTGACAGCAGAAGCTAATCCTGAGACATCAGAGCTCCTGCCTCGTGGGGTTGCTGTAGGGGTTAAAGGAGGAGTTGTGCCCACACAGAGTCTGACACATTCCAGTGAGGTGTTTACAGTTGCCTCCTGCACGGAGGGTGCACACCGAAGTAGAGACCTTCCCTCTCTCCCTCAGCTCCTGGCCTGGGTTCCTTGGATGCAAATGAGAGAAAGCAGCTCAGGCAGACTAAAGCAGGCGGGGAGCTTATTGGGAGACAGTGAAGCACCCACTGGAAGGAAGGGAAGACTGGAGTACACAGGCACCCACAACCCAGAGCTTCTCCACCGCAGACCCCGCCCTCTCTGTGAGCCATCTCTCTCTCCCCCATTGGCGCCACGTGGGTCACGTGCTCCCCTCTCGGCTAGATGAGAGGGACACTTGGAACAGTTCCATCAGTCTGGACCCAACAGGTGAGTTAGTTCCCTCAACAGTAATGAACGCTGAGCAGCATCCAAAACCCAGCAAGTATCCAGGTATGGACAAGGGCTGGATGTTCTTGGCAATAAGTAACAGAACTCTTCACCCAAAGAGTAGTGAAATGTGTCATCTGTCAAAAGTGGAATGATGCACGTGGCTGTGGGCTGAGTAGATCGGGCGACTCAGCAGCAGCATCAGGGGCCTGGTGCATTCCACCCCCTCGCTCTGCTCTCAGAGTGCCCTACAGACCTTAGGTCTAGATCTGGACCAGAGGGAGGAGAGAGGCAGCAGGTTCCTCCGGCGATGCTCCTGGAAGAAGCAGGCTTCCCCCTCAGGGCTTTCTGGTGAGAGCATTGCATCAAATGCCCTTTCCTGAAACATACTGGCCAGGAAGGACAGCATCACCCAGATCGGTCTAGATGAATCTCCTGGGTGGAGGGAAGTTAGGAAGTCAGTCTGCCTCTAGACAAACGTGGGACCCATCCATCTGGTTAAACCTCCTCCAGCTGGCCAGGAGGGCTGAACCACGTGGTCCAGAGTGGTTTCCAGGAGTAACCAGCGTGTGGGACAAGACGATGCCGTGTAGATCTTTTAGTTTCAGGTCCTGCTCACCAAAGTGAGAGTCAGAAAATATTTCCAGGGTCTTCCGTCCTCTTCTTCCTAGTGTTAAAAGTCTCTCCCACTTCAACAGACAGGGAAGATTCTACAGAACTGGAGAACCTGACCCCCGAACGTTGGCCCTCACCGCTCCTGGCACAGGTGGAGAAGGAGGCCACTGAGAATCCTGTGTTTACAGCACGATTTGTGCTGCAGCTCTGCCTTTTCCCAGCTGGGTGGCCCTGTAACTTACAGTCTTCCCTGAGGAACGGGGACAAGGTGTTTAGCACATCTTCGCCTGCACACAATTCAGTTCAGTCGCTGAATTATGTCCGACTCTTTGTGATCCCATGAATGTGGAACTTCCTACATTCCAGGTTCCATGCTCAGCCAGGGATGCTCTGGCATGGGCCCTGCCAGCCCCTAGCTTTCTCTGCTTCCTTTCGTAAGCACCCATTCTTCCTTGAGGGGTTCTGTGCCTCTCCTCCGCTTCCCTTCCTCTACTCTCTTCAGCCTACTCCTATCAGCATCGACACCATTTACTCCTCCGTCTTCCTTCACACACTGTCCTCTTGGTTCCCAGGACCCCACACGCCCTGGGTTTTTCCTTTACCTCCCAGTTACTCTATCTGCCTTGTGGCTTCTTCCTCACCTGATCCATCTCTAGCTCAGTCCTGGACCTCTCTGTCTAGACTCAGGACGGGGAGATCTCAGCCTTGTCCATGGTTTTGAACACCAGCTGTATGTTGATGACCCCCTAAAAGAAAAACTCCACGTTTTTCTCTCAATACTTTGAACAGATGTGTGGGGTTTGCACACCAAGCAGTTCTGACACTAACAGCCTGGAGTTAGCACAGACCCCACAGGTTAAGGGCCCAGCCCCACAGGCCTTACCCTCTCTCCCTCCACCCTTCAAGACAACCATCACAAGTCCAGGCTGTCCCCTGTATTTCTGACTGACCAGCTATAAATCAGAGGTTCCTATGAGCCCCTCCTCATTTGATAATTTGCTAGAATGACATAGGACTCAGGAAAATGGTTTAGTCTATATTAGGGTTTACCGCAAATGGATACAAGTCAGGAGCAGGCAGATGGAAGAAATGCGTAACCAAGGCATTGGAGGATGGAACACACAGCTTCCACACCCTCTCCAGGCACTCCGTCCTCCCAGGACCTCCACAGGTTCACCAAGCTGGAAACTCCAAACCCCTTCAGTTAGGATTTTTAATGGAAGCTTCATCAGGTAGCCTAAATTGGCTAAATCATTGGTCACTGATGATTAACGGTCTCTAGCCTGTCTCCCCTTCCCAGGGGAGATGGACTAAAAGTTCCAACTCTCTTAACCCCTTAGTCGGCTCCCGTTGGCAACAAGCCCCACATCCTTAGGGGCTTTCCAGAGTCACTTCGTTAACAAACTCAGGTGTGGTTTGAAGGGGCTCATTTTAAACAGCAAGAGATGCTCCTTTAACCTTAATTGCTGGAGCATTTCAGGAGCTGGAGACAAAACCAAATGTAAGAAAAGATGCACCTGTTAGAAGAGTTTTAGGTGCCCTGGCCCGGAGCCCAGAGACAAAATCCAAAATACGTAGTTCTTCCATCACAAAATCACCTCTCAGATCTCTGCCAGGTCTCAGACCCAGATCTACTGCCCTCGCGACATGGCCAGTTTGACAGTTCAAACATCAAAAACAACTAGGATGTCCTAGTTCCTTCTCTGTCTCAGGGGTGGCACCACTGTGCTCAGGGGCTCCAGCCTTTTCCTCACCCTCCACATCCAGCCCCTCAGTTCCTCATCTGTTCTATCTCCCAAATGGGTCCCGAGCCCCTGCCCTTTTTTCCATCCCTCTTCCCAATATACTAGTCCAAGCCAGCATCTCTCACCTGTACTTTTTGCCTTCCCTGTAATCATCTTCACCCAGCAAGCAGAGTTACCTTTGTAAAATCAAACTGTATCAGTGGATGAAAAGATAAACAGACACTTCCCTGATGGTCCAGTGGCTCAGACTCTGAGCTCCTAATGCAGGGGGCCAGAGTCTGATCCCTAGTTGAGGAATTAGATCCTACATGCCACAACTAAGCGTTGGCACGCTGCAACTAAAGATTCCTCATGCTCTAACTTAAAAGATCTGCATGCTGCAACTAAGACCTGGCACGGCCAAGTAAATAAAATTTTTTTAAGTTTATCTTTAAAAAGAAAAGAGATGTGGTCTGTCCATGCAGTGGACTATTTAGGCATAACAGGAATGAAGTGGTGGCATGTGCTACAACGTGGATGAACCTCAAAAACACCCTGAGCGAAGTAAGCCAGACACAGAAGGCCACACGTTGATTCCATTTATATGAAATGTCTAGAATAGGCAAATCCATAGAAACAGAAAGCAGATCAGCGGGTGTTTCTGGGCGGGTGGTAGGCAGTAACTGCTTAGTGGATGCATGATTTCTTTTTGAGATGATGAAACAGTTCTTGAACAGTGGTGAAGGTTGTACAGCATTATGAATATACTAAATGGTACTGATTGTACACTTCCAAATGGCTAAAATGGTAAAATTCATATGCGTGTGTGCTAAGTTGTTTCAGTCGTGTCCAGCTCTTTGTGACCCCATGGACTGTAGCCTGCAAGGCTCCTCTGTCCATGGGATTCTCCAGGCAAGAATATTAGAATGGGTTGCCATGCCCTTCTCCAGGGGATCTTCCTGACCCAGGGATTGAACCCTTGTCTCTTGCGTCTCCTGCATTGGCAGGTGGCTTCTTTACCACTAGTGCCACCTAGGAAGCCCAAAGTTATGTATATTTAACTACAATAAAGGTTAAAAAAAAAAAAAAAAGCTGTGACTCTTCCACTGCTTAGAACTCTCATAGCTTCTTTTTCTCTACTAATGATTTTATATTTCATTAATTCATGAGTAAGCTACACAACAGCTTTTTTTTTTTTTAGTTTTATTTATTTATTTCTTTGGCTGTGTCAGGTCTTAGTTGCAGCATGCGGAAGCTTTCATTGTGGCGCATGGGCTCTCTAGTTGTGGTTCTTGGGCTCAGTGCTTGTGCCCAAGAGGCTTAGTTCGCCGACCAGGGATCAGACCTGCAAGGCGGATTCTTAACCACTGGACCACCAGGGAGGTCCTTCCCATAGCTTCTTATACTTTGAACTCCAGCCTTCCCATTGGTGTCTGTCCTCTCTGACCTTCCTTCTCACCACTTTCTTTCCCTCCTGCCACGTTTCAGTAATTCTGACCGCCCTTCGGTTTTTCATCGAGCCAGGCTCTTTCCCAAGTCAGGCCCTTTGCACGTACCTCCACTTAGAAACTTGTCCCCTCTCTTTACAGTCAGCTTTCAATATTAACCTAAACATTACAGAGAGGCCTTCCCCAACTATCCAACCTTGCTGGCCTCATCTCTATTCCCACCACTATTCTCTACCATAATCTCCTGGTCATGTCTTTAATAATCCCATAGTTTTAGGCTGTGTGTGTCTCCATCTAGAGTAAGTTCAATGAGAGGAGGTGGAACCTATCTCATTCGCCTCTGTATTCTGTATCTAGCACATAGCTGACACACAGAAATCATTTGCTAAACTAATGAAAGATCACCCAGCTAACAAGGGAAAGGGTGGAGGCAGGATTTAAACCCAAGTCTCTTTGACACCAACTCCTATGTTCTTCTAACCTTTCACGTGATTCTGAACCATGAAAGTTTGAGCCAAGTACCACAGAAGGGGGTCAGAGATAGCCATGACCTTTTTATAAAAAAATTCTTTGGGGCTGCGCCTGGGTCTTTGTCGCTGCACGGGCTTTCTCCAATTGTGGCACACAGGGGCTACTCTTTAGCTGCAGTCCACAGGCTTATTATTGGCAGTGGCTTCTCTGTCGTGGAGCACCGGCTCTAGAACGTGCAGGCCGCAGTAGTTGCACACAGGCTTGGTTGCTCCCCAGCATGTGGAATTTTCCCGGATTAGGGATTGAACCAGTGTCCCCTGCGTTGGCAGGTAGATTCTTAACATCTGGACCGCCAGGGAAGTCCAGCCGTGACCTTCTAATGCAGCTACATCATCTTACATGGTACCTGCACCTGTCATACATAGGTCGGTATCCTGTGTGGCTGTCACCACTGTGGATGAGTCATATCTGCTGGAAAAGGAGACTCTTGACCCAGGCAGCAGGTATAACTCTGGGAAATCCAAACAGCCCCTACCCGGCCCTGGCAGATTCTCTCTCCTCCTTTCCATTTTTGTACCTTCTCCTTGAGCTTGGCTTTTCCCCTAGGAAGGGAAGTGGTCAGCTGCAGCAGCTGAAACACTGCCTGGAGGAACCAAAACCAAGAGATAGCCTTCTCTCTCCCTACTGGGAAGAACCAGAACTGGCACTGTCCCAGCTCTCCTGGGACAAGCTCTCCTGCACAAGCAGGCTAGACCCAAAGCTTAGAGCTTCCTCAAAATGCTCCATGAAGATCAGAAGGCATGATACCCAGAAAGCTCCTGGGGCAATGACTAACACATACTTGAGCAAGCTGGGCTTACTGCTTGATAATAAATGTGAAGGATGGGGGCGGGGGGCTCCCTTGTGAAAGAGAACCATGTCAGCATCGCCCAAACCAGAGAACACCTCCTTCCTTTAAGGCAGGAGTTTCTGATCTCTTTTGTAACCTGAGTCCTTCTCTCAGGGGAGTTTTTAAATGAGTAAAATAGAACACATCATATTACAAAGAACCCAGTTACCTTGAAATGCATGTATTTTTTCTAATGGTGATAATATATGAAATTCTTTGTTAGCACATTAAACTGTGAGAACTAAGAAGTAGTTTAAAAACTACTGTAATTTTGAAGTAGTGGTGAGTATAACTTTTTTTTGAGATATCTACAAATACTCTATTGTAATGTAGACACGTGTGAATTGACCGCAAAATCATGGGTGCTGCTACTATAACTTTGGTTTGTTACCTACATTCATAACTGAAGGAAGTGCTAAAACTAAGTTAGAGGTTAATGAAAATGAAGATGTAATCGTTTGCAAGATCACTGCAGATGGTGATTGCAGCCATGAAATTAAAAGACGGTTACTTCTTGGAAGGAAAGTTACGACCAACCTAGACAGCATGTTAAAAAGCAGAGACATCACTTTGTCAACAAAGGTCCGTCTAGTCAAGGCTATGATTTTTCCAGTGGTCATGTATGGATGTGAGGGTTGGACTATAAAGAAAGCTGAGCGCTGAAGAATTGATGCTTTTGAACTGTGGTGTTGGGAGAAGACTCTTGAGAGTCCCTTGGACTGCAAGGAGATCCAACCAGTCCATCCTAAAGGAGATCAGTTCTGGATGTTCATTGGAAGGACTGATGTTGAAGATGAAACTCCAATACTTTGACCACCTAATGCGAAGAGCCGACTCATTTGAAAAGACCCTGATGCTGGGAAAGATTGAAGGCAGGAGGAGAAGGGGACGACAGATGAGATGGTTGGATGGCATCACTGACTCAATAGACATGGGTTTGGATGGACTCTGGGAGTTGGTGATGGACAGGGAGGCCTGGCGTGCTGTGGTTCATGGGGTCACAAAGAGTCGGACACGAGCAACTAAACTGAACTGAATCTTTTGCTTATCTGTGTTTATGGACTTCTTAGATTCTTTCTGTGGACTGTAGGTGACTGTACTAAAGACTATTGGCCTCGCCTCCTCAACTACTTAGATAGGAACTCAAAGAGAACAGGGCTGCTCCTTCATCTAATATTATCTAGAAAAGGCCTGCCACACAATCGGTATCCAGTGCCAATCTGTTGAGTCTCATGGATTTTCCTGATAGACAGTCACATTGATTGCAAATACTCGGTTTTCTTTTTTTTTTTTTTCGGTTTTCTCTTTTCAGTCTTTGTACCTCATGTTCCCTGTCCTATCACATTAGCTGGAATCTTCAGTACAATGCTGATTAGAAGCAGCGATGGACAGCCGTACTGTATTATGCTCAGTACTCATGTGTTAATTTATGCTATGGCGTAATTGGACTTCCCCGGTGACTCAGACGGTGAAGACTCTGCCTGCAATTCGGAAGACCTGGTTCACATAATGGAATGTAAAACACCTGCTATGTGCCAGACTCTCTGCTAAAGATGTTAACACAACTGAGATCTTCTCCTGTCCAGCAAGATGACCAAGTAGTCGAGGGATTCCAGTGAAGATAGCAGTATTGGGAACATTACTAAATCCTCCATACTTGCTGACCAGCTCCCTCAGGATCCTGATTCCTAAAAAAAGTATGGGAATAGGTCCCTGCTGGTGGCCCCAGCCTCCAGGACATAGGTCAGGTTAGCAGCTGCAGGCTTTTCCAGGTGGGTCAACAAGGCAACACGTGAGAACAGTAATAAGTGGAGCCTCCAGCAGGGGTCAGCCAGAGGGTCAAGCCAGGGGCAGCATTTGAGCCTGGTCTTGGTGGGGTCTGTAGAGACCACCAGCTGTCTGCTCTGGCTTAAAACGGTAGTCAGGACTAGTTGTTAAAGCCAACAAAAAGAGGATTGCAGCTTTGAGGTGGGAGGCACCTTAACCTGTTCCCTCACCCTCTTCCCTTCCCCGACCCTCAGGGAGTGAACACGGGGAAGGGGCTGGGAGGTACAGTCCCCACACCCTCTCCACTTGGTCTAGCTGGCCTTGGGGGTGGGAAGGGAGTTTCTAATATAAAGTGGAAGTTTAGAATGGGCCAGACTACACCCCAGGGACCAGGATGGCTCTCCTGTAGTAACAAAATGTAACTGAGAAGTCAGATCAGACTGAGCTGTTTTGAGAAAGCCTGCTCCCCACAGGAGACAGGATTGGGAAGAGCAGACTCAACAGAGGCTAATGGAAAGAGTATCTCTGTGCTAGGCAGCACACTGAATCCTCAGAACCTGTACAGATGCTACCTTACATGGCAAAAGGACGTGATTAAGTCAAAGATCTTGAGAATATTGATTGTTCAGGTGGGCCCAGTATAATCACAAAGGTCCTTTTAAGAGGGAGGGAAAGGGTCAGATGTAGAGAAGAGATGTGATGGTGAAAGCAGAGGTCAGGGTGATTAGCCAGCAGTCAAGGAATGCAAAGAAGCTGGAAAAGGCAAGGAATGGATCCCGCCCCAAACCCGGCTCAAATTTTCAAAAGAAATACAACACAGCCCTGCCAACACCTTGACCGGCCTGGACCTCTGACCTCTAGTGCTTTCCTGTTTTAAGTGTTATTTTTGTGTTATGTTAAGCCACTAGCTTTTTAACTGTGGTGTTGGAGAAGACTCTTGAGAGTCCTTTGGACTGCAGGGAGATCCAACCAGTCCATCCTAAAGGAGATCAGTCCTGGGTGTTCATTGGAAGGACTGATGCTGAAGCTGAAACTCCAATACTTTGGCCACCTCATGTGAAGAGTTGACTCATTGGAAAAGATCCTGATGCTGGGAGGAATTGGGGGCAAGAGGAGAAGGGGACGACAGAGGATGAGATGACTGGATGGCATCACCGACTCAATGGACATGGGTTTGGGTGAACTCCAGGAGTTGGTGATGGACAGGGAGGCCTGGCGTGCTGCGGTTCACGGGGTCGCAAAGAGTCGGACACGGTGAGCGACTGAAGTGAAGTGAAGTGAAGCCACTAGGTTTGTGGTAACTTGTTACAGTGGCCACAGAAACCTAGTAACAATACAACTCCAGGGAGGTGTGTAGAAGACAGATGCCTTCAGGTCTTGGATGTTTGGGACCAGTGATACTTTGGGGGAAGAGGGAGGCTAACGGAGTAACTGAGACCAGTGTGAACCATCCCAGAAAGAAGGTCTGGACAGAGTCCTGGGGAAGCCTGGGCGAGGGAGGGCCCGCAGAGGAGGAATGGTGCAGCTGAGCCAGGGGGTGAGCACTAGTCACAGAGCAAGGGTGCGCTCAGCCTCCAGGCCGGAAGGCTCCTCCCTCTTGTCAGTACCGGCAACCCCTCTTCACCTCCAGCCTCATCCACTCCCGGTCCAGGGGCTTCTGACAGCTTCGAAGTTGGCCACCGGCTTAGGGCATTCTGCCCACCTTCCACCCCCTGCCTACAGATACTGTGCAGGGGACACTCAGCTCACGCTTAAGTAATCAGGAATTGGGGAGGGGGGATTGGAGGGAGCGAACCGGAGCCAGCCGGGCTTCACCGAGTGTGTGGTGGGCAGAAGGTGGACCCGCGGGCAATACATCCCTGTCGGAGGAAGGAAGTGGCTCCCTCCTCCTGCCCCTCCCCTTAGGGTCTCCGGGGCCAGGATTCTCGTGATTCGCGATTGGCTCCCACGGGCGGGACCTTTGTCCGTCTGCGGGACTGCAGGAGGCCCAGGCCAGGCTCGGGCCTGAGGAGCGGGAGGGGGCCAGGTCGGGGGAGACCAGACACGAGCGGGGAAACTGACAGCCAAGAACGAGGGCAAGGGGGCCGAGAGCCGGGCCGGAGCTCCCCGCCTGCCGCGGACTGAGTTAGAGGGCGGGCGGCAGGAGGGGGCGGGAGGAAGAAGCGGGCGGGGCGGCCCTGCAGACGCCGAGCTCGCAGTTGCTGCGGTGGCTGCGGGCAGGCCGGGCGCAGAGTAAGTGCTCCGGGGCTGGCCCGGGGCGCGCGGCCCTTTTTCGAGCCCTCCCAGCCCGAGCCGAGCCTGCCGGGGACCCCCCGCGGGATCCCAAGGGTCCCCGGTTGCCCGCGGTTCTAGCGTTTCCCAGCTCAGGGCAACGCGGGCGGGCAGTGGTAACCCAGGGCCCCCCTGTAGAGGGGAAGGACAGGAGACAACGCGTGCACCTCACCTTGAAAACGAGGGTGTGGATGAAAGCTACCCTTTTGTATGGAGTGATTCCCTGGGCCAGGTGCCTTCACTTCCTCACATGCCATGAAGCAGCAGCAACAGGTGAGCTGGGTACCATCCTTGTCTCCCTCTTACAGGTGAAGATACCAAGACTCAAGGAGGCCAAGCCACTCGCCAGGGGGTCACACCGCCCGCAGAGGCAGAGCCGGAACTCACCCAGGTCGGTGTGAATACCTAAGTTCTCTTACTCATCAGGCCTGCCCTGCCTGGGTCCTACACCCTTGGGAGATGGCAGGGAGAGACCAGTGCTGGGAATACGGGAAGAGGCCAGGGTGAGCCTACCTGCTCATCACTGCAAAAAGAACTTTGTGGACAGCAAATCCTTCACCTGGGTAGGGGGTGCCAAAGAATAAGAACAGTGCTTTGGGGCCAGGTTAAACTCAGAGAGGAGGCATGGTGCAGCCCCCTGGTCCAGAAACTCCCAGGCCTGTACCAGCACCCGCACTGGGCCCAGGGCTCTTGGCAGGTTTAGCGATGGGACTTTGATTTTCCATGCCTCAGTTTCCTTGTCTTTTTCCTTTGCTTATCCTTAACCTCGGGATTAAGCTTGGTACCTGCCTTGGAGCCTTGCTGAGGAGACTATATGAGATGGTTGGTGTGAAGGCCTAGCCCAGTGCCTGACTCAGGCCAGGCCCTGTCTCCACCCATCTCTGGCCATCTGAGAGCACTTCTCTGTCCTTCAACCTCAGGTCGCTCAGAGCTATCTGAGATCTGCAGTATTTTCGGCAGCCCCACCAGCAGCTGAAAGCTTCTTGAGTAAGACCAAGGCTGGGGCCCGTGACACCTTCCTCTCTGACTTGGAAGGAAAGGCCAGCAGGGACAGGGTTTTGAAAATCTTCACGCTGAGGCTTGCACAATTCCAGAACTGCCCTGTAGCTCCCAATCCCACCCTCAGCCCCAGTTTAGCAAGGAGGAGGAAGGCCTAGGGTATTCTTACTCCAAAACCTGCTCTTTTCTTAATCCCCTCCATCTTGGCCAGCTGCAGGTCCTACGCCTCAGCATATTGTGAATCTGGTCACTCTTTTGCATCCCCACCTTGACTCACAGACTCTCAGCACTGTCTTCTGAAATCTCTGCACAGCCAGGCCTTGATTGATTCCTGACTCTTCTCCCATGCTCATTCCTCTGCTCACTGCAACCATACTGATGTCCTCTGCCTTCCTGGGACATATGAAAACCTCTCTCAGGGTCTGTGCACAGGCCCTTCCTTCTCCCGGTAACACTCATCCCTTCCATCTTCTTGTGATGTACTTCCTTGCAATTCAGAGACCACCATGAAAGTCACCTACTTGGAAGCCTTCCCTGCCCACCCCCACCTGCAGGAGCCACTCTTTGCCTGCCCTTTGTTGCATTACTGTTCTTCCTTCCAAGTGATGTTATCTTGCTTATGTGTTTCTTGGCTAAAATGTCAGTCTACCAGGGCCCAGACCTTTTTCTTGTCTCTTCACTTTGGATTCCCCAGAAGCCAGGGCCATGCCTTGCACTGAGTTGTCTTTGTTTAGTTGCTAAGTCGTGTTTGACTCTTTGTGACCCCATGGACTGTAGCCCGCCAGGGTCCTCTGTCCATGGATTTCTCCAGGCAAGAATACTGGAGTGGGTTGCCATTCCTTTCTGCAGGGGATCCCTGACCCAGGGATCAAACCTGTGTCTCCTGCATTGGCAGGCAGATTCTTTACCACTGAGCCCCCTGGAAAGGCCCTTGCACTGAGTAAAAGTTCTGATGACTTTGTACAATTGCAGGCAGTGTGCGTAACCATTACAGTTCTGCTTCTCATTGCTTAACAACCTTCTTTCTACATTTCTACACAAACCTCAGAATTGTCATCACTGCCTTCTTCAGCTTTTCCCTACTATAGGACCTAGCCGCTGTTTCCAGGTTCTAGCCATTATCCAACTTTGCTTAAAACAGTGTGATCCAAATTGCACTTTTTTTTTTCTTGCTTTCAAATTCCTTTTTAACTTTATTTTATATTGGAGTATAGCTACTAACAATGTTGTGATAATTTCAGGTTCAAATGATTTTTGAGTCACAGTCACCAAACTGGTGTGTTCCAGTCAAGGGCCATCCTAAAGACGTACACCACTTATTACCAGGTGGCTCTTTAGAAAAATTATCCCCAGCATTGTGTGCAAGTTTCCCTACAGTCCCATGAGCATGGGGCTTTTTTTTTTCTCATTTTTATTTTGTCTAGTATAATGGGGAGGTCATGGCACGTTTAAATTTTCCGTTGCTTGAATGAGTGAATCTGGGTGTTTTTCTATGCATGCGCTAGTTCTGTTTCCTGTCCTGTGGAGGAAGGAAATCTCCAGGGTACCTGAATTTTTCCCTTCACCTTCACTTGTGGTAGTGGTTCCACTTGAGCCCCATCTCTTGAGGGCAGGGTGAGGGCCCCCAGGGGCTGGAACAGGAACACACCCAGGTGAGCTGTGCTGGTTGCAGAGGCTGCTCTGCCAGTCAACCAGCAAGAAACTGAGAGTCCCTTGTGCCCTGAGCATGCTACCGTGGGGAGAGAAAGAACTCTTTTTTTATTTTATTTTTTTAAGTCTTCGTGATTTTTTTCAAAATTTTAATATTTTTTAAGTTATAAAAGTAGTACATGCCATATAGGTGCTTCCCTAGTGGCTCAGATGGTAAAGATTCGGCCTTCCAATGCTGGAGACCAGGGTTTCATCCCTGGGTTGGGAACATCCCTCGGAGAAGAAAGTGGCACCCCACTCCAGTGTTCTTGCCTGGAGAAACCCACGGACAGAGGAGCCTGGTGGGCTACAGTCCTTGGGGTTGCAGAGAGTCGGACACGACTGCGTGACACAACGTATAAGGTTATTCATTGAAACACGGGCAGCAAAAGATTGGGAAACACTCTAAATGTTGGTTGCTAGTGGGAACTACACACTCCCTCAGGGGAATCCCACGCAGTCACCCAAAGGCTGCATTTGCTCTAGAACATCCTGCGAAAGACAGTCTCTGGCTCACTGTGTTAGTCTCCTGTGGCCACTGTAACAAAGGGTCGAAAATCTGATGGCTTAAAAGAACAGAAATTTATTACCTTACAGTTCTAGGGGTCTCTCGCCCAAAATCAGTCACGGTATGGCGAGATCAAGGTCTTCGCAGAGCTCTGTTGCTTCTGGAGGCTCCTAGAGGGGAGTCTGTTTCCTTACCTTTACCAACTTCTAGAGGCTACCCTCACTTATTTTTTAAATTTTGAATTGAAAAGCTTTGCACTGTTTGCAGTGTTCGTGTCTGCTGTACAACAACACAAATCAGCTCTATGTATACACAAACCTGCCAATTTCATTCTTCTAGGTCATCACAGAGCCCCGAACTGAGCTCCCTGTGCTACACAGTACCTTCCCACAAGCTATCAATTATATCTAATTTTTTTTTTTACTCATAACCCCATTCCCTCAATCTTCAACACAGCACAACATCAAATCTGACTCTAGTCCCTGCTTCTGTCATCACATCTCTTCTGGTTCCCTCACTCTACTTGTGAAGACCCTTCTGATCACACTGGGTCCACCTGGATAATGCCCCATCTTGATGTCTCATCACACTTGCAGAGTTCCTTTTGCCATGTAAATGGGCACATTCACAGGTTCTGGGAATTTGGACCATGCATCTTTGGGCAGGGCATCTTTCAGCCTCCCACACCCTAAAGGGAAATAAGCAAGATTCAGAGCAGTGTGAGAACTCACATTTAAAGGGAAAAAAAAAAGAATAAATAAGACTGTGCTTGGGAAGACATAGATTACCTCCAAAGGCTACATGGGAAACTGATAGGAGAGGATGTTTCTGGAAAGACCAGGAATAGAAAGACTTATCATAGTATATCTTTTTGTGTCCAATTTTTTACTGTATATGTCACCTGCATTAAAAATAAACTTTAAGAAGTCACATATAGTCATTGTAAAAGTTCAGACCTTTCAGAAAGAAGCCAAGAGAGAGAAAATACCCACCACACCCTCAAATCTCCATCAGTAACCACTGTGCAGAATTCAGCTCTATCCTTAACAGATTTTTTTTTTAACGCATATATCATCTTTTCACATGGATGGGATCATATTATGCTATAAAGTGATGGGAGACTTGTTACATTCCTCACATCTTTCCTCATCCGCCTATGGACATTTAACAGTACTGGATGTACCATAGATGTACCGTGACTGACTTGACCAGTGCCTCAGTGGTGAACATTTAGTTAGATTCCTTCCTGCTTTCCAGAGCAGTCTCAACACTAACATGTCTGCCTGGTTCCTAATTGGAGTTAAATGCACATCAAACTAAATTTTTTAAAAATTAAGTTTTAAAATTAAATGAGCAGTTCAGTATCATTTAATGCATTCCTGATGTAGTACACCTACCACCTCCATCTAGTTCCAGAATATTCTCATCACCTCAAAGGGAATCTGTGTCCCCACTAGGCAGTCACTGTCCCGTTCCCCTCTCCCCCAGTTCTGGGCCAGCACCAGCCTGCCTTCTGTCTGTATAGATTTGCATATTCTGGATATTACACATCAGTGGAACCATGTAATGTGTGACTTTTGTGTCTGGCTTCTTAATATAATGTTTTAGAGGTGCATTCATGTTGTAGCATGTGTCAGTACTTCTAATCTTCTTTCTTTTTGATTAAGATATAATTGACATACAACATTAGTTTCAGGTGTACAACATAATGATTCGATAATTTGTATGTATTGCAAAAGTATTTCATTTCTTCTTATGGCTGGATAACATTCCATTGTATAGATATAACATCTTTTACTTATCTATACATATGATAACGGGCATGGATTGTTTCCATCTTTTGGCTGTGAATATTTATGTGCATGTATTTGAGTGCCTGTTTTCAGTTCTTTGAGTATATACTCAGGAGGTCATCCTTCCACATATGGCTTGAACTTTACTATTTACTGTTTTCAGACACTATTAACTTAAGCAAGTTAAAAATAATTTGTAAGAAAGTGTTGGAAAACGCATACTAAGGCAAATGCCGGCAGGATGACAGATCTGGACAAATGTTTTCTTATTTTCCAGATCCTGAGAAGACAGGAAAATGGCCACGTGGAATGAAAAGGTAAATTAATTTGGGTGGACTAGCAGAGTTAATGGAGCTCCCAGCCTTGAGAAGATAATTGTTTGATGTTTCTAACAGGATGGAGGGAAAACACGTGTTCGGGGTGCTTGCACCATACCAAAGTGTTTAAAGTCAGAGGTGAAAGCTACGGGAGGAACCTCAAGATAGCCTCAAAATCAGAAACAAACTATTCAAAGCCCAGCTCTGCATTTTAATAACCCTCTATCCTTTGGTCACGCCCTTCACTTCCCTGAGCCTCAGTTTCCTTATCTGGAAAATGAGACCAAGTTACCACCCTTGTTCCTGAAGGCGCGTCCAGAGAAGTTGAGGAGACCATTGCTAGGCCAATACTGAGCTCATCAGGACTCCTCCTGACCACTTATTTTACAAGTAGAGACACTTGGGAACAGAGAAGGAAAGCTACTTGCTCCAGATCACACAGGAAGTGGCAGAAATGGGCTTCCAACCTAGCCTGATGGCAAAGCGAATGCTCTGCCTCCTGTATTGTGTGGCTGTCCAGAGTAGGACTAATAACTTCTGTCCTTGATATCTGAGGCGCAGGCTTGTTGGATTTGAAGAGACGTTGGTTGTGAAGGGTAGGGCAAGGTGGGAAGGACGGCTGAACGGTGAATTCCGTTTCAGCTGTTCTCTTGGAGTTTCTAGAGGCCTGGCCAGGTGGAGTTGTCAGGGCAGCAGAGGCTCAGGGTAGCAGCAGAGTAATGGGGCAGAGGACCATGAGACAATGGTGGTGATCTTGCATTTTGTCAAATTGGTGGCCCCTTTAATTGTAAGAGTATTTCTGGTTTAAAGCTGTTTACAGTGTGGGAGGGGGAAGTGACCAATGGCCCTTACAACATGCTACCAATTCTGATTTCAGAAATGTTGAAATAAGGGGAAAATGTCCATCTTTGCATTAATGAAATTTGGTGGCATTTCCAGTAGAGGATGACAATCACCCTCCGTATTGTTGTGACAATTCCTGATAAGATACCGTAAGCTTAGTGCCTGCCACCCAGTAACAGGTGCTCCTTGAGTTCCAGGTATGATTACTATTCACAGAAAGGCAAATGGAATAGTTTCCTTCATTTATCGCTTCCTACTAAGCAAAACAAAAAAGCAAGCGGAAATTCTCAATGATGGTTATGCTGTGGTGAAACCGGCTCACTGCTGCATCTCACGAGGGGCTGGATCAACCCACACAACTGCTGGAAAAAACTTGACTGGGTGTATCAGGAGTCATGAAAATGGTCATAATCAAACCTGGTCGTCTCACTTACGGGAAAGGAAGCAACCCACAGAAAGGCAAAAGTATCATTTACAGCACAATTTAGAAATGCATGTGTTTCTTAGTCCATAAGATGCTCTTGACTGTAAATGCACCATTATTTCATGTGCTGTGAGGAAGAAAAGGGCCGCCTGTTTCCTGTGATCTACTGTGACACAGCACTGACCCTGGGCAGTTGCAGGCCAGATTTCAGAAATGTTAACATGTGTAAAAATGTGGCCTTTGAATTGGTGATAAAGATGCTGAAAATGATCAATCAGAAAACACAATAATGAGAGCACTGACTTCTGTGGTTAAAAAACCTCGGCCATTAAAAAGGCATAAGTCTGATGCATATAAGTAGTGGGGGGAAAAAGATACAAAGTTGTGGGTAGCCTTTGATTATAATTGTAAAAGATTAGAGAGTGAGATGGATAGATAAGTAGATGATAAATTTGGTGTGTTGGAATTATGAATTTGTTTTTCCTCATGTTTTCACAATAGTAATACTAAAAGAAATAGATGTGGAGTGACGGTCTACTCACTGGGGTGAATGACAGCAGGTAAAACTTAGGGGTCCGGATGGGTCAGGAGGTCTGGCTGCAGGGACAGGTCTCAGGAGTGTGGGTAAAGACACAGAAACATCGGGGCAAGCAGTGTTGGAATGCAGAACTAGGGACACACCTCAGGGGGGCCCTGGGGGTGGGAGCCTGTCTTTCATCGCACAGAGGCCGAAACAAGGGGTGGTCCCGGCCGCATTGTGAGCAGCTAGGGGAGATTGGACCAGGGCCACTTCTAGCAAATAAGCCTCTTACTGGTTCTAAAACACATTCCTTTTAATAATTTACCCCAATGAAGTTAATTATGTTTTTTAAAAAATTGTTTTAATAGGATTGCATTTAGGAGCTATTTAATCATCCAGCCCCCTCTAGCTTTAGGGAGCAAAATAGCTCTGTTGTAGGAGAAACTGGTGGGGTTTTTAGCCATGGTTCACTCTCGATCTGCTGTAGCCGGCTGTAATCAGAGGGGCCCTCAGCAGGCTCTGGACACCTGCCCTCCTGAGAGGCCCTCCCTGCCCCTGCCCACCTCTCTGAGCTTCCCTTTTCCTTTTTTGTAAAATGGGAACAGTGAGGATCAAACAAGATAGCGCCTGGAGAGCACGTAGCAGTGTGCCGTCCTAATACACAGGAGCTGCTGATGCCATCATGAGGATCAAGTGGGTTTTCAGCCCATCACCTGCCCTAGTCCTCAGCTCAGTCACCTGTCACCAGCCACATCTGGGCAACCTGGTTTCCGGGTGTGCTTAGAAATCCTTGTGGCCCTTTGGCACCTTTCTCATAAGGTGTTTGGAGGCACCAGGTTCATTCATGATGCTGGTTCTTGACCTTGACTGCACAATGGAGATCCCAACCACCCAGGCCACTCCCCAGCCAACTGAATCACAGTCTTGGGGCCTGGGACCCAGGCACTGGGGTTTGTTTGTTTGTTTTTAAAGCATCCAAGTGGTTCCAATGTGCAGCAGATCTGAGAGTCATTGGTTAAACTGCAGCTGCACTGGCCTCCTTCCAAGGACTGAGCCACAGAGGGGCAAGAAAGAGGAGCGCCCTGAACTCTTGTTTATCTCGTCTTTTCCGCAGCTGAAGCATCACTAAGATGTTGGGGGATGGGGTGGCCCAGATGATTCAGTCATACTGGTGACAGGTCCTAATTTCTAGCTGGGTAACTATATATTTTTACTTCTATGCTTTCATTTCTTTCTATGCTTTCAAAACACAAATAGCAGCCTGACTTATGCTTCCCAGTTAACATGGCCAAATCACAGACTTGGGGCAGGACTGCCAGCTTTCCAACAGCTATCCTCTCCCTCCTCCAGGGAAACAGACAAAACATGTCCTACTATAGCCATGTGTTTCAGACTCAACCCATTGGTGGTTCCTGAAATCCATTAATGGGCTTCAATCAGCCTCCTAAGAAATAGAACAAAGTGGAGAACTTAAGTCTCTCACATAGTAACTTTAATGTTGGTTATAGAATGTATATATGTTAGCATGTCCTAAGTGGCAGGGTATAAAATGTGTTTCTTATTGAGTAACACCAGGCTGAACTCCTGACTCAGTGTTGGCCTTCTTCACAAGCTGAGTCCAGAGCAGTGTTCATAGAGGTCGTGGAGGAGGGAGGGGATTCTGGGCCAGGCAGCCTGGCTTGGAATCTGAGCTCTGCATCTCACTGGCTGTGTAACCTGGGGCAAGTTGCTTGGCCTCTCTGTTCTCAGTCTCCGCACCTGTAAATGAAGAGGATTCCGTCTCCGCCTCATAGAGTTGTTGCTGTGTGTTGCCACGGGCTTCTGCACAGAGCTCAGAAAATGGCAGGTGCTTTGGCGATAGTTCCAATCTCTGCAGTTTGCACTACCTTAAATATTAACTCCCACATTGCCTCCGCAGCCTCATGATTGTCTTGCCAGGTCAACAGACTCTTCCATCAAGGCAGGAGTGATTCTGACCCACAGGGGATGGAGAGGAAAGTTGGAGAATGCATCTCTGGGGGCACCTGGGCTGCTGGTCAGGCTTCTCAGTCTGCAAGCAGCACCCACCCCCCACAATCTAGTCAGCCGTCGTGGTGGTTATTTTCATGAACCTCAAACTTCCTCCCCACCCTAGAGAAGGAAAAGCTGCTACGCTTATTTAAAGACTTCCCTGATTTTAAAAATAGGCATTCCTCAGAACACAAATCCCTGGGGACTAGGGGGTGGGGAGGTGGTGGTAAGAGAACGTGAGCTGCTGGGGTGCAGGAGTCCCCCAGGAGGAGAGATTTGCTCGAGGGATTCGTTCCACCCTCCAGGTATGTTTAGTGGGAACCTGCAGTCTTCCAGGCATGAGGGCTGTGGAGAATGTAGCATGAGCAGGAGCCCACCCAACCAGCTCCCTAATGAGGAGCTGGGGGAGGAAGCGACTCCATTATACAAATGGGTGCATCCGTCTCTATTGTGGGAGGTGTGGGCCATGCATGAGTGCAGCAGGGGAGGTACATGGTCAGCTTCCTGGAGCTGGGGTGCTTGAGAGAGGCCTCCTGCAGGACGCAAAGAAAAATGATAAGATGGCATTCCTGACAGAAAATCACACGTGCAAAGGGCCTGTGGTTGAAGGAACCTGTTGAGTATGGAGGGCTAATGGAGACCATGTGGCCAGACCAGAGACTGGTAACAGGTGAGATCAGATAAGCAGCCAGAGGTCATAGCCTGTGCAATGGCTGTATGTCTCTGGAAGGCACTTTGGTCTTTTTTTTTTTTTTTTTGCTCCTTACCATGCCACATAACTTGTGGGATCTTAGTTCCCTGACCAGGGATCGAACCCTGGGCCCTTAGCAGGGAAAGCAG
This sequence comes from Bos javanicus, assembly GCF_032452875.1. Classification (NCBI taxonomy): domain Eukaryota; kingdom Metazoa; phylum Chordata; class Mammalia; order Artiodactyla; family Bovidae; genus Bos; species Bos javanicus. The sequence goes on along the minus strand of NC_083884.1, from coordinate 55,102,211 downwards.
AGAGTCCTGACCATTGGAGTATCAGGGAATTCCCTGTGTCTTTAAGATCAGTGGGAATCCCAAGGAGAGTTTGAAATGAGGGAGTATATTTGGGCCCCAAGATCACTCTAGGTTCACTGATTCACTGGGAGGGCTCATAGGACTCAGCACACAGTTCCACTCATGGCTAAGATTTTTACAAAGGAAAAGGAAAAAGGTATATGAGGTGAAGTCCAGGGGAGATTGGACACAAGCTTTCAGATTCCTCTCCCGTCAGAGTCACATCAGTTTAGTCGCTCAGTCATGTCCGACTGACTCTCTATAGGACTTGCTTAATTCCTCCAGCAGGAAGTTGTGACAACACATGTGAAATGTTATCTGCTGGGAGAGCTTGTTAAGAGACTCAGCACTCGAGGTTTTTATTTAAGAGATGGTCACATGGGTGCCTTCCAAACTCCGGAAGTTCCGGACTACCCTGAGGAAAGCAGGTATTCAACATAAACCGCAATGTCTTTTACAAAAACAGTGCAGGCACAGCGAGCTGTTCTCACCAGATGAGAACCCTCCTGAAATACAAGTTTCCAGATTCCAGCCAGGGGCTAGGCAGACTTTTCTAAGGCCACAGCCCCAGGCCTTTTCTGCACAGGGAGTGACTTGATTGTGTTTCAAGGAGTGCTCTCAGGCTGTTGACAAGAGTGTAAAAGCGATGGGGAGAACAGTGAGGGGATGTACATCTTCCAAGTAAAATGTGCAGGCTGGGACAGGGAGGTGCCCCAGCAGGGAGGCTGAGGCAGAAGATGAGAGAAGTAGGTGGTGGATTCAAGGGTTGCTGCTGCTGCTGCTGCTAAGTCGCTTCAGTTGTGTCCAACTCTGTGCGACCCCATAGACGGAAGCCCACCAGGCTCTCCTGTCTTTAGGATTCTCCAGGCAAGAACACTGGAGTGGGTTGCCATTTCCTTCTCCAATGCATGAAAGTGAAAAGTGAAAGTGAAGTTGCTCAGTTGTGTCTGAATCTTAGCGACCCCATGGACTGCAGCCTACCAGGCTCCTCCGCCCATGGGATTTTCGAGGCAAGAGTACTGGAGTGGGGTGCCATTGCCTTCTCCAGGATTCAAGGGTTATTTAGATGCTAAAATGCACAGGGCTTAGTGATTAGGTCAGCTTTGTGGGAGAGGAGGGAAGGCAGGGATCGGGACAATGTCTCTGACCCTGCCTGGGTGGGTGTTAAGACCCCTGGACCCAGAAGGTAAGAGATGCAAGTCCATCGGCTGTCCACTGGTGGTGGTGATTGCCATGCGGCAAGTCCTCATTTTCCCCTACTGAGGGAGGAATGATTGCATCTCGGAACCTTGATTCCACTTCTTTCAATATTATCATTCTTGTTGCTTTAAAATCAGCTCTTCTGGCATGTTTTCCTCTCATTGACAGAGCGTCTCAGAAAGAACAAAGCTAGTAGAATTGAGTTCATATGTCAACTTTACTACTTATGTTTGTTTTCAAAAACTGTACACAAACAAGTTCTCAGTATAAGAAATTAAAACAAGAAACAGGTAGATATTAGGTTGACCCACATAATTGTCCGTTTCTACCAATTTTGATCTGCAAAAATGGTAATTTTTAAAAAAGTCTTGTTTCAGTAGTTTTCTTGAATTATATCTTAAGCCATTCTGTTCCATCGTTTTGGTTCTCTTATTTAGGGATTCCAGTTATGTATATATTGGATTTGTGTGTGTGTGTGTGTGTACATATATTTTTTAAAAATTCTTCCTCCCTTCTCCCTTCACCCAAATACTTCATTCTCTGTAGGTTAGATCTGACTCCAAAAATGGCTATTTCTTATTGTTAAATCTAACAGGGAAAAAAAAAAGTTTCTATTCACCTTCCAATCCAGTACCAACCCCTTTTGCTTCACAGAAGTAACGATTTGGTTTGGGTTGTTGATTTTGTTTTTAACAAACATGAAATTATACACTGTGGTCTGGTTAGGGTTAGAGTTAGTACTATGCCGATTTTCACTTGACCATAGTGGAGAGAGACATTTCTGTGTCAGTCCCTGCAGCCACACTGATGTAGGGCATTCTTAACAGCGGAGTGGTGTTCCATAGTGTGGGTCTCCCACAGCGTATTTAACCGTGGACCTTAAGGTTGTAACAGGACAGCAGTGAGTACATGTGTGAGTGTCTTTGTGCTTGTGCATGAGTCCCTTGTGTCAGGTCAAACAATACAGACATTTAAAGTTTTGTAGAAACTAGTTTAAGGCTGATCCTTCCTTTGCTCCCACACCTGGCACATTAGGGAGACTCAAATATCCTTTGAAAAGATGAAAGAAACTGCCTCATCGCCCTCCTAAGAAGGACGTACCCATTTCCATGCCCACCAGGTGGTGCAGAGACATGCCTTCCTTCCTCCACCTCTGTCACCCTGCTACACCAGGCGACTCTGGGCAGTAGATCTCTCCTCCCTGAACCTCAGTTTCCCCTTCTTTAGAATGGAGAGACTGCCTCTCCCTGCCCAGCCAATTTCTCAGGATTATTGTTAGCATCCAGTGAGAGCAAGAAGAGGTGGAGGTGGCTGATATGCTGCAAACAAAAAGAAATAAATTTCTTCCAAGTGGTTTTGTTGACCTCCAAAGGAGCCTGCTTCATCCCAGGAGTGTGGGACCGGTGTGTGGCCCATGAATATAAAGGGGAAGAGAGAGCGCTTGATCTGTGGCACCCTTGAGCTGACTCAAGCACACCCGCTCTGTCTTAGCTTCCTGGGGTTGCCATAACAAATGACCACAAACCAGATGGCTTAAAACAACACATTTATTCTCTCAGTCGTCAAGGTCAGAGTTCTAAAATCAGGGGGTTGGCCAGCTCAGTTCCTCTGGAGGCTCAGAGGGGGTGAGTGAGTGAGTGAAGTAGCTCAGTTGTGTCCGACTCTTTGCGATCCCATGCACTAGTCTACCAAGCTTCTCTGTCCATGGGATTTTCCAGGCAAGAGTACTGGAGTGGGTTGCCATTTCCTTCTCCAGGGGATCTTCCTGACCCAGGGATTGAACCCAGGTCTCCTGCATTGCAGGCAGACGCTTTACCCTCTGAGCCACCAGGGAAAGGCCCTACAGAGAGAGGGTCGGCTCCATTTCTCCTAGCTTCTGGTGTGTGCGTGCTAAGTTGCTTCAGTTGTGTCCGACTCTGCAACCCTATGGACCGTAGCCCTTCAGCCGCCTCTGTCCATGGGATTCTCCAGGCAAGAATACTGGAGTGGGTTGCCGTGCCCTCCTCCAGGGGATCTTCCTGACCCAGGGATTGAACCCGAGTCTCTTAGTCTCCTGCATTGGCAGGTGGGCTCTTTACCACTAGCGCCACCTGGGAAGCCTAGCTTCTGGTGGTTTCTGGCATTCCTTGGTTTGTAGATGCATCACTCCAGTCTCTGCCTCCATCCTCCCATGGCCTTCTCCTCTGAGTGTCCCCTCCTTTTCTTTTCTTTTAATATTTATTTGGCTGTGCCGAGTCTTAGTTGCAGCATGTCAGCTCTTTAGCTGCAGCATATGGGGTCCAGTTCGCCAACCAGGGATCAGACGTGGGCCCGCTACACTGGGAGTGCAGAGTCTTAGCCACTGGACCACCAAGGAAACCCCCCTCTTCTTATAAGGACACCGGTCACTGGATTTAAGGTCCGTCCTAACTCCAGCATGGTTTTATGTCAAGATTTTTTTTTCTTTTTTTTTTACTGCACCGTGTTCTTTGTGGGATCTTAGTTCCCTGACCAGGGATTGAAGCCCAGGCACTTGGCCATGAGAGCCGGGAGTCCTAACCACTGGGACCTCCAGGGAATTCCCAGCAAGATCTTGACATCTGCCAAGGCTTGTATTCCAAGCAAGGTGACATTCTGAGGTTTCAGGTAGACATGGATTTGGGACAGCCACGTTTCAACCCACTGCACCCTCCTAGCTGGCAGATCTCTGGTCACAGCCTGCCTGGCCTTTTCTCAGCCATGTCTTGTAACATGGGGGCCTCCAGGTCATACAGCCCAGCCCAAGGGCAGGTCGTGGCTCTGCCGTTTTCTGAGTGTGTGACTTTGGACATACCACCTTTTTCACCCAGACCCAAAATGATGACTTTGACCTCAGAGAGTTGTTAGGAATTAAAATGAAATAGTGCATTTAAGGAACTTACCAGCGTGCCGTTATAACAAATTATAAACAATCAGCAATAATAGATGTTGCTGCTATTGTGTCTTGTTTGAGGGTGGGAGTGTTGATTAATGGGGCTTCCCAGGTGGCGTTATTGGTAAAAAAACTCATTTGCCAGTGCAGGAGACATAAGAGACATGGGTTGGATTCCTGGATCAGGAGCATCCCCTGGAGGTGGTCATGGCAACCCACTCCAGTATTCTTGCCTGGAGAATCCCATGGACAGAGGAAGCTGGCAGGCTACAGTCCATAGGGTCACAAAGAGTCAGACGACAGCTGAAATGACTTAGCATGCATGCACACACGTGTTTATTAATAAGCAAATTAAGTCCCCAAAAGTAGGCTCTGAGAGGGAATGGGGAAATGGGGACTTAGCAGACATTCGGCCCTGGGAATCAGCAGTCAGATGAATTTCTTAAAAAGTACCTATTTCAGTGATTGCTGGATGACCATGAAATAGGGACTTTCCCCCTCCTACAGATGACAGCTTCAGAGTCTGAAAAACAGACATTCACAAGAAAACTTTCTTCTGCATCAATTGTAGATCTGTTTGTTTGTTTGTTTGTTTGTTTGCTTTTCCCCCTCTCTCCCAGGTAGTAATTTTTCTGGTATAATACCTGTCATGTCTAAAGGAGAAGTAGGCAATTACCTTTGATGGGTAGCTCCTGCGGTTTTGTTGTTAAATCGTTTATTAAATACTGAGCCCCTCCCTGTGACTGAGGGAGGAACAACATCTGCCCTCCCGGGGTTCACAGACTAGTGCTGGAGTCAGACAACCTTGAGATGTCAGTGTTCGTTAGTGGCTTGATGGGCAAGTAGAGGAAGGACCCTCACCCAACATGTGGCAGTTAAGGAAGTCCTCCCAAGGGAGGTAAAATTGATTCTGTAAAACCTGAAGAAGAACTGGGGTGAGGCAGATGGTGGGTATTCCAGGTGGGGGGGGGGGCGCGGCTCGTGTGACATTCTGGAAGCAAGAGAGAGTGGTTTATTCCAGAACCACAGTGTGTTTAGTGTAACTGGAGTGTGGTGGAGGCTGGGGAAGGAACCAAGAGAGCTTTGACCTTGTCCTGAAGGCAGCAGTTGGCAGGGGGTGAGGGTGGAGGGACTGAAAGCAATGGGAAGGAGGGGAGGGAGATAGGCAAGGGCAGGGACGCAGCCAGCCCAGCACCGGAGCAAGGTGACCTGGCCACCACTGGGTGGAGAAAGGGTCAGAGGTAAGAGGCCAAGTCAGGAGGTTGGTGCAAGTGTCCCAAAAAGAGGTTGAGAGTGGTAGGAGGGAGACGAAGAGAAGGTGCAGGAGGAATGGTGTTCAGGAGGTTAGATTGACAGGCCTGATGGAGAGAGAGAAGCCAAGAGTGATCTTTCGTTCTGGACTTGAGCGGCAGGGCGGATGTGACTCTGTGACCTAGGCCAGTGTGGAAGCAGAAGCAGATTTGGGAGGGAAGAAAAAAAATTAGTTCAGTTTGGATCACAGCAGACTAATGACCTGACAGGAAATCAGACGGCAGACTGGAGACTGATTGGCACCTGAGCAGCCTTGAGAACACAGATGTGCAGAGACCACCAAAGAGGGGAGTCGCCCTGTGCCAGGGCAAGCTCAGGGTCAGGGACTTGAGAACTTGCGGTGGCGTGGGGGCAGGGACACGGTACAGGAAGAGCAGCCAGAGATGGGAGGAAAATCAAGAGGAGGCAAGACTGTTAAACAGAAAGTCCACACTGTGAGAGGAGACAGCCTAGTCCAGGTGGGAACCACAGCTGTGGGCTTTGATACTGAAAAGTGACCCCAGAGAGAGCGGGGCCAGAATACACTGGGACGGCAAGGGTTAATGCAGGAGCAGTGGGGACAGTTCAGGGCCAGGGACTCCACTGGTCTAGATTCTCCAGATTGCACATGATAGAAGCAACTAAATCTAGCTTCAGCCAGAAAAGGAATCTTTCAGCCCATGTGACTAAACACATGGGGCTGCAGAGGCAGACAGTTTGGGCCCAGTAACCAGTGAACCGAGATATCCACAGGTGATGAAGAAGTCGGAGGAGTGGAGGTGGAGAGTGTTTGTTATTGAGGACTAATAATACCAGCGGGTGCTTACAGAGGGTCTGCTCCTGGCCAGGACTAAGGCTGGTGGTCCCCACAACTCGCTGAGTCAGTCCTTCCACCTGTCTGGGCAAGGTTGGGGGTGGGCGGGTGCCGAGAGCTGAGAGTCCAGGGTGGGTGGTGAAGTTGCCGAGGCTCACAATGTTTTCATGATCTTTGTCTTTTCTGGAACTTTGCTGTTTCTGGCATGACGGATTTTTGACTTAAAACTAGAGTTGTTTTCTGCTCTGCTGGGTGCCATATTTTCATTCCAAATTACTGAAAGTTGCTTCTTTACTGGATGCAAAGTTTCAAAAAAAGTTTTCTGTATAAAATATGAATGTGGTTTTTGTAGCACACCCTGAGGTTCCCACCATGCTGAGAATTAGTGCAAGAGGTTTCTATCTGCCAGATGAAGTGTTTTGGTGGAGGGCATCATGGCCACTAACCACCCAGAAAGATTCAGGTTGGCTGTGGGCCTGGTCCTTGGGCAACCTTGAGAACCCAGCAATTGGAGGCCCCAGGGCCCTCCACCAAGAGGCACTTGATGGGCTTCTGCTCTAGGTCACGTGGTATTCTGGGGACTCAGAATCTTGGACCTGTATGTTTGTATTTTTCCATTAAATTTGGAGATTTTTTCCAGGTGTTATTTCTCCAAATATTTTCCCTCTCTTCTCTTTTTGGTACTCCAGGTACATGTATATTAGGAACTTAATGTCCCTGAAGCTCTGTTCTTTTTTTTTAGCCCTAGCTTTTTTTCTCTTCTTGCTTCCACTGGATAGTTTCATTTTTTTATCTTTAAGTTCCCTGATCTTTTCTTCTGCAGCATCTAATCAGCTGTTAAGCCCATCCAGTGATTTTTCATTTATGTGTTTTTCAATTCTAGAGTATCCATTTGGATTTTTTATAGTTTCCATTTTTCTTTTGAGATTCTCCATTTGTTCCCTCATTAAGTTCATGTTTTCCTTGAAATCCTTGAACATATTTATAATTAACTATTTTCAAACCTTTATTGGCCAATTTCATCATCTCCATCCCTTTTGAACTAATAAGCTGATGTTTTATTGGTTTATGACCACATTTTCCTGCTTATTTATCTGTCTGGTAATTTTTTATTATATGTTGGACATTATGAATGTTATGTTGTTGAGCGTATTTTGCTGTCTTCTTCAACAGAGTACTGAGTTTTGTTCCAAGAGGCAGTTAATTTACTTAGAGAGAAGCATGATCTTTTTAAAAGCCTTATTTTTAAGCTTGGTTGGGACAGGTCTAAGGTAGCCCTGACTGGAGGGCTAGATTAGGTCTATATATAAGGCGTGACTTTTCTAGAATTTCTACTAAACACTCAAGAGTATTCAACAAGATCTCTCTGCTCTCGTTGTTTGGAACTCACAGATCTCCCAACCCAGACCTGTGTAACTCTCTGGTACTTGTTCAGCTCACAGTTCCCTGAGAGTTTCTTTATGCTTTGTTTTTTCCTGAAAGTTATATTTTGCCCTGTTTCATGGAGTCTTGCTCTGCACATGTGAAGTTTAGGACTCGGCCTAAGTCCAATATTTGGAGTGTTTTCTCTCTGCACTGCTTCCTTTTCTCTGGTACCTTGCCATGCAAATTCCTGAGGAAGTAAAGTTCAATAATCCTGAACTATAATCTTTGTCTCCACAGTCCAAAACGTACCTCCAGGCAGAAGGCTAGAGTGATTGTGGGGCTCATCTTACTTGTTTCTCTTCTTTCAAGGATCACAGTAAATGTCATACGTTTTACCCAGTTGTAGAGTTATATTTTATCTAGTCTTATGGCAGGTACTCCAACTGGTATAGTTACTCTTACGGCAGTTGCTCTAACTGGTATGGTTGTTTATACCAGTTACTGTGTCATTGGTCAGAAGCAGAAATCTCTTTCTTTCGTATGTTTATGCTCACATTTTCACACATTCCAAAAATAATACCTGGTAGTATTTGGTAGCCATTGAGGTAGCAGGAAACTCAGAAAGTGGGATTTGAGAAGCCAGTGAAGGATGTTTTTGAAGAAAGGGAGTGATCTTTCTGTGTTCAGTACTGCTGAGGGGGTACACATGGATGTCATCAGTGATACACAGAGATGTGGTTCATTCATTTTAACTGCTGTATAAAATTCCATCACGTGAATAGAGAAAATTCACTTCTCTATCTCCTACCATTTAGGTGAACATTTGCAGTGCACGTTCTTGAACATGTCACTGATTTGAGTACATGTGGGCGAGTTTCTCTTTGAAACCTATCTAGGGGTGGGATTACGAGATCATTAACTAGTATAATTTCAATTTGACAAAACAGTACCAGATTGCTTGGAAAAATAGTGGTGCCAGTGTCGTTCCTACCTTCAGGGTTCAAGAGACCCCCACTGCCTCACACATTCACTGCTTGCTATTGTAGATTTTAAAATTCTTGCCAATCTGAGGAATGAAAAGGTGTGTGATTGTTACTTCAATTCACCTTTTCCTAAATATTAGTAAAGTTGAGTGTCTGGGCTATCTGGGTTTCCTCTCATGTGACCTGACTGGTAATATCCATTAACTAGTTTTCCATGGAGTTGTCTTTTGTGGGTAAGATTTCTTTCTATATTCTGGATACTAAAATCTTTGTCTATTAAATGCATTGCAAATATTTACTCCCAGTCTGTGACGTGTCTTACTTTGTACAGGTGTGTATGTGTGAGAGACAAACATTTTTAGGTTTGATGAATCAGGTCTATTGATTTATTTTGTGGTTTTTGTCTTATTTAAGCAGTCCTTCACAGTACTGAGGTCGTAAAGATACTTGTCTGTATTTTGCTTTTAGACTTTTAAATGCATTTATCTAGATTAATACAAATGAAATTTGTTCTCTGTGTGGCGTGAGGTAGGATTTTTCCCTCCCTTGTTGGAAAAGCCAAATGTCCTAACCTCACCAGTGTTTTCTCACTGATCTGGACTGCCGTTGCCATCACATCCAGGTTCTCACAGTGAGCTGGGTCTGTTTGGGGCTCTCTTTTCCTGTTATTCTGATCATATTGCCTTTTCTCTTAGCCATACCTGGAAGTTTTCATTATTGAACTTTAGAAAAAGTCTGATGTCTGGGAGGGTAAGTTGGGTAAAGGAGTGGGAAGCTTATTTGCTTTTTCACTTTGAAGTCATCGGTCTTTTAAACAACTGTCTATAATTATTTAAAACAGCACTGGCTGAACTCAGGAAAAATCCACTTGCTGCCCAGACCTTTCTAGGACCGATCAGTGGCGAGGGTGGCTTCGCTTTTGTGTGAAACTCTGGGCACTTTTACTTCTGCCTTTGCCCTCTCCCTGGCCTGCCAACTCTCACCTCTGGGTTTTTAGGTTGTGATGTCTCTGCACCTTGCTATTGGGTCTTCCGGTATTTACATGTGGGCCTGCGGTGGGTGTTTTGCGACTGGGAGGCAGTACCTCTTCTGTTGGTTACTGCCAACCAGACCACAGTGGCAGGCCCGACGGAGTCTGGGGTTTCCTGTTGCCTCACTGGCGCTGAGACCCTGGATTCCAAAAATAAATGCACGAAAAACCACTGTGACCTCACGGTCTGCGCTCGCAGGGTTCTCAAGCCGGACCGTCTTCACCCCGGGGCCCGGCCTAGCGGGGGCTCTGCTCTCCCGGAGACTGACAGACAGGCTGCCTGAGCGCTCGCTCTCTGTACCCCTTTCTTCAGGCAGTCACCCGCAGGGCCAGGGTGGCTCCCGCCGAGAGGATGAGCAAGTTCTTGAAACACTTCACCGTCGTCGGGGACGACTACCACGCCTGGAACATCAACTACAAGAAGTGGGAAAATGAGGAGGAGGAGGAGGAAGAAGAGCAGCCACCGCCCACTGAGGCCTCAGCCTCGGCCGAGGAGGGCAGAGCCACTGACCCCACCCCGGCCCCGGCCCCTGTGCCCAGGCCCCGCCTAGACTTCAGGACCACTTTGAGGAAGCTCTTCAGCGCCCACAGGTTTCAGGTAGGTGGGCAGAGGCCCAAAATGCCTTGGGTGGGGCAGAGCCATCAGCCCAGAGTCACAAGGTCAGGTGGGAGGGGGCCCATCTCTGTCACCAGTTCCTTCACTCCGCAGATACCTACCCAGCATGGATCGTGTGCAGGGCAGGTCCCCTGTTGTCAGGGGCAGAGTAAGTCCTAATTCAAAAGTCAATTATCACCTGATGAATCCATTAAACAAAATGTGCTCCGTCCCTACTCCGCTGCAGAAAGGAATGGAGCACTGATGCGTGCTGTAGTGTGGATGCCCCTTGACAACACGATCCTAAATGGAAGAAGCCAGACACAGAAGGCCACATGTCTCGCAATTCCATTCATGTGAAATGTCTCGAATGCATACATCCACAGAGACAACAGAGTAGAGGGAATGGAAGGGGGAATGACCGCTCAATGGATGTAGTTTCCGGTTGAGGTAACGAAAATGTTCTAGAACTAGATACCAGTGATGGTTGAACAACCTTGTGAATGTACTTAAGGCCTGTGAACTTTATGCCAACTGTAAAGGAGTGAAAATGTTAAGTTTTGCAATGTTAAATGTTAAGTTATGCAAAATTTACCCCCTACACACACAAAGGAAATGAAAGGATAAATTGAGGGGTGGGGGGAGTCTCTTCTTTTCTGAAGTGATGCTGAAAATATCTGCCTGGCATAACCAACCCGCCACCAATCTCTAGGTATGGTTATGGGGAGACCCTGAGAGGGAGACGCAGGCTTCAGAGAGTAGCAGAAGGAATAGGACTTCCTACAGGGCTCAGTGTCAGTCCCAACGTGAGTGGAGTCTGGCCAGCCCTGTCTGAACCCCATCCTGCCACCCCAGCGTGGGTGAGCAGGTATCTGGAAGCATGTTCTGAGACCCAGCACAAAGCGGGAGGCTCCTTGCCAGCCCAGTCTGTCAATTCCCAGAATGGAACTCTTTGGGGGCCCCTGCTGCAGGTTACCCCCCTTCAACCATGATAACCCAGCTCCTCCCTGGAGCTGATGTCCCTTCTGAAAGTAGAGTAGAGCAGCCCTTGCCTCTCCCATCACTGACTTTGTTCCAGAGTAAAAGAGAAGGAATTATTTTGGTCTTTTTTTTTTCCTACTCTCGTGTGACTTACAGAAACAAAGCAGGCAACCCAGCACTCCTGGCAGCTCAGCACTTTCCTCTGTAGATCTGACAGAAGAGGAAATGTGGTATTATGTTGTTGGGGTTGAAATCCCAAACCCTCAATTTCAAGAGCAGAAGGAAGGAGCCAGCTTCCTCCCAGCTGCAAGGGGAGGTCCCCCCTCTCCTGACTGGGCCCCCCAGGCCACGTGGCTCTGGGGAAAAGCATAGGAGAGGTGTTTATTCATTCACTCAACAGTCACTTCTTAGCTTCTGCTATGCACCAGGATCACGGCAGTGAGCGTGGTAGACACATCCCTGCCCTCACTTGCAGAGGATGGGTGCTCTGTAGAGAGGTGGGCATTCCAGAAATCAGACAGATGCTGGATACAAGTGGAGAGAAGCCTTCTGCAGGGAAGCAGAGCAGGGTGGCTCTGAGAGATCCTCAGGGTGGGGGAGACCCGATTGAGGATGTGAGGCAGAGCAGATGATACTTCACCTGACACCACGAGGCTGGGCAGGAGTGAGGTCTGTGGATGGAAAGGGAGGAGCTTCCCAGGCAGAGGGGCCCTGTTTGCAAAGGGCCTGAGGGAGGAAAGAGGCTTCAGCTTTGCAGGAATTGAGAAGGGTCCATCGGGCTTGTATGTATCCAGTAGTGGGAACGGAGGCCCTGGAAGTCCACCCACTGGCAGTGGGCAGCCATCAGAGTCCAAGTGTGCGGTGGGGAGGCAGTGACATGAGCAGTTTGGAGAGGGGCCCAAGTGGAAGCAGAGAGGCTACCTTGGGGTAGGGAGTAAGGATTCAAGGGTTTGATCTGTGCAGATAGAATCCACATAAAAGAGATTCTGGAATGCCCTCTCTCTCCACCTGTTCCCATGGTTTGAGGTGACCAAGGTGACATGATATATAGTTGACTGTTGTCACTTCTCACAGGATGGCACAACCAACCGAAGGAGAGAACTTGGGGTGAGTCAGGCCTCCGTGGTAGCCACAGGCAGGCAGGGGAGCATGGCCAGGAAGGCTGGGAGGAGCCTCACTTTTATCACCTGCTGACCGTGGCCAGGCCGTCTGCTGAGCACACCTCACACTTTATCTCACTCGATGCTGCCATTGTCAGTCAGGGTGGAAAAAGCAGCGAAGTCCCATCTCCCCCGGAAGGATGCTGAAGCTTGTTAGAGTTAACGCCAAGGCACGGCAGAGCTGAGAGCTGTGCCCAAGGTCCAGGCTAACGGGAGCCGGCTCAGGACTGGCCGCCCCACAGCCCGCTACACCCTGCACCCCTGGGTGCTGCTGCTAGGGGTGGCTGACTTCCAGTGAGGATTTGCAATTAACCCAGTTCCCTGAATTCTCAGCGTTTTCCCTTGTGACGTGGCTCCCCTCAGAACTCGTCCTGCCTTGTAAACTGGTGGATTTGGAGCCTTAGGGGTCCGTTCATAGAGGCCGGGGTTGGGACCCAGGCACTGGGGTTTCGTGACCTTGGCTCTGTCTCTCGATCACTTTTTAAAACTGAGGTGAAATTAATTAATTAAATCATTTTATGATCAAATGAATCATTGTAAAGTGGATAATTCAGTGGCATTTATCTAGTACATTCACGATGTTGTGCAGCCATCACCACTGTCTAGTTCCAGAACACTTCCATCACCCGCAAAGAGACCCAGTACCCATTAAACGTAACCCCCAGACCCCGACAAACCTTAATCTACTTTTCGCCTCTACCGGACATGTCATGTAAATGAAATCCTACAACGTATGTGATCTTTTGTGTTCAGCTTCTCTCACTTAGCATAATGTTTTCTGGGTCCATCCACACTGTAGCGTATGTCAGTGCTCCATTCCTTTTTACAGCTGAATATCCAGTGTGTTTTTAATATCTCCATCCCTTGCTTCTAGACTAAATGAGCTCTTACATCCCTTTAGCTCCAACATGAAACCAAGGAGGGAGGGAGCGAGGAAAGAAGGAAAGATGCCATCTGAGGCTTGAGTCTTCATTAAGCTACTGAATTCGGATTTGTGTGAATATTTCATTACAGAGCACTTTGCCATACAATTTTCAATAATAAACCACGTTATCAAATACTTTAGTGACATAATTGTTACAGGTTGAAATGGTCACAAAGTTTAATAGTCCATTCTTTATAGGCCTGAACTGGTTCAATTGCGACCTGAAACTGCAGAAACTGCCAAAATAACGGCAGACTAATTCTCAGAGGTCAAGGTCTGTCTGCCTGACAGTGTAAGAGGCAAGGCCCCCGGGGAAGTAAGTTGACAGTCCAGTATGTTCAAGGGAAGAAAGAGGTCACGCAAGGGTCAAGGGAAAAAAGAGGAACCCCCCCTTGGGGTTCCTCCTGTTGCTGCCATTTCCATCACTCCCACCTCATCCCTGTGGTCACCCCAGATGCCATCACCTCCACCCCACCTTCACTGTCCGATTCACCATCATCACTGCCTCCGTCGCCATGACCACCCCCACCGCCATCGGTGAGACCACCCACTCACTTCACCCTGGTCTCCCCCCCAGCTCCCCGCTCCAGCAGGTCACAAATCCCACGAGATTGTCTTTCCCTCAGCAGCTCCTCTGTTTCCCAGGACACCCAGAACTCCCTGCCCCCTCCCCCCGCAGTGAGCACATGGGGTTGGGGTGGGCACCTCAGGTCTCCAGTCTGAAGCTGTTTGATGGGCACAGTGGATGTCACCCTAACCCAGCTGCCTGGAGGAGGCGTCCCTAGAGATCCTCCTGCAACTTGGCTGTCAGAGGCTGGATGTTTTATTTATTGAGCCTCTGTTCTGGGTGTACCCTGGCAAGAGCAATTCCCAGAACTAGAAACACAAAAGCTTTAAAAAACATTACTACTTATTTTTTGCCATCTAGGCATTAGCAGTTTGGTTCAAGAGATGCTGAGAAGCAGTGAACTTCCAAGTTAAGAGAAAGACCAGTGGTGACCAAGGGTCAGTGAGCTGCACGGAGGCTTTAGGAGGACAGGCACGGCCCTGGACTGGAAGGAGGGGCTCCAGTGAGAGGAGCCGGCCCCCAGCAGGCCTCCTGAGAGGGCGCTGGAGCTGCTGTGGGCAACTGGCCTCCCATCCTTGACACCCAGGTGTTAACAGCCCTTAGAGATGGAAGGAAGGTCCCTGTTCAGGTCTCATGGTTTCTTGCTTCTTCCGTCGGTCCACAGGTTATCATCATCTGCCTGGTCGTCCTGGATGCCCTCCTGGTGCTCGCAGAGCTCGTTTTGGACCTGAAGATCATCGAGCCCGACAAGAATAACTATGCCCCCAAGGTAGTGTGTCCACAGCCCTTTAACATGGTTCACTCTTGTTACCTGCACTGAGGGTGGGCAGAGGCGGGCAGCACCCGCAGAGAATCAACCAGGGCTTCTCTGAGAGTAGTTTGATGGGGTGCTTTCAGTCAAAGAATAGAGCACATGTTTTCCTTTCTTGGTTGTAGATATGAGTTCCCTACAAGCAGGATACCTCAGGTCATTTGATGGCTTGCAGGCTTGCATCTTGAGCTGTCCAAGACACTGAGCTGGAGTCTGTCACTGATTCTCAAACCAAGAGAAGGATTCCTTCCCGTTCCCCAGAGGACGGGCTGTTTGTCCTCTTGTCAACATGCTGACGTGGTCCCTGTGCTGGAGCCACTGGGGGGACACGCCCACCATTCATTCCCTGATTCACAGTTACTGCCTGGCCCATCCCAGACAGTCATCCAGAGGGCAGTGGGTGCATTCTGTGACCCTATCACCAGTAACTGGGAGGAGGCCAGGGGCTAAAAAACATCTCCCCACACCCTTTGAAAAAAAATTCAGTGGACCGTGCATAAGTGTCTTTTCAACCAGCAAAAGGACAGGAAGAAAACATTAAACCGCCTTCCTACTCGTGGCCCCTTTGACCAAGGCAGTCGTTAATGTTCTCTTCTGTGACACTTGAGTCCTCCCATAGATGGATAATCTTTTCTCTCCCTCTACTGTTTAATAGCATCAGTAACTTACCACCTATGCTCAATGTCTTGTGCCTTTTTTCTTTACTTTTTATTATGAAAAATGGCAAACATACATTTTTCTGTATTTGCTTTCTTTATATACATACCCACAAACATGCCCATATATTTTTGACCATTTTAAAGTCAGACATCGTGACACTTCATCCCTGAGTACTTCAACAATGCCTAAGAATGAGGTTTTTCTCCTATAGAACCATAATAGCATTATTACACCTAAAAAAGTTATAATTCCATAATATCTAATAACCAGTTTTCATTCAAATTTCCTCGTTCATAGTGCTTTTTTTTGCAAACTAGATTTCTGACATTATATTTGAGCTCTTTTAAAGTTAAAGTCGCTCAGTTGTGTCCAACTTTTTGTGCCCCAAGGACAATACAGTCCATGGAATTCTCCAGGCCAGAATACTGGAGTGGGTAGCCTTTCCCTTCTCCAGGGGATCTTCCCAACCCAGGGATCAAACCCAGGTCCCCTGCATTGCAGGTGGATTCTTTACCATCTGAACCACCCTGTTCCTTTATTCTGTTTCCCGTACAACACAGGTTAGGTCAAGAGGCTTAAAAGCAAGAGTTCCTCAAGGGTGGGCTATTTTTATTTTTAAATCTCATGGCACCTTGGGCCAGGGACCCACTATTAGTCTGCTGGATCACTTGATTCAGGTTGTAAATGCTGAGCTGTTGCACTGTCCAGGGGCACTTTTCCCTTTGAGGTTGTATATAATCCACATGGTGACACTTCAACATCATACAAACTTCTTCCCCAGTTAGCATCCACTGATGATCATTGTGTGAGTCTGTGAACACACTGGCTTGCAAACCAGTGATTTCTAATCATACCTTTCCTTCTACATCGACTAGTCAGTATCCTTTTATCAGTTCAGTTCAGTTGCTCAGTGTTGTCTGACTCTGCAACCCCATGGACTGCAGCACGCCAGGCTTCCCTGTCCATCACCAACTCCCAGAGTTTACTCAAACTCTGTCCATTGAGTCAGTGATGCCATCCAACCATCTCATCCTCTGTGTCCCCTTCTCCTCCTACCTTTCCCAGCATCAGGGCCTTTTCAAATGAGTTTCAGCTTCAGCATCAGTCCTTCCAGTGAACACTCAGGACTGATCTCCTTTAGGGTGGACTGGTTGGATCTCCTTGCAGTCCAAGAGACTCTCAAGAGTCTTCTCCAACACCACAGTTCAAAAGCATCAATTCTTTGGCGCTCAGCTTTCTTTATAGTCCAACTCTCACATCCATACATGACTACTGGAAAAACCATAGCTTTGACTAGATAGACCTTTGTTGGCAAAGTAATGTCTCTGCTTTTTAATATATTGTCTATGTTGGTCATAGCTTTTCTTCCAAGGAGCAAGCGTCTTTTAATTTCATGGCCGCAGTCACCATCTGCAGTGATTTTGGAGCCCCCCAAAATAAGGTCTGCCACTGTTTCCATTGTTTCCCCATCTATTTGCCACGCAGTGATGGGATCAGATGCCATGATCTTAGTTTTCTGAGTGTTGAGCTTTAAGCCAACTTTTTCACTCTCCTCTTTCACTTTCATCAAGAGGCTCTTTAGTTCTTCGCTTTCTGCCATAAGGGTGGTGTCATCTGCATATCTGAGGTTATTGATATTTCTCCTAGCAATCTTGATTCCAGCTTGTGCTTCATCCAGCCTGGCATTTCTCATGATGTACTCTGCATATAAGTTAAATAAGCAGGGTGACAAAACACAGCCTTGACGTACTCCTTTCCCGATTTGGAACCAGTCTGTTGTTCCATGTCAGGTTCTAACTGTTGCTTCTTGACCTGAATACAGATTTCTCAGGAGGCAGGTCAGGTGGTCTTGTATTCCCACCTCTTCAAGAATTTTCCACAGTTTGTTGTGATCCACACAGTCAAAGGCTTTAGCATAGTCAATAAAGCAGATGTTTTTCTGGAACTCTCATGCTTTTTTGATGATCCAGTGGATGTTGGCAATTTGATCTCGGGTTCCTGTCTTTTCTAAATCCAGCTTGAACATCTGGAAATTCACGGTCCGTGTACTGTTGAAGCCTGGCTTGGAGAATTTGAGCATTACTTTACTAGCGTGTGAGATGAGTGCAATTCTGCAGTAGTTTGAGCATTCTTTGGCATTGCCTTTCTTAGTGTGTATCACAAAAACACAGTCATTCTTTTCAGTGTTCAGTTTCAAATGGTCCCAGATTTGGTCACTGTGAGCCTCTTTGGGCCAGGATGATGTCTCAGCTCTCTTCATACTTTCCCTGCCCCAGAATGGAAATGGTTACTTTAGTGAAGACTAGTATTTATGAATCTAGATCTGGGAACTCTCTTCATTTATCACCCACCTTGGTGATCATTTCTAGTAAATACTTATGGGTCAGCCTTGGTCTTTTGAACAACTATGAAGTACTCCACAGGGAGGTACTGTAATGCTTTTAAAAGGACCCTGGTCTAATGAACATTTCTGTTGTTCTACAAATAATGAAGAAAATCGTCTGTTCTGCAAATGGTGCTGCAGTAAATATCCTTACTGTCTTTGTGCACATGTGAACTTAGCTGTATGATAAATGCCTAGCAGTGGAGCTGCTGGGCCAAAGGGGATGGTGGATGTTTTCAGTTCTGCCATTGCCCCATTGCCCTTCAGGGAGCAGTGTCTGTGCTGTTCCCAGCTACAGTCGGAGCCCAAAACCAGTGCCTGGTGCTGGCAGGAATGCGGGATTGGTGAAGGGAATGGATTCCCTCTGGTGACTGGGCAGGTTCATTCAAAGCTGGCTCATCTGTGTGAACCAGCTCAGCCCGTGATCAGCCTGCGTCTACTCTCATGTGTCTCCTTGTCCCCTTCAGGTGTTCCACTACATGAGCCTTGCCATCCTAACCTTTTTTATGATGGAGATTTTCTTTAAAATATTTGTCTTCCGCTTGGAGTTCTTTCACCACAAGTTTGAAATCCTGGACACCATCGTGGTGGTCATTTCCTTCATCCTCGACCTCGTCCTCCTGTTCCGGGAGCATCAATTCGAGGCTCTAGGACTGCTGATCCTGCTCCGGCTGTGGCGGGTGGCCCGGATCATCAATGGTATGTCCCCTGCGCTCCTGAGCCAGGAAGCTGGGGGTGGGAGGTAGGGGGTAGGACAGTGGGTAGAGCCTGGAAGGGGCGCAGAGCCCCCGGTCCTTCTCCTGGCAGCCAAGAGAAACATGAAATGGTCTGCTTTGGTGTCCCACTGCCGCCTCTGTGGTTACAGACTGACACCAGCACACGTGCTCTGAGAGGAAGGGCCCTTCTCCTTTCGGCTCTATTTTCATGATTAAAGATGTTAATTAAAAAGGGTGATAGACCAGTCCCTGATCTGTTGCCGAAGTACTTTTGTTTCTCGCGAGGTGTTTCCTGAAGAGTGTTTTATCAAACCCCATCCCACCCTGGGAGGGGAACCATCAGGGAGGGGAGCAAGGAAGCTGAGAAACACGGTACATTAGATTCTGCCAGCTTGGAGAAAATCACAACACGAGTGAGCACGATGAAGGCTCTGAGAACCGTAGCTGTTTTCCAAGTTGACACTTTGGGAGGAAGTAACACCCATCAGCCTGCTGTAGACTCTGGCTCTGGAGAACACGCTGGGGGAAACACCGCTTTCCCGGATTTTAGGCACAGGTCCTGTTCCTCACACACTCCCTGCTGGTGTGGGGAGCCTCTGTTTCAGAGCAGCTGTTTGTATTGTGATTTTATGTGGACTCAGTGACCGGTCAGTGGTTCAGCCATCAGTGAACACCTGTCCGTGGACCTGCCGTGTCAGAATCACCCTCAGCGCTCTTAAGTGGCGAGTCTGGTGCAGAGGAGCCCAGGCGGGGTGTCTGTTCGAGAAGCACTCCCAGGTGATCGGTGTCCAGCAGGTTGGGAATCTGTGGCCTAGGGCCCAAGCTGATGGGCTATGGGTGGTTGTCAGGAGACCAAGTGAGCAACAGTGAGGCCTGCTAGAGGCGGGCCCGTCCCCTGCCAGGCGCAGTGAGTCCCAAGGCTCCTTCTGTGTTGGGTGCCACCCGGCAGGGTAAGGGCCTGTGCAGCGGCTCTGTCGGGCACGTGGGCTTTGGAACCTGCTGGTTCAGACCTAGTGATTTAGAGTAAAGCCTATTAAGAACATTTATTTGGGTTCTGTCAAAGGAAATAAGCTTTTCAGATAATGTGGAAGATGTTAATGCCAACTGATTTTTTTCGGACAGAAACATACTGTGTACAAAGGTTATGTGAGGTACCTAGACTGTGACAGACTATAAATGACTCATGAACCAGCTACTACCCAGTACTCTTCACATCACACTATTGTGAGAAGTATTCATTTTGTCTAAAAAAAAAAATGGCTGCAAGGCGTAGGAGCACTTGCTACTGCCCATTATTACACTGCTGTCAGATTTCAGCGTGACAGAACATAGGCTAAACCAGACTCGGTGGGACAGCCAGGAACACTGTGAACCAGGAATGGCTGCTTCCAGACCTAGTGGGCACCACACACATGGGTGACGGTCCAGACTCGGTCACTCACACTTGGAAGGGGGCAGAATAGCCCCACTGCAGCACAGGCTTTGAGGCCTCATCCCCACTGTGGTGTGGGCATTGGGGAGCTCTGTCCCCGCTGTGGTGTGGGCATCGGGGAGTCCTGCCCCAAACAGGGTTCAGGTTAGTGCCTGACAATTAAACTGGCCACAGCCCTGGAGGCAGAAAGTGGGGAGAGTGACAGCCCCAAGCTTGAGCATTTCCAGACTTGTACTTAGTGCCTCCTGAGCAAGTGCTGCTAAGTAGCAGAAATGTTATGAACAAGGTCCCTTAAGGAGCTTAACCCTCATCTGGTCAGTGATTATTTTTAAGGATTTCTCACACCAGGCAAGCCGCAGAAGTATGTCTCAGCTAGGTACTGAGTAGCTCAGAAATGAAAAACCTGACCCTCCTAGTTATGATGCCTTTAAGCTATGATTGTTTTACTTGTCACTGCTCTTCCCAACTGTATACATTTATAAGGAATGCAGGGTTTTTTCCCAAGTGGTTAAATCAGAAACTGGTATCATGGAGACCCTCACCATTATTTTTCAGGGATAATTATCTCAGTTAAGACACGTTCAGAACGGCAACTGTTAAGGTTAAAACAGATAAACATACAACTGGCCACCAAGATCCAGCACCTTGAATTCAGCTGCTCTGAGAAGGTAAGAAGGCGCTTGGGAAAACACCCCGTTTACAGATTGTTCCCTCCCAGCCAGGCCTCTGCTCTTGTGGGGCCGTTAGCCCAGAGCCCCACTCCCCTGGGACAGGCCTTCCTTGTCCTTCCAGATTCAGCCCAGGCACTGCTCCGCCCTGCAGCTCCGCCAGGAACCCCCTCTTCCAGTGTCTCCTCTCCGCTGTCACTGCTGGGCCCCGACTGAGTGATTTCCATTAGAAGCGTGGTTTTCATTCAGCTCTGGGGCCCAGTATGTGCCTGGGGCTCACTGCATGACTGCCACGTGCCTGGGGAGGCTCAGAAGGTAAATTCGGTTATTTGTCTGCTTTTGTAATAACAGGAACAAGAAATTGAGAGACTTAACAAGCTATTGAGACAGCATGGACTTCTCGGGGAAGTGAACTAGATGCACGCCTTCTCCAGCTCAAAGGGAAGACCTGCCTCATGGGCTTGTGACAAGGAAGACAGCCGCCCCTCTGGGGCCATGTCGGGGAGAGATTTGGTTTGATGGCTTTGCCTCACTGCTGCCGGCTCGGATTCTGGGGGACACAGCCTTTTAAAGGCTCTATTTCTTCCTTGGTGTGACTGAGAATGTCCCACCCCACACTGTGTAACAAATGTATCATAAACTATATTTTCCTCACGTTGAACACTTTACTCTTGCTTGAAAATGAACAAGCTGGACAATTACTAGCCATATATAAAATTTAATCTCATCAAATGTACAGTTTTCACTTTTCACATGTATATTGAGGGATCAGTACATCCTTTCATATGAGCACTCTGAAAAACAAAAAAGAAAGCTATTTTAGCTATCAACACATTCTAGAAGTCTTTTACATGTCCAAGCTGTTCTAAATAGCTAACCACAATTTCCCCCTAAGGAGGCCATTCTCAAGTACCCAGCCCCCTCCTCTGCATCCTCCAGCTTTTAGCTGGCTCCACCTAGTTCTGCCACCTGACAACATTTTCCTCAGTTACTGTACAATTAATGTATAAAATAAACTCTCTCCTTCCCTAGGGCCCTCCTACTAGATCCTTTCCCGCTTCAACTGCTTGGAATCACTTGGTGGCATCCCAGACCAGCCCACTAAGTGGAGAGCAAGCTAGCTCCGGTGCCTGGCGCAGAAGTGGCAATTAGAGCCAAGACTCCACTGTAATTAACATGACATTTGGGGGAAGATCCCCTTGTGAGGCCTTGTCCTCTACTCGCATGATTTTAAACAATTTGCTATTTTTATACTCATTTCAGCAGGACCTGAAAAGGAAGAAAATCCGAACTAAAAATAATATTTTTAAAATAATTCATTTTTTTTTTTTTAAATAACTCACTTTTAAAGCAGGGGATGAATAAACTGGATAAACCCTCAATGCCTGCACTACCTGAAGGCCTGTCCTCGTGTCTTCTCAAAAGTGCAACTTAGTTTCCACATATGACCTATGTGTTGAGGGTACTGGAACTGGCTAAGACCAGACGATGCCCCCTTCTAATGTCAGACCAAGTAGAATGACATTCCAGAAGGGAGACAAGAGGAGGGAAGTGAGAGGAGAGGAAGTGTGCTGGTCTGGGGGCAATCTCAAGGGTTATAATAAAGTGGAATGTCTCCGAGGGACCGTGGGCCCCACACGTGCTGAATTTTGCAGATACGGTATAGTTTCCTTATTTAACGACTTACATCAAACAAATGGGAAGAAGAAATTAAAGGGCAGCCTGGCGTTGATGGTTGGCCGAGCTCTGAAGCCTGCCTCTGCAGGTGCAGACACATCCACAAAAGTAACCGCGGTGGAAATAAGAGTCGTCCTTTCATTTCCTGAGTTGGTCTGTAACACAAAATCAGAATAATGCAAGCCCTGCCCTCCAGTGTGTTATCAGGATAACGAAGATGGGGCAGCTTCCATGCCCTTCCTCACCCAATAGCTGTCATTCATGAATCTGATAGGTACATGGAGGGCTCATCAGTCACTAAGTCAGAGGAGAGGGACAGTTTTCACTCAGGTTGTCCCTCACACACTGATGTCATTCGTAAGTCAATTCTGACAAGAATTTTAAAGATCAAATCTAAACAAGAATGCAAATGTGAACAAAACCATTTTGTTCAGTGGAGGTTTTTCCTCTAAGTAAATGGTGACTGCTAAATTGTTTTAAGAATTCAGATTGTTTAATTATTATTTTTTACAAAATAATAAATTTCACCTATCACAGTTGAGTTTTGTCTGGCCTTGTGTCTTGTATCTTTAAAATTAGGCCTACCTCAGGAAAGGAAGATGAAATTAGCCTTGCAGTTACATTGACTATTTTGGCCTGTGGGTTCAATAAGGATCCGTATTTAGTCCACTGCACTTCTACCGTCAAAGCCACTGGGAGCTGGCAGGAATCCTGTACAATAATATGCCATTAGTCAATTTGAGTATTATACAACCTTAAGTCAAACTTAATCTGCAGTTCAGAGTTTTAATTATAAAATGTTTCCCATATTACAAAATGTTCTGAACAAGAGAATGAATAGACTCTAGAAGTTCAGATAAAAACAGCTTAGAAGCAGCATGTATTTTAAAAGTACTCAATGCTCCAAAAAAATTTTAACACCTAAAGCATAATTTTTCCAGCCCTTCCTGTTTCTAAAGAGACCAGCCTTACCTGGGAGTTGTACCCCCAACTATGGAGCCTCCGGGGCCCTGACAGGTCTAACTGCACCCACCCATTTACATCTACCTCAGAGATTCTTTAGGAAAGCAGTTGGCATGGGGGGAGGAGGCAAGGGAATACAGTATTTTTAATAGTCAGGAATTAAACCTCACTGCACATCATGTTAAAATGTACTTAGAGGAAATTCTCGTCCTTTCTTTTCGCTTATCTGATTTCATTGGTTGGCAATTAAGATGTTACCTTGGGGTATACAGGTGCTGTCTTAAGTTTTCAAAGAAGTTAACTCTGACTCTCAGTCGAGGGCACTGGTGCCACAGTGGAGCTGCCCAGTTCAGGCCTGGACACTGGAAGCTGGGCCTGAGACCTCTGCCCCAGGAGCTTTGTTTGCTCAGCCCTAAGGGGAACATGGGTGAAGGGGGCCTTCCAGACCTCTTTCCTGTCTTTACAGTTTCTTCAGCTGGCAAATGTGATCATGTTAAAGCTGCCCGATGGGGAGATGGAATTCCACTGGAGTATTCTAATTTTTGTGTATGTATGTGTGAAATTTTTCCACAATGAAAAGTTTTTAAAAATACATTTCTTTGGGGCATGCAAAGCTAGCATACCTGCTAAATTTGGTGCCGGCTGAAAAGGCAAGGGTGGAATTCCTTGGCTTAGCACTGTCTCTTAAGAAATTTGCAGGCTCAAAAATCCTTGCGAATATCCTGTCATTAGGAGAAGATGCAACACGAAGCTGGTGTCAACTGAGCCCAGCAGATGCCCTCGTGTCGGCTCTGCCTAGAAGGCTGGGATGAAACCCGCTCCAGGCCCTCTAAGCTCCTGACTGGCACAGACCCCGGCAGTGCTTGTGTCCATGCTGCTGCCTATCCCGCCACAACTTATGTCTTCCCTTCTAAGGGAGAAGTAACAACTGGACATCTTAACCCATCTGCAAGAAGCTAGGAGCAATCTGCCTGGTTCACAGAGGCGGCAGAGCTGAGCCAAGACTTAGCTGAACCGCAGGAACTGAGTAATCACGGATCTCTACTGGGGACTCAGTGGGGAGGGTGGGATCGGAGCTAGTGAACTAGTCCTCACCCCACTGTCCCCATGCTATAAATGTGCTAAGCAGATAATGAGAGACCTGAAGAAACAGTGACAAGAAAAAGCTGGGCAATTAAAGGATAAAGATGGAGAGCACGCCTCCGCTGACGGGGCCGGCCCACACTCTGACTGCTGAGACAAAAGAAAAAGGTGGGCAGAAGAACCACATGTGATCTGGAACCTATTTGTAGGATGTCAATTTCCATTAAACTCTTCTGGGAACTTTAGAATTGAAAGCTCTCATGGGTGGAGTGCTTTTATAGACCAGGGAACAATGGATGGGACAGCTCTGCAGATGGGAGGAAGTCTTACTGAAACAGAACACTTCATCTATCATATCATGATACCTAGAGAAGACCTTGCACAACACCAACAAGGAACAGGATGGTGACTGGTAGTGGTCCCCATTTATAGAGTGACCACTAGGCACGATTAATATTACCCGATTTTAACTCTCAACAAGCCCTGAGGGCAGTAATACAGCTATGAGGAAAAAGAGGCTCAAACCCGTAAAATCGCTGGCTGAATCACTGCTAACTAGGGGCAAAATCAGTATTCAAGATCCAGGCCCATCTGACAACAAAGTCCGAACTCCCACCCACAGCCACCCACCCCCTCAACGGGTGCCCCCTGCCTCGCCACTGCCTCTGCCTCCCCACAGTGAGAGGGGCAGGTGCACGCTGGAGACCACTAGCAAGTGGCCTTCAGCTTCTCCCGCGTTACCTTCACATGGGATGTCTGGGTGATGAAATAGATGGGCACCCAGTCCAGCACATTCTGGGCCTGGGAATTTCCAAAAGGGGCCACGTAGTCTGGGAAGCCCTGACCCTTTAGCAGGCTCTTCATCTTCTGCGCCACCAGCCGACATGTGAGAGCTTTGGTCAGTCTTTTGGCAAGGAGAATGAGGTCAAATGAGGTGACTGTTCAAACCTACAGTTTTTTCTTTTCTTAATAAATGTCAAGGTCATGTTTAATTATGACATTTCTCTAGAACACACAAAGTACTAAAAATAAGAAACAAGGACATCTGTCTCAAGGTATTAGCCATCTTTATGTTACATCTGCCAAATACCTCACTTTAATACAGTGTTGCTGCTGCTACTGCTAAGTCGCTTCAGTCGTGTCTGACTCTGTGCGACCCCATAGATGGCAGCCCACCAGGCTCCCCCGTCCCTGGGATTCTCCAGGCAGGAACACTGGAGTGGGTTGCCATTTCCTTCTCCAATGCATGAAAGTGACAAGTGAAAGTGAAGTCGCTCAGTCGTGTCCGACTCTTATCGACCCCATGGACTGCAGCCTACCAGGCTCCTCCGCCCATGGGATTTTCCAGGCAAGAGTACTGGAGTGAGGTGCTATTGCCTTCTCCGTAATACAGTGTTAGTACCCATAATATCTCTGATTATAGAATATTGTACCTGCAGTGTTTTTTATTTTTACATTCCTCAACAATACACATATTCTATTTTCTCACTCTCCAAAAAGGGGATTATTTGAAATTAAAGTGTCTCTCACTTTGTGAAATTTTGGTTAGCCAGGGAGATGAATCCAAAACAAAGTCTCCCAAACTATATTCCATGGAGAAGCTCTGTACAAGAAGGGTTCCATGGCCAAACATTTGAGAAATATTACTTACCCATGTCCCCATTGAAGTACACTGACATTACTAAAGACTCTGAGAAGTGCTTACTTAGTAAGGAATCATGTTTTGAACTTTAATTTGGTGTTTCCCAAAATATTAAACCACAGACTTACCCTTGCTGACATTATGGAAATGTATCCCACAGAACCTCCTTTCAGAAATGCTAGTCTAACACGATCAGAATAATGTAAATGGTGAATTTTGGTCTAACCAAAATGATGATGTAGATACCCTGGGGAGATACAAGGATGGGAAGCAAGTGGCCTGTCGGGTAGGGGACCAAAAGAGAAAGAGCCAAATCCTCACCTCCCGTGGTGGGAACTCAAATAAACAAAGTCGTAAGAAAATAAACAAGGATCTGCTGTACAGCAAAGGGAACTACATTCAGTGTGCTATAATAGCCTATAATGGAAAAGAATCTGAAAAGAATATAACTGAATAACTTTGCTATACACCTGAAACATTATAAATCAACTTTATACCTAATAAAAAAAATAAAAAACAAAAGTCATAAAACCAAAAAAATCAAGAAGCAGCACTATATATGGGTTATTTAAAGATCTGGGGACCAATTTTCAAAAACTCAACCATAAGAGTTGAAAGTGATTGCCTCTGGGACTCTGGGATAGGGAAAATGAAGGTAAGAAGTGCTGTCTTAAAAAAAAAAAAAAAAAGTCCTGTCTTTAGAACAAGCCACACAGAGCTGTTCAACATGTTTGACAATAAAAAGATAAATAAAACATACAAAGCCTTGATATTTTTACTCTGCCATATCTGATAAGCAAAAAGGGTTTTAACAATTTCCCCTTGAATCATGACCACTAATAATATGCTAATGAGCTTATCAGCTGATGCAGAGGTTTGATTAAAATGGGAAGTGCTAGGTAACTAACAAGGACCTACTGTATAGCACAGGGAATTCTAATCAATACTCTGTAATGACCTATATGGGAAAATTAAAAAGAGGGGATATATGTATAATGACTCACTTTGCTGTATACATGAAACTCACACAACATTGTAAATTAACTATACTCCAATAAAAATTATATATACATAAAGTGGGAGTACAGTGGGAGAACACAGGGAAACCAATGGGAAGAGTAAGAGTGTTTTTGTTTTTTTTGATCAATGAAAATAGGCTCCAACAAAAGCAAGTTACTCTCTTACCTGAGTTTACAGCCAGACTGCATGTTGTAACCAAATAATACTGGGGCCCGGATCCCCTCTGCTGCTAAGCAGTCTTGCTCAGTTGTACTACGAAGAAGAGTAAGTTGTCCATATCTATTTGTGGTCTGAATGATCCCAGACATTCACAGAAGGTTAAGGGAGTTGCCCGGTACTGAAGCAGCAGATTCTTAGGAGATGGTGTCACGTGTGTGACATGAGATTTGAGTGAGACCCAAATATCCCTTCTCTAGGCCGTGGGGATTTTGATAATTATTTTCCAGGAGAAGGAAAAATAGTTGTAACTGTTTTCCTTGATTAGGAGAGCCTCAGAAGAAAAATTCTCAAAAACTGGCCCTTCAAAATTAATTCCACATTTTCAAAACCACTAATTTAACAGTCTCGGTTTAAGTGCAAAATCAAATACCTCTAAACGTCTGTCAACCCTTCTGTCTGAAGGCTTTAACTGTAAGACACTGCCAGTCCCCTGGGCCACGCTGTCCCACCCCATCAGGCTCCACACAGCCCTGCCTGCTGTGCAGGCCAAGCCCCCCGAAGGCAGCTCTGGCCGAGACCAGCCTCTCCAGCCCTCAGGACCCTCAGCAATCAGGAGAAGTGCAGCCCACACGCATGGACAGGGAAATGAAGCTTTTCTACAGAGCCAAAAAGGATATCCCTTCTGCGGCTGAAATCCAGCAACTAACGGGAGCCCCACCACATAACCAGGGTTTCCACTGAGAGGAACTGGCTTTGCGTTTTGCTGAAAGACAGTGCAGAAATGCCCCCAAGCAATTCTCATTTTAATAAGGAAATGGCAGAGGGAAAATGAAATGGTTTTCATAATGAAATCTGGGATTACCAACCAATGAAAGAATTTCTCCCCCTACTCAGAACTATAAATATATCTGCGGAGTGTAGGAGTACATCATGCTGTGTAAGAACAAGCTCACAGGGAGGAGAAGCTTATTCCCAAGTGGAAAAGACACAAGGACTCCGGCTGGATTTTGTGACAAGCTTCCACAGGCTACATGTGAGCCCTTTGTTCCGAACAAATGGTTGTAGTAATACTTCTAATTTGAGATTTTTTTCCCACTAATTCATGATTTCTTTATACTTGGCAATTATTGATACTTATATGAAAATTTATCAAGCTTACCTGAATAAAATAAATTTCAAACTTTTGCTGGAGTGGAACCATTGCACTGCTCACTGCTCCCAGAAGAAGAAAGAGATCAGCTTTTATTACCTCACCTGCATCTGTATATGTGAGGCTGTACGTCACCTAAAAACAAAAGGATACTTCAGATACATCTGTTCCCAATATGTTTCTGTAGCTGTGTTAATAACTCACATTAAGAAAATATACATCTAGGAGGCTATCCCCTCCCACTTCTCATGCAGAGAGAGAAGCGTGTGTCTCCTGTCCAACCGGATTATGGGAGGTATTAGCTCAGCATAAGCCCCCACTGACAGGGGCATCTGAGCCTTTCTGTGCCCAATCACAGAAGGTACAAGTCAGCTGGCCTGAGCAGAATATAAGCAGCCTATCTCTGCAGATAAATGTGTTAAAACAACAGCAGTAGCAACAAATTATGATGTATGCTTATAAGTTACAAGGTTTGTGGAGAAAACCACATGTGATTACTTCAGGGACAAAGAAGTGACCTCTGATGAGACAGAATAAAGGCAAGCAGGAGGCCAAGACAAGAAAAGCAATACCATCGGATGGGCCAGAGGGTGGCCAGTTACCCCTCAGGACCACACCTGGCTTGAGCAGGCCACAGACAGTGAACTTTCAAAGCCAAACTGGGTGCCTACCTCAAGAACGACGTTAGTGCAGATTTTAATATGCCCCGCCTCAACAACACCCTGCTTTGATACCCGCAGTATTTCCGTGTCTTCCAGTCGGGTTAGTGTTTTATTTAGAGACCGAATGACAATGGACTGAACCATGATAGGGACCTGCAAAGTAAAGTCCTGGGTTACCAAACACACACCTGAACAGAGGAAGTGAATGGGTAAAAATAGTGTAAAACTTGAAACACACCTCCACAGATACACTGCCAAGGAGGTAAAAGCAAGCTATAGAACAATACGCATACTAGAATTCCACACTTGCAAAAACACAAATATTTATTTATATGTAAATACAGGCACACATTCACATAGAAAATATCTGAGATGGATATAACCAAAATATTAAGTGATTACCCCTGAAAACGTTCACACAAAAACATGCACACAAATGTTCACAGCAGCATTCATAATAGCCCCAAAATGAAAATAACCCAAATGTCCATCAACTGATGAATGAATAAATAAAAGGTGGTCTAGCCCTACAAAAGGATATTGTCCATAAAAAGAATCATCCATAAAAAGGAACGAAGCACTGACACATGCAACAAGGGAGATGAATCCTGAGAACACGGTGCTAAGTGAAAGAAGCCAGATACAAAGGACCACGTACTATATGATCCCATTTGCATGAAATGTCCAGAGTAGGCAAGTCCAGAGAGACAGAAAGTATATACAGTGGTTGCCAGGGGCTGGGGGAGAAGGCTGGGGTAGAATGAAGCGTGATAGCTAATGAGCACAGGGTTTCTTTTTGGGGTGGTGAGAATGTTCTGGAATTAGATAATGGTGATGACTGCATAACCTTGAGAATATACCAAAACCCATTAAATTGTACACTTTAAATTGTAAGTTTTATGGTAAGTGAATTATATCCCAAACACACACACACACACCTCCCATCATGCCATCAAAGACACACGTACACTCTCACCTCCAACCACAGCTCCTACTGAGAGATACACTTGCTCTCTACACGCACATGCACATTCTTCACAGAGTCCCGGAATCCATCCTCCTAAACCCCCACCACGTCTCTGAATATGTGCTTGACCCAGTTTATACACAACTTCTACACACACCCTTATACACACACGTACTCATGGTGGGATCATGAGGAAGAAAAACACAAACAAATTTTTTTAAGCAGAATCAAGAAACCCTGGTTAGATCAACGCTACTAAAGGACATTTTTCACTTATGGCCATCGCCAGTGGAGTGACGGAGCACCAAGCAATCCTTTCAATGGCTTGAACCTCTAGATATTTTGGCCTCTTTGTATCATGAGACAAGTTTGACGTTTGCTCTAAATCTCTGCTCTTAGAAACCACTGTTTAGGAGGGAACTTGCATCTGTTTGTTCATATTGCTTTGAACTTTGCCCTCAACCATGTACTATGCTGATTATAATTCAAAATTACTAAGTATTTAAGCTGTCATTTTATAGGTAAACAAGTAGTTCTTATGTGTCTGTTCCCATGACCAAGAAGACCCGCAACTCTCCCTTGATAGTCAAAGCTCTAATCCAAGAACATGATATTGTTCAAAAGCAAAGGTGAGCTGTCATGCGACAGAGCTGCAGGTTGGCAACTCCACTCACTACAAAGAAAGTCCTCTGCATTACAGGAGTTCCACGCTACCGGTTAATTAGCTATAGGGTAATTAGCTCTTAAGGAAGTCATCAAAAGATAACCCTGGATTCCTATATCTGAAATGCCCTGATTCAGCAATGATATACTGTGTTCCAAGCAAGCACACACCTTTCCATACCAGCCTCTGAAGAAGCCATCCCCGCGGCGTGTGGGTGTGACTGGCAGAAAGTGAAGGGCTCAGTTTAAATTAGCTTTGTAAAGACTGAGAGAGCAGTGTAAGCGCAAGAACTGCGCGAGGCTGTCACTGTGCATTCAGTCTCGAGAACAAAAATGGGAGGGCTGCTCTGGTTTCCTGAATGTCCTATTCAATCATATCCCATTCCCAAACTAACCACTGGCAAAGAACTAAAGCCCACTTAGCAACGAAACTACAGGGCCGTGACAATCTTTTGTTGATGGTTCAACAAATATTGACAATTCCAAGCAATCACAATGAGCTTCGATTAGTGGGAAGACTGGATCCAACTTTTATATTCCTGATCTTCTAACAGACTTTGGAAGCTGCATTTAAAAAAAAAATTTAGACACATCCCTGATATTAGGTGACGTCCTTCGGAGCTTTGATGCCACACAGATCTGAGCAGAAAGTCCCAGACTGCCATGGCTTGACTGCATGGCCATAGGATATAAAGAAAGAATGTGTGCGCAACTTCTAACCTGGGGCTTGGCACACAGTAGAGCTGGTCCAGTCATCGCTAAGAATAACGTCTCTGGAGCCAGATAGCGTGGCTTCTTATCCCAGCTCTGTACTTCCGCGCTGTGTGGCCTCGGGCAAACCAATTCATCTCTCTGTGACCCACGTGCCAGACAGTGCCAACAACAGGACCTGCCTCCCAGGATCACTGGGACAACCAAAGGACTGCAGACACGCAGAGCACCTGAGACAGCACTTGGCACACAGTATGTGCCTTTGAGTAAAGTCCCATTATTCCTCACAATAGGTCTTCCCTACTTGACTGAACCAATCCTCAGTCATTCAATTAACACCCAACCCATGAAGGGCCTAATACCTTCCATGCACGCCTTAGTACCAATGCTACATGGCGGACAGGGCAGCTGTCCCCACAGACAGTTCAACTTTGAATGGCACAATAAATGCACTTTTTAGGACTTCCCTGGCAGAATCCACCTGCCAATACAGGGGACACGGGTTTGATCCGTGGTCCTGGAAGATCCCACATGCCATGGGGCAACTAAGCCCAGGTACCGCAACCCTTGGGCCCATGCTGTAGAGCCCAGGAGCCGCAACAAGAAGCCACTGCAATGAGAAGCCCTCCACACCGCAACTGGAGAGCAGCTCCTGCTTGCTGCAACTAGAGAAAGCCCAGGTAAGGCAATGAAGACCCGGCACAGCCAAAAATTTTAAAACACAAATAACTTTTTTTAAGTACTTTATTAGTGATCAGAGGTATTTGAGAGCTAGTCTATTATATGACTGTCAAACTGGGTCCCTGGGAGCTGTAGTGTTCCTCACAAGCGGCCAGAAAGGAGAAAAGTGGGCAAGTTGGGCAGGTAAAGGGTTTCTGACCCACCTCTGCTCCTACCAGGGGCTTTGGATTCAATCGTATTACATACTAGGTAGGCTCTGCTTCAGATTTCACTTGAAGAAGCACTGTAACTAAAGTAAGTTTGAAAGCACCTTCACAGATGAGGAAATCCAGGGCCACACACAGTAGTGTGGAGTCCAAGGTCAGACGACTATCCCTTTCCAAACGTCTACCTCACAAGTTTGTGTCCAGAGACGGAATGAACTCAGTCACAGCAGGTTCCGTGGTCTGCAGTGCTTCCTGCGCAACAGACGCCGTACCCAGAGCCGGGCCTCACATTATGTGCATTCTCTCCCTCCAGCCTTACGTCAAGCCTCTGGGGCAGACACTACCATCCACCCACTTGCGACTGGGGAGACTGAGGCAGGTGTCATATGAGAAAATAACAGCAAAGCTGACCTTTGAACCAAGGCCAACCAAGGCTCTGGGAGCTGATGACAAGGTCAATGCCTTGGCCTCCTTGGGGACTGTGGTATTCACAGGGAGGAACAGGGTACAACCCCAAGAACAAGAACAACCCCACCATCTTTCTCTCTGACATAGCTGCAAAGAGACTGTAGCCTCCTGACCACGGCTCTCCAGGGCCATGGGCTGGGGCCATGGCTTTGACTAGAACCTACCTGCAACTCAACCCTGGAAACTATACTGACTGTGCTCATCTCCTACACAGATGTGTACGTTCACTGGGCACAAGATTTCTTTCTATCTTCTACACTGGACAGACAGCATCCTGGGAGCTAGCCAGCCGTCCTGACAAGAGGCCAAGCAGATATCAAGGGATGCCCTGAAAGCACAGAGGCCAATCACGCCCCTTGTCAGTCAAGACACCTAGGCCATTTAAACATGAACAAGTGTGGACTACAAAAACTAAAGGAATTGGAAAGTCTGACCCTTTTGTGATAATAAAAGAATGATCTACTAAGGAGTTTCCCTATTTCATTTCTGCTTGCTTTCTGGCAAATGTTTTTGTTACTGGCAGTAAAGTACCCTTCCAGCTGTAAGTGTGTTCATTTCAAAGGGCTCTAAGGTAAGATGATAAGTCCATTAAGTATTCTTACCTCTATTCCTGAACCAGGCACCTAGATGAAAAAGAACAACAAATCTTGTTATGTGCAACAAAAAGAAGCACTGTTATTGCTTTTTCAGATGATGCATTAAAGGGCATATTCCTCTTATTAAAGACTTCTTAAAGAGAAAAACAGAATTTCCTTAATCAAGGCTTGCCACCCACATATTTTTGTATCTGTGTCATCATAAAAGAGGTAACTTTACATTTTCCTTCTATATTCACTTCCTTCAGACTGGGAGCTCAATAACACAGCCCAACAGAGCGTGTCTCAGGAAGCCTCCATGCTTCAGTGTAATTATCCAGTATTTTTCACATGGTCATCAGTGACATAACACTGTAGAGAAGACACAGCTCCCCTCCTTCTGGTCACTTGTGCTGTGCCTGTCCTCATGGGAAGGATACCATCGCCTGCCCAGGTGGCTCCACAGTCTCCTGGTCTTCCTGTCTCTAGCCCAAGCCCCCTGGAGGCCAAGCTCCTGACTTGCCAGCATGGCTGGAGCTCTCTTCCTGAAGGGCTCTGCCGCACTCCATTCCTGTCCCTACACCCCCAGTCCCATTTCTCCAACTACAAGAGGCCCTATTAGGCCAATGGGAGCTTTTGGGGAGGGGGTTGAGTAAACATGTCTGGGGGTGGGGGCTCTGGGATGAAAAGAGAATTGTGCCTGCATGCCTGGGGGACTGTTTACAGGACAACTGTGAGGGGCCACGTGCACTGGAAGAATTCACAGTCGTAGATGGCTGACTTCGAGGAAAGAAAGAGGGAAAGGCTGGGAAGAGGAAAAGCTAAAACTTGATTCTGAAAAGTGAAGTTCAGATGCCATGGAAGACCCCCCATCCCCTGCCACCATCACCACACTCCCCTCTCAGTAGAAGGAAATCAGAAGGGGATGGGGGCTTTCACAATAATCACATGATTTTTAATCACTGAAAAATGTCTTCTCCCCTTGCGACCCTCCATGTCACCCACCAAGTGGGCCAGTGGCCTCTCCCATCTATTCAGTTCAGGCTTCAGTCACCACAACCAGGAATAAAGGGCCGCTTCTCTTTCTCCAACAAACCTATTTCCTGTCCTTTCCTGGGTATTTATTTTATCTGCCAATCAGAAATATAACTTTTTGGTGCTAGTATGATCATTTCTGTGACAGACATTAGATGTTTTTATAATTCTGAAAGTTTTGGTTATTAATAAAGGCTTTTTTAATTCAGGAGACAGACATCAGTGGTTACCATCAAAATGAATGAATGCAAAAAAGAAAAAAATGAAAGCAAATTATGAGCTGACTATATAAAAATAAAAATTATTTTAAGTGATTATTTCAATATCTTTGGTATCAGTACACCAAAGAACTGGAGATGAAAAATTCTGAGTGTCAATCATGTACTGAAATGATTCTCTACTTGTCATATTTTAAAAGGGTACAAAGAACAGAAAATAAACCCAATGAATCGAGTTTTACCTCAAAATAATTCTTACCCTCAAAATTTTAGGGCTGCTGTAATAAGCCATGCTCAGGGTTTCCATTTCTTCACAATGTTCCAAATTTATCCTCCTGGTGCACTTAACAGCTTGGTTAACCAGAAATGCTGGAAATCATAACATTCCCAAGGAAAAAGGAAAAAAAAATTAAAAAGAAGAAAAATGTCTAAGAAATTGTAATCTAAGTAAAACTGCGAAGTTATGACATGTATACAATATGCTTCAGATAGAGTATAAAATGGAGAAGGCAATGGCACCCCACTCCAGTACTCTTGCCTGGAAAATCCCATGGATGGAGGAGCCTGGTAGGCTGCAGTCCATGGGGTCGAGAAGAGTCGGGCACGACTAAGAGACTTCACTTTCACTTTTCACTTTCATGCATTGGAGAAGGAAATGGCAACCCACTCCAGTGTTCTTGCCTGGAGAATCCCAGGGACGGGGGAGCCTGGTGGGCTGCTGTCTATGGGGTCGCACAGAGTCAGACATGACTGAAGCGACTTAGCAGCAGCAGCAGCAGAGTATAAAAAATTATTTTTCAAATATGTAATACAGTCACATGATTCAAAATTCAGAAAAAGATTTGAGGAGTTGTCTCCCTCTAACCCCTAACCCCCAGTAACCACCAGTCCCCTTCCCCAAAGACAGTCTGCATGAAGTTTCTTGTGTATATTTCTGGAAATATCCTATATTTTCAGAAAGTGTGTGTGTCTGTGTCTGTGTGTGTATACACACATACTCTTTTTAAAAGTATTTCTTTCCCCTTTTGGAAACAAACTCACAACATATATTCTGCCCTTTGTCTTTTTCACTGAGCAATGTATCTCGGAGTTCAGTCTGTCTTAGTATGAAGAGCTTCCTCCTCCTCTTTTTAGGGATAACTCGCATTCTATTACAGACACACCATAATCTATCCAACCAGTTCCCCACTAATGGAAGTTGTCTCCAGTTTTGCTCTAACAATGCTGCAATCTATCATTTTGCATGTGGGCCAGAGTTTCTGTAGGACCAACTTCTAGAAGTAGAGCAGCTAAGTTAAAAGGTATATTTGTCTGCAATTTTGATGTATGTTGCCCAAGTGCCCTTCACCAAGGCTGTACCAATTTTCAGTCCCACCAGTGATATAGACAAGCGCCTACTTCTCCACAGCATTAAATTTCTTTACGCTTTGCAATCCATTGGGTGGAAACGGTATCTCAGTTTGGGTCTAAATTACACTGCTCCTACTGTGTGAGCAAGGTTAAGCCTCTTCAACAGAACACACTTCCCTTCATGTAGCAAGTGTTGCTTCCTTAGGCCACACGCTATCATCCACAGCTTAGCGGGCTTCTGCATAGTGAGGCTGGCTAAGGACGGGGGAGCCAGGCCTATTGCCTTCTGCTGCTAAGAGTGGTTACTCCACAGAGTCTATGATGCTCCTGAAGGAGAAGCAGGACCCATGGGAGGCAGCTGCATGGGTTGCATCCCTGCTTCACCACTGCCTGAGTAAGAAACTAAACTCATTTTCTCAGTTCCTCATCTCAAAAATGAAGATAACCCTCCCTGAGAGGACCATCGTGAGAATCAATGGGAAAAACACATGCAAGCGCTTAACACCACACCCAGCACACAGTTAATCAGTGTTAGCTACTGACAAACTTTCGCTCCAGTGACAAAAGAACTTTCCAACAACCTCAAGAGTTAAACAACTGAGTGGGCTGGTTGCAGGTAGTGAGTTCCCCATCACGACGAATGCTCAAGCAGTGACCACCGGTGGCAGAAAAGATTCTGGCACCGGGCAGGGGTGAGGCGGAGGGACTGAACTATACAAACTTTGAAGTGTCGTTCAACTCTAAGACTCTGTTTCTAGTTACAAAGTTTGTTTATTATGATTGCTATAAATTTAAACTAAGAGCGAACTCTGTTTGCAGAGAAAAAGAAAAATGCCCACTCTCTTACCTGCAGGGTTATTATCAGTGCACAGAGATGATGTAAGGGGAGAAGGAAATCTCAAAAATGAATCTGAAGTCTGCAGAGGAACCCCATACTGCAAACAGAACAACCAACAGCTGTCAGGGTGCTACTCAGGCATCCGTTCAACACTCACTACACAGCTACTACGTGACCAGCAGCACTGCAGGGATGGTTAAAGAATAGATGCGGTCCCTGCCCGCAGGGAGCAAACATCTAGCTGCCCCACCCTTTTCCTTTTAAGGCTGTGTGTTTCTGTGTATGCATGTTACAGAATTTGCAGGCCTGTTTATTCTAGGCTATTCTACTTCCATCCCACTGGAAGGTTATCTAAGAGGCTGACACAGGTGCAGCAAGCGGGGAACAAGCCCTCTCCTTCACTACAGCTGGGAGAATAAACTCCTGCAATCTTTCTGGAGGGCAAGCTGGTATTGGTATTTTAAATTTCCATTCATTCTGACCAAGTTAACCCATTTATAGGAACATACCTTATGGATTTAATCGGACAAAAAAATATCTATAAGAATGCTTACTGTGGATTATTTATAACAGCAAAAACTTGAAACGAATGTCTATTAGATAGTGGAATGGCTCCGTAATAAATAATGACACATCCCTGGAAGGAATACTCTGTATCAGTAAAATGCAGCTCCAACTCTGGCTCCTTCCTATACCCATGTTTCCCTCAACACTTCAATGGGGACATCACTTAAAGTGAAGCATCCTTCCCAGGGTTGTGTACAGTGACGTCTGAAGAGCTCTGCCCAGTGCCTGGCAGCTGGGAAATGCTCCAGAAATGGCCACTTTTATAGTGATGTGGGAAGATGCATAAAATTGATCATGAATAAAAAAGGATATTTATAGCACAATGTGGATAACTAGAAATTTCATTTCTGCACAATATTATA
Organism: Bos javanicus; assembly: GCF_032452875.1. Classification (NCBI taxonomy): domain Eukaryota; kingdom Metazoa; phylum Chordata; class Mammalia; order Artiodactyla; family Bovidae; genus Bos; species Bos javanicus. The sequence goes on along the minus strand of NC_083884.1, from coordinate 55,064,704 downwards.
CATATATTTTAGTAGATGCATTAAAAAACCAGGAACATACACCCATCTGTTAAGTGATTTTCAGTGTGCACTGTTTATTTGTTTTTGGCCAAGCCACATGGCTTACAGGCTCTTCTTTGCCCAACAAGGGACTGAACTTGGGCCATCTGCAGTGGAAACGTGGAGACCCAACCACTGGCCCCCCAGGGAACTTCCTTGCAGTGTGCTTTGGTTTTAACTGGACATGGGGGCCTTTCCATTTTTACTTCTGTGCTTCTATGCCTTCACCTTTTAGAACTAGCACAGGTTGTTTTATACTTCTCTTTTAAAAAGATGCTTCCAAAAATTATGACATTTAGTCAAAGTTAACACATATTTAAAGGCTTATGAAGGGATGGATAACAAATACCACACATCTTCCCAAAGTCTGTAAAACTACACACAACTCTGAGAAGAGGAGCCGGCCTCCAGCCTATCCACTCTGTTTCCAGCAGCATCTCTCAAGCACTTTGCTGCATCTTTTGAGGTAGAGAAGAAAACATTCTGCAGAGACAAATGAAAGCTTACCAGAGAATATATGCCTCAAAACTCTATGTTAGAATTCAACTGCTCAATTTTAATTTTCATGATTTTTGATCTACAGGCACAAACATTGTTTCTTGGTTTATAATATCAATTCTGTGTCCCAGGGAAGCTAGCTTACTGGGAACATACTTATAAAAACAAGATATTTATGACAGGATGAGTGGATTTAAGTTCCTGGCTCACCTCATATTTTGCAGTTTGGGGAGCATCCAGTCTGGTTGAAACATCTGATTCTGCATTCAGTGAAAAACCATCAGGTGCTTTCATCAATTTATCAAAACTACTTTCATCAGTCACTTCTGGATTAATAAAGGATAATGCAGGTTTATCTGTTTTTAGAAAAAGTATTTTAAATCAGTATAAAATATGATATGTATAGCATATACAGTATACATAGTATTTAGGAAACAATCTTTAGTAGCAGTAAGGCTGCTGTGGAAACATTTAAATGTCTCTACATATTCACTTCCCCCAAGATTTCTGGAATCTTATTAAACAGACTCCCCAGGCATGGCCTCTTTCTCTACTATGGAAGCAAGAGTTTCTAAGGCCTGCAGGTAAACAGCACAACAGAAGCCAATACTAATCAATCTCTCTCTCCAGTCCACGGACTCATAAACTGCATAAACCTCTCAGGGGCAACTCTCTCCAGATGGCTAGGGGAATGAAAGATCCTGTTTCTACCCTCACACAGCCACCTCCGAAGCCCAGGAGATGATGCGCTCTGTGCGTGAGAGGTGGGAGGAGGAGGGAACAGGCTGGTTATGTTCACTGGGCCTGCTACAGTGACTGACCGGCCATTACTGCAGATTACAAACCACAGAGCATCCACCTAAATTTTTAAGTGCAAGGGGACAAAACCAAAATATAAAGACATTCGGAAAACATGATAAAGTTTAATTGATAAAACCATGAATGTGTCTCTGATCTTGATAATGTTTTATACATTGGAACTAGACATCTAATTGAGCTAAATGCTCAGATAAAAATAAAGATCCTGTTTTCATGCAAATACCCTTAGTAAAAATAAAAGAGAAAAAAGGAAATTGAAACCAAAGCTGAACCTGACTCTCAACCATTAAATCAGGAGGAAATGCACGCACACACACACACAAATAAATCTAGATTCTTAGGCATGTCTACATTTTATAAACACCTTTGAAATAAAATAAGAGAAATAAAGCACGGGATTTCAAAAGACAACTACAAAAGCACAATTAAAGAAAACGTGCATAGCCACAGGTTTATAAAGTTACTTGCAGTTATCTGTGGAATGGTCTCAGGATAACCTCTAGCCAAACCATAGAATAACTGCTTTAAATCTAACTTGATGTGACATTTTTCCATAAAATAACTTTTAAAAGAAAAAATTTTCCAGAGTTTCACACAGTATATCAATATCAAATACTTACAGTTTGTAATATGAACACAGAAAATAGATGGGTTGATCTGGTCGACAAGTTTAAATACTCTCTGAGGTGGGTCTGCTGTAAAATTCAATGAATAGACAGCTGCTTTTTGACTACAAAAGTGACTATCACCCCTGAAAATTAAAAAAATAATAATAAGACAAAGTTTTAAGGCACAAGCACACAATCTTAGCAAGATTATTTTAGAACTGTCAGATGCTTGCACTGTACTAAGTTAACTACATGGAGGATATTTATGAAAGTGTGATGTGAGAATTGAATCCACTTTTATTTAGTTTATTCAGTGTTAAAATGTTCAGCATTTTAAACTTTTTCCTCTAACAGTGAAAATATTAAGACAACTAGAATAACCTTTAAGAAAATCTTGTCAAGTATGGAATACAGATGAGAAATGATTTTGATGTAAATGAACCTTGCATACTCTGATGGAATATTAAATTATATAAAATTTTGCAGAACTTCAGACTGTTTATAAGTACCCAGAATGGATCCAAAATTCCTGTCTTTAGAATAAAGCTGTCTTCATAAATGAATGTGAAAATGAGAAAAAGTAACATCATCTGTAAGTCTGGGGCTTAGAAACTGCGGTATAGTCAAGTCTTCAACCAATCCCAGACTTAACAAACCCTAATCAATTTGATATAGATACAGACATGGTTTAGGGAGATACAACAAAAATGAGATCATATTACATACCACTTTAAGGCCTTTTCCCACTTAATATAGAGTGCCCAGTAGTTCCCATATCATCAAATGTTTTCATATTATTATATGGTTTCGCTGTATACCAATTTATTAAGCTACTCCCAATTTTTTTTAACCAATCCTCTACCGTTGACCTAGGCTGTTTATAATTTCTCCTGATTATATATAATGCTTTAGTGACACCCTTGTTCATACATTTGTATTAATGTCTCCAGTTATTTCCTTAGGCAATATTTCCTGAAATAGAATTGCTGGGTCAAAAGGTAGGTACAAAATTTGAGGCTTCTGAGACTTACTACCAGAGTGCCTTCCAGAAAGGCAAGATGCAACCTTACCAACATTGTAGTAACAAGAGCACCTATTTTGCTGTACTCTTGCCAAGACCGCATGTTATCAGTTTTTACCGTTTGCTAATTTCATGGGCAAAAGCCTATTATCTCATTGCTTTAATTTGAATTTTCTCTTTTACTAGTGAGGTTAAATATTTTTCCATATGGTTATTGCTCACTGGTATTTCTTCATGAGTTGATTAATTTTTATGAGAAAGTTTGTCTTCTTGACTTCTAAGAACCCATATCAAGAATCCCTTCTGAGTGTTAGAAATACTTCTTCCTAGTTTGTTAATCGTTCAGTTTTATAGTGTTTTTTTTGTCACACAGAAGTTTTTTTTTTTACGATCATCATTCCTCTTTTAATTGAGGTATGATTAACTGATTTTTTAAAATAATGAAGTTGTCAACCTTTTCTTTTATAGATTGCCTTTGGGTTTATCTTAAAAGACATTACCCAGGACTTTCCTGGCAGTCTAGCAGTTAAGACTCCCCACTTCCATTGCAGGAGGGATGCATTCAATCCCTGGTCGGGAAACTAAGATCCTACACGCTGTATAGTGTGGCTAAAAAGAAAAAAAGACATTTCCCTAACCCAAGATTAATAAATATTCACATATATTTTTTATTCATTAATTTTTTTAACATTTCACTCTTCTACCTGTTGGTAATTTACTTCAGTGTAACATTATGAAGCAGGAATCTAATGTTAGTTTTTCAATAATCATCCTGCATCATTTACTGAATGATCCAACCTTTACTCCACAGATGTGAAATACCATGTTTACAATAAATACCATGTTTACATTAAATACTTAAGTAGAAAAAAATACTTTAAGAAAACTGGCTGGTGTAAAATCAGTACACACAACTGATTTTTGGCCTTCTATTCTCTTTCAATGACCTACTTATCCATAATGAATTAATACACATTATATTCAATATTATAGTGTTACAAATGCTTTAAACCTAGTAGTTTGCTCTTCTTATTCAATAACGTCTTGGCTGTTCTCATCTGTTTATTCTTCCAGATGAATTTTAGAATCATTTTGACACATTATCCCTCTCCCATCTGACTGGAATTACATTATAACAAATTGAAATGTATATGTAAGTAATGATTCTACCCATCCCACTACACAGATTATATCTCTCCATTTATTCAAATGTTTTATGTCTCATTATATCTTGAAGTTTTCTTCACATAAATTCTGAATAGTTAAGTTTAATTCTATGATGTTGTATTTCTTTTGGTGTTATGATTAGAATCCATTTCCACTGTATTTCTGGAACGGGTATTGCTGGGGGATTGAATTATTTTGTAACTGGCCTCTTTTCCAAATGCTCTGTATAGTTCTAATGGTAAATGAGTTGCTATCATGGGCATAAAGAGTATTTTCGAAAAACCATGAGTAGTATAAATAAGAAAAGATCCAGCACTGAAAATCTACGAGTCATACTGGGCCTTAAACGACGAGGAGGAGTCAGACAGAGAGGGAATGGGAAGCTAATCCAACTGCAAGAATGGCACTGGCCAAGGATGGGTACTGTACTGATGGTGTTTAGAAAGAGAGTACCAAAGCTGCGTTGGACGAAGGATTCCAGATGGGGTTGCTAGGAAATAAGATGTGAGAGAAGCTGGGATGGATATGAATTCAGGTTATGGATTCCATAGGTAATGAGAGTTCTTGAAAGTTCGTTAGAAAGGGAGTGACAAGATGAGGCATGAGCTTATGAGGAGGAAGGGAGCAGGAATGGACAGACGTGAGGGCAATCATGGAGGAAGATTCAGCAGAATGGGACTCTTGACCCTCCCCTTCCAGTCAGCAGTGCTCTAATCCTGTGCAGTGAATCAGCATTGCATCCGTACATTTCTCTCTAGTCCCACCGGCACAGCCTTCTGGGTGAGAGCCTTCTTGGTTCCCTGCCACCAGGCCTGGCCCCTGGGAGCCACTGTCCATGCTGCTGCAGAATTTATTAAATTGGAGATCTGATCCCCTCACTCCCCAGCCTCCTGAAGAAGCCAGGAAAAATCCAAACCCCTCAGCATACACACAAGGCCCCTCAGGACTTGACCCCTGCCCTTCCCCACACTCCTCTGGCTCCAGCCTTCCTCAGCCATGCTGAGCTACCTGCAGTTAAGGCAGCAGGCTATACTCCTTCAGCCCCAGGAATCTGCCATGTGGCTCCCTCGGCCAGGAATGCCCCCCCTAATTCCATGCTGACCAACTTCACTTGTCCTTCAGGACTCAGCTCAGCTACTTTTCTAGAAAGACCTCCCTAGTCCAGCTGTCTGGGTTACAGGCCACTCTCTCAGTTCTCCTAGAGTTTGGTGCAGAAACTGCCATCCACTCGTTTGTCTCCCTTACTCAATGAGCTCTTTGAAGACAGGACCATGTCTCACTTGTCTTTAAATCCCTGGCACTGGCACACGAGAGGTGCTCAAGAAAGGTATGGTGAACTGTAAGAGACAGCTTAGCCGTGAGAAGGCAAGGAAAAGGCACAAGTCAGGGGAGCCTCTAGGTTTCTGACATGGGTTTCTGCCTGAAAGAACAATGGTAGAGAAAGTCAAAGGGCTACTCGAGGGTCAGTTATTCATTCATCCATTCAACTCACTTTTAATGAAGGCCGACTACATGGTAGGAGCTATCCTAGGCACTAGGGATAAATGACATATAAAAGAGATAATTCTTACTCTCAAGAAGCTTACATCTAATGAGGGGAAAAAGACACTAATCCACTAATCTTAATGATAAATTTATAATTTTTTGAATGGTAAGACTAGTTTATGACAGTTCAGTATATGTAAATAAACCTTCTATGAACTGGAATCTACATAACAAGAACACCCAATTAATTGGACTATTAGTTTTCATTATTTCTATACTTCATATTTAGGAGAAGGCCACAAGCAAAACTAACTCAGAAAAACCCTGAAGTTCTTTCCTGAGAGCACTACGAATTCAGTTCTAATTTCTAAACCATGGTGCCACAAACTACACCAAATCTTGTAAATAAGTTTTACTGAAATGTAGTCACACCCATTCATTACATGCCTGCTTTTGCTCAACAATGGCAGAGTGGAAAAGCTGAAACAGAGCCCACACAGCCTGCAGAGCTTCAAGTGTTTATTACATGGCCTTTTACAGAAAAAGTTGGCTGACCCCCATTCTAAATAGTCTATATCTAAAATTACAGTATTGGCTATTTTTTAAGAACTACATTCTAAATAATGATCGCAAATCAGAACAGATACCTCACTCTCAAGCTCCCGGAACTTACTAATGCAGGAAAATAGAATGATTTTCAACAAAGACTGAACCACAGTGTAGTTCAGGTAGCCAGAAAAATAATCTGACTACAACACCCCATGCTCTAGGCATTTTAACAACATCGGAAGTAGATAGGATTTCCCATTGGTCAATAAAATAGTTTCTCATGGGAAAAACACACTGTGCTTCCAAAAAGCATTCAACCTATCAAATTTCAACTGCTAAAACTTCATACAAGACTGAATTTAAATTGGCTATCTCTGAATAATAAACTGGTCCCATCCTGAATAAATTAACTTCTTATAAGTGCTGTTATTTTATCAAAAAGCTCTGAAATCAGAATTACAAGAACCAGGTAACTGAGAAGAAACTGTTTATCTTGCAATCGACTGGGAATGTCATTTCCCATTATTCTCCTACACAATGTGAACTGTGAGAATTCCTGGTAGATTCATCTACTAGAAAGGTATAAGCAAAGCTTTCCCTTCTAATTTTCGTTAGAAAATTATGTCCACAACAAAAGCTGTAAAATTAAACTGTACTTTTCACCCTAGGCTATACATGAGACTAATTCACAGATACAAAAATGTGACACCTTATTTGTTTACAAATCAAAACGAAACGTAGTTCAATCTCTGAACACAGATTTCATTATAACCTTTGTGAAAAGTACACTCTCACTTCTTTTTTGCCTGCACCATCATCTGGCTGGATGCAAATAAGGGATAGATACTGTTCTACACAGGCTTCCCAGGTGGCTCAGTGGTAAAGAACCCATCCGCCGATGCAGGAGTTTGATCCCTGTGTCAGGAAGATGCCCTGGAGAAGTAAATGGCAACGCACTCCAGTGTTCTGGCCTGGGAAATCCCATAGAGAGGAGCCTGGCGGGCTATACAGTCCATGGGGTCACAAAAGAGCTGGACACGAGGGCTTCCCTGGTGGCTCAGTCAGTAAAGAGCTGGACACAACTTAGCGACTAAACAGCAAAAACTCTTCAATATATTGATTTCAACAGCACAGCTTCTGAATGATGCAGAATTCAGGAAATCAGCCTGAGTTGATTTGGGTTTTTTCAGCCTGGGGGAGTTTTCACTTTCTGTCCCCAAATTTCATAATCTTGGTCCAATTTTATCAAAACTTCATGTTACAAACTTACGTGACAACTGGAATTGAGCAGGCAGAAAAGACACTGAAATCCACGGAGCTGCAATCAGGATCACAACAGCAGTTGACGTCACACTGTGCTGGAGACAAGTCACAGACACACAGAGCAGCAACTACAGAAACGAGAGAGGTGGGGCGCAGAGCGTCACAATCTGCAGCCAGTGACTGCCCCCTGCCACTGCAAAGTACCAAAATCCATCTCATACAAAGGTCCGTTTTATTCCCTATTGCACTTTGGGGGAAATCTGTGAAGTGAAATGAGTCAGTTTGAGCATGCCTCCATCTGAGATTTTCCCAAAGTGGCCAATCATCTGACTCACTTGGAAAGTTCTGTTTGCACTCTCCCTACAAAGACTCTGATTTGGTAAGCTAATTGTGAAACCCAGACACCTGGGCTTTTCAAACACTTTTCAGGTGATGCTGATAATTAAAATAGGTTTAAGAATCAACACGGTAAATCACTTGCCTGACCATAAGAACCATCGGTTTAATATTGCAGATTTCTAAGCTCCTCTGGAGATTCCAATTCAGAGGAAGGGCCCACTTAAGGCTACTAAGAATCAAAATTCTCAATTTTGTTCCTCTCCTCAGATGTAACCTGCAGCTTTGAAGCTGAGTCCATGTTCACAGGCTATTGGCCAAGAATCAAGCTGGCTCAAGTTCCTTGTACTTGGGGTTCTAGAAATATCTTTGGTAATTCAGACAGTAAAAACATGGGAAGAGGTAGAAGCCCCACTTAGCAAGTTTTAATTTTTAATAATGATGACCATCTGGATTTTTAATTCCCTGTTTCAGGCTGTCAAACGGGGAGGTGTGGGGGTGAGGGGAAAGTTAAATAGCAGAGCATGAGAATGATAAACACTGAACTCATGGTAGTTTAATAATTGCTGGAAGGAGGGAGATCAGTTCTTCAACCTTACCTGTAACGTTGTTTCTTTTTTTTGAAAAAGGATTTCATGCAAAAAAAATTTTTAAAAAGGGATCTCAAGCAAATGCTGGTAGACAATCCATACAACATTCTTATTAGCATTTATGAATTATTTTATAATAAAAATGAGCTTTAGAAGGAATTCCCTGGCAGTCCAGTGATTTGGACTTGGTGCTCACTACCAAGGCAGTTCAATCCTGGGTCAGGGAACTCCAGACTCCAGTCTGCGTGGTGTGGCAAAAAAAAAAAAAAACTTTAGAAAATATATACCTCAAAAAAGGTACAATAATAAATTCTGGGAAGATGAATGTCAGGAGAAGAGGAAATTTTTGTCAGTGAATACACAATCCATTCTTAAAGACACAAAAGTTTCTCCTCTAGAGTTTACATGTTTCTCTCTAGCCAAGAACTCCCTTGTGTCCTTAGAAAATTATAACACCTCTCATGTACACTAAATAATAAAGTGTTGAGTAAAAAATAAAGTGTTGAGATACCCTGCCTTATGTGTTTGAAACGAATCTTGATTTTACAAAACCTAAAACCCTTATAGTTCCCTAGTAGCTGTAAGACTACTAGGGACAAAGCAATAGTGTTTAATAACTCTACTTAGGAAAGAAAAAAGGGTCTCTATCCAAGATGTGAGTGTACTTAATCAGCCAACAAGTTATCTGCTGATTACTCGCAGGGTCTGAGTAGCACTCAGCTGCTCTTCCAAGCCTTTTCACAGCTATAGGGTACTAATGAACAGAGCTCAGATTTGAGATGAAAGTTATCCTTTTCTTGTACCTGTAACCCATTCTGCAAAGGGTGGTCCAGTTCTCCACTCAGAGTCAGTCTCCTGCTACAACCTGTACCTAGGTTGTGACCTAAAATGAGGCAAGTAATTCATAAACCTAAAAAATGGCAATAACCCAGGGACTTCCCTGGTAGTCCAGCAGTTAAGACTCTACCTTCCAATGCAGGAGGCATGGGTTCTAAGCTCCTACATGCTGTGCAGTGCAGCCAAAAAAAAAAAAAGTTAAAGAAAATTTAAAAAAAAAAATTTTTTTTTAAGTTAAAGTTAAACATTAAAAAGTTAAAAAAGAAAAAGTTAAAGAAAATCGTCATAACCTAACATCATAAAATTGTTAGGATTAGATGAGACACAACGCAGAAGAAATCCTTCGCACAGAGCTTGCTACATAGGAAGTAGTTAATGTCAGCTGTCATTTATTACCATTACTTGCACAGATCTAACCAGAGGCCCTTTAAAAAGACAAAGGAAAAGTGCAAATTTATCCTCTCATACTGGAAAAACAGTCCTGAACATATGACCTATTAATGATGGTTCAAGAATAGCTTCAATTTGGGGGATAAAGTGCATTAACAAATGAAATACTTACATGGATAATAGGCAACTCAGCCAAAAAAATCTTCAGAGATTTTCAGATATTGAATACTCTGCTATATTTTGTCCCAAATTATCACTTAACTTCCCTGCTAAATCAAATCAACAATTTCAATATAAAACAAAGTTTTTGTATTAAAATAGCAAATATGTTTCTCTGTATTTTTTCTGACAGACTACACAATTTATAAACGAGAAATAATGGTTCAGTAACTTAAGTTCTAGAGTTCAGAAGGTCAGCCAATGATGACTTTTTTATTTACTAATACTGAGCCTGACTCAATTTAATAAAGATTTTTCTTAAGAAGGGATTAAAAAAAAAAAAACCACTGCATATCTATTGGGGTTACAGAGGACTTAAAAGGGATTTTTTTGAGATCACAAACCCATTTGACAAACTACTTACTGCTATGAACCTTCACCCCAGAAAAACGCTTATTCACAAAAGTTAGCACTCGATTTTGGAGTCAGATATCCCCTGAAGTCATCCATGCTAAATCAGATTACAAAAGTCACTAGCTGTGTAACTCAAGGATTAGATCATTTTCTAAGAAATATGCTAAATATGCTAATTATCCTTAAAGATGAATATTAAGAAGTGGGCATAACCCCTCACCCCATAACTCCCTACCTTCAACTCAACACAGGAGGACTTGACCTAGTCATTTTCTGTAAACTAGATTTTCTGCATCATAATTGAAAAGCTCAACGTATCCTATGCACTTAATTCCCACAGTTGCCTAGAAACTTTCAATTTCAACTGAAAAGCTGCAAGCAAGTATTCATTCATTAACACCTTTGGCATTAGTGTCGTCCAGGACCACTGCAAGTACTTCTAAAGATTTTTATATTGTCACACTTGGCTCTCTGAGCTTCGGTTTTCTCATCTGTATGACAGTGATAATAACAGCTACCTCTAAGGGTTGTCGAGAGAATTAATACCTATGAAACACTTAACAATGACTGCACACTTTAAGTGGCCAGTAAACGTTAACTATCGCTATTATTACCTCACCCGGGCTACCAACCCCCGCAGGTTGAACCACTGTAGATCCCCAGGAATTGATACTTGGTTACCCACCATCTGTGACCGGGGCGGGTCTGGGGCTGGAGAAGGGCCTGGAAGCCCTGGGGATCTCAGAAGGCTTAGAAGATATTACAGATCGGAGAGTCGTCGGGACCGGTTTGGTGGAGTTGAGGCCCTCCGTCGTTATCACCGGGGGGGTCCCGGCCTGGGCGCTCACGGAGGCCCAGCAGTCTAGGAGAACGAGCAGGAGCCGCGGAAGGTCCCGCGGCCCCATTGCTCAGCCGCTAGCCGAGCGGCCAGTGGCTGGGTGGCTGGGAGACCGCGCGTTACCTAGCAACCGCGGCGGCTGGGCGCGGGGCATCACGGGAAGGGTCGCCCGAGGCCTGGAGAGACGTAGGGACGGGGGCGGGGCCTGGGCGGGGCGGGCGGGGCCTGGGCGGGGCGGGCGGGGCCTGGGCGGGGCGGGCGGGGCCTGGGCGGGGCGGGCGGGGCCTGGGCGGGGCGGGCGGGGCCTTGGGCGAAGCGGGCGGGGGCGGAGGGCAGGGCCTGAGCGAGGCGGGCCAAAAGAGGAGGGAACGAGGGGCGGGGACCTGTCCTTGTGAATTCCCCACGTGGTTTCGAAGAGGACTGCAGTGCTTGTTTTAAAAATGTAGATTTCCAGGTTCCATCTCAGGGGATTCTGATTCAGTCCAAGGGCAGGGTTCAGGGACCAATATTTTTAACAAATGCACAACCAGTGCATTTGGGATAACACACACAACTAACACAACCAGTGCATTTGGGACAACTAACACAATCAGTGGAGGGACAGAAATCTTGGGACCCACTCTCCTAAAGCTACTAAATAGGGTTTTTTGAAGCACAGAGATCATATCACTATCCTTGAATTTTTCTCTGTCTCATATGTGTCCACACTTGCTTTACCGATATGGTTTTAGTTCCCTTAGGATCTCTGAGCTACAGTTTTATGTCAGGAATGATGTCTACCTCTAAGGGTTGTATACCAGGAGGTCGCCAGATAACTTCTGGTCGCTGTGTTCTGATTGTGATAACGGAAACAGATGAACACTTAATAACTTTTTTACAGACAAAAAAATGACAAAAATTAAATAGAATGATTTATAGGCCTTAAAGGAAAAAAACAAAGGAAATCTACTTTATCTGTACAAAAGGACTTGAAGACCACAAGACTCAGGGAACTCCCTCAGTTCTAAACTGCTGTATTTATAGAAGTATTCCAGACCAGAGATGTTGGTTATTACACCTTTGATACTTCATCTCCTTACAATTCAGAAGTGAATGTGAAAATACTTAAACATATCATGGTAATTACTCAAGAAACACATTTTCCAATTCAGAAGAACGCTAAAAACATATAAATACCTAGATTATTAAATTTATATATTAATAGCAAAGCTAAATCATCAAAATGACATCTTTAGTACCTTCCTATGACATTCCAGAGAAAGTATCTAAAATATAACTGGATCAAATGTGTAATACAGATATTTCCAATTCTTTCCTACAGAGTATTGCTTTAACAACTACTTGAAATTCTGAATTGATGCCTTTGAACTGTGGTGTTGGAGAAGACTCTTGAGAGTCCCTTGGACTGCAAGGAGATCCAAACAGTCCATCCTAAAGGAAATCAGTCCTGAATATTCATCGGAAGGACTGATGCTGAAAATGAAACTCCAATACTTTGGCCACCTGATGCAAAGAACTGAATCATTTGAAGAGACCCAGAGGCTGGGTAAGATTGAAGGCAGGACAAGAAGGGGACAGCAGAGGATGAGACGGTTGGATGGCATCACTGATTCAATGGACATGAGTTTGAGTAAGCTCTGGGAGTTGGTGAAGGACAAGAAGCCTGGCATGCTGCAGTCCATGGGGTTGCAAAGAGTCGGACATGACTAAGCGACTGAGCTGAACTGAACTGAAATTCTGAACCACTTTTAATAGCTGATGTAAACTGATGTGATGCTTCTTTGTTTTTTCGGCCATGCCACTCGGCACGTGAGAACTCCTTTGCCAGGAATCAAACCCGTGCCCTCTGCATTTGGAAGCAGAGTCTTAACTACTGGACCACAGGGAAGTCCCAACACTTGCCTTTAAAAAACAAACAAAAAATTATTTTCCAAATCTTCATCTTACAACTTCTGAATTCAGGATAACTTGTTTTTAAATCTTCTCTTGACTTCCAGGTCTCCACTTTCTTTTCTGTTCCTTAATATCTGTCAATCACATTGTCCTATTTTCTGCTTTGAATTTTTGGGCTGTTGGATTAAATTTTGATAAAGTGCCCTTCAGTTCTAACATTTTTGTGTGTATGGTTTGGGAAATGATCTCACCACCCCCTTTCAAACGAAAACACACTATAGGTGGTCCAGAAGTAATTTTATGACATCTTACACAGTCAAAATGAGGGTTGTGTCAACTCAGATCCATTTTGCAAACCTTGGAAACACTGAAACTTTTCATTTCACAGGTGACCCAATTCTGCCAGTTTTTTTTTTTTTTTTTTTTTTCATCTTTCAACCTAAAGGATCCTTTCTCCCTCTCTCCCTTCTCCCATGGTCTTGGCAGGTTCCCTCATTAAGATAGAAGGACACAAAGAAGGGCCAAGATCTGTTTCCATATTTTGTCCCAAACTGTAGCATTTGGGTTGTGCGTAAATGTTTGTGATTTAAAATGTCCATCTGTTTCCCTAGAATTACTGGCATTCTCAATTCCTTATAGTCTGTGCCAATGTTGGGAGGATTGAAGACAATTTCAGCTTTTTGGAATTCTGCACTTGGAAGCTGCCACATATGAGAAGCCTGAAAAAACAAAGACAGGAGTAGCTCAATGGAAAAATAGCTGAGGCTAACTTCATATAGCAGTGATAACCTCTCTGTCTTGGTCTTTGGTGTGGTTTGGGGTGAATTTACTCACTATTTTTGCTAAAGTCATGGCTTCTAATCTGTCTAAAATTAAGTATCCATTTTTGCCTATATTAAGTATATCCACCCATCTTTATTCATCTGAGCCAAATATTTTACATATAGGGGTGCAGAATCATTAATCTTTATAAAAGGATTTCTTAGAACAACACAAGATCAAGGCTGTGTGAGGGCAAAGGACTTATTCTATCGTTTTTGACTGAAGTGAACAGCTCAAGTAATTCATTTCTAAGTCAACATCCAGAAGAAAAGAAATCCCGCTTCTCTCCTCCTCCTGTTTCCCACGTGCCTTGTCAAGCACCAGATACTATTCTTATTCTTCAAATGTTTTCTGAAATATTATGCGGGCAGAAGGGCTGTTTGAGCAGGCTCCACATTCTTGAAAGGTCTCAAATGTACGAGTTTGACCTTTTCTGAAAATGAAATAATAAATACGGTCACAGACATACACTGACAAAAATGAAATAATTCTTTGTTTACCAGAGAACTGTAAACTTGCATCCTATTATTGGACCATACTGCAGTTTGAATAAACTAATCGGCTTTTTAAGAATATCTTTAAAAATTTTCAGATTGAAACATTTTAATCACAATAAAAACATTTCAATCACAATAAAACATTTTAATCACAAAAAAGACCACTATACACTGCACCAAGATCAGATTTGACATTTTCCCACATTTACTCCACATTTCTTTTTAGTAAGTTTTTTTTAAACTAATTAATTTTAATTGGGGGATAATTACATTACAATATTGTGGTGGTTTTTGCCATACATCGACATGAATCAGCCACAGGTGCACATGTGTTCCCCCATCCTGAACTCTCCCACCTCCCTCCACACACCATCCCTCTGGGTTGTCCCAGAGCACCGGTTTTGAGTGCCCTGCTTCAGCATAAAACTTGCACTGGTCATCTATTTTACATATGGTAATATACATGTTTCAATGCTATTCTCTCAAATCATCCCACCCTCACCTTCTCCCACAAAGTCCTTTAGACAGTTTTATTGAGCGATAATTTATATGCAGTTTTTTATATACAGGTTTTTTTTTTTTATATACAGGTTTTCTCATGCATCAATATTCAGTTTTGGTTTACAGTTTTCTGATTTTTAACTAACACATACAGTCATGTAACAACAACCACACTTGAGAAAATATTTGTATATGACATAAGGTAAGGGTCTAATTTCATTATTTTGCAGGTAGATATCCAGTTTTCCCAACACCATTTATTGAAGAGACGATCTTTTCCCCATTATATAGTCCTGATACCATTGTTAAAAAATAATTTGGCCAGGGTTTCTTTCAATTCATTCCTTTCTGTTGCTAACAAGTATTTCATAATGGGGGCTTCCCGTTGGCTCAGATGGTAATGGTAACAAATCTGCCTGCAGTGCGGAAGACCTGGGTTCGATCTCTGGGTTGGGAGGATTCCCTGGAGGAAGGCATGGCAACCCACTCTAGTATTCTTGCCTAGAGAATTTCATGGAAAGAATGAGATTCCTGGGTTGTCTGGTGAGTAGATATTTAATTTTATAAGAAACTGCCCAACTTTTTCCTAGAGTGACTGCATTCTGCATGCCCACGAGCAAAGTTTGAGATTTCCATTTACTCCCCAGGCTCCTGACAACTTGGTATGATCAGTTTTGTTTTCAATTCCATTTTTAGTTGTTCTAAGAATTATGTGGTGGTATCTCATTGAAGTTTTATTAGTTGACTTTTAATAAATACAATCATCTTGTAATGACACATTTACATGGTATTTTAACCATGGGGTGTAAAAAGAAATTGTTAAATATTAAGTGAAGAACTGAATTCTTCATTCTTCTGTAAACAAAGAGCCTCAAAAACTGGAAGTGAACTGACCTCTTGGTACCACTTAAGGGCACTCCTCTCTCCTCCCCCACTTCTATTTCTGTTTCCATGTTGTAAACATGTTTTCATTGTCCTCCCCAGGATCTGTAGGTAGTTCCCTTTTCATCCACCCCTTTTTGGCAGCCTGTAAGTAAATTCTTCTTGAGCCCTGAACCTGCTTCATTTTGCTGCATCATGGGGTCAGGCATTTTCTGCTACAGCTTGTTTAAAGCTTTTACCTCATATTAACCCGAATTTGTTGGCAAGAACATGGAGACCAAAGAAAAGCAAATACAAGATTGGGTAAGTGTGTGTCAAAATCACCAACCTCATACTGTTAGAGTATGTTTTCCATGCCCCAAATCAGAACCCATGGCCTGACAAGTGTGCACATAGTTAGGAAGACAATTTAAAAATTGGAATGTCCTAGAAATGTCAGAATTATTGTAGTTATGTGCTGTGCTAAGTCAGTTGTGTCTGAGTCTTTTCGATACCATGTGCTGTAGCCCGCCAGGCTCCTCTGTCCATGGGGATTCTCCAGGCAAGAATACTGGAGTAGGTTGCCATGCCCTCCTGCAGGGGATCTTTCCAACCCAGGGATCGAACCCAGGTCTGCCGAATTGCAGGAGAATTCTTTACTGTCTGAGCCACCAGGGAATCCCCAGAATACTGGAGTGGGTAGCCTACCCCTTCTCCAGGGGAACTTCCTGACCCAGGAATCAAACCGGGGTCTCCTGCATTGCAGGTGAATTCTTTACCATCTGAGTTACCAGGGAAGCCCAACTATAGTAGTCATAGTTATGAAAAATCTGTATGAAATTTAACCCTAAATTCAAACTCCCAGAATACCCATCTCTACATTATAGGCAGTTTATTTAGAGGGGAAGGAAAGATAGCTGGATGAGAAAAGATGAAGTTTAACTAGGTCAGTTTGGACAAAGACTCAAATTGATACCTCTTTTAGTATAGAGGGCTTCCCTGGTGGCTCAGACAGTAAAGAATTTGCCTGCATTGCAAAAGACTTGGGTTCAATCCCTGGGTCAGGAAGATTCCCCTAGAGAAGGAAACGGCAACCCACTCCAGTATTCTTGCCTGGAGAATTCCATGGACAGAGGAGCCTGGTGGGCTACAGTCCATGGGTTCGCAAAGATTTGGACATGACTGAGCAACAAACATCTTTAGTAGAGATCATTTGTGAATTCCTTAGAACAAATAATGAAAGTCCATCCAATGTAAATCCAGCTGCAGGTTCTCCCTCAGAGGGCAACTGCTTACCCTAGTGAGATAATGAAACATCAGTCATATTTTAATTTCTGTCTCCTTCTAACATGAATCAACCTAAAATTTTCCTCTTAAAATGTTCTCTGCAAGACCTAAGAAGCTGGTAATTATAACACTTTCTGGGGAAGAGGAGGAAAAGAGAGTTAATCTTCGATCTATTTTGCATGTATTGCTTTTCACTTAATAACTAAAATTTGGGGGGCCATGCTTCAAGGCTTGCAGGATCTTTGTTTCCCAACCGGGGACTGAACGCCAGGCCCCACCAGTGACAGCAATGACTCCTAACCACTGGACCACCAAGGAATTCCCAATAACTCATTTTCAAATTAAATGACCACAACAATAAAACAAATTTAAAAACATGTTCTCCCTCTTAATCACATCATCCCTATATTCCATTAGGGTAAGCATTTGGAAATAAGGCACAAATCCTTTCCTCCTGCCAGCCTTGCCCAGCACCTACTGCTCAGACTAGAAAGCACATTTTAAATCTTGTGAACATTTTTCAAGTCTAAAAAAAAATCAGACTCAAACGAATTGTGTAGTCTTCAGTCTGTGGGGTTGCAAAGAGTTGGACACGACTGGAGCAACTTCGCTTTCCATTGCTTTACTGTAAGAGCTGATTACTTTGAGGCATCAGTGAAAATACATTTCACTTTCCTTGAAATTTTTTAAAGGGATGGCACAGGGAAACCAGTTGGTCTGCCTCGGTGACGTCTGTTGGTCAACTGATCATAATGAATTGGAGACTGACCTCGGGTTTTGACATTTCAGGAAGAAATTCTTTCCAGGTCAGCCCAGGATTCTTGGAAAATAGCAAGCAGACTGTCCAATGACCAAGAGAAGTCCATTTACTGCTCTTACTTAATCTTCAAATTTCACCTCCTCCAAGAGGCCCTCCTACCTGACCCACCGAGGAGACAGACCTTCACAAATTTAGTAGCAAGACCAGGCTGTTATTCTTGTTCCATCCTTTATGAGCTGGGTGACCTTGAGCAAGCTAAATAACCTCTATGACAAAATCCATCATACTGATGTTTCCAATTGAAATCAAGACTAGAGGGCTTTTATTTAACTATATCCACTACACATATGTATTTTGTTTCTCCCATACCGTAGAGGTTAGTTCTCAAAAATTCCAACATAATTTATTATTTGCTTTGTTCCAAAATACATTTAGCATAGTGCTAAGTCTAAGAATAACAATACCAATACTACCATCAAATACATCATTCTTTTTTTATTCCGATTTTTTTAGCTGCACACTTTCATCTAATACCTCTGTTTTTAGTGGTTACCTCACCTCCATCCTTTTCTCTGACTGTGATCTCTGAAGCTAGAGCTATCATGTTTCAAATTTTCCAAAGAATAATCTTTGCTGGGATAGGAACAAGGAGTCACAAGAGGGAACAAGGAGTCACAAGAGGGAATCTGGGGTTAACAGCTCCTATTACATACATACAATTAATGACCTGCTTTCAGGGGAATTGCCTGGTTGTCCAGTGGTTAGGACTCTGCGCTTTCTCTACCAATGGCCTCATCTTACTCCTCACTGACTTTTTCCTCCATAAGATCTAGGGTTTCTCCACTCAGCTAAATCATCCATCTACTTTCTATCTTCCAGAAAGGATTTGACATCTCTCATGAGCAATCATCTTCTCTCCTGTTGTCTGTAGGCTCACACTCTGGATTCCTTCTCTATCATTTTAGTAGTGTTTCAGGAGACAGCAGAGATATTTGCATGAGTTTCATTTGCCACGCTTCTACATGTTTTCTATAAACATTTTCCACATCAGGCATAGAGAGGTAGTGCAGTGAAATGATTAGATGCACGCATTCTAAAGCCACGATCTTTAGGTTCAAATCCCTAGGTTTGCCAGCTTCTGTCTAACTTAGTCATACTTTCTGTGCTTAGATTCCTCATTTATAAAATCGAGATAGTGGTGAAGTGAAAGTTGCTCAGTCGTGTCTGACTCTTTGCAACCCCTTGGACTATACAATCCATGGAATTCTCCAGGCCAGAATACTGGAGCGGGTAGCCTTTCCCTTCTCCAGGGGATCTTGCCAACCCAGGGATTGAACCCAGGTATCCTACATTGGGGGCAGATTCTTTACCAGCTGAGCCACAAGGGAAGCCCAAGAATACTGAAGTGGGTAGCCCATCCCTTCTCCAGTGGATCTTCCCAACTCAGGAATCGAATTGGGGTCTCTTGCAAGCAGGCAGAGTCTTTACCAAATGAGTTATCAGGGAAGCCCAGAGATAGTGGTACCTACTGCAAAACTGTGTGTGAGGGATGGCGCTGGGAACTTATTAAGCACTCCAAAGGCTTTAAATGTTATTAAAGAAAGGGTACAGGGTTCCATAAGCAGAAAGGGCAAAATGATATTGATTAATTCTGCCTTAAACCACAGGAGAAAAAATTGATTCTCTCTCCCTAGAGGTTGACAGTATTTTCCTCAGGATTTAGCAGTTCTGAATCTTGCAGTTTCAGTTTTTCCCTGCAGGTGGCAGCCTTCATCACCAAAACTTTGTTCCTCACATAGAGCTGACCCTGAGGGAAAACAAACCCTCTACCTTTAGTGGTTCATTGGATCTATCATTCAATCAACAAATATTTTATTGAGCACCTACCATGTGCCAGGAACCAGGGGAAAAGCAGTGATCAGGTACACACTATTGTTGCCTTTTCAAAACTTGCTGTTTGCAACAGCTGTAGAACTTAATTTCAAAGAAGCTGAGTGGACATCCCATGAAAACTTTCCATATAAATGTACTACTACTATGGGTACAACCTTAACTCTGAGACAGAGTGCTCTGTTGAACAAAATGACTCTGTAAAGGAGGTTTTCATAAACTCCACTATCAAAGAAATGGGTTGGGAGGCTAAAGGGCATTGAGATCAGTCATCAGTGCACAAAGAGGGTATTGGGGTGTTCAAGTGGGTGGATGGAAGAACTTAGGAATTACAGGCCAGAGATGACAACTCTCCTAATGTCCCCAATTTTTAAGCCAAACATCTTTTTTTAAAGAAAAATTAGCCACAATTTGCAAATAAGACCAAGGTAGGGCAGTGTAGTTCTTGCCATGTCATGGAGGACATTGTTTAACAAGCTCACCCCAGGATTAATTCTCTAGCAGGAGCTGGCAAACTTTTTCTGTAAAGGTCTAAGTTAGTAAATATTTTAGGCTTTGGGCTATATACTCTCTATCAACGACTCAGCTCTGTCATCATAGTACTGCAAAAGCAGCCTTACACAGTCATTTTGGTTCAGTCACTCAGTCGTGTCCGACTCTTTGTGACCCCATGGACTGCAGCACGCCAGGCTTCCCTGTCCCTCATCTACTCCCAGAGCTTACTCAAACTCATGTCCATTGAGTTGGTGATGCCATCCAACCATCTCATCCTCTGTCGTCCCCTTCTTGTCCTGCCTTCAATCTTTCCCAGCATCAGGGTCTTTTCAAATGAGTCAGTTCTTCTCATCAGGTGGCCAAAATATTGGAGTTTCAGCTTCAGCATCAGTCCTTCCAATGAATACTCAGGACTGATTTCCTTTAGGATGGACTGTTTGGATCTCCTTGCAGTACAAGGGACCTTCAAGAGTCTTCTCCAACATCATAGTTCAAAAGCATCAGTTTTTCAGTGCTCAATTTT
The DNA here is from genome assembly GCF_032452875.1 of Bos javanicus. Classification (NCBI taxonomy): domain Eukaryota; kingdom Metazoa; phylum Chordata; class Mammalia; order Artiodactyla; family Bovidae; genus Bos; species Bos javanicus. The sequence continues at coordinate 55,044,162 of NC_083884.1, read as the reverse complement.
CTTTATGGTCCAACTCTTACATCCATCAGATCAGATCAGATCAGTCGCTCAGTCATGTCCGACTCCTTGCGACCCCATGAATCGCAGCACGCCAGGCCTCCCTGTCCATCACCAACTCCCGGAGTTCACCCAAACTCACGTCCATCGAGTCAGTGATGCCATCCAGCCATCTCATCCTCTGTCGTCCCCTTCTCCTCCTGCCCCCAATCCCTCCCAGCATCAGAGTCTTTTCCAATGAGTCAACTCTTCGCATGAGGTGGCCAAAGTACTGGAGTTTCAGCTTCAGCATCATTCTTTCTAAAGAAATCCCAGGGCTGATCTCCTTCAGAATGGACTGGTTGGATCTCCTTGCAGTCCAAGGGACTCTCAAGAGTCTTCTCCAACTCCAACACCACAGTTCAAAAGCATCAATTCTTCGGCGCTCAGCCTTCTTCACGGTCCAACTCTCACATCCATACATGACCACAGGAAAAACCATAGCCTTGACTAGATGGACCTTTGTTGGCAAAGTAATGTCTCTGCTTTTGAATATGCTTTCTAGGTTGGTTATAGCTTTTCTTCCAAGGAGCAAGCCTTACACAATAGGTAAGCAAATGAACGTGGTTGTGGTCCAACAAAACTTACGATAAATGCAAGCAACAGAGTCAGATTTGGCCCACTGGCCATATATGCAAACCAAGGAACGTAGCTTTGTTTTCTTAGCTATTTCCTTTTTATTAAAGGCTCAGATTTGTGTCTGTTTTAAATTCCAAAGTATTTCTTTCCAGTATGAAAAAGGACCAAATGTTACCCTGCAGAGATTAATCAGTTTATATTTAAGACTCCTCCTTCCTCAAATATCTACTTCCTCAAAATGCTCTCTGAACCAGCTTTACCATCTTCCTGTTTCCTCTTTAACAAGTTGAATAAATTTTTGACATGTGATTGCCCTCTATTTGAATGAGTCATGTTTCAACGCTGTTTGTTGTACTTTTGTTGTTCCCTAGTAATTAGCAATAAAACCTATTACCTAAGAGCGCTGTGTTACCATGGAGAGTAGCAAAGAAAGAAAGAATTTAGGAACTGCATCTCATCTTGTTGCCAAACTCAGAAGACAGAGGAGGGAAACCCCCTACAAATGGGAACAGAGTTTTTGAGCCTTTAGTGCTTGTGTGCTCAGTCGCTTAGCCAGGTCCGACTCTTTGCGACCTTATGGACTGTAACCCGCCAGGCTCCTCTGTCCATGGGATTATTTCAGGCAAGAACACTGGAGTGGGTTGCCATTTTCCTCCTCTGGGGAAATCTTCCCAACCCAGGGATGGAACCCGTGCCTCCTAGGAGTTTCTTGCATTGCAGGCGAATTCTTTACCTGAGGGTCTACCAGGGAAGCCCTTTTGAGCCTCTGGCAAAGAATAAAGAGCCAAGATAACTTCCTCCCAAATTCCTCTCCCCTCAGCCCAAATAAGGCTTAATTCCTCATACTTCCAAAAATGGACTATGGGAGGAATCCTTCTATCTTATCCAGTCTCAGAGTTGATCTCTGGGATTTCACTTCCACATATCAGTACTGAAGTTCTGGCCTCCTCAAATCGACATTTTTATTTTCTGTTTTTGTCCCTGAACCTTGAGGGAATCTTAATTCCCTGACCAGTGATCAGTCCTATGTCCCCCAAAAAAGAAGCACACAGTCCTGCCTGTTGGACTGCCAGGGAGTTCCCTCAAATTGACTTTCTAAAACAGCCCCACACTGAGGTGTTACGGACTGAATGCTGCTGTCCCTCCAAATTTGTATGTTGCAGATGAACCTACTTGCAAAGCAGAAACAGACACACAGATATAGAGGACAAATGTATGGACACCAAGGTGGGAAAAGAGGGATAGGATGAATTGTGAGCTTGGGATTGCTGTCGAGATTGGGATTGATTGTTGTTTTAGTCACTAAATCGTGTCTGACTCTGCAATACCATGGACTGTAGCCTGCCGGGCTCCTCTGTCTATGGGATTTCCCAGGCAAGAGTACTGGAGTGAGTCGCCGTTTCCTTCTCCAGGGGATCTTCCCGACTCGGCAATCAAACCCACATCTCCTTCATTTGCAGGCAGATTTTATAAAATAGATAACTAATGAGAACCTACCATATAGCACAGGGAACTCTACTAAATGCTCTGTGGTGACAAAGAGGGGATATATGTATACATATAGCTGATTCACTTTGCTGTACAGCAGATCCTAACACAACATTGTAAAGCAACTAAACACCAATAAAATAAAAGAAATTCATATATTTAAGCCCTCACCCCCAGTGTGATTGTAATCAGTGGTAAGGCTTTGGGAATGTCATTGAAATTAAATGAGGTCATAATGATGAGCTCTAATCTGATAGGGCTGTGTTCCTTATAAGAAGAGTGTTGTGTGCCAGGTGAAGACACAGCGAGTGAGAAGGTAGCCAGCTGTCTGCAAGCCAGTAAGAGAGCTCTCATCAGAACCCAAGCATACTGGCACCCCGTTCTCAGGCATTTTTCTTCCAGAACTGAGAAAATAATTTGTTGTTTAAGCCACCCAGTCTATGGTATTTTGTTAATGGCAGCCTGGGCTAAGACATCTCCAAACTTATTCCAGACCAGGACGTTTGCATTTGCTTTGCCCTCTGCCTGGAATGGGCTTCCCTGGTGGCTCAGGTGGTAAAAAATCTGCCTGCCATACAGGAGACCCAGGTTCGATCCCTGGGTCGGGAAGATCCCCTGGAGAAGGCAACAGCAACCTGCTCCAGTATTCTTGCCTGGAGAATCCCGTGGACAGAGGAGCCCAGCTGGCTACAGTCCATGGGGTCACAAAGAGTCGGACACGACTGAGCGACTAACACACACACCTGCCTGAATGCCCTTCCTCCAGAACTTTACATGGCTGGCTGTTCTTCTCCAATTTTCACTTAGGTCTCTTTCCTGCACTGGAAAGCAAAGTCTTAACCACTGGATCACTAGCGAAGTCTCTTTAAGTATTTTTTTTTAATAGTGTCTTTTACTGTGCAGAAGCTCTAATCATTGCTGTAAAATGTTAATTGTGGTAAAATATGCATGACATAAAATTTAAGACAGCATTTTAAAAAGTGTACGGTTCAGTGCCATTAAGTATATTCACACTGTTGTGCAACCATTACAATCATCCATCACCAGAACTGTTTTCATCTTGCAAAACTGAAACTCTGTCCACATTAAACAAGAACTTTCTATTCCCTCTGCCCTCCAGCTCCAGGAAATCACCATTCTACTTTCTGTCTCTATAAATCTGACTCCTCTAGGTAGCTGCCTCATAAAAGCACAATCATATAGCATTTGTCTTTTTTTGGTTCTGGCTTATTTCACTTACCATAATGCCCTCAAAATTCATCCATGTTATAACATGGGTCAGGATTTCCTTCCTTCTTAAAAAAGAATAATATTCCACCATATGTATTATCAAATTTTGTTTATCAGTTCACCCATCAGGGGAAGCTTGGGTTGCTTCCAGCTTTTGACTATTGTGAATTATGTTGTTATGAACATAGGTATATAAATATCTGCTTGAATCCCAGCTTTCAATTCTTTCAGGTATATATATATATATATATATATACACAAAAGTGGAGTTGCCATATCACATGGTAATTCTGCTTCAATTGAGGAACTAGCATACTGATTTCCACAGAGTGTGAACCATTTTACATTCCCACCAACAGTGCACAAGAGTTCCAGTTTTCCCACAGCCTTGATAACATTTGTTATTTTCTGGGGGTTTTTTGTTTGTTTATTTGTTTTTTAAAATAGTAACCATGATAATGGAGAAGACTCTTGAGAGTCCCTTGGACCACAAGGTTATCAAACCAGTCAATCCTATAGGAAATCAATCCTGAATATTCATTGGAAGGACTGATGCTGAAGCTGAAGCTCCAATACTTTGGCCACCTGATGAGAAGAGTTAACTCATTAGAAAAGACCCTGATCGGTGCCCAAGAAGGCATCAAGCATAATGTATCCTTACAGGAATATTTGCATATCAGAATTAAACTGCTCGCCATCAAAGGCTGCTATCAGACTTCAAGAACAAAGACTAGACAGAACAAGTTCTATCAAATAAGCCAAAAAAAATCAACTCAGGACAAAAATCAAAGAGTGTTTCTGGGAATAAAAATAGATGACTTTTCAGAGTTAATGTCATAAACAGCGTCCTTAGCTCTGTATTGCCGTGTGTTTCTATACTTCTAACTTCAGTGCTGAGATGTCTTCAGCCATTTTGTTTTGTCAAGGGTTTTTTCTAGTTTGGTTTGGTTTGAGTTGGGGGGTGATTTTTTGCTTGTTTTCTAAACACAGCCCGTTCAATCACAGTTTTGCCTCTTACTAGTTTTGTGATCTTGAGCAAAAGCCTTGACTTTGAACTTTAACTTTCCTCTGACTCTACAAAAAAAAAAAAGAAAAGACCCTGATGTTGGGAAAGATTGAGGGCAGGAGGAGAAGAGGACAACAGAGGGTGAGACGGTTGGATGGCATCACCGACTCGATGGACATGAAGGGAGACGGTGAAGGACAGGGAAGCCTGGTGTGCTGCAGTCCATGGGGTTGAAAGGAATCGGACACCACTGAGCAACTGAACAACAATCCATCTTAATGGTGAGAGGTGATATCTCTTTGTGGTTTTGATTTGCATTTCCCTGACAATTAGTGATGCCAAGCATCTTTTTCCTATGTTTGTTGGCCATTTGTATATATTCTTTGGAGAAATGTCTATTCAAGTCCTTTCTCTGTTTTTAAATCTTTTCTATTGTTCTTGAGTTATCCAAAAAGCAAGGGAGTTCCAGAAAAACATCTACTTCTGCTTTATTGACTATACCAAAGCTTTTGACTGTGTGGACCACAACAAACTCTGGAAAATTCTTAAAGAGATGGGAATACCAGACCACCTGACTTGCCTCCTGAGAAATCTGTATGCAGGTCAGGAAGCAACAGTTAGAACTGGACATGGAACAACAGACTGGTTCCAAATAGGAAAAGGAGTATGTCAAGGCTGTATATTGTCACTCTGCTTATTTAACTTATATGCAGAGAACATCATGAGAAACGCTGGGCTGGATGAAGCACAAGCTGGAATCAAGATTGCTGGGAGAAATATCAATAACCTCAGATATGCAGATGACACCACCCTTATGGCAGAAAGCAAAGAAGAACTAAAGAGCCTCTAGATGAAAGTGAAAGAGGAAAGTGAAAAAGTTGGCTTAAAACTCAACATTCAGAAAACTAAGAATCATGGCATGTGGCCCCAACACTTCATGGCAAATAGATGGGGAAACAGTGGAAACAGTGAGAGATTTTATTTTGGGGGGCTCCAAAATCACTGCAGATGGTGACTGCGGCCATGAAATTAAAAGACGCTCACTCCTTGGAAGAAAAGTTACGACCAACCTAGACAGCATATTCAAAAGCAGAGACATTACTTTGCCAACAAAGGTCCATCTAGTCAAAGCTATGGTTTTTCCAGTAGTCATGTATGGATGAGAGAGTTGGACTATAAAGAAAGTTGACACTGAAGAATTGATGCTTTTGAACTGTGGTGTTGGAGAAGACTCTTGAGAGTCCCTTGGACTGCAAGGAGATCCAACCAGTCCATCCTAAAGGAAATCACTTCTGAGTATTCATTGGAAGGACTGATGCTGAAGCTGAAACTCCAATATTTTGGCCACCTGATTCAGAGAGCTGACTCTTTTGAAAAGACCCTGATGCTGGGAAAGATTGAAGGTGGGAGGAGAAGGGGATGACAGATGAGACGGTTGGATGGCATCACTGGCTCAATGGACATGAGTTTGAGTAAACTCTGGGAGTTGGTGATGGACAGGGAGGCCTGGCGTGCTGCAGTCCATGGGGTCTCAAACAGTCAGACAACACTGAGCAACTGAATTGAGCTGAACTGAGTTATAGGAATTCTTTATATATTCTGGATGCATGTGTGCTGAGTCATAGCCAACTATTTGTGACCCCATAGAATTTACCAGTCAAGAATATTGGAGCAGGTTGCCATTTCCTCCTTCAGGGGATCTTCCTGACCCAGGGATCAAACTCTTGTCTCCTGCCTCTCTTGCATTGGCAGGCAGATTCTTTTACCACTAGCGCCAACAGGAAAGCCTATATATTCTGGATGTATGCCCCTTATCAGATACATCATTTGTGTATATTTCCTCCCATTCCATGGGCTGCCTTTTCAGCCTGTTGTTGATATTCTTTGATGAACAGAAGTTTTAAATGTTGATGTAGTCTAGTATATCTATGTTTTTCTTTTGTTGCCTGTCCTTTTAGAAGTCTATATAGGAAGTCAAATCCAATAAAATGAAGCTTTCACCTATGTTTTCTTCTAGGAGTCTTAAAGTTCTAACTCTCATGTTTAGGTCTTTGATCCATTGTGAGAGAGTTTCAACTTTTAATGTAGTCAAATCCTTTAAAATTTTCCCTAATAGCTTGTGCCATCATTTCTTATCAAAATATTCTATATTTTCTTCTAAAAGTTTTAAATACGTGCCCTTGCTTTTGGCTTCTAGAATTTACTCTTGTATACGGTGTGAGAGGGATCCAATTTAATTTTTTTTCCCAGAGGGATTATCAATGTCCTTCCACCATTTAAAAATAATTTCTTCCCACAAATCTGTAATATTACCTCCATTCCCTCTCAAGATGGCACATAGGCATGAGTCTATTCACCCTCTCAATTTCTAAATAGATGAGCCTTCAAAATATCATTTCCTATGAATACTCTGGTGATCCAATGGTTAGGACTCCACGGTTCCACTACTGGGGACCCAAGTTCAGTCCCTGGTCAGGGAGTTGGGGAAATAAGATCCTGAAAGCCACAAGGCACAGCCAAAGTAGAGGCGGGAGAGTTAACATTCTTTTAAAACTCATTTCCCTTTCATATCTGTCTGGTCTGTCTACTAAAATCATACTGTTAGCTTTTATAAATCTCTGCTCTTTGGGGAGAGTAATCAGGGTGAGAGGGGAGCAAGGTAGAAGAGAAGACAGCTGAGCCCACAGAGAAAAGATCTCACGGGGCACAGGAAACCTGGGTGAAGTCAATTATACCAGCATTGAAAGAAAATTCCCAACAAAAACAAGCAGTTTAACGAGTGCAAACATCCCCCCCACTCCTGCCAATTCTTCTTCTGGGACCAAGGATTTCATGGCCCAGAGTGGGCAACAGATGGGAGAAGACAGAAATCTGCCGTTACTTCTGCCTGTCTCACTTCCACATCTATGAGTCTGTTTCTCTTTAGTGTGATTAAAAATCCTGTTTTTTTTTTTTTTAAATCCCCGCCTTCCTCAATTTAGTCAGCCAGTCTTCCTTTACTTGTCTTCTACTCTTCTACTAGTTCTGTTCTGGTAGCACGACAGAAGCTTTTTTTTTTTAAAGTGATATATTGGGGACTTCCCTGGTGGTCCGGTGGCTAGGACTCCATGCTCCCAAAGCAAGGAGCCTGGGTTCACACCCTGGTCAGGGAACTGGATCCTGAGTATTGCAGCTAAGACCTGGTGCAGCCAAATAAATAAATAAATTTTTTAAAATTGGTATATTGGAGGTATATTTCACATATTAATTTCAAAATAACTTGCTATTTGTATATATTGCAAAATGATCACTACAGTAAGTCTAGTTAACACCCAGCATCACACACGCTTACCAAAAAAAAGTTTCTTGTGATGAGGGGTTTTAAGGTCCACTCTCAGCAACTGTCAAATATGTATGATGGAATCATATTTTTGAAAACAACCTCATTCTTCCTTGATTCCCTGAGCAAACCTGTTTCCCAGAGACAAAGTCTCTGGGCATAAGCTTCTTGAGCTGCCTTCTTAGCTTTTGGATTTTCATTAGTTTTCTCTACCTCAACCCACAAAGAAGCATATCTCCTGTATAAGGGTGCTGTTCTATTCATTTGTTTTCTCTAATAAAGTGCACCCCCATTCTGCAGGGCAACTCAGCCTGGGCTCTCCAATCCAAAGCCATGATCAAGACTTATGCAGTAGACAAATCAGAACAAACGTGGGCTCCCAGGAGTGGGGTGAACCTTACCAGCATGTACCAAATGGAGTCAAGAGATGAGTCCCTTCACTCCTTCACAGGTTCTGCTCATGACCCTGAATGAAGTTCAAAGTGACCTACAGAAGAACAGCTTCGCAGATTCCACCTACTCCCTGGGTTCATGCTGTAAAAAGGCTACAATCCCACCAACAAGAGCTCCCTTGACTCTGTAGAATTTCATAGCCTTTGCTATTTAAAATCCAGCCCGAAGTTTTGCCGAAAGACATAATACAAGAAGCAAAAATCGTCTACCCAACAGAGCAAAGCTAAAGCTCTGCCCTCTTTAAAGTAAGCCTTCCCTGGAACAGACAGGGTTTTTTCCCAGTAACGTAATCCCTGTCCCAGCCACCCACTGAGGTCAAAGCTATACTCACAGGGGTTAGGTCAAGGCCTGCCTGTCCCAGAGGCTCTCGTACTCAGGTCCCCACTACAACCCTAACTGCCCAGGTCAAGAATCCACTTGACCTACAATTACCTTTCAGCCTAAAGTCCTGACTACACCAGAAACCTGATCTCCATGTGTTATTTTAGCCCCCACATGTCAGCTTTCCTGCCCGCCTCTGAAGTTTTCTGATGAGAAAATAACATGTTGGGAGTTTATGGGGTGATAATTAATTGCCCCCTTCTTGGCCCTTCCAAATTCTAAACCCACTGAGACGTCAATGCATGAATCAGGCAGCCAGAGGAACAAGGTATCAGCTTTATTGAGGAGGCTGATTGGAGTACACCGTTTCATTATGCCCACAATTCCCATCTAAATTACACTGATTTACTTGGTCACAGACTGCAGGCCTCCTTCAGAAGAACAGGCTCCCCATGGCAGAGGAGGAAACACGAGTATCTGAAGGACAGACCACAGCAAAAAAGAAAAAAGAGAAAGGACTGGAGACATGCTCATTGAGACCAAGTTACCCTCAAACAGTGGTCCCTGCCTCTTTTATAATTAACCTCTCTATCCAAAACTTTATTCCTTTCTTGTCCCACTCCTGTTCCCCTCAGGACTGAGGAACACCAAAGAAAAAGCGGAATGAAACTGAGCAGGACCCTGGGGGGCCTTTCTGGGTACAAGCCCCTCAGTGTTCCCCACTTCCTGTTTGATCTTTCCCAAGTTCCAAAGAGCAGACTCTGGCAGTTAATGATTATAACAGTAGGGTCTCAGGATTCTGAGTTCTTCCTGAAGGGATATAGACAATAATCTGACATATATCTGAGTGTTCTGCAGAAATTAAGACTCCCCACTGCCCCACCACCACCCACCACCCTGCCTTGCACCCAGGTGGAGAACGGTGACAACATTCTGACCACAAACACATAGACCCCAGACTGGCTGGAACCAGAAGGCTAATGAAGATTTACGAAACATCACCCTGTTACCTCACCCCTAACCAATCAGAAAAATGTTCACGACCTGATCATGCACCCTGCAACTCTCACTCTCAATGTCGCCTTTAAAAACCCTGGCCTGAAAGCCATCAGGAAATTTTTTTATTCTTTTGAGTACTAGCTGTCTGTTCTCCTTGCTTGGTGCCCTGTACTTTTCTTTACCACAACCTGGTTTCAGTAGACTGACTTTACTGAGCATCAGGCAATGAGTTGAGTTCAGTGACATCAGCATCTTTTTCTGAACCCACTAGTCAGGGCCAATTCTCCTCTCATGGAAGTAGTAAAGAAAGAAATCAGATGTTTTATTTCAGTAATTTTTCTACTGAGGCGTAGCAGTTCCCTCTCCTCTATGTAAACTGACAGAGAAGTTCCCTTCTAAAAACTGCCTTTGGTTTGGTAACTTATTCCTGATTCAATAATTGTAGTCATGGTATCAGGATCTGTCAGGATTCACTTCATTGCAAGTCAAATTCAAAGTTGCTTGAGGGAATTAATATGACTTCAGGGACTGATGACTGATGACTTCAGGCAAAGCTGGATTCAGGGGTTTAATCGATATCACAAATTCTCTTGTTGTTCACCATCTCTAGGCTCTGCTTCTCTCTAAATTCCCTTCATTCTTCGGCTGGCTTTTCCCAAGCAGTGGCCAAAATGGCCATCAGCAGTTCTAAGTTTGCATCTGATGGGTTTAGAAAACGCTAGTGAGAATTTCTCCTTAATGCTTTCAGCAAAATCCCATAGTGGAGTTTCATTGGTCTAGCTTGGGTCATGTGCCTTCCTATTGGACCAATCACTGTGGCCAAGAGAATGCAATGCACTGATTGGTCAGACCTGGATCATGTGCCCTCCTGAAATCTAGTTCCTTCCAAACCACATAAACCGACAGATTATTTCCCGAGGAGTCAAAATACTGTTATCAGAGACTGGAAGGCAATGGATTCTAGATGAGAGAAAACATGACCATCACACACAATGCAAAGCTCAGTGGAAAGAGTAGCTTGTGGCTAGAACCTTCAAAAAGGCTTTGCAGGGCAGGGACCAAGACTTTCCCGGAGGGCTCTCCAGTTAACCTAGCTCCACCGATAAAATTCCTATGGGAGTAACCTGTTACTTACCCTTCTCCTTTCTCAGTTGTGAAACGAGTTGCTTGCTCTATATGACCTCTACTGCTACTGCTGCTAAGTCACTTCAGTCCTGTCCGACTCTGCGTATGACCTCTAAGATTCTCTTAATCAACAGCATTCACTTCTTAGGTGTTTATTTATTACCTATTATATGCTAGGCAGTGTTCCAGACACTTGAGATCAAGGATAAAATACACAAAAATCCCCTACTCTTATGGAACTTACATTTTAGTCAGGGAGGAGACAGACAATAAACAATAAATGAGTCCCACGTGAAACAGACAGGACTGTTGGGTGTTTTCATGCTTAAATAGGTCGTCAGTGCAGGTCATGCAGGTAATGCACATGGGAAGTTCTTAATCCATGTTATCTATTGCTCTCATTCTCATCACTATTCTTGCTTCATTATCTTATTATTTATTGTTATTTTATTATTATTGGCATATTTAGAGCATTTAGTGACCCCCCCTTGTTGTCGCCAGCATTAAGCACCCTCAGCTTAGCATACAAGACCCTCTGCTGTAAGTCCTAAACTACATTTTTTTTTTAGTAGAGATACTCACATACCATAACATTCACTCTTTTAAAGTGTCCAGTTCATTGTTTTTTAGTACCTATAAAAGGTTACGCAACCATTACTAGTAATTCCAGAACATTTTCATTACCCCCAAAAAGGAACCCCAAACCCATTAGCAATCATTTCCCTTTCCCCTTCCTCCCAGTCTCTGGCAACTACTAATCTGGGTTCTGTCTCTGTGGGTTTTTCTGTTCTGGACATTTCATATAAATAGAATCATACAATGTGTGGTCTTTGGGGACTGGTTTCTTTAACTTAGTATAATGTTTTCAAGGTTCCTCTATGTTGAAGCATGTATCAGTACTTCATTCCTTTTTATGCAAAGTAGTTTCTAAACTATTTTCCTAGTTCCATTTCTCATTATTCCTCATGCAAACCCTAAGGTTGAGCTGCACTGGACTACTTGCTCTTCTTCAATCACACTCTGCGTTTGCTGATTTCCCATTTCTTTTTCTTGGAATGATTATATCTCCTCAGACCTCTGTCCATGCTCTTGCTCTGGCTTGTGCTCAGTTGCTAAGTCGTGTCTGACTCTTTGCACCCCATGGACTGTAACCCACCAGGCTCCTCTGTCTATGGGATTTTCCAAGCAAGAATACTGGAGTGGATTGCTATTTCCTCCTCCAGGGGATCTTCCGAACCTGTGTCTCCTGTGTCTCCTGCATTGCAGGCAGATTCTTTACCACTGAGCCACCTGGGAAGTCCCTGTCCATGCTGGCCTCTCACGTGCCCTGACTATTCTTCCATTCCAGTGGGTCCTCTTTCTCCTCCTTACATGCCTTTATTTCAACTGATGGTGCTTATTTTCTCTATACATTTACTTAATTTTAACCCTCTTTGTCAATACTATAACTGCTATGAAGGCATCAGTGTTTTTTAATCCTTAACACAGAGCCTCAGACTTAACAAGTGCTTCCCAAATATTTGTTCACTTGCAAGGCATTGATATAACTCAGTGGTTCTGAACTAAAGGCAATTTTGCCCCCTAGGGGCATTTGCCAACGTCTGGAGACATTTTGGTTGCCCCAACTAGGGGGTGAGTGTGCTATTAGCATCTAGTAGGTTCAGATCAGGGATGCTGCTAAACACCCTTCAATGTGTAGGACCACCCCCTCCCACAAAGAATTATGTGGTTCCCAAATGTCAATAGTACCAAGGCTGAGAAATCTTGCCATAAACTAATTAATTCTCTTTTTGAACAGGTTAGTAAAAAGAAATCAGAGATCAGTGTACCAGTCTGGCAGAAAATCTCATTAGGGAATTCATGTCTTTTTTTTCTTTCTTTCTTTTTTTAGGAGCTGGGGGTGACTCCAGTGCAAAGCTCTTTCCTAATGCCATAGAGGTGCCCTGGGAACACAGATGGTATTTTCACCACTTGCTCGCTTCTGAGAGTGACAACTGACCTCCCAGGAATCCTTGAAGTGCTAGGAATGTAACTCTGTTAAGGAAGAAAACTCTTAGGGCTTTTAAAGTCTAGCAAAATGTCACAAGTGAACTGTGCTCCGGGGGAGGGCAGGGGAAGGTGTATTTTTTTTTCCAAGTACCCTCTCCTGGCTTCCCCACTATAGTGAGACTTTTCAGAACTGGCTCTGGAATAAATGATTCAAGGAAACCTGAGGCCTTGTCTCTTCTTTCCAAAAAGAGCAAAGGAGCTTTGAGAAAGGATTCTGTTCACATTGTGCTCCAAAAAGCAACTCATTTGCAGAAAACTCATTTGCAGGAAACTCAAGGCACTGGTGTCATTTAACTGTGAAAACAGTAGCCCCAACAGAGCAGAGGTTACCCAGCATCAGAGTCACATCTTATGTTCCTGCTTATCTCATCCAACTGGTTCCTGTGACATGGAAATGAGGAAATATATGTCCTGAAAATGAAAAGGTAGTAGCAGTCTGTGGGAGTCTGACGAGGCAAGGAATAAGGGTTGACATGCTATTTTAAAAAGTTTGTCCTTGGGGTAGAATTACCTGACATCCTGGCTGGGATTTGGTAGTGGTATGTGCTTAAAAGAACAACCTTTAGCACGGCTGGCACAGACATAAATGCCAAGCTGAGGATCCACAAGGTTCCACCCCCTTCTTCTGGGCACTCTCTAATTCTTGTGGGCCATAAAAAAATAGCAAGGTGTGACTGCATGCCTAGAATCCCTCTATCTTTTATTCGGTAAATGAATCTTTTTTTGTCTACACATTTGACAAAAGACCACTCATTGTGTGAAGTGGTTTGTTCAGTCCAATTTTGATGAAAACCCTTAAGGACAGAAACATATAGAGTACTTAGAACACCATGAACCACAAAAGTATTTAATGATGACAGTAATTGGGATAATGGAATGTGCTTTGAGTGGATGGTTGGCAGTCTTTAGATATACTTAAAAAGGTGTAAAAGAGATTTATTTGTAGATTGACACAGGAATCTCCAGAGGAACTATAATTCTGTCAAAAAGCTGGAAAACCCCAATGCTTCTGAGTGATAGCAAAAACTATTTCAGATTAGATCATTTGCCTCAAAACTGTTTTCATTTCTGAATCCATTCATTTAATCATTCCTTTATTTGACAAATGCTATATTTTATTATTAATATTTATGGTTCCTATTCAGTTATCCCTTCTTTTGTTCAATACTTATAGAAATTGTATCAGTTGTAATAATATAGTGGCAAATGATCCTTGCCTTTAGGGTGCTTAGGATCTAGTGAAATAGGCATTCATTCATTTATTAAAGTGTTTATCATGTGCCCATATGTTCTGGGGATACACTTAAGAAAGAGCACAGGTCACTCAAGAAATGGAATTAGATTCAAGTGGATGGAAGGGGACTTCCCATGGTGGTCCAGTGGTTAGGACTCCATGCTTCCACTGCAGGGGGTGTGGGTTCAATCCCTGGTGGAGGAGCTAAGGTCCTATTCACTGTTTAGTGCAGCCCCCCCCCCCAAAAAAATATATATAATAAAAATATAGTGGGTGGAAGGCAGAGCAAAAGCAAAGGCCTTGAGGCACCTGTGAACATGGCTACAGTCCAGTTAGTGGACTAAACCCGTCCCTAAACCCTTCCAATATACAAATGCTAGAGGTGTCACTAGATTTGTGTACTTCAGTTTAATATATGTGTTACAGAAAAATCATACGTGACCCGATTAATTTTTTCCAGGTTTTTTTTTTAAAGGAATAGTGGCGTTTTCTCTTCAATGAAAGCAGGGGAGAAAACTTTCAAACAACCCACTTGTAATTCTCCGCTTTTTAACTTCTGCCTCGCGTCTGGGAACTCCTCCTAGGTCCTTGAAGCTAGGCAGTGAAGTAAAAGAAGCGGCTACAGCCTCCGGACTACAACTCCCAGGAGATATTGTGACCACATCCTCTGCGCAAGCTCGACCTCTGTGACTGCATAGGGCACCGAGCCGAGGAGGAGGAGGCTTGGTCCTAAGCCGTGGGCCGTGGGCGGGGCTATAGGCGTGGTCATAAGGGGGGCGGTGCTGCCGGCGCGGCCCGGAACACGCTAGTGGAGCGGAAGATGGCGGCGGCAGCGGTGGCTGCAGCCGGGACCCTAGTCGGGCTGAGGCGGAGGAGCCGCCGGTTCTGACCTCGCTCTGGCTCCAGTGCGCGCGGCGGAGCGTGTGCAAGGCCCCGCGCGTCGGGCAAGGGCGGCGGCGGTAACTGCGCGCCGCCTTGAGGAGCGTCCCGGCGGCGGCTCGGCTGCGGCTGAGGAGAGAGCCGGCTCCGGGCCTCCGCGTCCTCCTATTCCCCGGGCCCCCCGCCTCCTCGGGGGGGCGGCGGCGGCGATGTTCTCGGTCCTCTCGTACGGGCGACTGGTGGCCCGCGCCGTGCTCGGCGGCCTCTCGCAGACTGACCCCAGGGCCGGAGGCGGTGGCGGCGGCGGTGGCGGTGACTACGGGCTAGTGACGGCCGGCTGCGGCTTCGGCAAGGACTTCCGTAAGGGCCTCCTCAAGAAGGGCGCTTGCTATGGGGACGACGCGTGCTTCGTAGCCCGGCACCGCTCAGCAGACGTGCTCGGTGAGTGCTCGGCCGGGTCCCCTCTCCCCAGCCCCGGATCCGCCTCCTGGGGACTCCCCTGCTCGGGGCTTTTCTAGCTCCTCCAGGCGGTAAGAGGAGCCAGTGAGCCAGTAGTAGTTCATTTGTACGGAGCGCTTACTAGGTGCCAGGCGCCGTGCCAAGCGCTTGAAGGTGCGTTTTCCACTTGATCAACCCCATTTTAGAGATGAGGAAACTGAGGTGCTGAGCGGTGGAGCCACATGCTCAAGGTCACACACCCTGAGAATGTGACCAGTTTGTCCGAGTCCGGAACCGCACTGTTAGTCACTTGTCAGTGCCAGCCCCAGACGACCTCGTCCCCTTCCCCGGCGACACCTGCAGGCTCCGAACCTCGCTCATTCCCTCGCTCCCTTCCTCCTCCCTCTGCGTCCCCTGGGGATCCCTGCTTCTTCGAGCTCCTGACGCCTCGGCCCGGCTATGGGTTGCGGGCTCCCGAGCAGACTGGCTGTCGTAAGCCCCACACAGCTCAGCCGCATTCTTTCGTCGCCTCGATCCAAGACCAGATCTCTATCCTTGTCGGAGTCTCGCAATAGAGGCCGCTGGCCTGGTAAAAAATCACTCGCAGTGCATTCTTCCAACTGATCTTGGCCACTTGAGGTCACTTAGGGTGGAAGAGAGTCTCCTTGACCCAAAATAGAATGGTCAAACCCTCTTCTCCACTGCGGCCAAGAAAGCCTTGAGAATTGGTTAAAGCCATTTCAGGCCACAGGTGCTTCGGAGGGCCTAGTCCAGTTATATCTTAGGGTTTGGGAGTCTAGAGTTAGAACTTGCAGAAATGGCTAAATAGAATTCAGAAGCGATCAGAAACTTTATCATCATGCATGTCTTTGGAGGCAGTGTGTATGCCATAGACTCCTATGCCATTTAGATCTCTCTTAATAAATAGAGCACTTCCTGTGAAATTGAAGGACACGTTGTCATTGAACTCAAGCTCAAATGTCGCTTTGTTTTCACTTCTCAGGTGAGATTGAGCATTTTGACTACTTTAAATTGCATATACTGAGCCAAAGCTTGACATTGGAACACAAGGTCCTGTAATTTTATGATGATAATTACTTTTTAACTTGGTCTCAGAATAAGTCTATTATCTTTGCTTTTACTCATGTACTGTGTATGAAGATAGCACTAGAAAAGTTGTTTTCAGTTTAATTTATGAAAGACTCCATTAGGTAGGTTGAAAAAATCATTTAGTGTTTAGGCAAAGACTCCTTAGAAGGGAACTTGCAAGTTTAAAAAAAATTATTATTAGATTATAGTCGATGTACAATGTTCTGTTAGTTTCTGCTGTACAAAAGTGAATCAGATACACATATACATATATCCACTGGTTTTTAGATTCTTTTCCCATATAGGTCATTACAGAGTACTGAGTAGAGTTCCCTGGGGGAACTTGAAAATTGAAGTCATACAAATCCACTCTAAAGTCACCCTGACTAAAGGTTTATTTCTTTATTTAATTTATTTTTGACTGTACTGGGTTTTCCTTGCTTCACGCAGGCTTTCTCTAGTTGCCGCAGGCAGGGGCTTCTCTTGTTGAGCATGTACTCTGGGCATACTGGCTTCAGTAGTTGAGGCACATGGGCTTGGTAGTTGTGATGCAGAGGCTTAGTTGCTCTGTGGCATGTGGGATCTTCCTGAACGAAGGACTGAGCCCATGTCTTCTGCATTGGCAGGCAGATTCTTAACCACTGGACCACCGTGTGTTTTCATTACAATCGAGGCACTTCACAGTTAAAAGCTTGTGACCTGTTCTGCTTTTTCAAGTTGCAGCTGCTGCTGCTAAGTCACTTCAGTCGTGTCCGACTCTGTGTGACCCCATAGACGGCAGCCCACCAGGCTCCCCCGTCCCTGGGATTCTCCAGGTAAAAACACTGGAGTGGGTTGCCATTTCCTTCCCCAATGCATGAAAGTGAAAAGTGAAAGGGAAGTCTCTCAGTAGTGTCTGACTCTTGGCGACCCCATGGACTGCAGCCTACCGGGCTCCTCCGCCCATGGGATTTTCCAGGCAAGAGTACTGGAGTGGGGTGTTCAAGTTGCTGGTGTAGTGCAATAGGATAGAGGATATTGAGCCACTAAGGTTCCCCCTTAAAAATCTGCATGTGCTGGCTTATGTGAAAGATCTGTGATTTGATTAATGATTCAGGGGATAGTTTAATGTGTCAGATGCCTATGCTGAAATTTGACTTGAAGTTTTTTGAAGGCTACCATCTTAATGGAGTGGGGTATTCATAAGGATATGTGAAACTTTGGTCAAACCCATTTTGAAAAATGTATAAACATACCATCCTGGCAGAAACCCAGCCTGGTTTGGTCCTCAGCTTTACCACTCTGTGATCTGTGGTTTTGGGCAAGAGCCACTCAGCTCATACCTGATCCTCAAAAACTTCTATCATATATTTTCTTTTTGTTTTGAAAAGATAGCACTCTTTGTTATTTTTCATCTCAAATAGTGGACATTACTTCCCATTCTATTCACATGGTCACCTTCAGTAGATACGTTGTTTTATATCTGGCGCTGAAACCAGTGGTTCTTAACTTTGCTTGGTTCACTGCAAAGGCTTTCTCCCTCCAGAAATGTGCATAGAGACAGAATTTTGCATAGGCCTTTGGGGACTTCAGAGACCCCATGAAGTACATAGAATCCACCTATGGGCCACCTAGAGGTCCATCTAGAGGTCCTTGGGTGGTGCCAGATTAAGAACTACAGCTCTGTAGCCCCTCTTGAAAGGAATGTTCCTAGACTTAACCAGACAAATGATGGCTTATGTGAACTAGGGATGGTCTTTGGCCGTATTTGACAAAGAGCTGTTTTGAGAGAGAATTGTATGCAAATCAGGGAATACAGGTTCTCTAGGACTGTCCTGTGTTGGACGAGTTCTTCCAGAAAGCCATCTTGAGAGCCACCTGATACAGCTTCTGAGTTGGCCTCATTTGATCTTTGGTTTCCACAAACCAATTCATATGATGGTGACTTCTCTATTTTAGTGACACCATCCCATTATAGGCAGATCTGGTTAGCTCTTGCTGTGGAAGACGTAATGAGTCTCAGTGAGTTTTTAATACTGCTTTTTACTCTGGAAGTTGGAGTTGTAAGCTGAATTGCATCAAAGACTATGTTGAGGGCGTTCCCTGGTGGCCTAGTGGTTAGGACTCAGTGCTTTCACTGCTGAGGCCCAGGTTTGATGGCGGCTGAGTCAGTAAAGAATCTGCCTGCAGTGTGGGAGACATGGGTTTGATCCCTGGGTTGGGAAGATCCCCTGGAGAAGAAAATGGCAACCCACTTCAGTATTCTTGCCTGGAGAATTCCATGGACAGAGGAGCCTGGAGGGCTACAGTCCATGGGGTCCCAAAGAGTCAGACATGACTGAGCGACTAACACACACACCACAAGGGAACTGAGATCCCACAAGCTACATGGAGCAGCCAAAAAAAAAGAGGCTGTGTTGAATAATGTTACGTTGAACCCCAGTGCTTTGAACCTTCTAGTTGTATAGATAATTAGTTTTCTTTGGGTTGACACTATTTATTGCTAAGTTATCTGTGCAACTCACTGTGGTCATCTAGGACTGTTTGGAATGAAAGCTGTTTATTTCTTTTTGTATTAGAAAGACAAAGCAGTTTTATTTCTGTAATTTAGAATTGATCTGTCCTGTTGGTCATGCAGTGACTAAAAGTACTTGCTGCTTTACAACATTTTTGTAGAGTCCCACTGGATTTCTTTTAGGAAAAACCAACTATGGTGGGTGTGGTGAGACATAGGAACCACTCCTATCCCCTGGAAAGTTGGCAGAGGTGCTTTCTCTTGACTAGGTCCAACAGGAGTAAACCAGTACCGGCAGGAGCTGTGTGCACTTTTCTTTTTCCTTCTTCCCTGTGACTAATAGTGGGTTCTCTTGTTACTCTATGCGGTGTGGTTGCCTAAGTACATAAAAATATGGGAGCTGCCTAGTGTGTAATTGCTGGGCCTCTCACAGCCCTAAGCTACTTAACAATAGAATCAAAGACTGTTGAGGGTTGTGAGATTTAGAAACCTTGGAATCCAATTCTTTCATTTTACTGAAGAGAAGACAGAAGTCTGCAGAGGGTCAAATGACTTTACCAAGGTTACTCCATTAGGAGTAACCCCACAAGGTTACTTTGCCAAGGTTAATGGCAGAATTAGGACTAGCACCAAGATTCCCTGTTCCAGTCCTCTTTCTGTTACACCACTGGTTAAGTGTTCTTGACAAGATAGGTGAGTTCAGAACTGGTCTGTCTTCTGGTACCGTTAAATCATTCTGGTAATGCTTTTCTCACTTAAGGGTGTGTATGTACTCCTTTATTCATTGTGTGACTCATAATTAAAATGTAGCAAAAACTCCTCTGTATACTAAACCACAGTTTATTGAAAAAAAGATAGCATGGTGTAGGCCATCTAAGTTCTGGCTTTGAGTTGTATTGAGTTGTAAAGTTCAGTTAAGTTCAGTTGCTCAGTTGTGTCTGACTCTTTGCGACCCCATGAATCGCAGCACACCAGGCCTCCCCGTCCATCACCAATTCCCGGAGTTCACTCAGACTCACGTCCATCGAGTCAGTGATGTCATCCAGCCATCTCATTCTCTGTCATCCCCTTCTCCTGCCCCCAATCCCTCCCAGTATCAGAGTCTTTTCCAATGAGTCAACTCTTCGCATGAGGTGGCCAAAGTACTGGAGTTTCAGCTTTAGCATCATTCCTTCCAAAGAAATCCCAGGGCTGATCTCCTTCAGAAAAGTAATTCTTGTAAAACTGGACGATGTTTATTTAAGCTTGATTAACTTGAAACTTTAAGAGACTTAAATTTAAGAAAGTAGGGAAAATCACTAGACCATTCAGGTATGACCTAAATCAAATCCTTATGATTATACAGTGGAAGTGAGAAATAGATTTAAGGGACTAGATCTGATAGACAGAGTACCTGATGAACTATGGATGGAGGTTCGTGACATTGTACAGGAGACAGGGATCAGGACCATCCCCATGGAAAAGAAATGCAAAAAACGAAAACGGCTGTCTGAGGAGGCCTTACAAATAGCTGTGAAAAGAAGAGAAGCAAAAAACAAAGGAGAAAAGGAAAGATATAAACATTTGAATGCAGAGTTCCAAAGAATAGCAAGGAGAGATAAGAAAGCCTTCCTCAGCAATCAGTGCAAAGAAATAGAGGAAAACAACAGAATGGGAAAGACTAGAGATCTCTTCAAGAAAATTAGAAATACCAAGGGAACATTTCATGCAAAGATGGGCTAGATAAAGGACAGAAATGGTATGGACCTAGCAGAAGCAGAAGATATTAAGAAGAGATGGCAAGAATACACAGAAGAACTGTACAAAAAAGGTCTTCACGACTCAGATATTATCACGATGGTTTGATCACTCACCTAGAGCCAGACATCCTGGAATGTGAAGTCAAGTGGGCCTTAGAAAGCAGCACTACAAACAAAGCTAGGGGAGGGGATGGAATTCCAGTTGAGCTATTTCAAATCCTGAAAGATGATGCTGTGAAAGTGCTGCACTCAATATGCCAGCAAATTTGGAAAACTCAGCAGCGGCCACAGGACTGGAAAAGGTCAGTTGTCATTCCAATCCCAAAGAAAGGCAATGCCAAAGAATGCTCAAACTACTGCACAATTGCACTCATCTCACACGCTAGTAAAGTAATGCTCAAAATTCTCCAAGCCAGGCTTCAGCAATATGTGAACCGTGAACTTCCAGATGTTCAAGCTGGTTTTAGGAAAGGCAGAGGAACCAGAGATCAAATTGCCAACATCCGCTGGATCATAGAAAAAGCAAGAGAGTTCCAGAAAAACATCTATTTCTGCTTTATTGACTATGCCAAAGCCTTGACTGTGTGGATCACAACAAACTGTGGAATATTCTGAAAGAGATGGGAATACCAGACCACCTGACCTGCCTCTTGAGAAACCTATATGCAGGTCAGGAAGCAACAGTTAGAACTGGACATGGAACAACAGATTGGTTCCAAATAGGAAAAGGAGTTCGTCAAGGCTGTATATTGTCACCCTGCTTATTTAACTTCTATGCAGAGTACATGATGAGAAACGCTGGGCTGGAGGAAGCACAAGCTGGAATCAAGATTGCCGGGAGAAATATCAATAACCTCAGATATGCAGATGACACCACCCTTATGGCAGAAAGTGAAGAGGAACTCAAAAGCCTCTTGATGAAAGTGAAAGTGGAGAGTGAAAAAGTTGGCTTAAAGCTCAACATTCAGAAAAGGCTAAGATCATGGCATCTGGTCGCATCACTTCATGGGAAATAGATGGGGAAACAGTGGAAACGGTGGCTGACTTTATTTTGGGGGGGCTCCAAAATCACTGCAGATAGTGATTGCAGCCATGAAATTAAAAGACGCTTGCTCCTTGGAAGGAAAGTTATGACCAACCTAGATAGCATATTAAAAAGCTATTTTTAATATTAAAATATATTGTTAAAAGATATTTTAAATCTTTTATTCAATATTAAAAAGATATTACTTTGCCAACAAAGGTCCGTCTAGTCAAGGCTATGGTTTTTCCAGTGGTCACGTATGGATATGAGAGTTGGACTGTAAAGAAAGCTGAGCGCCGAAGAATTGATGCTTTTGAACTGTAGTGCTGGAGAAGACTCTTGAGAGTCCCTTGGACTGCAAGGAGATCCAACCAGTCCATTCTGAAGGAGACCCAGTCCTGGGTGTTCATTGGAAGGACTGATGCTGAGGCTGAAACTCCAGTACTTTGGCCACCTCATGTGAAGAGTTGACTCATTGGAAAAGACCCTGAAGCTGGGAGAGATTGGGAGCAGGAGAAGGGGATGACAGAGGATGAGATGGCTGGATGGCATTACCGACTCGATGCACATGAGTTTGGGTGAACTCCGGGAGTTGGTGATGGACAGGGAGGCCTGGCGTGGTGCGATTCATGGGGTTGCAAAGAGTCAGACACGACTGAGTGACTGACTGAACTGAACTTGAAACCTTAAACAGAAATAAAATCTAGCCTCTAGATAAAATTTTGATTGTGACCAGGAATTTGAAATGTTTCTGTGAGTTGTGCCAGTCTTAAAAGTAGTTTGTCTTGGGACTTCCTGGCAGTCCAGTGGTTAGGCCTCCACTCTTCCATTGCACAGGGCACAAAATCTGATACCTGGTCAGGGAACTAGGATCCTGTGAATCACTCAGGATGACCAAAAAAAAATTATTTTTTTAAAATAAAAAGTAGTTGTCTTAAAGAATGAGGATTACTTGAACAATATAAAGATAAAAGTTTTATTTAGGTAGAATGATGTTTTCCAACAGTCATAGTAATTTTGATATACTTGATCAAAAAGTTCTATATCTGAAAGTGAGTTGCCTTTTTAACAAAGTACTAGTCACCTTGGAGGAGTGCTAATTTCAGCCTTTCAAGAAGCCCTCTTTTGAATTTCCCTTATCTAGATTTCAAGCTGTGTCAGGAAACCAGTCTCATCATTTATATAGTCATAATTTTCTGACAGTCAGAATTCAACCTGACCTGTCAACATTCAGCCAACATGACCCTGACTGAATTTTTTTTTTAATATACAGTTCACCTGCCATGACATGCACTGTTTAAAGTGAAAAGTTCAGTAACACAACATTCATAAGGTTGTGCAACCACTGCCACTAACTAGTTCCAGAACGTATTCATCACTCTACAAGAAAACCCCTAACGATTAGTCACTTCCCAGCTCCCCTCCCTCGGCCCCTGGCAACAGAAAGTAGATTCTGACACTCTTACAGAAGGGTCTATTTTGGGCATTTCAGGTGAATGAAATCATGTAGTACGTGGTCTTTGGTGTCTTACGTTTTTCACTCAGCATAAAATTTTTAAAATTTACCCATATTGGGATTTCCTGGCAGTCCAGTGGTTAGGACTTTGCCTTCCAATGCAGAAGATGCCAGTTCAGGCCCTGGTCAGGGAGCCAAGATCCCACATGCTTCATGGCCAAAAAAACCCCAAAATATAAAACAGAAGCAGTACTAGAAGATTTACATACACTGTAGTGTATATTCCTTTTTATGGCCGAATATTCTGATATGGGTATGCCACATTTAAAAAAATCTGTTAATGGACCCTGTGTTGTTTCCACTTTTGGGCTGTTGTGAATACAGCTGCTATGACACATTTATGTATAAGTTTTTTTGTAAACATATTTTCTGTTCTCTTGGGTATATACCAAGAAATGAAATTGCTAGTCATATTACAACTCTGTAACTGTGAGCAATATAGTTGTCTTTATATATCTATTTTATATAGTTCTAATATAATTATTACTAGAGGGGGAATATTTTTTAAATGTCAGCAATCAGATATATATGTTCTGAGATCAATCAGTACTTTAAATATGCTAGATTTCATAATAATCTATTTGCTTTCGAGAGAAAATTGTGGAATGTTAAGGAAGTATGAGAATTGTTGGCTCAGTAAAAGAGCCTTCCAGGACTCGTAAAAACAGCAGGGTTTAAGAAGCTGCAGACGAAAAAATAGCCACTGATTAGTTGGTCTTCGACTCTTCATGGTATTCTCTCATTCTGTAATAGATTACAGGGTTAACAGATAGAGGAATTTTGCTGTTTGTTTCTTAAATCCTGTTCACTGATATTTTTCTCATTTTGCTACATAGGTATATTGTACTTTTCATAAGGTATAAGGTGTATTTTTAAAGTCATTTTCTCATTTGTTACACTGTCTGAGAGAGCTACTTTTCTTTTAGTCAGTCTCTAATCTAGGAATTCTCAAGCTTAGGTTTTAAATTTTCCTAATTTACCAGCTTCTCTCTCAATTTGTTAATAATCTCCTTAAAGGAATCTGGATGAATTTTTTTTTTTTTAATAGAGCAAGTAGTTGCATTTTAAATGCATGACTTAATACTTTTTAGAAAATATACTTTTGTTAAAAGGTTTTAAATTGTAGCAGAAGGTAAGAGGTAGATATTAGCTGGCTGTGCTGTGGGTGTTTTGGGGGGAGAGGAGTTGAGGGAACCTGGATTAGAGGAGGCTGTTCCTGAACTTTAGCCCTGCTTTCTGAAACTGGCCAATACATGACCTGAATGGTTGCAACAGTGTCCAAACGGAGTTTGTACTCCTGTGACTCAAGAACCACTACACCAGGTCAGAGTATTTGACCTACAACCATGTCCTTTGAATAAACGCTTATGTCAAGTTCAAACTAAATGTCAAATTCATTTTATAAAGGTCTCTGTGCCTTTTAGAGAGGCCTTAACTGGGACTTTAAGTCAGAATTTTCAGGAAAATGCTTTGGAAAAGTAAGTTGCCAGTTTGTTCTGTCTAAAGAAGTTTTACTTTTCTGTCAGTTGAAGAATGGTGTGCTTTCTAAGTTTGCCTTTCAAAGCTAGTGTTAACTTTTGGTCTCATTTTAAGAACTGGTTACCCATATCCTAATTTTTGTCATTTGTATTAAATTCAGTTATCTGTCTTGTTTGAGAGTTGTCAAATATTTTTAAAATCTGTTTTCTATCTCTCTGAGATCTAAAAGCATTTGTTTCCTGTTATTAAACCGTTCACACAGTTCATCATAAATCAACGCATTTTTTGCAGAAACTGACACACTGCAGAAGGCATTGGGCTGATAACACACACTTACGCATTTAAACTTGAGTTGACAAGTGGCACCGATCTTCCAGTTTAAAATTTTAAAGATGCTAAACACTTTTGAATGGGATCCCAAACTGGATTTTAGGGGAATGCTGTGGTGGTGGGGGTGGGGCAGTGAAGGAGCAGAAACTTTTCTTTAAAGAGTGAAGATACTTCATTCTGTTTTCTCCTAATTGTTCAATATCTGACACAAAGTATGATTCAACTTACCAGTGCTTTATTCAGTGCTTTAGATTTTACAGTGTATTTTTTTTTTTTTTTTGCAGAAATCAGCTGCCAGATTTATTAATCTATCTGAAAATAAAAATACAGCCAAACAAAAAGTAGAATAAGAACAGAACTTAAAAAAAAAAAAACCCTTTAGATACATTTCCCAAAAGAGTTTATAATGCAATGTTTTGAACCCTTCTGTGTTGGAAATATACTTAATGTTGGCCAATTACTTATTTTATTCAGTGAGTTACTACCATAAACAGCAAAATATATAATTTGTCCTTAAATACTATATAATCAATACCAATTCTTCCTTAATTCTTTAAAATAGCTCATAGTCCGATTCTTTTTCACTATCAAACTAGAATTTTTAACAGAATAAAAGAAAATGAGAGAAAAAAGAAAAAGTATTCTCAATATAATTTTCACTTGGATCATATTTTAAAGACCTACTTCAACTTCTCCAAATGTGTCACTT
The DNA here is from genome assembly GCF_032452875.1 of Bos javanicus. Taxonomy (NCBI): domain Eukaryota; kingdom Metazoa; phylum Chordata; class Mammalia; order Artiodactyla; family Bovidae; genus Bos; species Bos javanicus. Next base: position 55,018,626 of record NC_083884.1, on the reverse strand, counting down.
CTCTTTCCAATAAAATTTTTTATGTTTTATCTTATTTAATCTTTTAAACTATGAGATAGTTGCTCTTATCTCTGCTTAATCTGTGTCTGTTTACTCATCTATAAAGTTGACTCATCCGTAAGGTTAGTACAGCTAGTATCAGAGCTGGGACTTGAACCTAAGTTTTCTCTTTTGAATCTAGTGCTTTTAAATAAATGATTTTGTTTTGTGCTTATAAAAAGCAACACATGTTCTCAAAAACACAGTATGAAGTACTTGTAACTTATAACTCAGTTACAGTCAGTGTGGTTTCCTCTAACTTTTGTGTATATACACTTGTATGTATACAAATTAACAAATAAAATCAGGTTACTATATATTCTGCTCTGTAATGTTATTAATAAGTAATGTAACATGAACATATTTCCATACTAATAATCGTAGGTATATTTTACTGCATATATAGCCCATGAAGTCCTCTATTTTTAGTTATTTAGATTATTTCCAATTTTCTGTTACAAGTAACACTAGAGTAAATATCTCTACATTTGAATATTTCCTTAGGATAAATGCCTTGAAGAGGAGTTCCTGAGTCTAAGGCTGTGAACTTTTGAAAGGCTTCTGATTTAAATAGTAGTGTAGGTCCCTCCAAAAAAGTTATACAAATTCATACCTTTCCAGTGGTTATGAAATTACTCTTATTAGTAAGCTTATTGTTGGAACCTCCCTGGTGGTGCAGTGGATGGGAATTTGTCTGCCAGTACAAGGAACACAGGTTCGATCCCTGGTCTAGGAAGATGCCATGTGCTGTGGAGCACTAAGCCCCTGCGCCACAGCCACTGAGCTTGAGCTCTAGAGCCCTCAAACTACAATCACCAAGCCCTTGGGTCAAAACTGCTGAAGCCCGAGTGCCTAGAGCCCGTGCTCTGCAACACGAGAAGCCTGTGCACTGCAACTAGAGTAGCCCCCGCTCACAGCGACTAGAGAAAACCCGTGCAAAGCAAAGAAGACCCAGAGCAACAAAAATAAATAAGTAAAAATTAAAATGTATATAAGCTTATTGTTGACCTTGAGCCTGTCACATTTAAAAATTTATGAATTTGCTAGGTTCTTAAACAGTTATTTTTGAGGTGAATAAGTTTGTAGCTGGTGAATAGTTCTAGAATTGATTGAATTGTTGGTATGAATCCCACGGACTACAAAATGACTGCAAAAACTTTGCCAGAGACTACAAAAGTGACTTACTACAAAGAGTGCTTTCTGTTTAGCGACTGAGTACTATTTTGACTCAAGCCAGTTCCAACACATTTTTGCACTGATTTTTCTTTTACTCATTTCTTTTTGCTTGTTCCTTCATGGTGAGGGAACTTCTTTCGTTTTGTACTACTGTGACTGTACATTTTGATCTTTCAAGGATGCTGTCTCCAGTAGGTTTCTGACTTATCACAGTAGTCTGTGCTGTCATTTGAGGTAGATGCAAAAGGTTAGCTATGCTGAATGAAGCAAACAAGGAGTGCTTCTGTTTTGACATCAGTGTTTGGGTAGCAGTTTTGGATTAGAAAATAGATTTAAACTATTTACACAAGAAAACGGTTCATGGCCTCTAGGTTGAATGCTAATTGGCAGTATGGTCATCAGTGTTGCTATGAAATGAGAAAGTATAAACAGAGATGTCTTTTGCATGTATTGTTTTTAAAAATCCACTTCTTAATTCTTGAGAAGCCACATTCATTTTAGTTTTCTTGTTCATGTACACTGAATTCACTGAACAATTAATGGTCTTTGGTGTGTTTTATGAATAAATTCTACACATATATATTAAATAATTTACAGATTGTCTGAATTCAGTGAAGCTAGTTAATCTATAGCTATCTTTTATTTTATCAGAATTTCAAATTGAAAAATAGTTGGCCTTCATTTTTGTCAGTGGCTTAAAGGAGAAAAAAACTTCCTCAACATTCTAGTCAGGTGGTTAAAACTGAAGTAAAAGGACATGGGACATTGTTTTTCTAAATCATTATTGGAATTCTCTGAAAACATACATGAGGTGGTATGCTAATGGGAAAGGATAAATTGAGAAGCCTGCAATGGAATGTTTGCTTCAAAACTAGTTCATACAGTAAATGTAATATTCTTTCCAGGTGGCGCTAGTGGTAAAGAACCCACCTGCCATTTCAGGAGACATAAGAGATATGAGTTCTATCCCTGGGTCAGGAAGATACCCTGGAGAAGGACATGGCAGCCCACTCTGGTATTCTTGCCTGGAGAATCCTGTGGACAGAGGAGTCTAGCGGGCTACCATCTATAGGGTTGCAAAGAATTGGACTTGGCTAAAGTGACTTAGTATGTGCCTGTTAACTTTTATAGAGTTTCTAAAACAGGCTCCCTTGTCTTGCATTGTGACTTCAGTTCAGTTCAGTTGCTCAGTCATGTCTGACTCTTTGCGACCCCATGAACTGCAGCACGCCAGGCCTCCCTGTCCATCACCAACTCCTGGAGTCCACCCAAACCCATGTCCATCGAGTCAGTGATGCCATCCAACCATCTCATCCTCTGTCGTCCCCTTCTCCTCCTGCCCTCAGTCTTTCCCAACATTAGGGTCTTTTCAAATGAGTCAGCTCTTCGCATCATGTGTCCAAAGTATTGAAGTTTCCTCTTCAACGTCAGTCCTTCCAATGAACACCCAGGACTGGTCTCCTTTAGGATGGACTGGTTGGATCTCCTTGCAGTCCAAGGGACTCTCAAGAGTCTTCTCCAACACCACAGTTCAGAACCATCAATTCTTTGGTGCTCAGCTTTCTTCACAGTCCAACTCTCACATCCATACATGACCACTGGAAAAACCATAGCCTTGACTAGACGGACCTTTGTTAGCAAAGTAATGTCTCTGCTTTTCAATATGCTATCTAGGTTGGTCATGAGTTTTCTTTCAAGGAGTAAGCATCTTTTAATTTCATGGCTGCAGTCACTATCTGCAGTGATTTTGGAGCCCAGAAAAATAAAGTCAGCCACTGTTTCCCCATCTATTTCCCATGAAGTGATGGGACCGGATGCCATGATCTTCGTTTTCTGAATGTTGAGCTTTAAGCCAACTTTTTCACTCTCCACTTTCACTTTCATCAAGAGGCTTTTGAGTTCCTCTTCACTTTCTGCCATAAGGGTGGTGTCATCTGCATATCTGAGGTTATTGATATTTCTCCCGGCAATCTTGATTCCAGCGTGTGCTTCCTCCAGCCCAGCGTTTCTCATCATGTACTCTGCATAGAAGTTAAATAAGCAGGGTGACAATATACAGCCTTGATGTACTCCTTTTCCTATTTGGAACCAGTCTGTTGTTCCATGTCCAGTTCTAACTGTTGCTTCCTGACCTGCATACAGATTTCTCAAGAGGCAGGTCAGGTGGTCTGGTATTCCCATCTCTCTCACAATTTTCCACAGTGTATTGTGATCTGCACATTGTGACTTAGAATCTTAGAAAAAGGAACTCTGCAGAGAATTTGTCCTCCTGCCCTTTATTTCACAGTTGAGAAAACTAAAGTTTAGAGAAGTTATTTGGTCAGTGTCCTACAGCCAATTAGTGGCAAAGAATGCTGGGAGCTTTGTCATCTGCAAGACTCCTTTTCACGTGTCTTTCCATTCAGGCTCAGTTTAAGGTTCTGTGAGAGGAGGGCACGACACCTTGTGCAGCTGTAGGATGAGGTAATGCGCTCATTTCCTCTCTCTTTTTAAAATTTTCCTTGGAATAAAGTTGATTTACAATGTAGTTTTAGGTGTACAGCAAAGTGTATCACTTTTATATATATACACATTCTTTCTTTAGATTCTTTTCTCATACAGGCCATTACAAAGTATTGAGTAGAGTTCCCTGTGCTATACAGTAAGTTCTTATTAAGTTCTTATTAGTTATCTATTTTAGTAGTGTGTATATGTCAATCCCAGTCTCCCAGTTTATCCCTCTCCCCCACCCCCAGTGGATTAATTCTCTCTTTGAAGTGCTCAGGTGAAAGTTGGTATACAAGAATTTCAATATTCTAACTTACCAGTACAGTCAACTGAATTCATTGTTTGCTGGTTGTTTGCTGTTAGTCCCTGACAGATGCTGTGGAAAAGACCCAAGAACAAAACAGGTTTCAGCTCTGAAGTTTCATAGCCCCTTGGAGAAGTTCACATATGCACATATGAAAGAATGCATACACGTTAGGAGATGTGGAAGCATGGAGTCGGGGTTCCAGAGATCGGTTTTTCAATAAATTGAGCAAAGTGAGGGGATTGTTAAGGCTCTCCAGATTGAGTGATCAGCAGAGGCACAGAAGACTTCCCAAACACAGCTGTTTTGAGCCTAGAGAGTAGTTTGTGCTGGCAAGGTGGAGATGACTGAGAATTGATGTTAAAAAGCAGATGAAGACCAAGTTGTCAGAGGTCACAGTTGCCATGTTGGGTGTCGTCTTGTTTTTCGGTGTTGGTAGAAAGCTGTAGAAGATGTTTTTGCTTTTGTTGTTTTGGGTTTAGTTTGATTGTTTTTGAAGAAACAACACATTTGGATGGTACAAAATGCAGAAGATATTAAAAATTCAAAAGTATGCATACAGTAAAGTTTCCCTCTCACCCTTCCTTGTCTCCTAGCTGCAGAAGTTCCTCTCCCAGAAGAAACCAGTGATATCAGTTTCTTATATATTCTTCTAGAGAATGTTCTTAGAAAAACAAGTAAATAAGTATATATACATGGAAGGTATTTGACAAGAAATATAATATGGACATAGCAGTCTTGTTTAAAAAAAAGGTATAGAGGATATAATGAGAGCTCAGAAGGCAAAAGCCCAATTAGGAAGCTCCTGAAATGGTCTGAACTAGAATGGGGTTTAACTAGGGACACTGGGAAGTAGCTGGGCTTCAGGCACAATGCAGACATAGAATCAACAGGACTTAATGATAATTGGACAAAGAGGGTGAAGGAGAAAGAGAAATTGGAGTTGATGTTGAGGTGTTACCTTCTAGAAGTTTCTTTAAGGTTTCAAGCCTGGAAGTGTGGCTGGGTTTGGCTGCCTGTAATTGGGTTAGGAAATGCAAGAAAAGAGTTGACTTTGGAAATTGAAAACGGAATTGATTGGTAGAAGAGGCATTTCAGAGGCACAGTCATTTGGCTTGGGCATGCATGTGTCCATCTGGTCTTTATGGAGTCCTTAGTGTGAGGAAGAAGCTGAGTCTTGTTAGAATCTCTTGCGGGTTTGGATTTTTATACTTTGTTACAAGGCCCAGGCTTACCCTGGGCCTACTGGTTCCGTAGGTGGGGCTTGGGTTCCACAGGTCATCTCAGTGTGCAGCAGGAATTCAGAACTGTTGTGCCGGGAACCCCGCTAGCACTCGGGAATGAAAGATGTTACCAGTATGACAAAGTCTCAGCCCTGAAGGGGGTCACAATAAGGAGAGGAAAGTTACGATAGAGGCGTTGCTGTTACCATGATAGGCTCAGGAGATCGTTAGGTCCACTAACATCTATGTGTTAGTAGTTGTTATAAGATTCCCCATTTAAAATGATAAATTTCGAGGTGTGAACCTTGAAACATTTAGGCAGCAGGTGCTTAAGAGATATTTGTTAAAACTTCAGAGTCATTTCTGGAAAAAGAAAGCTAGTTTATTTCCTCAAGATGCAGGTGAATCTTTTTCTTTGTGTATTTTTTGGAGACAAATACAGATTTGTTCCTTGGAGCTTGAAAATGTTGCTGTTAAATGTTTAATGGAATATTGAATGGTGGTGGATGTGTGGCTGGGAAAGCTGAATGGACCACTCATCTTTTAGATGTTATTCATGAGTGGGAATTGTCTTTTGATTGAAATCATAGTCCAGTGTTTGTCAAACTTGCAGCCGACACTGACCAAAGAACTCTTTTTTCTTCTGATGGCTGCAGAGTCTATATACAGAGTCTGTAACTTGGCCTTTTTAAAGAGAGGCATAACACTCATTTACTGCGTATTGGCCATGAGCTGATCACTGTAATGAGGCAATCTTTACACCATTATCCCTGTTCCCTCACACCGGGACTTGATGTTCATGAGTTGATTCCCATTTATAGGTGAAGATAATGAGGCTCAAAGTGCTACCCAGGGTGCCCTTAGTACACCTCATCTGGAATTTGAACCCAGATCTGACTCTGAAGCCTGTGCCCTTGCCCAGTGTGTTTATAATGACTTTGAAGCCAGAAATGATCACTTAAAACTTTAAGGGATTCCCTGGTGGCTCAGATGGTAAAGCGTCTGCCTGCAATGCCGGAGACCCAGGTTCGATCTCTGGGTCAGGAAGATCCCCTGGAGAGGGAAATGGCAACCCACTCCAGCTCTTGCCTGGAAAATTCCATGGACAGAGGAGCCTGGTAGGCTACAGTCCGTGGGGTTGCAAAGAGTCAGATACATGTTTTACTGAGATAATCTTTGTTGGGTCTAAGTACTATTTTTTTTTGAAAGTCACCCGGTCGTTTCTGACTCTTAGCGATCCCATGAACTATACACTCCGTGGAATTCTCCAGGCCAGAATACTGGAGTGGGTAGCCTTTGCCTTCTGCAGGGGCTCTTCCCAACCCAGGGATCAAACTCAGGTCTCCCACATTGCCGGCAGATTCTTTACCAGCTGAGCCAGAAGGGAAGCCCTTTATTGTTAAGTTGCTCAGTCATGTCCAACTCTCTGTGACCCCATGGACTGCAGCATGCCAGGCTTCCCTGACTTTCACCATCTCTGGGAGTTTGCTCAAACTCAGATCCACTGAGTGGATGATACCATCCATCCGACTCATCCCCTGTCGCCCCCTTTTCCTGCTCTCAGTCTTTCCCAGCATCTGAGTCTTTTCCAATGAGTTGGCTCTTTGCATCAGGTGGCCAAAGTATTGGAGCTTCAGCATCAGTCTCCAGTGAATATTCAAGGTTGATTTCCTTTAAGATTGACTTGTTTGATCTTCTTGCTGTCTTAGGGACTTTCAAAAGTCTTCTCCAGCGCCACAGTTCGAAAGCATCAGTTAGTTATAACTATTTCTAGGCTAATAATTGAGAAAAGCCCCCTGATTAAAACAGAGAAAGACCTCAGTGAGCCTTGCTGAACTGTCAGTGGGCCTCTGGAACTTTGGTGGCCTCAGGCCAGCCCTTTGCTTCTGAGGGACCTCCCAGAGGCCTTAACTCCCACAGTGCATTGTTTGGCTAATTGCAGGTTAGAAGTTCGTGGTAGGGGGATGATAGGTGTTTACCCGAAGGCGAGATTTCTCTGCTCTCTCACCTTTATTACTTGTACTTTATTCTTATTAGTAAAAATCACAGGGAGCTGTCTGAAATGCCTCTCTCCTCAGCCTCCTCTTGCACAACTTGTATTTTCATCTTTGCAGGCTCAAATCAGACACCTCTCCGTGAATACTTTGCTGATTTCTTCAGCCGGATGTAATCTGATCTTCTTTAGTTTTGGTTTTAGTGGTGCATATTTATTTTTTATTTTTATTTTTTTTTATAGCCGGTTATCTTAAGCCTCTCAACCCTACTCCCCCCATCACAGCACTTGATTTTAAGTTCCTCTGGGCAGGAAATCTTTTAGTATATGTAAATCCCTTTGGCTCCCTTTCACCACAATGTTTTACATATAGGAAATAGTCAATAAAATGTTGAATAGCTTTACTATTTAATGTAAGTGTAAAATGCAGTTCTCACTGAATTTGTATAGTTTATCATTTCTCCCTTAAAGGTAACATGTACTCATTACTGAAAAAATGAGAAAGTATGGAAAATAAAAAGAAGAAAAAAATTACTTGTTTTGCCACCTGAAGGTCATTACTTAATTGAATAATATATTGTTTTCAACAATATATTGAAAACATAATTAGCATTCAGAAATTAAGAGTCAGTTCCTCATTTGGCAGCCTTAATTAAAAGAATTGTTTTCACTTGTTAATTAAAAAAAAAAAAGGCATTTATTGCCAGGGTTGCATGTGACTTGACCTCTCCCAGAGGGTGGTATTTTAGTAAAAAACAGCTGTTATTTTTATAGAGGGGTGAAGAAAGTAGGGGGTAAAATAGTATCCTCTTTGGGTGTCGTTTAGTTCCTAAGTCATGTCTGAATCTTTGCAACCCCTTGGACTGTAGCCCGCAGGCTTCTCTGTCCATGGGATTTCCCAGGCAAAAACAGTGGAGTGGGTTGCCACTTCTTTCTCCAGGGAATCTTCCTAACCCAGGGATTGAACACTCCCCTGCTCCCCGCCCGTCTCCTGCATTGGCAGACACATTCTTTATCACTGAGCCACCAGAGAAGTCTATGGCTTAATTGTTATGAATATTAGGTTAACCTTTAAGACCAAAATTCTAGATCTAATCTTATAAATAGAAGGAAAATTTTTCTGTTAACTTAAAGGGCCAGTACAAGGCACACATCAGATGGCTGGACTTTCATTGCTGTTATTTTTTTACTTAAACGTTAATTTATTAGGCATTGTGTAACATTTCCTAATATCTAGAAATGGAAAATCCTCAGCTTTAATCAGATCAGATCAGTCGCTCAGTCATGTCCGACTCTTTGCGACCCCATGAATCGCAGCACGCCAGGCCTCCCTGTCCATCACCAACTCCCGGAGTTCACTGAGACTCACGTACATTGAGTCAGTGATGCCATCCAGCCATCTCATCCTCTGTCGTCCCCTTCTCCTCCTGCCCCCAATCCCTCCCAGCATCAGAGTCTTTTCCAATGAGTCAACTCTTTGCATGAGGTGGCCGAAGTACTGGAGTTTCAGCTTCAGCATCATTCCTTCTGAAGAAATCCCAGGGCTGATCTCCTTCAGAATGGACTGGTTGGATCTCCTTGCAGTCCAAGGGACTCTCAAGAGTCTTTTCCAACACCACAGTTCAAAAGCATCAATTCTTCGGTGCTCAGCCTTCTTCACAGTCCAACTCTCACATCCATACATGACCACTGGAAAAACCATAGCCTTGAGTAGACGAACCTTTGTTGGCAAAGTAATGTCTCTGCTTTTGAATATGCTATCTAGGTTGGTCATAACTTTCCTTCTAAGGAGTAAGCGTCTTTTAATTTCATGGCTGCAGTCACCATCTCTAGTGATTTTGGAGCCCAGAAAAATAAAGTCAGCCACTGTTTCCCCATCTATTTCCCATGAAGTGATGGGACCGGATGCCATGATCTTCGTTTTCTGAATGTTGAGCTTTAAGCCAACTTTTTCACTCTCCACTTTCACTTTCATCAAGAGGCTTTTGAGTTCCTCTTCACTTTCTGCCATAAGGGTGGTGTCATCTGCATATCTGAGGTTATTGATATTTCTCCCGGCAATCTTGATTCCAGCTTGTGTTTCTTCCAGTCCAGCGTTTCTCAGGATGTACTCTGCGTATAAGTTAAATAAACAGGGTGACAATATACAGCCTTGACGAACTCCTTTTCCTATTTGGAACCAGTCTGTTCCATGTCCAGTTCTAACTGTTGCTTCCTGACCTGCATACAGATTTCTCAAGAGGCAGATCAGGTGGTCTGGTATTCCCATCTCTTGAAGAATTTTCCACAGTTTATTGTGATCCACACAGTCAAAGGCTTTGGCATAGTCAATAAAGCAGAAATAGATGTTTTTCTGGAACTCTCTTGCTTTTTCTATGATCCAGCGGATGTTGGCAATTTGATCTCTGGTTCCTATGCCTTTTCTAAAACTAGCTTGAACATCAGGAAGTTCACGGTTCACATATTGCTGAAGCCTGGCTTGGAGAATTTTGAGCATTACTTTACTAGCGTGTGAGATGAGTGCAATTGTGCGGTAGTTTGAGCATTCTTTGGCATTGCCTTTCTTTGGGATTGGAATGAAAACTGACCTTTTCCAGTCCTATGGCCACTGCCGAGTTTTCCAAATTTGCTGAGATATTGAGTGTAGCACTTTTCACAGCATCATCTTTCAGGATTTGGAATAGCTCAACTGGAATTCCATCACCTCCACTAGCTTTGTTTGTAGTGCTGCTTTCTAAGGCCCACTTGACTTCACATTCCAGGATGTCTGGCTCCAGGTCAGTGATCACACTATCGTGATTATCTGTGTCGTGAAGACCTTTTTTGTACAGTTCTTCTGTGTATTCTTGCCATCTCTTCTTAATATCTTCTGCTTCTGTTAGGTCCATACCATTTCTGTCCTTTATTGAGCTCATCTTTGCATGAAATGTTCCTTTGGTATCTCTGATTTTCTTGAAGAGATCCCTAGTCTTTCCCATTCTGTTGTTTTCCTCTATTTCTTTGCATTGATTGCTGAGGAAGGCTTTCTTATCTCTTCTTGCTATTCTTTGGAACTCTGCATTCAGATGTTTATATCTTTCCTTTTCTCCTTTGCTTTTCGCTTCTCTTCGTTTCACAGCTATTTGTAAGGCCTCCCCAGACAGCCATTTTGCCTTTTTGCTTTAATAGAAGCCATTAATTCTGTAACACACTAAGGGCCCTGTGTCTACTGTTCATAACTTAAAATCATTGTGACCCCCCACACCCAGATGATTTGTCTGTTGCTTCTTCCTGTCCAAAAAGCATTGCCAACAGCATTTAGCATTTGATTAAGATACTATTGCAGCTCAGAAAAGAGTGAAGTGACCTTTATCTGTGACTTCACCCTCAACTTTTAAGATACCCAAGGTCCTCAGCCACAGTTAAGTCCAAACACATGATTCCACATTAAATATTTGGTATTTAAACAGAAGAGGTAAAGGAAGTTAGAGAAAAGAACATTTTTTCTTTTAAAAAAGTTGACTTTGAGTTTCTTTGCCTTCATGCTGTCATTTCCTAATCATCTGGAGATTACAATCTCTAACTAATGAATTATTCTGGACAGCAGGTGTAAATGTATATATGTATGTGTGTGCATTTTAATTTGATTAATTATTGAGTAATTTCATGTTTGCTGAGCTAGAAAGGAATAGCTATTTTCTTTAGAATTCTAAAACATAAAATAGATCATTTATTCCTCCTTTGAGTCCATTTTTGAGCTTTGTTAACTGTTCTAGACAGTACTATTTCTTTAGCAAAATTTGAGTTTTGCTGACAGGTTCCCTTTTCACACATTTTATCATAGGGTTTGAACCATTCTTCCATCCTTTCAGCTTTATTACCTCAGCTTTGAGTTAGCTGTTTTACTTAGAGATCTTGAGTTCTTGACGTAGACTTGGTATCTGGAGAATTCGAAGATGCATGTTTCATCGTGACTGATGCATAGTGGTTACTTTGGAGAAACCTTGCAAAGGGAATATATCACTTGCTTGTTAAAGCAGGAAGGACGTCATAATCTATGTAATTTCACCTCTAGAGAACTGAAAGGAGTTTTAGTCAAAGCAAATTGTACTTCTTTGAATAAATCAACTCTTAAATACATTTTTCCAGTAATTCTTCTTTTTGTTCCCTTTGGGATAATTATTTGCAGATACATTTCACAGTCCTGAATCACAGGGGAGTGTTCTTAATGCCCAAATAGTTGAGGCTTCAGGATTGTTGATACAAGTGTGATCTGTTACATTTGCTAGAAAGTGAGTTTGTACTCTGTTCTCATTTTTCTCTAGTTATAATGCTTCAGGTTGTGATGTCTCTCCACAAATAGTGTTGGCTCTGAGAGCACTAGATCTCGTATTTGAAGAAGACCCTCAACATCTGAAAAGAAGCCAGCTGTAGCACTGCAATAGATACTGCCTAACCAGTTCCTCATTAAATGAGCACTCACTGCAGAAAGGGTAAAACCAGATATCCTTATCTGTTGGGTACAGAGGGTCTCCTGCTGCTTTTATTATTCAACTCTTGTGATCCAGCCAGATACTTAGTTTCTCCTCTAGAGTTTCAGTTCACTATCAAGTACCCATTCTAGTAGATAGGAGGTGTGTTTCACTGGTGGAGAAACAATCCCTGTAGAAGGAAACAATCCTTGTAGAACCGTCTTGCTTCATTAGAGAGTATGAGGTTCAATGTAAAAGGCCTTGAGATCATCAAAGATGCAAGGAATAAAACTCTTATTACCTTTGGGTACTACTTAGTATTTGAAATTCTGTCAGAGCTATTGTTGGATAAAAACAAATGACCATTTTTTCTTCACTGATTTTTATATTAAAATTGAAACTTAGTATTTATTTTTGGGGCATCACTTTGTTCTAGAAAATGTCTTATAACTGATCGCATGTCGATCTGAAGATGAGTATAGTAGGAAGAGTTTAAGAAGAATGGCAGCCTCGTGCTGCTTGCTGATAATGGAGAATGGTGGAGAAACTCAGGCTGGTGGTGGTCACTTAGTTCAAAATCTTGTTCAAGGTGAGCCTTTTACAACTACACAGTTAGGTGGCCATATGCAGTTGGAAAGAGGATTTTTAAGCTTCCACAGTTTTAGCTTACTTACCAGATCTTTTTTTCCCTTGTACTTTTGGCTTAGAATAAAGGTAAAATTTTGAGTTAATAAAAAGCTAAGTGATTTATTTTTCAAGTACAGCAAAGTTTTGTTTTTATGTGGTTATAACCATAGGCAAAGACAAAAATGTGTTCAGTTAAAAAAGTGAAAATTGTGTTACTTTAAGAATTTTCTTCCTGTAAAAAGATACATTTAAATAATGGGAGGTATATCTCCTTTCTTTTAAGCCTACTGTAGAAAAGCAGTCTATGGAAAACTTAGCAAAATATTTTATAAAAATCATAAATATAAATATTCTCTAGTTGCCTATTTCCCACTTCATAAAACTTGACATTTCCCATTGTAACTGGTACAACTAAAGGAATGTTCTGTGTCCTGTAGCTGTTTGCTCTCAGCCTTTTGCTCAGCTCTTTCAGATATGGAACCATTATCTTAATCTAATAATGGTTTTAATTGGATCTTAGGTTAAAGCAAACACTTCAACTAGACATGGGCTGACAGAATGTTATTAATGGAGACATAAGATGATTACAGTGAGTTAAAGGAAATAGCTTCTGTATTCAGTGCACATTCTTTATCTTGGCATTCAAAGCCTTTCTGTCCACCTTTTCAGCTTCACTTCTCTTCATCTCTAAAGAAATTATTGGTATATCATTCTGACAAATTGGGTTTCTTAGCTGTTCCTTAAACTTAATCAGTTGTATCTGATTTTGTAATTTGATGCCTAGAATAAGAATGCAATTCACAAATGAACTATTTGGCCAAGAATTCTTATTCCTAGGGCTTGCCTGGCGGCTCAGATGGTAAAAAAAAAAAAAATTGCTTGCAATGCAGGAGACCTGGATTCGATCCCTGGAGAAGGGAATGGCTACCCACTCCAGTATTCTTGCCTGGAGAATTCCATGACAGTGGGCAAAGAATCTGACATGACTGAGTGACTAACATTTCATTTCATTTCTTATTCCTAAGATAAAATTCCCCTTAACTCCTTAACCTTTTTGCTCTCTTCTCCCTGAGCATCCATGGGGTCAGTACTAGACCTTTGTCAAAGATCTGGCCCTGATTGCCTTCCTAGCTGCAGAATCTAAGGTCCCAACTTCATATAGAGCATGTCCACAAAAATACCCCACTGGTGCCTGAGAATCAGCATTCTTGAGACAGAAGTCAGGATCTTCTAAAGGCATTTTTACCCCCTCCTAATTGGGGTATCATCTAATCAATACTCATTCCTGAAATCCAGAAATCAACACTCATACTAATTGATACAAAACGTATTGCTGTAGAGCCCTGTTGTCTTTGTGTTCTTTGTATTTCCGGTGATTGTGTATTCTACTTTTCCCATTACCTTTAACCTAAAATCTCACAGCTGATGCCTGACTTCTTACCTCTCTTAATCTGTTCTGTCCACTGCTCTCAAGATTCATTTTCTAAAATATAGATTGGATTTTACACTTCTACCCAAAAACTTTAGATATTTTGTATTGTCAAGAGCAGTCTTCTTCAGTAGAAATACACTGTAAACTATATATGTAATCTTAAATTTTCTAGTAGCCACATTAAAAAAAAATGAAATGGATGATGTTAATTTCAATTACTATGTTTTATTTAACCCAATATATCTGAAATATATGTTCAGCATGAAATTAAGACATTTTACAGTTTGAGGGGTACTAGGTTTTTGGACTCCAGAGTGTATTTTACGTTTAACAGCTCATCTCAAACCAAACTAGCTACATTTCAAACTAAATGACCACATATGGATGGTGGCGCCCATATTGGACAGCACAGGTCTATACCATAAAGCTTAAAGTTCTTGGACTGCAGTTTTGGGCCCACCACAACTTTAGTTCCTGCACTGCATACTTCAACTTCTCTGCCACTCACCCAGGCCCCAGCAGCACCTAATTTGCTGTTCTTTTCCTTTAATTACCCTTCCCTGCCTGTGGGAATCTGACTTACCTTCCAGGGCCAGATCTGAATGCCACTTCCTAGTAAAAGCTTGCTCCACTCTCACAGTGCTCCGTGAGCATTAACCACTTGCTTTTGACTCTTCAGTAGCAGCGTTTGTGGGAGCCGTTTGTCTAGTTCTGTGAGTGAGTGGTCTAGCTACCCACTAGAAGGTGAGCTTCCCAGAGGCAGGGTGCACCTGCCTCAACCTCTGTTTCCTACCGTTCATTGTAGCGTTTGCTCCTAGGGATATTCTTATCCTTTGTTGCTTGATGTCTTCGAGATCTAATGCTATTTCTCTTTTAACAGTTGTTTACTGCAATGAAATTTCCTTTTATATATGGATCAGTTCCACTATTTAATTGGAAGTGTTCTCTCATTGTGGATTGAAGCTTTTGCTTATGCAAGAGAGGAAATACTCGTTTTCTTGTAGAAATAACTGCCTAATATGAATAAACTAGGTTTCAAATGTAGGTTACTCTGGTTTTAGCCTGGTTCTAATCCCAAATGCAACTCTTTCTGTTATATAACTTGTTCTGTGTAAGTAAACTTTGTATGTGTACTAAGACTTTTCCCCCCAAAGATTTATTGAAAAGTTTACATGCTTCTTGAATCCCCTTTTCCCCTAACAAGATTTGCAAATGGAGTTTTGCCTGGGTTCTTTTTCCCATATAAAAGCAAACAGGTGCCTGAAAGGTTATGCTCTATTCTGGGAGATATCTGATTAATGTTGAGGGGCTATGCCAGGTCAGACTCTGTAACCCGTTGACAGATTGTTTAGTGAGTGCCAGGATCAACTCTCAACATTATCTCAGGTTTTAATGGTTTTCTTCTGAAGGACATTTGTAGATGAAACCAGTTTGTATTTAAAGTTAATTGTGGCTCTCAGATCAGAGACTGGTTAAAAAATTCTTTCCTTGAGCAAACAGTAGTTTGAAAAGAACAAATGATTCATCAGATGCAGTTGTAAGGACTATAATTGCATTCTGTGTTTTAACACAAATTATTGCATTTAAATCGTGGTAAAAATCTTACCGCTGGTGAAGTAAAAATTCCTCAAAAGAAGCTCCCACTAAACTTTCGTAAGAATTTCTAGATAGCCTTCCAACTGCCTGAAAAACAGCGATACTTCTCACTGGGAGGGTAGACTTCAGCCATCCCTGAAGCTTCTCTTTCTGCCTGCCTCTCTGCACCCCATCAGTCTACCTGTGAGTCCTTTTGTTGCACTGGATCCCAAATCCTGCACTCTTACTGCACTGCCACTGTTTCCTAACGGAGCCACTTAGACTGTCTCCAGACTCACGCCTTCACTGCTTTTGCTCTCCACGTGGCAGGCAGAAGGATCTTTTTTCTTATCGTTATTACTGTTTAAATTTTATATAATGGAAAATTTCAAGTATATATCAAAATAGAAGGATGAATGTATCTCTCATTCAACTTCAGTTATCCATTCATGGCCAGCCTTATTTCATCTACTCTTCTGTCACACACACACACACCCCCCCACTAATAATTTGAAACAAATCACAGACATATCTAATCAACTAATTTGTATTTTGCCCTAAAGTGAAATTTTGCCTTGTGACTTCCCTGTCAGCTAGTGGTTAAGGCTTCATGCTTCCACTGCAGGGGGCATGAGTTCAATCCCTGGTTGGGAAACTTACCACAAAGCATGGCCAAAGCGGGAGGGAAAAAACATGAAATTTGCCTGTTGGTTGGTCATAAGAGATGGGAAGGTTTCTGCCACAAAGTGATACGTTATTTGTCAACCTCTTTACTGTCTTCCAGCTCTGTTTCCTCTTATTTTTTCAAGATGTGTTCCACTTCTGTTTATTAAGTGCCATTACCAGAGAAACATGTAATGTGTTCATTTTATGTTGTCAGTTTTTCAGAGATGCATATATAAGCACCTTGCTACTTTTGTACCAGATATATTCTTTGAAGTGTGTAAGTTGAATGTACAAAAAATATACATATAGCCCATTTACACTTCAGAAACAAGCTCATAGAAAAAGAAATCAGGTTTGTGGATACCAGAGGCAGGAATGGGTGAGGGGTAATTGAATGAAGGCAATCAGAAGGTACAAACTTCCAGTTATATTAAATAGGAGGAGCCTCGTAGGCTGTAGTCCATGGGGTCGCTAAGAGTCGGACACGACTGAGTGACTTCACTTTCACTTTTCACTTTTCATGCATTGGAGAAGGAAATGACAAGCCACTCCAGTGTTCTTGCCTAGAGAATCCCAGGGACAGGGAAGCCTGGTGGGCTGCCGTCTATGGAGTTGCACAGAGTCGGACATGACTGAAATGACTTAGCAGCAGCAGGAATGTAGTATACAATTTACACTTCAGAAACAAGCTCATAGAAAAAGAAATCAGGTTTGTGGATACCAGAGGCAGGAATGGGTGAGGGGTAATTGAATGAAGGCAATCAGAAGGTACAAACTTCCAGTTACATTAAATAGGAGGAGCCTGGTAGGCTGCAATCCATGGGGTCGCTAAGAGTCAGACACGACTGAGCAACTTCCCTTTCACTTTGCACTTTCATGCATTGGAGAAGGAAATAGCAACCCACTCCAATGTTCTTGCCTGGAGAATCCCAGGGATGGGGGAGCCTGGTGGGCTGTCATCTGTGGGGTCACACAGGGTCAGACACAACTGAAGCGACTTAGCAGCAGCAGGAATGTAGTATACAATTTAAATTATATGATAAATATAATTAACACTTCTATATGTTATATATGAAAGGTGTTAAAAGATAAAAGAGCAAATCCTAAGAATTTTCATGCATTGGAGAAGGAAATGGCAACCCACTCCAGTGTTCTTGCCTAGAGAATGCCAGGGACAGAGGCTGCCGTCTATGGGGTCACACAGAGTCGGACACGACTGAAGTGACTTAGCAGCAGCAGCAGCAGCAGCAGCAGGAGAGAAATCATTCATGGGTCCTTGCTGGTGTCAATTAATGAGATATTTTACCCCTTTTTTCTTACTAATAAGTTTTCAAAAAGTCCAGTGTGTGTTTTATACTTAGAGCATTTCTCAGTTTGCATCAGTCAGGCCCATATCTAGTGCTTCCTAGCCACACACGGTGGTGGCACTTATTGCTGGGCAGTGTGTCCGTGTACAGGATGGTGGTTGTCTCTGAGGGAGGAGCAAAGAGGGTAAGATACATTCTTAATTTTGTTTTCTCTTTCACAATTATTGACCAATATTTGAAGTTAAAAGTTTGCTGCCTTTGGTATTCTTCATGATGGCCAACTGGCTCAGTTGTATTCTCACTAGCATCAGCACTTTTTATTTATTTATTTATATATAAATGTCTATTTAGTTCTTTGGCCCATTTTTTGATTGGGTCATTTATTTTTCTGGAATTGAGCTGTAGGAGTTGCTTGTATATTTTTGAGATTAGTAGTTTGTCAGTTGCTTCATTTGCTATTATTTTCTCCCATTCTGAAGGCTGTCTTTTCACCTTGCTTATAGTTTCCTTTGTTGTGCAGAACTTTTAAGTTTAATTAGGTCCCATTTGTTTATTTTTGCTTTTATTTCCAGTATTCTGGGAGGTGGGTCATATAGGATCCTGCTGTGATGTATGTCGGAGAGTGTTTTGCCTATGTTCTCCTCTAGGAGTTTTATAGTTTCTGGTCTTACATTTAGATCTTTAATCCATTTTGAATTTATTTTTGTGTATGGTGTTAGAAAGTGCTCTAGTTTCATTCATTTACAAGTGGTTGACCAGTTTTCCCAGCACCACTTGTTAAAGAGATTGTCTTTAATCCATTGTATATTCTTGCCTCCTTTGTCAAAGATAAGGTGTCCATATGTGCGTGGATTTATCTCTGGGCTTTCTATTTTGTTCTCTTGATCTATATTTTTGTCTTTGTGCCAGTACCATACTGTCTTGATGACTGTGGCTTTGTAGTAGAGCCTGAAGTCAGGCAGGTTGATTTCCTCCAGTTCCATTCTTCTTTCTCAAGATAGCTTTGGCTGTTCGAGGTTTTTTGTATTTCCGTACAAATTGTGAAATCATTTATTCTGCTCTGTGAAGAATACCGTTGGTAGCTTGATAGGGATCGCATTGAATCTATAAATTGCTTTGGGTAGTATACTCATTTTCACTATATTGATTCTTCCAATCCATGAACATGGTATATTTCTCCATCTATTAGTGTCCTCTCTGATTTCTTTCACCAGTGTTTTATAGTTTTCTATATATAGGTCTTTAGTTTCTTTAGGTAGATATATTCCTAAGTATTTTATTCTTTTCATTGCAATGGTAAATGGAGCATCAGCACTTTTTAAGAAAATCAGTTTTCATTCTTATAAAATACAACAAAGATTAATAACACAAATAGTTATGTGCAAAGATGAAAATCCTGCTGAAAACAACCTTTTGGTTGGGAGGCAATGCCACCCTGTGGTAGCTCACGTGTTTATTCATCAATATATGACAGATCAGATTCTAAGTAGAGAATGTGGCTTAGTAGTATTAGTGTATAATACATTAAACCTGACTGCTTTTTATTCTGAATTTCACAGTAAATTTATGTACTAGTGTGTAGTAAAATTAGTAATAGGAAGACGGGGTAAGAATTCCTGAGACACTGATTAGGACTATCTTTTGAATGTAAAATTTTTATTTTTATTTTTTAGGAGTTGCAGATGGCGTAGGAGGATGGAGAGACTATGGTGTTGATCCTTCTCAGTTCTCAGGGACTTTAATGCGAACATGTGAACGGTTAGTAAAAGAAGGACGGTTTGTCCCGAGTAATCCTATTGGTATCCTCACCACAAGCTACTGTGAGTTGCTGCAAAATAAAGTACCTTTGCTTGGTAAGTACATATCCCATGTGTTTTCCTCTCTAAACATCCCCCCACCCACCCCCGACTCTCCCCACCCTCTGGTGGTTCAGACAGTAAAGAATCTGCCTGCAATGCTGGAGACCCAGATTTGATCCCTGGGTTTGGAAGATCCCCTGGAGAAGGCAATGTCTGTCCACTCCAGTATTCTTGCCGGAGAATCCCATGGACACAGAAGCTTGGTGGGCTTGCAAAGAGTCAGACACAACCGAGCGACTAACATTTAAAGAAGCCCAGGAGGTGGTTAACAGCAAAACCAAGAAAATCACCGGCCCAGCTGTTTATCCGAGGCTCTTCCTGTTAAACAGTTTGATGGAGAAGCTATAGGCTACACCAGAATACTTAATACTGCGTGAGATAAATACAGCCACTTTGGAAAACAGTTTAGAATTAAAGAATAAAGTTAAACATGAATAGATAATATGCCCCAAAAGTTCAGCTTCTGGGTCCTTTACCTTGAACTAGAGAAGCTCTTGCACATCAAGAGATGGTACAAGAATGTTCATAGTAACCTCATTTATAATAGCAGAAAACTGGGAACAACCTTAAAGTCATTTATAGGAGGAAAATGCATTTTTAAATAGAATGCGTTAAGGTTGCATGCAGTACTCAGGAGCATGTTGTTGAGGAGAAAGATGACTTTGCAGAATACCACCCACCAGTCTGAGTCCATAAATTTCCGTTTCAGAAACATAAAGCTGTATCATTTAGGGGTTCTAAAATATAAAAGAAGAAAAGCAAGTGGTTGTATAATTGGGTTAGTGATTCTATCCCAGGGAGGAAGAAAGGGGATTGAGGTCCCACGTGTAATGCTCAGTTGATTACTTGCGGGGAGTTCAGGTTGCAGATAGACTGCCCAATTGCTTGCAGTTAGCAGTTACATTAGTCTGTATAGATCCCTGTTAATCTTGTATTAGAAAATATACAAATATGTAGTGTTTGTTTATATGGCATGCCAGTGAAGCGTTCTTTGGCCAAGCTGCTCCATTTGTTTGTTAAATGGTTTCTTGGGCACTTACCCAGCCTTCTAAGCAGGCTCTCAGAAAGGGTGTTATTAAGTTTCTGCTAATTGCCAGCATCTTTCTGGTTACTAGAAGGCCCCCTCCCAGTCAGCAGGCACATTTAAAATCAGCCTTCTCTTTTCAGTGTAAATGGAGATTTCCATTTTTGTAGAATTTTACCTTCAATTTGAAACCTTTGTGAGAAGGGGTTGTTTCCATCATGCTTCTGTCTTCTCTGTGCTGTGATTAACCTGCTTGTTCTCCTTCTAACTGAAGAGAAATCTTGTCTTGAGGTTTCAATATACTGCTTTGTCTTAATCTGCTATTTTAGGCTTGCAATCTTGAACTTCCCTGGTATCTTGAAATATCCTAGACTCTATTTCTAGCACCTCTCTGTCAACTTGCCATATGACTTTAGGCAAACCACCTAACCTCTGACCCCCTTATTTCATGTTAACTAGAGAAATCCATTTTTGTGAAAAGCAGTGACTTAAAGCTTCTTATAGTACTCAGAAGCATCTTAAGGGAAAAGAAGACACATTGCAGGGTACCATCTGACAGAGAGTCTGTAGACACAATACAAGGGGCCTGACTCCTATGCATTCCTGTGAGTCTTCTGCCAATACCACTCCAACCCCAACCCTGTTACTAAATTATGTGACTAAATTATTATGACTTGGAATAAACCATTACAGCCTATAACAACTATCCTCATTTTGTGCTTTGAAAGCTTTGTTTTTTTGCTGAGTTTCTTCCTTATAACTGCTTTTTCCCCTATTCACCTTCATGTAACTGGAGACTTAGTAGAATAAGTTTAAGGACATAAAAGAGGTTCTTTTACATTGAATGTTATAACTAACCGCTTTCTCCTAAAAGACACTTGGAAATATGTTTGACAACATACATACTTCTCTCTTACCTTATCTACATATCTCTAAGCTGTTTGTAACAAAAACCCAAGTATATTTTGGCAAAGGCAGGCTGCTAAGTTTTATTGAACCTCAGCTGTAATTATAAATAATAACTTTATAAGATTAGGTAATCTTTTTTTAAAAAATCTTACAACTTTGAAAAAGCATAATTCAAGTATAAAGGGTGAGCTGATAGCTGTAACCACTTATTTCTTGAGAATTTCTAGCTGCTTTTAGATCTGAATTGGCATCACAGGCTAATTGTTTACATATATTATTTCTTCAGAAACCCTTAAATGGATTTAGGTCTTATGAAACCAACATATCTTAAGAATTTGAGGAATTAATCCTTGTAAGGTTATCCCTTTCTTCCTTTGCTGCTGAAAATGCTTAACTGTAGTTTACAGAGTAAGGGCCATTTTATCATGAGGGATATGCTTGGGGACCTGTCTGGATTGCTCATCTGAGTATTCAACATGGTTCTTAGCACTCTTTTCTTTCTTCTTTGCTTGTTTGTTCTTCATCAAACATTTAAGGATGAACTCGTCTCCCCATGTTAGACTGTCAGGGCCTGAGCCGCTGTACTCATCAGTAATTTGAAGAGGCCCAGATGATTGTGTAAGGGTGAGCTTCCCCTGTTTGGCACTGCTTTGCATGTTAAAGCTCTGTCTATCACTCAGGAGGACCATTTTGATTCTAACACAGCGGGTGACTGCCACAAGGGTAGCAAAATGATAGCCTAGGTTTGTCAGTGAGTAATAATGAGTCAACATGAGTCCTTCCTGCAGCAGCATCTTCAGGACTGTGCTTCTCATCTGTCATTTTTTTGTTCTCAGTTGAATTAATCCCATCAGCTTTCAAAAGATCTTTTGTGTGGTGGTTCTGTTAATGATGTAAATGATTAGATTTTTTGTGCATTAGGTTAGGAAGGAAGGGTAATTGGTGACTTTAGCTCTAATGTAAGCTATAGAATAGGTTCTCAGACAGCATGACCAGTTAGTTACAATACAAAATACAATACAATACAAAAAATACTGTTTTTCTTTTCTTTGACATTTAATGGGTAGGGACTAGATAATTTAGTATTAACCTGTCAGATTTGTACCCGTGCATATACTGTAGATAACAAGGAAACAATTTCTGAACATTACAGTGACACAAATGCTTATATTTAAGTGTTTTTTAATTAAGTTACACATTTTCATTAAGGAAACAGTAACAAAAATTTAAATTACTTATGATCTATTAAGAAAACTTAATTTTTTAGTGATTATGTCTCCTGACCTTTTTTCTTTGGGCATAGCATAATAGTAACAGGAATTGAATTTACTGTGTGCTCACAGTAGCCCCAATGACGTAGATTTGTAGGTGCTTTTATTCCCCATTTTGTTAGGAAGAAACTGAGGCCTAGAGAGAATAAGTGGTTTGCCCACGGCCATATCACATGGCTAGAAGGTGATAGAGCACTGGGATTTAACACAGCTGGTTCCACAGCCTGTTTATTTTCTTCTTTTTGCCCTTTAACTGTCATTTTAGCAGGTTAGCTTTTGCCTACATATTGTGCTTTTTAAAAAAAGATTACAATATCGATGTTTCTGATGTACAGTTCGTTATATTTGGTATCACTTTTTTTTTTTTTTTTGGTATCACTTTTTAAAGGTAACTTTAATACGAGCTTATAATCTACTTGTTTCACTTATCTTTTGTTTTCAAATATATTTCTCTCACACAGTTTTAGTTGCTGTCAAATAGCCAGCGAACACATTATTTGTTGTAAGTCTTTGACATGATTTAACTAATTTTATCTTACAAACAGCTCTCTGAGGTAGTTACTGTTATCCCTGTTTTTATAGATGGGGAAACTAAGGCACAGACAGGTTACATAATTTGTCCCAGGTCGCACAGCTAGTAAGTGGCAGAGCTAGTGTTAAGATGCAGGCAGGCTGTCTCTAGAGTCTGTATTCCTAAGTATTATGTGATAGTGCATAGCCTTCCATTGTATGGATGAGCTGTAATTTATATAACCAACCCCTTAATTTTAGATGTTGAGGTTGTTTCCAGTTCTTTGTGATCTTATACAGTGTTTTGTACTTAAGTCTTGTTTGCATTTCTATTTTCTTATAATAAATCCTCACAAATGGAATTGCTAGGTCAAAGGATATGTACATTTTTCAGGGCAATATTGTCCTTTAGAAAGATTTATTTAAGTTTTACTCTTATCACCACGGAATGAGAGTGACCACGTTCCCTATACTAGTGCAGTGATCATTAAAAAAATATATGTATTTACATGGTTGTTGAACTGCTTATTTTTTCAATTTTGCCATTTTCTGTAGGTATAGGTTGAAATTTTAGTATTTGAAAGCAATCTCACTAACTGTATTACCAACGTCAGGCTGAGAAAGGTCCTGTGAGCTGTGTGCTACAAAGGCACACAGAAGCTTCTGCTTGGAATGTTCCCTCTAAATGTTAGTAGTCTCTGTAAAGTGAACAGGTTGATTCCCCACCCATGAAACTTGGTCTTGTTACTCCATAGTGAGTCTGCAATAAAATTTTTTCATGACCTCACCAGATGGAAATCCCGTTAAAAATTGAAGTTATGTGCCCTGTCTTAAATGTTAGTGAATTTCACAGGGAAGGCTTTCTGCCAGTGACTAATGAAAAGTGTCATGGAAACGTGACATTCTCATTTTGGCATTTAAGTATTAAAACTTAATATCTCAATAACATCCTTTTGAAAATTTGGCATAGATTATAGCACTATTGAAATGAAATAATGTGGTTAAATACCAGCCATTTTTATTATTTCTTCATCAGTGGCCCACTTTGTATGTGTAGTATAAATCCCTTTTTCTCTCCCCATTGTGTTGATCATGATCAGGTTACTACTGACATGGGTATGGAGCTGTAACTAAGAAAGGACCTATTTAGGCAAAGGAGGTTCACGTTACGGTATGTTGCTCCTCAGGATGATATGATAAAAATGTGTATGCAGAGACAGTCTGGGAAGAGAAAATAAATGGACATTGTTTTTGTTTCTAGGTAGCAGTACTGCGTGCATCGTGGTGCTGGACAGAACTAGCCACCGCTTACACACAGCAAACCTGGGTGATTCAGGCTTTCTGGTTGTCAGGGGTGGGGAAGTTGTGCACCGATCAGATGAGCAGCAGCATTACTTCAACACTCCATTCCAGCTCTCAATCGCGCCCCCCGAAGCCGAGGGAGTTGTCTTGAGTGACAGGTAATCTCCCCTCTCTCACCAACAGGTTCCCTTCCATTCCCCTTAACTAGGCTGTTAGAGATGGGCATTTTCCATTCTCACGTGAGAAGAGAAGACACATTGAAGACCTTTTAGTCTGACATCGAAAGATATTCTGCTTGAACTTGATTTCCAGCCAAGTTGAATTCTGATAAACACCTAGTAATTTGACCTGACCGTGAAAATACTATTTCAAGCTTATAGAATATCAGTTTTTCATACCAAGACCACATGATACATACAGTTGTATTTTTTAAGTAGTGCTGGATAAATGAGTCATTGTTCATGTGTGCCGTGCCATATACAAGGTTTTGCATATGTTATTAGGGAAGAATTTAAATGGACATCTGCTTTATTTATCAGAATAACTTCCTGATTCTCAGAGCTGCCTATAATGTGCATCACATGGAACTTTCAGTCCTTGCAGAACTTGTCAGGCAAAGTTAACTTGCAGGAAATGGACTTAAAGGTGGTCTTGGGAATGTTCTCTGATGGTTCTCTTAGATGTGTGCTTTTTTTTTCTTCCAACACCTTCTCAGTTCATTTTAAACTGTCAAGACCTTTCCAGGACAAGCAGTACTTTTTTCAATCAACTTTTATAGTTTACCTTTTCTCAGATCAGAGTACAGAGTAATACTAAGACAGTCTCAGATTTCACTGCCTTTAACAACCTTATAGGGTTTGACACAAACATTGTTGGCAATTCATAAATGTAAACTGGGTAATGAACCTGTTGTAAAAGTAGAAGCATCCTAGCAAACGCAGATTGTCTCTACTTAATAGTTCTTATTAGGCCAAACCTTAGGTCCAGACGAAGGTAAAATGATGATTACTGCCATCTTTAACTAGAATGAGCATATTATATAAGTGCTCCATATTACCCATCGAAAGTCTATTGCTGACTCCTACAGAGAGGGAAGCATTTTTTTTTTTACTTTCAGAGTAAGGCAGATTACCATAATAGGAAGAAAATTTGATTATAGGCCCTTCTTCAGTTGGCTGTAGTTGCACATCGATATTAGTCACATTGGAGTGAGGCAAACTCAGAACCCCAAGACCTTGGTAAATGTCAAGTTAAGCTAACAGTTTTTGGAGAAACAGTGTTTTCAATTTTCCTTTATTTGATCCTTGTTGTTTTGGCTTCCCAGTGCTAGAGCGGCCCTGCAGTACCTCACACACTATCTTTGGGACAGTTTGGTCAGGGCAGCACTTGGCCTGTCCTGCCAGTGAGGTGGAGGTTGCTTCCCCTGGAGCCCAGAGACAGTTTGCTAGCATGTGATTGCAGCTCGTGTTTCAGTGCAGTCAAAAGTTTCCAGCAGCACAGTATGTTCAATCAAAATGGGCAAAACTGCAGCTGGCGGAACACCAAGCTCATGGGTGGGAGTGTTGGGAGAAGAGGACGAACTGTCCAATGGCAGCGAGTCTCTCACAGGCAGCATAGCAAAAGACACTCCTGGGGAAAGAAAAACCTCAGCATAAAATAGAGCTTCAGTGCCAACCTGGTCATTAATCTAAACTTCTAGAGTCTGATTCACTTCCAAAGACTGAGCAAATGTGAAATGTCTTGTATTGTTTCTCTCTATTCCATGGAAGAAATCAACCTGGTTTCTACCAATTTACAGTCTGTTTTAGTGTCTTTTTTTTTTTCTCTTGGCTGCTTGTTATCCTTTGTTATCAGTCTCTCTTATCTATAAAATATTATTTTAACCTTAACTTACAAATTTCCTTTAATAGCTGTTTTGAGAACAGCTATTGTTGTTAAAGCAGCTATGTTATTGTATAAATGTATAAGTGAAAGCTAGTTTGTTCCTTGTCAGAAACCCATTACAGAACTTTCAGGTGTGGTGCTGCTTTTCTCAGTCAACAGAAGACAAACTAGCAATTTTCTTAGTGTAAATCCCCAGCAGCCATGGGTAGGCTGTTTGTTTTTATGTTTTCCCTTTACAAATTTTATAATACATCACTTAAACAATTTAGTTTTTTTTTTTTTTTTTTGGTGAGGCTTAAGGTGCTTTGGTTTTGGCCCCTGCCTTCTGGGTCAGTGTATGAATTTTTTCCTGGCTCTTGTTCCCTAATTACACATTAAGGCAGATTATCAGATACCTCACCTTTCCCTCACCTTGGAGGCCTGGGAGTAGCAGAGCTGGCCTTTCAAAATGGCTGAGAACCAGTCTCCAAGGGGGCCATGAACTCTTTGAATATATTATCTTCTCTTTTTCTCCCCACCTGGGCTTCTGTTTTCTTCATGTAAGTCTCCCCTCTATCTTTTTAAAAAAGTTTTACACAG
This sequence comes from Bos javanicus, assembly GCF_032452875.1. NCBI lineage: Eukaryota > Metazoa > Chordata > Mammalia > Artiodactyla > Bovidae > Bos > Bos javanicus. The sequence continues at coordinate 54,992,008 of NC_083884.1, read as the reverse complement.
ATGTAATGAAAAATCTACCACCTGTCCTCAGAGGCAGCCCGTTAACGTTTCTTTGAATCCTACCGGATTTATTCTCTCCATATAGAAGCGCCTGTATAATATAGATCTTTCTTTCTCACACACACACTACCTTGTTCTTTTCATTAACAATATTGAGTCTTTACCCAAATTGGAGGGTTAGTTACTGTGATTCTTCATTCATTAACTATTTCTTGAAGATGTATTGTGTGCCAGGAGCCCTTATAAATAAGTAACCTGTGCTTGATGGGAACTTTGTAAGCCCTGAGAGAGACAGTCTTTACTCTGCCAGAGTAAGGGTGATTTATTAATATTGATTTGGTGTTACAAATAATACACCAGTAATTACTAGTATTATAGTAAGAAATACCATTGTAGATAATTAATTCACATGAATTAATTCTTATAGGACTTGCATGGGCTCCTCCACAGTGCTCATTTATTCCACTAGAACACAGCCTCCAAATTTAAGCCTGCAGGGAAACTGATGAGTGGAAAGTGAGTAAGAGAGGATGGAATTTGGCACTAAAGAATCAGGAAACAAAGACTCATTTCCACTAGGATTCTAGAGGCATTTTAGTGTCTGACTCAGAAAAGAACCCTTCTGCCTTTTAAAGCACATGTGACTAATCATCAAACTCAGTTTTACTTGATAGTTTTTGTTAAGCTTTTGAAAGATTTATATCAGTTTTCAGTTAATTTTTTTCAAGGTTAGGGATTTCAGAATAGTGGTTTTTATTATTGACTGCTACTATAAATTAGTTTTCCTTAAATCCTTGTTATATTCTAGCATCGTCCCCATTGGAAACTTTTAACAGTATCTCTAAAGGGCTCTGCTAACTTTGCCCCCACCCTGTCCTTGTTACAGCCCAGACGCTGCTGATAGCACATCTTTTGATGTCCAGTTAGGGGACATTATCCTGACAGCGACAGATGGACTCTTTGACAACATGCCTGACTATATGATCCTTCAGGAGCTAAAAAAGTTAAAGGTAATTAACTCAAAGGTGGGCCTTTAGAAACAGTGACCGTCCCTGGGCAGCCGAGGTTTTTTTATTAATTCAGTTGCATAAGCTCTTTTTGTAGTTTTGGAAAGGACTACTTTGTGAATTTAGGAAAATGAAAATGGTTCTGATCTTGTTCTAAACAATTGTAGACAGAAATATTCACAGTTGGAAAACCTGAGGAAAAAAGAGGCTTCTCATCCAAGCCTCTCTTTAGTAGGGTGATAAAGGTAGGAAAAACTCCAATGAGAGATTTCTTGTTTGTGTTTTTAATTGTATTTTAATGGTATTTAATGGTGTTGGTTGCTGGTTATCTTTTTCATTTTTCAGTCTCGTAACAAACCCAGCAGGTGTTGAGGCTGGGAAAGATAGGAAATCATCATACCAGAGCCAGCCAAGGGTAGCAGGCAGCTAGGGCCTTGATGTGATCTGAGCTGTCACCAGTAACGAAACAGGTCAGACTTGGCCCATACAGTGAGTGGAAGGAAGTGAAAGCCAGTCTGCATATTCTGCTGGCTTTGTGAAGTACTGACTTGGGGGGATTGATCTTTTCTCATGTTTTTACTACTAACCAGTATGACCTTGAGTTTTCTAAACTTTCTTAGCAGTGTTTTTCTCTCACCTGTAAAATAGGGGTGGGATGGTTCCAAGACCCTGTTTTGTAGGGCCGTGGTGAGGATGAACCAAGACCATGCACTAGAAATCCTTAACACCATGCTTTGTCTGTGGAGCTTAGGAAAGGCCAGGTGCTGACACTTGCTGGCACTGTGCCACGTATGTAACAGAAGGAGAGGCAGAAATGACACATTCCCTGACCTTATGGGGCTTACATTCTAGTGGAGGAAGACAGAGAATACAGAGAAAGAAAGAATAGAAATAGTGTTGTTGCTAAATAAAAAGAAAAATAAAGCATGGAGAAGAAATAGAGAATAGAGAGGGCTTTTCAGTGGGGCATCTGGCAGCATTTACTTGGAGAGCAAGCACACTAAGCTTGGCCAGGCGTGCGTTCCTAAGCAGGGAGAATTTCGAGGTCATCCTAAAATGCTATCAAAATCCGCCCCTTCAATCCCATCCCATTTTAGCAAGAATGCCTTAAGAATTTCAAGGGGGGCGGGGGAGATATGAAAATTCAAACTTCAGGACCCAAGGCCATCCTCACAAAGAACTTTCTCATTGACGTCCTATGCAGGCAGCACTGGTGATCTCGTTCATTTTAGTCGAGGTATTATGTTCCACTGTCTTCTCTAACTGAAATAAAACTTAAATGATGGAAACTATGATTAGATAAATATTACTGTCTTAAAAAGTGATGTTTGCAAGTGATGTTTACTTACGTGTAGAAATCATGTGAGGCATTTTGGTAAAAATATCTCCCTCATATTTTTGTATTAGAATTCAAATTATGAGAGTATACAACAGACAGCAAGAAGCATTGCTGAGCAAGCTCATGAGCTGGCCTATGACCCAAATTATATGTCACCTTTTGCACAGTTTGCATGTGACAACGGATTGAATGTGAGAGGTAAGCATTATTTGGGACCTTCGTAAGGACTAATTGGGGACTTAGGGGATGGGAGCATTCTGGGCTGTGTGTGAGGCCGGCTGCTGCACTGGGGTGAGACTGCTCAGGGGTCCTCCCCCAGCTGTGAGCCGGTGACTCTGAACAAGGTCAGCAGGCCCGATAACTGGAGGACAGCAAGTGCATGTGTTCCCTACAGAGGTGCCCTTCAGAACTGCACTTCATTGGCTGCAGGGGCAGGTGGAACCTGAAGCCCTTTATCGCCGCCAATGCTCTGCTTGGACCCGAGCCCAGAAAACCTCCGAGTTCTGCCTGGAGGGCCTGGACATTGCTAATGGTTTAAACATTCTGCCCTTCACAAGTCTGACATTTCACTTCTCCCTTCCTCTGGCTTTGTGGGACTCATTCACAGTATTTGCCTACCAAATTGCTATAGCGAGTTTTTTGTTCTTTATTAATTTTTATTAATTGTAATTAATTGCTTTACAGTGTTGTGTTAGTTTCTGTCGTACAGCAAAGTGAATCAGCCATATGTCCCCTTTTTTGGATTTCCTTCCTATTTAGGTCACCACAGAGCGCTGAGTAGAGTTCCCCTGTGCTGTGCAGTAGGTTCTCATTAGTTATCTGTTTTATGCATAGCAGTGTGTATATGTCAGTCCTAGTCTCCCAATTCATCCCACCTGCCTCTATAGGATGTTTTGAAAAGGGAAGACTCTCCTTGCCTAGAGTCTTCCTACCTACTGAGCAATGTGTAACTTTGGGAGCGGGCCAATAGCTCAGCTTTGAGCTTGGATAACATGTTGGTGCAATCATATTAGCACTTGTAGAGTTGGTCAGTTTCTTGCAGGTATAATATTAGGACACGTAAAGCATTTCTTAGCTGTCTGGGAAATATTAAATAGGAAAAAAGCACATGCCATAGCTGTTTGCCAGATTAGACTACAAGACTATCAACTAGTTTCAAAACATTGGATATGTTTGTCCAAATTAGGATTACAGGGGGTGGAACATAGAACTTTCCTGTCAGGCAGAATAAATCTTAGTAACATTTTGTCTTTATTGTGATTGCTACACAGAGCATGTGGTGGTGGCCATTTTAACAAAGCTCCTATTGTAAAGGAGCAGAGAGGATTTTTTTTTAAAGGTTCAATTAAATTAGATGTAATTTCTTGGTGTGTTTTAACTTTTATCGATTTTTTTCCCCTTTTTTTCTACTAGAGTATATTGACAAACCTATTTTTTTCCTAGTACTTACTTATTTAGGCTTATATTTTTTCTTGATTTTTCCTTTTAGAATGTATGAATACATTTTCATTTTCATTGTAGGTGGAAAGCCAGATGACATCACCGTCCTTCTCTCAATAGTGGCTGAGTATACAGACTGACTCGCCTAGGTGTCGGCTCCCGCCTCCCCTTCATCATCCCAGATTCTGCCCTGCCGTGTGTGCTGATCCTGCTGGCAGGACCACGTCTCTTTGCCACTGATCTCAATGGCCAGTGATGTAAACCTTTTTTGCCTGTCTCTTTGAGATCCTTGTTGAGAACCACTACTGTCATTCTACTGCTCATATCTGCCAGCAACATTTGAAGAAAATCAAGATCTGAAGATTGGCCTTCACATTGTCCTTTCCATGATGGGATGGATGTTTTCAAAGCCAAAATGACTATTACTTTTTGAAAACGGTTGAAGTATTGAAAATGAGTAATATTGGTAAAGTGAATTCAAAATTACAGTGTGTAAAAGGGATTTTAAAAGTCTGACACAAATTGTATGTTATGATACATCTACTAGAAACATACTCATCAAATGATGCGTTACACGTGTACTATACAGTCTGTTATGATCGAGTGTGGCTTTATGTTTTCATTATAAACTCCTATTTTTCAGGGGCTTATAATTTTGCTCTAAAACATTGCTCTGGATTATAAAATCTTGATCCTGGGAGCTTTTTTTTTTTTTTTTGCAGGTTGGAAAGAAATTCAGTTTAGTTCTATGGATGCAAATGTTTCATGGTTTTTAAAAGATGCTTAATTGTGCTCCTGTGATGGAAGTTTCAGCATTTTAGTGCATATCACAGGCTGGTGGCTTATCTGCAGGAGGGGTTGGGGAGACTCCTTACCAGAATTTTTTAATGGAATATTATTCAAGGTTATAAAATTCCTCAAGGCCTAGGTATTTAATGTTGCAGCTGAAATTCCTCCCAGCTGTCTGGTATGATTCCCCCATGTGAGAGCTCTAGGCCCACAGGCCTGAAGGGTTGAGAATGGACAGCTCTGACTTTGAATTTTGTTGGCCTATCAGGTCATGCTACCCCTCGTGTCTTAGACCTGTTGTTAGTAGCCTTGCTTTCTGTAGAGCATGTACCAAATCCAGGGAGTCCATGTGAAAGAGCACCATGGGAGTGGCACAAGAGTCCACGAGGAAGATGTCTAGTGATGACCTGACATTTGCATTTGCCCTCCACAGAAATTTAGGGGTTTCCAAATCAAGCTTAATGTTTACAGTTTCCAAATAGCCATCTTGCAGTGTATAGTTTTCCTATAAAATTACCCCATGTTCAGTTTTTCCATTATCTGCAAGCTCAAAGTTATTTTTAAGGTTTGTGTACAAGTCGACTGCTGTAAAGATATATATTTTGGGGTCAGTTTTTTCCTTCATTAACTTGGTGGTAGAAAAATATATATACTTAGAAATCCTTAAATTAAAGCCATGTTTTATATATAAGTCAGGTAACATTGGTGTATAGATAAGAATGCAATTAAACCTGATGAGAATCTACTTGAGGAGAACATAGAAAGTGTCTTTCTCTAAAGGAGATACTTACTCCCTGGTTTATTGCATTAAAACTTATGTTTGAGGTTACCTCAACTTGTTTTAAAAAGATTTTGTTTTGTGAATTTGTACTGTATATTTGAGTAACTGTCAAGCTTGTTTTATTTAAAATTGTTTAACATGTACCATGTACATGTCATTACTATATTTCAATGCATCATGCTTGTAACAGGCATTTCATTTATAATAAGAATGAGTTATTCATTTGTAAGCCGTTCAGTAATTTATCTACTATTCCTAAATTGGCATAATGTTTAGATACCTATTTTGAATCACCTTTAATTACTTGTCAGAATGCCTTAACTACCCTAACTTGACAAAACACAATTTGGTAAAGGAGATCGGGGGGGTGGGGTAGGGAGTGGAGAGAGACTGTTCAAATAATGAGAACCCATCGTGCTGTGATAATACACAGACGAGTGAGTGGCAAGTGGCAGGGTATTTATTTTGCACAAACTATTTGCAGTCTTTCTGTATTTAAAAAGTGAGGAAAGTTGCATCCAGAAAGGTTTTGTTGGAAGGAATACATTTACACTTGGACTGACAACTTCAGTTGTTGTTCAGAAGTTGACAACTTCTTTTGTTGGGTTTTTAATTATTTCTGGTCAGAGGCATGGAGCCTTATGATCCAGGTATATTTTGTATTAATTTTCCATTGCATACATTTAATTCCTGGTAAGAGCAGTGCTGGTCAAGTCACTGGCTTTTCTCTGCACTCATCTAAACTCATCAAACACTGTCTTCATAAAGGTAGATTGATGGTATTTTACACAACTCATTTAATCAACTTAGTATTTTTTGAGAAATGATCGTTAGAAATTGACGACGTGTTTCAGTGATGTTGAAAACAGTGGGACAAGAATTGAGTTTCACAGGGGAATTGACTTTGGACCTGGCCTGTAGATTAGGGACGCAAAATATTTTCTGTTTTTCCCCCCTGCCCTTTTTGTGTTATGCACTTAATTTTATGACTTTGGGGGTCTATTGGAGTGCTGTTTAACAACTCTCCTACTCTCAATGGTCAGAGGCTGTGTAGGTACCCATACTGGAATTTTCCAGGCCACAGGACCCAAGTCTGTGGGGTGTGCCTGACATGTACCACTTGGTGGGTCTAATTCTAAACTTGATGTGTTAATTGTACTTTAAATCAAGCAGTATAAACACACACATTTGCCTCGTGTAGTGGACTTTTATAACAAAAGAGAATTTGGATTTCTAATTTACAAATGGCAAATTATTTATCCCTCTCTGGATGCACCAAAGACCAGTAAAGTTTATAGCTTTTCCATCTATATTTATAAAGCAATACTGTATTATAAAAGTCAATATTTTTATCACATGCTTGAAATTTTTATTTTGTTCTGTTTTAAAGTGTGCACTCTAAACATATCAGAACCTTATTTCTTCCTGTGAACTTAGGCTGCCTGCGCACAAAAAAAAAAAAAAAAAAATTACCAAATGGATATGCAGTAGAGTCCATAGACTCTTAAAACTGAAAGAAGAAATGAGGTTGGGAGAACAAGTTCTTTGTCCTGAATTACTGTACTGGCTTGACATGGTTGATGGGTACTAAATCACAAAAGAATCCATTCCAGTTGTGCATGTCTGAGGGTTGGGCTGTGACTAGATTTAGAAAATAGACTTCAAGCTTTGCATGGTGGGCAGGTATCTTACCCCATCAGTTGCATTTGTTCTGGGTAGAACAGTGGCCTTCAGTACCACCTTCAGTACCACCAACGTACCACATCAAGTAACAAGGCAGGAATTGTGGGAATTCACTGAGTCAGTTTTGAGCATTTTGGAGATTGTAAACAAGATTGGCTAGAACTGTAAATGTTTGTACTTTTGATTAAGTTCATGGTTCCTTGTCACCTTATACCAGCTATCTTTGGTAGAAGCTACAGCATCCAATTTTCCTGGAAACTATCACATTTGTGCATTTAACAAATTTTGCAATAGCAAAAAACCCAAAATCTGCTTATAAAACAACATTTGGAACAGAAAACATTTGGATTCCACTTGTTAAAAAAAAAATTATTTGCAAAATTGGTCTTCTTAGTTAAAAATCAGCAGTTGTCCATGTCAAAATTTTAACTGTAAGCAGGTAGTTTATGGCAAAGATGGCTAAACAATGAAGCAAGTTTGAATTTGTGTATGCTAATAAGCTGCTTTTTTCTGTTGAGACTATCATTATTTGTCTTATTACCCAAGAGGCAATGACCTGAATTGGATGTCTGAAGTATAACTTATGCAGGAATAGTTCTGTAAATACATTTAAATAAACTGTAAAAATATTTAATAAATATAGTATTTATACTAATCTGTGTACTCCATTTAATTTGAGTAGTAACAAGACACTGTCCTTGACATTGAGTTTGTTGGTCTCTATCAAGTCCTCATTTCTAAGCGTCTCAGTCTAGCAGTGACTCCATACTTTGTGGCTATCATTTCTGTCTTTCACTAGTTTATCGCTAAAGCTCTTTTTCACCAGCTGATTTACTACATCAGTTTCAGTTCAGTCACTCAATCATGTCCGACTCTTTGTGACCCCATGAACTGCAGCACGCCAGGCCTCCCTGTCCGTCACCAACTCTCGGAGTTCACTCAGACTCATGTCCATCGAGTCAGTGATGCCATCCAGCCATCTCATCCTCTGTCGCCCCCTTCTTCTCCTGCCCCCAATCCCTCCCAGCATCAGAGTCTTTTCCAGTGAGTCAACTCTTCGCATGAGGTGGCCAAAGTACTGGAGTTTCAGCTTCAGCATCATTCCTCCCAAAGAAATCCCAGGGCTGATCTCCTTCTGAATGGACTGGTTGGATCTCCTTGTAGTCCAAGGGACTCTCAAGAGTCTTCTCCAACACCACAGTTCAAAAGCATCAATTCTCTGGCGCTCAGCTTTCTTCACAGTCCAAGTCTCACATCCATACATGACCACTGGAAAAACCATAGCCTTGACTAGACGGACCTTTGTTGGCAAAGTAATGTCTCTGCTTTTGAATATGCTATCTAGGTTGGTCATAACTTTCCTTCCAAGGAGTAAGCGTCTTTTAATTTCATGGCTGTAGCTGTTCTCCCAGCTGGGGAAATTTTAGCATCTTTTAAATATGTGAGGTCACACACAAATCTGGTGTCATTTAAATTTAGCATTCTGTATCCAAATTCTAAAATCCAAACTATATACAACTTGACAGTGTAACTATCTTACAGACCAGTGCTGAATCTAGGTGATCACTGATGATGGTGCCTTCACAGGCTAAACCACCCTGGCCCATTTCAGTGAGTGAATCAGAAACTTCATCCTCAGTGAGGAGACATACACTTATTCTTGGATATAATATCCTCTGGGTAGTCATATGCATTTGTTAGGAATATGTGTAATTCATTGCTAATCATCAGTGTAAACAAAAAATACATAAATCTTTAGCCTACAGTGTGGAATTATGTGGGCATTGCTGATTTCCACAAAAAGCTTGGTGAAAGCCCATTTTCATTCACTGAGGAACATTTCGGGATGAACTTGAGTTTTTATTAGGTTATTGTGGGTAGTTCTGACTCATCACCAAGCTAGACCCATTCTGGTTTTAGTCAGAACTCTGTTCACAGTTCTAAAGTTTACTAATCCACTCAGCCACCTTTGTTTAGTTAATCCTCACAAAATCTAAAGCACAATTGCTTGCCAGTTAATATTTCCTTGTGATTTGATGGTTTCACAGACTTAACAATAAGGTGTTACAGAAGTCGTTTGTCAGGTTATAACTGACTAGAAACAGGTTTAGGGGAGGGAGAGGCATGCATCATAAGATGTTACATAACAATGTTATTGTGTCAGATTGTTTAGCTTGTGCAGGTAAGAAGCTAATTCTTAAAGAGGCAAAGAACAGAGACATTAATCTTCCCTCTCATTCCACTCCAGACCCAGGCTCTCTTGGCAGTGGAGGCTGCTGTTCTATGTCAGCTAATACAGAAATAATTTTTTGGCATCCCTTCCATTCTTTTCTGCATCACACTGCAAAATTTTTAAGTCACATTATTTAACTTAAATTCTTAATATAAGCAATGGAGAAAAAGTTGGGGGGTTTTTTGCCTTTTATTTATTTTAATTTTTGTAATGTTGGGTTGGTTTCTGCCATAAAACAATGTGAATCAGCCATAATCATACATCCCCTCCCTCTGGGGCTCCCTCATCCAGTCCCTCCAGGCCATCACAGAGCGCAAGACTGGGCTCCTGTGCTTGCTGTACAGCAACGTCTCATCAGCGATCCATCTTACACCTGATGGTGCTACATGTTGATGCTGCTTTCTCCATTCACCTCACTCTTCTTCCCCTGCTGTGTCAAAGTTATGATCTTACATGAGAAAAGACTGCAGGACGTTTTCATCTGTCAGAAAGCATCAAAACTCAAATACTTGCAATCAAATACAAAAGATACCTGAACTTTACAAGCCATTCTGATGCACTCGAAATGGCTGCTACAGGAAGTTTAAATAACTATAAAACTGCAAAGAAAATGCTAAAAACTATTGTAAATAAACAATACATTGAAGAATTCTTTTTTTTTTTTGGCCACGCCATGCAGCTTGTTGAATCTTAGGTCCCAGAGACGGAATCTGTGATCTAATCAGAGATCAAACGCTTGCCCCTTGAATGGAAACTCAGAGTCCTAACCACTGGACTGCCAGGGAATTCCCTGAACTGAAGAAAATTCTAATGAGCTTTTTCCCTACACAAAAAACTTTTCTGCCTCCCACATAGCATAATGGATTTAAAGCAAGTTACATTTATTGACAAGCAGTTATTTCTAGATATGGTGGTTGTACAAGATGATGTGTAGATAACCAGTAGCCCATTCTCCAGGAAGCCCAAGACAGTATCTTCACAGATTTAAATGTGAAAATGTGTTTGTGGTACAAGTGAACCAGTAAATTGACGGGGCGGGTGAGCTCAGCCATCACTGTTAGAATGTGGAGAAACTGCCATTATTCATGTCTTCTTCACTGCCACTTGCTGTTGCCAGACTCGGGAAAGGGAGGCTGAAAGGTTCTTGTTGGTCAGAAGAAGCTGCTCCAAAGAACATGCAGGAGAACTGTGGGGGGTGGGGGGGAGAATAACTGTTGTTTATTCAAAGCAAGTTAGTGCTTATCAAATGCCCCTTTTCAGAAACTCAGCCACTGTGGTCTCACATTAGCTGATGGTTCATGAGATACCCAGAACCTTCATGAGTGGCCCAAAACATCCTAAAGTAAAACCCTTCCCTGGACTCCAGAGGCACACAGTTTGGGATCAGTGATCTGCTTTGGACTACCCTGCCCGAGCCACTGAAACCAACACCAGGGCTGTGGGGGACAGATGGAGACTGCTGGCTATCTTCCTCCACTTCACCCATCCTCTCCCCCTTCCCTCTTGCTGTGACAGAAGCTACTCCTGACCAGAGTCAGTCCTTCCCTCCCTGTCTCTGACTCCCAGCCTCTCCCATGCCTCCCCTCTACTGGATAGGAATATCAGCATTTTAAAATAATCAGATGTCTCATTAAAATATATAGCCTCATTCACGTCCTCCCTCCAACTTAATCTCTGCTGTGGAACTGTCTACAGGTGCTTTCTCTATTTTCTCATTCTACTCTTAGGTCCTATCTAAAAAAGCTCCTGACCCTCATACAGAAATTGTCCTTATAATGGTCACCAAAAATTGCCAGATTCCCTAAACTAATGGCCATTGCAGTCTCCACCCCACTAGATACTCACTCTGACACTTTCTTCTCATACCTTCCCCATGCTATGTTCTTCTGGTTGCTCTTTTCAGTTGGCTTGCCTTTTATTATTATTAAATTTATCTTTAAATGAAACAAAGATGAATGTTTACCCTCTTCTACCCACACTTTGAATCAGGGTTTCTCAACCTTAGCAGTGCTGACATTGGAGGACTTAAGTTTCTTTGCTGTGCGGGCTGTCCTGCTCCTGGGAGGACACGGAGCAGCACCCCTGGCCTCTACCCGAGATGCCAGTGGCAGCCCGCTTTCCTGAACTGTGACATCCGGAAGTGTCTGCAGGCATTGATGACTCTGTGTCCCCTGGCTGTGGTTAAGAGCCACTGCTCTAAGTGGTGGCAGTGTTCTCTGCCATACCCTCTCTCTAGAACTCACATTCACACTGCTGGCAGAAATTACTGTGTATATGCCAGGGAGTCTCACAGTTAGAATTTGAGCTTCCTATATCCTACTTGATTTCTGCAACTTACATGCAAAATAGAATTCATGATCTTAGCACTGAACCTGTTTCTCCAACCTTGATACCTCCCTTTCCCTTAAGCTCCATGACCGATCCATCACAAAGTCCTGCTGTTTTATTTCTTCAATTAGCTGTTTACTTTGGCTACTTCTCTCCATTTGCTACTGAATCACCATCTTTCAGACACAACTGAGTTTCCAGTCTTGCTTCACTGCACTGTGGGCAGCTTTCCCTGTTAAAACCCTTCAAATACTTTCAATGCCACAGTACCTGATATGGCCATTTACACCCAACATGAGTTGGAACTCACTCACTGCTCCAGTTTCGTTCACCCTGTGCCATTGTTTCCCCCGTCTATCTGCCCTCTGGCCACACTGGTCTTCCTCCAGGTCCTTAAAACTACCACACTCCCTCCATGACAGGGGCCTTTGCACATGCCACATCCACTCAGCTTCCCCTTACTATCTTATCCTTTCCAGCTCAGCTCCAAACACCAGTTTCAAAGACTTTCTGACCTCCTGGATTAGGTCAGCTCACACTTTAAATCCTCTCAAAGCACCCTGAACTTTCCCTTTATCACAGGTTAGTTTTTTTAAATGATCATATGTTTAGTCATATGATTATTTGTTTAATGTCTACCTCCCCACCCCCCCCATCCCCAGTCTATAATCAAGTGTAGGAACCTTTCTTGTTTATTTTGCACACCATTGTATACCCCACATCTATGGTGCAAGGCCCTCAACAAACACTGGTGGGAGTCATATGGTAGGTATCAAGCATGAATAAACAAACGATCCCTATTCTTGGCTCATCCTTACAAATCAGAAACTGAAGATGCCCTCCACATGGGGCACTTCAGACAGCAGTTGCTGAACCTGGGCTTCAGATGAAACACCCCAAATTAGCTGTGATATTGCCTGTGGTAGCCAGAATGAGGTCTGCCCTCACCCCCAAAGATGTCCACGTCTTAATCCCAGGACCCTGTGAATATATCACAAGGCAAAGGGGAATTAAAAGAGCAAGTGGAATAAGGCTGCTATCCAGGTAGGCCCAATGGGAAATCACAATGACCCTTAAATGTGGAAATCAGCATCAGAGTGAGGAAATGTGAAATGGACTCCACCAACCATTGCTGGTTTAAAGCCGACGGGTAACCATGATTAAAGAATGCAGATGATCTCAAGAAGAAAGGAAAAGAAAGAAAGCAGATTCTTCCCCAGTCTCCACAAAGGAACACGGCATTGCCAATGCTTTGATTTTAGCTCAATGAGACCCATTTTTGATATCTGAACTGAAAGATAATTTGTGTTGTCTTAAGCCACTGAGCATGTGGTAATTTGCTATAGCAGCAATAAGAAACTAATACACTGGTAAGCTAAAAATCTTAGTTTACTATGGTCTTTGAGAGCTGCCCTGAATTTGCCATTGACTTAAGGTCAAATGTCATTTGCTACCCCCTCTTGTCCCCTGCTACTCTTCAGCCTCTAAATCGTTCATGGCTGGATGATCAAGCCCTTCCCTAGTATCTAATAGTCTTCTAATGCAGAAAGTCTGTGAACAGCTATGCAACTTGGAATGAGTCCAAGTTCTGTATGAATTGAGTAAGAAGGTGCATTGTTATAGAAAAATTTAACAGTATACATGTTTTCTTAAAAATAGAACTGCCATACAATCCAGCAATTCCACTCCTGCTGTTTTTCTGAAAAAAATAAAAACACTAACGCAAAAAGTATCTGAGCCCCTATATTCTTTGCAGCATTATTTATAATAGCAAGATATAGAAGTGACCTTCTATATGTGTCTATATGTGTCCATCAATAGATGAATGGATAAAGAAGATGCGGTGCATATATACAAAGGAATATTACTCAGCCACGAAAAAGAATAAAAGTCTTGCCATTTATAACAAAATCAATGAACTTACAAGGTGTTATACTAAGGGAAATAAGTCACAGAAAAACACTATAAGATTTCACTTATATATGGAATCTAAAAAGCAAAACAAGTGAACAAACATAAGGAAACAGAAACAGACTCATAGATACAGAGAACAAACAGGTGGCTGCCAGAGCGGGGAGGTGTGGGGGGGATGAATGAACCAGGTGAGGGAGATTAAGAGGTACAAATTCCAGTTACAACATAAATGAGTCATGTGGATGAAACATACAGCATGAAGAAATAGTCAACAATATTATCATAACTTTTATGGGACTTTGGTCTTTGAAAACCACTCTAAATTTCTGTTATTGTGATCATTTTGTAATGTGTGGAAATACTGAATCATTATGTTATGCACATAGAATTTACATAGTGTTGTAGGTCAATCATACTTCAGTAAAAAAAGGTAACAATTCTAGATATTTTTCCTCATTTTGGTGTCCCTGAGAGCTGTGTATAACTTCTTGTGTGTGTGTATGTGTGTATAACTTCTTGATTAAACTTATTGAAAATCCACAATGGAAAAAATATTGGTCATTATTTAGAATACAGTAATATTTCTCTGTGCTGTGCTTAGTCACTCAGTCATGTTTGACTCTTTGCAACCCTATGGACTGTAGCCTGCCAGGCTCTGCTGTCCATGGACTTCTCTGGGCAAGAATACTTGAATTGGTTGCCATGCCCTCCTCCAGAGGATCTTCCCAACCCAGGGATCAAACCAGGGTCTCCTGCATTGCAGCCAGATTCTTTACCAGCTGAGCTATCAGAGAAGCCCAATACTCCTCTACAATAGTTTAATTTTGAAAACCCCCTTCCCCAAAGTAGAATACTACCATATATTTATTTTTTTAATAAGGTGAATTTAAAAATTGGTTTCATTTTGGAATTTTGTGATACTACTGGAGGGATTTTTAAAATTTTCTCAGGCTATCCCAAACCAGGTCTGGAGGTCTGCCAACTACTGGCTTATGCACTAAGAATACAGAGATGAATAAGACTCAGGTCTGCCCTTGATGAACTCACAATCTACCTAGTGGAGTAACAAGCATATCTACCAAGTTATTATGTGACAGTAATAATGAGTAGAATGAGAAGACTTCAGAAGGAGATGTATCATTTGAGTTGGGCTTTGAAGGTGGGTAGGAGTTTGAACAGTGAAAAGAGGAATACTACTACCCTGAAATGTAGGTGCAATAATATGAGCAAAAGTAGAACACAAAAGTATATGCACAATGTTTCCATTAAGATCAGGAACTAAGCAAGCAGGCCCATTCTCTCCACTCTAAATGTGGTATAGAGGTTATGTGCTAATGCAACTGAACGAAAGTCAGTTGGAGGCATTAAAGAAGAAATGAAACTATTGGTATATAAAAAAGTGACATATAGTAAGTATGTCTAAAAACCCTGAGAGAATCAGTGATAAAACGAATGGAAATAATAACATAAGTCAGCAGGGTAGTATGATATAAAAGTAACACAAAAAACAATAGCCTTCATATACATAAAAGGCAGTGAGAAAACAGAAAACATAACATCCATTCACAATAGCAATATAACAGGTTAATTATTTAGGAATAAGCTTAATAATAAATGTGTAAATGTATGAGAAACATTTTAAAACACTGCTGAAAGACACAAAAGTGGACCAGAATAAAGGGAAATACATTGCCTGTGTTCATAGACAGATTGACTCAACATCATAAAGATGTCACTTAACAGCCTCAAGTTAACAGAAATTTAAGGAAATCCTAATTAAAAAAAAACACCAATAGATTTTTTTATGGAGTTGGATACATTGATATTAAAGTTCAAATAAAAAATACATACTCAGGAATAACCAGGAAAAAAACTGACAAAATCTACAAAAGGATACTAAATCTACCAGACATTAAAACCTAATCTGAAGGACTAGAACTGGACCTCAGAGGAGGAAATGAGATTATATTAAATACTCTAGGGAAAGTCCCCTAATGCCATTTCAAGGAGTTTAAGTGAAATTCCATGGGAAAAGTGGACAATCCAAGAGATTTAAAAGCAGGAGAGTGATGCTGAGCACCGACCATCTGCCAGCTCCATCTATTAGCTCAATTAATTCACAACAATTCAATTTCACAATTCATCATTATTATCCTCATTTTACCAACAGAAAGAAAACTGAAGCAAAGATACGTAACCTGCCCAAGTCACACAAGTGGCAAGGCAGAGGCTCCAACCCGGGAGCCCTATACCTCACTGTAAGGTCCAAACAGAACCTTTTAGTACAGTGTGGAGGAAAACAAGAATGGAGAAGAATGGAGGTATGGAGGCCAATCAGAAGGCTCCCCGTAGTTCAGATAGATGATAAGGGTCTAAATCATTTACCCATAATGTAATCTCATTTCTGCAGGAGTTAAGGCAAAACTTCCCTTCCAAAGTAGAGTTTTCTTTTTAGAATTTAGGATGTAAGTGACATGACAGAAAAGAAAAGAGTGCTGTAATGAAACTCGTGGAGCTTACAGCTCTAAATGTCACTTTCCCTAGTGAGGAAATTGGCAATCTTAGTGAATTTCAGGGAGATGAAGCAGCAGGGAAATGTGTTCCTGTTGTTGTCTGCAAAAAAAATAAAAGTAAGCACAATATGTGTGACCAAAAAACAGGATGGGGAAAATGTTTTTGCATAATGAAAAGACACATTTTAGTTTTCTTTTATGGCCAAGTTAGTAATTAACATGAAGAGAAAATTGCCATAAGTACTGGGCATATAACAGGTATTCAATAAACACTTACGGGATCAAACTGAATAATAAGTGGAGTTTACTGTCCAATTTTACGACCCTAGAAGTCTTTATTACAGCATTGTCATTGTTTAGTTGCTCAGTCGTATTTGACTCTTTGCAAACCCGTGGATTGTAGCTGGCCAGGTTCCTCTGTCCATGGGATTTCTGAGGCAAGAATATTGGAATACGTTGCCATTTCCTTTTCCAGGGGATCTTCCTGACCCAAGAATCAAACCTGCATCTCCTACACTGGCAGGCAGATTCTTTACCACTGAGCCACCAGGAAAGCCCAGTAGCAGTGGATATTGTGACTTAAAAATGAAATAAAGTCAAAATGTAAAATTCACAGGGGTATGTAACATGGCAAGTGTCAGCTCCCTGCTCTTTCTCTTAGTAAAAAACTGACTGCCATCCTAATGACACTTTGGAAATGCAACTTAAATTGGTCCATTTTGCTAATTACTATCAATTCTGAAAAGGACTAGTGAGAAGTAAGTAGTAACTTCTAGCAATATTATTTCTCCTTTCAAATTTCTAAGAAACTCATATTTCCAAACCAATAATAACAACAGCAAAACAAGCTTGAATAAAACATTAATGTAAACATGTAAAATGGGGACTATCATTATTTAAGATACTTCTAATAAATTATGTTTATCTTCAGTTCAATAGATGACATAAGGTTTAACATTATAGCATTTTGTAGAATTTATCATCCATCTATAATAGCAAAATATTGGTATTACAATAATGTTATTAACTGGGACTCTACTACGAAGAAATTTGTGATGTTTCTTGTGATGAAATTTATATCTGTGCTACCATGAATAAGAGATTTCTTGACCAAACTTGAAAAAGAAAATTAGGACACTTATTTTAGAAAACAAAGTACATGACTTTAGCATATTATCAATATTTGTATGCAAAGATAATATGCTATAAACAATCATAATTTGTTCTTTAAAACAAGTGACTCAAATCTCTAAACATACTTTGTTAGAATTACTCAATGAACAATTTGTTTTGTATTGACATTGTATAAATCAGCCTTTTCTCCATCTCAGACTGGCTTCAGCTCTCCCCATCAAAAACTAATGAAATTAATTTCCAGGATATTGGGGGTGGGCTGAGGCAGGGAGATTGACAAGGGAGATGGACAGCAAGGATGCCTGACCTCGGCTTACTTATGTCTCAGTGTTGTTGTTCCTTTACCTTCCTGAGACATGGAGACCCTGGCACGTCTTCCGTGTCGCTGACACTGCTTTCTGGTACTTCACTCATGTTTCCATCGCTTTCGGGTACTTCAGTAATGTCTTTGTTCGCTCTTTTCATTAAAGGGCTGCCACAATTTTCCAATGTAGAAATGTTCGTGGGAGTCTCATTAGAATATAGCCTTTTGGGTTCTACTTTTCTTGAGATATACTCTGGGACCTTGCTGGTTACATTTTTACCAGCCTTTGAATTTGAATGTATCGGCTCTGACCTGAGGTATTAATAATAGAGATTAAATGAATGAACTGTTTACTTTGAAATATATATTTGTATATAACTAAAGGAGCAACATGAAATGACAATGATAACACCAGTTTAGGGAATATATTGAAAAAACATCAAACTAATTGTTTGAAAGTTAAGATTCACATATACGATTATTTAGAAATTCTCTTGCAGATTCAAATTTTTCAGTAAAGCAACCCAAGTGTGCAGGAGACAATCTTATGACACAGTAGAAGGGCATAGGTAGGAAAAAAAAAAGTCAAATTACAATACATCTGTATGATAAAATTGTATAGAATCATTAAAAAGCATGTTTCTAAGTCATTATCAGCAATATTAGAAAATGTTCACAATATAATATTTTGTGGGAAAAAAACAGGATACAAAACTACCTATGCTATATGAGCCAATCTTGTTTTAAAATGCAAATATATGCAAAATTAAAAGTCTGAAAGAAAACACAGTGTGTCAAACATTAACAGTGGCTACCATTAGGTGGTAAAATTGTGAGTGTTTTTCATTTTATTCTTTGTACTTTACTGCATTTTCCTAATTTCCCATAGAAATTTGTTATTTTTTACTATGAAGTAGCCTCCACCAAAAAAAAAAAAAGTTAAGAGGCAAAAGGGGGAGTTCCCTGGCAGTCCAGTGGTGAGGACATTACACTTTCACTGCTGTGGCCTAGGTTCAATCCCTGGACAGGGAACTGAGATCCTGCAAGCCATGCAATGCAGCCAAAATTAAAAAAAAAAAAAAAACAAAAAACGAGAGAGACACAAAAGGGAAAAAAAGAAAGAAAGAAAGAAAAACAATGGCTGCCTGTCCATATGTCTAAGAAAGAGAGCTCTGGGTAATGAATACAAACCTTCCTGTGAAACTTAACACTATATCACTCCTAAAAAACAGCCACTGAAATCACAAATGAGTTTTAGGTAATGACAAAGATAAACCAGACAGTTCTGTTAAACTGTGATCATACGAGAAAAAAGCAAGTATCTGTGAAAGATGGGTGATATTTCTATGTTACAGTTAGGTCTTCCTGGAGCTCTTCCTGATTCAGTTAAAATTTCAGATCTTTTAATGTTTTCCTTCTCAGTTGTTTCCTAAATGAATGCCATTGAATTATTGCAGAATAAGATTGCAGTAGCTTTATCCAAACCAATAAAGACATTAAAAACACAGGCTTACCTTCTTTGTTTTTGTGAAAGATACAGTGTTTGTAGAGAAGACGCTCTACTTGGCTCATCAGCTAATGTAGCCAAAATAAAGTTGGCTTCCAATAACATATCGTCAATACTTAAAGCCATGGGTCTAAAAAAGGCAAAACCAGAGCAAAAACCACACTCATTTTCTGATGGACACTGGGAAAACATTAGAAAATGATACCTGATTTTGGAGTAAAAAGAAACAGTAAAAGTAGAAGTCTTAATCGTTTTTTCACAAATTGAGATAGTCCTTAGACTTAAAAGAGCCCTTAAAAATTACCACATCCTAACCCAATCTCTTTGAAATTTTAGTTCTGAAATATAACATACCATAGTTTCATAGAGATTTAACTTGTTTAAGGCATATATAATTTTCTAATTAGGCAATTTATTCAGTATATCAAGTTTATAAATGTTTTTGCTCTGCAAAATAATGTATTTTTCTAAATCAAGTCACCAATCAAAAGAACACTAGGTTACAACATCTTTCAAAATTTTAGTTTGATAAGTGTTGCTAGTAAAGTTAAGGAATTCCTGAGGTGTGAATTAATTTCAACGTGACCCAAAGGGTTTTATTTATTAATATACGACAAAAGAAAAAAAAATAAACTCAGAAATGTCCCAAAGACCTACTTCCCAGGAAAGTCAAAATGAATGGCTATAGGAGCATGTATAGCTTCTGAAAATGTCAGCACTCCCTGAAAAGAAAAGAAGGGGGAAAATGTGAAATCTTTATTAAAAACTGCCACCGATAATTCTAACTGGACACTACTTTTGGTTTTACCTTCAGTTCTTTGAAGCAAAATGTTATTTCAGTGTCAATTCCAATTTGAAAGAAGTCAAACTCATCTGGACCAACAAACATCTCACTGTATACAGAATCGGTCAGGTCTGTTCAATATTATAGGAAAATAAAGAATAACATCAATTCTGTAGGTATTTGTGAAATTTTAATAAGAAAATATAGTCAGGGACTTCCCTGGTGGTCCAGTGGCTAAGACTCCTTACTCCTAATGCAGGGGGCTGGGGTTCAATACCTGGTCAGGGAACTAGATCCCACATTTCGTAACTGAGAGTTTCCCTGCTGCAACTAAAGATCCCACACAGCTCAACAAAAACGGAAGATCCTGCAATTAAGACTCAGTGCAGCCAAATAAATAAGTATTTTTTAAAAAAGAAAAGTAAATATAACCATAAATTGTAGGTTAAAAATAGCCACAAGTTCTTTGACATTTCTTCATTGAGTGGTAGGGTCTATACCTGTGTCCCTTCCCCTTGGGGTGAGTGGGCTTTCTGTCTACTCTCACTAATAGTATATGATGGAGTCATCTAGTGCTAGTTTCTGGTCTGGGCCCAGGCATTAAGAGACTGCCACCTCCACTTTCTCTATCCCACAAGCTGGGAGGGGTGGCCAAAAAAGAAAAAAATGGAAAGTAAAAATCAACTTCACAGAATGGGAGAAAATATTTGAAATAATATATGTATGATAAGGGGGGCTTCCCAGGTGGTGCTAGTGGTAAAGAACCCGCCCACCAATGCAGGAGACGTAAGAGACACAGGTTCAATCCCTAGCTTGGGAAGATCCCCTGGAGGAGGGCATAGCAATCCACTCCAGTATTCTTGCTGGGAGAATCCCACGGACAGAGGAGCCTGGCAGGCTATGGTCCATTGGGTCGTACAGAGTTGACTGAAGTGACTTAGCACAGCACGGCACATATGATAAGGGGCTAGTATTCAGAACAATAAAGACAAATAACTCAAGTGAAAAATAAACAAGGGATATGAACAGACATTTCTCCAAGAAAACATACAAATAAACAATAAGCACACACAAAAAGATACTCAAATCATTAGTTACTAGACGAATGAAAATCAAAAGCACAATGAGACAACACTTTATACCCACTGCTGCTGCTGCTGCTAAGTCACTTCAGTCGTGTCCAACTCTGTGCGACCCCACAGACGGCAGCCCACCAGGCTCCCCCATCCCTGGGATTCTCCAGGCAAGAACACTGGAGTGGGTTGCCATTTCCTTCTCCAATGCATGAAAGTGAAAAGTGAAAGTGAAGTCACTAGGATGGCTATAATCCAAAAGACAGACAATAACAGGTGAATTTTGTTCTCTTTTATTAAAATTTCATGTGCATTTAAAAAATGAAAATACAATCATACTATGCATACCATTTTATAATCTATTCAATAATATATCCTGGCTATATTTCCACGTCAATAACTGAAAGTTGCTCAGTTGTGTCCAACTCTTTTGAGACCCCATAGACTGTACAGTCCATGGAATTCTCCAGGCCAGAATACTGGAGTGGGTAGCCTTTCCCTTCTTCAGGGGATCTTCCCAACTCAGGAATCAAACTGGAGTCTCCTGCATTGCAGGCGGATTCTTTACCAACTGAGCTATGAGGGAAGCTCAGTCCCTTATGTCAATAAGTACCTTTTCCAAATTATTTGTGTGTGTTGGTGTTTTGTGTTTTCTACTACAATTATTAACTTCAATAACATCTTTGATATACATACCCAGAGAGAAAGAAATGTATACATACACACAAACAAGACTACTATTTTTTGGGAGGGGCTGTGCAGCATGGCTTGCAGGATCTTAGTTCTCCAACCAGGGACTAAACCCAGGCCCATGGCAGTAAAGGCCTAGAATCCTGCTAGGCCACCAGGGAACTCCCAAGACTACTTTTAATAATAGCTTCATTGTATTTCACCAATTAAACCAATCTCCTGTTCTCAGACATAAGATATAGAAAAGTGCTTTTCTATATTAAGTGCTTTTCTCCAGGTAGGAGGATTCCAGGTGACTTTATGTGCTGTTTGTGTGTTCTTAATTTTCTTCAATGAACATGAATTATTTAAGCATAAGAACAAAGGAGAAATAGTATTTATATTTTTAAAGGACCAAACAATACCTTACAAATACCTTCATCTCAATCAAGAAGGTCACGACTTGTGGTTGCCATGGGGGAGGGGGAGGGCAAGGGAGGGTTGGACTGGGAGTTTGGGATTAGCCGATCAAACTATTAGATGTAAAGTGGATAAGCATGTCTTAATAAACCATGATGGAAAAGAATACAAAAAAAGAATATTTTAAAAAATAAATTGAGAAAAGAAAGCTCATGTCACTCCCAGAGGGCTGACAATAGAGTAGGTGCAATAATAAAATTAAACAACTGGGTCCCCAGTCAAGCATAACTATAACTACTCATTAGAAAGCTGCTCACAAGGGATAGCATCTCCTGGTTACTAAATGGCCATCTTTATTCAGAGATGACATTATGAATATAAAACAGACCCTCTCACTAGCCACGCATATACTTTCCAGATCATGCACTTCTAAGTGCCAAAAAAGAATACTAGATGAGACTTGAGAGAAGCAACAAGAGCACGGTGGTAATGAGCCTAAGCCCTGGAACCTGACAGCCTCTATTCAGATCATAATCCACCACTTATTAACTGTGAGACAGCAGCAAGTCACTTAGTTTCTCTGTGCTTCATATTGTTCATATGGAAAATGAGGATACTAATAGTAGCTACATCACAGAGTTGTTACAAAGATCAAATGGCTTCACAAATGTAAACCATTTAGAACAGCATCTGGCAAAAACTAAACACTACCAAGTTACCTGACCCACCTTAAGCACTAGTTATACTGGTTTTTCACTTTCTTTTTTTTTCAGTGTTTATTTTTTTTACTTTTTTTAATATAAATTTATTTATTTTAATTGGAGGTTAATTACTTTACAACATTGTATTGGTTTTGCCATACATCAACATGAATCCGCCACCTTTCAAATAATGTTTCTACCTTTATATTCTTTCTTTGCTGCTGCTAAGTCGCTTCAGTCATGTCCCCACTCTGTGCAACCCCATAGACGGCAGCCCGCCAGGCCGTCCCTGGGACTCTCCAGGCAAGAACACTGGAGTGGGTTGCCATTTCCTTCTCCAATGCATGAAAGTGAAAAGTGAAAGTGAAGTCCTCCAGTCGTGTCAGACTCTTTACTGCTATCATCCCGCAAATATTATCCAAGGTCAAAGAATCTCAAACAGCTTATGCCAAAAATACCCTAGTAAATTTCCTTAACAGCAAAACTCCAGATTTAATCATGCCATAGTGTCTCCATTCCATCTGGATAACTCTTGGAAGAGTGAACTAAAGAAATATTCACATTTTCTGCCCTATATATTTGCCATCTGGAATATCTTACATTTCTAACTTAATTTTCCTTTTTATGTGGTCAAATATCATCTCAATTAGATGGCTAGCCTCTTCCCTTCCTTTATGCTAAATACAAAGGATAAGAAATAGACCTTAAAATTTTAACTGAAAAAATATTTTTCTCAGTAACCATTCTAATTTTAAAACAATTTGAATTTCACAGCCAAGTATTTTAATTACTGGTTGACAAAATTCTTTGGTCTCTTGAAAATTTTGATGATCTTTCTATGTTTTACTTTTACTGCCTTTTAGTAAAGAATAAATATTATGCCAGTAATATTTACTGTATAACCATAGAGTAATCAGGAAAGCCAGGAAGTAATATTCCATCAAAGCACAGTGACAGATATAATCCTTACCCATTGATTCCTCATTAGAACTCTTAATGCAAACCTTCAGTGGAGTAACAGCAAGAGTAACTTCCTCTTGACTCGATGTAAAAAGAACAATTGCCTCAGCAAGTACCCTATAAAATGCAATGAACAATATTACACTATTTGAAGAACAGAAATAAATTATCTTATGAAATGGAACTCAAATCTTTAATCTGGAAATAAATAGTTGAACTGTCCTGAATTTAGAAAAATCTACCCAAAAGACTTATCTCTATTCTTCCACGTGACGTGCTATATTTTTCGTATATCTTAAAACTACACCATTGGAAATTCCAGGGTGTTCCAGTGGTTAGGACTCATGCTTTCACTGCTGGGGCCTGGGTTCAATCCCTGGTCCAGGTTGTCCTGACATCCCAAATGCCCTTTCATCCTGGGTTCCCTTTTTAAAAACACCTTCATTGAGATACAATTCATATTCTACACAATTCACAGATTTAAAGCTGTATGGTTTGCATTTCCCTAAGGTCTAATGATGTTGATCATATTTTCATGTGCTTGTTGGCCATTTGCGTATATTCTTCGGAAAAATGTCCATTCAAATCCTTTGCCCATTTTTTTTAGTTAGGTTATTTATCTTTTTAAAGTTAAAAAGTTCTAAAAGTTTTTAAAATCTAAAATCTTTTTAAAGTTTTAAAGTTTTTAAAATCTAAAATCTTTTTTAAAGTTTTAAAGTTTTATTTATCTTTTTAAAGTTTTTAAAGTTAAAAAGTTCTAAAAGTTTTTAAAATCTAAAATCTTTTTAAAGTTAAAAAGTTTTAAAGTTAAAAAAGTTCTGGTTTATTTTTTAAATCGAAGTGAGGTTAGATAAAAATGAGATTCTTAGAATTTCTGTAATGTTGGTGTTAACCTGATGCTACACCTTAGATTAGTAGTGTTTCTCAATGCCAAAATGTCAGGAACACCTACCAAATTAATCTGGGAACTTTTCCAGTGTTAAGGGAGAGGTTTTGTACAAGATATCAAACAAGCTAATACAAAAAATGACAACATGAATGTGCAATTCAAAAAAGAAAAATACAAACTTCTAATAAATGTAAAAAGATGCTCAAGCTCCCTAGTAATAAAACAGACATAGTAAAGAACAACTAAAATGCCATTTTCTACCAAACAGGTTGGTAAAATTTTTGAAGATTAATCATAATCCTTTACTTGAAAGGATTCTCCTACACTTTTGGTAGGAATGCAAATTGGCACAAACTTTTCAGATAGCAATTTGCTAGTCCATATGTATGCAAATTTAAAATTTGTGTAAGCCTTTGACCCAGCAGTTTCATTTCCAGGACTCAATATGTGTTGTTGGCTTCCCAAGTGGCTCAGTGGTAAAGAATCTTCCTATTAGTGCAAGAGATGTGGGTTCAATCCCTGGGTCAGCAAGATCCACTGGAGAAGGAAATGGCACTCCATCGCAGTATTCTTGCCTGGAAAATCCCATGGACAGAGGAGCGTGGTGGGCTACAGTCTATGGGGTTGCAAAAGAACTGGACACAGCTTAGCAACTAAATGACAAAGTATGCGATACAATTTTGAAAGAGAGAAAGGTATCCATAGATACAGGGAGAGGGAAAGTTATAGACAAACTGACTATAAATAGAAGATGTAAAAAGATATACACCAAATTGTTAACAGATGTTACGCCTGCCAAGTGCAATAAATGGGGTAAGTAGAGGAGAAAGAGTTTCATTTTACATCTTTGCACTTTTCTATAAATTTTAGATGCACTGCAAGGAGTATGTATTTCTTTTGTAATTTAAAAAACAGTAAGGGTGATGCTTTTGAACTGTGGTGTTGGAGAAGACTCTTGAGAGTCCCTTGGACTGCAAGGACACCCAACCAGTCCATTCTAAAGGAGATCAGCCCTGGGTGTTCTTTGGAAGGAATGATGCTAAAGCTGAAACTCCAGTACTTTGGCCACCTCATGCGAAGAGTTGACTCACTGGAAAAGACTCTGATGCTGGGAGGGATGGGGAGCAGGAGGAGAAGGGGACGACAGAAGATGAGATGGATGGATGGCATCACCGACTCGATGGATGTGAGTTTGAGTGAACTCCTGGAGTTGGTGATGGACAGGGAGGCCTGGCGTTCTGCGGTTCATGGGGTCACAAAGAGTCGGACACGACTGAGTGACTGAACTGAACTGAACTGAACTGAAGGGTAAAATATCTTTTGGCTTACAAAATAATTAATGTTTAATGCTACGGTTTAATTGAAAAATTGAATTCCCCCTCACTGACAAATATATCTCACTCATTTTCTAGGAAAAAAACAACAAACAGGGATAAAATCAATCACATAAAATCTGTTACAATTTCCTCATGCTGCCTGTTTTGAGACATACAGTGTCTTATAGAAAGCATCATATGAATGCAAAGTGTTATCAAATAATATATTTTTCTCTTAATACCACTTGATGTAGCAAGCCACTGATGGGATAGTTCTAGAACTTTCTTGGCCAATAAATGATTATTTCTACCATTAGGCAGTTATTATCTACTATTATCTTTCTTCAGGTTTCCTCTTGATCCTGTAAGGTGATTTCTCCAAGTCTAATGTTAGCTTTAAAAAATGTACTTGATTTAAAAGTTCTAGGGCATTAATTCTTTACTCTGTGACCATACTATATTCAGGAAAAAAACAACAGAGAACTCATTACCTTGGCTGAATCACTAGTGTATTAGCACACATATTCTTTTGAAAAATAACTTGCAAAGGCCGACTTTCTTGAAAACACACATTATGAATCTTTTTAATACCTTAAAAATAATAAAGCAATCCATTAATAATTTTAAGTGCAAAATCAAAATTTTTAAAGACTTTTACACTTTTAAGTTCAGATTAAAATGATAAAATTAAAGTAATATTTACTATCTAGCAGGTGCACATAGGTTACAAGAAACACTAATCCTAAATGAATGTGTTTATCGCTCCCTAGTGGACACCATGTAACACGTCACACCCTCCAAACAGGCAGCAGAGTTCCCACATTCTTTTGAAATATGGGTAACTTCTTAAATTGTGTGTAAAATGGTAATGGCCCACTACCAATCATATATCTATGATTCTCTTTCAGAATTTTTCAACCAAGGCTGGTATTTCTGGATGGGACCTTTGAACATAAAACCTGAGCATTGAATCTGTATGTTCTTTCCCTGAGAGGATGAGAGGAGTGTGGAGCAGTGATAGCTATCATCCAGTGTACCCACAACTACAGTATTCATTGCACAGACATTATCTCTGATCCTCTCAATATCTCTATGGGGTAGGCACTTAATTTCAGAAGAGGAAGCTATAGCTTGAGCTTGGTTAAATGACTTCAAGGCTAAGCTGTTTTAACAAGTACAGTCAGACTTTATCTTTTTCTTTTTTTCTGAATCTAAGTTTGAACATAGAGCCCATATAATAAAATCCAGGTAGGCTACAACTTTCTACAGCATAATAATGTTACAATGAGAATCAAAATGATTCACTATAAATAGCATTTCTTAACTTATTTTTTTAACTGAATTAATAACAGCAATATTTATTATTTTCATAAATATTTACTGAGCACTTACTGTCTGCCAGGCTGATCAATTAGTTTTTAATGATCATCAAAAATACAGTGACTCAAAATAACAAGTGTTTGTTATTTTTCACATTTCAGTTAAGTGGCTCCTCTGGTTTGGGCTGGCTTCACTGTGGCTGGATCGTTTTGAATGGCCTCACGTTCATATCTGAGGCCTCACAGTTGGGACACTGGGACAGTTTGGATGGCTGGGGCCTCACACCACATGGTCTCCAATCTTCCAGGTGTCTACACAGGCTATGCTTATTCTCATGTTGATGGAAATGTTCTTAGTTTAACAGTGGAAGCTGACAGGCCTCTTGAGGCCTAGGCTTGGAACTCACACATCAATTCTAGTGCATTCTACTGATATCAAAGCAAGTCCAAGGCCAGCTGAGATTTGAAGTGGGGAAACAGACTTCAGCTTTTGAAGGGAAGGCCTGCAGATAATTTATGAGGTTTTTTTTTTTTTTTTTTTTGTAATCTACCACACAAGAAAGATTTGGGAGCTATGGACCAGTGAACAACTTGGACAAAAATCTTAGACCTCACAAACCTTAGATTCTAGTAAAGAGAGGTACACACTAAGAAAACAAGTATTAATGAAACAATTGGTGTATCACATAGTGGGCTTCCCAGGTGGTGCTGGCGGTAAAGAACCTGCCTGCCAATGCAGAAGAGAGACATGGGTTCGATCCCTGGGTCGGGAAGATCCCTTGGAGGAGGTCATGGCAACCCACTCCAATATTTTTCTCTGGAAAATTCCATGCACAGAGGAGCCTGGCGGGCTACAATCCATAGGGTCGCACAGAGTCAGATACGACTGAAGCAATTTAGCACTCATGCACACATGTCACAAAGTAGTAAGTACACAGGAATACAAAAAAAATGGCAGAAAGGGAGCTGGGGAGTGCCAGTGGTGAGGGTAGAATTTTAAATAGGGAGTTCAAGAAAGACCTCATGGAAAAAATGCCATTTGAGCAAAGACTGAAGGAGGTCTTCAAAAGATCAAACCATGCGCTGTCTGGAGAGGGAGCTTGCTAGGCAGAGGGGACAGCAGCCCAGCCCTTGAGGAAAAAGCATGTCTGGGACTCCTGGATCATGTGGGACCTCATAGGCTGTTGTAAAATCTTCAGCTTCTACCTTGGTACAATGGTGAGCTTTTTGAGAGTTTTGAGCTGGAGTGACATAATCTGACCTATTTTAAAGGTAGTACTGTGGCTGCTATTTTGGAAAGATATGAAGCTCACAAGTTGGCATATCTTATTTAAAAAAATATTTTCAAGTTACTTTTAGATGGATGTGTAATAGGATACAATAGATGCGCAAGGCATAACATTTAAAAACTACCAAAAATAGACAATGAAAGTTAGTCACCCTCCACCTCTGACTCCTGCCACCCTAGCACCCTTTTCAGAGTAACTACTGTCACCGGTTTCTCAGGTATTCTCCAGGAACAGTCCATGCATATACAAGCACAATCATACCTCTGTAACAAATATCTGACTCAGGTGAATATTGTATTGGTATTACCAAGGATGTCCAAGTAATGCCTTATTTCTTTGTCATCCCTGAGGCTCTTTCTCTTGCTGCTTGCTTCCTTCCCCTTTTTCGTTAACACAAACAAGACACTTTCAGTTTAGGCCTTTGATCACACTGCTTCCTCATAGTAGAATGCCCTCCCATTTCTGACCATTGGTAATGTACCCGGATGTGAGGCCAGCACCTGCAAGACCTTCCTTTCCTCTTCACCTTTTCTCTCCCAAGTACATCCATTGTACCCTTTTAAAACCAACTTGGTTGGGGGCTTCCCCGGTGGTCCAGTGGCGAAGAACCTGCCTGCCAATGCAGGGGACACGGGTTCAATCCCTGGTCAGGAAGATCCCACATGCCGCGGGATAGCTAAGCCAGTGCTCCACAACTGCTGAGCCTGTGCTCTATCTAGAGCCCTTGAGCTGCAACTGAGCCCTCGTGCTGCGACTACTGAAGCCCACACACCTAGAGCCTATGCTCTGCAACAAAAGAAGCCATCACTATGAGAAGCACCACAACCAGAGAGTAGCCCCTGCTCGCTGCAGTTAGAGAAAACCCATGCAGCAATGAAGACCCAGCGTGGCCAAAAACAAATAAATCAATCTTTAAAAAAATAAAGTAACTTCGCCTGATGTACTTCTTCATTGCATTTTTTTCTAGCCTTCTAGTTTAATAATTTTCCATGACAGAATGCAAATGGGATAAAAATTTAAAGTCCTGTTTACTTTGTGTCATTTACTGACTTATTCTAGTGCTGCACAAAGTACTGGACTATAATGAGACAAGGAATTTTCACCAGAATTTCTTCCTTCCTTAAGAAAGTCTTATTATTGAAACAACAATGAAAACAAAACAGCTGAACTAAATAGAAGGCTTAGCAGTGTTGACTTAAATTCTGGCATAAGTTCCTTATCTTCTCACAGACCAGCAACAAACAGTCTGAGGTCCAGCCACCAGTCCGTGGACCGCTTGAAGGCACTGGTCTGTACCATCTGCCCCCAGCAATGGAGTACCTGATGCTATGATAGAATCCTGCTTGCCATTTCATAACTCAATCTGCAACTTCCTTCAGTGGCTCCAGAGAACTCTCTCAGACCTGAAGAGGCACAGCTAAGGAATAAGCATTATTTTGATGTTCCATTTGTGGAGTTTGGAATTTCAGAGGTTAGTGATAGCTCAAAAATCTTACAAGTCGGCCAATGCTCCTAATTCCTTTATATTTACTGTTACCAAAGTTTAGTCATGAGTAGATCTGTAAATGCCCTGTCAAAAAATCTTAAAACCCTGAAGTGGGAATCCTGCCCTCTTGACACCACGTCATTAATATACATGTACAAATCAGGGTTTTATTTTCACTCAAATAGCCAGTGCCCCCCTCTTAGGGAATCCCCTCTCTGTTGGAGACCTGTTTTCTTGATCAGAACAGAACTTAGTAGCAGGCGCTTTAGATCAGCAGAGCATGTTCTTCAGGGACAACTCACTGACTCATTTTTAGCTACTCAGGGACTTGTGCAAATGAAAATACAGAGAGTTGATAGAATTATTATTAGGCAGGTGAATATTTCATATGAAATCTTGGTTCTTGATGATATAAATCAACTTTTTTCCATTAATAGATGCTAAATACTCTAAGAAATCACCATTCTGGGAACTACTTGTGGTTAGAGTCAGAGAAATTGGTCTTTTTTAGTGGCTCATATTTTCACAACTGTTTTCTATCAATGAAGAGAGCCAAATTCACTTCACTGTCCTTCATTTCTTCCCAAATCCCAAATATGTATTTCTAGCAATTTATTGGATATCTCTGCCCAGGTGATTTTTCTCAACTAAATTTGAACACTGTTTTCCTGCCAGATTACATAAATAAAATTGCAAGCATAATTTCCTGAGTACATACAGTTTGGGAAAATATAAGTATTAATATTTACCCCAATTACTATACTAGCATCTATCGCCTCTGTTCCCCTTCCTTCCTGAGCCATCCGTCCCTGTTGTGTAGCCACCATGAGGTTTGGGAGGCACCAACTTCACTTCAAGCATCTCTTGTGGGCCCTCACTGGTATAAATCAATTGATGTAATCTTATCTCCCTTGTGATTGAATTTGGTCCAGATATGGCAATAAGCCAAGGCAATTAGAGAATGGAATTCCTGTGGTCCCCCAGGATTAGTTTAGGTTGGTCCAACCAGAGCCAAGCCAAGTACTTTTGCTCAATGCATGTATGAGGTATAACTCTCACTCCTCTTATATGAAAGAGCAAGCATGTGGCCCCAACAGCTGCTGCTAGAAGTCACCTTATTATTAAAAGTTTATAAGAGAAGCTGGACTTAGTATAAATCACATGGAGGAATGTAGAGCTGAGAGAATTTTAAAAGGAAGGAGAAGGAGAAGCAGCTGCTGCAGCCTGGACCAAACCACCCCTCTGATCTAATTTTGAACTTTTAGCTTATATGAGCCAAAATTCCTCTTTACCGTTTTAAATCAGTTTGAGTTGGATTTTCTGGGTGTTTTTCCTTTCTTTCTGTTACTTGTAACTTAGAGCATCCTAACTCATACAATTTCCCAACAAAAGCTATTAAAAATCTACCAATCACAAATATGTATTGGACATTAATCAAGTCACTTGAGACATACTTAAGAAACTGAAAACTTAGTACTGGTGATACCTATTTGAAACTATGCCAGGTATTTCTTTAAACATTGCAGAGCTATAACTTCCTATAACTCACTGAATCTTCACAAAAACCCTAGAGGCCTGTATTACTATTGTCCCCATTTTACATAAGGGAAACTGAGGCACAAAGTAAAATAATTTGCCCAGTGTCTCAGCAAGGAAGCAGCAGTGCAGGTTTCCACCCCAGACCTTGGGGCCTCCAGAGTCCATGCTCTTTATTATCATGCTATATATGTTTAACCATGCAAAATCCTATATGCAGATTACACCACCCTTATGGCAGAAAGTGAAGAGGAACTAAAAACCCTCTTGATGAAAAGTGAGAGAGGAAAGTGAAAAAGTTGGCTTAAAGCCAACTTTTTTTCTCAACATTCAGAAAACTAAGATCATGGCATCTGGTCCCATCACTTCGTGGGAAATAGATGGGGAAACAGTGTCAGACTTTATTTTGGGGGGCTCCAAAATCACTGTAGATGGTGATTGCAGCCATGAAATTAAAAGACGCTTACTCCTTAGAAGGAAAGTTATGACCAACCTAGATAGCATATTAAAAAGCAGAGATATTACTTTGCCAACAAAGGTCCGTCTAGTCAAGGCTATGGTTTTTCCAGTGGTCATGTATGGATGTGAGAGTTGGACTGTAAAGAAAGCTGAAGAATTGATGCTTTTGAACTGTGATGTTGGAGAAGACTCTTGAGAGTCTCTTGGACTGCAAGGAGATCCAACCAGTCCATCCTAAAGGAGATCAGTCCTGGGTGTTCACTGGAAGGACTGATGCTGAGGCTGAAACTCCAATACTTTGGACCTCATGTGAAGAGCTGACTCATTGGAAAAGACCCTGATGTTGGGAGGGATTGGGGGCAGGAGGAGAAGGGGACGACAGAGGATGAGATGGCTGGATGGCATCACCGACTCAGTGCACGCGAGTTTGGGTGAACTCTGGGAGTTGGTGATGGACAGGGAGGCCTGGAGTGCTGCGATTCATGGGGTCGCAAAGAGTTGGACACGACTGAGGGACTGAACTGAACTGAACTGAACTGAAAATCCTATATGACTACAACATTTGAGTATCTATCTTGCAAGGCTGGGAGGCAGGAAATCTCTTTTACAACTTGATGTATCAGAGAGAATGAATGAAGGTCTTGGCTCCTATAATTGAGGGACTGGACTCAGAGCACTTCTAATACAAGTAGGCATTATTCTTTTTCTGTTCTTGGCAAGGAACACTGTTACCAAGGCACACTTACAGAATATCATCCAGCAGTTAGTTAATTTCAGAATAATCAATTGTTAGAGTTCAGATGAACATTTAAAAAATTGGTCTGGGGACTTCACTGGTAATCCAGTGGTTAAGACTCCATGCTCCCAATGCAGGGGGCATGGGTTTGATCCTTGGTTGGGGAAATAAGATCCTATATGGCAAAAAAAAAAAAAAAAAAAAAGCCCAACTGGTCTGTACTTAGGCATAGCCTGTGCCACTGATAAGCCAAAAAAAGAAAGAATTAATACCAGTCATCTCACAATACTTCTACAAAGAAAAGTACAAGAATATTTACAACCTCCCTACCATAGACTACACAAATTCTAAGCAATATTGCAGTCTGAATATTCTAAACATGAACAATATTAACAAAAAATGCACATACTTTAAACTAGATTTAACTATACCTACCATGTCTGCAGAAGAATTGAATAACTACTTTGCACTTATCAGATCTGGTAAATATTTTGCACTTCTCCACATTTTTCTCTAGGGAATTCAGACATCTAAAGATGGGCAGAATTGACTGTAATGCAAACACATTAGAGAACAGCACATACTTAACATGGTTGCTTAATTACTTTTTAAAAATCTAACAAGAGTATTTATATTCTTTTTTTTTTATTTTATTTTTAAACTTTACAATATTGTATTGGTTTTGCCAAATATCGAAATGAATCCGCCACAGGTATACATGTGTTCCCCATCCTGAACCCTCCTCCCTCCCCATACTATCCCTCTGGGTCGTCCCAGTGCACCAGCCCCAAGCATCCAGTATCGTGCATCGAACCTGGACTGGCGACTTGTTTCATATATGATATTATACATATTTCAATGCCATTCTCCCAAATCATCACACCCTCTCCCTCTCCCACAGAGTCCAAAAGACTGTTCTATACATCAGTGTCTCTTTTGCTGTCTCGTATACAGGGTTATTGTTACCATCTTTCTAAATTCCATATATATGCGTTAGTATACTGTATTGGTGTTTTTCTTTCTGGCTTACTTCACTCTGTATAATAGGCTCGTTTCATCCACCTCATTAGAACTGATTCAAATGTATTCTTTTTAATGGCTGAGTAATACTCCATTGTGTATATGTACCATAGCTTTCTTATCCATTCATCTGCTGATGGACATCTAGGTTGCTTCCATGTCCTGGCTATTATAAACAGTGCTGCGATGAACATTGGGGTACACGTGTCTCTTTCAATTCTGGTTTCCTCATATTCTTAAATGAACAGACCTGTCTTGCACGTAATTTAAACCAAGTATTAAGAACAGGATAGGTGTTATACCCTATATATTGAGCATTTCTACAACAAGAGGAAATCAGGCCCTCTTACACTTACCTTCATTCCCAATCTGCAATTTAAATTCAATATTATGTCAGTAGCATTCATTTTCACTGAGGCTGACCATTGATAATGTTGAAAAAACACAGGAGAGAAGAGGACACATCCATATGCTGACCGACAAGAATTCACAGATCTTAAAGCAAGCTAGAAAAATAAAATAACAGCCATATAGGAAAAGAAATCAGCTTTCTTTAATGGTTAATTTAAAAAAATTCTAATATGTTTAGCATATCATTGAAATGCATTCAAGTAAACTATGGGATGTTAACTGCAGTATATGGACCACATTATACGTATGAATGTGAGAGTTGGACTGCGAAGAAGGCTGAGCGCCGAAGAATTGATGCTTTTGAACTGTGGTGCTGGAGAAGACTCTTGAGAGTCCCTTGGACTGCAAGGAGATCCACCCAGTCCATTCTGAAGGAGATCAGCTCTGGGATTTCTTTGGAAGGAATGATGCTAAAGCTGAAACTCCAGTACTTTGGCCACCTCATGCGAAGAGTTGACTCATTGGAAAAGACTCTGGGAGGGATTGGGGGCAGGAGGAGAAGGGGATGACAGAGGATGAGATGGCTGGATGGCATCACTGACTCGATGGACATGAGTCTGAGTGAACTCCGGGAGTTGGTGATGGACAGGGAGGCCTGGCGTGCTGTGATTCATGGGGTCGCAAAGAGCTGGACACGACTGAGCGACTGAACTGAACTGACTGATACATATGAATTATAATATTGATATAATATGAACTGCATTATACAGTGTTTTTTAAAAAATTATTTATTTTTTTGGCTGTGCTGGGTCTTCACTGCTGCATGGGCTTTTCTCTAGTTGCGGCAAGCGGGGGCTACTCTCTAGCTGGGTCAAGTGGGGGCTACTCTCTAGTTGCAGTGCATGGACTTCTTAATGTGGTGGCTTCTCTTGTTGCGGAGCATGGGCTGTAGGGAACATGGGCTTCAGCAGTTGTAGCATGTGGACTCAGCAGTTGTGGCCTCCGGGCCTCAGGGCACAGGCTCAATAGTTACAGCACAGGGGCTTAGTTGCTCCACCGCATTTGGGATCTTCCTGGGTCGGGGATCAAACTGGTGTCTCCTGCATTGGCAGGTGGATTTGTTTACCACTGAGCCGCCAGAGAAGCCCCTTTAGAATGTGTTTGTAATTTGCATATGTATACGCATATGTGTCCATATCTATACTATACCTATAGGTTTTAGGTCTAAAATCCTGCATGTGGAATTTGTATTTTTTGTTTGTTTTGGTAACAAGAACATATTTTTAATTGCAAAAATGTAAATGCTCACAGGTACCTTAACTTCAAAGTACAAAGTGATCAAAGGCAATAATACGAAAGGCAGTAAAAAGACTGCAACAAAATGGCAGTCTTAACTTTGTCTAAGGTAAGAAATTGTTAGTCAGTCAACCATTAATACTTCCACTTGGGAATGCAGGCCCCAAACTAGAGATCTTCTGAGTTTTCAAGAGAAGCAAGAAATTCAGATTTTTATGTGGACTCTCTCAAATACTGTTAGAAAATTATTTCAATTTTTTAAAATTGGAGGATAACTGCATTACAATATCGTATTAGTTTCTGCTGTATAACAATGTGAATCAGCTGTAAGTACACATATTCCCTTCCTTCTTGGCCTCCCTCCCACTCCCCCATCTCACTCCTCTAGGTCATCAGAGAGCACCAAATCACACTCCCTATGTTATATTTCAATTTTTAAAAAAACAGTGCAGGCCCCACAAAACATTTCTGCAAATCATATCTAGCCTCTTGACCACCAGTTTGTGATTCTGGCTTAAATCAATTTTGTATGATTTTTTTAAGTTTACCATGCTCTAAATGTATTCAGATATGTAAAATACAGATCAACAGTGAAAGGGATAATTACAATTTCTGGATTTCCTAGTTAACATTCAATCTGGACTGGGATCTTTAAACATCATCTTTTGTCCTTACTTGATGGTCTATGAACTAAATTTCTTACTTACACCTTTTTCAGAGGGGTCTAGCCACAGCTCATCACTAACTCGCGAGAGAGCTTGGATTGCTTTCCCAAATACTATGGAGAAAAAGAAAGATGCTGTTTACATTCTTTCAAGCAATAAAAATAAACCATAGAACTACTTCAGCATTCACAGGACTTGAGATAAATTCACAAAGAACAGTGTTTTATAGACTAATGCTACAAACTGCTTTAAGAAATACAGTATAATGGCCTTGGCAAAATTCCAGACACATAATAAGTGCTCAATAAATTCACAGATTGGGTGTGTGAAATAATAAAATGCAACAAAATCCTTTCTTTCTAGATGTTAAAAATGTTGCATGGAATTACTGTGGTAAGCTAATTTCCATACTAAAGCATTTTTAAACTTGGTTTAAATGTATACCCCTTACTGCAAAAAAAAAAAGTGTGAAAATAGAGCATACAGAAAATGGTTCAAAGGGTTTTAATAACTTCACAGGTGGCAAAGTCAAAACAAGTTATAAGAGAGAAATTAGAGGCATTCAAGATATATCTCTGATGCTTGAGCATGGATCGTGCCAGATCTTGCCAGAAAACACAGTTAGATGCCCTGTCATAAAGAATAGCTAGACCTGGATGAAATACTAGTCTGATTTGGTATGACACTGTTAGTGTTCTTAAAAATTACGAATAAGTAAAAAATATATATATAGCAAACAGATATGGGATACTATGCTTCAATAAAAAAGGATGGCTATATCAATCCATGGAAAAGTAGAAAAAAAGGAAAAATAATTCTAGAATGTAAAGTCATATTATGCTTAAAAATCAGAGTTGGGAGCATCATACTATGATTGATCCAGTGGTTAGGACTCTGCACTAAGATCCCACAAACCACATGGCATGCTAATAAAGAGAGGGGGGAAGAAAAGAATCAGAGCTGGAGGTGCCGGCCTCAAGCTGAGAACATAGGACGACTAGGGAAAAAAAGAAAGTGGCCCTTTTTTAACACTTCACATTCACCACTTTTTCCTGGAGCTAGCTAATGAAGACCTTTTGTTCATTCAGTTAATATTCACTGAGCCCCTAGCAGGTTCCAAGAGTATACGCCAAGGCAATGGGGGTATAGCAATGAACAAGGCAGGTTTACAGTTCCCACCCTCACAGTGCTTAGGTTCTGGAGAAAAAACAAAATTAAACAATCATACAAATTATCACTTACTGAGAACTAAGGTACACACTGCAAAAAAGAACTTTCTAGAACTCTGAAAACATGCAACAATGGGGATCTTTTTCTTTCCTTTCCTGTTCATTAATACTGGTCCATAGATGCCCTCAACACTGCGGGAGCCAGCTGCGACACAAGATGCCTTTCAACGATCATTTTCAGATTATGATCTGTAGAAAACCGTTACTTTTCGAAACAGAGACTTTCTGGAGTAACTTACATGTTTAAAGTACCATTTATAATAAGGATTAGTTCTTTTACATTACCATTTGTTACTGAGCTCTTTACCCGCATTTCATTCCTACAACAAATACTATAATGAAGATGCTGTTATTATTCTCATTTCACAGATGAGGAAACTGAGCCCTGAAAGGATTCAATGGCTTGTCCCAGGTCATACTTTTAAAAATGGTAGAATTTGGAATAAAAACGAGGTTTATGCTTTTCTCATCGCTTTAAAATACTTTTAACTGTCCAAGCGTTATTTTTCCCAATTTCCCACACAGTCTTTCTCACCCCGAGTTTAAGGCCTACCCTTCCACTACCTGTCCCGGTGCAACTTCATTTAATGGACATCTATGAATATAAATAATACGCATAAATAAAAGCAGATGAGCCTTCATTTGCACCTCAGAAGTTAACAGGACCCTGGGTGAGTGGATGCTGGCTATGGCCAGGCCTTCTGTCCCTTAGCCATAAAGGCAAAGGTCAAGAAATGAGACGACGGTGGAAACGTCCCCACGCCCACAAACCCTAAGCTTTCCCTTTTTTACACAGGAAGGCAAGAAAGGCCTCTGCACCTTTCACCTGACTGCCGCTCATCACGCATTTCAGCATGGCTGCAATTCCTAAAAAGCAACGTCACATGGCACGCCTCAGAGCGAGGGCCCCAGATGTTGCCCGGATGTTGCCCGCGCTTCGAAACTTCGCGATTTTGCCCCCACCCTATTTGCCAAAGAACAACTTCGCTTTACGGCGGAGAAGGGCCCGCGCGGGCCTCCGTAGAACAGTCTCTTGCCGACCTCTCTTTTCATTGGTGTTGAACGAGGTGGGCGGGTCGCCGAGAAGTGTGAGGAAGAGAAGGCGGCGGCGATTGTGGTGACTGAGCGGAGCCCAGTGACAGGATGGTGAGTACCGCAGTTGCGACCACCGAGGCCTGCCTCTCGGCTGAGGTTCTGCGTTGTTGGGAGCCGCTGGGAGTCACTGGGCGAGGGCTTGGGTGATCCTGGAGGCCGTGACGGGCGCGACTGCGGCCTGGGCTGGTGCCTGGGGAAAGGCAAAGGAGGAAAGAGAGCGGCCACCTCTGGGTGCGGCCAGCCCGGGCCTTGCATCCCAAACCCAGGGGCCAGAGGACGTCCGAAGGCGGAAAGGGCCACTCTCAGCTGCTGCTTCTGTCACGAGACCCGCACGCCCGAGCCGGGGAAGGAGGCTTTGGGCCTGTGCCTTGAGAATCCCCGAGAAAGGAGCCACGGGATCCCCTCCGTTTCCAGACGTTTCCTAGCTCTTTTCCCGCAAAAAGTACCTCCCGCTGCTTGGTAACCCACTGGTTACCACCCCCATGTGGCGAAAACTGGCTTCTCGGATGCAAAACGGGAAGAAGCGAGTAGAATTCTCTACCCATTTTAATTTGCTGTCTGGGGAAAGGGGATAATAAGTCTCCTTTCTCCCTTGAAATAACGTGAGCTGCCATTGAAATGTGGCGGTGTACCCTCAAAGGACTGGATTTGGCTTTTAGAATTGCTGGAACTACTTGCTTCTTCAGGAGACTGCGACCTTTTAGAGTAGAATTCCTTAGTGGTTTTCGAACTGATTTTGTGAGTACGTATGTTCTTCTAGTTAAAGGGCCATTATTGGCGGTCAAGAGGAGTTTGGGAAGCTTTACCTCATTGTCCATCGGATTGCCCCGGACCGGCCCATCACCCCCATACCCCCAATAAGTCGGTACCCCTAAGACCTTCCTACGTGAAAACTTGGGAGCTGCTGCTGGAGAGGCCTAATAGCTGTACTCAGATTTTCAAAGTGCCCTTGATTTTCTGAAAAGTTAAGAACGGTTTGAAAAGGAGCTCTGATGATCTTGGTTTTTGTTGATAAAAAGGGACTCCTCTCTGTGATGAACATCCAGTGCATTTTTAAAATAAATCATGATTCTATAACAAGCAACCTTTAAGGTGCCTTATAAACGTGACATTCGTGGTCTGTGGTTCTTTAGTTCTTTGTATATGTTAGAGACTCTAATCTCACGATTTTTGCTTCTAAACAGACTCCAGATTAGAGTAGTCCAGTTAGCATTAATTTTGAGACATCTTATCGCAGGGAGAAGATGAAATTTCCTGACATGATTTAAGTATTCATGTTTCTGAGGTTTTTTTAGGTAGATTTTCAGGGTAGTTGTACTGAAGTATCACTTTTCATGTGAAATAGAACTGGGCAAGGTTTAGAGCATTGATGGATTCTTTTACAATTAAAAGCATTTTATTTGGTAAAGAGACTAAAAATGTTTAATATTCAGCAGTATCCAGAGTCTGTGGGTGACAAATTTAGGTGTGGGGAAAAGTCCAGTTTTAGCTGGAGGAGGGTGTTTGCTTCTATCATCCAGTATCTGGTGACTTGATGATGTATTCATAGTGCTGTGTTAGATCTTCTGTACAAAATAATGACCTAGCTGCAGCATAATTTTCAACTACTAGAATTTTAAACATGAGAATTAAAATCAATGTATTTAAAGAATAATTAAGCCTAAAGAATCCAGAAAATGTTAGCTTTCATTTAAGCTTATCGTTGGTGAATTTTCCAAATTGTTTTGTAAAATTCTAAACAGAGCAACAAAACAAAAGGGATAGGCATCAAAGTGGAGAGTGAGATTAAGAAAATTAGAAAAGATTGTAAATGTGTGTGTGTGTGTGGTATTTAATAGTACAGCAAATGGTTCTTTTGGTATTGTTTTGAGCAAAGCTGATTTTTAACATTTTCTTTCATAACACTCAGAAATCATTAACAATTGTTTGCTTATTCATTTGATGAGTTTTTTGTTCTTTTTTGGTTTGTTTCTTTTCGTTGCTTTCTTTTAACATTGGTCATGTTTCACCCTTTTTTTTTTCATTCCCCTGTCTGCAATCAACTTCTTCATTCCACTAAGGCTGGGCACAGAGTAAGTTTCTTCTCTTAGCTCCTACTAACAGTGGTGGTGGGGTGGCTGATTACTGGGATTTCACCCTTTTACAGTCTATCAAATAGCAAGTAACCAAATTTTCTGTGCTTTGATTAGATTGGTTCTTTATTTGAATTTAACAAGACTGCCATTTCCAGAATCTTTTGCCATCTTAAAAGACTCTATGTAATCTATGTCTAACCTGCACTGTCAAAGTGTGGAATTTGGGCAAAGACGCTGCTCAAAGTATGACATTTGTTATGTGATACTTTTCCCCATATAACTTCATTAGCTGCAGGAAACCAGAGTCCTAGTAAGGATCCTTATTAATCTGAGATAATTTCTTTGTGGCCTTTCATTGTTACATCTTTAAACTGCTAATAGTGTAGGTACACTTGGGCATAATCTACAGTACATTATATGATTCAGGTTATTGATCATTATAAAGTATCACATTTTATGAATGTTCGTTCAGCCACACTCAGATTGAACAGCTCATTCATGATTAGTCCCAAACATTTTCAACCTGTTACAGTCATATACCCTTAATTTATGAGTTTGAGGTTCTTTTTTTTCCTTTTAATATAGAAATTTGTTTTTTTACCTTTTTCTTAAATGCCAGCTTCCCACATTAACTATGCACTTCAATCCATATCTGAAGGGATCCCCCTCTAAAGATGAAGATTGTTCTATCTGCAGGTACTTTTGTATTGATTACCACTGAGGGTGGAAGCTATGTGGTGGTTTTTAGTTCTATAGATGTTTTGTCCACTGAGATCTGGATTGAAACAATATAAGTCATTGAGCAAATACCAGCTGAAACTACTCTTTGTAAAGAAGCTTATTTAATAATTTCTTTTAAAGTGCACAGGTTTTGTTACCTTGTGTTACTTTGGTTACTGTATGTTCTGTTGACATTTCCTTTTGTTTGTGATCATTTTGATACTTGTTGCAAGATGAATCAAGCTTATTGTGGTAATAATTTTAACTTCACACCTTTCGATTAATTTTAATTTACAAAGTCTGTGGTGGCCAAACTTTTCTGTTTATCTTGTTTAAGACAGTTAATATTTTCTTTGGTAACATCAAGGAATAGTCATACCTTCTTTGAAACCAGTCAAAGGGCTTCTACATTTATGGATGGGACGTCTGTGTGGGAAGACATCCTGTTGTAGAAAGAAGGTGCCTATACTGTCTATGGCCATACCACCCTGATCTCATCTGAAGGTTCTTATACTAATCCACGTGGAAAAATTGATTCTGTTGCCCTCCCTTTGGAGGGCAGATAACTATTTTTATATGACCTTTTTGACAATATTCTGTTAAATGATGTATACATGTCGAATCTTGAAATTTTAAAATTAAAAATTCACAGAATTGAGGTTAATTCTTTTGTATTTATGTGCAGAATTTGTTTTTATCATCTGAGATTGTGTTCCAACTCTAAACCACCTCCTGCTGAATTATCATTTATTTGGTTGATCTTCCTTTCTTTTTTTAATGCTCTAATGTACATGAAAATTGTAATTTGTCATTTTAAGTTTGGGAACTAAACTGAGGATATATAGGCAGTTTAATCCAGACAAAAATATGACAGGATTTCTAACAATGAAAGAAAGAGAGGATAGCAAAGATTACAATTCAAAAGCACATTTGTCCTACTGAAACTCTTTGAGGCATAGGCTGTTTTTATTTTTCTGTAATGTATAGTTAATATTTTAAGTAACAAATACTGTAAATTTTGGCTACTCTTCCTCCAAATAGTTGTCAACATAGTAAATTATAGAATTAACTTTTTTCTCTATCATAATTTTAACCATTCTTTTTATTAATGTCCCTGGAATCAATATGTTTTACATTTAAAACTGCAGAAATATGAATTACCATATCAGATTCCATAGGGCTCAGTAGTGTATTTTTCATTTTTCAGTTTTTTTATGGAGTTTTAATTTT
The DNA here is from genome assembly GCF_032452875.1 of Bos javanicus. Taxonomy (NCBI): domain Eukaryota; kingdom Metazoa; phylum Chordata; class Mammalia; order Artiodactyla; family Bovidae; genus Bos; species Bos javanicus. The sequence continues at coordinate 54,949,718 of NC_083884.1, read as the reverse complement.
ATAGGTCTCTAAATGAATTACTTTAGAAAGCTTGGTTTTATTCTAAGTAGAATGGTTACTTGTATTGTGTGCACACCTATTTATGACCAAAATAAACTAAGATTGATTTAGAATCACATGTATTGTTAAAATGTTCATGATAGGAACTGTGTGAATAAGTTCTGCTCTTTGGGGTTCTGAAGTCTCTGATTAATTTAAAAGAGGAGTTATGGGAGGAGAATATCTTATTTTGAAATCATGTTTAACATTACACCTTTTCTCACCTTGACACTTTAAAGTTGGTGTTGGTATTAGGAGACCTGCACATCCCACATCGGTGCAACAGTTTGCCAGCTAAGTTCAAAAAGCTGCTGGTGCCAGGGAAGATTCAGCACATTCTCTGCACTGGAAACCTTTGCACCAAAGAGAGTTATGACTATCTCAAGACTCTGGCTGGCGATGTCCATATTGTGAGAGGAGACTTCGATGAGGTGATGTACTTCGCTTTGCCTTCCCAAATACTTCCTTTTTCTTTTTTTCTGTTGCGTTGACTATATATTCATGAAATATTTCCTTTTCTTGATTCTTATATATGCATAAGCTTTATTTTTTAGACCAGAGTTGCTCAACTGTTAAGGTCTTTTTTTTTCCCTAGTGTTCCAGTGAAAAAGTATGCAGAGTTTGAAAATGGCTGATTTTAGACTGCTTATTAAACGTTACATACTTGTTCTAACTGAATTGATAACGGTTTTGTTACTATTTTTTGTAGTGTTATCATTTAGAATGCAAAGGTTTTGTTAGGAATTTAACTGCCACCACCTCCGCTACCCATTCTAGGCCACCATATCACTTTACTGTGTCCAACTTCCTGATTCTACCTCCGTAGTTTGATTGCTTCCTCCATAGTTTGTTCTCCAAGTAGCAGCCAGAGTGACCTTTTATAGGTGAAGTAAGATCACATCACTTCTCTGCTAAAAATCCTACCATGGTTCCCAGTCTCAAGGGTTAACTATAAAGAGGCATGAAGGAGTTGTGAGGAGCGGGTAGACTGTTTTGTATCTTGATTGTGGCAGCACCACTATATGTATTTGTCAAAACTCCTTGAGTTGTATACCAGAAAGAGTAATTTTCCTGTATGGAAGTTATATCTCCATAAATCTTGCCTTAGAGAAAAAATGAGTTCTAAAGTTCCAACTTTGCCTATTAATTAATACTGAGATTTTAGGCAAGCTATATCCTCTTAGTTCCCTACTATGTAAATAAGATTGGAATAGATGATTTTTAAGACCCCTGCCAGTGTTAACACTGTATGATCAAGCTTAGTAAACTTGACTCTAGTGTGAAATTTTTATTTTGTATTTCTGGAAATAGAAGATTTTCATAAATTATTTAACTTCACTGGTGCTCCTTTTTTTGCAGTTAAGTTTGAATAAACTAGAGTTGGCATGAAGGTAGGATGAGAGTTGGGGGTGATGAAATAGGAAAGGGCAGACATCTTGTCAACAGAGTATAGGTTTGGATTATTAAAAATATATTAGGAGTTCTGTTTGTGATATGCTAGTTTCAGCAGCAAGAATTAAATTTTTTTTTGCTTCTAATTTGATAATAAATTCACCAACCCTGGAGCCATATTTCCAGGGTTTAGATCTTGGCTTAAACAGTTAATCAACTGTGACCTTAGGCAAGCTGTGTTAACCTCTCTGTGCCTTATTTTCCTCATCCATAAAGTGGAGGTCAAAATGAAACCTACCTCTCAGGGTTGTTTGTAAGTATTACATAGGTTGACATTTATAACCTCTTAGAAGAGTGCCTGGTTCATACTAAGTGCTACGTAAGTGTTAACCATCATTACTATTCTAAGCCATTAACTATTAAAGCCTGGGATGTAATTTCAACACATCCTAGCTTACAGGTCATATTCCTTGGATTCTTAGAGGAAACACAAATTTGGGGGAATTACTCTGTAAAGAACTCATAGTCTATAAAAATAAACTCAATAAAGAGATTGTGTGATAAATTCCAGTTCTCCTGAAGGAAGTTATGCTTTGAGCAGTTACAGCCTTAGATTGCGAAGAAATCAGATATTGAACAGATTTGTTGGTTGTGGAGCACTGTTTCAAAACACCCATATGAGATTTAATATTTAAAAGTTATTTATAAACATCAGTATCTCTAAAATATTTTTTATGTCTATTTCGTATTTTAGAATCTGAATTATCCAGAGCAGAAAGTTGTGACTGTTGGGCAGTTCAAAATTGGTTTGATCCATGGACATCAAGTTATTCCATGGGGAGATATGGCCAGCCTAGCCCTATTGCAGAGGCAGTTTGATGTGGACATTCTTATTTCAGGACATACACATAAATTTGAAGCATTTGAGCATGAAAATAAATTCTACATTAATCCAGGTTCTGCCACTGGAGCATATAATGCCTTGGAAACGTGAGTAGTATGCAATTTTGGGGTTTTATAAAGTTAATAATTGAACATGTGACATTTCATAAAAGATAAATGTGATTATTTAAATAATTACAGCCTCTGTGGCAGTATTCTATTGGTGATTATCTTTAATATGTCTAACAACCAGATTTCTCCTTGAATCCCAATTGTCATCCTAAGTTGAAATTTATAATGCTATGGCTTTTTAATACAAAACAATGACATTATTTATATTTTCTTCCAGAAACATTATTCCTTCATTTGTGTTGATGGATATCCAGGCTTCTACAGTTGTCACTTATGTGTATCAGCTAATTGGAGATGATGTGAAAGTAGAACGAATTGAATACAAAAAATCTTAAAGCCAGGCCTGTCCTGTTGATTTTTCTGCTGGGCTTTTTTTTTTTTTTTCCATTCCCCTGTTCAACTCAAGTAATTAAACATTTAAGAGCCACAAAATTGTATCACTTTTATAATATTTTGCAGTAAAATATATCATCTTCTGTTAATACAGTGTTGGAGCTTCTTGTAAACTGTAAGATTATATTTAGTTTAAGTGTATGATTTCTATGAAAAAATGTTTACCACACAGTAAATGGTCACACGTTAAGAAAAATTTATCCTTGTAAATATCTTCATAGTTGATATTTGGAACTTTATTACCAAAGTAGTGCATGAAGAGGAAGAACCTAGACTTTCTTGTATACATTTTTCTCTTCTCCAGTAATAAACAGTTACCTTTCATTTATACTTTGTTGGTTAAACTGTGTTTTAATTTTTAAAAATCATGAAAATAAGAGGCCAAGTGAAACTGCAGACAAGTGTTACAGTGATAAGGTAGATGACTTTTCAGAGCTCATGCCTTAACAACTGTTCTAGATCATAATGTTGGACTCAGGTTTTATTTTCTAAATAGTATTTGACATAGTAAATCCAGTGATTTTTCAGACTGTGTTAAATGCCCTGTTCTTTTAAGTTTAAACAAAATTTTGCAAACATTAATGTTTAATTCAGGAAGATACATGCACCCCAGTGTTCATAGCAGTATTATTTACAATTGCTAAGATATGGAAAGAACCTAAGGATTCATCAACAGATGAATGGATGAAGATGTGGTGAATATTACTCGCCATTAAAAAGTGAAATTTTGCCATTTGCAGCAACATGGATAGACTTGGAGGGTATTATGCTAAATAAAGTCAGGGAAAGACAGATTACTGTAGATATCACTTGTTGTGGGGTCTAAAAACTAAACTAGTGAATATAACAAAAAGGAAACATGGATATAGAGAACAAACTAGTGGTTACAGGGGGAGAGGCAAGATAGGAATAAGGGGATCAAGAGGTACAAACTTAAAATATAAATAAATAAGCTACAAGGATATATTGTATAACATAGGGAATATAGCCAATATTTTATAACTATAAATGGAGTATAACCTTTAAAAATTGTGCATCACTATGTTGTATACCTAAAACTTACATAATGTATATCAACTATACCTCAAAAAATTTAAAAAAAAAATTTTTTTTAAACACTGATGTTTAGAAGGCAAGAACACTATAGAGTGAAACACCCAGGACCTATCTCCTTTAGGATGGACTGGTTGGATCTCCTTGCAGTCCAAGGGACTCTCAAGAGTCTTCTCCAACACCACAGTTCAAAAGCATCAATTCTTTGTCGCTCAGCTTTCTTCACAGTCCAACTCTCACATCCATACATGACTACTGGAAAAACCACAGCCTTGACTAGACAGATTTTTGTTGGCAAAGTAATGTTTCTGCTTTTCAATATGCTATCTAGGTTGGTCATAACTTTTCTTCCAAGGATTGATATTTCTAAGTTCAAGAAGTTAATACTTATTGAGCACCTTCTCTACAAGGCAGGGTATTCTCTCTATCAAAGGCTGTTCTATATCAGCATATTCAGAGTTTTCCTCAGCCTGAAGGAAATACTTCTAGGATATTCTAATGTTGCTATTTTAGGACTTGTAAACAGAATTATACAATGCATTTGTCAGCTTTAAAGAAAATTCAGATTTTAGGTGACAATAAATTTTAATTGTATCTAGGAATACAAGCATGTATTACACATAAATTTTATTACATAAATATCAGTAGTGCATGAAAGTACATCATACTTTTTATATTGTGGTAAAAGTTTCTGAACAAACTAAAATTACTTGAATAACAATACTGTCTGTCCTAAATGTAGAGAGAGGACACAATTCACAATCCCTTCCCCCACCTTTGGCACATCATCAATACTCAGGTTGTCAAGTTAACATCAGATGTTCTCCCTGTTCTTCAATGGACATTGATTGCATACACTTATTTAGTAAATCTTCTTCCTTTTTTTCTTCATTCATGTATGATTCAGAATCATTTGCAGAAACTGAAGGGAAAATAAGAATCTATAATGTCTGTTTTGGAAATAAAGTATTTCATCCTGAAAATTGAGATTTGTATTTAAGAACAAGCTTCAAAATGACCTACCTTACTAATAAGCGTTTGCCATAAACTTCCTGTAATTTTCAAAATTTCATGACTTCCCCCTCCCCCTAAATATCTCACTTTTTAAAAGTAAGTTGCCTAATACTGTATTCAAATCAGGTTATATTATAGCAAATTCTTTGCTACTAAGTCCTGTTTTCCCATTGCTTTGCAAAAATCTTTTCACTGGGGGAAGTTACAGTTTTAGTATTCTCCATTCCTTAAGTTTCTTCTTGTTTCTTTTCTCTTGGCACCACAGGGACTTTTCCTCTGTCTGTGGTTTCCTTCAGGTGTTCTTTTTGGAACTATGCTTAGGTTCTACCCTGCCCTTTCCCTCATTTCTTGGGTAGGCATAGTTATGTTATTTACAGCAGAGCTGGGCAGTGCTGTCACACAGCAGTGGGATAGGGGTTCAGAAGGCCTAACTTCCCTACTTCCTACCCACTTCCCTCCTACTGTGGTAGTAACTAGGTAACTGTTTAACTTCCACTTAATCCTTTCCACTTAATCGTTTCCACTTTATCAATTCTGAGAAATACTTCTGAGCATTCAGTCTTCCTTCCTCTTTTGCCTTTTTCATTTTGTCATACTTGGGGTAGAAGGATCCTTTAAGCCAGTCCTTCCTAAATGATTTATCTGAGTAGCTCTGCAAAATTTTGCTAATAATAATTGGTTTGCTTCCTCTGGTTTGTTGAATATTTAACAAAATGGAATAGGTGATATAGCCCTTTGTTAACTATTTGACTCATACAAAATTTGCTATTAGGGTATTTCCCTGGTGGTTCAGTGGTTAAGACTGCTTCCACTGCAGGGGGCACAGATTTGATCCCTGGTCAGGGAACTAAGATCTCATGCTGCACAAGTAGCCAAAAGTTTTCAATGCTATCTGTCAGAAAATTACACTATCTCATAAAAGAACTGCTGTGGCATGAAAAGGTCATGTTTATGGCTCTGAGTTCTGACAAATTTCATTGTTAAGTCTCTGGCCTTCACTATAATATCTTTACTTAGAAATACACTGAATGTTAACTTCCCTGACATGTTCTTTTATGTGGAAACAGAAATCGATTTCATGTTTTGTTTGGAGCAATGTAAGCAAATCACACTTCAAAATTTTTAATGTCTTTTCTAATAGAAATGGAGCTATATTGGGTTTAATATTTTCAAAGCATAACATTTTTAAAAACATATATTAAAAATTCCACATTTACCTGATTGCATGAACGGTCTGCCTGGTTTTCTAAAAATCTTCAGTGATTTACATCTTGTTTTAGATGCATATCCAGTTTTTAAACTGTAAGAAAGAGAAGCATCTTAATTGGAACTAGCAAAGTGCACAGTTGTCTAGTATATGTGGAAGACCATACAAATTTTTATTAAGCTGCCGGCATCACCAAAGAGACTCTCTTAGCCCCTGAATTCTCACATGACTTATTAACCCTGAGATGCAAAGCTATCAGTTGTAGCATAGGTTGAATAATCAGGCATCTTAATCTCTTTTTTCCTTTTTGGTTTATAGTATTCCCCTGTGCAGAAGCCACCGTATACTACTCCTTTTGGAAGAGTTTGTATTATTTTGAATTTAAGTGGGAATCATTTAAAAGGGCTCTAGCTGATAGAAATTTTTACAATTCCACAAAATTCTAAAAGCAGTAGCAGGACTTGTGGCAGAGTGGCTAAGAATCTGCCTGCCAATGCAGGGGACGTGGATCCGATCCCTGGTCCATGAAGATTCCACAAGCCACAACTACTGAGCCCACCCTCTTCAGCCCCTGAGCCACAACTACGGGAGCCGGCCTGCTGCATCTGCTGAAGCCTGTGCACCAAGGGTCTGTGCTCAACAAGAGAAACCACCTCAGTGAGAAGCCAGTGCACTTCATCCAAGAGTAGCCCCCGCTCGCTGCAGCTGGAGAAAAGTCCATGCAAAGCAACAAAGACCCAGTGCAGCCAAAAATAAATAAATAAAATTACATATATATATATAAAAAAAAGTAGCATATCCCAGTTAGCTCAATAAAGAGGCCATAAGATAGCACTTTTTTGTGCCTTTGTCCAACCTATTCTGAACTTAAAGCGAACTTACAAGGAGCATGAGATATAACATCATTTAGCTACCCTTCAAGTAAAGTTGGGGGTACATTTTTTCTCTGAAACAAAAGGAAACAGACCCTTCTTTGTTTCTCACTGGTCGCCAAAGCGAATGTTGTATCATCTCAGGTGCAGATGCAGCTGCAGTGTTAGGAGGCCCCAAGTCCTCTCTCTCCAGCTGGTGTCGCCATGTAGTACAGGGGTAATGCTGCTTCTGTGAGTAACGAGAACTGAGGTGGCCCCTGTGATGAGTGAGGACACCTGTACACAAATCACCTGTGTTAGAATGCTCTCTTGTTTCTTGTGAGAACTATTGAGAAACTACCTGGAGGTACACCTGCCTGGTTTTTGGGAGCTGCGCTGGATCACATGCATGTAGTGCCTCTTCATTAAAGTCCTCAGATAGTTTGCATTATAGATCTTAGCAACGCTACACAGGTAGTGCTTCTCGACTAAGGTGAGGTCTGGATGCTAAAAGACAAAAGATGTATAGCTGCATTGTAGAACAGAGGTTGGCAATATTCCATATCTGAAAGGATGAAATGTTCAGGAGTGTCGTACCATCTGTACATTTTACTTATGCAAATTCAACTATATTAATCTGGCTCAAAAATTACCAATTTGCACACCTCTTTAATAACCCTAATTTACATTGCTATAGAGAGGTTAGTTCTGGCAGCTATGATCTTTAATAGGTAATACAGATCAACAGTCATGAAATACTTGTTGCCATTTTCTTGCTTGCTTTTAATTTTAGAGTCCTTGAGCAAAATCTTTATGAGGTTGGGTTTCTATCTCTAGAGTGGAACTTTCCTCAGACATCTTTGTGCTTGGGGCACTAAGCTTCCAGAGTGAAGATGTACATTAAAGCCAAAGTATCACAAAGCATGAAAATATTCCTATGAAAGGGAATCTATAATGATAAAATTCTTGCATTGATTCTTGAGTTTACCCAGCAGATATTTATGGACTCCTCCCTGGTGGCTCAGACAGTAAAGCGTCTGCCTGCAATGCGGGAGACCTGGGTTCCATCGCTGGGTTGGGAAGATCCCCTGGAGAAGGAAATAGCAACCCACTCCAGTACTCTTGCCTGGAAAATCCCATGGACAGAAGAGCCTGGTAGGTTACGGTCCATGGGTTGCAGAGTCGGACACGACTGAGCGACTTCACTAAGACAGTGTGCTGGGTATACTTGTGTTCTACAGTGCTTTACTCTCTGAACCAGATTCAATAAAAAGTTCAACTCTGAATACAAAGACTATTAGCATTTAAATAAAATATTGGTACTTAGTTAGCATACCTTTAGAAAGGAAGGCTCTGTCATTGACTTAGGGGTGTGAACTGTTTGAGGCATTTTCCATAACTCTTGCAGCTTGGTTCTAGGCGAGTTCACTTTGTGTCCATCTTTGATTCTGTCTGTAGGCAAGGACATTATAATGTGACTCTTATGAGCAAAGATTGGTTTAACAATTACTAAGATCTATCTGTTTACATGTGTCAGTAATTATTCTGGAGTACTAGTTTTAGTCAAACTGTTAAATTTGAAGAGACTTTATGATTGCCATGTGGTTTTATTTATTTATTTTTTGCCATGTGGTTTTAGAGCACACAAAAAATCAAAGACATTTATAAATATTTACTATATATAATCATTACATCTGGACAAAATTATTTTGAACTCAGCTGAGATGCAAAGGACTGATGCTAAAGCTGAAACTCCAGTACTTTGGCCACCTCATGCGAAGAGTTGACTCATTGGAAAAGACTCTGATGCTGGGAGGGATTGGGGGCAGGAGGAGAAGGGGACAACAGAGGATGAGAAGGCTGGATGGCATCACTGACTCGATGGACGTGAGTCTGAGTGAACTCCGGGAGTTGGTGATGGACAGGGAGGCCTGGCGTGCTTCGATTCATGGGGTCGCAGAGTCGGACACGACTGAGCGACTGAACTGAATTGAGATGCAAACTGTTGACAGTATACTTCTTTAGTTCATTGTATGTCAGACCACACTAAACAGGAATATACATGCAGGACTTGTGCTTTTAAAAGATTTTCAAAAATATTTTATCATTCATTTGACTTCAGGATGTAGTTTCAAAACTTTATATTAGATGCAACATAGAATAACACACATTTTGTCCCTTTAATAAGGCAGTGTTAAAATGAAGAGCTTTGCAGAAATTAATTAAAACTTATTTTACATAATTTCAGTTATTTCATTGTTTCAAATATGGATGTGGGTACATTAAAGTAATTGCCTTTAATAAAAATAAAAGTTGAGATGTTTTTGCAGAAGAATGGAAAGTAGTTTTTAGCCTCACATATGTTAAGATAACTCAGGATTACTAGCAGTTTGGGGAAAAACAGTGCCTGGCAAAGTTTAATCAGAAAATAACTTTTTTACATTCCGATCCTCCCCATACACTTCCTCTCTCCAAGCAACCACTGATGCATTTTCTATCACTATAGCTTAATTTCTTGAGTTTGTTATAAATGGAAACATACAGTATATATTCTGGTTTTGTCTGACTTCTTTCGCTCAACATAATTATTTTGAGATCTATTTATGTAATGTGTAACAATAGATAGTGCCTTTTTATTCTTGGGTTTTATTCCATTGCATGTATATACCAGAATTTGATTATCCATCCACTTCTTGATGGAAATCTGGGTTGTTTCCAGTTTGGGGCTATTACAAACAAAGCTGGCAGAACAAATTCCAAGTTAAAAATCTGTACGAGGTAAACTAAATAAGCACAGTTTTGTTTCCGTTATTATTGATAACAAAGCCACTGTAATTTTACATATTAAACCTTAAATTTAATTACTTCTTCAAGATTTTGGGAAATTGGATGGTTAGTGCAGATAACTAAGAACTACATTTGCATACTAAAGGACTAGCTGATTTACCAACAAATATAAAATCGTCCAGAAATTACATTATTATGATCCTTAAAACATAATTTGGAATCTGTAATAATAAAATGAACACCAATTCAACATACTGAAAGTTTATTTTTTAAGCCTTTTCATATCATAAGTGTGGAGTAATTATCTAAGAATATATTTTGTGTGTCCTTGTTAACAGTTCTGAGGTGCATATTAGAACTGGACTAAAATTTAATTCCTCAGAAGCTTAGCATTTCTTTACAGAAAATGAAATCTTTAAAAACAATAGTTAAACACAACAAACAACCCAGCTGAAAATGGGCTATGGACTTAAATAGACTTTAGACGTCTTCAAAGAAGATATACCCGTGGTTAATGAACACATGAACAGATGTTCACTATCACTAATCATTAGGGAAACGCAATCAAAATCACAATGGGATATCACTTCATATCCATAAGTATGGAAGTGAGAGAAAGTGAAAGTGAAGTCGCTCAGTGGTGTCCAACTCTTTTTGACGCCATGGACTGTAGCCTGCCAGGCTCCTCCATCCATGGGATTCTCAGGCAAGAATACTGGAGTGGGTTGCCATTTCCTTCTCATCAAAAAATGAAAACAAGTGTTAGCTAGGATGTGGAGAAACTGGACCTCTGTGTGTTGCTGCTGGGAATACAAACTGGTGCAGCTGCTGAGGAAACAGTAATGGCAGTTCCTCAAAAAATAAAACAGAATTGCCATGTGATTCAGCAATTCCATTTTAAAACAACCACATGTATATATAATAAAGTTATGTGGATATATGCATACACACACAAATATGTGTGTTTTTCCTAGGTAACTGTAAGGACTATAAATTTTCCAATAAAAAGCAAAGTGAATTCAAGTTTTATACATCATTTGAATTGAAATTGCTCACCCACAAAAAGTTAGTGAGAGGTCTTTGGGGGCCTGTCTTAACCTCTTACCTCCAGCAGCTATATCCTTAATGTCAAGTGAGAGGAAAACAACAGCACTGAAAAATATTTTATGTTCTTTGAAGTTGTACAATTGAGAATTTTTTCCTTCAATCTTTGTATTAATATTAATATAAACCCCAGGTTATGTTCTGTCCTTTCAACCAACATCAGTTATAAACAGTTCTTTTCAGATTCACTGCAATTTTGAAGTACTCTTTTGATGGGCGGTATTTTATTTGGGTGCTCCGGGTCTTAGTTGCAGCATATGTGATCTAGTTCTTTGCCCAGAGATCAAACTTGGGCCCCCTGAACTGAGAGCACGAGTCCTAGCCACTGAACCACCAGGGAAGTCCCTGATGTGAGATATCTTAGCAGGAGACAGAACCTGCTGGATTGTTCTCTGAAAATCTTAAAAACTGAGTTTACCAAAGATGCTAATAAAGACTTTTAAAAATTCCATTGTGTTAGTATTTATAGCAAAATTTATTTCTCTTAGCCATATTATTGATGCGTATTATCTGCTTTATATACTCTACTCACCAGTACCTTTGGAATTCTGGTAATAAGAATGTCCAGCTGACCTAAGAAAAAAAGGATGTATATAATATGTAACAATTGACAGTTGTATAAACATTAAATAAAGTATTTTAAATGAAAAATACGGACAGTATTACATATGCTTTTTACTCTCCATTTCCATCAGATATAATGTCTTGCAAAGCCTTCTCCTATAATTCTGGTTATATCCTAATGACTCCAGGCTTTTTCAAAGTGAATTATCAGAGATTTTTACCATACTATATATAAAGTATTTACTTTAAGCCAGATTTGGCCTTAATTTTACAGCCTCAGAATCTAATTCCTACACTGAGCTCAATGAAGTAATTGGGCTTCTGTACTATCCATGGTATTTTCTTCCTTTATTCTTAATAAAATTATTATATGTAATTTAAGGTGAACTGGAACTAAGTTGGTCTAGAATGTTTGTACAGTTCATTTTTTCGGTTCTCAAATTAAGACAAAACACTCCCCTTTTCCTCTTCCTACAATTTTTTCAATGTCCAAGAATTCATTGATGCTCTGATATACTAGGATCCAGAACTTTGCTAAACACTCTGAAGAGCAGAAAAGAGGAACATAGCACCATCCCATCTTTAGAAGTCATCAATGCACCAAACACATAAATATATTTTTAAAGATGGCCATGGGTGCAGCAGGAGCCATGACTATGGGCTTGAGAGGAACATCCGGCAGTTCTCACTTTTAGGGAATAACTGATGCAAGGGATGAGGTACTGCCTCCAACAGCAATTTCACCAACTATCTTCAGCGTCCAGGAAATAATAGTAAAAACCCAATGGCAGAAACCATTACAATATTGTAAAGTAATTGTTCTTCAATTAAAAATTAAAATACAAAAGTTTCCACTAAGCAGTTAAAAAAAAAAAAGTAAAAACCTGCTCAAAAGGGTTTATGAAAAAGGAACTATTGAGTGAAGAAAATGCCAAATTCAAGGTGCCTCTAAAACTTGTCTCATTACAGATTTTGAATCTCAATTTGACATAAAGATGACTAATGTCACACAGGGAAATGATTTGTTGACTTGGAAGCGCTCCTTTGAGCGTCTATTCCCTTGGTGCCTCCCTAACCCCCCACGCCCAGCCTGCCAACCCCTTTTTGTAGAAATACAGTGGCCAGACGGCAAACGTTCAAGCAGATTTCGCAGCGCCCCCTGGGGCACAAGAAGCACCCAGACGACCGTCGCAGTCACTGCGTTTAGTCAGTCATTGCACCAACCCTTGTCCTCAGCTTTCCTCAGAAGCCCGTCCCCTAAACTGAGTCGGCCACAACAAAGGTTCTCCCTTCCTCTCACTTCAGTACACTAGGGACCAGTCCACAGGAGCAGCCAGCTCCCACCCCCTCGTCTACCCCGGGATCACGACCAAGGGCTGACGGCCATCCTCCCAAAACCCTCAGGGCCCCGCAGCCTCACCCGCCGCCGCCACCCTCGGCCCTGGCCACTGCAGGCGGCTCTGTGGAAGAACTGCATTCCGTCCAGTCGGACACTGGACCCTGGTTGGGCATCTCCTCTCGGGTGCCCTGACCGCGAGCTCTCTGCGAGAGACGCTTTCCCCTCTCCCCTCCCCTGTCAGCACGCGTGCGTCAGGCCGGGAGATATTGGGGGTGAAGAGGCAGACGCCGGATTCTAGCCCCCTCCGATGAAGTCCGGACACTGCCCGAATAGCTTCGGAGAAGCGGGGAGGGCAGACCCAAGATCCTGGAATTAAGTTGGGGGAGGGGTGGGAGTTCATTAGTTGATTGCGCGTTTGTTCATTTGCGTCTTTTTGTAAAAGGGATGCGTCGCAGAAAGGAAGTATACTTTCCCTCTAAAACGAAAGGTGCCTTTCACCTCAGTATCCAGACCCTCTGCAAATTTGCAAATCTTGAGGGTCACCATATAAGTCAAACAGCAGTACACAAACCAGGGACCGAAGCACCTGGCTGAGGGATGAGGAACGTTGTCGGTTGTCCGTTATTACCAAGGCAACCAGACCTTGCCAGAATCCCAACGGTTGATTTCCGCCAACTACTTCTGCGCACGCGCAAAATATCCCGGGCCTTTTGGCAAAACGCGTTTCTCTTGGGATTTGGCCTTCAGGACGCTCCGTAGTCGGAGGCGTGGCAGAACAGAAGACGCCAAGGAAGTTGGGTTGCGATTGGTTTCTACTTCGTGTTCCCGGAACTTAGTGGGCGTAGCGCGAAGGCTGAAGGGAGCGTGGTGATCAGATTCTAAGTCTGTGCGACTGGAGGCGTCAGGAACTGGGGGAGCTACCATGCCTCGGTACGCTCAGCTGGTTATGGGCCCCGCCGGCAGCGGGAAGGTGAGGATTTGGCAGGCGAAGGAGGGAAATGTCGGAGTTTATGGGAGGTAGGGAGGTTCGGGTCCTGAGGGAAGGGCTGGCGGTTGTATTGGGGACCCTGAGACCTGGGCAGCTCGCTTCTGCAGCCTGGGCTTCACTGTCCTTTTTGTTGTTCTTTTGAAAGGAAATTAGTGATAGTTGCTAGTTTTTATTGCATAATTAAGCCCAAGATACTGCGCTTAAACTTATTTCCACAACAACCCCGTGAGTTAAGTCCTGTTATCCTACTTTGCCGGTAAGGAAAATGAGACTTAAGTTTTTGCTCAAGATCGCACAGCTAGTAAGTGACGGCTGGAATTTGAATCCAGTTTTGTGTAACTCCAGAATCTGCCTTGACTAGACAGACCTTTGTTGGCAAAGTAATGTCTCTGCTTTTTAATATGCTGTCTAGGTTGGTCATAACTTTGCTTCCAAGGAGCAAGCATCTTTTAATTTCATGGCTGCAATCACCATCCACAGTGATTTTGGAGCCCAGAAGAATAAAGTCAGCCACTGTTTCCAGTTTTCCCATCTATTTGCCATGAAGTGATGGGACTGGATGCCATGATCTTAGTTTTCTGAATGTTGAGCTTTAAGCCAACTTTTTCACTCTCCTCTTTCACTTTCATCAAGAAACTCTTTAGTTCTTCCTCACTTTCTGCCATAAGGGTGGTGTCATCTGCATATCTGAGGTTATTGATATTTCTCCCTGCAATCTTGATTCCAGCTTGTGCTTCATCCAGCCCGGAGTTTTGCATGAGGTACTCTGCATATACGTTAAATAAGCAGGGTGACAATATACAGCCTTGACTATTTGGAACCAGTCTGTTGTTCCATGTCCAGTTCTAACTGTTGCTTCCTGACCTGTATACAGGTTTCTCAAGAAGCAGGTCAGGTGGTCTGGTATTCTCATCTCTTTCAGAATTTTCCACAGTTTATTGTGATCCACACAGTCAAAGGCTTTGGCATAGTCAATAAAGCAGAAGTAGATGTTTTTCTGGAACTCTCTTGCTTTTTCAATGATCCAGCGGATGTTGGCAATTTGATCTCTGGTTCCTCTGCCTTTTCTAAAACCAGCTTGAACATCAGGAAGTTCACGGTTCACATATTGCTGAAGCCTGGCTTGGAGAATTTTGAGCATTACTAGCGTGTGAGACAGAGAAGGCAATGGCAACCCACTCCAGTACTCTTGCCTGGAAAATCCCATGGATGGAGGGGCCTGGTGGGCTGCAGTCCATGGGTCGCTAGGAGTCGGACACAACTGAGCAATTTCACTTTCACTTTTCACTTTCATGCATTGGAGAAGGAAATGGCAACCCACTCCAGAGTTCTTGGCTGGAGAATCCCAGGGACGGGGGAGCCTGGTGGGCTGCCCATCTATGGGGTCATACAGAGTCAGACACAACTAAAGCGATTTAGCAGCAGCAGCAGCAGCGTGTGAGATGAGTGCAATTGTGCGGTAGTTTGAGCATTCTTTGGGATTACCTTTCTTTGTGTCTTCAACACGTCTTTAATTCTCCTCTTTTTCAAGAGCAGATCTTAGACTCAGAGCTTTTGACAGGCAATTATATTTACCTAGAACTAAAAGAGTTTTAAAGTTGTGTTATCTTTTATGGTTATCTTCACGTTATGATAAGCATAGCTGCTTTTCTGGTTAGAGATACAATTTTTTCTTGTAAGCAACTATTAAGGAAATCCTATTAGAGGCTCTTAAATATGGTAGAAATTGTGAGTATATTGATCAAATAACAGGAGTGTGGGAAACACGAGTCTGTGAAAGTGTTTTGTGGCTTCAGTTTTTCAGTTGACAAACTCATTCCTCTGATTCTTGGCTTATTCTGGATGCAGGAGATACACACGTGACAATGGTGTGATCCTTGCTTTCCTGGAGCCAGTAGTCTATTTGGGATGTGTATGTGTGTGTTAGTTGCTCAGTCATGTCCGACTCTTTGCGACCCCATGGATGGTAGCCCACCAGGCTCCTCTGTCCATGGGATTCTCCAGGCAAGAATACTGGAGTGAATAGTAGACTGCTATCACACTTATAGGTGACTAGTCGATTAAAATGTAATGTGATATTTAGAGAGGGCTCCTAGGCAGAGAGAACAGTGTGTGTCAAGTCACTGAGGAGAAAGATAAAAGCATGATAGAGGTTATTTTTATATTCTAGATTAACTTTCACACTGTGTTAAATAAGTATCTTTCTATAAACTTTTGATGCCTACTATCAGAAATACTCTGGGGGATTGTGTTGTGACTAAAATACACACACAAAAATCCTCTGCCCTGATGGAGTTTATTCAAACATATTAATCAATTAGAAATAATTATCAAGTACTTATTATGTACCAGGTACTGTTATAGCTCCTGCGTGCATCTCAGTTGCTCAGTCATGGCCAGTTCTTTGAAACTCCATGGATTGTAGCCCACCAGACTCCTCTCTTCCTGGGATTTTTCAGGCAAGAATACTGGAGTGGGTTGCCATTTCCTCTTCCATTGGATCTTCCAGACCCATTGATCAAACCCACGTCTCCTGCACTGGCAGGCAGATTCTTTACCACAGAGCCACCTGGGAAGTATGTTATGGCCCCTAGGCTTATAAAACTGAATAAGACACATCCCTGCCTTTCTTTATTTATTGGTTGTGTCAGGCAGCTTGTAGGATCTTAGTTCCCAGACCAGGGATCAAACCCTGCCCCAGCGGTGAAAGCACCAAGTCCTAACCACTAGATTGCCAGGGAATTCCTAACTCATCCCTGCCTTTAAATAGAGGGAGGGAGAGACAGACAAGTAGCCTTAATGTAGTATATGAGGGATGAAGAATTCTGTAAATCAGAAGGTGTAAACTGAAAGCGTATTGCCAGGCTGTTTTATTGGCCTAATGTTCTCTCATCTTGGATTGTTATTCCGCTGGCCTGGCAAGCTCATTGCTGTCCCTCAGCTCAGATACTCTCTTCTCAGATACATCATCCCTAACCAGCCTACCTAAAGCTTTGTTTGGACTGTACCAATCCTAGTGGATACATCATGTGTTAGATGCTGCACAGTGTAATCAGAAATTTTCCCTTTAAATTCTGCTTGTTGCAGATGAGAGCAGTAAGGAGCCTTAGTGATCATGGAAGACATCACATTTAGAGACAAGAAAATTTAGGGAGAGAATGCAAAAGCACCTCCCCATGAGTCTGAGCCAGGTCTGGATCCACAGCCCAGTCAGGTGTCCTAACCCCCAGCCTAATGCCTTTTAGCTTCTTGGTCAATGAAGGAATAGTTTTGGCCTTAGTAGACTCTGCCCAAGGTGGGTGGAGAGTCCTTCTGTTGGTGGAGGGGTAAGCACTATACCGAGCTTTGTTCTAACCCCTCGTGCTTGTGACATTACAGAGCACTTACTGTGCCACCATGGTGCAGCACTGTGAAGCCCTCAATCGATCTGTCCAAGTTGTGAACCTAGATCCTGCAGCAGAACATTTCAACTATTCCGTGATGGCTGGTAAGTCCTGAGCAGAGCCTTCCCCCTCCTTCAGGAAAAATAGGAGAGTGGGGAGGCAGTGAGTGCTGGCTGCTGCACACAAAAGCTGAAAATTAATGCAGCCTGGTCCCCTGCTTTCATGGTGAACATCATGAGGCTGAATGTCATGTGGTGACATCAGCTCATGTTGATGTGTGTGACAGTATCCTTTCTTAGTTTCTGATGTAGGAATGAAAAGTGAGTACACGCTCCCTCACCACCCTTCCCTTCTGTTTTTTTCGTGTTTGATCCTGTTTGGTAAATCTGTTTTACTGCTGATCGTACTATACTATAAGTGAGCAACCTTTAAATATTTTGTTATGTTTTTTAATCTTTTAATTTATTCAGATGTCTACTGAGCACTTGCTTTATGCTGGACACCAGAGTCGTAACAGAGAAGAACACAGATATTCTCCCTGCCTTTGTGGGCCTTTTAGCAAGGGACATAAGCAAAATGATAAAATGGGTTGCAGATTGTGATAAGTGCTGCTATAGGCTGATGTGAAGAAATAACTAGGGAAGAATGCTTTAGGTAGCATAGTCAGGGATGACATCTCTGAGGAGGGGCTATTAGGGCCTAGACCTGAAGATGGTAACATGCTCACCAAGCTGGCAAAAGGCTTTCCAAGATGAAGAAACATCAAGGTCACTATATAGCCGAAAGATGGGAAAGGGTTTGGTGTGTTCCAGACAAAGCAAAGGTGTTGATGAGCTGGGGCATAAGAAGTGAAGGAAGGAGATGGGTAGCAGCTAGTAGGACAAGAGAAGTATGGCTTTTATCCTGTTTTTTTTCACCCTGTTAGTCTGTTTGGGATGCTGTAACAAAACACTACAGACTGGGTGGCTTCTAAACAAAAGAAATGGATTTCTCACAGTTTTGGGGGCTGGAAGCTCAAGATTAGGGTGCTGCCAGCATGGTCAGGTTCTGGTGAAGGCCCTTTTCCACTTCTAGACTGACGACTTCTCACTGTGTCCTCATATGATGGAAGTGGGCGAGGGATCTCTTGGGACCTCTTTTATGAGAGCACTGATCTCATTCATCTTCCCAAAGTCCCACTAATTAATATCATCACGCTGGGCATTAGGTTTTCAGCATGAGTTTTAGAGGGACACAAATACTCATAAAGGAATTCCATGGCAGTCCAGTAGGACTCCATATTGCCATTGCAGGGCCATGGATTAGACCCCCTGCAGGCTGCGTACAGCAGAGCAAAAAAAAAAAAAAAAGCAAATCAAAAAAACCCCCTCAATTCATAGCACCTTTCAACTGTGAAATGCCATTTGAGGGTTTCCAGCAGGGGAGAGAACTGACATCTGATTTATGTTTTTAAAAATATCTCTGGCTCTCAGGTGAAAAATGGACTCGAGAGAGTCAAGACTAGAAGGGGGACTGGGGTGGTCGTGGTGGAGATACAAAGGTGCAGACAGGTATCAGTTCAATTCAGTCGCTCAGTCGTTCCGACTCTTTGCGATCCCATGAATCGCAGCACGCCAGGCCTCCCTGTCCATCACCAACTCCCAGAGTTTACTCAAACTCATGTCCATCCAGTCAGTGATGCCATCCAGCCATCTCATCCTCTGTCGTCCCCTTCTCCTGCCCCCAATCCCTCCCAGCATCAGGGTCTTTTCCAATGAGTCAACTCTTCGCATACATGACTACTGGAAAAACCATAGCCTTGACTAGATGGACCTTTGTTGGCAAAGTAATGTCTCTTCTTTTGAATATGCTGTCTAGGTTGGTCATAACTTTCCTTCCAAGGAGTAAGCATTTTTTAATTTCATGGCTGCAGACAGGTATATATTTTGCAAATAGAATTAGCACATTTTGTGGGAGATTGAACTAAAAAGGTTGGAAGAAAGGGAGGGATCAAGAGTCACTGTTAGGTTTCTGACTTGAGCTGTTGACTGCATGATCCTGTTTACTGGGGAGGAAGACAAGTCAGTGTAGGATCATTTTATATATATATATATATATATATATATATATATATTTAAAGATGTTTATTTTGGTTGCATTGGATCTTTGTTGCTTTGTGAGAGCTTTCTCTAGTTGCAGCAAGTAGGGGCTACTCTTCATTGTGGTGCTTGGGCTTCTCATTGTGGTGATTTCTTTGTTGTGGAGCACAGGCTTTGGCCGTCTGGACTCAGTAGTTGCTCCATGTGGGATCTTCTTGGAACAGGGATCGAACTCGTGTCCCCTACATTGGCAGGTGGATTCTTAGCTATTGCTTCACCAGGGAAACCCCGGGCCATCAAATTAAGAAATGGAATTGGTTTTCTTTGTTTGATTTTGTTTTACTTGTTTATCAGTTCAGTTCAATTCTGTTGCTCAGTCATGTCTGACTCTTTGCAGCCTCATGGACTGCAGCACGCCAGGTTTCCCTGTCCATCACCAGCTCCTGGAGCTTGCTCAAATTCATGTCCATTGAGTTGGTGATGCCATCCAATCATCTCATCCTCTGTCATCCCCTTCTCTTCCTGCCTTCAGTCTTTCCCAGCATCAGGATCTTTTCCAATGAATCAGTTCTTCCCATCAGGTGGCCAAACTATTGGAGTTTCTGCTTCAACATCAGTTCTTTCAATGAATATTCAGGACTGATTTCCTTTAGGATTGACTGGTTTGATCTCCTTGCAGCCCAAGGGACTCTCTCAAGAATCTTCTCCAACACCAGAGTTCAAAAGCATCAATTGTTTGGCACTCAGCTTACTTTATAGTCCAGCTCTCACATCCATACATGACTACTGGAAAAACCATAGCTCTGACTAGATGGACCTTTGTTGGCAAAGTGATGTCTCTGCTTTTTAATATGCTGTCTAGGTTTGTCATCGAGCCCATCTTTGCATGAAATGTACCCTTGGTATCTCTAATTTTCTTGAAGAGATCTCTAGTCTTTCCCATTCTGTTGTTTTCCTCTATTTCTTTGCATTGATCGGTGAGGAAGGCTTTCTTATCTCTCCTTGCTATTCTTTGGAACTCTGCATTCGGATGCTTGTATCTTTCCTTTTCTCCTTAGCTTTTCGCTTCTCTTCTTTTCACAGCTATTTGTAAGACCTCCCCAGACAGCCATTTTGCTTTTTTGTATTTCTTTTCCATGGGGATGGTCTTGATCCCTGTCTCCTGTACAATGTCATGAACCTCCATCCATAGTTCATCAGGCACTCTGTCTATCAGATCTAGTCCCTTAAATCTATTTCTCACTTCCATTGTATAATAAGGGATTTAATTTAGGTCATACCTGAATGGTCTAGTGGTTTTCCCCACTTTCTTCAATTTAAGTCTGAATTTAGCAATAAGGAGTTCATGATCTGAGCCACAGTCCGCTCCCGGTCTTGTTTTTGCTGACTGTATAGAGCTTCTTCATCTTTGGCTGCAAAGAATATAATCAATCTGATTTCGGTGTTGACCATCTGGTGATGTCCACGTGTAGAGTCTTCTCTTGTGTTATTGGAAGAGGGTGTTTGCTATGACCAGTGCGTTCTCTTTGCAAAACTGTATTAGCCTTTGCCCTGCTTTATTCTGTGCTCCAAGGCCAAATTTGCCTGTTACCCCAGGTGTTTCTTGACTTCCTACTTTTGCATTCCAGTCCCCTATAATGAAAAGGACATCTTTTTTGGGTGTTAGTTCTAAAATGTCTTGTAGGTCTTCATAGAACCGTTCAACTTCAGCTTCTTCAATGTTACTGGTTGGGGCATACATAGGCTTGGATTACTGTGATATTGAATGGTTTGCCTTGGAAATGAACAGAGATCATTCTGTCATTTTTGAGATTGCATCCAAGTACTATATTTCGGACTCTCTTGTTCACCATGATGGCTACTCCATTTCTTCTAAGGGATTCCTGCCTGCAGTAGTAGATATAATGGTCATCTGAGTTAAATTGACCCATTCCAGTCCATTTTAGTTCGCTGATTCCCTAGAATGTCGACATTCACTCTTGCCATCTCCTGTTTGACACTTCCCATTTGCCTTGATTCATGGACCTGACATTCCAGGTTCCTGTGCAATATTGCTCTGTACAGCATCGCACCTTGCTTCTATCACCAGTCACATCCACAACTGGGTATTTTTTTTGCTTTGGCTCCATCCCTTCATTCTTTCTGGAGTTACTTCTCCACTGATCTCCAGTAGCATATTGGGCACCTACCTACCCGGGGAGTTTCCCTTTCAGTGTCCTATCATTTTGCCTTTTCATACTGTTCATGGGGTTCTCAAGGCAAGAATACTGAAGTGGTTTGCCATTCCCTTCTCCAGTGGACCACATTCTGTCAGACCTCTCCAGCATGACCCGTCCGTCTTGCGTGGCCCCAAACGGCATGGCTTAGTTTCATTGAGTTAGACAAGGCTGTGGTCCGTGTGATCAGATTGGCTAGTTTTCTGTGATTATGGTTTCAGTGTGTCTGCCCTCTGATGCTCTCTTGCAACACCTACAGTCTTACTTGGGTTTCTCTTACCTTGGACTTGGGATGGTATAGACCTAACAGAAGCAGAAGATATTAAGAAGAGGTAGCAAGAATACACAGAAGAACTGTACAAAAAAGAGCTTCACGACCCAGATAATCACAATGGTGTGATCACTCACCTAGAGCCAGACATCCTGGAATGTGAAGTCAAGTGGGCCTTAGAAAGCATCACTACGAACAAAGCTAGTGGAGGTGATGGAATTCGAGTTGAGCTATTTGAAATCCTGAAAGATGATGCTGTGTAAGTGCTGCACTCAATATGCCAGCAAATTTGGAAAACTCAGCAGTGGCCACAGGACTGGAAAAGGTCAGTTTTCATTCCTATCCCAAAGAAAGGCCATGCCAAAAAATGCTCAAAGGAAAGGAAGGAAAGTTGCTCAGTCGTGTCCGACTCTTTGCGAGCCCATGGACTGTAGCCTACCAGGCTCTTCCCTCCATGGGATTCTCCAGGCAAGAGTACTGGAGTGGGTTGCCATTTCCTTCTCCAGGGGATCTTCCCGACCCAGGGATCGAACCTGGGTCTCCTGCATTCCAGGCAGACGCTTAAACCTCTGAGCCACCACGGAAGCCCTACCGCACAATTGCACTCATCTCACATGCTAGTGAAGTGATGCTCAACATTCTCCAAGCCAGACTTCAGCAATATGTGAACCATGAACTTCCAGGTGTTCAAGCTGGTTTTAGAAAAGATAGAGGAACCAGAAATCAAATTGCCAACATCCGCTGGATCATCGAAAAAGCAAGAGAGTTCCAGAAAAATATCTACTTCTGCTTTATTGACTATGCCAAAGCCTTTGACTGTGTGGATCACAATAAACTGTGGAAAATTCTGAAAGAGAGGGGCATACCAGACCACCTGACTTGCCTCTTGAGAAGCTTATACGCAGGTCAGGAAGCAACAGTTAGAACTGGACATGGAACAACAAACTGGTTCCAAATAGGAAAAGGAGTACGTCAAGGCTATATATTGTCACTCTGCTTCTTTAACTTCTACGCAAAGTACATCATGAGAAACGCTGGGCTGGAAAAGGCATAAGCTGGAATCAAGATTGCCGGGAGAAATATCAATAACCTCAGATATGCAGATGACACCACCCTTATGGCAGAAAGTGAAGAGGAACTCAGAAGCCTCTTGATGAAAGTGAAAGAGGAGAGTGAAAAAGTTGGCTTACAGCTCAACATTCAGAAAACTAAGATGATGGCATCCGGTCCCATCACTTCATGGGAAATAGATGGGGAAAGAGTGGAAACAGTGTCATATTTTGTTTTTTGGGGCTGCAAAATCACAGTAGATGGTGATTGCAGCCATGAAATTAAAAGACGTTTACTCCTTAGAAGGAAAGTAATGACCAACCCAGATAGCATATTGAAAAGCAGAGATACAACTTTGCCAACAAAGGTCTGTCTAGTCAAGGCTATGGTTTTTCCAGTGGTCATGTATGGATGTGAGAGTTGGACTTAAAGAAAGCTGAGCGCTGAAGAATTGATACTTTCGAACTGTGGTGTTGGAGAAGACTCCTGAGAGTCCCTTGGACTGCAAGGAGATCCAGCCAGTCCATCCTAAAGGAGACCAGTCCTGGGTGTTCATTGGAAGGACTGATGCTGAAGCTCCAATCACTTTGGCCACCTCACGCGAAGAGTTGTCTTATTGGAAAAGACCCTGATGCTGGGAGGGATTAAGGGCAGGAGGAGAAGGGGACGACAGAGGATGAGATAGCTGGATGACATCACTGACTGTATGGACATGAGTTTGAGTAAACTCTGGGAGTTGGTGATGGACAGGGAGGCATGGCATGCTGCGATTCATGGGGTTGCAAAGAGTTGGACACGACTGAGTGACAAACTGAACTGACTGAGGTTTGTCATAGCTTTTCTTCCAAGGAGCAAGTGTTTTTTAATTTCATGGCTGTAGTCGCCATCTGCAGTGATTTTGGAGCCCAAGAAAATAAAGTCTGACACTGTTTCCATTGTTTCCCCATCTATTTGCCATGAAGTGATGGGACCAGATGCCATGATCTTAGTTTTCTGAATGTTGAGCTTTAAGCCAACTTTTTCACTCTCCTCTTTAACTTTCATCAAGAGGGTTTTTAGTTCCTCTTCACTTTCTGCCGTAAGGATGGTGTCATCTGCATATCTGAGGTTATCAATATTTCTCCAGGCACTCTTGATTCCAGCTTTTGCTTCATCCAGCCTGGCATTTTGCATGATGTACTCTGCATATACGTTAAATAAGCAGGGTGACAATATACAGCCTTGGCGTACTTCTTCCCCGATTTGGAACCAGTCCCTTGTTCCATAATCAGTTAAAACTGTTGCTTCCTGACCTGCATACAGATTTCTCAGGAGGCGAGTAAGGTGGTCTGGTATTCCCATCTCTTTAAGAATTTTTCCACAGTTTGTTGTGATTCACACAAAGGCTTTGGCATAGTCAATAAAGCAGAGATAGATGTTTTTCTGGAACTCTCTTGCTTTTTTGATGATCCAGAGGATGTTGGCAATTCGATCTCTGGTTCCTCTGCCTTTTCTAAAACCAGCTTGAACATCTGGAAGTTCATGGATCATGTATTCCTGAAGCCTGGCTTGGAGAATTTTGAGCATTACTTTACTAGCGTGTGAGATGAGTGCAATTGTGTGGTAGTTTGAGCATTTTTTGGCATTGCCTTTCTTTGGGATTGGAATGACAACTGACCTTTTCCAGTCCTGTGGCCACTGCTGAGTTTTCCAAATTTGCTGGCATACTGAGTGCAGCACTTTCACAGCATCATCTTTCAGGATTTGAAATAGCTCAACTCACATTCCATCACCTCCACTAGCTTTGTTCGTAGTGATGCTTCCTAAGGCCCACTTGATTTCGCACTCCAGGATATCTGGCTCTAGGTGAGTGATTGCACCATTGTGGTTATCTGGGTCATTAAGATCTTTTCTGTATAGTTCTGTGTATTCTTGCCACGTCTTCTTAATATCTTCTGCTTCTGTTAGGTCCATACCATTGCTGTCCTTTATTGTGCCCATCTTTGCATGAAATGTTTCCTTGATGTCTCTAATTTTCTTGCAGAGATCTCTAGTCTTTCCTATTCTGTTTTTTTCCTGTATTTCTTTGCGTTGTTCACTGAGGAATCCTTTCTTATTTCTCCTTGCTATTCTTTGGAACTCTGCATTCAGATGCTTATATCTTTCCTTTTCTTCGTTGCCTTTTGCTTCGCTTCTTTTCTCAACTATTTGTAAGGCCTCCTCAGACTACCATTTTGCCTTTTTGCATTTCTTTTTCTTGGGGATGGTCTTGATTACTGCCTCCTATACAATGTCACGAACCTCTGTCCATAAGTTTAAGAATAGAAATGCTGGGCTGGAAGAAGCACAAGCTGGAATCAAGATTGCCAGGAGAAATATCTAACCTCAGATATGCAGATGACACCACCCTTATGGCAAAAAGTGAAGAGGAACTAAAAAGCCTTTTGAAAGAGGAGAGTGAAAAAATTGGCTTAAAGCTCAACATTCAGAAAACTAAGATCATGGCTTCTGGTCCCATCACTTCATGGCAAATAGATGGGGAAACAGTGGGAACAGTGTCAGACTTTATTTTGGGGGGCTTCAAAATCACTGCAGATGGTGACTGCAGCCATGAAATTAAAAGACGCTTACTCCTTGGAAGAAAAGTTATGACCAACCTAGATAGCATATTTAAAAGCAGAGACATTACTTTGCCAACAAAAGTCCATCTAGTCAAAGCTATGGTTTTTCCAGTGGTCATGTATGGATGTGAGAGTTGGACTGTGAAGAAAGCTGAGCGCTGAAGAATTGATGCTTTTGAACTGTGGTGTTGGAGAAGACTCTTGAGAGTTCCTTGGACTGCAAGGAGATCCAACCAGTCCTTTCTGAAGGAGATCAGCCCTGGATTTCTTTGGAAGGAATGATGCTAAAGCTGAAACTCCAATACTTTCGCCACCTCATGCGAAGAGTTGACTCATTGGAAAAGACTCTCATGCTGGGAGGGATTGGGGACACGAGGAGAAGGGGACAACAGAAGATGAGATGGCTGGATGGCATCACTGACTCGATGGACGTGAGTCTGAGTGAACTCCGGGAGTTGGTGATGGACAGGGAGGTCTGGTGCTGTGATTCATGGGGTTGCAAAGAGTCAGACAGGACTGAGCTACTGAACTGAACTGAATGTATATTCACATTGTTCAAACTGCAAAAGGCACAAAGAGTAAGTGTGCAGGAAAATGTCTTCCTCCTATCTCTGGGTCCTGGAAGGTGGCTTCCCTCTTTCGAGGCAGCCAGTGTTGCTAATTTCTAGGGTATCTTTCCATAGTCTATGCATGTAAAAGAAAATGTATATGTATATATGTATACATAGTAAATTTTTGTCTTTTTTTTTTTTTTTTAACACAAATGATGGCATTCTAACACAGAGTTTTGCACTTTTCACTTAACAGTATACCTGGGAGATCATATCACATCAGTACTTAAAGAACTTTTTTTGTGGCTGCACAGGATTCCATTGTCTGGCTATAAAAAATGCATTTAATTTGTTTCCATGGATACTACTACAGTGAATAGCCATGGACAGAAATAATTTCATACATGTGAGTTGCTATATAATTGTTAATTATCACCAGTGAGGATGATGCTCTTGTGTTCTGGGCCTGTCTGTTGTTTTCAGACATCCGAGAACTGATTGAGGTGGATGACGTGATGGAGGACAGTACTCTGCAGTTTGGTCCCAATGGAGGATTGGTATTTTGCATGGAGTACTTTGCCAATAATTTTGACTGGCTGGAGAACTGTCTTGGCCATGTAGAGGATGACTACATCCTTTTTGATTGTCCAGGTAAGTCAGCAATTTGAATGTGTCATTTTGCTTAAGATCACGCTCTTTCAGTCCTCAGTGGAGACAGTGGAGTTAGCATTTGTAGCTCTAAACCCTGCCGCAGTACGGTGCCATTTGCTCATTCATCGTCTCTTATTCATTCACTGAGTTTGCTGAGTGCTTATCTTGTTCACTGGAAATACCTAAAGATCAAAGTAGCCATGGTGTCTGCCCTCATGGAACTCATAGGAAAGTGGGAATGTTAGGCAGTATAAATCAGAAATCACCCAAATGATTATTTAATGATTATTTAATATTCGTGACAGGCTTCAGCACAGACCAGCACGCAGCAGGGAGGTGGGGGGTTTCTGACCAAGTAGTGTGTGAGCCAGGCCATAGGGTGAGACAAAGGAGACTGTTCTCCAGGCAGAAAGCATGGGCTGAAGACCTTGAGGCAGGAGCCAGGTGGGTTTGAGGTGCCCAGTAAACAAAGGGAAGTGTCCTGAGGTGAGACTGGTAGGGGACAAATGATCACACCGACTTTTCAAGCCAAATCATGAATTTTAGACTTGAGCCTAACCTAGTTTTGATCATTTGTGACTCTTATATTTTTCCCTTTTTTTTCTTTATTTTAATTGGGAAATTGCTTTACAATATTGTGTTGGTTTCCCCTTTGTTTTTGATTGAACACACACATCCACAGAAAAGTGCAGATATCATAAGTGCACAACTTGATGAATATTCCCAAACCTAACACACCTTCATAGTACTTGCTTTTGATTAGCTAAAACAGAAGTGTGAAGAACATCACTTTCTACATAAAACTGAATAGTTTCCTTGGGATTCTCTTGGTATTGTGATTGCTTTAAGAGCCTGTAAGATCCCTTAAAAGTTGAACAAATTACCACCAGAGGTTGACTTCCTTTTTTTTCATTTTCTCAGCTGTCTTATGGCAAAATTTTTTTCTGTACTTTGATAATTTACCTTGTGTCCTGATTGTAACAGTCTTGTAATGTTCTCCATGTAGGTCAGATTGAGTTGTACACTCACCTGCCTGTGATGAAACAGCTGGTCCAGCAGCTGGAACAGTGGGAGTTTCGAGTCTGTGGAGTTTTTCTTGTTGATTCTCAGTTCATGGTGGAGTCATTCAAGGTTTGAGAATATATCTGTTGTCAATTCTTTAGTCATGGGTACAGGCAGATGACAATCTCCTTTAATTGTTTTTTGATTCTGAATATTTCCCAAACTATACTCCAGAGTTATTTAATATCCCTTATTATTAAATTATTATAATAATTTTTTTTGGCCATGCTTTGTGGCATACAGGATCTTTTGAACTGTGCCTCCTGAAGTGGAAGCACTGAGTCTTAACCACTGGACCGCCAAGGAAGTTGCTATAATAATGTATTTTTAAAATTTATATGGTAAATTATACTATACAGATTTGAGAGTACTACTATGAAGAAAAATTAGGCAGATGTGTGCATATATACGTCTGTTTTTCTGATAATGGTTTGTCTAGTTTATGAACTATCTAAAACAAACTTTACTTCTCATTAGTAGCCCCTAAGGAATCCCAAACCACCTGACCTGCCTCTTGAGAAACCTATATACAGGTCAGGAAGCAACAGTTAGAACTGGACATGGAACAACAGACTGGTTCCAAATAGGAAAAGGAGTACATCAAGGCTGTATATTGTCACCCTGCTTATTTAACATATATGCAGAGTACATCATGAGAAATGCTGGGCTGGAAGAAGCACAGGCTGGAAACAAGGGAGAAATATCAATAACCTCAGATATGCAGATGATACCACCCTTATAGCAGAAAGTGAAGAGGAACTAAAAAGCCTTTTGAAAGAGGAGAGTGAAAAGATTGGCTTAAAGCTCAACATTCAGAAAACTAAGATCATGGCTTCTGGTCCCATCGTTTAATGGGAAATAGATGGGGAAACAGTGGAAACAGTGTCAGACTGTATTTTTGGGGGCTCCCAAATCACTGCAGATGGTGATTGCAGCCATGAAATTAAAAGACACTTACTCCTTGGAAGGAAAGTTATGACCAACCTAGATAGCATATTAAAAAGCAGAGACATTACTTTGCCAACAAAGGTCCATCTAGTCAAGGCTATGGTTTTTCCAGTGGTCATGTATGGATGTGAGAGTTGGACTGTGAAGAAAGCTGAGTGTCAAGGAATTGATGCTTTTGAACTGTGGTGTTGGAGAAAACTCTTGAGAGTCCCTTGGACTGCAAGGAGATCCAACCAGTCCATCCTAAAGGAGACCAGTCCTGGGTGTTCATTGGAAGGACTGATGCTGAGGCTGAAACTCCAATACTTTGGCCACCTCATGCAAAGAGCTGACACATTGGAAAAGACCCTGATGCTGGGAGGGATTGGGGGCTGGGGAGAAGGGGATGACAGAGGATGAGATGGCTGGATGGCGTCACCGAGTCGATGCACATGAGTTTGGGTGAACTCTGGGAGTTGGTGATGGACAGGGAGGCCTGGCATGCTGTGATTCATGGGGTCACAAAGAGTCGAACACAACTGAGCGACTGAAATGAACTGAAGGAATATTTGATGGGAATGATTAAAGATTTCATCTAAATTGAGAATTGTGATCACTGTTGTTTATGTCTACCTTTTCCCATCTCTTCCTCACCCTGGGAAACCAGGAGTCAACCATCTGATTAGTGAAATGTCCTGTCTTTAGAATTAGCCCTTCTTTTACTTAGGCCAGTTTTGCTCAGAGAGGAGCAGAAACCTCTCTTTTGTGCAAAGAGACCAGGGAACTTTCTTCATACAAAGTTAATTCATCTTCCCTTTTCTGTTTCCTCCTTCAGTTTATTTCTGGCATTTTGGCAGCTCTGAGTGCTATGATCTCTCTAGAAATTCCTCAAGTTAACATCATGACGAAAATGGATCTGCTGAGTAAGAAAGCTAAAAAGGAAATTGAGAAGTGAGTTCATTTCCGTTATCATCACATCTCTGTTGCTGAGATGAACCCTCTAAGCTTCATTTAAATGTGAAGCTATAAAACTAGTTTCCTGATTTATTCTTATTTTATTTATCTGTCTTCTTTCTCACTTTTAAAGGTTTCTAGATCCAGACATGTATTCTTTATTAGATGACTCTACAAGTGACTTAAGAAGCAAAAAATTCAAAAAATTGACTAACGCTATATGTGGACTGGTAAGCTTTTGAAGTTGTTGAGTTTTGTTTTTAATGGCCTTGTCAGGTGTTTATCAGCATCCATTCAGTGGCCACTGTTTTGGAAAGCACAGGCCAACCCTATTCCCTTGCAAAGGTGGGAGGGTGGGAGTCTGTGGACTGGCTGGTCAGCAGTTGAATTTAGAAGCAATCACTGGCAATAGCCAATAAATAAAATGACATACCTATTATTCTAAGCTGTTTTGGGAGTTCAGAACTGTCTTTGCCCTTATGAAATTTCCAGTGGTTTTTGAATTCAGGTAAATGCCAATGAAACAATGTCTAGTTAAGTGTTGTAGTTGGTCAGAGGTCAGAAAAATCAGTATAGATTTGCTGTTGTTATGTCTCTGTCTCTCCTCCCCACAGCACACACACAGCTGATTTTAATCAGAAGTTGTAAATGGTTACAAAACTCAAATATAATTTGAAAATTAAGTATTGTATACCTCAGAATGACCTTTTCTGAAATCCTCAACTTGTAGATTGATGACTACAGCATGGTTCGATTTTTGCCTTATGATCAGTCAGATGAAGAAAGCATGAACATTGTATTACAGCATATTGATTTTGCCATCCAGTATGGAGAAGACTTGGAATTTAAAGAACCAAAGGTAATTTCTGGTTTGGGGTGTTACTGCCTATATGTAAGAGTGTTTACCAGCACTCTGGCCTCCTGCATAATCCCAGCAAGTCTAAATTTTGTCTTCATGGTGGCAGTAGGCTAGGCTGTTCTAGGTAATCTTTGAAATTGACACCTGTGCTAAACAAGCAATACCAGTTTTACTCTGCCTTTCATTGAGTTAATACATATTACTGAGTTGAATTCTTTGTACTCAGAGCATGGGCATATATGCAAAGAGGAGGTGAAGTTCAACTGGCCTTGGGCTGCCCTCACAAATGTCAGTGGGGCCCTCTCCCAGCACATTAGCTGAGAATTGACATGAATGTAAACTCAAGTAAGAGTTTACTTTTAATGGGACATAAACCTTTTGCTGTGCTGTGCTTAATTGCTCAGTCAGGTCCAACTCTCTGCGACCCTGTGGACTGTAGCCTGCCAGGCTCCTCTGTCCATGGGAGTCTCCAGGCAAGAATAGTAGAGTGGGTTGCCATGCCCTCCTCCAAGGAATCTTCCCATCCCAGGGATTGAACCCAGGTCTCCCGCATTCCAGGAGGATTCTTTACCGTCTGAGCCACCAGGGACTCCCTATAAGCCTTTTAATTTATCACATATCTGGAAACATCTATCCATCATTCCTTTTGTTATTATTGATTACTGTGAACAACACCCAGAGCTGGTGCTGGGCCTTAGCTCTTTACAGAGCATTGCCTAAAAATAGTAAGCACATATTAGGTCTAACTGAGGAGAAATGAATGTATTTTCTTCTTTATTTTTAAATTTTATTTATTTGGCTGTGCTGCATGCAGGATCGTTTTTAGTTGTGGCATGTGAACTCTTAATTGCAGCATGTGGTATCTAGTTCCTTGACCAAGGGTCGAACCTGGGCCCCCTGCATTTGGAGTGCAGATTCTTAGCCACTGGACCATCAGGGAAGTTCTGAATTAAATGTATTTTGTATCTTGTGTTTCCTTGGTGTCAGGAACATGAAGATGAGTCTTCTTCTATGTTTGACGAATATTTTCAAGAACACCAGAATGAATGAAGAGTTTATTTATAAAGTAACTATATGTGTGAGGAGCTTATGGCTGAACTGGCAGAACCTTCTTCTCTTAGGAAGATGGAATGCTAGAGAAAGCTACTTATTTAATGAAAAAAATAATACTTGACTCTTTATCAGCAATCATCAACATGCCTGAATCAAGTTCTTAGGTATTCTGAAAGTGCTTCTGTTAAACGTGGCATCGTTTGGTATTATTTTAACAGCATCAATTTAGATTTTAAAAGTCAAAGTTGAATGTACATAGATTTGTATATATAATATAAATTAGGACCTGGGGTACAGTTAAGACCAGTCTACTTTTAGTTTCACTGTTGATCTTTGTTATTTTTGAAGTTTTTTTGGAGGGACAGGAATTATTGTAACAAAATATACATTATATGTTCAGAGAAATAAAATCTGGAAGGATAGAGATAAGACCATTGCTTATTAGTAGCTTCTAGTTTTCCTACACTGAAAATGTATTTATTATTTGTGTAATTAAAAAATGAAAAAAGTAACTGTGTCTTAAGATATATATAAATAAAAGAAATATAGCACTAACTTTTCATCACACTTTTGTTTTCCAATCAGAGTTTGAAATACTCAACTAAGGCAAATTTTTGAATGAGTAAATTTCCCCAAGTGTCAAAATGTAGGCAGTGACTTTGTTTTTTAAAATGTGGTTTATAGTCTCTGAGCACTTGAAAAATGGATACTTTGCTTTAATAACAAATGCACACAAAAATGCAAAAGACATAATTTTTTCTTTTTACCTTCTTGCCACATTGAGTGGTTTATTTTCAGTATTTCTAAGTTCATTTGTGATAGGTACTGGGGAATGGCTAATCAGTCAACAGATACTTCTCCAGCACCCGCTAATAACCCAGACCCTGCTAACAGAAAGCAGAATCTCTTTCATTTAATCCTCACAGCAGGTCCAAGTTCCATTGGTGTTGGATCTTCCTACTGATGCAGATCAAGTCCCTGTAGAAAACCTGCAACTCAGGTTAAATTTTTAATCATTCTTGGGCCTAGATAGCAGAAGTACACCTACAGTGTCAAATTTGATCCATTTTCATTAAAGATGTAAAGTGTGAGGGGCCATAGCTATCAGGGGTAACTGATAGCAATGTGCCTGGGGGCCCAGGCTGGGGGCAAGAGTTGGGTATTTGCACCATAATCTGCTGGTGTGAGCTAACTCTCACAGGGGCACTTAGGAGAACATGAGTAGTAGACAACGTGAGGACAGACTGGGCTTCTTAGGGACTTCTTCTGTGGCCCAGTTCAGTTCAGTCGCTCAGTCATCTCCGACTCTTTGCAGCCCCATGGACTGCAGCACACCAGGCCTCCTGGAGTTTACTCAAACTCATGTCCCCTGAGTCGGTGATGCCATCCAACCATCTCATCCTCTGTCATTCCCTGCTCCTCCTGCCTTCAGTCTTTCCCACCATCAGGGTCTTTTCCAGCTTTTCGCATCAGGTGGCCAAAGTATTGGAGTTTCAACTTCAGCCATCAGTCCTTCCAGTGAACACTCAGGACTGATATCCTTTAGGATGGACTGGTTGGATCTCCCTGCAGTCCAAGGGACTCTCAAGAGTCTTCTCCAACACCACAGTTCAAAAGCATCAATTCTTCGGTGCTCAGCTTTCTTTAGAGTCCAACTCTCACATCCATATGTGACTACTGGAAAAACCATAGCCTTGACTAGATGGACCTTTGTTGGCAAAGTAATGTCTCTGCTTTTTAATACGCTGTCTAGGTTGATCATAACTTTTCTTCCAAGGAGCAAGCATCTTTTAATTTCATGGCTGCAGTCACCACCTCCAGTGATTTTGAAACCCCCCAAAAATAAAGTCTGTCACTGTTTCCACTGTTTTCATTTGCCATGAAGTGATAGGACCAGATGCCATGATGTTAGTTTTCTGAATGTTGAGCTTTAAGTCAACTTTTTCACTCTCCTCTTTCACTTTCATCAAGAGGTTCTTTAGTTCTTTGCTTTCTGCCATAAGGGTGGTGTCATCTGCATATCTGAGGTTATTGATATTTCTCCCTGCAATCTTGATTCCAGCTTGTGCTTCATCCAGCCCAGCGTTTCTCATGGTGTACTCTGCATATACATTAAATAAGCAGAGTGACAATAAATAAGCAGCCTTGACATACTCCTTTCCCTATTTGGAACCAGTCTGTTGTTTCATTCCCAGTTGTAACTGTTGCTTACAGTTATGGTAATCTGCATACAGATTTCTCAGGAGGCAGATCAGGTGGTCTGGTGTTCCCATCTCCTTAAGAATTTTCCACAGTTTGTTGTGATCCACACAGTCAAAGGCTTTGGCATAGTCAATAAAGCAGAAGTAGATGTTTTTTTGGAACTCTCTTGCTTTTTCTTTTTTCTGTGGCACTCGAGTATGCAAAGGGCAAAAACACCCTGATCTCAGTGTTGCTAGATTTTAGAAATGTTACTGTCACCTGAGAGAGGAAGGAAGATAAGACAGCTTTTCATTTGCCCTCCTCATCCTGCTTGAGCTATACCTCCCTTATTTAGCCTTATGGGGAGTTTGGTGTGTGCCTGTGGGGAAAAAGTGAAGGGCCAGATTCCATTTCCTTCCCCTCTGGACACGGGGGTTTAAAAGATGAATATGACAATTCTAGTCCTGAAAGATTTCAGTGCCTTATAGGAGAGCCTGACATGATTCTTTAGACAAATTTATGAGTGGGTGCCAGGTACAGGAAAGAATAGGAACGCTGAGGCCAAAAAGGACCTTAGTCTGATCTGCTGGGCCCTTAAGACTAATTATAAACAAGGAAACCTCTAATAAGGAATGTGAAGAAGAAAAAAATAATGAAAAGGAGCGTGATTGTGGGGCTACTTTGCTCCCATCAAAGAAGCCTCCTCTTGTGTATTAGTCACTCAGTCGTGTCCAACTCTCTGCGACTCCATGGACTGTAGCCCACCAGGCTCCGCTGTCCATGGAATTCTCCAGGCAAGAATACTGGAGTGGGTTGTCATGCCCTTCTCCAGGGGTTCTTCCTGGAGAACCTTGAACCCCGGTCTCCTGCATTGCAGGCAGATTCTTTACCATCTGAGCCACCAGAGAAGACTATCTTTACCATCTGGGACCACCAAGGAAGTCTCCTCCTAAAAGGTGCACTTTGGCCAGAACTTGGCTTTTAACCTGAGGTGCTTTCCAGTAAAGGTTAAGAATTCCTTAGCTTTTAGTATGTTCCAGGCATGTAAGTTCTAAGCACATTCCATGCAATTCATTTCATCCTCACAAAACTGATGTAATCACTTATCTCCATTTTCAGATGAGGAAACTGAGGCATGGAGGTTAACTTGACCAAGGTGACACAGCCAATAAATGTTGGAGCTGAATTCAAACCCAGTTTTTCTCAACCATTACACAAAGAATCGCAGTACGTAATCACACAAGAGTAATACACAAATACACAAATCCCTTCTGTGATCGTTTTTTCCTTTTTAAAATCAGTGGATTGAGTTCATTCTTTCACTCAACGCATATTATTGATGCTTATCTTGTACCGTCCTATTACAGGTATAGGGATATAAGCAGTGAACACAACAGACAATCCTTGCATTTTTGACGTTCATACGAATGGACGGAGACAAAACCCAAAAGTAAAACATAAAAGAATCATAAGAACTGAGGGAAAGGGGAATGAAGTGGGACTGAATTTAGGATGACCCAGGGAATGCTACTGAAAAGGTGATCTTTGAGAAAAAACAAAAGAGGTGATATATCTAGGATTCTGTAACCCCGAAATCAACCTCATTCTCGCGCACTCTTCACGCAGGCGCGATTCTCAGAGCCCCTGCCTAGGGCTCGAGCGCCCCCTGGTGCCCTGCCGGATCCGCGCAGCTGCAGCGGCTAGCTACATACTGCGAGGCCGGAAGCGCGGCGTCCTGCCCTCGCCCTCCCCTTCCGGCTCACTTCCGCCTACCCCGCCCCGGCTGCCAGACCGGAACCGCCGAGCTCTAACCAGATTCTTTTCGTTGGGGTGGAGACCCGGGCGCCTCCAAGATGCCGGTAAATGGGCCAGAGTGGGGGTGTCGGGAGACGGCGGGGATTTGAGAGAGTCGCGAGAAGTCTTGCGTGCGCTGAGAAAAGCGGGCCGAGGAGGGCAGAGAGAAAGCAGGGGCCTGAGAAGGGGAAAGGCAAGAGGAGAGGGGCCGGCCTCTGTGGGATTAGGGCGGCTCGGGGATGTCGGCCGGCCGTGGAGGAACAGGGCATGGCAGAGTGGGCCAGAGACCCGGGGCGTGCTCAGGAGACCGCCACAAGTCTGCTCTCTCCTGTCCAAGCTTGATCCTTTTTATCGCTTTTTGTGCCTTTCCCCATCCCCCCGATTCCAGCGGGGTTCCCAAAGCCTCACTAGAGCCGCGAAGGCAAGGGGTGCCCTTTTAATTTCTCATATCACAGCTAGGGCCCGGCTTCTTTTTTTTTCCCCTGTAGACCCACTTCCTCCTTCGCCTCTGGAGGCGGGTCCCTTATGCTGCCTGTCGCCTGTCCGACCCCACTTCCCTGACTCCTCCTCTCCTGTCGCCCCGGCAGTGGCTGCCACCCCTGAGCCGCTGGGTTTAGGGCTCTCCGAGCAGGTGCAAGGTCCGCGCCTAGTTTCCAAATGTTTGTTTTCATGTGCATCAGAGTAGGAGTTAAAATTGATGGTGGTTTGGTTGTTGTTAATTTCTGACAGCCGCAGGGGTAGATTTATCACCATCTTGGTCTCCATTTTGCAGATGAGGAAAAAGCATGTTGAGTAACGTGATGTTTAGCATCTGCTGCATGCCAAAGCACTATTATAGCAGTGAATAAGGCCAACAAATCCCTATTCTTAAGAAGTTTACATTCTAATGAGGAGACATAATAAATCTGTAAATGTAAATAAAATAAGGGGGATTGTTTCAGATAGTGACAAATGCCATGAAGGTAATAAGTGGGTAACAAGACAGTATAGCTAGTGCAGGGGAGGATAGGGCTGCGTTAGATGAAGCGTATCTGTAATAAAAAGGAGCAAATCATAGTTATATGTTTCGTAAATCCCATAGCCACCGTTTGACTCCTGATGCATGTCAGGAGTTTGTATAAATTATTCCCTAATTAGTCTTCAATGATTATGAAGTAGATATGTTAGTGGTTTTTCATGTTGCAGAGGAGGAAGTTGAGGCTCAGAGAAGTTAAGTAACTTGCCTAAAGGTGCACACTAGTGTGTGCAAC
The DNA here is from genome assembly GCF_032452875.1 of Bos javanicus. Lineage (NCBI taxonomy): Eukaryota > Metazoa > Chordata > Mammalia > Artiodactyla > Bovidae > Bos > Bos javanicus. The sequence goes on along the minus strand of NC_083884.1, from coordinate 54,913,093 downwards.
ACACCAGTGTGTGTGTGTGTGTTGTGTGTGTGTTGGGGTGTAGTAGATTAACAATGTTGTGATAGTTTAAGGTGAACAGCAAAGGGACTCAGCCATACCTATACACTATCTATTCTTCCCCACACTCCCCTCCCATTCAGGCTGCCACATTACAATGGGCAGAGTTCCATGTGCTGTACAGTAGGTCGTAGTTGGTTATCCATTTTAAATCCATTTTCACATAAAGTGAAAGTCATTCAGTTGAGTCTGACTCTTTGGGATCCCATGGGTCCTACTAGGCTCCTCTGTCCTAGGCAAGAATCCTGGGCTCCTCCTCTAGGCAAGAATACTGAAGTGGGTTGCCATTTCCTCCTCCAGAGGATCTTCCCAACCCAGGGATTGAACCCAGGTCTCCTGCATTGCAGGCAGATTCTTTACCATTTGGGCCACCAGGGAAGCCCTTAAATACGTAAGCACACTAGTAAATCTTGATAAAGCCAGATTTTAAGCCAGAACCCTGATGCCTTGTACTCATCATTCCAGGTGCACAAAGAGCACCCTTGACTTCCCCCGTGATCACTTACTTATTATCTGTCTCCTCTATTCACCCGACAGAGCCAGGGCTGGTCTTGCATGTCAGTATTTCCACATGCCTTGCACACAGAAGGTACTTAGTAATCTTTTGATGAATGAATGAATAAATGACTGGGGCCCATGTTGTCTTAGAAAAAGCCAGACATCTTGTAAAATGCCAAACTAGAAGTTGGCCTATAAATTGTTCTCATAAATGTGATTTTTTTCCTCCCTCCTCTAACTCACATCCACCCATTGAAAACAAGTATATATGTTTTTATTTTACAAATGTGGAAATAGGTTAAGAGAAGAAAAGTGATGTCTTAGTCAAGAGGCATAAAGCCAGGAAGTGGCAGAGCTGAAGAGCCAGTGCTTGGACCAACAGCTAGGTTGCTGGGTACCTTTGATTTATATAGTGTTTGCCTATTTCTATAGTGTGAGTACCCCACCAGTTACCAATGTTCTGTCACCAAATGTGAAATTGGAAGGGAAGCACAGTAGCACCTTATCATTAAGTGTTTCCACCGTAGGTGCAAAAGACATAACTAACCTTAAGATCACAGACATTGGTAAAATAATTTTAAAATAGGAAATAATGAAAGTGTTAAATATTTATTACCTTTGTTTTTAATATAATTTATTTAATAGAAAATTTATATAATTTTATTTTTAATAATGGCTGTGTTCAACAACCAGCTTGCCTCAAATTTTCTCAGAATTACTCAAACTTTGGTAGTTTTCATGAGCCAGTTTATCTTGGATGAGTTATTCTTTTTTTTCCTTAAGGAAAGGTACTTGTTTGCCCCAGTGACATTTGCTCTCTTTCTGCTTCTGTGTTCTACCTGGCTTGTCCCTACAGGCTTACCACTCTTCCCTCATGGACCCTGACACCAAACTCATTGGAAACATGGCACTATTGCCAATCAGAAGTCAGTTCAAAGGACCTGCCCCTAGAGAGAGTAAGTCAAAACCCCTTTCCATTATTTTCACATTTTGGTATGAAACCCTCTGATGTTAGCACATCAGGGAAATACTTTGTCAGATTGCTCTTGTATTTTCTATTTGCTTGATGGATATTGTGCTTTCCACCTTCTCAGATCTTGGGTAGATGTTGCATTTAATAGGAAACTGTATTACTGCTGCCAGTTTTTCTGGGATATTTTGTTGAGAGGGAAGAGGAAATGTGCTTAATTCTCAACACTCTTCCTATCATCAGTCAGTTCTTACTAATCTAATGCTGCTGCTTCTATAGAACATCGTGTCCCCATCCTTTCTGTGTCATCAAGCTGGAAAAAACAAAGCATGTTTTAACCTCTTTCTTTATCTAAATCTACTTCCTTTGTCCATTCTTCAGGATCCCAGTTTTTACCAGTATCTCAGTCTTAAGTGTCCTGTATAACATTATTCATTTCTTCTCTTGCTTTTCTGAATTTTGTATCTTTTGCTTTCTTTCTAGGCACTCACTTTTTTTTTTTTTGGAGCTTTTTTTTTTTTTTTTCCTCTGTTCAGAATGCCTCATTCTTTTCAGATACTATCTGAGACTCTTCTGACGACATTCTGAGATGTTCTGCCAACAGTGCAATTTGTGTTATATTAGACATGGTTTCCCTGCAGCCAGGAAGGGTCTGCACTGAGTTCCATTTGTGGTTTCCAAGACCATAGTTTAGATTACTAATTTTGTACTGACCCTGTCTCCATTCTTCTGGCCAGTTTATTTGACTTGACTTCCTCTTAATTTGGTTTTGTTTTCAATACCAGTTTAACGCTCAGTAAACTTAATAAATTTGGTGAGTCACCACACTCTTGTTCTGAAATGGGAAAAAAAAAGCCACCAAAAACAGGAAAAATAATGTAAAAGAATGACATTATTCTTTTGCAGAGGAAGAATAAGGATCAGTGTTTGACCAGATTACTTCCCAGATTGTGACAAAATACCATATAGTGTATCAGAAGACATAATTGACCAAGGATGAAGTAAATTTAATTACCACCTTTGCAATTCTTGGGCCCTTGAGAAAGAATGGGACTGCAGGAAACTGGAACTTCATGATTTCTATAGTTAAAAGTGACTTGTTACTCTTCCCTAGAGGGCTGGAATAGGACTGACTTGGAATTATGGAGAAATATAAGCCTGTGCTATGGACTAAGTAACTGTTAGCATTAATCTAGGTATTTACATTCAACAGATATCTTTTGAACACCTTATATATACCAAATGCTCTTCTCTGTTCTGAATCCTATCAACTGGCCTGAATCCTATCAGCTAGCCTCTTTCCCTTCCTCTGCAACATGACACTAGAGCTAGCTGGTTTTTGTAAGCACTGTGGGATCATAGAAGGAAGTTTCTTTTTTGCAAATAAGAGACTAGATCACAGGGAACATAAGCCTAGAGTTAGAATTCTTTTGGGGACTTCTGTGGTGGTCCAGTGGTTAAGACTGCACACTTCTACTACAGGGGGTGTCAGTTCGACTCTTGGATGGGGAACTAAGATCCCACATGTCCAAAAAAATTTTTTTAAAGGAGGGGAAAGAAAAGAGTTCTGTTAAAATTCTCCAGCAGGGGAATGGGCAAAGATAAAGACAACTGGATTAGAGTACGAAAGCTTCTGCATTTCTGCTGTGTGAGAGGGATAGCAGTCAGGGTTGCAGAATGAAAATAACCGTTTCTGCATTGCTAAAACCAGCTGCCGGATATCGAGACCCTGGGATTGTGACCTTTTTAAAATAAAAAAAGGAAAACCCAAAAAAAGCCAAAGAAATTTTGTAATGAGAAGGAAAACCCAAAAAAAGCCAAAGAAATTTTGTAATGAGATCTGTCTTTGTTACAGCAATACTTCTGGTTTTTCTCAGTCTCTAGCCACCTTGAACAGATTGTACGTATTTGAACTCACAGTTTTTGTAAAAAGAAAGATGTATATGTGAATCCCAGTACATTCCTAAATGAACAGCTGAGAGTTTTTTCCCCTAAAGCTATAGTATGTAAGTTCAAATAAAATTGTATGGAATTCTTTGTATTGGGTTGGCCAAAAAGTTCGTTGGGGTTTTCTGTAACATCTTTTGGAAAAGCCCGAATGAACTTTTTAGCCATCCAAATATTTTTAAGAAAGCAATTTATGAAATTTAGTCTGTGTCTCAGTCTGTTTTTGTAAATGCATTGAGAAACGTCTGGAGTGATGTTCACCAAATGCTGAGAGTGGTTATTTCTGGGTAGTGAGATTAGGGTGACAATTACTTTTTTTTTCCTGTGTTGATTCATTTGTTTCTCTAATGAGCATGTATAATTTTTATAAAGACAATAAAGCTGTCTGAATAAACCATGTGCTTATTTTTCTAGAAATTTTTTTTAAGACTTTGTTTCAGTAGCCTGATTCTATGTTATTCAATTCCAAAGCCATTGACTGTTGAGCTTTAATTTTTTTTTTTTTCTTTATGGCTTTTTAAATGTTATGTTTTACATTTGGCTAACATCCTCTGCCTTTCTCCCATCCTGCCCTGCTTAGCAAAAGATACAGATATTGTGGATGAAGCTATCTATTACTTTAAGGCCAATGTCTTCTTCAAAAACTATGAAATTAAGGTAAAGTACAAAACTTTTGCTCTTTAGTTTTCTGATGGGGATAGTATGTACTTGGCAGTCAGAGTTAATGTGAGGAATAAGTACAATGAAATTAGATTGTGTGATTTTTAAAATCCAGAACAGTGCCGAATTCTATGTTAGTCTTAGTTCACCATGGTTTTGCAGACACTGTCTGAGGGCCAAATCTGGCCTACCACATCTTTTTGTAAATTTTACTGGAACATAGCCATTTGCATTTGTTTACACATCACCTATGGGTGCTTTCATGCCACAACAGCTGAGTTGAGTAGTTGTGACAGGCTGTGGCTCACAGAGTTTAAAATATTCTTTGGTTCTGTACTGAGGAGATTTACCCTTGTATAGACACTTTTTTGTATTTACTTAGCAGTATTAAGCACCTATTTTGTACGAGTCCAAAACCAAAATTTGCATGTGGTTTTTTACATACTTCTGTGTCCTAGACCCTTCCCTCAACCTCATAGTTCTTGTGATCTCAGGAGGAAGGGAGAAGTGGAAGTGGGTAGAAAAGGAAAGGGAGAAATGGAAAGAAGTTCTCTGAGATGCTTCTGTGAGCAAGTTACAAAGAATGTCAATAAATCTTCTTAATAATGTTCTAGATTATGGAATTTCAGTTCAGTTCAGTCGCCCAGTCGTGTCCGACTCTTTGTGACCCCATGGACTGCAGCACACCAGGCTTCCCCCTCCATCACCAACTCCCGGAGTTTACCCAAACTCATGTCCGTTGAGTCGGTGATGCCAGCTCAACCATCTCATCCTCTGTCGTCATCTTCTCCTTAAGCCTTCAATCTTTGCCAGCATCAAGGTCTTTTCAAATGAGTCAGTTCTTCGCATCAGGTGGCCAAAGGATTGGCATTTCAGCTTCATCATCAGTCCTTCCAATGAATATTTAGGACTGATTTCCTTTAGGATTGACTGGTTTGATATCCCTGCAGTCCAAGGGACTCTCAGGAGTCTTCTCCAACACCACAGTTTAAAAGCATCAATTCTTTGGTGCTCAGCTTTCTTTATAGTCCAACTCTCACATCCATATATGATTACTGGAAAAACCATAGCCTTGACTAGACGGACTTTTGTTGGTAAAGTAATGTCTCTGCTTTTTAATATGCTGTCTAGGTTGGTCATAACTTTTCTTCCAAGGAGTAAGCGTTTTTTAATTTCATGGCTGCAGTCACCATCTGCAGTGATTTTGGAGCCGGAGAAAATAAAGTCTGCCACTGTTTCCGCTGTTTCCCCATCTGTTTGCCATGAAATGATGGGAACGGATGCCATGATGTTAGTTTTCTCAATGTTGAGCTTTAAGCCAACTTTTTCACTCTCCTCTTTCACTTTCATCAAGAGGGTCTTTAGTTCTTCACTTTCTGCCATAAGGGTGGTGTCATCTGTATATCTGAGGTTATTGATATTTCTCCCTGCAATCTTGATTCCAGCTTGTGCTTCATCCAGCCCAGCGTTTCTCATGATATCCTCTGCATATAAGTTAAATAAGCAGGGTGACAGTATACAGCCTTGATGTACTCCTCTTCCTATTTGGAACCAGTCTGTTGTTCCATATCCAGTTCTAACTGTTGCTTCCTGACCTGCATGCAGATTTCTCAAGAGGCAGGTCAGGTGGTCTGGTATGCCCATCTCTTTCAGAATTTTCCAGTTTATTGTGATCCACACAGTCAAAGGCTTTGGCATAGTCAGTAAAGCAGAAATAGATGTTTTTCTGGAACTCTTTTGCTTTTTTGATGATCCAGCAGATGTTGGCAATTTGATCTCTGGTTCCTCTGCCTTTTCTAAAACCAGCTTGAACATCTGGAAGTTCACAGTTCATATATTGCTGAAGCCTAGCTTGGGGAGTTTTGAACATTACTTTACTAGTGTGAGATGAGTGCAATTGTGCAGTAGTTTGAGCATTCTTTGGCATTGCCTTTCTTTGGGATTGGAATGAAAACTGACTTTTTCTAGTCCTGTGGTCACTGCTGACTTTTCCAAATTTTGCTGGCATATTGAGTGTAGCACTTTCATAGTATCATCTTTTAGGATTTGAAATAGCTCAACTGGAATTCCATCACCTCCACTAGCTTTGTTCATAGTGATGCTTCCTAAGGCCCTCTTGACTTCACATTCCAGGATGTCTGGCTTTAGGTGAGTGATCACACCATCGTGATTATCTGGGTCATGAAGTTCTTTTTTGTACAGTTCTTCTGTGTATTCTTGACACCTCTTTTTAATATCTTCTGGTTCTGTTAGGTCCATGCCATTTCTGTCCTTTATTGAGCCCATCTTTGTAGGAAATATCCCCTTAGTATCTCTAATTTTCTTGAAGACATCTCTAGTCTTTCTCATTCTGTTGTTTTCCTCTATTTCTTTGCACTGATCACTGAGGAAAACTTTCTTATCTCTCCTTGCTATTCTTTGGAACTCTGCATTCAAATGGGTATATCTTTCCTTTTCTCCTTTACTTTTTGCTTCTTTCAACTCCTTGCCAAACTTTAATCTCTTGGAATCCAACAGAGTGTGAAATCTTTATTTGTAGACTCTTGGACAATAAGCTGTGATCTAAACAGTCTGTGATGTTATGGACGTTTCTAATCTAATGCATGGTCTTAAGTGTGGTGTTCGTATTAAAATTCCACCACATTTCATTCTCTCTCGAATATCATAGACTCTTAAAAATAGGGAAAAGTGTAGTTTGTTTATTTAAAATTATAAATCTATGTAAAATTTGACCTGAAGTATGTACCACATTTGATTTGCATCCATTTGTCTTCTCCACATTTTCCTTTGGGTCAGGTCAAGAGTTGGACTTTTGGAGCTCTTCAGGAATGGGTCAGTTGTGAAATAATTGCTTCCTCCTTTAGAGTCATAAATATTTCTATTCTCGGCACAGATCCTTAAGTGAAAGGGCTTTTAAAGATTAACCAGCCATATGGTTCACCTCAGGTTTTCCAGGCGGCTTTGTTAGCTCTCCTTCCTAGAAGGAGAAGTTACTGGTACAACTTCTCAGGAACCCAGGGCAAGGGGAGCTGAGGAAAACAGGGGCAGCTGCACAGCTCAGGGAGGAAGCTGGTGGCTGCCTCCCCAGGAGCAGACAGAGGGCTTGAGAAGATTGCATTTGGAGAATGGGAATTTTTGATGGTGTGATAACTGTGCTCTCAGTTTTCAGTTAATAAAAGACAAAGATTGAATTTTTTTATTATAATTAATTATTGCATTTTGCTCAGGACTGTTTTTAAGTTTTGTTTTCTTCCCATAGAATGAAGCCGATAGGACCTTGATATATATAACTCTCTACATTTCTGAGTGTCTAAAGAAACTCCAAAAGGTAACTAAGCCTGGGTGATCATTTGTCAGGAACACAATAGGTGTTTAGACTTGTTGAGACTTTAAGGAGAAATAGAAAATATTTTCTCTGAGAAGAAAATCTGAATGTAGATGTCTAAACTTACAGTAGTTGACTAATGAGAAGATAAGGATGATGGTGTTTTAATGCTTTCCATATATTTTTCCAAGACAGAAATCTTGACCAAAATATTCTTTTTTAAGCCCACGGCTCAAGGGTTCTTAACCTAGGGTCTGGGGATAGAATTCAGGGGTGCATGAACTTGAGTGAAGAAAAGATTACATTTTTTCACTAACCTCCAACTGAAATCTAGCATTTACTTTAATTATTAACGTAGGCAGCAGCCCACAATAGCATTAGCAATACCTGTGACTTTCTGCGGCATTTTCATACTACATTTATAATTGAAGATATTTTGAAATTTTATTTACATTCATTACTGCTTCAAAATTCAGGTGTTAGGTCCACTGCTGAGTCTTGTTATTTAGTGCATTAAAGAGCACATGTGTGGCTATGTCATGCATTTGCTTTTTTAAATATTGTAATTATTGTATCTCATTATAATTGGATTCTTGTGTAGTCCTGTTTTATCTTACTCATTTAAAAGGTTAGTTTGAGGAGAAGCCTACAGGCTTCACCAGATTACAAAAGGGCACAAAAACAGAACCCCAGACCTAGCCACTTAGACTAAAAAACTGCAAATTGAAATGTTATATCCCTTTGCCCTACGTTTGTGTATATAATTTTTTTTTTTTTTTTTAAGTGCAATTCTAAAAGCCAAGGCGAGAAAGAAATGTATACACTGGGAATCACTAATTTTCCCATTCCTGGAGAGCCTGGTTTTCCACTTAATGCCATTTACGCCAAACCTGCGAACAAACAGGAAGATGGTAAGAATGTCTCCTCCCCCTTCCTGCGTGGCACGTGGTTTTCTCCACTGGACTGTTTACCTGCCTCCTTTTCTGACTTGATTGTTGTACAGATTGAGAGTGGAATCGTTAGCTCATGCACTATCCTACTTTGTGAGAGTCACTGTCACAAAAGATCCTTGGCAACAAGCATGAAACGTAGAGAACCTTTTTGACCAAAATGAGTATAATCTTAAAACCATTTGAACTGCTGTTTCTATTTCTTATCCTGTTCAGATGTTGAAGAATATTGCCAAGGTCTGTGTCTAAATCAACAGCTAGCACATTTGGGATGCTTTCTCAAATATAATTTTTTATTTTACCTGCTCTTGATTTTAGAGGTGATGAGAGCCTACTTACAACAACTCAGGCAAGAGACTGGACTGAGACTTTGTGAGAAAGTTTTTGACCCTCAGAATGATAAACCCAGCAAGGTAAAAACTCTTTTCATTGCCTATATAGTTGATAAATCACCTTTTACCCTGTAGCCACTGTTAAACACACTAAGATATTTAGTTTTCACATTGCAGTGTTGCTTAACTTTGGTACCTTATACATGGTAGGAGTTCCCTGAGTCACACAGAATAATGAATTACCTGTAATAAGAAATTTTGGTTGTATGTTCTTAGATTGGGGTGTTATAAACCCGTAGAACAGGTGTTGTGTGAGACAGCTTTAATGTATTTATTTTGTTGTTGTAATTTTGAGTGACTTATGAGTCACTGCAGGAAAAAAAAGAAAGGAGAGAAAGAAAGGAAGAAAGAAAAAAAGAAAATTTTACATGTACCTTCAAAGAGCTTATATAATGTAAGGACTGCCAGACCGCTATTTAGTTTTCTTGTTAAGTAAATTCATATTCTACCCTTACCTTGACCCTGCACTGTGATCTGACCACCACTGTTCCTTGTTTTGTCCCCCCTTGTTAGTGGTGGACTTGCTTTGTGAAGAGACAGTTCATGAACAAGAGTCTTTCAGGACCTGGACAATAAAGGCAGCCTCGGCTGGACCCTGGCTCCACAGCCGTGGGCAGCATTCGCAGCAAGATGTACACAGTTCTTTGCCTTTATTTCGTAAAGTTTTATACAGAGGAGAGAAGAGCGTGTGTCTGTACTTGAAGAGCTCTTTATCAAGAATTTGGGGTGGGATGGGTGGGGAAGAATGAGTTGTTGCCTGGTGATTTGAAATGTCTGCAGTATTAAGCTGGTGCTTAATAAATAATAATAAAGAAATTTCTAACATTTCATGTCAGAAGAAATCCATTGTTTATCTTTGACATTTACATAAAAATTGGGGGGCCCGTATTCACCTTTTTCAAGTGTACACTTCAGCAGTTGATAATACATTGTTGTTGCTGTTCAGTCGCTAAGTTATGTCCATCTTTGCAACCCCATGGACTGCAGCACGCCAGGCTTCACTGTCTCCCGAAGCTTGCTCAGATTCATATCCATTGAGTCAGTGATGCCAGCCAACTTTCTCATCCTCTGTCGCCCCCTTCTCCTCCTGCCCTCAATCTTTCCCAGCCTCAGGGTCTTTTCCAATGAGTCGGCTCTTTGAATCAGGTGGCCAAAGTTTTGGAGCTTCAGCATCAGTCCTTCCAATGAATATTCATGGTTGATTTCCTTTTATACACTGAGTTTTTCTCATCACCACTAATTCCAGAAGATTTTCACCACCCTAAAAAGATGTACTCTTTAGCAATCATTCTCCCCAAATTACTTTCCAACCCCTTCCTCCCACAGTCGCTATGGATTTGCCTTTTCTGGACATTTCACATAAATGGAATTGTAAAACAGGGGTCTTTCCTGTCTTGTTTCTTTGACCTAGGACAATGTTTTCAAGGTTCATCCATGTTATAATGTGTATCAGTACCTCATTCCTTTTTTTAAAAAAAAAATTATGGTAAAACACTGCAGAAAGGTGACTGCAGCCATGAAATTAAAAGATGCTTGCTCCTAGGAAGAAAAGCTACGACCAAACTAGACAGCATATTAAAAAGCCAGAGACATTGCTTTGCCAACAAAGGTCCGTCTAGTCAAAGCTATGGTTTTTCCAGTAGTCATGTATGGATGTGAGAGTTGGACTATAAAGAAAGCTGAAGAATTGATGCTTTTGAACTGTGGTGTTGGAGAAGACTCTTGAGAGTCCCTTGGACTGCAGGGAGATCAAACCAGTCAATCCTGAAGGAAATCAGTCCTAAATATTCATTGGAAGGACTGATGATGAAGCTGAAACGCCAATCCTTTGGCCACCTGATGTGAAGAACTGACTCGTTGGAAAAGACCCTGATGCTGGGAAAGATTGAAGGTGAGAGGAGAAGGGGACGACAGAGGATGAGATGGTTTAATGGCATCACTGACTCAACAGACATGAGTTTGAGCAAGCTCCGGGAGTTGGTGATGGAGGGGGAAGCCTGGCGTGCTGCAGTCTGGGGTTGCAAAGAGTTGAACATAATTGAGTGACTGAACTGAATGTATAATATTTACTATGTTTTAACCACTTTTAAGTGTATAATTCACTGGTATTAAGTACATACAGTGTTGTGCCACCATCACCACTGTGTGCTTCCAAAACTTTTTTGTTACCCTAAACAGAAACACTAACCATTAAACCCCAGGTACGTGTAACTCCCAGTTCCTGGTCACCTCTAATCTACTTTCAGTGTCAGAATTTACCTTTTCCTAGCACCTCATAGATACGAAATCAAATAATGTGTATCCTTTTGTGTCTGGCCTCTCTTAGCATAGTTGTTAAGGTTCATGTATGTTGTAGCCTGTGTCAGTACTTCATTCCCTTTAATGGCTCTGTAATATTCGATTATGTGGATAGACCTCATTTTATTTGTCGATTCATCAGCGTATGGACATCTGAGTTGCTTCTATTTTTTTTTTTTTGGCTGTTAATAAGCAGTGCTGCTGAGAACATTCATGTACAAATTTTTGTGTGGACATATGTTTCCGTTTCTCTCAGTTACATACCTAGAAGTGGAATTACTGAGTCATATGATAGCTATATGTAGCTTTCTGAAGAACTTCGGGACTTTTTTCCCCAGAGGCTGCACCAGCTGTACTGTCTTACATTCCTACCAGCAAAGCATGAAGGTTCTGATTTCCCCACATCCTCACCAACAGTTGTTATTTGTTTATAGATACCCTGGTGGGTGTGAAGTATCTCATTTGGTGATTTTGATTTATATTTCCCTTATGCTAATGATACTGAACAGCTTTTCATGTGGATATTGACCATTTGTCTATCTTTTTTTGAAAAATGTTTGTTCAAATCCGTTGCTCGTTTTTTGTTTGATTTATGTTTGTTGTAGGGGTTTTTTTTTTTTTAATATATATACTAAATACTAGGCCCTTATCAGATACATGATTTGCAGATAATTTCTCCCATTCTATAGTGTTTTTTTTTCTTTTTTTACCTTGAAGGAAATGTTTATTTTCTATGAAGAACTGTTCCTTTTTAATTGAAGTATAGTTAATAGCTCAGTTGGTAAAGAATCTCCCTGCAATGCAGAAGAACCCGGTTCAATTCCTGGGTCAGGAAGATCGGCTGAAGAAGGGATAGGCTACCCACTCTAGTATTCTTGGGCTTCCCTTGTAGCTCAGCTGGTAAAGAATCTGCCTGCAATGTGGAAGGCCTGGGTTCAATCCCTGGGTTGGGAAGATCCCCTGGAGAAGGTAAAGAAAGGCTACCCACTCCAGTATTCTGGCCCGGAGAATTCCATGGACTGTATAGTCCATGGGGTCACAGTCGGACACAACTGAGTGACTTTCACTTTCATAGTTAATTTACAATATTCTGTTATATTCTTTTTCAGATTCTTTTCCATTATAGGTTATTATAAGATATAGAGTTAAGTTCACTGTGCTATAATAGTAGGTCCTTGTTTTTTTTAACTTTCTTGGTTGTGTCTTTTGAAGCACAGATATATTTAATTTTAGTTAAAGCTCATTTGTCAATTTTTCCTTTGGTCACTTACGTTTTTGGTTCATACTTAAAAACCATTACCTGTCCCAAAGTATCAGTTTTCACCTGTGTTTCCTAAGCATTTTGTACTTTTAGTTCTTATATTGAGGACTTTTTTTCCCCACATTGTAACAAATTTAGAGTAACAAGAAATTTTAGGTCTTTGATCCATTTTTTAAATTAACTTTTGTATATGAAGTGAGGTAGGGGTCTAACTTTTTTTCTTTTGCATATGACTATCCATTGGTTCCAGTGCCATTTATTAGAAAAGACTATCGTTTCTTCTTTGAATTGTATTGGCTCCCTCATCAAAGATCAACAGAACATAAATGTATAGATTTATTTTTACATGCTATTTTCTGTCCTTACGTGGCATTCATTTTTTACATTTGGCCAGTCTTTAGCATTTAAGAGGTTTTCATTGTTAGGCTGACAGTAAACATGAGTCCTTCCAAAAACTTATGGGACCATGTGTTTTCCAGGTATGTTAAGGTTATAAATTAGGTATTTTAGAAAGTGCCTCAAGACTTTTGGCCATAAAGTTACTGCACTGCCACTGGGTTGGGAAGATCCCCTGGAGAAGGGAAAGGCTACCCATTCCAGTGTTCTGGCCTAGAGAGTTCCATGGACTGTATAGTTCATGGGGTCACAGAGTTTTACACGACTGAGTGACTTTCACTCACCTTTGTTGTACCTTTATGTGTTAGATTTTTACTCTTAAGAGGCAGTTGTTTTGGTATTATGTTGGAATTGTATTTGGCAACAAGCTCAGAAAACCCAATTTACAGTGCCTTGGGGGTTCTGTTGGTTTTGTTCTTAGTTATTGCCAATTGCCAATAGTTTGGCAGCACAGGGTCTTAGTTGCATGTGGGATAGTTGCAACATGTGGAACCTCTTGGTTGTGGAATGCGAACTCTTAGTTGTAGCATGTAGGATCTAGTTCCCTGACCAGGGATTGAACCCAGGGCCCCTGCATTGGGAGCTCGGAGTCTTAGCTGCTAAAACACTGGGAAGTCCCTGTTTTTTAAAATCTGGAAGTAGTCCCAGATGGGGTGGCCATTTAAAGATGTTGTGGAGGGCCCAGGCTCTTCCTGTCCTGCTCCACTCTTCTTTGCACGTGGCTCTCATCCTCATAGTCTCTCGATGCTCCTGCATCTCAGCTTGGCTGAAGGAAGAGAGGAGAGCATGAGGGCTGAAGGAGCGTAGCAGCTGAGTGCCACCTTACTTACCTTCCCAGAAATCCTGCCCAGACTTGCACTTGTGTCTTGGTCTCCAGCGACAAGGGAGCCTGGAAGGATTGTTTTGTTTTTTTAATTTGTTTTTGCCTGCACTGGGTCTTCATTGCTGCATGGGCTTTCCCTAGTTGCAGCAAGTGGGGGCTACTCTCGCGCTGCATGGGCTTCTCATTGCAGTGGCTTTTCTTGTTACAGAGCACAGGTTTAGTTGCCCTGTGGTATGTGGCATCTTCTGGACCAGGGATCAAACTGGTGTCCTCTGCATTGACAGCCAGATTCTTAGCCACTGGACCACCAGGGAAGCCCAAGAGGCAAGTTTTAACTGAGTATCTTGCCACCCAGATTGTTTGTATTGTGCTGCCAAGGGCAAAGGGAATGCATATAGGAGCAGAACTAAATTTCAAATGGTATTAAAACTGGAGCTTTGCAGTGAAACTTGATTGACTAGAGAATTTTCATTTTGGCTTTTATGGGTTAAAAGGTAATTAAAATGTTTGAGTTAAATTATAACTCTTGAGCATCTGTTCACTGGAAATCTAACTTATGGACAAAGTTAAGTACCATATTTCACATACCCAAGAAAACGTACTCCATAGATAGATAAAAGAATAGTCCTGAAGTCAAAAGAGTGTTTTGGGGTTTTGTTTTTTAATTGAAACTCTTAAATCAGATTCTAGGTGTTTGGGTTGGAACTTCTGTTATAGACTCAGAGACATGTCAAAAATAAAGCAAGCCACAGTGATTCATATCAAGATCAAAGGTTTGTTTCTAACAAATATGTTCTATTTTTTTTTTAATTGTGGAAACATTGTGATAGAAACCAATTCACTGTGGTGCCTATTTCATCAGTACCAGCAGGGGGAGCACAGACAATCAGTTAAAACCCTGGCTTCTAAATCATTTCCCTTTAGTGCTGTATGATGGTTAAGGGTTTTGTTTTTTAACATACCAGGGAGAACACTTTCCAAAGGATTTAGAAGTAAATTATACATGAAGTATAACATAATGGGTTCAAAAATAGAGCTTTAATCAAAATGCAATGTTGACATTAAAAGAAGATGATTACAAGGTACGACTTTTTAGAGAAGGCAGTTTAGTAGTTATTGAGGTTGTTTTGTCTTTTTAAAAATGTATTATATTGTTAAGTGTTCATTCTTTTTGATTCAGCACCTCAGCTTGAAGTATTGTTGAATATTGGAACACATACACACACACCTGGAAATAATTCAGACATTTTCAATAGAGTACTGGATACATAAGTAGTCATGATGCACCTATAAAATGAAATATGCAGCCATTAAAAACAATAAGGGGCTCTTATCTGTTCTGTCATGTAAAGATGCCTTAGGATATACATCATTGAGTTTAAAAAAAAGGTTGAGGGTAGCATTATAGTATGATTCCATCCTTGTTTATTTGATTGTACATACTCCCAAAAAAACTACAGAGATACATAACACCAAACTGTTGAGAGTGATTATTTTGCACCAAAGGCAATTACAAGGACTTGTACATTCTAAGTCATATAAACTGTAATCCAGTAAGATATGTATTACTTAATAACTGAGGGGGCAGGAATCTAGTCTTTAAAAAACATTGATAGAAAAATCAAATATTAGAAGAACTGCATTAGCCATAAGCAAGGTGAGGACAGCAGTCACCTGGTACTTTTCTTAAGCATGCTGTTTACAGTTGCTATTTTAATATGATTACTGTCATATGTGTAGTAATGGCACATGGAAATGCTTGAATAAGATTTATGAGAATTGTTTTCTTCTACATTTTCCTTTGCTCCAAAATTATTAGCACTGAAGACCTTAATAAAGGTCTGGAGCTGTGTCCAGAAAGGGATGTAATACCAAAAGCCATTTGGTTCACTTCTCCCTTCATTTTGTTTATAGCAGTTTGGAAGCCCATTCCATCAGGAGAGTGTAATTTTAGGGCCACATCTGTTCTGTGTTGAGTTTGAGATAAATCACCAATCACAATTTCCCACTTTGCCTTAACACAGCAGCTCCAATTTACAGGTGGTCTGGCAGCTTGCTGAACACTTTGCATGTTTAAATCCTATTTAACCCTTTCAAGGGTCTTTGCGGCAGATACAAGTACTATCAAGAAGCTGACGCCTATAGGAATTAAATAACTTGCTCAAACTCAAACACTTGGAAGTTGGCAGAAATGGCAATGAAACCTAAGTCTTTCCAAACCTAGGGCTGGCCCTCGCAGCCATTATAAAATGGTCAGTTGGCTACATTGCAACTTTTAGTAAAACATTCAGGCAATAAAATCAGGAGATTGCAGATGTTCAAGAAATGTAAACAGCAGCTATGCTTTCCAGGCTGTTAGCCGTCTGATGAGAAATATGTATAACAAGATAAAAACCAAGAAATACTGAAAGATTGACATGACTGTTCAGTGATGTAGAAGCCCAGAGAAAGGGCAGGCTGGTGTTACTGAGGTCAGTTGGGGAAGACTTAATGAAGATGGCAGTTAAATTAACTGAGGTCAGAACAGGTGAGCCAAATCAGGTAGGCTAAATGAGAGAGAAGTATATTTTGACATAAGCAGGCCTGGCATGAAGGCAACGTAAGCACAAAGAATATGGGGACAAAGCTGCCCTAGCAGGTGATAGTGAAGGACCCATGTTTCTGAGAGCCAAGGTCAGGGTTAGAACTTTAAACTGTATTCAGTTAGTGGGACAAAGGACATGGCAGTGCCTCCACACAAAGGCACCATTCTGCTTTCACTGACCACCATGGCACAGTGGCAAAGAATCTGCCTGCCAGTGTAGGAGATGGAGGTTCGATCCTTGGGTCTGGAAGATCCCCTGGAGTAGGGAATTGCAACCCACTCCAATATTCTTGCCTGGAAAATTCCGTGGACAGAGCAGAGTCGGACACAGCTGAGCAGCTGAGCATGCACACGTGAGAACAATTTGCCTGATTTTTAAAAAATACTTATTTGACTTTACCAGGTCTTAGTTGAGACACCAGGGATCTTTAGTTGCAGCTTACTCAGTTGTGGCATGTGGGATCTAGTTCCCTGATCAGGGGTCAAACCTGGACCGCCTGTAGTGGGAGCACGGAGTCTTAGTCACCAGCACCAGGGAAGTCCCCTATTTGCCTGATTAATCATCACTTTTCCTGCCCCACTTTCCCCCCAAACCATTCCATAGTTCTGTGCATTACTTTCAAGTGCTTTTTTTAAAAACAAAAAACAAAAAAACAATGGCCTTCTTGAAATAAAATTCACGTATCATATAATTCACTAATTTACAGTATGCAATTCAATGGTTTGTAGTATATTAATTCTCCATTGTAACCATTTTAAGTGTACAATTCAGTGGCATTATATTCTAACATTTCTTAAAAGTTAACATGTACATAATAGGAAACCAAAAAACACAAGAAACAAAAAACAGTCATCCATAATCACAAGCAGTTTACCGTTTGACGTGTCCTTCTAGGTTTCATTTGTGTGTTTACACAAGAAACCATCCATTTTTATGTAATTAAAATCATAGTTATGTATCATGCTTTTTCACACATCATGAATATTTATTATTTCACAATCCAAAGGCTATGAGTATTTTGATGACCAAGAATACACTACACTAACTCAGTCTAGAAGGAGAAAAATATAATCCTGTATTTCTGAAACTTTTTATCATCCCAAACCCACTAAACAATAACTCCCCATTCCTCTTACCCCCGGCCCATGTTAACCTCTAATCTACTTTCTGTCTCTGGATTTGCTTACTTACATGTCACATATAAGGGGCAATCGTACAGTATTTGTCCTTTTGTAACTGACTTCTTTTACTTAGCATCATGTTTTGGGGGTTCATTTGTAGCATCCCCTTGTGTGACTGAATAATATCCCATTATCCATTCACCTGCTGATGGATTGTTTCTATCTTGTGGCCATTGTGAATAATGCTGTAATAAACATCAGTGTACAAGAGTCGGTTCAAATTCTTTTCTCTCAACGGTGCTTTAAAATAAAGATCACTCATTTGCCACTTTGTCACAAGTCCCCCCTGAAGACATTTCCCTGAACAAGTCATTATCTGTCATATTGCTATTTCAGTTTTTCGTAGCCCCAGTGCCTAGAACAATGAGATGCATATAAGAGGCACTTGAGAGACAGGAGGTCCTAGCAGAACTAGGAAACTGAATTGATTCCTGAGACAAGTCAACAGCTAGAAATCGGGAAGAATGAAGGACTCAGCAAAGAATCAGCCTAAGATTCTTAATTAATTAATTAGAGTAAATCAGAGTTAAAGGTGAATTAATAAAGTGTGGGAGTCCTAGAGAGGAATTCCTTGGAAGGGGTTGTTGATAGTGTTAAAATCTCCAAAAAACTTTATGGCAGTTGAACTCTCTTGGCAAACCTTGGTTTTGCATTTGTGTATGAATGAGTTAGTTGCTGTATTCTTACTTGTCTTAACCATCTCATAAACAAAATGTCAATCTGGACAACTTAGAACCTAGACAACTTAGAACCCTAGAATATATTGCCTTGCCAGCCACTTTTACTGAGAAGAGGGAAAATCATTTGGAAAGATGACTGTATTTATTCCCTCCAGTTGTCCAGGGAAATTCTTCATCCTGAAGTTACTTTTCCAATGAAAGGAAGGCTATCACTGCCAGGAGACACTTAAGGCATATTAAGTAATGTTTCCCTTAGAACAATTTACAAGTGTTATGTTTTCCCCTTGTACAAAAGACAGATCTAAGAAAAATGTCTAATGCAGCTGGGAAAGATTTTCATTCTTAGGTGGCTGTTGGATATTTAGAAATGAACTTAAGTGGAACAGAACATTTACATTTATAAATTGTTCCTCTATTCAATACTCCACAGAATCCATGTCATTCTGCATCTGTTAAGTGGCTTAGCTAAAGGTTCATAGCCAGTTGTGTGTCTAAAAAGACCCCTCCAGTTACAAAATTATTTTAGAAAATTCCATGAGAAAGGGGAGGCCTTGTCCCCTTGTGTGTCCCATGTTAAATATTACATGTGTCCTTTTTATGTTATGAAAATCAGTATGATCTGACCTGCATGAGTTTAATGGAACTTAACCTTGGATGAATGGTTAACCATTACTAAGTCACTTCAGTCGTGTCCGACTCTGTGCGACCCCATAGACGGCAGCCCACCAGGCTCCCCTGTCCCTGGGATTCTCCAGGTAAGAACAATGGAGTGGGTTGCCATTTCCTTCTCCATGTTAACCATGGGTGAGTGATTAACTATGGATGAATCCATCCTATTTTGTAGTAATTTATTTTAAAGAGGATTATAAAAACATTTCCAGAGGAGGTGGACTCTCCTTTGCCTATTTTTTTTCTATTAATATTTTGCTTCGTGCATTCTTCTTGTGGTTTATCAACTACACAGATGTATTTTACCACTATTTCTTTATCGAAATTATCAACATTTCTCCTGCCATTTAGCTAGTGATACATTCTCCTTCATTCCCATCAGGATATAAACATGTTATTTCTTCCATCTTAAGAAAGAAAAAAAAAAAAAACCTCTTTTTCTACTTCCCCCACCTGCTATCACTCATTCCTGCCGCCGCACCCCCTTCCCTGTATCACAGGACTTCTCAAGTTTGACACTTGGACATTTTGGATTTGATTTCCTCCTTCAATCTACTTAATGCATCAGACAGAACAACCATCAAAAAACAAGTCAGATCACATTACTTTTCTGCTCAGGACTCTTGACATCCATGAGCCTGTTTCCAACTCCTCTCCCACCTCTCTCAGCTGCAGCCCACTTAACCTCCTTACTCTTCTAACTTGCTAAGATTACTCCTGCTTCTGACCTCCAAGTTTATTGTTTCATTGCTCGGGGTCCTCTCCCTCCCTCTAGATTTCTACATGGCTCCCACTTTCCCTCCCTCAGGTCTTTACTCATATGTCACGCACTCAGTGCAGCCTTCTCTGGTTAAAAACAGCAATCCCTGCCCCAACGCTCCCTTTCTTTCTTCTCTACCTTTTAAGCACCTTTAAAAAAAACACGGAAATTTTATTTTATTTTTTAAATTTTATTCATTTATTTATTTCTGGCTGTGCTGGCTCTTTGCTTTACGAGGGCTTTTCTCTAGTTGTGGCAAGTGGCTTCTCTCTAGTTGAAGTACGTGGGCTTCTCGTGAGGTGACTTCTCGTTGCTGAGCATGGGCTCTAAAGCATGCAGGCTTCAGTAGCGCTTGGGCTCAGTAGTTGTGGCGCACGGGCTTAGTTGCCCTGCAACATGTGGAATCTTCCTGGACCAGGGATTGAACCCCCGTCCCCTGCATTGGCAGGCAGATTTTTAACCAAGGAAGTCCGGAAATTTTATTTTTTAAAAAAATGTTTTTTAAAGATTTTTTTTTGATGTGGAGCATTTTTAAAGTCTTTATTGAATTTGTTACAATATTGCTTCTGTTTTATGTTTTGGTATTTTGCCCCTGAGGCGTGTGGGATCTTAACTCCCCAACCAGGGATCAAAACCATGCTCCTGGCCTTGGAAGGTGAAGTCTTAACCACTGGACCCCTAGGGAAGTCCTGGAAATTTTAAATATATATACACATTGAAAGAATAGCATAATGAACTCCCATGTACCTGCCACTTAATTTCAGTTGATACCAGAACTTTGCTAATTTTGTTTCATCTATCTCCCTCCACTCCCAGGAATATTTAAAAATAAATCCTAAACATTGTTTCTTTGGTGAATTGTATGTTTTATTACCATCTCACATAATATTTGTACTACTTAGTTATTGTTTATTGTTCATTAGCATGTCAGCTCCATAAGACCATGGGCTTTTGTTTTTGTTCCCACCCTCACCACCAAGTCACCACAGATCTTTCTGTAGCTTTCAGGTTTGTCTTTTCTGGATATCTCTTATGGTCTGGTTCCTTTTATCTAGCATGACTTTTTATTTAGCATAATATTTGAGATTCATCCATGTTAGCAGCAATTTGTTTTCATTTTTCATTTTTTGCTGAATAGGATTACATTGTATGAATATACCATATTTGGTTATATAGTGATCAGTTGAACATTTCAATTGTTTCCACTTTTTGCTATTATTAGATATGGTTTTATTTATGAAATACTTCAAGTGTATCAGTAGAAAATATACAATAGCAAGCATTTTTATGCTTACTATGTTCTAAGTGTGTTAGATACAGTGGTATATCTAGCATGTTTGACACCCAGAGAAGGTCAGTTTTTACACCACCATCCCCTTTCTTTTTTAGTAAGTTTTTTTTCAAGCAGTTTAAATTCAGTGCACAATTAAGGGCCACTAACAGGGAGTTCCCATATACTCATTGCCCCCACACATGCACAGCCTCCCCCACTATCAGCATCTCACGCTCTTGATACTTTTGTTACAAAGATGAATCTACCATTATCACCTGAAGTCTATAGTTTACCTTAGGTTTCTCTAGGTAATGTATATCTTTTGAGTTTTGATAAATGAATGACATGTATCTTCCATCATAATGTCACATAGAATAGTTTCACTGCCCTAACTGTGTGTTCCACGGATTCTCCCCTCCCCTGTATCCCTGGCAACTGCTGATGTTTTTACTGTCCCCCGTTTTTATCTTTCCCCAAATGTCATACAGTTGTAATCATACATAATGTAACCTTTTCTGATTGGCTTCTTTCACTTAGTAATATGCATTTAAGTTTGCTCCGTGTCTTTTCATGGCTGTGCTCCAATGATTGACAACTGTTTACCTTGTGTATGGAACATGAATATGTAAAGATGATCATTGATTAGTCATTATAAGTTGATAAGCAGTCATTGATAAGTTTGCAGAATTTAAGGATCAGAGCCAGAAACTGTATCTTATTCATTTCTTTGCTAATCCACATGTATTTAAAAATACATTAATATAATTAAAAAGTATCAATATAGTACCTTTTTGTCCTGTATAATAGTTTTTTTCATTAAAAACGTGATTGATATTATTTAGGTAAAGTTTAATAAAATAATGCTGCTCTTGACTTTTTTAAAATCTTATTTCTCTTTTATCTTTCAGTGAAAATCTTGGTTTCTGTTATCATTAATATACTTGTAATTTGCTTTATACTAATTTATAATGGTAGTAATATTATTATACCACATGCATATGTAATACATAGTATGATTCTGAAGCTAATGATTACCTTATTAAGAAAGCTTCAGATTTCTTTGCAGTTGTTTGTTTGTTTTTATTTTATATTGGTGTGTAGCCAGTTGTTCTCACCTTTTGAGGTAGCCCCCACACTTTGTGGAATGTTTTTCTCTGAATCAATCCACTTCTTGCCTATCACTTCGTCTCTCACTGAATTCTACCATGAGACATCAAGAACCTGAGCTTCATTAAGTCCCGAGACCAGAATTAAGACCCAACAACTGGAAGATGTCAGTGTTCTTCATACCAAAGACCACCACCTGAGGCCAGGAACCAAAGACGCTCATTAAGATTAGGTGAGACCAGATTAAAGGAGTACACACTCTGTTCTTATCAGCAATCCCACCTTTAAATAGTGGCTATAAAATCCTCATCAAATCCTTCCAGACTGGGACACAGTTTTTCCAGACAGGAACCCATTGTGTCCCCCTTTGCCTGGCAAAGCAATAAAGCAATGTTTTTCTACTTGACCCCCGACTCCCAACTATTTTCACTGTTTCTTTTCTGACCATTATTGTTGGTAATCTTATTTCAGGGCTATTACTGAGAATAAAAGAAGAGTGGTCAAGAGACCAAGAAAAGCCACAGACTAGAAAATATTTTCTGATAAAATCTGATAAAGAGATGCTATCCAAAATACACAAAGAACTCTTAAACTGAACAATAAGACCAGGAACACCCTGGGAATTCCCTAGAGGTCCAATGATTAGGAGTCCCTATTCTCATTGATGAAGGCCCAGTCTCAATCACTGGTCAGGAAACTAAAATCCCACAAGTTTCTTGGGGCAGCCAAAAAAAAAAAAAATGACTAAAACCAGAGAAAAGATCTGTATAGATACTTCACCAAAGAAGATGCACAGGTGGTAAAGAAGCATATGAGAACACGCTCAATTTCACAAATCACTACTGCTGCTGCTGCTGCTGCTGCTAAGTCGCTTCAGTCGTGTCCAACTCTGTGCGACCCCGTAGACGGCAGCCCACCAGGCTCCTCTGTCCATGGGATTCTCCAGGCAAGAACACTGGAGTGAGTTGCCATTTCCTCCTCCAATGCATGAAAGTGAAAAGTGAAAGAGAAGTCGCTCAGTCGTGTCCAACTCTTAGCGACCCCATGGACTGAAGCCTACCAGGCTCCTCCGTCCATGGGATTTTCCAGGCAAGAGTACTGGAGTGGGGTGCCATTGCCTTCGCCATCATAAATCACTAGAGAATAGCCAATTAAAATCACAATAAGATAACACTGCACTCATATTAGGACGGTTAAAACTCAACCTGCTGTTTATTCACTCTGGGCTAATGACTAATTTCACAGGGTAAAAAAAAGAGCGAAGCCGGACTCCCGCAGGTACTACACACACACACACACACACACACACCACACCACACACACACACACACACACACACACACACACACACACACACACACACACACACACACACACACACACACACCCCCCCCCCCCCGAGAGGAGGGGGCGTGGCACTTAGAGCTCGGGCGAGACCATTAAAGCAGTTAGGACTGTCCCTGGCGCCTGATTAAGATATTTAATTCCAACTGTTGGGGATTTTCCCTCCGCACCCTACTAGAATATTAATTTTTATTTATGATAAATGTTAATACATTTTAATTAATTTTTAAGTCTAATTTCAGTTGATCCTGAAGTGCCTTTTGTCCCCAGCCCGCTGTAAGCCCTCAGGAAAGGTTGCAACTTAAAATGATGTAACTTTTGCTAAAAACAAACAAAAACCCCAAACTAAACGGTACCACCTCACAGGGAACTTGGCAGGGAAGGAACGGAGGTTTTTGTTGTTGTTGTCGCTCCTCAGGCATTTCAGTAGTTGCCTATCACCCTGGGGGCGGGGCCGCGTGTAGACCCGATGGACCCGGGTGAGGCCGCCATTTTGGACTCTTCCCCAAGGAGCTTCAGCCGGCTTTTCGCGCTGCCGCCGCCGCTGTCTGCGGCCTTCCAGGGCAGAATGAATGTGATAGACCATGTGCGAGACATGGCGGCCGCGGGGCTGCACTCCAACGTGCGGCTCCTCAGCAGCTTGTTACTTACAATGAGTAATAACAACCCGTGAGTTGAGGCTGGGAGCGGCCTGGGGCTCGGGAGAAAGCGGCGCCGGTTTGGGAGCGGGGAATGTGGGGGCCTGGGCATTGGCGGGAAGGAGCGGATGCGGGCTCCCGGCTGAGGTTCCGAGGTCAGCAAGGGCCTCGTCGGGCGCAGCAGACTTAGGAAAGCAAGTTGAGTTCGCCGGGTCCCCGCGTTGTACACGGCGCTGGGACGCGCTCCCTGCGGGAGATGCGGCGAGCGGCTGCTTGGAGAAATGAAGGCGGAGGCTCTGAGAATGACCCTGGCTAAGATTTCCAGAAAGTTGGGAGCAGAGGGTTCGCTAAGGCACTGTCGCCGGTCATAGCGGCAGTCACATCTCTGGGCTGACTCCTCTCTTCCCGAAGAACGTTTTTTCTGTCGCCCAGGCTCAAAGAAGCCTTGTCCCCTGGCGCTTGATTAAGATACTTAGTTCTTAGTTTTACGTCCTCGTCCCACGTCTGAGGTTGATTTTTCTTTCCCCTTGAGTGTTATCAGTAGCGTTTGCTTTCTCGTTCCCGCAAACACGTAGACGGAAGACTTCCTGGGTGGGTGGGAGTGGCGCGTTTTTAAGGACCCGCAGTGACCCTTTGACGTTTTCTGATAGACCATAGGATTGCAAAGAGTCGGACACGAGTAAAGCGACTTAGCACACGTTGCGGATGAAGCGGTGGTTTATTTCTTGCCCCTTTGCTTAAATTTCTTCGTTGTGTTTAAATGAAAATTTCTTCCCACGGCCTGTGAAGCCAAAGAGCTCTCTCCCACTCAGTCTCACCTATTCTGCTCTCTGTACTCGCTTCCCTGGTTATGCTCTTCTGTTACTTGAACACCCCAAGGTCGTTCTCAGCTCAGGGTTTTTGCATTTACCATTCTGCTTGGAGTCCAACTCAGAGCTCCCTCCTTTAGGTTTCAACTCAGATATCCTTCCTAGAGAACTCTTGTTTGGCCATCAGAATTGTCCCTGGCCCTCAGCATTCTATCCCTTTACCCTGTTATATATTATACATCACTTTTTGTTTGTTTGAGATATCTTTGACTTACTAGTCTGAGATGTGCAACATGATGATTTGTTATTTGTATATACTGTGAAATGATCACCATAGTAAGTCTAGCTAACATCTAACAACCCCACATAGTTACAGAAAAATATTTTTCTTGTGATGGGAACTTTTCTATATTCTTTTTTCTGTATTCTTCCTCTTAACACCTAATGAAGTCTGCAGCGTGCCTGTTGATATGCAAACGAAAGTGCGTGCAACCTCAGAAAGTTGAAACATGGTGTTCAAGTTCACACATCTAGTAAGTGGAGGAGCCACAATGTCTGGATTTTGGTCCTTCTGACTTTAAAGTCTCATTCTGACCCTCCGTAGTCTACTGTGTCAAGTGGCATTACAGTCTACTCAGTGTGGACCCATTTGCATTTGGGCTGCTCTGGAAGCTGTCTGGGCCACTTAACTGTGTTGCAGCTGTTTTTCCCTGTTTCATTCCCACTAGTGTGCTTTTAGACCTCACTATGTGAGGCCCATCATTTTACCACCGTCCACTTAGTGTTGACAGTGAGGAGCCCTGGTCTCTGTCAGCCTACTTTGTTTATTCTGGAGCTTTTCACCTGGTTCTTAGTGATCTGTCAAAGTATACAGTGTCTGCCATTGGGAATTTATACACTGGTCAGTCATTATTCTTGGTTTTTCAAATGTTACAGGATAATTAGGAGGTTGGTCTTCTGATTAGATTTAGCCCATTCTTCTTTATATTAGGCTGAACTGGCAGTTTCCTTTCTACTTTCAGGAGGTGTTTAAATTCTGACCTTTATCATTTCTATTTTAAAGTTTATTACTTAATCTCCAGTATATACCATTAAAAAAAAAAAGCAGTACTGAAGGGGTATGCAGATAAGTGTCTGCTTAGGAGTCTTGAACTTCACCCCACCTTTTCCCTTCTCTGGAGGCAACAAATTAAGTTTTTCATGTATCATTTCAGAAATAACTTGTGGATGCAGTAAGTAGGCATGTAAGTTACAATATATAAACATCTGAATGCTTTCTCTGAGGGTAATATCAAATCAGCTGTTTTCTTTCATATCTTCAGTTCAGTTCAGTCGCTCAGTCGTGTCCGACTCTGCAACCCCATGAATCACAGCACGCCAGGCCTCCTTGTCCATCACCAACTCCCGGAGTTCACTCAAGCTCATGTCCATCAAGTTGGTGATGCCATCCAGCCATCTCATCCTCTGTCGTCCCCTTCTCCTGCCCCCAATCCCTCCCAGCATCAGGGTCTTTTCCAATGAGTCAGTTCTTCACATGAGGTGGCCAAAGTATTGGAGTTTCAGCTTTAGCATCAGTCCTTCCAGTGAACACCCAGGACTGATCTCCTTAAGGATGGACTGGTTGGACCTCCTTGCAGTCCAAGGGACTCTCAAGAGTCTCTCCAACACCACAGTTCAAAAGCATCAATTCTTCGGTGCTCATCTTTCTTCACAGTCCAGCTCTCACATCCATACACGACCACTGGAAAAACCATAGCCTTGACTAGAGGGACCTTTGTTGGCAAAGTAATATCTCTGCTTTTGAATATGCTACCTAGGTTGGTCATAACTTTCCTTCCAAGGAGCAAGCGTCTTTTAATTTCATGGCTGCAATCACCATCTGCAGTGATTTGGGAGCCCCCAGAAATAAAGTCTGACACAGTTTCCACTGTTTCCCCGTCTATTTGCCATGAAGTGATGGGACCAGATGCCATGATCTTAGTTTCTGAATGTTGAGCTTTAAGCCAACTTTTCCACTGTCCACTTTCACTTTCATCAAGAGACTTTTTAGTTCCTGTTCACTTTCTGTCATAAGGGTTGTATCATCTGCATATCTGAGGTTATTGATATTTCTCCCGGCAATCTTGATTCCAGCTTGTGCTTCTTCCAGCCCAGCGTTTCTCATGATGTACTCTGCACAGAAGTTAAATAAGCAGGGTGACAATATACAGCCTTGACGTACTCCTTTTCCTATTTGGAACCAGTCTGTTATTCCATGTCCAGTTCTAACTGTTGCTTCCTGATCTGCATACAGGTTTCTCAAGAGGCAGGTCAGGTGGTCTGGTATTCCCATCTCTTGAAGAATTTTCCACAGTTTATTGTGATCCACACAGTAAAGGCTGGAACTCTCTTGCTTTTTCCATGATCCAGCATGTCTCCCTAAATAGAATGTCAGAGCTGGAATAGATCTCAACTGTCTGAACTGTACCTTTCAATCCTTAACTTTTCTTTGTCACTTTATATCCAGTGTTTAGCCTATCTATCCTTTTCTTAAAATTATTTTTTATTAAGATAAGATTTGCATACCATCAGATTCATGCTTTTAAAGAATACATTTCTGTGGTTTTAAGTATATTCACAGAGTTGTACAACCATCACCAATGTTTGTTGTAAAGCATTTGTATTATCCCCAAAGAAACCCCAAATCAGTTAGTAGTCACAAATCCCACTTGCCCAGCCTTTGGCCGTTACTAATCCGTGGTACCTATTCTTGAGTATCCTTCATTTGCTGAGCAGTTAACCATCTACAGAGTTCTTGGACTATTCTTTCTTTTTAAGTGACAGTAGCTTGTCACTGGCACCCCACTCCAGTACTCCTGCCTGGAAAATCCCATGGAAGGCTGCAGTCCATGGGGTTGCTGAGGGTCGGACATGAAGTTGCTGAGTGACTTCACTTTCACTTTTCACTTTCATGCATTGGAGAAGGAAATGGCAACCCATTCCAGTGTTCTTGCCTGGAGACTCCCAGGGACGGGGGAACCTGGTGGGCTGCCGTCTATGGGGTCGCACAGAATGGACACGACTAAGGTGACTTAGCAGCAGTAGCTTGTCCCTGTCAAAGAAAAAATGTAAATTTTAACTAGATGAGGGATGAGATTGGGGATTAAAAATACAAGTTTCCCATTAAGATTGGTGGACACTTCTAGGCACCTATAACACTTGCAAGCAATATTCAAGATTGAAGGGAACATTCTGCAATGTATTTCTTCTGTTACTATGTCCTTTAACCCCTGAGACTCAAGGAAGTAATCTTCTAGTGCTAGTGAAGTTTACTTGCTGCTGCTGTTTACTTACTTGGTCGTGTCCAACTCTTTGCTACCCCATGGTTGTATCCTGTCAGGCTCCTGTGTCCATGGGGTTTCCCAGGCAAGAATACTGAAGTGGGTTGCCATTTCCTCCTCTAGGGATCTTCCAGACCCAGGGATTGAACCTGTGTCTCGTGCTTGGCAGGTGGACTCTTTACTACTGAGCCACCTGGGAAGCCCCGGTAAGATTTACTTACATATGGAGAGAAAAACAACTTCTGTCAAACACGGCTAATCCTCTCATCTGTTCCATTCTGTCCCATTGGCTTGTCCTAGTCTTTTCCTGTATTTCAGTATTCCCATTTTCTTCAGTATTTAAAGAGTTTCAAATTCCCTCCAAACCTCTTTTTGTTAACACTTAAATAAAAAAGATTCAGAGTGGTGAGTTTCTCTTTTCCAGTTTTTTAACCCTTCGGCAGTATTTGGTAATATTAAGTCATGATTACTCTCCTTTGTCTGTATTACCCTGAGAACTTGATGTTACTGTGGGAGTATTAACTCTTAAGGGGGCTTGGGTTAAAGAGGGGGAGGAAAAGATATACACCTGACCCTTGAGCAAGTTTCAGAGGAGGGTAGGAGGCTCACAGTCAAAAATCAGTATATAACTTATATTTGGCTCTTTATGTATGCATTTCCTTTGAGTTTGCAGTTCCGCATACACAGATTCAACCAAGATGGTGTATAGTACTGTAGTGTGTGCTGTTGAAAAAAGAAATCTATGTATTGGTGGACCCTGTAATTCAAGCCTGGTTTGTTCAAGGGTCAGCTGTATTAATATTTCTCTTTGTATATCTCTATATTACTGAATTTGATTTAGAAGTATCATTGTTTTCATAGTAAGTAAAGGAAAACAACAATTTAAGGTAATTTCCTACATATGTTGACAGTATTAACATGGAGTATGAGTCTTGGCTCTTTTTTTAGGGACTAGCAATTAAAGTACATTGCCTATGTTTTTCGGCTTATGTAGACACTAAGGAGGGCATTCTTTCTGACATTTCAAAGTAACCCATGTAGGGGGTATACTTTCTTTGTTTTTCTAGTGAGTTATTCTCCCCATCTCAGAAGTACCAGCTTTTGGTGTATCATGCAGATTCTCTCTTTCATGATAAGGAGTATCGGAATGCTGTGAGTAAGTATACTATGGCTTTACAGCAGAAGAAAGCCCTAAGTAAAACTTCAAAAGTGAGACCTTCAACTGGAAATTCTGCATCCACTCCACAGAGTCAGGTAATTGGAGATAGATATGTGATATGTTTTTAGTTTGTTTGTATTGAGAGCAGGAGAGGTGGAAGGAATTTAAGACTGCTTATTAGATGTAGAAGATGTAAAATAAAAAGTAATTTTAAGAAAAAAAAAAAAAAGTAATTTTAAGGACTTCCCTGGTGGCTCAGTGGTAAAGAATCTGCCTGTCAGTGCAGGAGAAATGGGTTCAATCCCTGATCTGGAAAGATCCCACATGCCTCGGAGCAACTAAGCCCATGTACCATAACTATAGAGCCTGTGCTCTTGAGCCCGGGAACAGTGGTTGACAAGATAAGCCACCACAGTAAGAAGCTTGTGCACTGCAACTAGAGACCAGCCCTGCTCGCCCCCCGCTCACTGCAACTAGAGAAAAGCCTGCACAACAGTGAAGATTCAGCACAGCCAAAAATAAATTTAAAAAATTTTAAAGTAATTTTAAAGGGGAGCTGACTGGAGAAACAAAGGTTAAAAACCACTTAGGTACAAGAATTCATCCAACCAAGCACAAAGGGCTAAAAACAAAATTCACTCTGGGTGAATTGAAAAACAGAATTATCTGGGCTCTAACCAAAGTCATGTATTAGTCCTCCTTTTTATACAAACAATTAAGAAATCGAAAGTTTTATTTATTTTTTAATTTAATGAAAGTACACTTTCAAGATGTCACTCAGTTTTAGGATTGCGAATACCTGGGGAAATTCATATGAAATTATCTTTCGAGTTCTTGCTAGTTTTGGTTGCTTGATGATTAAATAAATGAAGGGTAAAAAACTAATTTCACCACTTGACAGTTATACCATTGCTAGATATTTACTGTAATAGTTGATTTGCAAAAGGTTTACAAGGGTATATAAGTAAGCTGCTTACTATAGCACTGTTTATAATGGTAAGAAACTACAAGCAAAAGTGTTTATCAGTAGGATCTAGTTATAGTGTAGCCCTAGGATGGGATATTGAGGAAGTGAAATATAGCGTTGTATGTGCTGATTTGGAAAGGCCTGTATATATTAGTAAATAAGCTTTTAAGTAGTATGTTCACTACTCTTTCTGTTTAAAGGTGATAGTTATTTTAATTTTTTGGCCACACTGTGCTACTTGTGGGATCTTGGTTCCCCAACCAGGGATTGAACCTGAACCCACCTTGGCCCTCTTGGCAGTGAAAGTGTGGAGTCCTAACCACTGGACTGCCAGGGAATTCCCTAAAGGGGATAGTTTATAGACATATATCCTGGTATATGCCTAAAATATATATGGATAATATACATGGAAAATTTAGCATATGTGTGTGAAGAAAATTAACAAAACTTTAGAGGAGGGGAACCTTGACTTTCAGTTTGAACCTGTCTTTAAATTATACATGCAATTTACATTTAAAAGGAATGTCAGAATGAACTGAAGTGAAATTATGAATCACATTCTGTATTTTTCCACATTAAAAAAAGACAATATAATTGCTTTTTTTTTTTTTTTTTTTTAGCACCTGTACATTTTTCTCTTGTTTTATTTCTCTTTATGTAGAGCCTTTGTGTTTTGTTACTAAAGAGCTGATTGCCAGGAATTGTTTTCCGGCCCTGAATGGAAGTCATGTGTATTATCCACACAGAATAATTCATAGAAGTAATATTTGGGGGCATTCTGTATGCTAAGCACTATGCTTATTTAATCTTGAAGGAGTTTTTTTAAAAATTGAGATACAGTTTACAACATAATATTCACAGTTCAGGGTAGGATATTGAATAATTCCAGAATGTTTACATCCCTCTAGAAGAGCCTTGTGTTTTTTATTTCTGTAGCCCCTGGAAATCACTGACCTTTCTGCCTCTGTGGGTTCGCCTGTTCTGGACCTTTTATATGAATGGAATCATGCAATGTGGCCTTTTGTGGCTGGCTGCTTTTACTTAGTATGTTTTCAAGGTTGATCCATATTATGGCACATAATAAAGAAGCAATTGTTTATTCCTTTTTGTTGCAGAATAATATTCCATTGTGTGGATGTGCCATATTTTAACTATTGATTAGTTGGTGGGCATTTGTGTTTCTGCTTTTTATCATTAATGATGCTATGAACATTTTTGTGCAGGTTTTTGTGTGGACATATGTTTTCAGTTTTCTTGGCTGTATACACAGAAGCAGAATTACTGGGTCATATGGTAATCATGTTTAACATTTTGAAGAACTGCCATACTGCTGAAGTAATATTTTGAAGAGATGTTTTCATTTCCTCTTAAGTGTCTTCCATCTGAAATTGAAGTAAAATACAAAATGGCTGAATGTTACACAATGCTAAAACAAGATAAAGATGCCATCGCTATACTTGATGGGATCCCTTCAAGACAAAGAACTCCCAAAGTAAGTCGAATTAACAATTTGGTTACATATTTTTCTCTTCCCCAGTCCTTCCAGCTGTCTTCCTCTGTGTTTTCAGGGACTACATCTGAACATTTTACAAACCTTGTCTCTGATTCCCACTTTGTTCCCCTGTTCTCCCTGTTTAGAGAGAGGAGTGACTTTCTTATAAGACCCTGAAAATTGTGCTGAGGAAAATGGTAGCTGGAGAGTACTACATGTGTTTAATTATTTTGTTTTTCTTATTGTAGGAAACATGATTTGCAATATATTTCCAGGTAGCAACAGTACTTTTTAAGAATCTCATTTTTTGCATTCTGTAGGTATGCCCATTTGATAATGTGTATTCCTTTTATTTTCAGAATTAAAACTTCAAGATTCTTTGTACGTATTTGTGTATAGGATAGTATTTGTGTTTTATTTGGCAATAATAGTATATAGAACACCTTCAACTGAAATCGAAAGATCTAGTTTCTTGTCTTTGCATTTAGGGCATATAAGCAGTGTGTAGTGTGAACTTGGGCAAGTTAAAAATCTGGCTTTACTTTTTTCCTTATTGAGGATGATAATACTTTCTCCGGTATAAACTAAGTTTATGGATGTGAGAATACTTTTTAAAATACTATTCTATAAGGAGTATTATATTAGGCATCTGAATACAGGTTTTCTTTGAAGTCCAGTTTAGAAAAACAATGAAAATCTTAGCTCTTAGGAGTGAATTCACATCATTATTTAATATTCTAACACATACTTTCATGTCACCTACTTTCCTCTCTTCATTGAAAAACTGCAGTGTAGTTAACAATAGGAACTTGTGCACATCTTCCTGCCATTAAAAGAAAAGGAATTATAAGCAGTAGGGACCAGGTGTATTTAGTGTTTTTTCACCCAACTGTTACTGAGTTTTAAAAGTAATCACACTTGATGAGAACATGTTTAAGCATCTCATGTTGAAGATTTATTTAATATTTTCTGAATTTTAAAAATTAAGCTATTTCTTCATATTTTATGGTGATAATTGTTATTTAAAACATTTGTAAGTGTATTATAGACTAACCTGTCTCACAACAAGCTGGGCACTGTATACTTAATTATATTCTGGTACGCTATGAAAGTCTTACCCTAAGAATAATTTTTTTGTATATATGAGGGTGTCTTCATTTGGAAAATGCTGCTTTGATTGTAAGCTTTGAAGGATACCTAGTCCTTATCTTATTGGAAACGTTCCATAATTTCTTCTTAATGACTTGAGGGATTTTGGGGGCATTTTTAAAAATGAGTAATGGCCAAGAAAGTGAGCCTTGTGGTATCCAACACTTTGGTGTTTACAGCTGTCGTTTTAGGAAGAACTAGAGGAGTCCACATACGTTAGGAGTACATATCCTTCATAGAGCTGTTGTAGCCAGGAGCAAACAAAGATGTGTGCCTCAAACATAAACCTATAATATTTACAGTTTTTCTTTCTTGTCCGTTAGGGAGTTAACTGGCTTCTCAGTCTGTGTAAAGGACAAGGAAGTGAGTCAAAAAACGTCTAAATGAACGTCTGTTAATGTATGGTAAACACCGCCACACATTCCTTCACATTTTAAAGGAAAATTCCAGTGTGAGATTATTATGTCTTGGAAAATCTTCAACTTTTAAGAGAAACATACCAAGAAACAATTTGTCACTCAGTTTTTAGAAAATGATGACTGCTTATATTTATAACTGGTGGAATGCAACTTTAATGATGTCCCCAAGTAAGGATCTGTTTTTAAAAAGAATTGACTTTCTAACTAGGTAGTTCTCAAAACTCAAAGTGTCAGGTAGTTTAAACGGAATATTTAATATTTGTTGAGATAGAAGGCCCGTCAGTCATAGTTCGTTAATAACAAGCAGTCAAGAAAGGATTTTAAATTTAATTCTTTTATTTTTTTCAAGTATTGACACCAATACTGGAGTTTTCCTTTAAGTACCTTTTTTTTTGCATTTCAACATAGCCTAAAATGGAAAACCTGAGGCCAAATAAAAAATAGTTTAATTTCTAGTATTTCATTATTTCATTGAATCAGTATGGATTAATGCCATACTAGATTGTTTTATATACTGTGAGTTCATAATTGGAACAGATGTTTTTCATCTTCAGAGTAATTTTTTGAGTAAATACCTGGCATACCAAGTTACAGATGATTGAAGAGATCGGGGATTGGCTCTTTTTCTTTTGTGCCCTTGTGTTGACTGCTTTCTTAGGTTAATGATCTGGCAAACATTGTGTTCCATTTAAGATCTATTAATTTTAAATTGGAATATTGTGTACTCTTTGTACTATTAAGATCATTTATCTCTTCTCTGTAACATCTGTATTCTTTGGAACTTTTAGGTTTTGTCAAATTTTCCCTGTTGCGTTTTTAGGAAATTGTCCTGCCCCCACCTCTCGCCTCCAAACTGAGTTACATATTTGAGTTGTGCTAAAAATGCATTCACTAGATTTAAATAATAAAGCTAATCTCTGGATCATTGTCACCTCTGGAGATCAGTTAGAGTTTGATTCTTGTAGCATTTTTTTGAGTCAGACAATACCTGTGAGTCAAAGCTTTAAGCATTAGAAAAGCTAAGAGTCTAGCTGCTAGACTAATTGTTAAAGAGGAGCCAAATGTTTTACTTTTGTGTCCATCGTTTCCTTTTTGGGGAAAATTCATCTGATCTTTTTAAGCTAGCTTTGTTAAGACTTCCTCACTTTATTTTACTGTGATATTAAGCTTAAAAAATAAAATATGTAAACAAACTTTTTAACATAGTTCATCCTCTGTTTTAAAAATCAAGGTAATTAGAATCCTGTAACATTTCTCAAATGAATGTTACTTCCATTTCCAGAGGCAGCATCTTTGGTCCAGATATTATTGGGCCTTTTGGTTGGGTAAGTGTGAGGAATTTGGGAGGTAATGGGAGGACATAGAAAAGCAAAGGTAGTAATTTCCTCTTTGTTTGAAGAGTGGGGTTGCACTTTGTTTCCACAGGGCCTTGGGTAGATTTTTCAGTAAAAAGTAGAATAGCTAATAATGAAAATCGGAACTTATCAATGGTAAGATTGTATTTTTAAATACTTACCTTATTATCTTTTGTTTTCACTGCAGATAAACATGATGTTGGCAAACCTGTACAAGAAGGCTGGTCAGGAGCGACCTTCCGTCACCAGCTATAAGGAAGTGCTGAGGCAGTGCCCATTAGCCCTTGATGCGATTCTAGGTAAGGTCATTCTTCCCCTATTTTCATGGAGTGTTTACTCTCTAGATAGTGATTCTTAATCTTGGCTGTACATTAGAATAATTTAGGTTACTACTGCTGTGTATTCTTTCACCGCTGAAAAAATACTGTAGTTGTTCTGTCATATGTGTCTTGCTTAAAATAGGGAAAAGGTTGCCTTACAGCCTTGGAAAAGTGTAGCCTATTGCTTCTTGCATTGTAGAAGGATGCTATGCCTCACCTTCTTTCTCCTACTTTCTGTTGGATTAGGTTTGCTGTCTCTTTCTGTAAAAGGTGCAGAGGTGGCGTCAATGACGATGAATGTGATCCAGACTGTGCCTAACTTGGATTGGCTTTCTGTATGGATCAAAGCCTATGCTTTTGTGCATGTTGGTGACAATTCGAGAGCAATCAATACCATTTGGTGAGAACCACAAAGTTAATTGAATATTCTTAGGACTCTTATATGGAAGTTGATGTATCTAAATTAGCAAAATGGAAAAATGAGATGCTTATCTCTTGTTGTAAAGCCTGTTGTCCCTGGGCTTTGTTAATCTCTTAATGTACTCAGTGGCCCCAGATGTAATAATCTTTGTTAAATGTAAACTTGGACCAAGTTTAACTCTGTGTGTCGTACTTGAACCTGAAAGAACATCTTTTTGGATGTCCTAGAAGCATGGTTTTTGCACCATCTGACCTGGGTTGCCTCGGTACTGGGGTTTTTCTTTCTAGTTAGGTAAAGTCCAGGGTCATCAGAGTGGGATTTGTATTAGGCAGAGTCATTTGGTTGAGTAATAAATAGCTGTTACTTTGAATGATATTATATTTAACACATACAGTATATATTATCTTTTGGAAAACTGTAACCAAAAAGTTCTTTCTAGGTAATGAGAGAGATTTCTGCTTTATTCTGTGTAT
This sequence comes from Bos javanicus, assembly GCF_032452875.1. Taxonomy (NCBI): domain Eukaryota; kingdom Metazoa; phylum Chordata; class Mammalia; order Artiodactyla; family Bovidae; genus Bos; species Bos javanicus. The sequence continues at coordinate 54,877,395 of NC_083884.1, read as the reverse complement.
TTACTATCTTATCTTGTATAACTTTAAATTACAAGCTCAGAATTAAGAAAATTAGTTACATGGTTTGTTTTTGAAGTCTTTCATTATGAAAAATGAAAAATCTTACATAAAATAGTACCCTTATGCCCATCACCCAGGTTCAACAACTAAGAGACTTAAGATATATTTTAAGGTTCATGTTTAATATTTTGAAGTTCACTAGAGAAAAAGTCCTTGTTGAGAGATAACGTGGACCTACTGGGAAGCTTAGCAGATCTGTACTTCAGAGCTGGAGACAATAAGAACTCTGTCCTCAAGTTTGAACAGGCACAGATGTTGGATCCATATCTAATAAAAGGTAAGTAATTCTTGGGACAGGATGGAGGTGACTGTACAGGGTCAAATCAGAAGATAGGGAGAAGATGTAGCATGGTCTTCTGATAACAGCTTTTCATAAAATATATGAGTAGCCTTTTTTTAAGGTCCTGACAATGTCTCTTAACACTGGGTAATTCCGTTTTGAGTAGTTGTTTTTGCTTGGATTCAAGTGTCATATCCCCATAGATCATTACTTGACTTTTTTTCTTTGGGGAGGGATCACAGCCCGTTCTTACGGTTTATAAATTTATGGTGTGTCTGACTGAGAATTTGGATGGCATCCCCAGAATCATAATATCCTTTTAGGGAATTTAGGTTCACTATGTCCTTAAATTTAGTTTAAAAAGGAGTAAGTGAACAGATACTAAGAAAGTGATAAGATGATTAAAAGAAGTAATTAGAAGTGAACAACAGTGTTTTAAAAAGTCACTGATGTAAAAGAAGATTGGTGCTAAAGAGGTGAGCCACAGGTCCACAGAGATAGCGTGGACCTACTGGGAAGCTCAGCAGGTCTGTACTTCCAAAGGATGGCTGTCTGGTGACTGGCAGTGAGTGAAGGAAATGTGTGCAGCAATAGTGATGGGAAATAATGTTGCATAAATAGGCAGAAGTCTGCTTGCAAAGGCCCAAAAATGGCCATCAGAAACATACGGCCTTGTGACAATAAACATGTAGACTCTTAAGCTACAAGAATGACAGAGCAGGGAGGGGACCTTCACAAGCATGTAGATAGGGAAACAGATTCAGAAAGAGAATTTGTTTGCTCAGAGTCCCTCCTGCCCAGTGTTTCTCCTCTTTACCAAACTGCCTTGTGCCCATGGTGAAAATGGCGTTTTAAAAGTACTAGCCTGACGGTAGTCAGCTACTTAAGATTGGAAGCTCAGAGCCGAGTCCAGGGAACAGCAGGGAATGTTGCAGTAATTTGATTTAAGAGACATTTTCATGTATAGTAAGGAATGGAGGAGAATGGTGGTAAGAGATGGGTGACAGTGAGCTAAGGCCCTTTTTTTTTTTTTTTAATAGAACATAAATGAGAATAAAGGGGGTCGGGGGGCAGGGGAATGATTTTAAATGAAATAGACTCCAGAAAGAACTGGATGGCTTTTTCTAGAATAGACTAGCTTTTTTCTGAGACTAACTGGCATATGAAGTGTATACTCCTGATTGTGTCTAGACTTCTTGGAAGAGAGAACTTAATTTGATGCTTTTTTTGGGCCTTTTCTGGTTATGTGTTAGGATAACTATGGCTGTATTATCACGCCACAGGATGTAGGGACAAATAGTTCCTGAAAATTACAGGCTTTCAAATTGTGAGGTAGGTCCTTCTACTCCTTTGCTTTTTATTTTTATTTATTTGTTTTTACTTTTATATGTGTTTTGTCTTTTTAATAGTCATTCTGTAGGAAAATGGGAATGCTGGTGGGAGGAGCTTATGATATTGGAGAGGGCTCAGACCCTGCAGAAGCCCTTTTGTGGGCTCTGATGAAGGTTGTAGCTCCGTTAGAAAAGACCCCTGCTGCTTTAATGAGCCTCTTCCTCTGTAGGAATGGATGTGTATGGCTATCTCCTGGCACGAGAAGGGCGGCTGGAGGATGTGGAGAACCTTGGCTGCCGCCTTTTTAATATATCTGACCAACATGCAGAACCGTGGGTGGTCTCTGGGTATGTTTATGCATTCTCTTTTCTCTCTAGTTTTAGTAGATTCTTTAGGAAATTGTGGTTTCACCTAAATAGAACATAGATTTGAAAGCACTGGTTTAAAGAATCATCAGACTTGAATTCAAGTCATGGTCTGTCTGTGACTCTGAATGCATCATTTCTCTCAGTCTGTTTTCTCATTTGGAAAATGAGGATACTGCCCCTGCTTTGTGGGATAAGTGTTTACTGAGTGAATACATCATGCTCAGCTCTGGACCTGCTCACAAGAAGCCATCGGTGAGCAGGCCAGGAGCTGTGCTACTTTGTTATTGACCTGGCTTAACAAATTCTCTGAATATCTCTGATCTGATAACATATCCAGATCATCAGATTTCTTTTTGTAGTTTTCCCTTCCATATCAAGATTTTACCCTTAAAAATAAATATTCAGTAGATTTTTGTTGTTCTGTTGTTTTTCACTAATACCTTACGCTAAAGTTTTAAGGGGTGTGTAGTAAGGATCATGTAGAAGGCCGTCTCTTTGATTTTTCCTTTTGAATGAAATTTATTTATGGTCTTCTTTCAGATAACTTTGATTGTGTTTTCCTCCAGGTGTCATAGCTTCTATAGCAAACGCTATTCTCGAGCCCTCTATTTAGGAGCCAAGGCAATTCAGCTGAACAGTAACAGTGTTCAAGCTTTGCTACTTAAGGGAGCAGCGCTTAGAAACATGGGCAGAGTCCAGGAAGCAATAATCCACTTTCGGGAGGCTATACGTCTTGCGCCTTGTCGCTTAGATTGTTATGAAGGTAAGATAATTATAGATGGTGTGGCTCTATAGCTGTGGCACTCAGATGGAAGGTTTTGTTGGGCCAGCAATTTCCAAACCCTGTTGCACATTGGAGTCCTCTGTGGGTACTTTTAAAAATCCTGATGCTACGTCATTTCAGTACTGTGTAAGTCAGAATATTTGCTGTTGGGCTAGAGATGTCAGTACTTTTTTATGATCACAGGAAATGCCAACATGCAAACATATTTGCGAACCACTTCATTAGGCATTACACATTTATTTAGGGCTGGACTTTTCACTCCATACTTTCGTAATTCATTTTTCTTATTTTTTTGTTTTGGGTATAGTTTTGGTGTTTTTTTTGTTCTGTTTTGTTTCTCAGATGTGGCTCACTTGTTAATGTGAATCTCTCTGTGCCGGCACTATGCTGGATTGGTTGGTATGTCTTTATTGTTTGTTTGTTTGTTTTTACAGTTGTCTTACCTTGGGCTACTACTCATAGGATAACTCTACATCCATATGTCAGTGTTGGTTGTGGGAACTGGTCAGTTCATTGTGACCTCCAGAGTAGGCCTCATCAGGGTCAAGCTTTGTTTTGTTACATACTATTTTAGGTTCGTGTGAACTGACCCTAGGAGTTCAAAGCTGTGCCAGCTTCAACAGCATTTGGTGACTCAGTCACAGACGTTAAAATAGATCTTACAAAATGCAGTTCCTCCAAAGCATATTTTTATAAGAATTTAAAAATAAACCCAGGAGTCTAGGAGTGATTTGCTCTTAACAGAAAGATGAGTTCAAATTTGAGAAATAAAAATTACAGTTTGGGGACTTCCCTGGTAGTCCAGTGGTTAAGACTGCCCTGCCAATGCAGGGGGCGTGGGTTCGATCCTTGGTCAGGGAAGTAGGATTCCGCATGCCTTGCAGCATGGCCAAAAGATTAAAAAAAGAAAGAAAATTGGAAGTTGGAGTGAAAAACAAATCTGCTTAGATACCCAGAGATCTATGCCTCTTTTGGATTTGTTCTTAAAGAAACTGCAGCAAGCCAAGCTTTTGGTTTCTGATTAAATTCTTGATCCTGAAAGTAGTTTCCCTATCCTCCAATTGCTTTTATCACACTAATTCCCTTCTGTTGTGTGCCTGTCTCACAAGAGCCCAGGAATGCAGTCGAGTATTTCCATTACCCAGATGAGTGGTTGGACACAGGATAGTTAGAGTTTTTCCCCAGTTGGCCTGTGAAGCTTTATGAGATGACTTCACTCAAGCTCCCATTTGGAGATTTGGATCAGGGTGACTTGGTAATGCCCTCCGATGTATCTTGCAGCCTTTAGCTGAGCTTCCTTTACTGATCGGGGCCCTGGATTAAGGGTAAAGTGTGTTCTTAACATTTCCCTTTGAATTTCCTATGGGGTTTTAGCAGGAAAGTAAAACTATTCAAGTAATTACAAACAACCATATTCCAAAGTCCACCATGTTGCCCTTAAGAGTTAGGTAATTTCTAGTTAAGTAACTGTAGTGTGTGGTAGAATGTGCACAAATGTTATAAATGCCACTAGGGTGGAGGAGTGTATATAGAGAAAATCTGCCAGGGAGTGTGTGGGTTTGGGGTTTAAGCTGTTTTTCTGTTTTGATGAGTGCTTTGTACCAAAGAGTACTTCCTCTGTTCTCTTCGATTTCTTGGCACGAAGGTTTGAGAGTTAGAAATGTCCCCATGGAGCATCAGCCTCTTGCTGTGGGTTTAAAGGCAGAGCTGCCAGTCTCAGTATGTTTGATCTCTGTGATAAGCCCTTTTCATCCAGTTTAGGGAGACCCTAGGTTGCCCCCTAGTTCGGTGAACAGTAGGAACCTTCCCCCTTAAATTTAGGACTAAAGGTGACTGAGCAGTACTGGAAATTAACAGCTTGTTAAAAGGCAGCAAGACCTTGGGTTTTGTTGGAAATTTCATCTTTTCACAGTATCAATTAATGAGTTTGTTCTTCTAACAGAGAGCTGAGCTGGCTACATGCTTTGATTTACTTCTGCATATCTGTTAAAGGTGTCTTTGCACTACAGGCTTTTTCCACATTCATCAGGTGCTCTTGGGAAGAGCACCTCTTAGCTGTTTCAATAACATGCCCTTCAGGCTGATCTCACCATCAGAGTCTTCCCCTGACCTGCCTGTTGTTTGAAACTTTGAAGGTTTGCTGTTTAGAAGGCTGTCAGAATGGAAGCATGGCTTGGAATGGTAATGTGGTTGAACTTTTTGTGTTATATTTTTTCAGGTCTCATCGAATGTTACTTAGCCTCCAACAGTATTCGTGAAGCAATGGTAATGGCTAACAATGTTTACAAAACTCTAGGAGCAAATGCACAGACCCTTACCCTTTTAGCCACCGTTTGTCTTGAAGACCCAGTGACACAGGAGAAAGCCAAAACCTTATTAGATAAAGCCCTGACCCAAAGGCCGGATTACATTAAGGCTGTGGTGAAAAAAGCAGAACTACTTAGTAAGTATCTTGCTTACTTGCCTGTTCCTAGTTAATTGTGTAAAACCTGAGTCCAGTTGAATTCTCTAGTCCCAGTTGGTTACAGATGACCAAACAGGTGTGTGCTTTTGCAGTAGGTCTGAGCCTATTTGAATTGGTTTATATTTAGCATAACCAAACTTAATTGGCTTAGACCTTCTTGGATTGGCAGTGAATTACTTGTAGAGTGGCTCAAGCCAGCTATGCTCGGTTAGTACCTATTCAGCTCACTTTGTCCTGAACTAATTTGGGCCGAATACAACTAGTTTTAACCCATCATGATTCTCCTGTGACTTCCCTTTCAGCCTTGGTTTTTTTAAATCCTGATTTGTGAGGAACTGAGTTTGACCTAGTTTGGCAAATAAAATCCATTTTGGCTTTTTATATGAACTTTGGTTTAGAATAAGTTTTTAAAAATCATTTTTATATGAGCTTTGGTTAAGAATAAGTTTTTAAAAATCAGAACTCAAACTGCTGACTTCCTAATGGAATAGGGATTCAAATGAGCTTGGTCTTACTTCCTGCCACACCAGTGTTCTCTTGACATCTATAAATAGATATTTGGATTGTGATCATTTTTGTGGTTACATGTATGTGACCTGCAGTGGGAATATATTTTGAAATGTGTAAGGAGGAAAATGAGGGTCTTTTTCTTTTCAGGCAGAGAACAGAAATATGAAGATGGAATTGCTTTGTTGAGGAACGCACTGGCTAATCAGAGTGACTGTGTCCTGCATCGGATCCTAGGAGATTTCCTTGTAGCTGTCAATGAGTATCAGGAAGCAATGGACCAGTATAGTATAGCACTAAGGTAGGCACTTAGCCTCCCATGGGGGGACGCTCATGAGGGGTAGAGGAGGCAGGGATCAGTGTAACAGGAGTTCTGGAAACACACACACTATGTGCCCACAGTTGAAAACACAGTAACAATAGTAATGATAGTGTTCGTTAATTTATGACTTCTAAAGTCTTAAGTGATATTAACAACATTAAAGAACTGTTTCACTCATAACCAGCCGCACCACTATAACATCTATTTTCATTTGTGTAGATCATCTTCCTGGCCTTGCCAACACATATACATATTTTTATAGGGTTATACGTAGTATATATTTTATATTCTGCTTTTTCAAATCAGCGTATTGTAAGTACTTTCCCATGTTTCTATCTACTGTAGTTAAGAACTTAAGCTCTGAAGAATACTACCTTTACCACCTGTTACCTTGGGAAGTTACTAACAAATTTCCTTGTCTATATCTATCTACCTTATTAGGTATTAAATGATTAAATGAGGATTAAATGATTATTTCATGTAAAGCTCTTAGCACTGTGCCTGGTACATAGTAAATACTAAATAAATAGTGGTATTCTTACTGCTTAATACAGAAGTGATTTCTTTGAGGATTGTCTTTGTGTCTATAAAGTTATGGTGAAGGCCTGTCTTTAATGGAGTCTGATCACATCCGTTTACTTGTTCAGCAGTTGAGCACCACTCATGTGCTTGGCATCTCAGTAACCACTGGGGATGCTGTGATTCTGGGAGCTCACAGTCTCAGATGTGCAGGCTAATAGATACCATGTGCTAAGTGCTTTCAAAGCAATCTCTAGAAGGCAAGGTGGGAGTGCAGCGGGTGGGAATCCATGGATGTGGGTGAGAGCTGTATGGAAGGTTTCAGAGAAGAGATGATACAGATCATCTACAGTTACATAAGTAGGAACAGGATTCCAACGTGGGTTTCATCTCCTTTTTGAAAGCCCAGAAGCAAATAAATGAGAAAATAAGATAAAATATAGAGGTGGGATTTGCTTGAGATTGGACACCAGCTGGCCTTAGTGATGGTCACAGAGGCAAGTGGAAAGATTGTTTAGGAACCAAGTAAATAAATGTTCTGGACCCTCTGAACTTTGAGGGTTTAGATATGTGCGATCCTCCTAGCTCCTACAGTCAAATGCCCAGGTAGGGGTAACTTTGGGTCCTGGGGTCTAACCTAGGAGTTGACAAATCTGATTCATGGTAAGCATGATGGTTTTGGTTGCCTTCTGAAATGCTGATATGCTTAATTGTATTGTAAGAACATGGAACAATTCTAACGCACAGAAAAATAAGTATTTTTTGTAACCTTGTAACTTAGAAATCCCATACTCTTAAATTATATTTGAATTTTTCTGCTAATGATTGCTTGCTGCTTTTTCATTTATCTAGTATCTTCCTCTGGCAGAATGCTAGGGGTTTTAGGTGTGAAAAAATTTAAGAACTATATACGGAGAAAATTCAAATTGAGAATTCTAAAACTTAGGACAAGACGCCTTTTTCACTTCTAGTGGTGGACTCCCTCAATCCTGCCTATGGAACTGGAGTTGTTTGGAGAGGCCAGGCATTAGCAGATTCTCTGTGACTGGGTGGTCATTTCACTGCCGTACCAGGGAGATGACACATCAGCCAGCAAGAAGCAAGGCAGAGATTCAGGCCTCTCCTCTGTTTTGTTGTCCCCTAGTTTGGACCCCAATGACCAGAAGTCTCTAGAGGGGATGCAGAAGATGGAGAAGGAGGAGAGTCCCACGGATGCCACTCAGGAGGAGGATGTGGACGACATGGAAGGGAGTGGGGAAGAAGGGGACCTGGAGGGCAGCGACAGTGAGGCGGCCCAGTGGGCTGACCAGGAGCAGTGGTTCGGCATGCAGTGAGGCAGGCAGCAGCTCCGAGGCCACACTGGCCTGCCCTGCTCTGAGCACTTCCGTGGACTGAAGGAACCTGTAGGAGCCTGCTCTCTGGGAGGACAATGATTCAGCATGTGATTGCAGCAGGGGTCCCTGCCCCTTACTCCATATTTCTAGTAGTGACTTCATTTTTAAAAACCGAGCCTGACCAACCCTGCATCCTCCCCTGCTCCTGCCAGGGAGGCCCAAGTGAGTGCTCTGAGAGGCCCATGGACGTGTTGGGGCTTCTGGGACAGAGTGCTTTTTGTTTCAGAATCTGAAAGCTCGAGGACTAGACAGTGTTTTGTCTGTGATACTGTGGATGGGTTTAAAGGGGCGACCTGTCGTCCAGAGCAAGAGTCATCTCCCGGCGGCAGCATGGGCTGGCCCTTTCAGAGAGGGTTTCCTGTCCCAGAAATCATCATCCTGAGTTGTCCCAACTTCCCTAGTAACCTTGCTTCCTTCTGCAATGTTAGTAATGCCTTAAGCTGACAGTTGCTGTTTTGCAGAACAGTTTTCCGATTTGCTAACCTGGTAACTTGCCTATGAGCCTGGGCTGAGTCTGAGAAACAAGTGTGACCGAGAGCATGAACAGAAGCGCAGTTGGGGTAATTAATAAAACTGTTTTTTGTACAGTAATGGTGTTGGGTTGATCAGAATGGGAGCCCTTTATAGATTTTTTTTGGTGTCTTGTTTACAGTGCATTGATTCAGACGTAGAATTATTTGCCATAAATAGACTCCCTTTCTTCCCAGAGTGTTGGGAGCCAGAAGGAATGGGAACCTCAGATATACTGAGTTGGTTCATCTATTTGCATTTTCAACTGGTAAATTCCTGGGAAGAGTCTGGCTGGATTTTAGATTGATTTTGCCAGTCTCTGTCGGGTGCTGAGGTCGATGTCCGATTTCAACATTCTTTTGTGGGATCAGCAGGGGTCTCATTCCTGGGCTCGTGTGTTGGGAGACTTCACCCACCCTCTCCTCGTTTTAAAATGTGATGCTTTTAGAGGTCAAGGTAGTAAGGGGTGGTGCAGCTAATCTCAAATTCTCATTAAAATTAGTCAAAGGTAGTACAGAGTATTAATTTGACATAAATGGGAAGTTCTGTCTTAAACAGAACTATTGTACATGTCTAGGGTACAATCAGAGAAGGCAATGGCACCCCACTCCAGCACTCTTGCCTGGAAAATCCCATGGATGGAGGAGCCTGATGGGCTGCAGTACACAGGGTCTCGAAGAGTTGGACACGACTGACCGACTTCCCTTTCACTTTTCACTTCCTGCATTGGAGAAGGAAATGGCAACCCACTCCAGTGTTCTTGCCTGGAGAATCCTAGGGACGGTGGAGCCTGGTGGGCTGCCGTCTATGGGGTCGCACAGAGTTGGACATGACTGAAGCGACTTAGCAGCAGTAGCAGCAGCAGGGTACAATAGTTTAGGAGCTCAGAACATTTGGTTACTGCAATCTAAAGTGGGCAAAAAGTTACTGTTAAAGTATCAGTATGAGAACAAAAGCTTGAGTAGCATCATTTGACAGAGCAGTTTTTAAAGAGTCCAGCAGGCAGTTGGAGTCACACCAGGTGAATGTGCGGCCCAGAAAAGAAACTGCAGGCTCATGTCCTTCCTCAGCTTGCCATGAGCAGCCATGATCAGTCAGTGCTTTGAGAGAAAAGGTGAAACCTCTTCTGGGGAGGAAGCCCAGCCCTACCCTCCTGATCTTGTTTCTGCATGTCAGGCTCATCACCGTGAACCCTGAGATTCTCTCAGGATCAGAATGTGCCTTGGAACCCAGGCCTGTACATTGCCTTCAGTCAGCAGCTTCACGAAGTTCCTCCCCTTTCATCTCTGCTGGAGGCCCCTGGACTAGTCTGGCCTGTCCACCCCAGGCCCCTCCACCCCAGCAATACCCTGCGCTGGATCCCTCAGGCCCTTCGCGCCTGCAGCTCCAATATATCCATCACACAGTGTTGGGGTGACAGTACCGTACCTTTAGAGCACCTGACGTAGGGTTGAAAACACCCTTGATCCACTTCAGAGAATGGGAAGAGTTTCACTTGGCATGAAGCGCTCTCTGCCACTGTTACTTGTTCTCCTAAACAAAAAACCTTACGAGAGTGAGGAGCCCCAGGAAGCAGGGGCGGAATCAGGCCGCTCAGCTCTGACCATCTCACTGAGCCACCTGCGGGAGACCAAGCAGCCTGCTAAGGGATGGCCTTCCATGTGCCTGCAGTCTCCTGCTGCTGTCGGGATCTCCACACAGCCGACATGGGGATGTTTTAACCTGATGCGTGGTGTTCCTCCTGACTCCTTCCAGATTGTTTGATGCATGTGTGTGGAGCAGGCTGGGCTGGGTTCTTAGTCTCACCTCATTTCAACTCACCTGTCAGTGCTGTGGGTTAGGAGCCAGGTTGTTAGCCCACACACTCTGGGCTGCCTTATCTACCCCTGGACTGAGGACTGAATAATCCTGTGAGGAGTTCAGCATTGTCCCCATTATGAACATCATCGTGATCACCAGGGTAATGGAAATTCTAGAATGCCAGTTCTTTTCTGGGGAACTGGGGATTGGTGGACTCACCCTGAAACCTTGCTCTTCTCTCCTGGAGGTCCTGCTGAGCAGGGAGGCAGGGTCCTAAGGAAGGGTGTTCCGTACCCCTGGGCTTGGGCCATCACTCTTCACTTGTGAACTCATGCCGTGTGCCAGGAGTCGGGGATGTGGTCCATATAGGACTGTGTCAGGTGCTCTCCTTGCCAGCCTTATTAGAGGCCACACACCTGGCTCTGAACTCTTCCTCAGAGAATGAGGCCAGCTTTTGCCTGAATCTGTAATTCTGGAACTTGATTATGTGTCTCTTATTCAGATTTATGGGCTCAACACCAAACCTTAATCCAAGTCTGGGACCTGGACCGAAGAGTCTGCATCTTCAATCTCATCCCAGTTTACTATTCTGATACAGGTGTTCCTGTCCAAATACTGAGAAACCTGGGAGAAGGGAGTTAGAGGGCCCCAGAAGCTACAGGCCCGACTTTAGAGGGCCCCTGGGGGGCCTCGCCGTGTAGTTGCTTGTGGGTGGGGGCATCTCCCATAACCAGGTCTCTGGAGCCCATGCCTAGGCCTGCTTGCTGACCCAGAAGCTGTGGGCACTGCCTGCCGCATAGTGACTGCATTATCTCTGCCGACAACAGGCGGTGAAGCCTGACTCAAGAAGAACCTCACCTCTGCCTCTGGGGACAGCAGCCACAACCAGGCCTGCCAGGAATCCCTGGCACTGGGAGGGCCTATTGAGGTAAGTGCCTTACTAAGGTTTTCCATTTCCCCCAGGAGCCTCCCTGCCCTGGGGTAGTGGAAGGGGGTGCCAGTCATGGGCTACAGAGGGCAGGCTTCTATTGTCTAGAAGTTCTGACCTGCCCTGCCTACACCTTTGGGGCCTGGGTGTGTGCAGGATATCAGTTGCCATCACAGAACATGTTACTTATTTCACAAACTACAGGGTACCAGCAACACCAAGAAAAGCCAGAAGATAACGTCAGTCTCCTTAGCAGCCATTAGAAGAAAACAGTTTAAAAATAACCACATACCCTCATGCATTGCTGGTAGGAATATAATACAGATGCTATGGAAAACAGTCTGACTGTTTCAAAAATTAAAAAAAAAAAACCATTTACTTATATGAGCCAGCAATTCCATTTCTCCTGGTGTATACCCAAAAGAATTGATGCAGCGTCTCAATTGCATACACACATTCATAGCAACATTATTCACAATGAAAATAACCCAAGTGTCCATTGTTATATGAATAGAATAACAAAACCTAGTATATTTTGTTACTCAGTGTTAAAAAGGAAGGAAGTCCTGCCACATGGTAAAACATGGATAAACCTTAAGGACATTATTCTAAGTGAAATAAGCTGGCTGCTAAAGGATGGTAGAATGATTCTGCTGCTTTGAGATCCTAGAAGAATCAGATTAATCGAGACGGAGTGATGCTTACCAGGGCCTAGAGGAAGACATTGAATGGGGAGTTTAATGAGTGTGAGTTTGGAATGTGGAGAAAACTCAAGATGGATGATGGTTGCATAACAAACTACTTAAAACTGGTTTAAAAAATACATATATCTTAAAGAAATGGCCTATAATTCTGCCATTCAGATAACCCTATTAACACGTGTTTGTATTATGTGTTACATAAATATACACTTGGTTAAAACTTCAGAGAGAAAGGTATAAAATTAAAAATACATCTACTTCCCAGTCTCTACTGAATCCCGATATCTCCACAAAATAATTTTCCAGTACTACACTTAGAAAAATAGTTCTAAAAAGAAAAATAGTTCTGTGCTTTTACCTAATGATACGTATATGGAAGTTCAACTGGTCATGCTGTAAACACAGAAATTGCCAGCATTATCACTCTGCTCTTCCTTGTCTTAACAGTTCCAAGAATCCCATTCTGTTCCTGAACCACTTCTGTAGCCCTGTGGTTTGTAGACACCTGGTTCCAGCTTTGTATGTAATTATTACAGTCCGCACTGTCATGAGTGCAATTGTGCAGGAGTTTGAACATTCTTTGGTTTTGCCTTTATTTGGGACTGGAATGAAAGCTGACCTTTTTCAGTCCTGTAGCCACTGCTGAGTTTTCTAAATTTGCTGCACATTGAGTGCAGCACTTCAGCAGCAGCATCTTTTAGGATTTGAAATAGCTCAGCCAGAATTCAGCCATCATCTCTATTAGCTTTGTTTGTGGTGATACTTCCTAAGGACCACTTGACTTCACATTCCAGGGTGTCTGTCTCTAGGTGAGTGACCACACCATCATGGTTATCCAGGTCATTAAGACCTTCTTTGTGTAGTTCTGTATATTCTTGTCACCCTAATCTTTTCTGCTGTTTCTGTCCTTTATTGTGCCCATCTTTGCATGAAATGTTCCCTTGGTATCTCCAATTTTCTTGAGATCTCTGGTCTTTCTCCTAATGTTTTCCTCTGTTTCTTTGCATTTCCTTTATTTCTTTGCACTTAAGAAGGCTTTCTTATCTTTGCTTGCTGTTCTCTGAAACTCTGCATTCAGTTGGGTATATCTTTCCCTTTCTCTCTTGCATTTCCTTTTCTTGGGGGTGGTTTTGGTCACCACCTCCTGTACAGTACTATGAACCTCCATCCATAGTTCTTCAGGCACTCTGTCTACCAGATCTAATCCCTTGAATCTATTCGTCACTTCCACTGTATAATCATAAGGGATTTGACAGAGGCCAAGTCCTTGTAGTGAAATTTCTGGTCTCAGAGTATGTGCATTTAAGGCTTTCATAGATGCTGTCAGATTGCACTCCAACAATAGATTTTCCCCCTTATGGGGGACTCTGGTGAAGTCTGCTGAGGCCTTTGGATTGGGATCCCTTCCCCCATGAGACAGCTGTTGCTGGCTCTGGGTTGGGGGGTGTTTCCTGGACTGAGGTCGTATCTGTACTTTAGAACTGAGGGAGGCTGCTTGACAAGGCTTATTGTGTGTGTGTGTGTGTGTGTGTGTGTGTGTGTGTTGGGGATGGTGATTGCTAGCTACTTGTGTCCTCTCTGAGCCTCCATCCTTTCATTGCCTCCTCGGAGGAATTCCACTGTCCCTAGTAGGAAGCCTGAGCCTCTCAAAGGGAGGATGTCTCCCTGCCACCAGGGAAGAAGGCTCAGGTCAATGGCTATGTGGCCCTTAATCTCTCAGGGGTCAGGACCCCTCTCTGGATTGTCTGGTTTGTGGGGTTTTGTGGTAGGGCTGTTACCTACCACAGGGAGTGCTTATTTCCTGAACCCTCACCAACACTTGTTGGTGTCATCAAGTGATTTTTTTTGTTGTTTTTGTTTTTTACTGGTCTTGGGGGTGATAAAAGCTGTATCATTTTGATTTGCTGTTTCTTGAGCACTAGTCTGGCCTGAGGTATGAGGCAAGCCCTGTCTGTTCTTGTGTTATCACATCTTAGCCTCACACTTGTGAGGCATCATCACTAAATTGGCCACATTTCATAGATGAGCAAACAGTCTTCATCTGTCCAGGATTTCTCACCCTAGAGTTTTTGTGTGTTTTTGACTGTGATCTCTGTAGCTGTTAGGAGAAAATTGGCTCTAAGCGCTTCTTGCTGTCCATCCAGGCCTACTGGATTTAAGAGCTGCCAAACTGGCAGGGACAGTGCCATCACAATACAGCTCTCACTGCCACTTAAATCTTCCAGTGCCTGTCTCTTTATGTAAACAACACTGGTGACCTCCTCTGTGCTCACAACTTTTTCCTTCTTTGGGTAAATTCCCAGGAGGGGGATTTCAGCGCGAAAGGATACAATGACCTTTTTTTGAACTTTCGGGGAGGCTAACTAGCTGGACCTCTTTCTGTGAAGTGAATCTGTAAGCTCAGGCCAGCCCTGCAGCCTCCCTGTCTCTGGTTGGTGTGCCCCAGCTGCCCCAGTCTGCCTCAGGAGTCCATCCATGGGCTGCAAGTTAGGGGTGAACCAGGAACTTCCCAGTCTCTGAAACTCCCATCTCACTTCGCTTTGCTGGAGTGGGAGCTTATGGGGGACACTGGTGAGGTCTGCTGAGGCCTTTGGATTGGGACCCCTTCCCCCATAAGACAGCCGTTGCTGGCTCTGGGTTGGGGGGTGTTTCCTGGACTGAGGTCGTATCTCTACTCTAGGACTGAGGGAGGCTGCTTGACAAGGCTTATTGTGTATGTGTGTGTGTGTGTGTGTGTGTGTGTGATGGTGATTGCTGGAAGGCTTATTGTGTGTGTGTGTGTGATGGTGATTGCTGGAAGGCTTATTGTGTGTGTGTGTGTGTGTGTGTGTGATGCTGATTGCTGGAAGGCTTATTGTGTGTGTGTGTGTGATGGTGATTGCTGGAAGGCTTATTGTGTGTGTGTGTGTGTGTGTGTGTGTGTGTGATGGTGATTGCTGGAAGGCTTATTTGTGTGTGTGTGTGAGTGAGTGAGTGAGTGATGGTGATTGCTGGCTACTTGTGTCCTCTCTGAGCCTCCATCCTTTCATTGCCTCCTTGGAGGAATTCCACTGTCCCTAGTAGGAAGCCTGAGCCTCTCAAAGGGAGGATGTCTCCCTGCCACCAGGAAGAAGGCTCAGGTCAATAGCTATGTGGCCCTTAATCTCTCAGGGGTCAGGACCCCTCTCTGGATTGTCTGGTGTGTGGGGTTTTGTGGTAGGGCTGTTAGCATTGGAGTCTTGGAGTGGGTCTTGTGGGAGAAGACTGGACTCCCAGGGCTAAATTTTGGTCCTTTTGGGGTCAGCATCCCTGTGGACATGAGCCATTGCCTTCTGGCTCACAGTCTGTGCCCCTTTGGTGCAAGATCAACAGATTTGTCCTGAGCTCCTCTCAGTGCCAGGTCTAGTCCTATGTAGATCTGTGGCTCTGGGGAAATTAATTTTTAGATCATCATCCACTTACGACTTCAGTCCACTCTCCTCACTGGCCTATCTCCCTTGTCAATCCCCAGGGACAGTGAAGATTCTGTCCAGGAATTGAGAAGGAATGGTAGCAAGCAGGAACCTTTCCTGAGAGAGGCCTCTGTCCTTCAGCCTGGGTGGTACCCAGACTGAAGCCCTGTCCTTGATGGACTAAAACAAGCTGATCCCCAAAGCGCCCACAGGTCCCCACTACTCCCCAGCCCATGCTGCTGCTTAGCTTAGCTTGATGCTGTTTGACAGGAAGGGACAGAGATGACCTCTGTCTGGAGCTACTCTAGCCAGCTGTGTGCTAATCAGGCAGGCAGCTTCTGTCAGCTTAGGGGAGGCCGGGTGAGCCACCTCAGAGGACAAGGCTGTGTGAAGACCCCTAAACAGATCTTGGAGAGCAGCTTCCCATGAAGAAGAACAAAATTGTGCCAGGGCACTAGGGCTAGAGCCTGCCCAGGGCCAGGTAAAAATTTCCTTTCTTTTTTTAAATAAGCATAAAAAATTTAAAATAAAAAAATTTTAAATATAGCATACATATAGAGGAAAAGATGTAGAAACATACATATATACTTTAACCAGGATAAGAACAGTCTCAGAAGACCCCTTGTGCTCAAACCTGATCACATCCCCATTCTCTCCCTCCTCCTGCCCTCTTCTCCCCGCTAGCCCTGCCAGAGGTAACCACTATTGCATATCTTGTTTTTGTACTATACTTTCTGTGAACCTTGAACAAAAAGCTCATTTTTCTCACCTGTAATACTGGTTTTCTATTGTTTTTATTTTCAGTTTTATCAAGTTTTTATCCTAAATAACATTTATTTGTTACTCTTGAACTTAAAGTCATGTTTTAATATTTTACCATGATACATTTACTTAACATTTTTTAAGTTGATTCATATTAATACTCCTATAAATTCATATTTTAATTAATAAACTTTTTTTTAGAACAGTTTTAGATTTGTATAGAAATTGAGTAGGTAGTACAGAGAATTCCCATATACCCTGCACAGTTTTCCCTTCTAAAAATCTTAGCTTTTTTTTTTTGGTTGCGCGGTTGCTAAGTCATGTCCAGTTCTTTGCAACTCCGTAACTGCAGCATGCCAGGCTTCCCTGTCCTTCACTAGCTGCCAGAGTTTGCTCAAATTCTTATCCATTGAGTCAGTGATGCTTTCTAACCATCTTATCCTCTGCTGCCCTCTTCTTTTGCGTTCAGTCTTTCCCAGCATTGAGGTTTTTTCCAATGAGTCGGCTCTCAAGTATTGTAGCTTCAGGTTCAGAATCAGTCCTTCCAATGAATATTCAGGCTTGACTTCCTTTAGGATTGACTGGTTTGATTTCCTTGCAGTCCAGGGGACTCTCAAGAGTCTTCTCCAGCACCACAATTCAGAAGCATCAGTTCTTCAGCACTCAGCCTTCCTTATGGTCCAGCTCTCACATCCGTACATGACACAGAGTACAGGATGTGCTCTGTGCGTTCAGTTGTGTCTGACTTCGTGACCCCTGGGCTGTAGCCTGCCAGGCTCCTCTGTCTGTGGGATTTTCCAGGCAAGAATACTGGAATGGGTTGCCATTTCGTATTCCAGAGGATCTTCCCAGCCCCAGGGACTGAGGCAGTTTCTTTAGCACTGAGCCACCTGGGAAGTCCATTGTGTAGGATGCTATGCTCACTCTCATTGCTATATAATATCCCACTGTGTGCATCTACCACTCCCGAATTAATTCTGCCAATGATGGATTCTGCCATTTTGGTTATTTCTAGTTTTTTTCAAGCAGTGCTGCTTTGTTATATTTTCATGTGTAATTCTGAGAATAAAAGCACAGAGTTGTATAGAGTTACACTTAGAGATAGAATTGAGGTATGTAGGGTATGTGCATGTTCACTTTTACCAGATATGGTGGAAAAGTGTTTTCCAAGAAGTTGTTCAAATTCATGAGCACACCTGCAGCCCTCTGTCCCAATTCCTCACTGACATTTGATATTGTCAAACCATAATTTTCTCCTGGAAGTAGGATGATGTGATTTTAACTTAAAAGTTTCTGTTTTTTTTTTTTTTTAATATGTTTATTTTTGGCTGTGCTGGGCCTTCATTGCTGCACTCGGGTTTTTTCTAGTTGCAGCGAGCAGGACTGTGCTCTTGTTGAGGTGCTCGGTCTGCCTGTTGTGGTGCTCGGTCTTCCTGTTGTGGTGGCTTCTCTTATTGTACAGCATGGGCTCTAGAGCGCTGGCTCAGTAGTTACGGTACTCAGGCTTAGTTGCCCTGTGGGCATGTGGGATCTTAGTTCCCAAACTAAGGATAGAATCCATATCCGTTGTATCGGCAAGCAGATTCTTAGCTGTTGGACCACCAGGGAATTCTCACAAGTTTCTGTAACAAGGTTGACCATCATTTCATATATTTAGGAATTATTTGTGCTTCCTCTTCTTTGAAAGTTTTTTTGACCTATTTTTCTATTGCATTGTTTATATTTTTCACAGAATTTCTTTTTGAAAAATATTCTGGATATAATTCAGAATATTAGTTGCATTTGCATCTTCTTCCAGTTTGTGACTTGCTTTGTCATTCTCTTTAATAGTATGTTTTGATTAACAGAGGTTCTTAATTTTAATGGACTTGAATTTACCACTGTTTCTTTCTTCAAGGTTGTATATTCTTCCTTTTTATGTGTCTGTTGTTGTTTTTTTCTCAGTCACAGCCTGCAGGTTGCCAGATCTCAGTTCCCTGACCAGGGATTGCACCTGGGCCGTGGCAGTGGAAGTCCAGGGTCCCAACCAAGAGGCTGCCAGGGAACTCTCTGTGGCTGTATTTCCTAATTCTTATGAAATCTTTCCTCATCACAAGGTCAAAGATAGATTCACCAGTATATACAGTGCAAGATAGAGATCCAGGTTTATTGATTTTTGAAAATTTATGTTTAAATGTGGATAACCACATATTATTTAAACGTTACTTGTTTTCCCACTGATCTATAATGCCAGCTGGGTTGCAGATCAGATGTTCATAGAGGAGCACCTCTGTTTTTAAGATCTCTTTTCCATACCATTGGTCAGTTTTTCTATCCGAGCGCCTATACCTCACTGTCTTAATTTTACTGCAGCTTTATATAAAGTATTGATATTTGGAAGAGCATGACCTCCTGATCTTATTCTTAGCAGTATTCTGGCTATTCTTAGTTCTTTGTACTTCCATGAAAATTTTTTAATTTAATTTTTATTTTTTTGACACCAAAAACATTTTCTATTGTGGTATAGCCAACTAAAAATCTTGTGATACTTTCAGGTGAACAGTGAAGGGACTCCTCCATACATATACGTGTATCCATTCCATTAAATTGTTAATATTAGATAGTCTGATATATCTATTAAGTTAGATTCATAATTTTCAAAAGGGTGTGAGGTGAAACTTCCCCGTCTTCTTTCTTCTAATTCCCTTCTCAGAAGCAATCATAATTACTAGTTCTTCGTGTACTTTTTCAGAAATAATTTTAAATTGCCGGAGTTTGTATATACACTACTGCCCCTCTTTTTGTACTTGGATGATACATCAGTAGAGTATATTTTAAAAAGTAAACTTTGCATATTCAGTGGGATCTTTCTTAATAGGTCAAATGTATAAATATCAGACATATAAATATTAAACTTTTTGTATTCTTAGTCCTGAATTAAAAGATTTCTGATTAGTTTCCAGACTTAAAAACATATTTTATAATTTCTACTGATTTTGGTTAGTCTTACCTCTATTTCTGTCAGTTCAGTTCAGTTCAGTCACTCATTCGTGTCTGACTCTTTGCAACCCCATAAACTGCAGCACACCAGGCCTCCCTGTCCATCACCAACTCCCAGAGTCCACCCAAACTCATGTCCATTGTGTCCGTGATGCCATCCAACCATCTCATCCTCTGTCGTCCCCTGCTCCTCCTGCCCTCAATCTTGCCCAGCATCAGGGTGTTTTCAAATGAGTCAGCTCGCTGCATCAGATGGCCAAAGTATTGGAGTTTCAGCTTCAACATCAGTCCTTCCAATGAACACCCAGGACTGATCTCCTTTAGGAGATCCAAGGGACTCTCAAGAGTCTTCTCCAACACCATAGTTCAAAAGCCTCAATTCTTAGGTGCTCAGCTTTCTTCACAGTCCAACTCTCACATCCATACACGACCACTGGAAAAACCATAGCCTTGACTAGATGGACCTTTGTTGGCAAAGTAATGTCTCTGCTTTTGAATATGCTATCCAGGTTGGTCATAACTTTCCTTCCAAGGAGGAAGCGTCTTTTAATTTCATGGCTGCAATTACCATCCGCAGTGATTTTGGAGCCCAGAAAAATAAAGTCAGCCACTGTTTCCATTGTTTCCCCATCTATTTGCCATGAAGTGGTGGGACCGGATGCCATGATCTTAGTTTTCTGAATGTTGAGCTTTAAGCCAACTTTTTCACTCTCCTCTTTCACTTTCATCAAGAGGCTCTTTAGTTCTTCACTTTCTGCCATAAGGGTGGTGTCATCTGCATATCTGAGGTTATTGTTATTTCTCCCTGCAATCTTGATTCCAGCTTGTGCTTCTTCCAGCCCAGCGTTTCTCATGATGTACTCTGCATAGAAGTTAAATAAGCAGGGTGACAATATACAGCCTTGACGTACTCCTTTTCCTATTTGGAACCAGTCTGTTGTTCCATGTCCAGTTCTAACTGTTGCTTCCTGACCTGCATACAGGTTTCTCAAGAAGCAGGTCAGGTGGTCTGGTATCCCCATCTCTTGAAGAGTTTTCCACAGTTTATTGTGATCCACATAGTCAAAAGCTTTGGCATAGTCAATAAAGCAGAAATAGATGTTTTTCTGGAACTCTTGCTTTTTCCATGATCCAGTGGATGTTGGCAATTTGATCTCTGGTTCCTCTGCCTTTTCTAAAACCAGCTTGAACATCTGGAAGTTCATGGTTCACGTATTGCTGAAGCCTGGCTTGGAGAATTTTGAGCATTACTTTACTAGCGTGTGAGATGAGTGCAATTGTGCGGTAGTTTGAGCATTCTTTGACATTGCCTTTCTTTGGGATTGGAATGAAAACTAATCTTTTCCAGTCCTGTGGCCACTGGTGAGTTTTTCAAATTTGCTGGCATATTGAGTGGAGCACTTTCACAGCATCATTTTTTAAGGTTTCAAATAGCTCCACTGGAATTCCATCACCTCCACTAGCTTTATTCATAGTGATGCTTCCTAAGGCCCACCTGACTTCACATTCCAGGATGTCTGGCTCTAGGCGAGTGTGAATGATCACACCTTCTTGATTATCTGGGTCGTGAAGATCTTTTTTGTACAGTTCTGTATATTCTTGCCACCTCTTAATATCTTCTGGTTCTGTTAGGTCCATACCATTTGTGTCCTTTATTGAGCCCATTCTTTGCATGAAATGTTCCCTTGGTATCTCTAATTTTCTTGAAGAGATCTCTAGTCTTTCCCATTCTGTTGTTTTCCTCTATTTCTTTGCAATGATCCCTGAGGAAGGCTTTCTTATCTCTCCTTGCTATTCTTTGGAATTCTGCATTCAAATGGGTGTATCTTTCCTTTTCTCATTTGCTTTTCGCTTCACTTCTGTCTACAGCTATCTGTCATTTAGTGTTTAGGAAATAGCAAGTATCTACCTCTGGAGCTAGCCAGTGACTTTGCCATGCCCCTGGGTGACAGAGGCCTGCGCTGCTTACCCCTGCCCCCATCTAGAGTTTCACTTAGTGTGAGTCTGCTGGTGAAGAACTCTGTCAGAAAATATTTGAGTTTGATTCTTTAATTACTGTATCTTTTCTTCAGGTTTAGATCTAGGCTGCCAGTGATTTCAGCACACGTGGCTGTCATCTCGCTGTTTTCTGGCCTCCACTAACTGTTGAGAAGTCAGCAGTGTGCTCTCTCTCCGTAAAGGCAGTGCCTTTCCCCGAGCTCCCGTCCCCCACCCCACCATTGGGATTTTCTCTGTCTTTGGTTCTCTACAATTCAGTATTTAACTGTATTGAACTGGCTGTTTTGTTATTTACCCTTTTGGGAATTTGTTGGGATTCTCTCATCTATGGATTACCAGTTCTAGAAAATCCTCAGCCATTCTGTCTTCAAATGCCTCTCATAGGCTCTTCTTCTGAGACTATGGTAAAATGTGCATTTACTTTGTCACCTTTCTCTGTCTGTTTTCCAGGTATTTTAACCTTTCTTCTATATTTTCTAGCTTTTTTTCCCCTTTGTCTGCTGCACTCTGGGTATTTTTTTCTCATCTATCTTCCACTTTGTTATTTTGCAGTGTCCACCCTGATACCATGTCCATCCATTAAGTTTTTAATTTTGGTGATTGTACTTTTCATTTCTAGGGTTCCATGTAATTTTCCTCTGCTATGTACACCTTTTTAAAAATTTAGTTTGAGCTTCTCTCTTTTTTAAAAAATGTTTAAGTATTTATTTATTTTTTGCTGCACTGGGTCTTTGCTGCTGCCCAGAGGGTTTCTCTGGTTGTGGAGAGCAGGGGTTGTTCTGTAGTTGGGGCACTCAGGCTTGTCATTACAGTGGTTTCTCTTGTTGCTGAGCATGGACAATGACTTTCTTTGGCCTTCAGTAGTAACAGCACGTGGGTTTTAGTAGTGGCAGCTCTTGGGCTCCAGAGCAAAGGCTCAGTGGTTGTGCTCAGGGTTAGTTGCCACGTGGCATGTGGGATCTTCCCCAATCAGGGATCAAACCAATGTCCCCTGAATTGCAAGGTGGATTCTTAACCACTGGACCTCCAGGGGAGCCCTGCTGTGTTCACTTTTAATAATTTCCTGTGTCCTGCAGATTTTTGTCTATTTTTCTTTAAGCAAAGTAAATGTGGCTGTTTCGTATCTAATACTTCCCATATGTGAAGTCTAGATGGATCTGTAATGTGCATTTCTCCAGGCTCTCATGGTACCTTGTTTTATTATGTACTTGGTTGCTTTCTACTGTGTGCTGCTTTGAAAAATAATTGTGCAGTTATCTAAGGCATAAAATGAAGGTGCCTTCCACAGGATAGGATTTACATTTATTTCTGCTTGGTGCTTAGGATTACTGCCTGTGACTAAACGCATTGAGGTTTCATAGATCACTGCCAGGACAGAGTCTGGGCCGCGGAGCCGCAAGAGTGAGTGTTTACTCTCTCAGGGGTGTACATGTGGTTTCGGCTCTGCTGAGCACCAAGGCACTGCTGCATACAGTCCTTTGAGTTTGGGGAGGGTGTGCTTATGCCCTGAGATGTCAGCTCTTCAGGGGTCACAGCTGAATGTCCTTTGGGATTTCTCACTTTTGGTGGGCCCTGGACTTGACTTTCTCTTTTTCTGTGAGCCCTCAGAATCCCTGCTTGCTTTCACAGCTCAGTTTATTTGCATAGGTAGATGCCACTAGGAGAAACAGGTAAAATTTTCTCCTGGTGGGTGTTCTGTTATCTGTTTCGCTTTCTTTTAGATTTTTGCCTGGAAATTCAGGACTATCTTACAGTTCTTTGATTCTTCTATGAGGATTTTTTTTAAAGTTTGAGGAGTGGCCAAGATGGTGGAATAGGAAGACCCTGAGCCCATCTCCTCTCATGGGCACACCAAAACTACAACTGTTTACATAGCAGCTATTGCTGGGAATGACCCCAAGAATAGCAGAAAAGATCTACAATTAAAGATAAAAAGGAACCATGAGACAGGTAGGAAGGGTTGAGATGCAGTATACTCAAGACTTACAGAACCATATATGGGAGGACAGTCACAGAGATATTTCTCCCAAGGAGGAAGGGGTCTGAGCCCCACATAGGGCTCCCTAGCCCAGATCCCACAGTAGGAAAGTGAATCTCCCAAACATCTGGCTTCGAAGATCAGTGGGACTTCCTTTTGGGAGAGTCAGAGGGCTGTGGGAAATAAGAGACTCCACTGTTACAGGCCACACACAAAATCACGAAACCAGCTTTACAGTGGATGAATGGATAAAGATGTGCTGTGTGTATATTATGTTTCTGTGTGTGTGTGTTATTCAACCATCAAAAAGAGTGAAATCTTGCCATTTGCAACAACATGGATGGATCTAGCAGCTAATTATGCTAAGTGAAGTAAGGCAGAGAAAGACAAATACAGTATAGTTTCATTTATATGCGAAATCTGAAAAACAAACGAAACGTAACAAGAACAGAGTCAGAGACACACGTGGTTACAAGAGGGTACGGATGTGTTGTGAGGAGAGAAGTAGGTGAGGGAGGTTAAGAGGTATGAACTTACAGTTACAAAATATTGAGTCACAGGTATGAAGTATACAGTGTGAGGAATATGGGCAGTACTAATAATCTCTTTGTACAGTGACAGATGGTGACGAGACTTACTGTGGTGATCCTTTTGAAATACATAGAAGTACTGAATCACTATGTTGTGTACCAAGAACTAATAAAGTGTTTTGGGTCAATTGTGCTTAAAAAACAAATTCATAGAGAAAAAGATCGGATTTGTGGTTACCTGAGTTGAGGGATGAGGACTGGTGTGATTGGACTGTTTAGTCACTCAGTTGTGTCCACTGCTTTGTGATCCTGTGGACTGTAGCACGCCAGGGCTCCACTGTCCTTCACTATCTCCTGGAGTTGGCTCAAATTCATGCCCGTTGAATTGGTGATGCTGTCTAACCATCTCATCCTCCGCCCCCTTCTCCTTTTCCCGTCAATCTTTCCCAGCATCAGGGTCTTTTCCAATGAGTCAACTCTTCGCATCAGGTGGCCAGAGTTGGAACTTCAGCATCAGTCCTTCCAGTGAATATTCAGGGTCGATCTCCTTTAGTATTGACTGGTTTCATCTCCTTGCTGTCCAAGGGACTCTCAAGAGTCTTCTCCAGCACCACAATCAGAAAGCATCAATTCTTTGACGCTTAGCCTTCTTTATGGTCCAGCTCTCCCAGCTGTACGTGACTACTGGAAAAACCATACCTTTGACTACATGGACCTTTGTCAGCAAAGTGATGTCTCTGCTTTTTAATACATTGTCTAGGTTTGTCATAGCTTTCCTTCCAAGGAACAAGCCTCTTAATTTCATGGCTGCAGTCACTGCAGTGATTTTGGAGCCCAAGAGAATAAAAACTGTCACTGCTTCCATTTTTTCCCCTTCTGTTTGCCATGAAGTGGTGGGATTGGATGCCGTGATCTTAGGGACTGGTTGAAGGTGGTCAAAAGGTACAAACTTCTACTTACCTAATTAGTAAGTCCCAGGGATGTAATGTACAATGTGAAAACACTGCTGTACGATATATGTAAGTTAAGAGAGTAAATCCTCAATTCTTAACACAAGGAAAAAATTTTTTTCTATTTCTTTAATGTTTGATCTAAATGAAATGATATTCACTAAGCTTATTGTGGTAATCATTTCATGAGGTAAATAAGTCAAATTATTATACACCTTAATATATGTATGTAAATTGCATCTGAATAGAATTGGAAGAAAAATAAAGTTATTAAAATTATACCCAAATAAATATTTATCCCAGCATTTTTAAAATAAACTTTAAGAATGCTTTTAGATTTATGAAAAATTAAGCAGATGGTACAGTGTTCTCATAACCCCAGACCTAGTTGCCCATTAACATTTTACAACAATATGGTACATTTATCATAATGCATACATTAACTCATCTCACACGCTGGTAAAGTAAGGCTCAAAATTCTCCAAGCCAGGCTTCAGCAATACGTGAACCGTGAACTTCCAGATGTTCAAGCTGGTTTTAGAAAAGGCAGAGGAACCAGAGATCAAATTGCCAACATTCGCTGGATCATAGAAAAAGCAAGAGAGTTCCAGAAAAACATCTATTTCTGCTTTATTGACTATGCCAAAGCCTTTGACTGTGTGGATCACAATAAACTGTGGAAAACTCTTCAAGAGATGGGGATACCAGACCACCTGACCTGCCTCTTGAGAAACCTGTATGCAGGTCAGGAAGCAACAGTTAGAACTGGACATGGAACAACAGACTGGTTCCAAATAGGAAAAGGAGTACGTCAAGGCTGTATATTGTCACCCTGCTTATTTAACTTCTGTGCAGAGTACATCATGAGAAACGCTGGGCTGGAAGAAGCACAAGCTGGAATCAAGATTGCAGGGAGAAATATCAATAATCTCAGATATGCAGATGACACCACCCTTATGGCAGAAAGTGAAGAGGAACTAAAAAGCCTCTTGATGAAAGTGAAAGAGGAGAGTGAAAAAGTTGGCTTAAAGCTCAGCATTCAGAAAAGGAAGATCATGGTATCTGGTCCCATCACTTCATGGCAAAATCGATGGGGAAACAGTGGAAACAGTGTCAGACTTTGTTTTTTTGGGTTCCAAAATCACTGTGGATGGTGATTGCAGCCATGAAATTAAAAGACGCTTGCTCCTTGGAAGGAAAGTTACGACCAACCTGGATAGCATAATTGAAAAGCAGAGACATTACTATGCCAACAAAGGTCCATCTAGTCAAGGCTATGGTTTTTCCAGTGGTCGTGTATGGATGTGAGAGTTGGACTGTGAAGAAAGCTGAGCACCGAAGAATTGATGCTTTTGAACTGTGGTGTTGGAGAAGACTCTTGAGAGTCCCTTGGACTGCAGGGAGATCCAACCAGTCCGTTCTGAAGATCAGCCCTGGGATTTCTTTGGAAGGAATGATGCTAAAGCTGAAACTCCAGTACTTTGGCCACCTCATGCAAAGAGTTGACTCATTGGAAAAGACCCTGATGCTGGGAGGGGTTGGGGGCATGAGAAGAAGGGGACAAGAGAGGATGAGATGGCTGGATGGCATCACTGACTCGATGGACGTGAGTCTGGGTGAACTCCGGGAGTTGGTGATGGACAGGGAGGCCTGGTGTGCTGCGATTCGTGGGGTCGCAAAGAGTCGGACACGACTGAGCGACTGAACTGAACTGAACTGATAAATTAACTAAAGTCTGTATTTATTCAGATTTCCTTAGTTTCCCTGTTTCTATCCCAGGATCCCATTCAGGATACCACGTTGCATTTAGTCATCGTGTGTTTGTAGGCTTCTCTTGGCTGTGAAAGTTTCTCAGACTTTCCTTGTTTTTGATGACCTCAATAGTTTTGAGGAGCATTGGTCAGGGATTTTACAGAATGTCTTTTGGGACTTGTCAGATGTTTTCCCTTTGACTAGACTGAGGTTATGTGTTTTGGAAGAAAGACCACATGCCATTTTCTTCATATCAAGGATACATGCTCTCAAGATGACATCACTTAGCTGAGGTAGTGTCTGCCAGCTTTCTCTACTGAGTTACTCTTTCCCCTGTCTACATTGTATGTACTCTGGAATGAAGTCACTATTTGACTTAAACGCATGCTTAAGGGATGGGGAGTTATGCTTCACCTCCTTGATGGCAGGTTTTCTATAGAAACTACCTGGACTTCTTGTACATTGGAGATTTCCATTTTTTTCCCACTTATTTATATCAATAGGAACTTATGGATATTTCATACTTTGGGTTATAATCCAATACCACTTTGTTGTTCTAATTATTTTGGCTTTGGCCATTCAAAGCTTCTTCACTTGGCTTCTATGTCCCTTTGATATAACTTCATCTTTGATCATTGTTTTTGAGCACTTCCTTACTATCTCGCACTCCAGTGTTCTCCAGGCACTTGTTCATTTTCTGCCTCAATCCTAGAGTCAGCTACTTAAGGAGCTTCAGGATCAGTCCTTTCAATGAATATTCAGGACTGATTTCCCTTAGGATTGACTGGTTTGATCTCCTTGCAGTCCAAGGAACTCTAAAGTAGTCTTCTCCAACACCACAGTTCAAAAGCATCAGTTCTTTGGCATCAGCTTTCTTTATGGTCCAACTCTCACATCTGTATGTGACTACTGGAAAAACCATAGCTTTGACTAGATGGACCTTTGTCAGCAAATGTCTCTACTTTTTAATATGCTATATGTGATCTAGGTTTGTCTTAGCTTTTCTTCCAATTTCATGTCTGCAGTCACCTTCTGCAGTGATTCTGGAGCCCAGGAAATCTGCCAGTTTCCATTTTTCCCCCATCTGATAGCCATGAAGTAATGGGACCAGATCCATGATCTTAGTTTTTTGAATGTTGAGTTTTAAGCCAGCTTTTTCACTCTCCTCTTTCACCTTCCTCAAGAGGTTCTTTAGTTGCTCTTTGCTTTCTGTCATTAGAGTGGTGCTATCTACATATCTGAGGTTGTTGAATATTTCTCCCAGCAATCTTGATTCCAGCTTGTGATTCGTCTAGCTTGGCATTATGCATGATGTACCCTGCATATAAGCCGGTGACAATATATAGCCGTGACATACTCCTTTCCCAATCTTGAACCAGTCCATTGTTCCATGTCCAGTTCTGTTGCTTCTTGACTTGCATACAGGTTTCTCAGGAGTCAGATAAGTTGTTCTGGTATTCCCATATTTTTAAGGATTTTCCACAATTTGTTGGGATCCACACAGTCAGATGCTTTTGCATAGTCAGTAAAGCAGATGTTTTTCTGGAATTCTCTTGCTTTTTCTATGATCCAACAAATGTTGGCAATTTGATCTCCGGTTCCTCTGCCTTTTCTAAATCCAGCTTGTACATCTGAAAGTTCTTGGTTCACTTAATGTTGAAGCCTAGCTTGAAGGATTTTGAGCATTTTGAGAATATTGAGTCTCCACGTTTTCCTTTTGCTGTTTTTTTCCCCCTTATAGTTGATTTCTGGTCTCATAGCATTGTGGGTCAGAAGAGATACTTGCTATGACTTGTTTTCTTAAATTTTGGGGGTTCCTTGGTAGCTCAGATGGTAAAGAATCTGCCTGCAATGTGGGAGACTGGGTTTGATCCCTGGGTTGGGAAGATCCCCTGGAGAAGGGAACAGCTACCCACTCCAGTATTCTTGCCTGGAGAATCCCATGGACAGAAGAGCCTGGTGGGCTACAGTCCATGGGGTTGCAGAGTTGGACATGATTTACCAGCAACCCTTGGTTTATTACTCTATCCTGGAGAATGTTCCATATGTACTTGAGTGTATATTTTGCTGCTCTTGGGTGGGACGTTTTTATATATGGAAGCAACCCAAATACCCATCAGTAGATAAATGTATCAAGATATGGAATATAACAGTAGAAAATTACTCAGCCATAAGAAAAGAATGAACTTTTTCCATTTGCAACAGCATGGATGGACCTATATTCATTGAGCAAACAATGTATATTGGATATCACTCCTTGTTGACTCATAGATCTAACCCTGGGTTTTCTGAAGGCTGTGTAATATTCCATGGTTAACAGCTAACTTGTTTATTGATGGGCATGCCGGTTATTTCCAATCTTTTGCTAACAGTAGTGTAGCAGGATTGTGTCTGTGAACACGGGGGAGGATTTCACCAAAGTGAAGTGCTTGGTCAAAGGGTCTGGATGTTTAAGAATGTCATTGAGCATGTATGTGTTGTTGCTCCAGTTGTGTCCAACTCTTTGTGACCCTGTGAGCTGCAGCCCACCAGGTGTTCTATCCATGGGATTCTCCAGGCAAGAATACTGGAGTGGGTTGCCATGTCCTCCTTCAGATCTTCCCAACTCAGGGGTCGAACCTGCATTTCTTACATCTCCTGCGTTGGCAGGCAGGTTCCAGGCAGGTTCTTTACCACTAGTACCACCTGGGAAGCCCTTAAAAATGTCATAGATATTGTCAAACTGCCCTCTGGATGTTGGGCCAATTTATATTTTTACCATCAGCATGAGCTGCTTCCTAACGGCAGCTGCAGAAGAGAGAACATCAAAGTTTGATCTTTGCTAATTATATGTGAGACTTCCCTGGTGGCTCAGTGGGAAAGAATCCTCCTGCCAGTGCAGGAGATGTGGGTTGATCCCTAGGTTGGGAAGATCCTCTGGAGAAGGAAATGGCTACCCACTCCAGTACGCTTGCCTGGAAAATCCCATGGACAGAGGAGCCTGGCAGGCTGCAAGTCCATGGAGGTCAGAGTCAGGCATGACTTAGTGATTCAACAGTTAACTCCAGAGAGGTATATTCTACCCCCCAAAGTTTACATTTTTATGTGATCAGTTTATCACTCATCTGGGATTTTGTATTATGCTTAGAGTCTTTTCATTTCCATGTTTTCTCCTGTTTTTTCCCCCTCCTCCTTGGTACTTTTATATTTAAAAAAACAACTCGGACTTGCAGGCAGGCACAATGAACCCCTATGTATGTAACATCCAAGCATTACTTAAATGAAACTGCTCTCCCTCCCTCTTGGAACCACTGACTGCTCACTTCCTGTTCCTGTGGCTGTCTGTGAACTTGTAACTGACCTGTTTACTTCCAGGCCACAAAGGTGAGAAGCTTGCACTGAGTGAATCCACCACCTGGCTGTTGAGCTTTCTGTGCGCTGGACTTTATCATCAGGGAAGCTAGTGCACATGGCTTGGCATAGAGTCTGATATGGCTATGGACTTACCTGGTAGTTCAGTGGTTAAGGCTGTGCTTCCAATGCAGGGGACACAGGTTTGATCCCTGGTTGGGAAACTAAGATCCTGCATGCTGGGCAGTGTGGCCAATAACAAAAAGGCTGATGTGGTTTTTGTTTTGTGTATCTTAATATACACTGTACTTGATATTAGCTCTTGATGCCGGGGTTTATTCAGTTTCATTGATACAGAGTGATTTCAACATATCTCAAGCATGCTTCCTTATTTTCCTATTGTTGGTCATTTAGGTTGTTTCCAGTGCTTTTAGAAACATCTTAGTATGGCTCTTCCAGCACTTGTGAGGAATTCTCTAAGGTAAGGACCTGTGAGGTTATATGTTAACAGCATCTGTAAATTTACCAGATGACATCCCCAGTCTCCCCGTCCTTGGTATTAGAAGACCCTTTTTTTTTTTTGGTCAGTCGATGGGTGTGAAATGGTATCTGATTGTGAATTTATGTAAGTTCTTTTGTTTATATGACTTGGCCATTTTTCTTTAGCAGTGTAACTTAATTTTTCAAATCTTTTGATCCATTTGATTGAGTCTAAGGGAGACATGGTCTTTTTTCCCCCCAGAATAAACACTGACAAAATGGATAGCCCAGCTTTCATGTACTAAGCTAGACAATGCATTTAATGATTATAGCTTTACTGCTGGGGTTTGGTACTGCTTCCTTGCTATTCTTACATTTGCTAATCATTTTCATTAGAATCAGTCTAGCATCAAAACGCATGACTTGCGTACATTCATATATTCCTACAAGTGAGGGTTCTCATTGATCCCGGAGGACCACTGCTCCCTTTTGTTTGCCCCCAGGCGTTTTCCCTTCTCTTGTCTGACTGTAGTGACTCTCCAGGACAGCACTAAGCTGTGGGCAGTAGTAGATAGTGAGTGTGTTCTGGAAGTCAGTACTTCTGGGACATCAAAATAGATGTTAAGTCAAATATCCCCCCATCCCCCCAAAATCTTTTTTCCCCATGTATGTGGAGTTGATTTCAGTTATTTAAAAACTGAGTACAGCTGAGTTACTTAGTTCTTTTCTCTATCTAGTGGGTATGTACGAAATTTTAATTTTGATATGAGTAGTATTACAAGCATCTCTCCATCATTATAGTTCCCAAGCTGCTGACAGCTTTTAAATCATGATCATTCTCTCTGAAAACCCCACTGACGACACACATACTTCTCCTCATACTTGAGGTAGTGGAGCCAGGACAGGAATATTCTATAGCTCTCATGTCACACAAGCAGACCTTCTACCACTCTGCTCTCCTACTGGCATAGAGTCAACAGGAACTTCCTGTCCCTTTTATCTACCCAAGGGCACAGGGTGCCAGGGTTGGAGGCCCTTAGTGCCCATCACCCACCCGCGCCTCCCACAGGAGAACAGTCAACAGCACACTGTGAACTTATCATAGAATAGATTTATTTACCTGAAACCATGTCTGTGCAATGCTTGTTACCAGCACAGAAATAAACTGATCTCTATTTACAGTCTAAAGTCAAACATGCGTTGTGATAAACTGACGTTTAGCATTTTATTGATATAAATGCATCACAATATTTGTATTGCACCAACATCTGTCTACTGCTTCTGATTTCATTAAATAAATTACATTTAATACAGTGCAAAATAGCTGTTTGCACACTCAGGAAAATAACTGAAGTTATGAACTAGAAGCCTACATTTTTAACCACTCAACACCTGTAGTGTTTTCAATAAATTTATAAATAAGCAAACTGTACAGGGCCAATTAAAAAGTAGCATGTTTCAATGACACCATAGAGAAATCTGGCTACTTACAACTGAAGGCATGCATTACAATTGAATATTGTACATTTATTTAAGCTATGATACTTTGCACAGAGAAATACGGAGACTTGGCTGATGGCTTCTAAGTTCTTGGATAAGGTTTCAGAACCTCATTCTTCTTGCAGCAAAGAAACCAGACTTCTCTGGAGAGGCTTTCTGATTCATTAAGTTAAATTGTACATTTGTTATTATTTTGATTCAAAAGCTAAAACCCCACTGGTAATACACGTTTCCTCCACATAACACACAACAAGTTGGGGACTTTTTTCTAATTTTCTTTTTCCCCCAACATCAATCATGCAGAGGGCTGGTAGATGTGTTGCTAAAAAACGCACATGCACGCAACTGAACACCCTTAAATTTCTGCAAAATGGTTTAGGAAGCGGTTACTCCAGTATTGCTGAAAAGGAAAGAGAGAGGAAATCAGCTTTATGAAATATGGGGAGGAAATGTTAGAATAACTAATTTAAGACTGGGATTAATAGTGACAGATGAAAAGGAATGTTCAGTTTGATCTTTTAAGATTTCAGACCAGCATTTCTGATTAACTCACAGGCCCCTCCTGTCATTTGGCTACAGAGTATCCCACCAGGCAGACACTTAATCGCTTCAGGTTTAACAGAAGTTGAGAAAGTCCTTGGTTAGCAGTGCAGGGGGTGAGGAAGGCCAAGCAGAGTGAGCAGTATGGTAATCAGCGCCAAGCCTCTAGCTCCTATCCCTTCCTTCCCTCGGGACCAGCCTCTGGGCTGCAGGCCCAGCCAGACCCAGTCCTTGAAGGGGAACTGCTTATCACTGTTCCCTTTCAAGAAAAAAGGCTGCAGATTACCCTCAATTGTTAACTGCCGGGTGGTGGTCTTTCAGTGTGCTGTATGCACATTGCAAACACAGCAGGCCTGGCAGACACTGAGCTAAGGCTTGTGGTCTCAGATATTCCTGAGGTCTGCCCACCACATGGACATGCAGGGGTCTGGGCCCCAGTCTGAGGTAAATGGAAGCAGCCACTTGTGAGGGAAGGTGGCAGTTGCCCTGCTTGTGTCTGAGCTCTTGCAGCTCTTCCTACCCAGCGTGCCACCTGCTCTATGGAGATGCAGAATGAGTTGCTGGCATGGCACCCCATTTAGGGAACATGTAAGAATGCCATTTCCTGGGCAAAGGAAAGAGGTCAGTCTGGGTATGGGGTGGCAAAAAGCAAAACACTGAGGGGATGGGCCTTCAGCCCACTTGCTGACAGGAAAGAACCTAGAGCAAGTTTCAGGCAAGAGCTGCCTGTGAGTCCATGGGCAGGGAGGATGAGGCCGACACTGCCTTCCTTGCAGGTACCTGGTGAGGATGGCTGGACTCCTCCTGCTCCCCACAAGTTCAGGGGCCAGGGATGTGCCCACAGCAGCACCAACTACTGAGGAGGTGCCAGTGTGGACATGGTTTTTGGTGGCAAAGCCTGAAGCAGAGCAGCTAAGGGGCTCTGTAGCACCAGGTCTCCCTGACTCCCAGCTGTCTGGGTTGAGGGAAGTGGGTGCCCAAACCACCTGTGGATTGGACAGGCCTGAAGCTGAGAAACCACAGGGCAACAGCCACCCATACCATTAAACAACTTCTGTAAAGGCCAATAAATCATCAAGGAACTGAGTCAGGAAAAGCTGACCATTGAATAGCACCCCACCCAACAAGCTCAGACATCCTGGTTTGGTTTGCAGCCAAGACACACTCCTTGCATTTGATTTGCTCAACTTGTTTCTTTCTGCAATTCATAATGCTAAAGTTGGCAAAACGTACCTCCTATAGTCTCTGCCAAGCAAACCAGCTTCCCTTTCCTCTGAGGCCTCAGGGAGCCAGACCAGGACTCTGCGTTAAGAATCCGTCTCCATGTGCCCTTTCTACCCCGTACACGGAAACCTCTTAAACTTTGGCAGCACCCTGTTCTGCTTGATACCTGTTAACCTTCCTCATACTCGCAGCATTTACATGTTATTCAGCTGGCCCTGTATCCGGGTCTTCAGGTACCCACGAGAACATGAGGGGCTTCACACGGAGGGAGCTACCAGCATGAATATGTACTGCCTAGGCCCTTCACTTTGGCTAATGCTCGGCTGTGGTCTAGTAACTGCTTTAATGTACCCTGGAGAGAAAAGATAAGTCTTAGCTACAAAGGATATGACCCAGAAGGTAGAAAAAGATGGCCTACTTAAAAATGAACCAGGGAATTCCCCAGTGACCCAGTGGTTAGGACTCTGTTCTCACTGCTGGAGCCCTAGTTCAAAATATCCTGCAAGCTGTGTGGTGTGACCGGGTGGGGAGAAC
Source organism: Bos javanicus (assembly GCF_032452875.1). Lineage (NCBI taxonomy): Eukaryota > Metazoa > Chordata > Mammalia > Artiodactyla > Bovidae > Bos > Bos javanicus. The sequence goes on along the minus strand of NC_083884.1, from coordinate 54,843,438 downwards.
AAAATGATGCATGAGTTTACTGGTTCAGTTACTTGCTTTCGCTTGCTTTTTGCTTTTTAATGATCCAGGTAGCAAGATTCTGGGACCAGTCCTTGCCGCTAACAAAGATCAAAGAAACTGACAAGTTTTCCTGTGATCTGCATCTCAGCGTTTGTGAAGGTACCTGTCAGTCTGACCAAAGCAGAACTACTCTGTCTTCCCCCAGGTCCTCCCTGACACCTGGCTGTGCCGCTGTCCAAGGTAGTGGGTGGCATCTAGAGCAGCCACTCCAGCCCACAGGTGCCATGTATCGTGTACCCGCTCCTCTCAGGGTGCCTGACTCATCAGTGTCTTATACAGCCAGGTCATTTAGTGGCAGTCACCTTTAGGCTAAAGCATCCAAATTCCAGGGAATACTCACGTTAGTTGATGGATGTTGGAAGGCATTGGAGGAAAACACCACAGTTAGGACTGTTAATGACTTATACACTGTTGGTAAGACTGATCTCGAACATGCGCAAACATTTATCATAGTAACAATGGTGGTGGTTAGTGCCACATTCAAATAAAAATAGTTCTATACAATATGTTCATTTGGTCATGTGCTATTTACAAATTTTACAAAACACACACACACACACACACACACACACCCCCTTATGTCCTCTACACCAGGCTAAAATAGGCCAGCAGAAACTTGCATAAAAATGTATCACAAATGACAATTAGCGCCTATACACCAAAAATAAAATTCCTACAATGACCTACGCAGCAGAACAGGATCCTTCTTCCCCTCGAGCACAGTAAATAATTCTGAGCTAAGAACCTAAGAGAACTAAGCCACTTAATAGTTAAAAACAAGACGGTTATTTTTCTCTGTCCATTTAAAATGTTTTATTTTTCTTTTTAAACTAGATTGTGAAGTGCCACTGAAATAGGCAATGTTGGCAAAACAATGTCTGTTACAATAAAATACATTAGACATTTAAATAAATAACCTTAAAAACTATGTGAGGGGACATGAACCCAGTCGATTGAATCTGGAACAATGTTTTCTGCACAAGCGAGAACAAGCATACCTCTTGTTAAGACTGATGTAAACAGAACCATCAAAACCCTACAGGAGAAGCAGCGAGCAGGGTGGGGGTGGAGGTGAACACAGGGCTGAGGGGTGGAGGGGTGGCAAACCAAAAAATACTGACTGAGGTAGCAGTACTCTGCTCAGTGCAGAAAAATTGGCTTATGAATAAAAATTAGACTGTGATCTCAGATTAAATCCAGATGATCATGCAAAAGACACAATACATGCTATTTAGTTTTAGAAAAAAACCACACACATTCACTTCCTAAAATCTGCTGCCAATTAATTTGCTGACAATGTCTGCTGGCTCAACTATTTTTTTTTACAAGGATGAGTATTAAACAGAACACTGTACATGCTTTTTTTCATCTACAAAAAAATATTTGCATAAAATAGTGTTAGTTCTCTGTACATGTCAATGGACACTTTAATTATGTGTATAAAAAAGGAAAATCTTGCCCCACTGAAGTCAGAAAAAGCAAAACAAAATCTAGAATATGAAACTTCCTTCACCAGCCAATATGTTCATGTGAAAGTTCAGCAGAAATAGACAGTTGCTTTAAACAATAAAAAATTAATTGATTAAGTTAAACATCTTCTTTATGCAAAACTGTCAGTCAAGACCAGAACATATCACTAAAGTTAGTGTCTGTGCTATAGACCCAGATCACCAGGGGCATTATGAGCAGCACAAAGGGCCAGGAGATCCCATCGGTGCATGCCGAAAACGAGCAGGGTTTGGTGGCAGGCTGCACACACTCTTTACCAGGTTCTAGGTAGTTGCGGGCCACAAACTTGAGGGTCTCATCCATTAGAATCACAGGCAAGGAGATTTTCAGCACCATCAGCCATTGGGTCACATTCAGCGGTGTGATCTGGAAAATAAGCTGAAACACAAAGAGACCTCATCAAGCTCCCCAACTTGCTGGACAGGCAGACAGGCCCCAAACGGGCTCCCCACACTGCTTACTGGCAAGGGTTCCACGTAAAGGATTAGGAAGTGGAGCGACATCGACAGGCAGATGGAGCCCACGAGCCATATGTTCTCCCAAGGGGGCATCCTCAGCAAGGACTGGTTTTCAGACAAGCTGTGGAACAAGGAGAGGCAGGTGAAATATGCCCACCAAAGGGCAAAGGCATGTGCCCTCACTGACAGAGTCTGTTCGGAATCACACTTCAGTAAGGTCGACGGCTGCCTTGGCATTGCCCACTGACCTAATTGTATTAAGTTTCTACGGTGGCAAAGTTAAGGAATAACATTCAGATGTAGGACAGATTTCAACTTAAATCTAGGCTTCGGCAGAGTGATCTTATTTCAGTGGGTTCAAAGCTGCTCTCAATTGCCCTTGACACTTAGGCTATTTTGAAATTTCCATTTTTGTCACTGGCATAATTAGATGATACCGTCTGTCTTGATGCTAAAGGGCAACAGCTCCTTCCCTGTGGGCACTGAAGTCCCTATTTTTGGCCTCTGCTGTCTCTTAAGGAACATGTGGCTAAGCACTCCCACTGCTTCCTGGAGGCGATGATGACTTAAGCTCTTAAAACCGGTGCTGCTTGTTCTTCCTTTTGGGGAGGGCAGAGCTTTCCTATGACTCTAAATCAACCATGACACACACAATCCCCCGGCACGTTAACAAGAGTCACGGACCTGTTGAGGGCGTTGCACATCTCTATAGTTACTAGAACAGAGAGCGCCATTGTCATTGGATATGGGGATTCAAAGACCGCACAATCCACGCCTTCAAAGTCCGGGTTGTCCTCTTTGCACTGTAGGAAATGACTCTGCAACAAAAGCCCGACACCAAGTTCCCAATCAGCCAAAGACATTTCCAAGGTCCACACACATTCCACACTAAGCCCAGAACACAGCCCCACACACGACCTCACCCCATTTCCCAGAGAAGCCCTGGTCTTTCAGAACAATCTTAGATGCAACTGCTTATTGTTCAGTTCTTAAGAGTATTTGACAGACATCCAAACCACAGAAAGCTCAAGGACACCCTTGTACGTGAAGGCTTACAATGCATCTGCATTTAAGGTACAGAAAGAAAGATGGCTACGTACCAGCTGGTAGAAGGACACTCTTGGACCACCCTCGGCAGCAATGAACCACCACGCGGCAGCACCCACCGTAGCAGCGCCAACGTAACCTGGAACAAATATCACGACGCTAATACACATGGGGTCACAGCTTGCAGCATCTCTGCAGGTACTGCTTCATGGGCCAACCCCCGGGACGGAGATCAGAGACGTGGGGTCACTGAGCCTGTGCCGCCACCAGCACCTGCTAACTCGCATCAGCTACAGCAGTTAGAGGGTCTCCACAATGAGGGGATGTCTGTGGTGCAGAAGAACGAGGCAGCTTCTCCTTTGAGAATCTGTGAGGAAAGAACCTGCTAGAACTACTAGAATTGGGAGGACCTTTACACCAGTCATGCCCTCTCTAACCAGCAGCCAGTACGTTAAGGCTCGGGTACCTGTCGTCCATGTGATGCCACACTGTGCTAGAGCACCAGATCACCCCTCCATGACCGCTTGGCAAACTTAGGTTTCCAGTGACACTCTAGTGTCTTTGCTCCATCAGAGTCCTGGCAGAACCCCCACATGGAAAGGCCACTAGAGCAGTTAGTGCAGAACACTAAGCACATGACAGTGCTCAAAGCCACTTCTGGGACTATCCCCGCCCCCAATTACTTTTGAATTCAAATTACAAAGAAGCAACAAAGGGTAGCAGAGAACACGGGGACTTGCGAATAGACTGTCCCAGTGCAGTAGTAGCCACTCAAGGTCCAAGCGTGCATACCCTCTAGCCCAGCAATCGCAACAAAACAGTGGGCAGGTGGTGTACCGACACAGAACTACCCAACAAAGAGGGAGAACAATGCAACGACAAGGCTCAGACACAGCCGCTTACAGCACAGCATCACTTGCGGAAGTAAATACGTAAGACAGATCCGTTTGCTGGGAAGCCACGTGAGAGACTGCTGCTGGGGCACTGGCTGGCTGAGAGTCCTCCTGTTTTACGCTCTGAGTGTTAAGTCACGTCAATTTACTGAAAGAGTCTCCTATGGGACCCTGTGGGTGTGCGGTCACTCAGTCGTGTCTGACTCTGCGACCCTTTGGACTCTAGCCTGCCAGGCTCCTTTGTCCATGGGAGTCTCCAGACAAGAATCCTGGATTGGGTTGCCATGCCCTTCTCCAGGGGATCTTCCCAACCCGGGAATCAAACTTGCGTCTCCTGTGTCTCCTGTATTGTGGGCGGATTCTTTACCCACTGAGCCATCAGGGAAGCCCTGTGGGATCCTAGGGACGTCATTTAGCCTCTCTGGACCTCACTTTCCTAACCTACGAAAAGAGAGAGAGAGAAGCAGCATCCTGGGTCAGGATGAGGTGGACAGTGACAACACATGCAGAAGAGCCAACACTACTGATAAATGCACAGGACCCTGCTCTCACTCAGGGAAAGGGAGTCTTGGTGAGGTAAGGCCTGAGTTGCCCCTGTTATTTCCTTTGCCCATGGGTTAAATCTGAGAACCTAATTCACAAAGGCCAAAGGAAGAACAAAAGCCCTAAAACGAGGGACTAACCTTACTGTAAACTGGATACATAGCTCATTAACCTGAAAGAGGACAGCTGCCATATTGTGCTACCCTAATATGGGGATAGAAAAAAAAAAAATGTGCTTTTAAGGGATGAATTTATGAAATGTTTGGACTCATAAACGTTTTGTTTAAAAGTCAATAATATAGTGGCTAAGGCTCCATGCTCCCAGTGCAGGGGCTGGGATTCGATCCCTCGTCAGGAACTAGATCCCACATGCCGCAAGAGTTTGTATGACGCAACGAAAGATCCTGTATGCCGCAAACTAAGACCCAATGCAGCCAAATAAATAGTATTTTTTTAAAAATAATATAAAAAACCATACTCACAGCCAATAGCCAGGTAACGGAAAAAGAGCCACCCACTGATCAGTGGTTCCTTTGGGTTCCGGGGTGGTTTGTTCATAATGTCCAGATCAGGAGGGTTGAACCCCAGGGCAGTGGCAGGCAGGCCATCTGTCACCAGATTGACCCAGAGCAGCTGGACAGGAATTAAAGCCTCAGGAAATCCAAGGGCTGCTGTTAGGAAAATACTGTGTCCACCCAAGGAAAGAAGAGAAAGACCCCAAATTATTTTTGCCCACTATTTAACATCAACATCCCCTCCTCTCCCATAAAAATTGGTGGACAGCAACGATTACTTGAAATAACTTTTCCCCTGAGTAATCATAAAACGTTTATTATACCCAAATTCCAAATTAACTTAACTTTTAGAAGGCCAAGAATTTGATGTCATATTATACAGTTAATTCAAACCCCTTTCTCTGTTCAAGTGTGTCCTCTGCACACTGCGGTAGTCGCAGGCAGCCCTCCTGGGAGCCAGAGGAGCACCTTTACCTCCACTAGGGCCTCACCCTCCACCTGCCGCCCACCCCTCCCACTGCACCGAGAGCAAAGCTGCTGCCACATGAACCACCAGCCGAGGGAGACGCACAGTCTGCCACGGGGACTCACCAGACAACCTCCCCGACATTAGATGAGATGAGGTAGCGGATGAACTGCTTCATGTTGTTGTATATGGCCCGTCCTTCCTCCACGGCAGCCACAATGGTGGAGAAGTTGTCATCAGCCAGGACCATCTCAGAGGCTGTTTTAGCTACGGCGGTGCCAGAGCCCATAGCAATGCCGATCTCAGATTTCTTCAGAGCAGGAGCATCATTTACACCGTCTCCAGTCTGAAAGGCCAAGAAACCCACCACTGATTTGCACACCTGTTACCTAATACACACATTGCCAACAATGACTTGGCCATCCCGAAGCCAGGGAATGAATGGAGCTGTTGGGCCTCTGGGCAACTAAGTTTTCTGGGAGAGTTTTTGTTTTTGTAAGCTGGTGTCACAGAACACATTTTAACCTGGGAAATGTGAAACTGCCAAATGAACTTACAGGTGACACTTCAGAGGAAGTAGAACAAAGGGGTCTTCAAACTGTTATTACTTATTTTACCAAACAAAACAACAAAATACGTGTATCCATATGGATAAATCTCAAATAGAGCAAATGCAGACAAATACATAAACTATAATATGCCATTTATGGCCAAAAATACTTAAATATTGCCTACAGATAGAAAACTATCATTCCCGTGTATGTTTTCTATACTTTTACTGAACACCCAGTACTGAATCCAGAATGGTGCTTTCCTTGGAGAAAGAACGGAAGGGCAGGAAAGAGGAAGACAACTAGAACAGCTGGTTTTTAGCAACAAAATTGTTTTAAAAACTGAAAAGTTTCATAGACAAGCAGCAAACGCAAGCATGACACAATGTTAACATCTTGGTGAAAAATCAGATGCAAGGAAGACTATGGGAGATGCTTCATCAACAAGCTGTTCTCAGAGAACACATCACCAGTACCATCTCACTTCAGGCGAGGTTTTCCAAGTGTGTGATCGAGTACGGCGTAGTTAGGTCCTAAATCGGCTTTTAGAAATGTGAGATACAACACATACATTTTAACCATGGCAAATACGTCCCCTGTGACTGACGCAGGCTTCTAGGTCTTAAACTTCCCCAGAATCTTGCATGCCAATAGAATCCTTGAGAAACAGCCCAGATCATGACAAAAAAAGAATTTCCAAATATGGGACCTATTACTAAAAATTTAATGATCAGAATTAGAATCTGCTGTGTTCGTGCAGTTTGTTACCTGTACATGTCTACAGACACTCACCATAGCTGTAATCTCATCAAACGACTGAAGAAATTCTACAATTTTAGACTTGTGGGAAGGTTCAACTCGAGCAAAACAGCGAGCATTCAAGCAGGCTTCTCTCTGGGCTGAAGGACTGAGCTCATCAAACTCGCGACCTGTGAAGGCCTTGGCTGTCACGTCCTCGTCCTGCCTGAAGATGCCAATGCGGCGGCAGATGGCCACAGCAGTGCCCTTGTTGTCACCCGTGATCATGATGACTCTGATGCCTGCCTGCCGGCACAGCTTCACAGAGGAGGCCACTTCAATTCTCGGAGGGTCCAGCATGCCCACACAGCCAACGAAAGTCAGATTGGTCTATGGTGAAATAATCACCTTATGTCAATACAGGAAATTCTGTTTTTCCCCCCTTAGTGCGGAGAGCAAAGGTTTCTGCATTTTCTTATGGCAAAATTCACACCACTGATTGTTAATGTAAATCCAATGAAGAACAGTATTAACTCTAATAAATCAGAAGCAAAAATATCACTACATTCTTGACACCAAATAATTCTTGAGCTTTCATTAATAATATTCTTAAAGAAAAAATATACTGAAGAATAGGAACATATTGACAGCAGCCAATCAGTGACCCATAGTATCAAATTTGAACTTGAAACTTCCTTGTTCAAGACTTCAGGAAGCCACATACCCGAAAGGAAAGAATTCCAAGAGCAGAAGTAGACAGGATCTTTCCACTTGAACAATTTGAGTCACTAATTAATGAATATTTTGAAAATGTCCCCAATTTTTAAATTATCTTAAGGTACATGAGAGCAGCAAAGCAGGTTTTTAGCCTTGATTGTACTTTGAAAGTAACAGGCCTGTATTAAACTGTTAACTGTGTGTGTTTGAAGCAGCAACTTAAAATTATAAAGATGATACGTTCGGCCTGCAGGAAAACAAATAACCACACCCCTTTCTCAGCAAAACTGAAACTCATCTGACCTTTTATTGAAGGAGTGCTACCTAAACACAGTGAATGTGCAGGGTGCGGGTGAAGCTTTTCATGAGCGAACCTCGTATTTGATGAAGTTGGCAGAGTCCTCAAGGTTCATTTCTTCTCTCCTTAGTGGGTTGTCGTGAGTGGCCAAGGCCAGGCATCGCAGTGTGTCACTGCCACTGCCCCATTCCCGAATGACAGACATGATCTTCTGCTTGACTCCAGGAGTCATGGGCACTTTAGTACTTCCGACTCGAATGTGGGTACACCTGTCAATGACACCTTCAGGAGCACCCTGGAAATGTTAGAACAATAATTTTACTTACTGGCTCACTCGGGATTCTAATCCTGGTAAGAACGTTTAATTGCAGTCTGCTGTACTTGCCTTCACAAACATTTTGCTCATTGATGTCCGACTTGGTTTGTTTGGTGTACAATAAACTGACATTGATTTTCTATCGCGTGAAAACTCTAGAGTAAATTCCTTTTTCATCAATTGTTTAATGACCTATAAAGAGAACATATATGGAATATTATTGGATAGCAATTTCTATAAACTTTTGACTTTTAACAGTTAAACATTCACTAAATACTTATTATGTGACAGGCAATGGAGATGTAGCAATAGACAACAAACAGACAAGTTCCCACCCTCATAAAACTTACCCTCTAGTCTGGGAAAGACGTACCAGAATGTGAAAGTAGATTATAAGTGCCATGGAGAAAAAATTTTAAAATAAGCAAGGAAGAGAAAATTATGTATGTCTAGGTTACAATTTTACATACAGTACTGAGAAGGCAATATTTGAGTAAAAACATGAACGATGTGTGAGTGTGAGCAGAGAGAACGTTATGCAGACTGACGTGACCAAGCAGTTCAAGGAGCCTCCAGGGCAACATGGCTAGAAGCGAGTTTGCAAGAAAGGTTCGGGGTTAACAGCAGGGGTTGCAGAAGCAGGCTGTAGCATCCTCAAAGTCACTGTAAGGCATCTGGCTTTTTTAATAACAAGTAAAACGGGAAGACAAAGGAGAGTTTCATGCTCTGGCAGTTATGTTAAGAATTAACCGAAGGAAGGGCAAGGGACACCACACCACTTCAATATTTTAAATACTTTATAGACAGCTAGTGGCTATATTAGATGTCAGCATAGTGACAATATCTAAAGTCATAAGAAGAGAAGAGTTCAAGGGAGTATAACTGCAGACAGAAAAGCCGAGGCCTGGGCCCTGGAGCCTCTTGGAAGATACAGCCAAGGAGATGGGGTTGGGGGGAGAACAAGTAAAGGACTCTCTTAGGGAGGGAGAGACTGAGAGCATAAACTGACAGCTCAGGTAAAACAAAAACTGAGAATTAACCTTTAGATTCAGATTCCATTGGTTTATCTCTATATATAGCCATATTACCATAAAAATCAACATACTTTATTTATCCTTTCCAATTTTTTGTTGGCTTTCTTTTTCTTACCTTATTACATGAACTAGGGCTGCCAGGACTACACTGAATAGAAATGTTGAGAGTAAATTCTCTGAGCCCATTAGGAATGTTAACTTTGTGTAATTACACCATCAGCCAGAAGATGCTTGCTTAGTTTTTATCATAAACTGAGATTAAATTTTATCAGATGCCTTTTCTGAATTAAATGATCTTATGATATTCTGCCTTTATTCAATTATGTGGTGAATTACATGGATCTTCCCCTCATTCAGACAAACATTTAATAACTGTAAAAATCCCAAAGAACCTCAGCATCCAACAGAGGCAATTATGAGTAGAATAAAGCCATCCTCTCAGCCAGAGCAATAAAAGGACAATCACTAAATTCGACATTATCTGACTGATATATTATATATCTATATGTTTATTATTTTTTTCAGGGTGGGGCTCGTTGGTGGCACACACCACACGGCCATCTTACAGGGATCAAGCCAGTGCTCCCTGCAGAGGTAGCGCAGAGTCTTAACCACTGTGCCACCAGGGAATGCCCATGTATTTAGTTTCCATTAAGCGTTTGTACCAATGGCTCTGGGAAGACTGCAAGAATGTGAGTGACTCTGAGAGAGGTGTGACCTTGGCACCAGATACATCCTGTGTGCTCGATCACTTCAGTCTGACTCTCTGTGACCCTGTGTATTGTCTGCCCATGGACTTTCCAGGCAGGACACTGGAGTGGGTTGCCATGCCCTCCTCCAGGGGGTCTTCCCAATCCTTGGACGGAACCTGCATCTTTTACTTCTCCTGCACTGGCAGGTGGGTTCTTTACCACTAGTGCCACCTAGATACATCCTGGGTGGAGAGAACAAAGCCACTGCTTCCAGGACCAGGGCTGTGAAATCCAACAGTCCTATCCAAGGGGCCACTCGGCCTTAAAAGCTGGTCCTGCTCTATTGCTGCTAGTTGTTTCCCTTCATGGAGTAGTTACAGGTCATCAAGCAATTCCAAACTTCAGCCTTCAGGTTGCCTCTGAAGGGTTTAGTCAAACACCAACTAATAATAGAGCTATCAGACAATGTGGCTTTGCTTACTGACAAGTGTGGTGAATTCCCTAAAATAGAAACAAAGGACCCGGACTTGTTTCATGGAAACCATGAGTCTGGGCAGGATGCCACAGGAGAGGCCTGAGACCCTTGTGGCTGCGAGACTGTTGGTTGTGAAGCAGGAATCGAGTCACTGTGAAAGACTCTATACTTCAGCTGAGGCACCCTCCATTCTGGCAGAGTTTTGATTTCCCTGGAAAGTATCAAAGGGGCAAACCGACATAAAGGGAACAGAGTGCTAGAGTCTCATTCTCCCTCACACTGTGAGACGGCAAGTCACTGAGGGCCTGTTTCCCTGCCTGCAAGTGTGAGACCGGACTGGATGGCCCTAAAGTCCTTTTTACAAGCTGAGATTTGGCGTGGGACTAAATGTTTAAATAGTCGATGTCTTTAACAGGTGCACTGCTGCCCACCTTAGGCTACCTGTGCCGTGAGGTGCCACCCTACTCCCCCAAAACACTGCCTCATCTGCTCTCGATACCCAGGGAAGGATGAAAGAAAGTCACCATATATATAACTAGGAAGGTTGTATTTATAACCTCCTGTTTCTTTCTTCTACCAGAAAACCCTGACTGAAGGAAGAGTTGCACTAAAGTGCTACGACGAGGAGCCTCAAGCCCTGACTGGCTGCCCCTTGGAGATGACAGGTATATAGGTCTGACACTAAGAGCTTGTGTGTAGCAGAGCCCAACTCTGAAGAAACCTAAACTCCAAGGCTGGGAGGCAGTGGGTACTGGGAACAGGTCTGGAGGACCCACTGCAGACCGCGCTGACACCCCCCGCATGCACTGCAGGGAGACGGCGTTCACCCTGTTGCAGAGCGGCTCTGTGCTTCCAGGTCTGCAAGGGCAGGACCAGACGCAGACTCCAGGGCCTGACTTGTTTCCTCCTGGGTCTCTTCTGCTCCTGCTTGTCCTCATAGTCTCTTCAACCCCTATTCTCTGGCTTCTGCAGCTTCCATTTCTGAGCTTCCTTTGGTTGCTTCTGGGCATCTAGGCTTCTTCTCTTCCTCTTATTCTAATTTTACCTGCCGCTGCCTGTCACCCTGACCTTCGTGTATGGTAACATCTTGTTCGCATGTTGCTTACTCTGCTTCTCAGCTCAGCAACCACTCACCACTCTGGCTAGAACAGAGGTTATTGCTTAGGTCCATTCAGCGGGCATCACCATGACCACAAGCGACAAGTTGGTCAGCAAACACTAGGCCTGAGCCTGAGCAACCTGAACAAGGTCCATGTCATGGAGCTGCCAGCTCTTTCTGGGGCCACATGCTGGATCTGTCCTGCAATGAACTGTCACTGGGTTCTGTGACCTCACACACTTGGTGCAGCTAAACCTGAGTAAAACCATCTGCAACAGCTGCTGGCAGACACTGACCATCTGGTTGGCCTCCAGCACCTGGGTCTCCTCAACAGGCCAGTCCACCCTGCCTGCCACCCTGCTCAGCCTAAGAGAATCCTGGCTCTGGGGCTCCGACAGGCAAGGGAGAATAGGTGAGGGACCACACATTTGTCTAGTGTTCGCACACCTAACAAGACACACCTGCACCCCCCCGTATTGCTACTCCACTCACCATAGTTGTAGTAATTCTGCTCAAATAAATACAGCATGTCAAAGTTTTAATTACTACTAGATTTAATTTGCTAACATTATGCTGAGAATCTCTACTTCTGTATTATGAAAGTTACATCAATGTCAGGTTTTGCTATCAGGGTTATGCTGGTGATAAAGGTTTCGTTCTCTGCCATTTTTGGTGTGGCCACACTGTACAGCTTGAGGGCAAGTGTCAAGTCCTAACCACTGGACAGCCAGGAAACTTGTATTTCCTGAAAACTTGTATTTCTTCAGTGTTGGCACAACTGGGCCTGAATAATTTGAGGGGAAGTGTAGATTTTGAATTATAGATCCAGTTAATTTAACAGTTTATTCCATTTTTCTTAGAAAAATGTCAGCTTAGAAAGCTGTGCTACTGAGAGGATTTGTTGATTTCTTCTATGCTGTCAAATTTACTGATATAAAAATTTTCAGAACAGCTTTCTGGTCTTGTCTTTATTATTTCCTACTTCCTTCTACTTGTATTTGTTTTTCCATTTTCTTCAGATGGAAACTTATGTATCTTTTTAATTGATTTCTAGTTTAATTCTATCATGGTCAACAACAGTCTGTACAATCCTTTGTAATTTGTTGAGTCTTGCTTCATGGACCAGCAATATTGTGTATTCTGGTAAACTGTTCCTTATGGATCTGAAAAGCATATTAGGAGCAGCACAAGAGAAATAAGGGTTAAGTATATTATAAGTGTTGCTCCATATCCTGATTTTTTTTCATCTGCTTGTTCTATCAATTTTTGAGATAGGTGTGTTAAAATCTCCAACTCTAATTGTAAATCTGTCTAGTTTACCTTTTATTTCTGTCAACTTTTGCTCTGTGAACTTTTAGTACTACACTTGCATAAACAATTAGACCATTTAACACAAGGTCATGGGCAACTTTGGTAAGAAGTTTTGATAGACTGGAAGGGGGCAAAAGCGTGACTGGAGTGGACTCAAGAAAATGGGAAAAGTGAAATAATACATAAAAACGGTTCTTTGAGACATTTTACCATGAAGGAAAAGAAGCAGGGTGCTTAAGTGAAGAAGTTTTAAGATAAAAAACAACTATTATTTCTCTACTGAAGATCCAGTAGAGACAGGAGACTAATAATGCAGGAGAGATGCTGGGGCTTATTGGACAAGGAGCAGCCGGGTTTTACTGGGAGCAGAAAGAGTACATGTCACAGCACAGGTGGCTGCATATGGAAACTGTCCATTGACAACTTTTATTTTCTTAGTCAAATGGCCAGATCAATTTATCTTATAGCGAAGATGGAGGAGACACTGAGAGAGAGTTTGAGGAAATAAAGTATAGAGTAAGTTGTCTAATAAGAGAGTGAGTGGGTGGACTGAGGACATATGGTAGGAGCGATGGGCAGCATGAACACCACCAAGCTCAAATACTGACCGAGTTGCAGGCATTTGCTCGTTCTATTTTAGAAAGACCCTTCAATTCAGTATCAAATACATTCATCTTCTCTACCAGGCAGGTGAGAGCAGTCTCTGTAGCTTCTCCAACTTTTTCATACACACCCTTTGCCTGTAATAGTTGAAAGCATACAAATTACAAAAAGGGAAAAGTAGTAAAAACAAGGAAATTTCCTTTAATAATGACTTTTTTCCAGAGAAGGACACTCTGTCCTCCATTACATCATTGTTCTTTGGGTCATTTTTATCCTATCCTAGAGCACATGATCCAAATAATTACAAATGAACTCAAAGGACAGCTGTGTGTTTGTTCTTCTTCTAATAATTAGGTCTTTCATTCCCCAGAACTAGAAGCAAATAATCACAGTATTAACTGAAACATGAGAGCCTGCAAATAGTATTTGTAATTCCATGTCATTATTTATCATTCTATAGAATTTATATTCTGTTTCTGTTGGGGACTGGCTTGTCTTTAGAAACCAAAAAATGTATCTCACTGTTTATAATTTAAAAAGGAAGGAAAGAAGGTTTTCTGTTGGTTAAATTTTACATAATAACATCATCAAAACAACCTTCTAAGCCTCAACCTGTCCTCAAGGATGCAATGATACCCATCTTAAAAAGCCAAGATCAACACCCTATACTTTCAGGAAAAAGTACCCTGGGTTTTACTCATTTATAGTAACTAAGCTACACACAGAAGAGAACATCATGTATGCTACAACTCCTAGGTGAGTAACTGCAATGCTCAGCCACAGAGAATATTATGAAAGGCTCCCAGCTTTCTTTGGGTAGATCATGCTGGCTCTGATAAGAGACAAGCTCTTAATGGAAAGGGCAAATAAAATCAGGAACTCGTACTTTCAAAAAGGGAGGAAGGAAGGCTAGATTTTCATCCCACCCACCGCACCCTTGAACTAGAAACAGCCAGGTCTAGTTTCTCATTTATGAGGAGGCTCACCTCATTGTAATCCAAAGCAGAGTCATTACAGAGAGCACAAATTGTCGCCAGTTCCACAAGACCATCATACTGATGACATTTCACTGGTTTATCATCTTTATGTCTGTCCGAAGAAAAAAAATAAAGCGGTCAACTGTGGTCATTTTATTTTTTTACTAATAAATAGAATTTTGTGTACTCTAGATTGGCAAACATTCAAAAGAATTCAAGTGATGGCTCCTAGAAATCCGATGCTGGAGACGGTAACAGAATGTGTCTCTGATATCAGTAAAGACCAGAAATTCTTAGTTACTGAAATTCCTCCACCACTGGTATCCATCCATAAGGAAAAATCAGGAATTCCCTGGTGGTCCAGTGCTTAGGACTTGGTGCTCTCACTGCCGGGGCCTGGGGTCTGATTCTTGGTTGGGGAACTAAGAGACCACAAACTGTGTGGCATGGCAAACAAACAAAAATAAAAAACCACCCCCAAAACTCACCTAAACAGAAACCCCACTTGAAAATTTAGGCTTCAAAAGATGAAAAAGGTTCACTGGCTTAAACAATCGATTTCAACTGTGTATCAATTTTCAGGTATGTGTTACCAATTTTATTTTTTTTTAAAGTAGGCCATTTTGATAACCCACATGAACTACATCAGGAAAATTATCTGAACATTTCAGAGACACTACAAGTCTGTACAGTCACCAAACTACCAAAGTGGAGCCTTTAAAAGACAAGGAAAGTTTACTCACATTTCTCCAATAGGTGCATATGTTGATCCAGTTATGGTAAACTCATTAAGGGAACAGGTATCACCTTCAACTTTGTCCAGAATGAACATCTACAGAAAAAAAAAGCCTAAGTGTTTAAAAGACATTAAAAAAAAATATGCTAGAAGCATATAACCTTTGCTAAGACAAAAGGCCCTTCTGACTTAAGCGTCGAAGCTCAGCATGATAAGTATTGTTCCTTATTCTAACTAGACACTATTAAGACTGCCTCCCCATTCATCTAACAGTCTGAAAAACAGCATCACTGAGGTGCTAAATAAATAAGCAGCAATGGCACCAAGCAGAGGAGAAAGAGAACCTACATGAAAACCAAGTTATGAGGACTCTGGGCCAGTCAGTTCCAAAGACTCAGTAGTACTTTTTAGAATACTCAGAATTCCAAATGGCAGGCTGAGAAAGTGACCTAGGTATCCCTGCTTTAGAGCTAAGAGTAAAAGCCTAGGAAGAATAAACTCACATATCAGAGTTGCATAAACATTCCCCAAGTAAAATAAGACAAATTGCTTCTCTACTCCTTTCCACTTACTTTTTATTGTGGCAATAGCTCATTTTCTATGAAGCTGCACAACCACATGGCTACAGTAATGAGCCCGCAGAGCTGAATGAACTGATGTTACCAAGACGATAACACATGGAAGCGTGCTCTAGGAAGGAATTCTTAAGTTTACAGAATAATAAAGTGACATGAGCCAGTTTTTTAAGGTGAGGATATTTTTTCCCCCCTCTTGGTTTGCTTTCCAATTGTTATTCAGAAGTCCAGTTTGGAATCATCAAACCATTCTACAATAAAGAATTTTTAACATGTTAAACTCAAGTTAAAAAAAGAGCCATGTAATGCTTTAAAAAATCTTTTCAGAGCATTCCGACTCATACTCTGTAAGAAAATCTGATTTTGTTTTAAAATAACTTCCCTTCCCTCATAAGATTTGTTTATCATATAGCATATACTTTTAAATTCCAGAAGCTTCATTTCAAAAGTATACTCAGAACTAAATCAACCTGGGAACTGAACTAAAGCTGTGAGATAAAAGGATTAAAAAAAATTATATACAATGGGATTTAAAACTGTGATGACTCCTGGTAAAAGGCTCTAGTTCAAACACATATAATTGGTGTGTCAAATGAGGAAAAGATTCATGTCCAAGGTCACACGCAGCAAGATCACCAATTCCTACAGTTTTTTTTCCTAGCAGATACAACATCTAAAAAAGGAATTTTGGCAGAAAGCTCCTTCCAAAAATGTCTGACATTTACAGAAGAGGAAAAAAAGGAATAGAGAGGTTAAAGGACGTGCTCAAGGTTACACAATTATTAGGTGGGAGAGAGAAACAGATTTTACCGATCTCTCCTATCAGAAAACTGAACTTTACCTTACTATTAAAAGTTGTGGGACCCTCAGCCATGGCACAGTTTCTCAGAGCCTAAGTTTTCTAACCTCTTGAGGAGTATACCACACGATTCAGACAAAGTCAAACGTGAAAAACTAACTGCACTAAGACTTATCAAAGCAAGTTGGCATCATTATGACTACACCATGTCACTTCTTTAATGACGCTGTTTATAAAAGTGAAGCTCTTTGGGTCTATACCACAGTACAAAATATTCTAAGACATTCAGAATTCTAACCCACACAAACTAAATCTGAATGCACACAGGCATTTTTAGACTGCAAGCCAGTAAACCATTTAGAAACTGCATGATGAAAGTACCCCTAAGTCAAGGGCAGTTATGCAACCCACTGCAAGAAACCTCCTGTGGAATACTGATTAGCATCCGCTTTCTGTCCCCAAAAGGTAGAAGAGAACAAAGAGGCAAGCTGTTTCTTTAACAGTACATTTGAAATCAGATTATTTAAGGGAAAATACAAGGAAAAAATCCAACATTTTTGGGGACCAAGGAAAGAAAATTTAGGTAGCTCAGTTACAATCTACATCTACTTAAGACAAGTTAGAAGCTTGCCACTTGAACACCTGTCCATTATTTCTTTACCAACTGGGCTATCAGAATCTGGGTTTTGGACAACACAAAGAGTTGAGGGTACATATATCAAAAAATTACCACAAATTTAAATTCGGTAAGTAAAGAGTCTGAGGGTTCAATGTATTAAAACAAGAACAATTTCTAATGCTAAAAAAACCCATTATCTAAAACCCAGAGGGCCAAGGGGATGATGGCATGTCCTTCGATGTCATTCAGAAGCATTACTTAACAGGCATTTATTTTAAGATTTAGTGTGCTGGAAAATTTTAACATTCTTTCACTGTGCTATTATAAAAAAGGCTCATGTTTTATGAAGTTGTGGCTTTTTGTCCTCTATAAAAGATAAACTTAGTTTTATTTCCCTGTGTGATATTAACCAGTTTTTATAATCTAACACACACTAAGTCCTATTCTAATACTGAGCACTTCCTCACATGTTCCTGTAACCAGTTTTACCATCTTACTGATTTTCTTTCATTGAACTAATGACCCAAACAGAATCTTTGACATGAATTTCATTCAACATTTGAGTTGTGTCTCTTTTGAAAAATTACTTTGACTTGTACAAATGATGTGACTTACAATCATCATGAAATGACTATCAGTTAGTGAATATACATCTTCTAATATAGATACAAAATAAGAAAAAATTGTTTCTTTGCGATGAGAATTCTGAAGAGTTACTCTCTTAACAACTTGCACATATAAGATACAGCAGTGCTGACTACACTTATCATGTTGTACACTGACATTCCCTACTATTTAACTGGAAGTTTGTACCTTTTGTTCACCTTCATCTACTTTCTCACCCTCCAGACTAATAACCACAAATCTGCTCTTTTTCTATGTTTGTTGTTGAAGTATAATTGACCTACACTATGTTATTACTTGCTGGTACGTGGGATAATGATGTGATATTCCTATCCATTTCAAAATGATCGTTAAGTCTAGTTATCATCTGCCACCATACATAGATACTACATTATTACTGACTGTCCCGTGCTGTACATTTCATACCGATGACACATTTATTTTGTAACTGGAAGTTTATACTGTTTTTCTCATCCTTCTACCTCAAAGTTGTTTGAATAAAACCTATGGAAATTGAATTACACGAAAGAACTTCATTTAGCTGTATCTTTACATTATTTCCTTATTCTGCTTAGGGCAGGTTTAAACAGTTTATTTTATCTTAAAGTGATAGTCAAAACAACATCAGAAAAGGAAGGATGAACACAAAATGAAGCAAGTTAAACACAATTATTTACTTTTCAAGAAGAAAAACATGTTTCATTCAATGTGTTAAGGAAATACCAATTAGAATTTTATGTAGGCAGATAACTAGCTGGTTTTAGACAATTCTTACTTTGAAGCTTGTGTTAACATACATACACTTAGAAGAACAGGGAAATAAAGGAAGCATAGTCATCTAACACACTGACAGACTGCTTATAGTTACTTCCCCAATACAAGTATATCACTCATGTAGATAACCTCCAGCAGATACAATTCAATTTGCTTAAAGCACATAAAAGGTATCAAACTATAAATCAAAAGTTTTATGATCCAGCAATCCCACTTCTGGGCATATATCCAGAAATGAGAAAACTAATTTGAAAAGATACACGCACCCCAATGTTCACAGCAGCACTATTTACATCAGTTAAGACATGCAACCAAGTAATTGTCTATTGATACATGACTGGATAAAGATGATGATTAGGGTTGACATATACACACCATTATATAGAAAACAGATCAACACTCTTGTAATGCCCTATATGGGAAAAGAATCTTTTAAAGAGTGAGCATATGTTATGTGTATGTATAACCGATTCATTTTGCTGTACACCTGAAACTAGCAACACTATATACTACAATAATTGCTTTAAAAAAAGAAAAAAATAGCAACATGGATAGACCTAGAGATCATACTAAGTAAACTAAGTAAGACAAAAACAAATGTGATACCACTTGTATGTGGAACCAAAAAAAAAAAGATACAAATTAACTCATTTAAAAAATAAAAATAGACCCACAGACTAGAAAAGAAACTTACAGTTACCAAAGGGGAAAGGGAAGGGTTAAAATTAGGAGTTTGAGATTAACATATATACACTACTGCATACCAACAAGGACCTACTATATAGCACAGGGAACTATACTCAGTATTTTTTAATAAGCTACAATGGAAAGGAATCTAAAAAGAATATACATATATATATCTCTGAATCACTATGCTGTACACCTGAAACCAACAAATCATTGTTAACTACATTAAAAATAAAATTTAACAAAACAATAAAGCTCTTAATGATATGAGGGCATATTCTTATGATGAATCAACAACCATAACTCAGAAAAGATTTTTAAAATACTTCCACTTACCCTGCAGACTGACATCTGGTTCGTTGTCAGTGTGCCCGTCTTGTCTGAGCAGATAACAGAAGTACAACCAAGGGTTTCCACGGAAGGGAGACTTCGAACAATGGCATTTTTCTTTGCCATTCTGCGAGTTCCAAGCGCCAGGCAAGTGGTGATGACAGCAGGCAGACCTTCAGGAATGGCTGCTACAGCCAGGGCTACTGCAATCTTAAAGTAGTATATAGCACCTCTGATCCAGGAGCCCCCATGAACTGGGTCATTGAAGTGCCCAATGTTTATGATCCAGACCGCAATGCATATAAGGGAGATGACTTTGGACAGCTGTTCCCCAAACTCATCTAGTTTCTGCTGGAGGGGTGTTCTCTCCTGTTCTGTTGCTACCATCTCATCTCGGATCTTGCCAATTTCAGTGTTAACTCCAGTTGCCACCACCACTCCCATCGCTTTGCCAGCAGCAATGTTTGTACCCTAGGACAGAAGGAGAGAACTGGTTAAGAGATTAACACTATATCCTACTTAAATCCTGACTAGTAAACTCAGACTTGTGTGGATTTTGATGAGGGCACCCAGACTCTCTACTGGGCCTCTCTACGCACCACATTCTACTGGGCCTTCGAGTGGCTACTACTCAGGTAACCAGCCTTCACATTTTGATGATGAGCAATACCTCAAGGCAGGTGGTGTAGTATATCTCTCTGTGATTCTCCGTAAATGAAAATGGTACCCACTTGCCCCAGAGTCCTTTACACTGGCCCACCTGAAATCTCTACTCACTGAGTCTGGCTTGCAGAGAGCTCTGGACCGGAGCAGAGCTTAACCCCTCTGTGTTTCTGACTTTTCAAACATTATACGGCTCTCAACCCTAAGCATTCTCTACCTCTGGCTCCAACAACCCCACCTCTCCTTTCATCCCCGTAATAAGAGGGACGACCAGGACCAGGAGCTGCCCTCGAGGACCTCCACTCAAGCACCGGTATTCAAAGTGCAAGGTTTCCCTCCCCGCTCTATTGTAATTCCTAGTTCATTATTTTCATTGTAGCTCTGCAATACTTTTTAAAAATTTACTATGGGTGGTTAGATTCCCATGTTAACACACAAAAGCCTACTACTTGAAATACCACTTTAAATTCTAAACAAAAACTATAAATTTCCCAGCTTTATATTTCAAAAAAAATTTAACACAAAAATTGGAACAGTGCAATAAACATCTATTTTACTTTTCACCCAGACTCACCAATTATTAATGATTTGCCACATTTGCTTTCTTTCTAAACACACACCTTTTAATTGTGAGCTATACACAGTTATCATCCACGTCATTTTAAAGGAAACACCCCTTTAAAGGTTAAATCTTATCCAAAGTACTTACAGAAAAGAGCATGTTCTTCTTATCTTGATTGACAGCCCGCGGGTCAGGGACAGGGTCAGTGTGCTTGATGACAGAGACAGATTCACCTAAGCAGGGGTGATACAGAAGGCTCACACTTAGAACCCTCGTACCCTCATTCACTCGTGCCAATACCACTCTCAGGAAAAGGGAAAAAAGCCCCAATTCATTCAAAACGGTATAAACTAGTAAAATGCAGTAACAGAAACTAATACAGTATTGTAAAGTAATTAGCCTCCAATCAAAATAAATAAATAAAAAAAAAAGAAACTAATTTATCCAAGAAAAAAAAATCAAAATAAAGGAATTTAATTTTGAAGTAAAATTCGAGTCAATTACCTTTATTTTCTTAACTATTCAAATTTAGTTCATTTTCAAGTATCATTTTATACTCTAATATAGCAGATGTAGATTTATTGTATACTTATATATACACACATATTGTGTGTATATAATAGTTAAAAAGCTGAAAGTGTATTTACTTTTAACAAAATGAATGAACTGTAGATACAGATATGAATACTGAGGCTCATCCACTGTAAAGCCTGTTTTTGTTCAATAATGCCAAAGATGAGAAATGAAAACACTGTTCTAGATAACATTTGCAGGTACTTATCAACCATTCTACTTTAATAAACCAAAATGAAAAACAGCCATCAGCAGCACTTAAAAAGACCACATGGAGTAAGAGACCACTTCTTAGAACTTTCACAATGTCTCGTTGAACCTGGTTTCAACCTAACAATCACCTATGAAATGCAGCTGGCCCTTGAACAACGCAGCAGCAGTTGGGGGGCCAACCCCTCTGCATTCATAAATCTGCACAGAACTTAGGCCTGGCCCTCTGTATACATATGATTCCTCTGGATGTGCAGTTCTGCATCTGAGGATTCAACCAACTGGTTTATTAATGAAAAAAATCTGCAGATAAGTGAACACATGCAGTTCAAACACACACTGTTCAAGGGTTAATGGTATATAAAGAGGGTGAAACATGGCCCTAGCTGTTAACTCAAATTTCAGGAAGCAAATTTCTCTCTCAGTATTTAACAGGAGACTCTGGTTCTTCAATCTAGCCTAAAACTAGAGTATGATTTTTATTTAAAATGGAAATTATTTTTGTACGCACAATTTGAGAATTTTATATACAATCTGATCAATTCCCTACCATTTTATGGCTTAATCAGCTTCCAGGTTGTTGCTGATAACAGCAGTTTTAGTAGATAAGCTATTCATAAAGAAACAATAAAAAATACAGAGTCCAGGTTACTCATGTCCTACTTCGAAGACATTTAGTTACTTTTCAAAACTAATCATCAGATAAATCTTTGAATTTTGTATTTACTCACTATTTAATTCAGGTTAGCATTGTTTAAGTTAATCTTCTGACCACCTTACTTCCAGTTAATATGAACCCTCCACCCTAGACTGTGCCTTTATCAAACAAAAACGGGAAAATGTTCCGAACAATCCCAAATCTAATTAGTGTTCAAATTTTAGGCAGTAGACGTTCACCATTTTGGAGGGTGCTGACTTTTGTTAATTGTACATTTTACTATTGCAAAGTATGTCAGGTGTGAGATCAGTATTCCCTGGAGTCTATTTTTCCTGCCTGGAAAAAAAACACTAGGTAATTAATTCACTTTCCACAAAACAGAGAGACAACAACACTGCTTCAACTTTATCTCAGGCTACTGAAGGAATTTTCAACCTTTAAAAAAACTTTTAAATTCAAAACTAATTTCTAATAAAATTTAAATATAAGAAGGTCTTATGAGATGAAAGCCAACTGTTTTAAAATCATAGCTTGGCATCTATTGGCAAAAAGACTGATAAAGCTTTACAAAACAAACATCTTGGAAAGATTAGGGTGGAACGCCATCAATGGACAGTGGGCAAGAGTCAGTTCAGTCATCAGCATAGAATCTGAGGGGCCTCAGGAACCAAGCAGCCTGCCAATACATGATATTTACCTGTGAGAATTGACTGGTCAACTCTTAGAGTAGTAGATTTGATGGAAGTTAATCTTATATCAGCAGGAACTTTGTCACCAACTAATTGGGGAGAAAAAAAGCAGCTTAAATAAGGAACTTTTGAAATCATGTTACATAAAGAAGCTGTCTCCAAATCAAACACACCATTTAAAGAAAATAAAGAGTCTGTATACAGCACAAATTTAATGTGCTACAGGGACTGCCTTGGTGGTTCAGGGGTTCGGACTCTATGCTTCCAGTGCAGGCGGCATGGGTTCAATCCTGGGGAACTAGGATCCCACAGGCTGCAGGGGACTCACCCCCCACCCTCAAATCTGCTACAATAAGCAATATAAGCAACTTGTCCTCAGGGTCATAAAAACTCTTCCTGGATAAATACCAGATATGAAGTACACAAGCAAGAGAATAATGATGCTTGGGCAAACAGCTCTAAGTACACATTATTTAGTCATACTCACACACACACGGCATGGCGAGGGGGACCGAATTGTAAACTGATTTTTTCCACTGGGAAAGCTAAATTGTCACAAACAGGAAACAAATACCTCTATAAAAAGATGCTCAATTAATCTCACTCATAAGAAAAAGGCAAGATAAAACAACACAGAGAGACCACTTTTTAAACTATCAAACTGACAAAGGAGTTGAGGAAAAAATGCACTAAGTTTGAAAGAATGTACAGAAACAGGGCTTCTTTATACAGAGTGACTATAAGATGTGGAAAATTTAGTTTTAATAAGCAAAAAAAAAAAAAAAAAAAATCCAAAACCCCTAAAACAAACCAAAGCTACAAATCACTTAGAGGCAAGTGCATGAAAAGTCAAAGCCAAAGTCACTCAGTTGTGTCCAACTCTTTGCGACCCCATGAACTAAATAAACAGTCCATGGAATTCTCCACGCCAGAATACTGGAGTGGGTAGGCGTTCCCTTCTCCAGGGGATCTTCCCAACCCAGGTCTCCTGCACTGCAGACAGATCCTTTACCAGTTGAGCCACCAGGGAAACCCAAGATCCTTTTTCCAGCGGATCTTCCCGACTCAGGAATTGAACCAGGGTCTCCTGCATTACAGGCAGATTCTTTACTAGCTGAGCAAGTCCATGAGCAGGTATTAATGAAAATTCGGTGCTTAGTGCACTGCTAATAAGGACAAACTGAATGTAACGTCAATAAACATACCATATAATATTAGTATTCGTTTAATATTTTTAACTCAACTAGGCATCCAGACTTAGTGACGATCCTACATACACCACTGAGTACAAAGAAAAAAACTTACAAAATCTCTGGAGGGCAAACTGGTAATACGTATCAAAAGTGCAAAGCACAGGGGTTCCCTGGTGGTCCAGTGGACAGGACTCTGAGCTCTGCTTTTGCTTTCACAGCCAAGCGCATAGGTTCAATTCCTGCTTGGGGACCTGCGATCCCTGTAAGCCGCATGGGATGACAAAAAACCAAACAAAAATGGACAAACACAATCTTTTTACCCCATAAATTTCACTATAAAGAATTTATTCTACAGATATGCTTGTAGTACATAGTTAAGTTTTTTTTTTTTTTTTAATCAGCAACAGAAAGAAGAGACAAGTCTATTCATACTGCACATTAAGTGGAGAATACACAAGTGCACAGCACTGTGCACACGGAGCTCCGCATGAGAAAATGCCTCTGGCGGGGATAACAGACTCAGAACACCAGACAGCAGGCCATGAGTGGAAGGAGACTTTTCACCTTATATGTATGTACCCTTTGGTACCTTCCGAAATTTGTATTATCAGATAAATGAAAAACCTCTTGTGTAACCTCTGGGAGATCTTTAATTCAAGTGAGTCTTCTTTTCTGGGCCAGAGCTCCTTTAATAGCTCTTAAATGGACCATGTCTTAGCCCCTTTCCTTGACAGTATTTGAAATAAATGCCACAACACAGACCAAGGAACAGGTAAAGCCTGTATTTCACCTGTACCCTGAGAACAATGCCCAGAATACTGTAGGCGTTCAAATATTGTTAGATGAGTATGTTTTAGTATCAAAGCAACTGAACAGTAAACATAAGTACAAAACAGCTTTCCCTGACTCTCTGAAAGGTACTAAGGTGTTTTTAGGAGTCTTAAGCAAGGACGGCTAACAGAACAAATAAGCACCATTTCCCCTACAAATGCATGTATTAAGTTAAATCTTAATTTTCCAGACTTACGCTACCATACAGAACTGTTAACTCTGTCACTGGTTATACATAAACTGTCTTAAGAGGTAGATTCAATGGATTCAGTCTACTTCTTAGACAGAATCCACTTCTAAGTAGTAGATTGATTTCATTTGTTAAACCTTCTATTTAGTTCTAATATTTCTGTAACTCACAGCGTTTAAACTCAGGCAGAGTATAGTTCATGACACAAACCCTACAACCTATATAAGAAACGCGGTCACACGGTGGCACAGAACAAGACTGCCAAGATCTACCCCCAGGAGGCAAAGATCACCCTCGCACTCGACTGCAGGGACACAAAGTTAAGGGGAAATTCCTGCTGGAAATGCTTATGCAGCAACCGCAATACTCAGATGGAAGACACTAGAAACTTTCATTTTATTCATAATACAATTCTGCTCATACAACAACAGTAAGTAACTGAATCTTAAAATTTAGTGGCCTTCACAACCTAAAATACCCCATCAAGATAAAACTTTAAAATAGCTTAGGGAATTCTCTGGTGGTCCAGTGCTTAGGACTGCGCATTTTCACTGCCGAGGGCATTCGATCCCTGGTGATGGAACTAAGATTCTTGCAAGCTGCTAGTGCAGCAAAAAATAAATGGACAAAAACCTCAAACAACCTAAAAAACTTTTACTGTGTTAGTTCTGGCTGTCATAATTTGACCCTACATAACCTTGAACATGAAAAGGATCCAAGTTCAATGTTGAGTGCGTGACCCTAAATGGAAAAATTACCTGACAATGTTCCTTTAACGTCTGAAGCAATTTATGCCATGACCCTACAGGAGCAGAAAACTTCTAACATGGCATAGCAGTCACCACCATCTATAGGCCCATCTGCACTGTAACAACTGAATGGAAACCGCCAGTCTAAAAGCAGAATGCCAGGAATTCTCTGTGGTCCAGGGGTGAGGACTCCGTGCTTCCACTGCAAGGGGCGTGGGTTCAAAGTCTGGGAAACTAAGATCCCGCAAGCCACATGGTGCAGCCAAAAAGGAAAAAATAAAATAAAATAGCACAAGGTGTCATTTTATACTGGAGCTGAATCTCTTTTAAACAACTTCATATATTAGCTCTAGCTTGTACTCTCATATACCTGGCCACAATTTTATTAAGGTCAGCAAATCTAATATTTGAACTGAGGACCCAGAAGTTGTATCTTGCCGTTTATTTTGCTGTGTTTCAGTGGCAGCTCAGAGGATTAAAAATGAATGAAAAATGTGTTTTTGAGGCAAGAAATACTAAGATTAATTTTTTTCCTCAGTAACACAGTCAACATGTAAGTTACTAGTTTAAGGCGGGATTGATACTATACATGCAGCATTTAAAATTATGTTAAAGTTTAAACTTGCATTACAAAGAAATCAGCTTATTTTTACTCCTGCTGCTGCTACTGCTGCTAAATCACTTCAGTCGTGTCCGACTCTGTGTGACCCCATAGACGGCAGCCCACCAGGCTCCCCGTCCCTGGGATTCTCCTAAAAGTCTGTTTTAAATATATGAAGGCTATCTCTGTTGTACAGAAATTATACTGATATACGTTTAATTATTGGTTAAATATTCAAGAACGAGTCAGATGTAAAATGCTAGTGGAAACAAGTGACTGGGAAGTCCTTAAACACTGATGTCATGCCTTTTTAAACTTTTGTTCCCTCTTGTAACCACCATTCTAAATGGGAGGCAACTACATATGTAGGAACTCAAAGATGACCTGGGGATCTAATTCCCTGACCAGGGATCGAACCTGGGTCCCCTGTGTTGGTAGCATAGCGTCTTAGCCACTGGACCACACAGGAAGTTGTTTAAAAATTGATCTTATGCTCTTATTAACTTTTCTTCCATCCTGTAACAGCCATTCTAACTGGAAGGCAATTATGTATTTAGGAACTAAAAGATGACCTGGGGACCTTTTATAAACTACAGAATCTTGGGGCTTGCTCTTTAAGAGCCTGGTTCAGTGCATTTGGGATCCAGGAATCCTTTATTTTAAAGAAATTTTCCAAGCACACTAAAAAATTAATACAAGGGGAAAAAAGGCTTAGTAACTGGTATCCCAGATCCTGTGAAGAGCCTGTTTAGAACAGTCTTTCCTGTGTGCTGTTTCTCATGTGCCTTGTATGCGAAGCTCTAGGCCAAGAAGACCCTAAGTCCCTAACACTTGGGAAATGTACTACCTTAAAAGTTTCACGTTTATTTCCATTACAAAATGATCTCTCTGTGGAAAAGGTGCGCATGTGCTTAGTCGCTCAGTCGTGTCTGACTCCTTGTGACCCCATGGACTACAGCCCGCCAGACTCCCCTGTCCATGGGGATTCTCCAGGCAAGAACACTGGGGTGGGCTGCCATGCTCTTCTCCTGTGTGGAAAAGGTACTAAGAGCATAAATCCAAACTGGCCTTAAAAACCTGCCAAGTTTTAGTATTCTCTTAGCGAGAAAGACACTCCCTTGCATCATCTTGACCAGACCAACTCGTCCTCATTCTAGACAGGAAACTAAAGGTAGCAATAGGAGTCTTGCCTAAAGAACTTCAATTAATGAAAGACTTCCTTTAATTTACTGTGTGACTCTGCTTTTTGTTTGGAGGAGTCAATTCAGGATTAAATCTACGAGGAAGCTGGTTGTCTAAAGAAGCAAAAGATCCATGAAAACAAAGATTCACTTAGATTTCAACTAAGACATAATTTTCTTTTGTCTGCAGGCTTCTGTGAATTCCAGAGAGGGTTTTGTGCAAGAGGAGTAGGCAGCCTGTTCCGATGATCACATCCAGTGATATTTCCCTGATGGGGCATGTCAGTGCCCTCAGGGCAAGTGGTAGTGGAAAATTCTTACTCTTGCCAACGGGATGCTCTGCAATTTTTTCCTCTGAAAATTTTTTTGTCTCTTGAGTTCAGGCAGTGTAATAGAAGAGTAAACTCTGTTATAAACTACTTTCTGTTTAACATCTGACACTTAAAATTCAGCTCTTGGCTCCTTAAGTCTGTAGCTCTTTAAAACCCGCTATCACAACACAGATTTCCACTCTGAACAAATTCTACAATGCACACTTTATGATGAGTTACCAAGAACGCAAGTAAAAGCCATTTAAAGGAAAATACTACTTGGCCACATTTTAGAACCGAATGAACACAAGCTTTCTTAATCTTAAAATTTGGGAAAGACTATTTATAAGGCCAGGATGATTTAACATTGGTTATATTATTATGTCAAAAACACTGACAGTTAAAATCAGCACAACTCAGAAAAGGCCTTTTTTGAACTGATTATATGTAAGGAAAGAAATCTAACGTATTGTGGCAAATTCTACCAGTTTATTCAAATCTTTTTTTTTTTTTTAAAGTTCTACCAGTTTATTGCTACCAACCCGTCACCCTCCACCCTCATGCACACATGCTCAGTCATGTAACCCCATGGACTGCAGCCTGCCAGGCTCCTCTGTCCTTCGACTTTTCCAGGCAAGAATACTGGAGCAAATCTTTTTTTTTTATTTTTTAAAGAAAACTATATATAAGGTCAGAAAATTACCTCTTAAATACCACTATTGTTTCTGAGTTCAAATGGCTCTGAGGAGAAGCCAGCCATAATAGAATTAACCTAAATTAGTTAAACATTTAACTGTGACTCCAACACTTTCACTCCTAATTTGAGTCATAAATATTGTAGTTAGGAAAAAGAATGAATGAAATTCTTCACTTGAGAAGCTCTACCTGCCTACTTAACACTATTTCCAGGCCTCAGGGTGAGCACGGAAGAACATTACAAACTACCATAGCTTATACTATATTTGTTCCCAGTCCAATTTGTTGGATATATTATCCATGATGAAACACATCTTTTAAAAATGCAGACGTATCATTCTCTTTAAAACCTTTCAACAGCTTCTTCCTACTAGACTTGCTTCAAACACAATGATCTTCAGTTTCTCAAAAGTTCCGAGTCTTCACAAACAGCCAGGCTTTCCTCGAACCTTCAAGATCAGGTTGGTATCCATCACAATGTGCCCACAGAATATGCCCATTTCCTGATACTCATCACATTACATGTTTGATGTGTCCTCCCCACTGGACCCACCAGCTCCAAAAGGCAGTCACTCAGTCATCACTGATTTGCCAGGCCTGGTACTGTGCTGGAACATGGTGCACACTAAATAAAATACCTGCTATGGACTGAAGTACCTGTACACACATCATTTTCTTTAAAAAAGAAAGGGGGGGGCACCAGAAACTTATGATAATTATCAAGTTGAAGACTGTCACAAAGTTAGAAACAATGAAAAGTCAGGATCAAAGAGATCTTAGCCCTGGTTGAGCTGAATGAAGTTTAACAGTGATTACTGTTTAAGATACAGACTGAAAACAAGACATGTATGCTAGCAGAGGACTAGAGATATAGTAGGGAAAGAGAAACATGAAGAAGACGCATGGGCACCAAAGAAAGCCATCAAGATGGTAAAACAGGCCATCACAGGATGAGGAATCAGACTTCTATGTGCCTCCACAGAGAAAAACTAAGGTACAGAACAGACAAGTGTGTTTTAGCTCCTTATAAGGGACTGCTGCTAAGTCACTTCAGTCGTGTCCGACTCCTAGCGACCCCATGGACTGCAGCCCACCGGACTCCTCCATCCATGGGATTTTCCAGGCAAGAGTACTGGAGTGGGTTGCCATTGCCTTCTCCCCGTTATAAGGAACATTTTATAATAAAACTGGCATAATACATAATTGCCAATGAAAAAGTAGCACAGCTGTTCCTAGGCAGGGAAGTTTTTAGCTGCTAGAGGTGGAAGCTAACTGGTTCCTTAGATGCTGTGGAGGCAGCCCACAGCAAGGTTACGCAAGGTTAGAGTACACAGGATCTGGGATACCAACATGCATTTCTCTTTATTACAACAGTAAAGCATGCTCTTTACAAGACGAAAACCCATCCCTCACTTCCCTTGTCCAAACATCTATTTATCTGTTAACACTATTTACCAAACACCTTTCTCTATAGATAACACTTACTAAAATTTCATTAAAATAAAAATTACAAACCTTTAACATTGGTATGTACTTACCTGTTTCATTCTTTTTTAATGGCTACATGGTAATACCTAAAGCAATCATCTCTAAAGCCCAACTTTGGAGAATGCTTATTCTATACTAAGCACTGCTATACGAGTTTTATGAATTCCATGATTATCTTCATTCCCTGTTTACAGATAAGGAAAATGAGGCATGTAACTTGCTTAAGGTCACAGGTATTTCACAGCCATCCTGTGATTAGTCAGTCACTATTTTCACAGCCATCTACATGTTTCCAATTTTCCTTTTGTGTACTTCAATTACTTCTGGAGAAAAGATTCACAGAAAACAGAGTTTTCCTACAAATGTATACTTCCACCAAATTAATTTTCTTGCCATTTCCCCATACTCTCAATCTTGTATTCTGACTACTGCTAACACCAAGCAGGAGAAGGAAACGGCAACCCACTCCAGTATTCTTGCCTAGAGAATCTTGTGGACAGAGGAGCCTGGTGGGCTGCTGTCCATAGGGTCGCACAGAGTCAGACACGACTGAAGTGACTTAGCAGCAGCTGCTAACGTGAAGCACTTTTATCTCTTAAAATGATTTTATCATCTTCAAAGTAAGTTATTTTATATTTTTACACAGTCAAATCTGGTGATGTTGGTAGTTTTGTGTCACACTTAGGAAATGTGTTCCCTACACTATGTGGTTTCTTCTAATTTTCCCCAAATCTTAGTCACAATAATAAGGGTTGGAAAGACTGGCACTTACTGTACTTTAACTACCACTGAGTCACAGGGAGAGGGGAGGAGGTGATTACAGGAAATGAGGAAATGCCAGCTCTGTGAAATTCAGGTCAGGCTTCAAGACCAACTGGTCCTTCATGATCTGATGACTGGGAATACCTTTCTGAGTTCCTCAGAACTCATGGTTCTTAGTGTCTTAGCTGTTCTCACAGCGATGAATAAATTATTGCTCTAGGTTTCAAAACCGTCTGCTTCTAAGAGCATCCACGCTGATTTCTGTTTTAGACTGTTGATCTGCTTATATGCGAGTTAAGATTAAGAACTTACAGCTCTATAAAACAGAGATATTCCTTACAGGAAAAACTAAAATAATGATTTCTACTGTTTTTTGGTTACAGATGACTCAGATCTGCATCTCTAACTAGTTCTGTTCTCTCATCCTTCTCACTGTGAAACAACTCCGTATGGGGAAAAGACAAAAGACAACAATCCTTATTTGGTCACGTAGTTTTGCTTCTACATCTCTGAGCGATGTTTATCATTTTAGGAACAGGTGAAAACTGTTTAACAATATTCCAGCAACACCATGCAGACTGCTTAATCAGACAAAATTTTACAATTTAACTGTAATGACTTTTCCCATTTTGTTGAGATAAAAACCAACCTGTATCACAGTGTTTAGGGTACAAAACATTTATATATATACTGTATGAAATTACTACAATCAGTTAATATCCATCAACCTCACAGAGTTACAACTGTTTCCTTATGATGAAAACTTGAGATATACTCTCAGCAACTTTCCAGTATAGACTATAACTCTGTTACCTACAGTCACCATGCTGTACATTATACTCCCTGAACACATTTGTCTCACAATTGGACTTCATACCTTCTGACCACCTTCACCTAATTCCTGCACCCCCATGCCAGAAACCACCAACATGAGTTTCTAAGTTTGCTTTGCATGTGTGTGAGAGTGAGTTTCCTTTTTTAAAGATTTACATGTAAGTGAGATTACATGGCATTTGCCTTTCTCTGACTTCTTTCACTTAAGGTGATCCATGTTGCTGCAAACAGAAGGACTTCCTTCATTTTTATGTCTCAATAATACTCGTGTGTGTGTGTGTGTGTAGACACATTTTCTTTGTTCATTTATCCACTGATGGATACTTAGGTAAACAGTGCTGTAATGAATGAATGCAGGGGTGCAGACCTCTTAGGGAGACTGATTTCATTTCCTTTGAATATATACCCTAGAAGTGGAAATGCTGGATCATATGCTATACAGCCATACCTTGAGAGATATTTTGGGTTCAACACCACCACAAAAGCAAAAGCAGAAACTACCCTGACTGAGAACCCACCTTCCAAACCAAGGGATGTAGGTTAGATTCTTGGTCAGGGAACTAAGATCCCACATGCCATGGGGCAGCTAAGCCCGCACCAGAACTACAGAGCCACGTGCCACAATTAAAGTGAAGCCCGTGGGCCGCAACAGAAGATCCTGTGTGCCACAACTTAGACCTGACGCAGCCAAATAAATAGATATTAAAAAGAGAGCAAAAGCGAATACAGCAATAAACTGAGTGATACAAAGATATGTTTATACTGTACTATAGTCTATTAGTATGCAATAGCATTATGTAAAAAACAATGTACATACATTAATTTTATGAGATTTTATTGCTTAAAAAAAAAAAAAAGCTAATCACTTGAGTCCTCAGTGGGTCAGTCTTTTTGCAATAGTAACCAAAGATCACTGATCATAACAATTATAATAATGAAAAGTTGAAATATTTGTTAAAAAAATGCAATATCTGTGCAGCACAATAAAACTAGGTATACGCTTATAACTTCATTTTTTAAAACCAATAGCTAGAATCTTGGGGTGGAATTCTGGGGAGAAGGACAAAAGAATCCCCTGAAATTGCATACAAGATTTCTGCACGTGTGTATTTGGAAAGAGTCTAGATTTCATTAATTAATTAATTAATTAATTAAAGGAACTGTGTTCTAGACATGATTAAGAACTACTGCTGTAGAGTTTTGCTTCTCAAAGTGTATAGTTCACCAGGGAACTTTGTAGAAATGGAGAAGAATGAGGCTCATTCCAGACCTAAGTACTCAAAATCTACACTTTAACAAAATCTTTCTTGCACATGAAGTTAAGAGAAGCAGCTCTAAGCAGCTGGACAAACTTAAAGGCCTGTTTTTCTTTTAAAAACAGCCCTTAAGCCAAGGATGATTTTTACATTTTTTAAACTCTTGTTAAAAAAAATATTTTTTTCCCCTACAGAGACTGTTTGGGGCCACAAAACCCAAAATATTTCTAAGGTAGCTCTGTTAAAAAAGTCTGCCAAGCCTTCTGCTCTACAGCACAGAATTAACTTTCTGATATTCGTGTTAGGGAGCTCAACAGGTATGAATTAAGTGTTTGCTGACTATTCATTCAGGCTGCTCCAATTTTTTTTTTTTCCAAAAGCAAAAGAAAAAAAGCTCACAGCCCTCGGTAAAGAAACGCCAAGGCTATGTTATCTGAATCTTACATCTCGAGCCAGAAAGCTCCTAAGAGTCTGCTTCAATCACTAGATTCTGTAGAGGTTAGGTTAACTTACTCTGTCCAGTGTCGTGTGGAATTAGGATAATAATACAGGTTCTTACATGAATCAGTCATCTGTCTATTTTACAACTTTGTCTTTCTTTTTCCTCAACTGCTTGGAAATGCCACTTCATATGTGTTACTAAATCTCATTACTGCAAGGTGACTATCAAAGTGAAACTTCTCTTCCTTAAATAGTTACCAAGTTTAAGAATTATTCTTTTTTAATAAGTCCTAAAATTGCTGGCACGACTGCTGAATATTTATCCTTCAATTTAGGAAATATAAAATCAATTTCTCCAGAAGCTAAGTTAAAGCAAATACAGTTTTACGTTGAGACTGTGTCATTTCTAACACTTACATAATCTTAAAATATGATTTACTCCAGAGTATACTACAGGACAGAAGTCATCTGAGGATATTTATGTCCTTGTGCTATTCATCAACTCTGGGTTACCAAGATACAAGAAGTTTGTTTCAAACAATTTCGAAAACAGTTGCCTTAAGAAGTCAATTATACCCCTCCCATGCAAATGCTGAACGCCCCCCAAATTCTGAAGTTAAAGACTTTCATGACTTTGAAAGTTTGATTCACCTTGATATTAGCAAATAATACAGAAAACGCAAACACTGATGTTCATTTCTTATAAACTATACCCATATTTTACTACTTTTGGTTTCCATTTTTCCAGAGAAATATTTTCCTGACATTATAATAATACAAAGTTACTGTAGTTTCAGAAGATGAACACACGGGTAACCACATGTTTACCTGCCAGATCTATTCTATTTGGTCCCCGTAGTCTGGATACTCACAAGTATATACAAGGATTTGCTGTGCATGCTTACACAGTGTCTTCTTGGAAACGTTATTAGCTGGCATAGCAACATCAAAAATACAATTTCCTTAGCTCTCTCCATCTCCCCCTCAAAAAAAAGCCACCCAGACTAGACTTTAGTAAGTACAGCAGAACCATTCTACCATGTATCTTCCAGAAGTTAGCAAAAAGTTTACCATCTCAAGTCAGATGATTCTTACATCCAAACAATGACTACAAAAAGGTCTCTTAATTTCTGCAAATACTCGCTTTGATCTTCAAAACAATTAGCAATATTCTCTAGTTTTTCAATTCATCAGAAAGAACCTTCACAGTCAATTTCATAATTTAAATAACAGTATAAAAGTTACCGTGTCTAAGAGCACAATTTACGCCATTTATCCCTTCAGGCCATGTACAGAGTAAGACTTTGACAAGAAATAATTTAGATCTATGTTTAGAATTGAAATTCATTTCTACAGTTTCACAGAACTGAATTATTGGGCTAAATGTCAAATCGCAGGGTCAACTACATTACTAATCCTAAAAGTAGAAGTTAAAATGCCTGAACTTTTATAGTCTTAGTAAGTTTGAATAAAATAAATAGCTATTTATCTGGCCCAGGTCAAGCAGTCACAAAATATTTTTCCAAAATGTTCCATCTAAATCAATTTAAATGCCTTAGGTTACATCTTTCCCGGTTCAGTGACCCATTGGTTCTAGTAATCTAACTACCATTTCTAATTTGGATCTAAATATTTAAAAACCATGAAAAGTCACCAGAACAGATCAAACAAGAGTATATTGACAACCTAAAAATTAAAACTGTGATTCAGGCTTCCCCGACATGGTAAAGGGCATCTATGGAACTCAAAGCTAACACCATACTTCATGGTTAAAGACTGAATACTATTCCCCTAGGATCAGGAACAAGACAAGGATGTTTACTCTGGCCTCTTCTTTTTAACATTCTACTGAAGAATCCAGCCAGGGCAATTAGACAAGAAAAAGAAAAGGCACCCAGGCTAGAAAAATTATTTCTGTTTTCAGATGACATGGTCTTACAGAGAGAAAAATCTTAAGGAACCCATGGAAAACTATTACAGTAAGAGTCCACCAAGATTGCAAGGCAATGTACTGGTTGTAAATCAGTACACAAAAATCAACTGTATTTCTATACACTAGAAAAGAACAATCTGAAATTGAAATTAAAAAATCAGTTCCAATTACAAATAGCTCCCAAGAAAACAAAAAATACTTAGGAATAAACATAACAAAAATAGTATAAGACTTGTACACTGGAAACAGAGTGTTAAAAGAAATGAGACCTAAATAAACAAAGATACACTCTTGGTCAAGCATCAGGAGACTTAATATTGCTGTGATGGCTATATTTCCCAAATTGAGCTACAGAGTCAACATAATTCTTATCAGATCTAGGCAGGCTTTCGGGGCAGAAATTAACAAGTTAAACTTAAAATTCATATGGAAATGCAAGGGACTCTGAATAAACAAAATAAAATCTAGAAAAACAACAAAGCCAGGAGACTCAAATTTTAATGATTTCATAACTTACTACAAAGCTACAGTAATGAAGATGGTGCGGTACTGGCAGGAGGCTAGACACACATATCAATTGAATGATAGTCACTTTGTAGTAGGAAATGAAGTCAGTTAATTTTTGACAAGGGTGCCAGGACAATTCAACAAAGTCTTTTCAATAAATGCTGCTACTGCTAAGTTGCTGCTAAGTCGCTTCAGTCATGTCCGACTCTGTGTGACCCCATAGACGGCAGCCCACCAAGCTCCCCTGTCCCTGGGATTCTCCAGGCAAGAACACTGGAGTGGGTTGCCATTTCCTTCTCCAATGCATGAAAGTAAAAAATGAAAGTGAAGTTGCTCAGTCATGTCCGACCCTCAGCGACCCCCTGGACTGCAGCCTTCCAGGCTCCTCCATCCATGGGATTTTCCAGGCAAGAGTACTGGAGCGGGGTGCCATTGTCTTCTCCGTTCAATAAATGGTGCTGACACAACTGGGTATCCAAATGCAAAAAATGAAACTGGACCCCTACTTCACACCACATACAAAATTTTGGTGACATCAGATCACAGAACAGCTTCTTTGGTATGACACCAAAAGCATAAGCAATGAAATAAAAAAAGACAAATGGGACTCTTACCAAATTAAAAACTTTTATGCTACAAATAACACCATCAAGTAAAAAAGAAACCTACAGAATGGGAAAATTTTGCAATTTATCTGATAGACCAGCACATATAAAGAACTCTTACAACTCAACATTATAAAGACAACCCAATTAAAATAGGCAATGGATTTAGACATTTCTTAAATATGACATACTACTGTATTAGAACATAAAGACATGAAAAGATGCTCAATATCATTACAAAATTAGGGAAGTACAAATTAAAACCACAGTGAGATAACACTTCATGGCTAAAATTTTAAAAGGCAAGTGTTGATGAGGATGCAGAGAAATTGGAACCTACATTCATTGCTGGTGGAATGTAATATGATGCAATCACTTTGGACAATGGTTGGGAAATTCCTCAAAATGTTAAACAAGTCCCTCTTATCCCCAACAATTTCCTGTCCAAGTACATATCTGAGAGAGAGAAAGCATATGTTTACACAAAAACTGTACTCAAATATTCACCCTAGCATTATTCATAATTGCCGGAAAGGGGAAAACAGCCCAAATATCTGTGAACTGATGAATGAATATACAACATGTGGCACACCTGAACAATGGCGTACTACTGAGCCATGACGAATACAGTATTATACACACAAGCCAAGTATACATTAATGCCGCAACATAAAGGACGCCTGGCAACAATACTAAGTGAAAGAAGTCAGTCTCAAAAGGGCATTTGTTGTATGATTCCATTTATATGCAATACCCAGAATAAGCAAATCCCTAAAAGCAAAGTAAACTGTGGTTGCCAGGGACTGGGGAAAGGCGGGCAGAGGAAGTGACTGCTAATGAGTATAGGATTTCTTTTGGGGGGGAAGATGTTCTGAAATTAGATAGTGATAAAGACTGTACACTTAATTACACTTAATTCAAAACCCACTTAATTACACTTTAAAGGAGTGAAATGTTTTGGCATGTGAATTGTATCTCAATAAAGCTGTTTTTAAAAAATTGTGAATTGGACCACCAACAAATTAATGTGTGAAATACGTATACATTTACTAAATATACTGTATATTCTCTAGTAA
Organism: Bos javanicus; assembly: GCF_032452875.1. NCBI lineage: Eukaryota > Metazoa > Chordata > Mammalia > Artiodactyla > Bovidae > Bos > Bos javanicus. The sequence continues at coordinate 54,805,983 of NC_083884.1, read as the reverse complement.
GTTAACCGTAGCTGAAGACAGAAGCAATAAACCACAAAGACTCAGTTTCAACTGTGAGTTTCAAAATGTGACTAACAGTACATACACCCATAGGGTGGCTGACAATTAAAAAGCAAACACTAGGAAATGTATCACTGTGTCTGGCACACACTTTAAGCTCAGCTATTACTGAACTCATGCACAGAGACGTCAAATTATCTGTTCTGCACAAAAAGCAGATTTACATTGCTAAACCTACTCCATACTTCAGACTTCAGGTTTTATTTATTATGGAGAGCTTTTTACATGTTCAGCAAGATTACAATGATTGGTGTGACAGTTCTGCCCTTGAAGTGCATGTTGCCTAGTAGTATGACAATAGTGTTTAATAAAATGTTCAGTATCTGTCTAAAACTTGTGATCACCTCTGTTCAACATCCTTTGGAATGGTCAAAATTCAAGAAAGGGTAGAATACAAGAGCCCAACATCCCAGCACTGTGTATGTTTTTAGCAATTAGTATACAGTGGGGGAAGTAGTGGAGGAAAAAAGTGCTAACTCTCAAGACCTGTTAAGACTCGTCACATAGGAATTAGAAATAGGTGAAATCAGAACTGGGTTTAAGTATGTGTGCTGCTTAGAGCAATTCTATTAGTAATAAGTATATTCACCTAAGATGAAGGATTCAAACTCATCTTAAAAAAAAAATTTTTTTTTTAAATATTAAAAGAACGGCAGTGGTTGCCAGGACCTAGAGAAGGGAGGTAAAGAGAAATCACTGTTAGTTTTCAGTTTGGGATGATGGAAAAGTTCTGGAGATGAATAGTAGTGACAGGAGCACAAGGTGAATATACCTAATGCCACAGAACTGTATACTTACAAATGGTTAAAATGGTAAACTTTATAATATGTTCATTTTACCACAATATAAACAAGAAAGGATTACTCCTATGTCACACACACAAACTGTGGGTAAGTCATCTGTCCTTCCTAAACTATCAAATGCAACATATAAAATGCTGCATTATAGGGAATGGAATTTCACAGTGGTGAAAGTCAGGTAGACACAGGTTATAACGGAAGTTTTGCCACTGTGAGATATGTGCATTGGGAAAACCAATAAATTATATAAAATTTGCTTAACTATCCAAAAAAGGCCAGGTAAGCTTGGTGGTTGTGAAAACTAACAAGTCCTGTATGACTAGAGCACAGTGAGTGGCATTAGACGAAATCACAGAAGTAGGAGCTATACAATGCAAGGTCGTTCAGGGTTTCTTTTCTTTAAAGAAAAATTGTATTTCTGATGCGTGAGAAGCCACTGAAAGGTTGTAGCAAGTGAATTAATACAACCTTTAGGGAAGTCTAGCTTCTGCGTAGAGAACAAACTGCAAGAAGACAATAAAGGAAGCCAGAGCCTAGTTAGGACATGACACGATGATGATATGATGCCAGTCTAGTCAAGGTTATGGTTTTTCCAGTGGTCATGTATGGATGTAAGAGCTGGACTATAAAGAAAGCTGAGCGCCGAAGAATTTGCTTTTCAAAATGCTTTTGAACTGTGGTGTTGGAGAAGACTCTTAAGAGTCCTTTGGATAGCAAGGAGATCCAACCAGTCCATCCTAAAGGAGATCAGTCCTGGGTGTTCATTGGAAGGTCTGATGTTGAAGCTGAAACTCCAACACTTTGGCCACCTGATGCAAAGAGCTGACTCATTTGAAAAGACCCTGATGCTGGGAAAGACTGAAGGTGGGAGGAGAAGGGGACGACAGAGGATGAGGTGGTTGGATGGCATCACCGACTCGATGGACATGGGTTTGGGTGGACTCTGGGTGTTGGTGATGGACAGGGAGGCCTGGCGTGCTGCAGTTCATGGGGTTGCAAAGAGTCGGACACAACTGAGCGACTGAACTGATGATGTCAGTGTGAGGTGACGGTGTGACTGAGGAAAAAACAGTAAATGTGGGCGTGTTTTGGAGACAGAATCAACTGGTCTTAGAATAAGAGAGGAAAGAATTAAAACGATTTCCAAGTTTCTCTCAGTTAACTCTGTGGTTAGAGTGACTTAGATGGGAAAGATCGGTGAGACCCCAAATTCAGAGAAAAAGAAATCGAAACAGACAGAATAGATGTAAAGTCTATAAGGACGTGGGGAGGGGAGGAGGACGTGGGGAGGGGAGGAGGACGTGGGAAGGGGAGGAGAGGGTTAGATGTACAGAAAGAGTAACAAGGAGACTGACATTACCATATGTAAAATAGACAGCCAATGGGAATTTGCTGTATGGCTCAGGAAACTCAAACAGGGGCTCTGTATCAACCTAGAGGGGTGGGATGGGGAGGGAGATGGGAGGGAGGTTCAAAAGGGAGGGGACATATGTATAGCCATGGCCGATTCATGTTGAGGTTTGACAGAAAACAACAAAATTCTGTAAAGCAATTATCCTTCAATAAAAAAATAATTTAAAAAAAAAAACAAAAAACCACTTCCATTGAAGAGAAGCTGGTCTTAGTTTATTTCTTCAAAAGGGAAGATGATGCCTTGAGGATCATGGTGTATCTGATGCTGTAAACCACTGCCATCTACTGATGCAAACCAAGGATAAATGCTTTGGGGGTAATTTCTCTAAGTTTTCAAATATATTGAACACACTGAAATAGTCTATCCAGGATAAAAACTCTTATAATATCTTAGTTTGAGAGGCTGAAAGTGTATTCCCAGACTAAGCTGGAGAACTGGAAAATATACAAAGTCAAACAGAATCTTGTGCAATACTTAGGGGATCTTTAAGTACACCTGCTAAGTCACTTCAGTCGTGTCCGACTCTGCGCGATCCCATAGATAGCAGCCCACCAGGCTCCCCGGTCCCTGGGATGCTCCAGGCAAGAACACTGGAGTGGGTTGCCATTTCCTTCTCCAATGCATGAAAGTGAAAAGTGAAAGTGAAGTTGCTCAGTCGTGTCCGACTCTTAGCGACCCCGTGGACTGCAGCCCACCAGGCTCCTCCATCCATGGGATTTTCCAGGCAAGAGTACTGGAGTGGGGTGCCATTGCCTTCTCTGTAAGTACACCTACCACATGACATAATTGTGGAAAGACAACTATCTTCCTCCAGCGCTTCCTTCCTCAGTTACGAGGCACCATCACATCCCAGTCACCTAAACCTGATATCCTGTCAGTATCTTTGATTGCACACCCTACTCCCACCCACCCCCAAACCTATCCAGTTATCAAAACCTGTTGCTTAGCACCTAAATCTGAGGCTCACTTTTCAAACTATGTATGACTGTAATTCCATGCCCAAGAGAGATTCCTAATTAATATTTTGGATTGAGACCTGGTAAAAACTGTTAGTGTCCCCAGATAATTCTGATGTGCATCCCTGCTTAAAAACTGCTACTCATAAACTCAAAATCCTTTCCTCATTATTCGTAATGCTACAGCCCTCGATAGCACTTGCTCTCATTAGCTCCTATCTCCAGCCTTCCCACTGTGCCCTAATTCCTACATCAGCACCAGAACCCCCCTCTAACTCGTGTTTTTGCTGTAAAATCCATGGTGACAAATGGTTAAATCTGACTAAGGTCTACAGATCTATAAAATAAATACTAAGTATTTAGGAGCAAAGAGGCATCATTTCTCAATTTACTCTCAATTCAGCAAAAGTGTGTGAATGTATATAGACTGAAAGGTGATAATGCAAGTCATCGTGATAACAAACATTTTCAGAATCTGGGTAAAAGCTAAATGGGAACTCAGACTAGTCTTGCAACTTTTAAGTCTGAAATTACGTCAAAACTAAGTTTTAAAAAATCCACTGGCCAAAACATTTCATTCAGAGTTGTACTTCTGTTAACATTAATAACCTAGCAAATCTTAGGTCATTTACACAAACTTTGCTGTCCTAAGTGATCAACGTGTGGGTAGACAGACAACACTATTCTTTTTCTGGAAGACCTATGACAAGGTAGCGGGTTTTTGTTGTTAGCCACAGCAAGCAACATGCAGGATCTTAGTTCCCCATCCCCTGTATTGAGAGTATGGAGTCCTAACCACTGGAAGTCCTGGAAATTTACTTTCAAAGGTCAAAACGGCAGAGCACAAGCCAAGAAATGCAGCACTCTGAATTCTCACTAGAGTGGGTAAGACAATAGAGACAAGCACACTTTCCCCACAAGTCAATGTGAAAGTGTTACTGTAAGACCATTCACAAAAAGAAAACAAGTATGCTGAGCTCAGAAGGGTGTGAAAAACCACAATGATTTGAAGAACCCAATGTAATGATTCGCCTGCAAAAAGATTAGCTGTTCTGACTGGCTCCAGGGGCATTCTGGGCTGTCTGAAAACTTGGCACTGACCTACAACAAGGAGGACCTCTGAGATCTGTGAAGAGCTCTGGCATGGCAGAGGATTCACTCTTTAAAAGCCCAAACTCGGATCTCTGGCTAACATCCCTGGCTCAGTGTTATGTCAAAATATTTTTAAGTAGAGCTTTTAAAGTCATGAAATTACCCTTAACCATCAATTTGGTTTGATAGTTGCAAGTCTGACTTATTATTTGTGCCAAGAACCAAAACAGGAAAAACCATGTGCTCATTAACTAGTATTCTAACAAACTGCTCACTACAACTGTCAAATCAAGATTAAGTTCATCTCACTAGCACTAGATTTCTAAAATGTACTGAAAATAAATAAGCACAGTAATTCACCTTTGTTTTTTTAAAAACAGAAAAATCTTCTCAACATGAAGGGAGGTCCTAAAACACTTTGAAATTTTACAAAAAAACCGTAATTTGTTTGGATAGCACTAAAAATCTGTTAATCTAATTGATACACGTGAGCCTAATTTCTAAAACCTCTAAGTATGAACCCTGAGGAAAGGACTGCATTCAAATATACAACCTTAAAAAATGACCAACTCAACTCACCAGCAATTTCTACAATATCACCAGGAACTATGTCTTTAGCTTTAATCCGCTGTACACTCTTCCTATCTTGTCGATACACTTTGCCCATTTCAGGCTCATATTCCTTAAGGGCTTCGATTGCATTTTCAGCATTTCTTTCCTGTAAAAAAGAAAACAAAAGAAATTAGTAAACACAGCCTGCCACTGCTAAATGTTTCTAGCCCTAGGAATCAAATTTTAGCATTCTAACCTAAAATATAAATTAAAAAAAAAAAACCCACAAGAGACACACATTAATAACATTAATAGTAAATGATTCACATCTTAAGATAATAAACACTAGGCCCTTTTGATTTTATATTAAAAATGAAAAAACTAAGCACCCTAAGAATAAGGATAAAATCAATGGAGAAAAGCAATTATTAGAACCTGCTGTCCCTAAGCACACCATGCAACATGGCCCTCACCTTTAACCTCACACACTCACACCATTAAATCAATCTTGTCTCCCATGAAAGCTGATGGTCTGGGTCTGGACTGCCCAGGCTCAGCCCAGGCTTTTCCACTCAAAAGCTATGTTGCCTGTGGATAAGTGACATGACAGACAAGGTTTACTGCCTACAAAACCAGGACACTAACAGTACCCACCCACTCTCAACGGGTTTGAGAATTTACAAGCTATCCGTAAAACGCTTAGGTTGTGCTTTGGCACATAGTAAATGCTTTGAGTGATGAATTAAGAAAACCAAGTTTTACGTCTCCTCACAAATTCTAAATCTCTCTCCAGTGGCAGAGACCGATAAATGGCTGGAAGCACTGCCAGTCACAAACCATATTCACTATAATATTATATATGAACATGTCAAGACTTAGTCACACACAATTTTTCTTCCCTAATTTCAAGATGAAAGATGTACAATTAAAATGAGTCATGCTGAAAAAATGCTAAGGGAAAGTGCCTTTAAGGGGAGGTGGAAGTTTATATGCCAAATTTGCCTTTTATTCTCTTAGAAAATAAGCAATTAGAAGGAGAAAGTCTACAAAGCAAGTGCCCAAATGAGGTTACTCAATTCAATGGACAAAGGAAAAAATTTCTTTCACTTCTTTCACATCTTTGCCCTCTAAACTAAACATTTTCAATTTAACTTTTACTTAGATAAAATTTATGCTCAATACCATGTAATCTCATTTTTCACCTTGTGGTAAAAATTAAGTCCCCAAACCTGCTTAAAAGAGAATTCAGATGACAGAAAACAAAGCTACTGGCATGCGTGCCTCACTTTTTACATATGCATCCCTGAAAAAGTATAGGAAACCTTAAATTTGGGAAGTTCATGACAAAAATAATTTAAATCCCTATCATATCTACTTAAGGCTAAGTTCAAACATTATTGATACTGCAGAAAAAATAAATTCTGAGCATTGCTGCTATTCAATTAGTCAAATTTGAAATCACTTTTTCCTCAGGATTTTCCCCCCTGAATGTATGAAATATGGCAGTTTTACTTTTTTCTCCTTCCTCAAGGTCATGTCAGGTAAAGTTTAACTGGACTGATCAAGGTTAAGATGTCCAGGAGCACTATATTTTGCTTCTATTAAAAATCAGCAAAGGTACATTTAAATTAGAAGCATAAACTTAAAAGATAAACTATCTCAGACCCCAAGGATGAAGATGCCAATTAAAATCACTTAAAGAGCCTCCCCTGCCGCCCACCAACCCAAACTACCGAAAGGAATATTTATTTAGTACAGAGGGTGGAAAAGGGAAGCAAATGACCATGGATTCAGATTACATCAAAAAACAAGTCAGCTTGGGGAAAGACAAATATACCTTAACTTACTACAAACAAAAACTTAGAAGACCATCTGAGGTCTCCTTTGTTCTAAAAGTTTTAACTCCTACCTACTCCACTCAAACAGGTCTAAATGTCGTTCCTCAAACACACTCTGTACTTCTCTGCTCATGCCATTCCCTCTCTGGAATATTCTCCCCAGCCTCCACCCAGAAACTCGACTTCTCTATGGTTCCCCCAATTGCTTGTCAGCTGTCCTTGATGACACTAATCAGAAATACACGCCCAACCCCTCCCAAATACTACCTTACACTATAACTCCCCTTACTTTCAGAAAGCAAGAACACTATAGTACTGGCACATACCCTTCTGTATATTACATAAATAGGATTAAGATGTAACAATGTTACTCTTTTAATTTAAAACATACATAAAAGTCCTGTAAAAAATGCTGTTTTATTTTACTTCTATCCAGTCTGGCCCTGGATATAAATCTCAGATACTCTATGTATGTACTACCTATATGGCCTTTGATAAGTCAATCCCTCTGAACTTCAATGTCACATCTGTCAAATAGTACCTGTCTTATAAAATCACTCTTGTCCTCAGCTGGTAAAGAATCCACCCACAAGGCAGGAGACCCTGGTTCGATTCCTGGGTCAGGAAGATCCGCTGGAGAAGGGATAGACTATGCACTACAGTATTCTTAGGCTTCCCTGGTGGCTCAGCTAGTAAAGAATTGCCTGCAATGTGAGAGACCTGGGTTTGACCCCTGGGTTGGGAAGATCTCCTGGAGAAGGGAACGGCTACCCACTCCAATATTATGATCTGGTGAATTCCATGACTGTATAGGATCTCAAAGAGTCGGACACCACTGATCAACTTTCACACCTACTATGTAAATGGTGTACATTTAAAAACATGCACTATTAACTTAAGGACAGTCTAATGCTGTGTATTGTTTCTTTTGCCTAAATAATGCACAGAAGTATCATATCTACTTAACTACAAGCAATTTTTTTAAAAATCAAGAGGAATATGGCACATTTCTTCTAAGGAGGCATCTTTCTAAATGATAAATGAGCTCATTACCCAAAGGCCTTCATATTTACTAGTAAGTTTACAATTTCAACAGGACTAAGTATGTGTAGATATTTGCACTTTTAAGAATGACAGATGCACTCTATTTCAGTCCTCAAAGAGGTGACTATATCCGTCAGAAATCTAAAAGATTAATATTCAAAAGATGACTGTGAAATATTAGTCTGAGTCTGTTAAACTATATAAAAAACAAAAATCAAACAGACCCACAGTCCTAGAAAAGTTAAAATTCTTAAACTAGCTATTTGCAGGAGACGAATCATGCAGACATGCGGCAAAAGTGTGATCCCATGATGTTTCTGTAAGAAAATTATCTTCCATTATGGGAATAAGGCCTGGGCACAGGACAATTAAGGGAAAACAGCCAGGAATATGCTCTGAACGTGAAATTTTTAGGATTCAAATAACTTTTACAGCTAAATCCACACACACACAAATCCAAGGATAATAAATATGACACTGGTTTTATGAAGTCTTTCATAGGAAGCAACTAGAAAATATAAACATACTGGTTCTCAAATTTTCTGGTTTTCCTTAAGTAGCTCCTTTAAACACTGTTCTTGATTCCATGCTACCACAGAGCATGAGCAATTTTAATAGATTATATATGCAGGAGGTCTAAAATTTTGCCATTAAATAAATTAATAAATAAAAAACACAAGCAGTTCCACAGCTATTTTTAGTCAACACACCAGAAAAAACAGATAATAGAAAGACTAACAGTTTAAATATCTTACGTAAATTACCAAAATTTAGCACTGCAGGAATTATTGCTTACCTGCCATACACCCACAATTGCATTGGCTATTAATATAAGTAAAATTACAAAGGGTTCTACAAAAGCTGTAATTGTTTCTTCACCTTCTTCAAACCAAGCCAAAACCTAAAAGAGAAATGACATTTATTAGAACTGTAATGTGTTCGTACCACAAAAGTGGCTGGCACTAAAGGAATTATTATGATACATAAAATCTTTTCTTATCATCCTTAGAAACAAAAGGTAGCAAAATGTAATGACATAAATGACAAGCTCATATCTTGTTCTCACTAACTCTTAACACTCAAAACTATAAACTTCTTAATAATTTAAGAACTAATTTATTTTTCATGTAGTAATTGGTTTAAAATTCAAAAAAAATACTTTGGAGAACTAAACCCCATCCATTTCCTATGTATATTTTTCAGAAGAAATAAAATAAATTCCTAAATTTAAAAGGCAATCATCAGACTTTGTTAATTTGGTTAATACTCATATGAGATAATACCTATGTGGCACAAATGCATAGTAAAAGTAATTTAACCACTGACTTTAATATTAGTGTATATAAACTGCTAATGTCCCACATATTTTCAGTGGTGTTACTGAAGATCATCACTGCAAGGTTGTTCTGAGATCAGGAATGTATTCTAAAGGTTAACCTCCATATGACATCTAGTATAACACAGCATTTCAGAGACTATCTAAGCCCAAAAACGTTACAACTGGCCACAGAACACTGTCCCAAGAAAAATGAGCAAAGAATTAACCTCTAGCTCACCCAACCATAACTCTCAGATTTAAAAGTTAAAAGAGAGCCACACTGTACTTCATAATTGAGCATCTGTAATAAGAGAATCCAACACAATGATAAATAAAAAGTAAAAGAGGCATCTAAATGGTTAAATTTTTAACAACAAATTTTTGTGGAAAACTGCCAATCCAAAAGGATGTTAAACACATCTCATGATTCAATCTGGGAAGTAAGATTTGCCTTTGCCTTTTAACACTACTTAAAATGTTTGCATATTCCACAATGAAATCTTTTCTTTAAAAGATCTATTCAGTAAACAAAGAAAGCACTGTTTTTGATACATTGAATATTGTCAGATATGATTTATGGCAATAGTGAAGCCAGTGACTAAGTCTGTACCTAGTGAACACCATAAGATGAGCTTTGACAGGAACAGCAAACAAGCAGAAAGATGATTAAGGCAAGATCCAACATGAATTTTGCAAGTTTAAAAGAGGGCAACAATGAATTAACAACAAATATCAATTTGTTAGACAGGTAGTCTCACCACCATGGCACCAACAAAAGAAACAGCAGTTTGAGCAGGAAAAAAATCCATGAGACACAAGGACAAGGTCCTGAAAGATTAATCAGGGCAGGCAAAAACACCAGAATGAATAGAAATTGTTGCTGCAAGCTTTCGACAGGGCATTCCTGGTGTTAAGGCCAGGCCTAATGCCAGAATGAAAACTTCTCTAGGAAGTTATAAATTTTGATAGATGCAAGATCACAGCTGCTTTGATACTAGCCTTTCAAACATTTGCCAAGGAGAGCATATCAGAAATAAGAAACTTAATTAGCTCTTGGGGGAGAAAAATGGCTCAACTTGAAGAGTAGCAAGGACCTTTCCAAAAGGTCAGTGAGGCATTAGCAACTGTAAGATAAGCTTCACACCTTGTTAAAGTGAGTATGAATTTCCCTCTTGGCAGCTAGGCCTGAGGAAAAAACTTAAAGCAATATTCCACATCCACTGGAGCAAAGGAAAAAAGACTCAGGCAAGCAAGCAGCTTCTACTTTTCAAGAAATGTGTGGTTCCTTTGCACAAGTGGTATTCATCAGTAATGCAACAACCGTCATCTGTATTATGCAGTAGCCTTTTCTTCCACTATGTGACTTTAAATGTTTATGTGTAACACAGGCATTTGGTTATTTGAAGGTTCTGTCAAATGTATGATTACTGACTGATAAGAAACTAGTGGGCAAATCTCTCAATGTGGATAGTGCTGGACTATTTAACGTTGACAACCACCAATTTGCTAAACACTTCAAAAAATATTTAAAAAACCCAAAGAATTAAGTGCTATAACTCACTATAACTCACAATTAAGTGCTATAAAATAAAGATGAACCATATTTCATTTACTCCTAAGAATCAATACAGTCAATCATGTTCAAACCACACTGTGTAGTCCTTCATGGTTTTGTTTAATTGAAAAGAAAATCTCTCATGTAAATGGGAAGATGCTGCTGAGAAATGAAAGACTTCCTGAGTTTGGGAAGGGGGTAGTGAAAAGAAGAGGGAAACTGGATGACACATTATTATGTCTTTTTAGCATTATAGTACAGTCAGTTCATAATTATGGTTTACTAGAAATTACACAAAATATACAGAGGCAGGGAGAGGAAATGTTTCTAAAAACTCTTTATTGAGAACAGGTTGAATATAAAGGATTATCTGTTTGTATTTCCTTTTGTTTACTGTTCTATCCACAGGGTCCTAGAAGAGTCTCCGGTATATAGGTGATGCTCAACCATATATTTATTGCATACAGATGCATAAATAAACAAATCTCATACACGTCCCTACCTAGCAGTATATAAACTAAACACAGAGCAAGAAGGTAACTAACTCATCAACAGTGTCAAAAGGAATTGGAAAGACTGCTGTAGAATCATTTTAGACAGTGTTTCTTCTTTCCCTGCTTTTCACTATTAATACAGTAAAAGTACTTCTGGGGCTTACATTATCCAGACCCAACAAGATCAAAACTTTCAAACTTGTCAATCCCATTCAAAGTAACCACTTGCTAGGTTACTTTATTTATTTAGTTCCCTGACCAGGAGTGGAACCAGGCCCTAGCAGTGAGAGCACTGGTTGTGTTGTGTGCGCTCAGTCTCTTAGCCATGTCCGACTCTTTGCGACCCCATGGACTGTAGCCTGTTAGACTCCTCTGTCCATGGAATTCTCCAGGCAAGAATACTGCAGTGGGTTGCCATTCCTTTCTCTAGGAAATTTTCCTTACCCAGGGTTTGAATCCGGATCTCCTGCATTGCAGGCAGATTCTTTACTGTCTGAGCCATGAGGGAAGCCCTAAAGTGCTAGACTGCCAGGGAAAGTCCCTAGCGAGGTTAACTTTAGATAGGATTGTGTACCTTCTCTTTGCTATCTATAAGACTGATCTCAACAGTGACTTCTGATGGTAGAGCCCAAAATGTCAGAGAGAAGGATTTAATTAAGCAAAATTTAATCCAAGGTAAAAAGACATGTTCTGGTATAAACTAGATCATGGTACTGTGTGACTCAATTATCTACATGTCAGAGTAATATGCAGAGCTCTTAACAAGACTGTAAAAAGAAAGTGAGAGATAAGCACATTCCTAGGACTGAGGGTCCTAAAGCATGTACCAGGTATGCATTCTTGTCTCCTTAGAAATTTGCAATGCATTTGAGCACTCAAATACTTGTTAGATGAAGGAAAAATTTATATCAAAAATTTTAGAAAGAAAAAATAGAAACACTTAAAGTATCACCACTAAGTGTTACAACAACTATCTGGGGAGAGAAAAATCAGCCATTATAAATAGTATGGGGGCTTCCCTGGTGGCTCAGTGGTGAAGAATCAGCCTACCAACGCAGGAGACGCAGGTTTGAATCCTGATCCGGGATGAGTCCACACGCCACAGAGCAACTAAGTCTGTGCTCTAGAGCCTGGGAGCCGCAACAAGAGAAATAACTGCAATGAGAAGCCCTTGCACGGCAACTAGAGAGTAACCCCGGATCACCACAACCAGAGAAAGCGCCCCACCCCCAAGTCCCTGAAGAGCAACGCGATACACTCAAAATAAATAATTTTTAAAAAAAAGAATGGTATGGATTAGACTATATATTATCTTCCAATCCAAAGTTCATGTGAAAACACTCAATATTTTCAGATTTGAGAATATAATCTTTTTAAAAACAAAACAAAACCCCCAGACATTCACCTTTCAAACCATCTTTTAAACACAGGCTCAAAATAAATTATTTGAATCAATCAGTAAACTGCCCATTTTATCCTTCAAAATAATTAAACCACAGGAAAAATTTAAAATCACTACATTACCAAATACTTCTTGAATACATCTTATTGAGAAAAGCAAAGTAAATCAATTTCATGTATTCTGAAAATGCTACCAACACAAACTCATCCAGGTATTTCTTTTAACAAAAGCACTAACCTAGGCTCTAAAAGGAATTAATAGTCCCTTCAAAGGTTTCAGTAGGAAAAGACAAATTATTCAAATATAAACCAAAATTTGAGAAGTGTCTTAGTCTAAGAAAGCTTAATTAGCATTTTAGGGTCAATCTAAGTAGCCGAGATGGGGTAATAGGGGTGAAAGATAGAAAAAATTATGCAAATTGGGTTACCACAGAGGACATGAGTCAGACAGATGAGACAAATAGTCCTCACGCTCACTTCCCTCAGGTACCATCACCTTAGACACCTCTCCTGACTTCCCAATTTGAAAACTGCACTCTTTCCACATGGCCCCTTATTCCGCCACCACCCTCCTCACCCACTTTTTCTCCACAGCACTCTCTCCAATCCAACAGATTATTAAATATTTTAATTTTTTAATCTGTCCCCATTAGAATGTCAGCTCCACGTAGGATACCGTATTTCCTTCCAAGCTGTATCCCCAGTGTTCATGCTATGTACCTAAGATGCTCAATTCCTAACAAAGCAGTGAAGGGAGAAAAGAACAGGCAGTCCAATTAAGCAATCATGATGTGTTATATGAAGGGCAAAGTTGGTGAGCAAGGGGGATGGAAAGAAAAAGTGAAAGGAAAAGAAGGTACTGAATGTCAAGGAATTTCTAATGTTACTTCATATGCAACAGAGACACACAGCTCACTTCTTCCAACCCAAAGGGACAAGTTAATTAAACTTTATCCCTACAGGTCACAAGTGTAAAACATTAATGCTGTTCCCTACTTTTTGCATCAGCAAAATATTAACTTTGGTTAACAGTTTACTACTTAATTTGACATTTGAAATATGTCACTAAAGCCTAGTATTTCTTGAGTAGAACCTGATAATGCATCATGTATTGATTATAAACCTATTTGCTTCTCCAAAAGAACATGTACTTTTTACTGTTTTGCCTGATAAACGAACAGGAATCAACAAAATCAGATTCTTCACCGTCTGAGCCACCAGGGAAGCTCATAGGAATCAACTGATTATCACAAAAGATTCAGTGCTCTTTTCACAGATAAAGAAATGTGGAATGAAAAGGTCAAGTACAATGCAGCAATAGTCCCAATCCCCATGAAGAAAATCAACAGGTTTATATCCACACTGTCTTCAAACAAATCAAAGCAAATTAAAGTTACAGTACTTCCTAAACAATAAACGTTTAAACTTTCCTGTTTCTTTAGTCACTAAGTCATGTCCGACTCTGCAACCGCATGGACTGTAGCCCACCAGGCTCCTCTGTCCATAGGATTTTCCAGGCAAGAATACCAGAGCAGGTTGCCATTTCCTTCCTCAGGGGATCTTCCCAATCCAGGGATCAAACCTGGGTCTCCTGATTGGCAGGTGGACTTTTTACCACTGAGCCACCTGGGAAGCCCAGACTTTTTTGTGTTTAGCAGCCCATAAAATAAAAACATAACACAGTTCACTTCCTAAGCAATAACTCCATGTGGTTACCTAAAAGGTAACTCAAACTTCAACTGAGAAATATAGACCTATGAAGCTATAAAAAGTCAACATCCTACCTTACAACAAAATTAAAGCATGTATTTAAAAACCCACTTGAGGGAATTTCCTGGTGGTCCGGAGGTTAGGATTCGGCACTTTCACTACCAGAGATGGATTGGGGAACTAAAGTTCCCCCAGGACTTGAGGCACAGCCAAAAAAACAAAGTAAAGCAAAAACTACATCATAATGCAAAGTATTAGTATAAAGTCACTCAAAACTGGCCACTTGAGATTCTATGTAACTCAAACAGTCAATAGCCTGTCTACTGGAAATAATGCCACTGATGTTCCAACACTGCCTTAAATCACACACACAAAATATCTCAATAAAAATTTAATCTTTGGCTTGTATACAGCACCTGATTAACTTCTAAGAGGTCCCTAATGACCTCACTGAAGCCCAGTATCAAAACTGCAAAACTTGAGATTATTTTAAAATTATGTAGCCAGTTTAAACATAAGCATTATACTAGCTCAAACACATTAGTTGTTTTGTCCCATGACAATGTAGAAACTAGCCAAACAGCACTATTCTTTGAATTGGTAAAGCAGCAGCCACTAACAGAATTTTTTAACTAATCAAGAAAAAACAGACACATATAAGATATAGAGTGATTAAGTCAGGATGCTGCATGAGTTGCTATGATACTCTCTTAATTTTCTTCAATGAAAACCATAGAAGACATTTGTGAGGAATTATTAATGGGTACACATCACTTGGCTAACATGGCGTGATATATGGCAGTCTCATGGCAGAATTTGAGAAATTTCAAAAAAGCTCACCTCTTGCCAACTTTTTTCCTTCACCTAAAGTAGACAAATGCTCACTGCTTCATGTATTTAGTTCTCAAAATAGCCCTCTGGGGTAAGGTTGTCAATAAAGACTGAGGTAGATCCCTGAGGCTTGCACGCGTCTTTTGCAAACACACAAAAAAGAAACCTTGAAGTTGCGTCAAGTTTGCAAAGCCTGAAAACAGTTATTGCATTTCTCATCCTGGTTTTTATAAGAATAAAATACTGCACTTTAAAGAACAAAAGGCATCTCTTGTTAGGATTAAGAACATCTGTGTCCTATTCATGACCATTTTTAGGAAAACTTGGAGGTCCACTGCTCATGAGAAAAAAAATGCAATAAAACGTTAATGCTGAACAGGAAAAAAAAAAAAAAAACTAAGAATCTAGAATTATCCTTTTCAATGCCCATCACCTTTCTTCTGCTGTTTGCATTTCACCAGTTTCTTAGCAACCATACAGGACTCAAGCGGGTAAGCACACACAGAACATGAAAAAACAATGTGTTTTTTTTTTCTTTTAAGATCTAGAACCAATTGTACTAAACCTTGTTCTCTCAACCTAGGAGCCACTCAAGACGGGGGTCCAATTTAGATAAATATACTACCCTAAAGGTCAGTGACCAAATTTGGTCAACAGTGGTGCCATCACTGCCGTCATCATTCTTGTCACTGTCAGAAACAACTGTCACCTTGCCATTACCAGGAAGGGAGAGCAACTGGAATATTCCTTTTGTAAGTTCTATTTACAGACTACAAAGAGCCCAACATCATCTTAGTATGATCTTACACAACGGAAGAACCCAAAACAGAAAAAGCCTTCCAATAAGCAACTTTTTGGTATTAAAAACTGATAAACCACAAGAATTTATAAAGACCCTGCCTGCCACATTTGGCAACAATTTCTAAATGGACTGCAAATGTCAGGCATTCATTTATTTTCTGTATAGGAATGGCGTGTTCTATTTATAATTTTCAAATACCTAGAGTATTAAAAAAAAAAAAAACACAAAAACACAAAAACCCAAAACCAGAAACACGAAAATGCAGCTTAAATATCCAAATAAAATGTTCTCACTCAATAGACAGCTGCTTCCTGCTTTTTCATCTAAGGTATAGTCTCAACTTTGGGGAAATAGAAGAAATTTCTTCATACTTACAAAAGATATACATGCTGCCAACAATAAAATTCTAACTAGTAAGTCTTCAAACTGCTCAATCACAAGTTCCAGCAAGGTTTTTCCTGTTAGAAAGAAACATATTTGTTGTAAATGTCATCTTAAGATCAGCATACCGGAAAAAAAATGTTAAGCTTACTTACCTTCTTCAGCCGGTAACTCTGTAGAAATTCATCAGGCAACGTGTCAAGAGAAGGAAAAGAAAAAAAAAATTAGCACTCTTTCCAAAAAGAATTACTAAATTATCACTGGCTTTGAAAGATGCACCTAGATATATGAACATTCAACAGTATTTAATAGAAACCATACCAAAATGCTACCCCAAGAAAATATGCAGTACTTGCTGTACTGATCTACTCTGAAACGTGGAATCTTATCAATACCTAAGCAGGGTTTCTGAAACAAGGAGTCATTTCAGCCCTGTCATCACTTCTGCCAGATGTGTAACTTTGGGTAGTAGAACGGTCAGAGGCATTCTCAACTACAGCGACGCCTCATAAACCGGCTAGGGACGAGAAAATGTCTCGCAGGGCTCAACCCAGATGCAGGAGGCTCATCCCTCCCTCTGCCGGGGCCAGCTGCTGCTGGTGAAGAGCCGCCGAGCTAGCTGCGAGCGGTAGAAGGTCAAGGGCTGGAGCCACGCGGGTGTCGAGATGAGGCGCAGACCCGACCTCGGTGCCCCCCGCCTGCAACCCCTCTCCCGCGGGGCCGGCGCGCGGGCTCAACCCGTCGCCTGCAACCCTCGGCGGGCGCGGAGCCGAGACCCACGAGGTGGAGCCCGGTCAGCCATCTTTCCTGGCTCTCGGGCCCGCGCCGAGCCGCGCGGGGTCCCTGCAGCCCCGGCGCCGAGCACCTACCGTTGGAGCCCCATCTCTCCTTGAGCTTCTTGACCTGCTCCAGGCTCAGGCCGGTGCTCTCGTTGACGCCGAAGTGGCCCAGCACTTCCTCCACCGTCTTTGTGTGCGCGTTCTCCATGGCTGCGGGGGCCCGGCCGGCCTCGCCTCCAGTCCCCGCGGCCTCTTCGCCTCCGCCTCGCACTCGTGCCGCGGGCTCGTGCCACCCCGGGCGCCCAGGCGCGGACTGGTCTCTTCCCCTCCTTCTCCTCCTCCGGCCGCTTCCGCCTCGTCGGGCGCTGAATCACCCCGCGCCCCCTCCCCCAGACAACCGCCCCTCTCGCTGTCCGGCCCTCGCCGGTGCCCGCCCCGGGCACAGCTGGACGGTGGGCGGGGGGAGGGGGGGTCCTGACCCTCCCTCCCCTCGTCAGAAGGGAGGGCCTCCTTCACTCTCAACCGCCCGCCGGGAGTGCAGGCCTCGGCCCCGAAGCCCCCTCCCCGTTCTCCAGAGGTGATTCTCCGCCCCGCCCGGGCCGGAGGAGGGGGTGTTCTGCCGACCCTTGAGAGCGGAACTGAGCGAGGGAGGCGAGCCGGCGGGATGGTGCGCAGAGCGCTCGCCTACTCCCCTCAGCTCTGCACCCCCGACAGTAGCTGAGGAAACTGCGGCGGAGGAGAAGGAGGTGGCGTCGGGGACGGCTCCGCGGCGGCTGCTCTAATAGCATTTATCCGCGGCTGCCTCCCCTCTCGCCGCCGCCGCGGCATGTGGACGCCGCTCATTGGCCAAGAGGGCCCAGCGCGGCGCGGGAGGCGCGGCCCCGCCCCCTCCCTCCGGCACCCTCCCTCCCGCGCGACTGGCGCCCACGCGGCCGCGCAAGCCCCGCCCCCTCCCGCGCACCGCCCCCAGGAACCCGGATCGAGGCCTGAGCGCGCCGCGCCCGCGCACTGCAGCCTGCGGTCGTCTTCGGCGGAGCCCTATCCCACGGCCTCTTTTTGGCTCATGAGGATCACGATTCCTACCCGGCTCAACCACCTGCAGACGTAGAACCCAGGAGGGTAGAGGGCTCACGGTGCGCTTGCTGCATTCGCTGCCCCTAGGGAACTGCCTGTTCTTCTGAGTCGGTCTCGGGTTGGGGGTGGGTGACGGGGAAGGCGAGGCCGAAGAACCTACGAACTCGGTCCTCGGAGAGCTTCCGGAAGCGTGCTAGGGTTGGTGTCCTTGGTTCGCTCCCTCGCCCTCCGCCCCCAGGGTCGCGCTCAGCGTCCCTAATCTTATATCTTTCAGAGCCCCTCTCAGGAACGGAGGAGAGGAATTCCGCAGTTCACATCCCACGCGGCCAAAATCCCTCATCTGTCGCTTCGGGAACACCGCATCCCACACCCCCTGCCGAGAGCTCCACCGCACGCAAATAACCAGCCCTACCCCAGCGCCTTCTGTGCTCAGAGGGAATCCCACTCTGGGGAGAGGAAGAAGGAGGTTTTATTTTATCTTTAATACCCCACACAGCTTTTTATACGTAGAAGTCACAGATTACACTACTGTAACTTAAATAAGCGAGAGTTGTGTTAGAAGGTGCGTTTCTTGCACATTAAGATCAGGCTATTTTCTAGACTCCCACTTTCGTTGGTAGCAGAAAAAAGGGACTTTAATCCAAAATCTGCTCTTAAACCACAGATATTTGCTGTAGAGGTCTACAGAAAACCTCCATCAACAAAGACCTACTGTATAGCACAGGGAACTCAATAATCTGTAATAACCTATATGAGAAAAGAATGACAATAAAGCTATAAAACTGAATTACTTAACTGTACACCTGGAACTAACAGAGCATTGTAAATCAACTGTATTCTAGTTTAAAAAGTAAATGAAAAAAATTTTTTAAAAACTATGTAGCATCAAGATAAAGAGAATTTTGCTAATATAAAAAAATTAGACTATTGGGACTTCCTTGATGGTCCAGTGGCTAAGTAAGACTCCATACTCCCCATGTAGGCAGTCCAGGTTCCAATCCTGGTCAGGGAACTAGATTCCCCCACGCTGCAATTAAAGATCCAGAATGCTGCAAGTAAGACCCGGTTCAGCCAAATAAATAGACTGTTTAACAGAGAAAAAGACCTTCTCATTGAGTTCAGGAGCAAAAGGTGAACATATTTGCATCACAGAGCAATTTTCTTAAGGGACCCTGTGGCAGGATGAAGCATATAGTCCGCTTTTGTGTTTGGCTATGATGTACTGTCCACAGCAGCCAAAGCAGAACAAAAATCACCTCAGCTGTCCCAGATGGCTCAGCCTCAGGACCTAAGGAAGTGTTAGTCACTCAGTCGTGCCGACTCTGCGACCCAATGGACTGCAGCCCACCAGGCTCCTCTGTCCATGAGATTTTCCAGGCAAGGATACTGGAGTGGGTTGCCATTTCCTTCTCCAGGGGATCTTCCGAACCCAGGGATCAAACCTGGGTCTCCTGCACCGCAGGCAGATTCTTTACTGACTGAGCTACAAGGGAAGCCCTAAGATAAAGTCCTTTAACAGATGCAAATCACAGTGCATTACCGGATTGAAAAAAATCAGGCAGGTCATTTAATTATTTCCAAGGTGTGGAGGCTGGTATGCAGTTTTGATTGATACTTGGAAAAGGACCAGCAAAACCCTATACCAAACAAACAAAAATTCTAGTGTATGGCAGTGCACTAAGAGAAACAAGGTAGAAACTGGTTAGGTCACAGGAATGGAGCCTCTTGCAGGAGGAACAGGTGACTGCATGGTGGGCGTGTGGTAATGGAGAGCTGGGGGTTCTTTTCCTTCTCAGACCAGGTCTGCTCCACTTCTTACACATTCTGCCTCACCCCAGTGAGGGTAGAAAGGCAAGAGGATTGTTAACCTCAGTCTGGAAATTATCTCAAGCATTTGACTTTGGATCTGCGGCTCGGTCTCTGCTTGGAGTTGTCAGCACTTCTGCTTCTTGAGAGACTCCTGAGCAGGGCTTTTGTGCTGAATGCTGTTCCCCAGATCTTCGAGCTTCTTGTTCCATGTTATCTTTTGGATCTCAGCTTACATGTTAGCTCCTCAGAGATATCTTGACTGACAAAGGACTAGGGCTACCCTTCCCAGTCAAACTGGCTATCACATTATTGTTTTATTTTCTTCATAGCACTTACCACTGATGTGTTTTCTGCTTAGCTGTTTACTGGCTGTTTCCTCCTACTAGGATGTAAGCTCCATGAGAACAGGAGCTTGTCTAGCTTGTCCATCATTAGGATGCAGAAGACCCCTGGTATATATCATTTATAGAATGCCTACTGTTTGGGTGAATGAAAGAGTTCCCACCATCCCTGATCAGTGACTTGCAAAGGGCTGGGCTATGGAAGGGCCCCAGCAAGTTTTTGCTGAACTCAAGTTTATTGATTTCCAATTAGTGAAATAAACAGGTTGTGTTAGTCACTCAGTTGTGTCTGACTCTTTGTGACTCCATGGACTGTAGCCCACCAGGATTCTCTGTCCATGGAATTCTCCAGGCGAGAATATTGGGGTGGGTTGTCATGCCCTTCTTCAGGGGATCTTCCTGACCCAGGGATAGAACCTGGGTCTTCCGCATGTCAGGCAGATTCTTTACCATCTGAACCACCAGGGAAGCCCTGTCGCCTCATGTGAATGACTGTGAAGCTTAGGTTTAAAGCAAACGAAAACAGCGAAGCAGCATTATAGGTTTCTCAGAGACAAGCATATGTGTAAGTTCACATTGGTAGTGTTATCAGACTGTTCTTTGCAAGTCTTCTATTTCTCGGAGGTTGGAATACAGATATTCCTCAACTTACCATGGGATTATGTCCTGATAAACCCATCATAAGCTGAAAATGTCGTAAGTCAAAAATGCATGTAATACACATAATATACTCCTGGGCTTCATAGCTTAGCCTTCAATGTGCTCAACACACATAGCCTACAGTTGGGCAAAATCACCTAACACAAAATCTATTTTATAATAAAGTATTGAATATCTCGTGTAATTTATTTAAGGTGAAAAACAGAATGGCTTTAAGTGTATCAGTGTCTACTCTTCATGATCTATGTGGCTGATTGGGAGCTGCAGTTGGCTGCTGCTGCCCAGCATCTTAAGAGAGTGTGATAGTGTGTATTGATGGCTTGGGAAAAGATCAAAATTCAAAATTCGGTTTTTGCTGAATATGTATTGCTTTCACATCATCATAAAGTCAAAAAATTATAATTCAAATCATCATGAGTCAGGAACTGTCTGTATTCCCTTAAACTGAAACAGTGTGCTTGGGCTTGGCCCTTTCTGTGTCACATACCAATTATGCCCTTGGTTCCTCAACCCATTGGTGTCTCTAAAATATGTTGTTTAGAGGTTGCCAAAATTTAGCAAAACATAGCCTTCCAAAGGCAGACAGATCCACTTACTCTTATGTAGAAATCAACTTAAGCTCAATGGGTTTTATACACATACTTCTTGTTAATAAGGTTAAGCAAAATACGAATGGGTTTTAGAAATAGTTGACCCTTGAACAACACAGGTTTGAACTGTGTGGGTCCACATATATTCAGCTTTTTTTCCTATAGTGAATACTGGAATACTACATTATCTGTGGTTGGCTGAATCCTTGGATTTGGAACTACGGATGTGGAGGAACTGTGTATGGGGACCAAGTCAGATTTTCAACCTCATAAAGGGAGGGTGGACACTCCAAACCCTGTGTTGTTCAAGAGTCAACTGTACTATATATATATATGTGTGTATATATATATATATTTTTTTTTTTTTTAACCAAGGGCTGTAGGTATATTCAATCAGTTGGGGGCAGGGAGAGGAAAGAGAGAAACTGATTCAGAAAGATGTATGATTTGATCAAAGACCCTCAAAGGAATTAATAAAGGGCGATATTAGCTGGTAGTAGGCATGCATGCTCAGTTGTGTCTGACTCCTTGCAACCCCATGGACTGTAGTCCGTCAAATTCCTCTGTCCATGGAATTTTCCAGGCAACAATACTGGAATGGGTTGCCATTTCCTACTCCAGGGGATCCTCCCAATCCAGCGATAGAACCAGCATCTCCTGTGTCTCCTACATTGGCAGGTGGATTCTTTACCACTGTGCCACCTGGGAAGCTGGTAGTAGGCAGGCTGGTTTAAAAAGCTAGGTAGAGACTTCCCTGGTGGTCCAGGGACTAAGACTTGAAGCTCCCAATGCAGGGGGCTCAGGTTTGATTCCTGGTCGAGGAACTAGATGCCACATGCCACATCTAAAGATCTCACGTGTGCATTGTAAGTCTTTTCAGTCATGTCCGACTCTTTGGGACCCTGTAGATGGTAGCCCCTGGCTCCTCTGTCCATGGGATTCTCTAGGAAAGAATACTGGAGTGGGTTGCCATTTCCTTCTCCAGGGGATCTTCCTGACCCAGGGATCTGCTGCAACTAAGGCCCAGCACAGCCAAATAGATAAATATTAAGAAGAAGGAAAAAAAAAAAAAATCTAGGTAGACAGAAAAGGCCCAATAGAAAAAAATGACATGCCAACTTCCCAACGCTCTACAACCCTCCCATAAGACAATGGAGATGGTAAAAGGCAGTCTGTTCCATATTTGGACAGCTCTAATCATTAAAGCAGTTTCATTCTGGGCTGAATCCACCTCCCACTAGCCAACTTCATTGGCTCTTGTTTAACCCTCTGGAGTAACTTTGAATAAGTTTAGTCTCTCCTCTGTGTGAGATCCCTTCCAGTATTTCAACGTATTTATCATGCTCTGTGAGTCTCTTCTCTCAGGTAAAAAGAACTGCTCAGCCTCTGAGCTGTGATGTGTATAGCAGGAGTCTGCAGCCCCTCAGCATCCTTGTCATCCTGTCGTAGAGACACCCAGCACTGAAGACAGGATCTCGCAGTGGAGTTATCACTGTCCACCTTTGTTTCCACGCTTTCTCCTGCACATTGTTGATTTGTTTGATTTGAACAATCAATTCAAAAATGAGTCCTGTGTATATAAACTGCAGTCATTTAATCTTCCCATCGTCTACTTACACTGTTGATCATTTTAAACCCAGGTACTGAACTCCGACTGTAATGGAATGTCTTCCTGTTCACTTTGGCCCATCTTTGCAGTCCAGTGTGGTCTTTGGAGTCTTCATCTTCAAGGGATGTTTTAGCTGTATGCCCCAACTTGAGTTACACACAACTTTGATAAGCATGGCTTCTGTCAACTGGTGCAAATCAACTTGACTACAGGTTCCAAAGTCAGAAAAGTGAAAATCTTATAACACACTCTCTTGCCTCATTTTGCATACCATGTTATTATACAGATCATTCTTTTGGTTGTACACCTGATGTAGTCAGCTTGACTTGAGGATCATGACATATGAAAAATACATGTTTACATACTAGATCAGAACTGGTACACTAAGGTGTTTACACTGAAAGGTAAGTGGGAATTAAAGCCATCCAACTTCGTTACATCTGCTGTCTCTTAGTGACTCTGGAACACAAGCTCACGGAGTGGAATGCCAGGCAAAATCGCCTGTGCTATTACATTTACATTCTATGTTATGTAAATTGTTAAGCAGCCCACCATGGGCTTACAAGGACTGCAGTTGCCCAGATTTACAACCAAAGAAAGAGCCCAGAGTCAGCAACAGAGACATCTGTGGTTTAATGGATGGGGGAGCTTACACATCTGAAGCAGGGTCCTAGAGCGACACCCTGACTGTGTGCCACAGATGGTAGGCAGGACGTGGTGGCAGTCTTCACTCCCAAGGGGAACGAGAGATTGATGTCAGGTTGGCTTATTAGTTACCAGGGAAACCAGCAGAGGGACATGTTCTTCACCACCCCTTTGATAAGCCAGCACAGGCTAGGGGCTCGGGCAACTACGTAGGAAGGTCAGTCCTATGCCTAGGGTTTAGGTGAAGCTGGTGCTCGCTGGACAGGAGACGTGCAAAAAGCAAGAGAACAGACATCGTGAGCGGCCTGACCATAAAGTCTCTCATGGTAATTATGGGATGTTAGTCCACTGTATTATTATCTAGCCCACCTTTCTGGTCCATAAGGACTTGACGAGAGGACTCTGTCAAATGCGTTGCTAAGATCTACGTAAATTTTCTGCAACAGTCCACAGTCTAGTGATCTTTTCAGCGAAATGTGTCCAGTTTGGCGTGGCTTGTTACTGATCATATGTCAGTGCCTAGTGACCACTTTTTGTACATGCCCACAGACTATAGCTTTAACATCTGAGACTTTGCCAAACTTAACAGACTGTCTTTTCCAGAATTTGGCCCTCTCCCATTAATAAGCATTCTTTTGATGGCTAAGTGTCAAAAAAACTCCAACTGATTAGCTTATGCTTATGAAAAAAGAACTTATTGGGAAGTAGATCCAATTCAGAACAGTTTGATCCAGGTGCTCAAATAAACTAACAGAATCTCTCTCCATCTCTTGACTGCTGTTTTGCTTTGCTTTTTACTGTCTTGAGAGCTCTCTCCAGGTGGTAGCAGATATGAGCCCCAGCATCTTCAGTTTATAGTCCACAAGTTTAGCAATCTCAATGGAAGGACAGGGCTAATAGTTTCTCTGGGTCACGTGTCCACCCCTGGAAGCAGGGACTGTGGACAGCTCCATCTGAACTACATGGACAGAGAGTGGGGGAGAAGTGGGTCCTCAAGGCTGTGGTTTTCAAGCTTTGGTGTGTATCAGGGGGGTGTGGGGGGGCAGGGGCAGTGGTGTGGGTGGTGTGCTCCAGAATTCTCAGTCATTAGGTCTGGGATGGAGACCAAGAATTTGTATTTCTAACAAGTTCCCAGGTGATGTAGACGCTGCAAGTTCAGGACCCATACCTTGAAAAGCAATAGCCCAGAGGGAAGTCTTGGTGCTCTTACCAGAAGGAGAGGAACAGATGTTGGGATAGCAAAACAAAAGATGTCTACTTCACTGAGAAAAGTCAAAGATCTAACAGGTTGGGAGGAATCGGAGGTAAAGAGCATGGAGCACTGGAAATCTTGTTTGGAGACACCCTGTATTCTTCCATGGAACCTTTCAGTTTCATCTGCCCTATGTTCACCACAACCTCCCCTCCAATTCTAAGCTCCGGTCACACTGGACCATTATCTGCTCCTCCGAACCTTTGCTCAGGCTGTTCCTGCTGCTTGGGTATGCCTGGTGAACACCAAGATGAAGGCTCAGATCCCACCTCATTGGGGCGGGCTTCCCTGATAAGGATCCTCTCCATTACTTCCAACCTCACCATCTAGAAAATTAGTTGTGCCTTCTTCTGTGTCCCTCGGGGATCACTCAACTCTACTACAGTAACTTAGGTTTACTTCCTATATCTCTGGCTGATCCTTTTCAGTCCTCTTTTCATGCACTTCCCCCTCTCCCACTCAACCTGAGATGTGCAGTGTCCTGTGATTGAGTACTTAGCATTCTTCCTCACCTGAATCTTGCCATAGGTCCACTGGTTTCAGTTCAGTTCAGTCACTCAGTTGTGTCTGACTCTTTGTGACCTCATGAACAGCAGCATGCCAGGCCTCCCTGTCCATCACCAACTCCCAGAGTCCACCCAAACCCATGTCCATCGAGTTGGTGATGCCATCCAACCATCTCATCCTCTGTCGTCTCCTTCTCCTCCTACCCTCAATCTTTCCCAGCATCAGGGTCTTTTCAAATGAGTCAGCTCTTCGCATCAGGTGGCCAAAGTATTGGCGTTTCAGCTTCAACATCAGTCCTTCCAATGAACACCCAGGATTGATCTCCTTTAGGATGGACTGGTTGGATCTCCGTGCCATCCAAGGGACTCTCAAGAGTCTTCTCCAACACCATAGTTTAAAAGCATCAATTCTTTGGTGCTCAGCTTTCTTTATAGTCCAACTCTCACATCCATACATGACCACTTGAAAAAACAGCCTTGACTAGACAGACCTTTGTTGGCAAAGTAATGTCTCTGCTTTTTAATATGCTGTCTAGGTTGGTCATAACTTTCCTTCCAAGGAGTAAGCGTCTTTTAATTTCATGGCTTCAGTCACCATCTGCAGTGATTTTGGAGCCCAGAAAAGTAAAGTCAGCCACTGTTTCCACTGTTTCTCCATCTATTTGCCATGAAGTGATGGGACCGGATGCCATGATCTTAGTTTTCTGAATGTTGAGCTTAAACCTCACCAAAATATTGATGTCCGTTTGTATGTCCAGATCCCTAAACCCAGTTATCTCACTTTGACATTTAACTGGGACTTGTCATCTGAGAATGACAAATGTGGTGGATGGGGCAACCCTCTCTCTGAGAAGTGAGCCATGAATTATTAGTATTACATTCATTTGCATATTCAGAGCTGAGAAGAACAGCATCTAGGGCAGAAAGAAAAGCAAAGGGGACACACAGATGAACAGTACTCTGACAGCACTTACCACTAGCATTTATTCATCTGCTTATAAACTCCAGGAGAGCAGGGATCATATGCATTTAGGGTATGTGCACAGGGACTTCCCTGGAGGTCCAGTGGTTAGGATTCCATGCTTCTACTGCAGGGGCACAGGTTCGATCTCCAGCTGGGGGACTAAGATTCCATAAGCCATGGCATGGCCAAAAAGAAAAAAAAGGGATATATGCAGTGATTGGGCTTGCCTGGGAACTCAGATGGTAAAGGATCCGCCTGGAATACAGGAGATCCCTGGGTTGGGAAGATCCCCTGGAGGAGGAAATGGCTGCCCACTCCAGTATTCTTGGCTGTAGAATCCCATGGTAGAGGAGCCTGGCGGGCTACAGGCCATGGAGTTGCAGAGTCGGATACACCTGAGCAACTAAGCACGCGTGCGCAGTGATGAACGAACGCAGACACTTGCTTGCCTTAAGGAACTCACGATACTTACTTGCCTTAAGGACTCTGCGGGTCCCTTGTGTCCCCAGTGCCTAGCACAGCGGGGGGGCCCTGTGGCAAGCGCTCAGCACATGTCTATATACCACATCAATTAACGAGGCCCTTCACTTCCTTTGCTATTACTGCTCAGGGGGAAAAAAAAAGTTGCCATTTAAAAAAAATTAAGGAAAAGAAACCCATACAGCACAGTGCCAAAGTACTGTGGAATGGTTTTCAAAACCATAGCTCCCTGATGGGATAATGTAGTTTAAATATAGCAGCTATTTTCCCCTCCAGTCGGTTTGTTCTTTGATTTTTGTGGAAAGACTTCAAAAGTTCTCCTCCACTGCTCTCCTTCCTCAACCCCCACCCACCCTACCCAACCCCACCCCGCCCCGCCCTGCAGCGTGCTCAGAACTTAAACAGCAAAACACTTAAAATGCAGAGATGACAGGGCCTCCTGAGCCTGGTAGAAAAATGAACGGTGATTAAATGCAATTTTTAATTTTAAATGATGAGTTACTCTGGTTCTGCCTTCCCCGCCGGGGCACCAGGGTGTTGCTTTAGCTGTAGTGGTGGCACAATTTCCGTCCGGACATGGATTCAAGGACTGTGAATGCAGCGGATAGGTTGCAATGGACAAATTTCTAGAACAGGATCTCTGTTCCCAAGCTGACCAGCTTGCTCCCTGGTTGTCTCACAATAGGAAAAAAGGGAGGGGGGATGTGGAGGTGGCAGAGGCATGTTTAGGTCTCCTACTGTGATCCCTCTGGAGTTACCTGATAGTTCACCAAAGCTCCCAGGAGGCTGGCCGCCCTCCCAAGTCACCTTGTGATTCTCTTCTGATTTGGGATAAGGGAAGGGAGCGGGACACCGAGTATCCAGAGGGAAGCATGTCTGACGAGCCTGATCCACTCCATCTGGGATGATGCATCAGGGCCCCACCTGGCTCCAGCAGCCTGCTGAGGCCGAGGCAATGATCCTCTGCCGAACACCCCCACCTCTCCAGTCCCTCTGCAGCCTGCCCGGCCTTCGTCTTCCCCTGAAAGGAGACGCTCTCGGCTTCTCTCATTTGTAAGACTTCCCCTCACTTCCTAGGCCTTGGCTTCTTTTCCACAATCCCTTGGCTCCTTTCTCCCACCCGGGGCTCCTCTCCATCTGCCACCCCTCTGTGAGGTGGGGTTGACAGTCCACCTGTCAAGTGCTCTCATGTGGGTGCCCTGGGGACAGTCCTGTCAGTTCATTAGTCCTCTGGCACCACCCAGATCTTGTCCTGGTTTGGAGACCGATACATCCATTGTAAGGTCCCGTCGTGTCTCACTTGCTGGAGTCCAGAGCTAAAGACAACCGCCTCCCATTCTCTTAGCTGCTTGCCATCTCCAAGGGTGGTAGGATCAGGTCATCTGCTCTAGTCATCAAGCTTAACATGTGAAACTTCTCAGGTGGGTCCAATCTGCTAGATGGGGGCTGGGTGGAGTAGAAGAAAGCAGAAGCTTGGCCCGAGTTGTTTGCAAACATCAGACATTTCTCTTCCATGACTCATCAGAGGAGAGCAGAGTCCTCCCTCTTCCTGGAATGCAGCAAACCCATGGCCAACTCCTACCGCCATCCGACCCCCCAAATAAAACCACCCACATATAGAGTTTTGGTCTCAGAAATCAGATCCCCCACCCCCACCCCAAAGATCTGACATGGCAGCTTGGAGAGGTGGGCATTTTGAGGCCTCAGAAGAACAGCCTTCTAAGAGTATTCTCTGACCGGAGAAAGAGGTGGCTGCAGAAGCAGCCTGGTGACTTGAAAGCAAAGAAAGTGCATGTGTTGTCAGGATGGGTCTTTTTAAGAAAAGCACTTTCACCACCCTCTCCCTCACTTTCCCCAACCTTTCTATTTAGTAGCCTTCCTAATACAAAACCTGGGATAGACAACATTTGGGTCGGTCTAGTCTGGCTTGATTTCAGTGGTGGTAGGTACAAAGGTTCTGGAAAAAAGAAATAGGCAGATACAGATAAAAAGAAAGGAAAGGAGACAAAAAGGAAGACATCATTTATCAGACCCTTATTTGCCAAGTATGTGATGTTGTTGTCTCACTCCATCCTCAGGACAAGCCTGTCTGGTAGGTACCATTATCATCTCTGTTTTCCAGACACTGATGGCTGATTCTCAGAGAGGTTAAGTCATTTGCAGAAGTCATACAATTAGAAATCACCATTCAATAAACAGTGTGGTGGGAATAGAAGATTATGTGTACAGAGAAGAGTTAGATTGGAGCTATTCCTCACACCATGAAATGCAATCAATTTTGTATGGGAAAGAGAGTTAAGCAGTGGGGGTGGAGTGGGGTGGGGACAATTAAAAGAAGCAACAAAACCATAAATGTGTGGAAGGGAGATAAATTCATAAGTACTTCAGATAAAGGAACGTTTTAAATTTGCATAACAAAGTGTTATGAAACAAACTGA
Organism: Bos javanicus; assembly: GCF_032452875.1. Lineage (NCBI taxonomy): Eukaryota > Metazoa > Chordata > Mammalia > Artiodactyla > Bovidae > Bos > Bos javanicus. The sequence goes on along the minus strand of NC_083884.1, from coordinate 54,776,588 downwards.
GGGAATATATGAATAGAGGGTTTTTTTAATATAAATTTATTTATTTTAATTGGAGGCTAATTACTTTACAATATTGTATTGGTACGCATAGAGTTTTGAAAAAAACTAGATGAAAAAACTTTTCCTGCCAGGAGTCTGAGTCAATGACTGCAGAGATGCACACAGAGAAAGACATAGGCACAGAGGTCTCAACTGGTGCAAATATCTCTGTGGCTGGTCCCTAGACCAGGTTACTTACCTGGTCCCAGATCAGGCCCACTGAGGTAAGGGGAGGAGATCATTCTGCAGAACTACATCCTCCCCAGGGTGGGGAAGGGATGGCTGATTAATTCATTGCACAGGGAGCTGAGAAACAGGCAAAGCAGAAAGTTACATCCACTGAAAACTGCACAAGACGGCTTCTGCCAGCAGAATGCAGTGACCTGAGCTGGAACTCTGCCAGGACAGTGGGATTAGATTCCCAAGCGCTGGCCAAAATGGGCCCTGGGATTTTTATTTTTATTCGTTTTCCATTACAACTGCACGGCAACGCAAACAAGCCCCAAAACAACGTGAGAGCCACCGAGAGTCATTTTTCCTCTGTGGGGTGCCATCCCAATACCACACAAGCTGTTGACCTTATCTCCCTGAAGTTTAGAATTGACAGTTTGATTACTCACTTCCCTACCAACGATAATGGGAGAAAGGCGCAATTGCCCAACTAAAGCCATGTGCACAGAAAAAGGGATCTAAAGCAAGACCTGCACATGGAGCGCCTCATAACCAAGAATTAAAAACTTGAGAAGTCAGTGGAAATCTAAGAAAAGTTAGGTCTAGCTCTTCCAGTTCCGCAAGCTCAGGGGCCCATGGGCACTGGGATTGAAAGATACCTGGTTGCAGGCAAATGAATGTCAATTACAAAAGAGTGTGGGGTGGGGAGGGAAGGGAAAGGGCTTAGTGTTAGACATCAGACTAATGTCTCTCTCAGAGGGTACTTTGTACACATATTTTTATATTTTTGACTACAGACACACAGATCCCCAAACAATTTTGCAAACTGTACTATTTTGCACTTTTTAGCTTGTACATAAACCTCACCAATTCTGTGCATGTCCTGCATCTGGCTTTCTTTGACTCACCATTATGGAGCTGTTTCTTATGTAGCTCTAGTTATTTCACTTGTAACTTGTAACTTGCTATGCCGTTACCTACATTTTTTAAATAAACAAGTAAAACAACATAGATAAAGCTGAGATCCTCATTGCTCCCTTTCCTCCAGAGTCCATCTTATACGTAGTTTCCAATGTTAGGTTTCCCAGATAAAATCAAAGATGAGGATTCCACTTTCTCTCTTCCCAAAACACTTAACTCTGTTTTTTCCTCTGCTTTCAAAATTGATGAGATTTCATTTAAAGCTGCAAAATTTTACACTGCAGGTGCCTGTACACAGACTGTCTGGTTTGCACTGTAGAGAATTCATCTTTGTGTAACAGTCAGGTCCTACCCCCAATTTCAGACTGAGAATGCTGCTTGAAGAAAATGGAAGTCAGCATTGCCATGGGATCTGGCACGGCAGGGAACTTGGCTGATGACAATTTCTCGACTGTCAGGCTTTTGACAGAGTCTTAATATTAAAAGAGAATCAAGAAAAACCTGTGGGTCAGCAGGAATTTTTCACTCACCTCCACCCTCCTTTCCCATTGGGAATATTTCAGTTATCTGAAAGGCAGAATGCCCAGATATCTGCATATAAACTTTCCTTTTGGTCTTTCCCCTGAGCTACTACAATAACTCTTATGCTTTAGTTTGCCTGAGAAATACTGTATAGGAGGGTTGTTTACATTAAATCATATATTTTACACTTTTTGGCAACTGAAGAGACTTTCAGGGGTATTTTCTTGCTTGATTTTGAGGTTTTTTTGGCTGTGCTAGGTCTTCCTTGTGGGGCACAGGCTTCTCTAGTTGTGGGTATAGCTGCCCCATGGCATGTGGGATCTTAGTTCCCTGACCAGGGATCAAACCCGGGTCCCCTGCACTGCAAGACGGATTCTCAACCACTGGACCACTGGGAAAGTCCCCAGGAGTGGTTCTGACTATAGTTAGTTTTCACTTTGCTTGTCATATATATGATGTCTTTCCTTTGTTTAAGTTTTCAGTAAATGCTAGTAGTATTGTTATTATTGAAGTATATAACAAAAATTTGCAAAACTAGTGGAAGGACAAAATTGACCTGTGGTATCATGAAAAATGGCCAGTATGTATGAAGATGATGCTTTGGGTCTTCCAGATACTGTGTTCTGGGGTGGACCAGGTGGCCTGATGAGATGTGACAGGTGAGCCTGCCATACCGTACATGTGGGGTCCACTACAGAGCAGACAGGCTTTCACCTTGTTTTGTTACTGAGCTAAACTTTGGCTTCCCAGGTGGCACTGGTGGTAAAGAACCCACCTGCCAATGCAGGAGGCATAAGAGATGAGGGTTCGATCCCTGGGTAGGGAAGATCCCCTGAAGGAGGGCACAGCAAGCCACTCCAGTATTCTTGCCTGGAGAATACAATGGACAGGGGAGCCTGGTGGGCTACAGTCCATAGGGTCACAAAGAGTCGGACACAACTGAAGTGGCTTAGTACGTTAACCTCTGGCACGTGTATAATTGGATTTTACGGTGCCCTCCCTCTTTTTAAAATAATTGTGGTAAAAAGCATGGTAAAATGGTTTACGATTGTAACCATTTTTAAAGTGTAGAGTACAGTAGTATTAACTACATGCACATTGACAGACAACAGGTCTCTAAGACATTTTCATCCTCTAAGACTCTATACCCATTGAACAACATTGCTCCTCTTTCCCCTCCCCCCAGCGCCTGGCCATTCAGAGGAGAGGGGCAGAAAAACATACATTTTCTGTTTCTAAGAGTATCTCATATAAGTGGAATCATGCTGCACTTGTCTTTTTATGATTGGCTTATTTCACTTAGCGTAATGTCCTCAAGGTTCATATACACTGTAGCAGGTGCCAGAATTTCCTTATTTTTTTTTAAAAGGCTGAATAACATTCCATTGTTTGGACAGACCATATTTTCTTTACCTGCTCATCTGCTGATGGACATTTAGGTTGCTTCCACCTCTTGGCTATTGTGAATAATGCTGCAGTGAACATGGGTGTGCCAATCTCTGCAAGATTCCACTTTCAATTCTTTTGGACATATCCCCAAAAGGAGATTGCTGGATCATATGGTAGTTCTATTTTTAATTTTTTTAGGAACCTCTATACTGTTTTTCAGAGAGGCTGTCCCATTTTACATTCCCATCAACAGTAGTGCTCCACTGGGACTTCCCTGGTAGTCCAGTGGTAAGGAATCCACTTTCCAATGCAGGGGACACAAGTCTGATCCCTGGTCCAGGAAGATTCCATAACTAAGCCTGTGCATCACAGGTTCTGGCCAATGCTCTAGAGCCCAAGACTCACAACTCCTGAGCCCAGGAGCTGCAACTACAGAAACCACTACGATAAGAAGCCTGCACATTGCATCTAGAGTAGCTCCTGCTCACCACAACTACAGAAAGCCCATGCAGCAGTGAACACTCATCACAGCTTTGTCCCACCAGTTTGGTGAATTCACCTTTTACCTGTTCTCTCTATCCTGCTAGTTCAGCTCACCACAGGAGGTGCTCAGCACTCTGGCAGCCCCAGCCCATTCGCCCCCGCTCAGTTAAGCCTCCAAGAGTGATTCCAGATGGAGTGGGGCTCAGGCAAAGACCCCAGGTTCCTGGTCACCAAACCATCTCAGATCCCCTATTGGTTGCTTTTTACTTTCTAAATCTGGGAAGCATTGCCACTTGTTTCTTATTTTCCTCCTCTTTCATCTAGGAAAGGATATGTAACTGTCAGCAGGAGTTTGTCAGCCTCATTCTGTCATTTTTCTGCTCTTGAGGCCACTGAAGTGGATGAAATGGGCTCTCAGAAGCCCAGGTACACAGAATCTAAACTTTAGTAAAAACTTTGTCTCCTTTCTCTGCTCCTCAGGGTCACCTGTGGCTCTAAGGGTTTGATAGCACAGAACTCTTAAAGGGAAAAGCCCAATTGTTGTTGTTGTTTTAGTCATTAAGTCATGTCCAACTTTTTTGCGACCCCAAGGATTGTAGCCTGTTAGCCTCCCCTGTCCATGGAATTCTCCAGGTAAGAATACTGGAGTGGGTTTACATTTCCTTCTCCAGGGGATCTTCCCGACCCAGGGAGCAAACCCGCGTCTCCTGCGTTTCAGGTGGGTTCTTTGCTGCTGAGCCACCAAGGAAGCCTGAAAAGCCCAGAGTCATGCACAGTTCAAGTCCCAAGTCACAAAAGGATAGAGTGCTCAGATCTTTCCCTTAAGCTCCATATCAGACTAAAAAGTTGTAGTTTCTTTGTAAAACCACCTCACTGGGCAAACCGGCTCACTGCTAATCCTGAGCCTGGGTATTGTGAATCATCTTCTAACCAGGGTTGGTCTAGTACAAATAACTTCCCACCCATGCCTGATTTATTCAGCTTCAGTTGTAGATTCAACCTGCTCGTGTTCAGAAGTCCACTTTAGACTTGTGAGGAAGGGCGGCAGGTACAGAAGGAGACATAAAGACCTTTTGGAACTATATTCTCTAGTTTCAGTGATGGATAGAGTTGGACAGAGAGGAGGGAAAAAAGGTTCAAAACAGTCTTCTCCCTCAGCCCAGAATTCTCAGGCTGAGTACTTATTGAGGCTATCTGCTGGAAACAGGTAGGCTGGAGCCTGGACCAATTAACTGACCTATCTAGATTTTAGCCTTGGAAAAATGAGGTTCATCTCTAAATGGGGTTCATGATAAACCTGTCCCTCTCTGGGTCTTAAGTTTCCCCTAAAGAGATAACAGAGAATTTGGAAATCAGTAAAGATAATGGGGATCTGATTCCATGGGGAAGTAATAAATAATAAATTTACTTTATATATGTCAGTCTCATGCCTTGAAAAATCATGCTGACTCAATTTTCTATTTTCATTATAATTAGTACAATTAGATGGTCAGTTTTATGTGTCATTTTGGCTGGATTACAGTTATAAGTTATTCAGTCAAGCATTAATCTAGCTATTGTTGTGAAGGTATTTTGTAGAAGGGATTAACATTCATAATCAGTTGAATTTACTGGAGACATCACAGGTCATAATTTCAAATTATATTACAAAACTATAATAAAACAGTATAGTATTCATAAAAAGAGACAAATAGATCAGCAGAACAGAATAGAGAGCCCAGACATAAATCCGTGGATAAATGGTCAATTAATTGACAACAAAGGAATCAAGAATATACAATAGGGAAAGGGTAATTTGTTCAGTAACTGGTATTGGGAAAACTGAAGAGCCACATGCAAAAGAATAAAACTGAATTCCTATCTTGTATCATACACAAAAATCAGCTCAAAATGGATTAAAGAATTAAATTTAAGACATGAAACTGTAAAACTCATAGGATAAAACATAGGGGGTTATCTCCTTGACATTTTGGTCTTGGCAATGATTTTTTTGGATTTGACACCAAAAGCAAAATCAATGAAAGCAAAACTAGACAAGTGGGACTACATCAAACCAAAAAGCTTCTGTACAGCAAAGCAAACCATTGATGAAATGAAAAGGCAAGCAACAGAATGGGAGAAAATATCTGTAAATCATGTATCTGGATAAGGAGTAATTTTTAAATTATATAAAGAATTCATACAACACAACAGCAAAAAAACCTAAACAACCCTATTTGAAAATGGACAGACATTTTCCAAAGGCATACAAATGGCCAACAGGTATATGAAAAGGTGCTCAAATATTACTCACATCAGGGAAATGCAAGTGAGAACCATATTGAACTTTAACCTCACACCTCTTAGAATGGCTGTCATCAAAACAACAAGAGATAGCAAGGGTTGATGAGGATATGGGGAAAGGCGTACACTGGGGCAGTGCTGGTAGGAGTGTAAATTGGTGCAGCCGCTATGGAAAACAGTATGGAGGTGCCTCAAAAAATTGAAAATAGAACTACCATATGATCCAGCAACTCTACTTCTGGGTATATATCCAAGGGAAATGAAAACAGGATATTGATTCCTTGCACTCCCATGGTCACTGCAGCTTTATTCACAATAGCCAAGAGAAAGAAACAACCTAAGTGCCAGTCAATGGATGATGAACGGATAAGGAAGATGTGGCCACACACACACACACACACACAGAGGAATACTATCCAGCCATGAGAAAGAAGGAAATCCTGCAATTTTCAACAATATGCATGGACCTTTAGGGCATTATGCTAACTGAAATAAACCAGATAGGGAAAGACAAATACTGTGTGGTATCATTTATATGTGGAATCTAAAAAAAAAGTCAAACTCAAAGAAACAGGAAGTAGAAAAGTGGTTGCCAGGGGCTGGGGGAGAGGGGTGTGAGAAATAGGGAGAGGTTGGTAAAAAAGTATAAACTTTCAGTTATAATATTAGTAAAGTGTGAGGATCTAATGTATAATATAGTATCTATGAAAGTGAAAGTGTTAGTCACTCAGTAGCCTGCCAGGCTCCTCTGTCCATAGGATTCTTCAGGCAAGAATACTGGAGTGAGTAGCCATTCCTTTCTCCAGGGGATCTTCCTGACCCAGGTATTGAACCTGGGTCTCCCACATTGTGGGCAGATTCTTCACCGTCTGAGTCACCAGGGAAGCTATAGTTGATAAAATTCCATAACTGAAATTTACAAAAGGAGTAAACAAATATTCTCTCACACACTATATATATACACATGTATATATAGTGTTGTATAGATGTATTAACTTACTAGATGGGAAGGAATCCTTTTATAGTGCATACAGTAAAAATCATCATGATGTACACTTTTAATATCTAACAATTTGTCAATTATACCTCAATAAAGCTGAAAAAAGAATCAGCTGACTTTAGGTAAATGAATGTATTCTAGATAATCTGGATATGCTTGATCTAATCAGTTGAAAAGCCTTGAGAGCAAAGTTGAGGCTTCCTTGAAGTAGAAATTCCATGTGTGGAGAGTAGCTTCACTTCTTGTGTGAAAGTTTCCTTCCGCCTGCCCTTCCTGACAGCCTGACCTATGGATTTCAGATTTTCCCAGATGGCCCCCATCACAGAAACCAGTTGCTTGCAATGTCTTTATTGTATATCCTACTGGGGTGCTTCCCTGATAGCTTAGTTGGTAAAGAGTCTGCCTGCAATGCAGGAGACCCTGGTTCAATCCCTGGGTCAGGAAGATCTGCTGAAGAAGGGATAGGTTACCCACTCCAGTATTCTTGGGCTTCCCTTGTGGCTCAGCTGGTAAAGAATCTGCCTATAATGTGGGAGATCTGGGTTCAATCCCTGGGTTGGGAAGATCCCCTGGAGAAGGGAAAGGCTACCCTCTCCAATATTCTGGCCTAGGGAATTCCATGGACAATATAATCCATGGGTTGCAAAGAGTCGGACACAACTGAGCGACTTCCATTCACTTCACTCACTAGTTGTTTGTCTGGTGGAACCCTGACGGATATGGTACCCTGCACACATGGTCCGGAGCAGCTAAATGAATCTTGCAATTCCCAAATGTGCCAACTGCATTTCCACTTCTATGTTTCATCTTGTTCCTTAGCTTTTGTTGGAATGTTCTCTTCCACGAGGCCACTTTTCAAATCTTATGTCTTGTCTTTAAGGTCCAACTTGAATAGCTGCCTCTGTGAAGCCTTACTGGCTGCCTGGGGTCTGTTAGTGCCCCCTCCTCTGAATTCATACAGCATTGTGGGTTACCACTTGTTTGGCCTGCAGTCCAACTTTATCTTGTTATGACCTCAGAAGGGTCAGAAGGTCAAAGGTCTAAACCTTTGTTTCCCTAATCCTAACTGCTGTAAGTCTATGGTTTTCCCTGTGGTCATGTATGGATGTGAGAGTTGGACTGTGAAGAAGGCTGAGTGCCGAAGAATTGATGCTTTTGAACTGTGGTGTTGGAGAAGACTCTTGAGAGTCCCTTGGACTGCAAGGAGATCCAACCAGTCCATTCTGAAGGAGATCAGCCCTGGGATTTCTTTGGAGGGAATGATGCTAAAGCTGAAACTCCAGTACTTTGGCCACCTCATGCGAAGAGTTGACTCATTGGAAAAAACTGTGATGCTGGGAGGGATTGGGGGCAGGAGGAGAAGGGGACGACAGAGGATGAGATGGCTGTATGGCATCACTGACTTGATGATCCTGAGTCTCAGTGAACTCTGGGAGTTGGTGTTGGATAGGGAGGCCTGGCGTGCTACGATTCATGGGGTTGCAAAGAGTTGGACACGACTGAGCGACTGAACTGAACTGAACTGATGCTTCTGCAATTCTATCAGCACAAGCAGAATGCCATTTTGGGCTTTCTGATGCTTTTCATAATTCCTGTCCCTTCACAAGTGCCAATTTTTCGTGGTGTGGAGTATCCCTATCCATGTGCTGGGGCTCAGATATGCTAGAATAACAGAAGGAAGCCTTCTGTAACATCAACTTCAAATAGGTAATTGAATCAAAGACACGATTTTGATGTAAAAGCAAATGGAGTATGTCAAGACACTGAGGAAAGGTCTTATTGTCCAGTCCTTAGGCCAGACTCCTGCTTTTTCTACTTTCCCTGCCTAGAGTGACTTGAAGTCTCCTCTAGCTCTATGCAGAGAACACCTGAGAGAACTCAATGTGCAACACCCTGAGTGGAAGATCTAAATGGAGGTGAGGATGTGGGACGTGGGGGGCTAAAACCTGGAGCTTGGAAGAGAGAGTCCATAGAAGAGAAATTGGTGTCCAGAGGACAACCCGACATGGAGTGTGGCAGGCAGCGTCTGGAGGTGCGGCGGGTGACTGCAGTGCAGGCCTGAACCCTAAGTGAACACACCTGTCGGATAGCATTTCAGGCTGGAGCCCAAATCCAGGAACTCCTGGACTCTGAGGGCACACGTGACTAACCCGCTGGCACCTGCCCTTCCTCAGCGCTGGCTGCACCTTCTGTGCCTCTCAGGCTCTGGGCAGAAGAGGGGATTACACAACCTATCGGAAATGACAGTGCATTCCTCCCTAACTCAGAGGATCAAAGGGCTCTTCAAAGACGCGGGAGGTGGGGGGGCGGGGGGGCTTGGTCCCTGTCACAAAGCTCTGTAGGGGGGACGCAGGCTGCCTCAGCCCAGGGGTTTCTTCTTCCTGTCCCCATCCCTTTCTCACCTCCCCTGAGAACAACAGGAACTGAAGTTTCTTGGGAAGAGAACAAAACTATACCATCTCTAGAAGGGTCTGAGAAATCTTGAGCTCTCACCTTTGCTCTGAGGTGGGGCAATTCTGAGGGAGCTACACCTGGGGCTGTGGGTGAGAGGAAGTGGGGGGCAAGATGGGGACCCAAAGGCTCATCAAGGCCCAAGTCCTCCTGGGTGTGTTGAATATGAAACAATTTCTCCTTGCTGATGCAACCCTAAGTTATCTGGGTCCAGAATGAAACTCAAAGAGAAACAGCTAGTAAAAAGCAGGAGACAAGTTAAGGGCCAGCAGGAAGGGTGAGTTGCTCTCTGCGAGGCTGACTCACAAATCTACAACTGACTCATGAGTGCGTGAGAGAAAAGTTCAACCTGGTGAGCAATCAAGGAAATGTAAATCAAATCAAAGAGGAACCTGAACAGTCTTTAAAGAGGGTCTTCTCTGACACATGCTGGTGGGAGGGCATACTGGTTTTCTGGAAAGTCACTTGTTAGTAAGTAATAAGACTTGAAAATGATGATTCAGTCATTCTTCTAGGAAATGACTAAAGAAATAACAAGAGATGTGAACAAAGATGACTATGTGCAAAGATGATCACTGCTTCATTATAACAACAAAAAAACTGAAATGTCCAGCAAAAAGAGAATAGTTAATTATAATTAATCCACTTTGGACAATATGGTATAAGTCATTGAATGTGGTCATTGGTATAGGCAGTTTGGTCCAAAAATGTGTGTGAAATCCCATGGATATTTTAAGTCTTTGCTAGTTGGGCAAGTTCTTTGCCTCTCCAAAGTCTCAGTCTCTTCACCTGTAAAATGGCCCAGGACAGCTGTTATGAGAATTAAATGTGTTTATGCGACCAGGGTTTCTGGCTATTCAAGAGACTCAACCAATATGAGCAATGATTATTTCATAGCAGACGTGTAATTTTTTAATAAGGAAAAAATTTCTAGTTCATGCTATTTTAAAATAATATTTTAGAAGAATTTCTGATGAAATGGGAAACAAAAATAATATTAAATATAAAAGCAGACTACAAATAATGCATGTAGCTGTAATCCCATTTTGCAAATGCACACATATACACAAACTGCATTTCAGAAACACTTAAAGGAGCTACCTCAAAACATTACCAGCAGTTAGGTCGTAGATTACAACCTAATCTACAGTAGTTTTTGTTCTCTCTTTTATAAGTTAGTGTGTTTTCAAAAAATTCTACAATAAATGTTTTATCTTTTTTTTTTTTAAGTAAAATTTGTCAAAGATTCTGAATCTGATGTGGGAAGCACACAGAAGGGAAAACTGTGACCTCCAGCTGTGAGTGGCCCCTCTGGGGGTGTCATGCTCCGCAGAAAGCCGAGTCACCCCTGTGGGGCCAGGGTGTCCTGTGAAATATATAGACCAGGGTCACAGCAGCTTGTGAGGCACGATGGCCTCAGCAGACCTTTCCGGGGAGTGGGCACTCTGCCACCTGGGCCTGTATCATAATGAGATAATGTTTGTGAAAGCACTTTGCCAAAGAGAAAACTCTATCCAGATAGGCGATTCTGGGGCTTATTCTAGAGAAAGGAGGCTCTCTGAGCACATTCCATTAAGGAATTTCACACTATGCCTCCTCCTCCAAAGTCCTCTGTTTCTCCCTCCCCCTGAACAAGAATATATTTAGTAACCCTATCTAAATCCTCTTCTTTCCCTTAATTTGATTAAGAAGCTAGGGGAACAAGGGATGAAGTGGGGGGTGAGCAGAGGGGGAGATTGAGTTGTGGGGAAAGATTAGAGGAGCTCAATGGCTATCTCAGGCGGAGTGACGCCTGAGTGTGGACAGGACAAGGGCCTCCAGGTACTTAGTACAGAGGCACAGAGGACAGAGGGAGGGACACAATTGGTCACGGAGCAGTCTCTCTGGCTTCGGGAGAATCAAACTGGGGAGGGGCAAGCTTCAAGGGTTAATGGGGAGAGTGGGTGACATTCGACATTCGCTAGAGGAGGCATTAGCATCTTCCTCCCCCTCTTCTGGATTCCTGGAGCTTCAGGGTCTTCAGATCCTTAAGAAGTTCCAAGGGGTTAATATGTTGAACCGCTATGAGGGAGGAATTTTCACATGTATCAACTAATTTACTCCAACGAAGTAAATTATCGCCCATGAGGCTGATGCTCAGAGAGAATGGTTTTTTTGCTCGTAAGCAGACAGTGTCAGGGGGGTGTGGGGAAACTGGGGTTCAAATCGAGCCCTCCCTGCTTTGACCACTGTCCCTGGCAAGTGTTATCTTCACATCCAGGACTTATTTTCTTGTGCTTTACCAAGAAGTGGTTTCATGATATTTCTACAAGGTAGATACTATTAATAAACCCATTTTACAGATGAGCAACCTGAGGTTTGGAGTAAGCAACTGAGCTAACGTTACAGAGCAGATAAATGGTGAGAGAGCAGGGTCTTGGAGAGCCTGGGCAAGTAAAGGAACACGGGGTATGAGGTGTTTTGGGGGTTGGGGAGGGGCTCCTGTTTCATGTGTCTTTTCTAATAGCTGGTTGATCCTCAAGGACAGGGACCTTACCTTGTTTATCCTTCTCTCAGTCCCTGAACACAACGCCTGGAACACGGGGAACGTCTGCCGCAAGAACTAATGGTACTTGTTAAGTTTGGCCAAGCGGGAGTCTCCACCGAGGGCCAGCGTGGTGAGGATTAAGTGAGACATATTTGTCTAGGGATTTCCAAGGCTAAAATGTCACAGTGCTGGGCTTCAGAAAAGGATCCGTTGGCAGTGGGAATCCCTGCAGGAGGCTTTAAAGGTGACCAGGACCTTGACAATGGGTAGGCCCAGGGAGAGGGCTCCAACTCTCCTGGAAGGATTGGATTCAGACTTCAGTGGCAATGAGGCAGGGATTGGCACATGCTCCCACTGCTTCCTTCCACAGGGACGTCTCAAGGACACCTCCCAATCTTGGGGGATAAAGCACAGTATGGCAGATGAAGGTGAGGGCAAGAAGAGTGCCACCTGAGCAGCTCAGGAAGACAGACAGGAGAGAAAAGGAAGTGGGGAGAGCTTAGTGCTTTCATTAACAGGGACCTAAGACTCTTTTAGAAATAGGTTTGAAAGGATAAAGGGCAGAAAGTTCTCCTCTTCTGGAGAGGACTAATATCCTCCAGGAAGGGACCTCAGGCTTCAGCAAGAGTCTCTCATTGCTAAACAAACACCATAGTGCTTTACGGTCCACTACAGCTTTAGAGGAAGCATTCATGCTTCTCTTCCTTCTACAACCTGTGAGCACGGCTACCAAAGGGCAGAGAACAGAAACAGCCAGCAAGTTCTTGGGCCAAGTCCAGGGCTTCCTGGCCTGTGTTCGGAGAGCCTCAGCTTTTTTCCCCCTCTTGCAATAGTTCTTGGTGTCTTTATGTGAGCTGCTTATTAACCAGAGGATATCAGGGCACTGGGAGGGGAGAGCCAGTGCCAGTTGCCAGGGAGTGGAATTCACAAGTGCAGAATGGAGCAAAATGATGTGTGCGGTCTGAGTGGTGGGGGATGGAACCAGACTCTGGTCAGCATGCTGGGCCATCAGATTGGAGGATCCTGTGGCCTGTGGGGGCAGGCAGGCGACTCAGGGGTTCACTACCAACACTGTCTATTCATAGTGGAGTTCCATCCGCCAGGATGAACGATAATGAATGGCTCTGAAGCAGCTGGAGGAATCCTAGTAAGGGTGGGACAAGGCATTGGGTCGACACTCCCCTCTGTCAGCAACAAGTGGAGGGAGCTCTCTCAGAACTTCTTTACCAGCCGCCTTTCCCAAAGACACTACTTTTCAATTAAATATGAAAATCCTGGGTATCCTTTCCCCTCTTTTCTAGTAAGTTGCAGCTGACAGTCCCAGACTACAGGAGTACTTCTGATGGGCTTCATCAGCCAGCTGACCTCCTGGGGTCAAACCAAGGAAGCAGAGCCCCCCTGGGCCCTGAATTGGTTCTGGATACTAGAGCGTGGAATGGCTTCCCGCTGTGTCTAAAGAAATACGGCTTAGCCAGGCTTCAGTAGGCTGCAGCATTAAATGTCTTAGGTTTCAAGTTGGTACCAGCTGCACTGAAGGGAAATGGTTGGGGAAATTCTCCCATTTGGCTTCTTTCCACGTGGAGGATGGCTAAAGGAAGAGAGAGCTTAGAGCTGTTGTGCTGGTGCCTTAAAAATAATGATATAAACACAGCCACAGAGGTTGGCCTGTGAAGTCCCTGATGGGGACCAGAGAAGAAATGTTGTCCTGACTTACCCTTCAACCCTCGCTCTGCAAACAGAAGTGACCCAGCCCTCATCTATCACCTCTGAAGCTAAACAACTTCCTCAGATGGCCCCACGGAACATAAATCAAGACGGCCCTGGCTTCGGAGAAACCTGTACACAACTGTAGCCCTCAGAAATACTTGTCCTCATATTTTCTTCCTCTATGTTCAGAATAGGGTGCCAGCAAGTCATAATGCCAGAGGAATACAGCAGATCACCTTAACTGTGCTACTCAATTTCGCTGAACCTGGATCCTCACCATTAAATGAGGAATCATGTTGTGGGTTTGAGGTGGCAATTAAGGGAGATAATTCAAGGAGAGTGCTTAGTTCAGTGCCTTGAATAATATTAGCTTCTATATTATCGTGTCATTGTTTGAGGGCCAAAGAAGAGAGGCAAACACATAATAGCAATTCTAATTGTAATCCCAAATAAGAAGGGCTGTGCACTAGAGCCTCAGTGATTTCACAACACACAAGGCTTCTGTCTCCTGCTCACTCTTAAGCCAAATCTGGGACAGACCTGGTTATACTTGGCAACCTCAGTGGCCTCCAACTTGTTTAAATTCTCACAGAGAATCCCAGTGGATACTTAGACCTGCTGACGGAGAGACAAATTCAGACATGCCGGGCTGGCAGTGAAATGGAGGATAAGAAATCAAAGACAGTGTGTTCACATTCTAAGAGTGTCTGAAGCGCTGTGGTTTGCACAGAGAGCCCTCCTCTCACATGGGAGGCTCACAGATTCTTTCTTCTCATGGTTATTCCACAACAGCAGCATCATGCCCATAACAAACGTAACAAACGTGGTTTTGTGGTTTTGCTCCCAACCGAACAGGTAAAGACAGGACAAAGCTATTGAATGCCAACTCCTCTGCTTCTGCTCAGGTTGTTCTAACCATCCCTGCCTGGGAACTGGATCTGGGGTAATGGGTGACCCAGCAGGCACAGAGATGACAGATTCCTACATCGTGTAGCAACGCCGGGACAACCTGGGGCATCTGGCCTGGCAGACAGGCGGGCAAGCTGGGAGAGGCAGCTGTAAGTACACTGACCTTTGTCCCCGTTTGCTCTGGGAGGGGGTGGACCCTGCCAAGGCTCTCTTCTTTCTCTCCGTGGCCGCCGGGCACTCTTGCTAATCACAATGTTCTCAGGGACCTCAGAAAGCCTGACCCTTGTCGGTGGCAAGCAGAGACCTCTTCTGGCAGCCGAAGGGCGCTCTGAACCTCTGTCCAGACATGGCAGGCACAGGGCTCCTAGGCGTGCGTGTGCTGCTCCTGAAAGAAATCTCTTCCCTTCTGGCTTTCTCCCAGCTAGAAGGCTTATCATTAACTAGCCATTTACTCCTCTAGAAAACTACCCACTCTGGGCACTCCTTCATTCAGACCGCTAAGGGATCCAAGGGAACAGATTAGAGGTCAGTGCCCCTGACTTTGAGCTCAGCAGGACTGCCTTCCTCTTTGCAGGGCTTGTCCTCTGGGGAGGGAAATGCTCCTGTTGCTGCCGTGCTCACTGTCAGCACTGTCAGCTAAGTGCTGGTTCTGAGGAAACCGTGTTCTTTCTTCCAGCAAGGTCCTCCAGTCCTCTGGCTCCCCAGGCTGGACACGAGGAGGGTGAGGAACGCACATGTCTAGTGGGCAGGTGGGGGTACTCTCTGGTTGGTTCAGGGTAAATCTGCCTTCTTTTTCCCCTTTCTTTCTTAGTTTCCCGGAATGATGCTGCTGGGGGTTGAGGCAGGTTGGGCCGGAACGTCAATTTTTCTTGAGAAAAAGTCTGAAAGTTTGCTCTTTGGAGTAAGAAGTTAGGCCCCGGTTGCCTATCCCCTTCACCTTATGGAGGGCACTACGCCTGCTAGTTCCCGTCCAGCTGGCAGGGGAGCCCACGGTCAGAGAGAAGCATCCTTCTCTTTCACAAATAAACAAATCCAATCCATGTGCTAGAGGACTTAGGGTATATTAATAGCCAGATATTTTGTTTTCCTATTCTGGTGCTTATCCCCGTCCACTAGTATGAAAGATAAGAGAACACAAAATGTTCTCCACTAGTCACCCTTCTCCCCTCCCCCAGGGAGAGGCAAGCCAGGGGGCATGAGCTATTCTGTTTAAAGCCATTGCTGATGTACGAACTCTGAGAAAATAGACTTAAAAGTTTATATTCGGTCTCTCTTGGCTACTGTTGCTGCTCAGCAAAGAAACTCTATATTGTTTAAATCCTCCAGGCAAATGGGTTACAAGGCAACCTTCAAACAATAGAAAATACCCCAAACTAAAAATACAGGCATTGAAGGATCGAAAGCATGGTGGTATCTTGGGGAAGTAATTCCAAAACTGGGGTGAAGGAGAAAGCTGTCGGCTAAGCTGCTGTTATGTCATGTTAGCCCATTTGCCAGCTTTCGCCCTTCACCGAGTTTCTTATAATCCACACACACTGGACTTAGTTCTTTCTATGGTCATCAACACCTTTTTGAGGGAAGGGAGGATGCTCAAAAAGCCTGTAATATCAGGCTGTCTCCTGTCCTACAAAAGTTACAGTGGTTCTAATCAATGTACTGCCCTACTAGCTCCCAGCCCTGACAATGATTGCAACTTCTATTCCTGAGAAGTCCTTAGAAACCCAAGAAAGAAGAGGGCTCAGGCTTAACCACAACGTCCTGTGCCAGGAAGGCAGAGCTCAGAGTTAGACAGTAATGTGATGATGGAAGGAAAGGTGAGAATGATGCATTTGGAAGACAGTTGAAGGGACCACAAGCCAAGGAATGCAGGTGGCCTCCAGAAGCTGGAAAAGGCAAGGAGTTGCATTCTCCCCAAGAGCCCCAGGAGGAACGTAGCCTTGCCGACACCCTAACTTTAGCCTCATAAGACTTCTGACCTCCAAAAAAGTTAAGAAAATACACTTGTGTTGTTTTAAGTTTGTGATAATTTTTTACAGCAACAACAGGTCACTAATATAGCAGGTGAAAATCCAAGGATCTTTTCCAAGGACAAGAAGCCTTCCATTAGTTCTTGGGTCCTCCACACTCTAGTATTGCAGGCAGATGACTGGGAAACCAAGGTGGTTCCTTCCTGATGTATTTACCACAGATGACCAGATCATCAAGGGGCACTGAATCAGGTGGGCTGATTCACAATTAAACTCAAATCAATAAAAAGGCTGCTCTTTGGGGACTTTCCTGGTGGCCCAGTGGTTAAGAATCCACCTTGCAATACAGGGGGTGCAGGAACTGGTTGAGGAACTAAGATCCTACATGCTGAGAGGCAACTAAGCCCACATGCTGCAAACTACAGAGCACATGCGCTCTAGAGCCCACATGCCAAAACTACAGAGGCCCTGCACCATCCCTGGGCCACAGCTAAGACTCAACACAGCCAAAGATCACAAAAAAACAAAAAAGGCTGCTCTTTTATTTTTACCCATTAACACTGCAGGCTGATCAATCTATTATCCAGTAGGCAGACTGGAGCAGCTGAGACGTGGTTTTCTCCCTTAACTTGTGGCCCGACCCCAACCAGCATCACTCAGAGCAGACCAGAAAGGCAAACTGGCAGAAGGAAAAATGAACCACCTCTATTTCTCTACTCCAGGAAGCTGGCCAGAAACTAGAAGAGAATCTCTTAGACCTCTTTGAAGGAAACACTTCAGAAATTTCAAGGCTCTCTTCTTTTGTGAGCAGTTTTGCTTTTTTCCAGAGTATTTGCTGATTAAATGTGTTCCTAGGGTTTGCATAGAGTGCCTAGGAAACCCTATTTTAAAAACAGAAAAAAAAAAAGAGAGAGAAAAGCACAGAATTTCCCTAGTTCTGTGCCTCCTAGAAGCATAAGTACTGGAAGATAGCAACTCACTCTGTCTTATGACATTTTGAGGAGATAACAACCATTGATCTGGCCTCCATTTTATATTTTGGGACCCTGAGTACTACGGAAAGGGCAGCAACATGGATACGGTCACCCAGCAAGTGGAAGCGATTTGCCCAAACCAGAACACAGCTCCCCCTACTCCTAGACTGGCACTGCCCTCCTGTCCTCATGCTTAGTCTTGGGCCCTGGTGAACCAGGTCACTAGGGTGTGGCCTCTGGGTAGGTGGTCTCAGTGGAATGCAGAGATATCAAACCATTAAGCCTGTCATCACATGGCAAGCTACTGACGCTCCAGGGGAAAGATTTTCCAGACCAGAACAGAGCTAGGAACTGCTCTGTATGTCTGGTGTGTGTGTGTGTGTGTGTGTGTGTGTGAACCTGGAAGGTAGTCAGGGGTTTGAAACAACTGTCAGGTCAAGGTATGTACACTCTACCTTACCTAAGTAAACTCATGACGAGGTTTCATTTTTTTCTACTATCAAAACAAATCTTTTTCTAGCTTCTCTCATTTGTCCCTTCTCCCCCTCCCTCTACTATTCTTCTGCTGCTGCTATTGCTGCTGCTAACTCTCTTCAGTCATGTCCGACTCTGTGCGACCCCATAGACAGCAGCCCACCAGGCTCCCCCGTCCCTGGGATTCTCCAGGCAAGAACACTGGAGTGGGTTGCCATTTCCTTCTCCAACGCATGCAAGTGAAAAGTGAAAGTGAAGTCGCTCAGTCGTGTCCAACCCTTAGCGACCCCATGGACTGCAGCCTACCAGGCTCCTCCGTCCATGGGATTTTCCAGGCAAGAGTACCGGAGTGGGGTGCCATTGCCTTCTCCGACCATTCTTCTGTGAGAATCTGAAATCTAACTTTAGGAGCAAATCTAATAGACTTTCCAAGCTCACCGCAAGGGGATCACACTGGCTTGTACTGAAACGGTGACTTTGGCTTCAGAGCCAGATCTACAGATGCCCCAGCTCAGTGTGATGCTGACCAGCTCTACACAAACTCCACCGTTCTACTGCCCTTTGACACACAGGGGGCTGGTTTCTCTGCCACAGATCGAATGGGGGCACCTGGCAGTGAAAGCTCAGAGTCCTAACCACTGGACCACCAGGGAATTCCCTGGTTAGTGCTTTTTAAAATCTGGGCTACTAATGTACTCAGATTTTGTTTTAAGTTATTTATTTATTTATTGGCTGTATTGGGTCTTCACTGCAATATGCAGGGGCTGCTCTCTAGTTGTGGCACGCGGGTTTCTCTTGTTGCAGAGTGCGGGCTCTAGAGCTCGAGAGTTCAGTAGCTGCAGCACTTGGGCTTAGCTGCCCTACTGCATGTGGGATCTTAGTTCCTTCCCTGACCCGGCACTGAACCCATGTCCCCTGCATTGGAAGTCTACCACCATGGAAGTCCCCTGGGTTTGGGTTTGACTGACTGTCCCTCAACCTTGTATTAGTCCTACATGAAAAATAACCAATGCCCCTGAGTCTCCTTGCCTTATGCTACAACTATGCATACACAGGGATGACAGGATACAGATACTGGTGAGGTGAAGTGAGACAGGAAGACTGGTACCCAGGGCAAAGGATCAGATGGGAACCAGAACCTCGTTATAAGGTTAACTCTGAGAAGTCCAGAAGTAAACCATCACAATTATGATCAACTGACTTTAAATAAGGATGCTAAGACAATTCAGGGGCTTCCCCAGGGGCTCAATGGTAAAGAATCCACCTGCAATGCAGGAGAAGCAAATGGCAATACACTCCAGTATTCTGGTCTGGGAAATCCTATGGACAGAGGAACCCGGCAGGCTACAGTCCATGGGGTCGCAAAGAGCTGGATAAGACTGAGCGACAGCACACAGCACGCACTATGAAAATTCATTGGGGAAATTATAGCCTTTCAACAAATGGTGCTGGGACAAATGGATATCCACATGCAAAATAATGAAGTTGGATTTCTTCCTTATATCATACTCAAAAATTAACTAAAAATGGATCATAGACCTAAATACAAGAGCTAAAACTATAAAAAAAGCTCTTAGAAGAAAATAGGAGTAAATCATTGTGCTCTTTGGTTAGGCAAAAGCCTTTTTAGATATAACACCAAAGGTACAAGTGTCAAAAGAAAAAGTAACTTTGACTTCATTGAAGTAAAAAATCTTTGTACTTCAAAGGACACCATTAAGAAAGTATAATATAAGGCAACCTACAGCACAGGAGAAAACATTTCTAAGTCATATGTCTGACAAGGGACCTGTATTTAGAATAAAAAACTCCTACAACTCAACAAGAAAAAGACAGATGGAGGACTTTTCCTGGTGATTCAATGGTTAGGAATCCACCTGCCAGTGCAGGTGGATTTGATCAAGGGCTGGAAGATTCCACATGATGCCACAGGGCAACCTAAGCCCATGCAGCACAACTATTGAAGCCCACATGCTCTACAGCCTGTGCTCTGCCACAAGAGAAGCCACCGCAGTGAGAAGCCTCTGCAACTCCCACTCGCCGCAACAAAAGAAAGCACTCAGTGCAGTCCAATTAATTAATTAATTAAAAAGACAAATGGAAGGGACTTCCTTGGAAGTCTGTAACCAAGACTCCATGCTCCCAAAGCAGGGAGCCGAGGTTCAATCCCTGGTCAGGAAACTAGATCCCATAAGCCGCAACTAAGACCTAGCACAACCAACGAACCAAATATAGAAATAAATATTTTAAAAGGACAAATAAAAATATAAGGAAGGATCTGAATACACATTTTGTCAAAGAAGATATGCAAATGGCCAATAAATATAAGAATATTAGCCGTCAGGGTGACTTCTCTGGTGGTCCAGTGGCTGGTACTCCATGCTCCCAATGCAGACTGTCTGTGTTAGATCCCTGGCTGGGGAGTTAGATCCCACCTGCTGCAGCTAAGAGTTTACATGCCGTAAGCAAAGATCTTGCATACTGCAACAAAGATCAGAGATCCTGCGTGCCTCAACTAAGACCTGGCATGGTCAAATAGATAAAAATGGTTAAGGGAATTCCCTGGCAGTCCAGTGGTTAGGGCTCCATGCTTTCACTGCTGTGGGCCCAGGTTTGATCCCTGGTTGGCTGGGGAACTATAATAAGACCCTGTAAGACACGCCATACAGCCAAAAAATAAAAGGTTAAGATGGTAAATTTTATGCTATGTGTATTTTCCCACAATTAAAAAAAAAAAGTAATGATACATACTGTGACATGGATGACCTTGAAAACATTATACTAAGGGAAAGAAGCCAGACACAAAAGACCACATATTACATGGTACCAATTAAATGAGACATTGTCATTTCCCAGACTGAGGTGTCTGGGGGAAATGGGGAGGGACTGCTAATGGGTACAGGGTCTCTTTTCAGGGCACTGAGATGTTCTCAAAATGAATGGAGTAATGGCTGCACGACTCTAGAAATACACTGAAAATCACCGAGGTTTTGAATGGGTGCACTGTGTGTATGTGAATTACATCTCAATAAAGTTGTTACAAAATTAAGGTAGGCAGACTGAAAATGAATGAACTGCTTCTTTTTTTAAAAAATTATTATTGTTAGGTTCTGTGATCTAACAATATCTTAATGAACTGTGGGAACATGAGGCTGTTGCTATGACAGAATGCAGGAGAAGTGTTATTCACAAATAGGAATACAGCTAACTCAGTCGAAGAACTTAGAATATCTGCAGGCTGGAAAGAAAAAAATAATGCAGCAGCAGAGATTTTTTTAAAGATACTTTAAAAAAAGTTGTAATAGGTCAAATACATTTTTAGAAAAAGCCCCTTCAATACAAGGGGCTTGCAAAAAGTCTTTAACGTTTTTCTCAAACTAAGCCCTACATTGTTTAATCACTTTATAACCTCTTTTGATTTCTTGACAAGATAATTTGGAAGTTCAAATGTGTATTTCAACTTGCTTCTCATCATTCTGTATTTGATCAGGTCTGGGACATTAAAATAGACAATACTGCAAAGATGTTTAAGAGTAAAATAGACTGTACCATAAAAATGACATTGAAAAGGACAGTGGGGCTTCCTTGGTGGCTCTGTGGTAAGAATCTGCCTGCCAATGCAGGAAACACAAGTTCAATCCCTGATCCAGGAAGATCCCACATGCGGAGCAACTAATCCTGCGTGCCACAACCTTTGAGCTTGTGCTCTCAAGCCCGAGAACCACAACTTCTGAAGTCCCCTAGAGGCTATGCTCTGTAACAAAAGAAACCATCGCAATGAGAAGCCCAGGAACCACAATTAGAGAGTAACCCCCATTTTCTGCAACTAGAGAAAAGTTCAAGCAGCAACAGAGACCCAGCATAGCCAAAAAAAAAAAAAAAGGGACAATGGTCTGCCTTAAACAGGAAAGAAATCCTGTCACATACTACAGCTTGAGGACATGCTAAGTGAAGTAAGCTGGTCACAAAAAGATAAATACTTTATGATTCTACTTACTTAAGGACCCTAGAATATCCAAATTCAGAGACAAAAAGTAGAATGGCAGTTGCCAGCTGGGAGAAGAAGGATGGGGAGTTAAGTGTTTAATGGGTATAGAGTTTCAGTTTGTTCTGGAGATCTACTGTGCAACAATGTGAATTTTCTAAACCATACACTTAAAGGTGGTTCAGTTCTGTTTAGTTCAGTTGCTCAGTCATGTCCGACTCTTTACGACCCCATGAACTGCAGCACGCCAGGCCTCCCTGTCTATCACCAACTCCCAGAGTCCACAAAAACCATGTCCATCAAGTCGGTGATGCCATCCAACCATCTCATCCTCTGTCGTTCCCTTCTCCTTCTGCACTCAATCTTTCCCAGCATCAGGGTCTTTTCAAATGAGTCAGCTCTTTGCATCAGGTGGCCAAAGTACTGGAGTTTCAGCTTCAACATCAGTCCTTCCAATGAACACCCAGGACTGATCTCCTTTAGGATGGACTGGTTGGATCTCCTTGCAGTCCAAGGGACTCTCAAGAGTCTTCTCCAACACCACAGTTCAAACCATCAATTTTTCAGCGCTCAGCTTTCTTTATAGTCCAACTTAAAGGTGGTTAAGATGGTAAATTTTAGGTTATGTATTCTTCACCATAAAGAAGGACGAGTATCAAAGAATTGATATTTTCGAACTGTGGTACTGGAGAAGACTCTTGAGAGTCCCTTGGACTGCAAGAGATCAAATCAGTCAATCCTGAAGGAAATCAACCCTGAATATTCACTGGAAGGACTGATGCTGAAGCTGAAGCTCCAACTTTGGCCACCTGATGCGAAGGGCCAACTTACTGGAAAAGACCCTGATACCAGGAAAGATTGACAGCAGGAGGAGAAGGGGGCGACAGAGGAGGAGAAGGGGGCAACAGAGGATGAGATGATTGGATGGCATCATCAACTCAATGGATGTGAGTTTGAGCAAACTCTGGGAGATAGTGAAGAACAGGGAAGTCTGGTGTGCTGCAGTCCAGGGAACACAAAGAGGCAGATATGACTTAGCGACTGAACAATAACAAATTCTTCCCATAATTTAAAAAAATTAAAATAGGACAGTGCTGAGTTATAAGCCTTAATAAATTTTCATTTTTATTCTACTAAGATATGACTGACTTGGAAAGAATTTTCAAATTTGATAAAGAAACTTGCTGGTTGTGTTTATCTTTACCTTTTACTCCTGCTGGGGTATAATGAAAACAGATCACTTGGTTTAATTTTGTGATTATTTTTACTTCCTGGTTCCTGCCTGATTATGTACTGCTTTTGATTACAAATAGGAAAAAAAAAGGTTATGTGCTAGTATTTTTATGGTATTACATTAAAGAGGCATGGACTAAGAGATATTTCTGCTTACGTAAGTTTTATTCAAATTTGTTTCTAAATAAATTGAAATTTTGGAAGGTAAGGAATCTTCCTTAAGAACTATGAGGTGATGCTAATTTAGCTTCCTTTCAACAAACTTAAAAGGTCATAGAATCTATCTTGAGTAATACATAAAATATTTCATAGATTTTAAAAGTTTCATCACATTAACTCCAAAATGTAACCATTGCTTGGAACTGTCTATGATAATTTGATACAAGATAAGCCAAAAAGGACAGATGTTCATTACAATTATGTACAATGGGTCACTCTGAGAACAGTGACCAACTATTCCATACTTGTACTATGTGCATTCCTTTTTTTTTTTTTATAGATGGGGAAATGGTGGAAACAGTGTCAAACTTTATTTTTTGGGGCTCCAAAATCACTGCAGATGGTGACTGCAGCCATGAAATTAAAAGACGCTTACTCCTTGGAAGGAAAGTTATGACCAACCTAGATAGCATATTCAAAAGCAGAGACATTACTTTGCCAACAAAGGTTCGTCTAGTCAAGGCTGTGGTTTTTCCTGTGGTCATGTATGGATGTGAGAGTTGGACTGTGAAGAAGGCTGACTGCCGAAGAATTGATGCTTTTGAACTGTGGTGTTGGAGAAGACTCTTGAGAATCCCTAGGACTGCAAGGAGATCCAACCAGTCCATTCTGAAGGAGATCAGCCCTGGAATTTCTTTGGAAGGAATGATGCTAAAGCTGAAACTCCAGTACTTTGGCCACCTCATGCGAAGAGTTGACTCATTGGAAAAGACTCTGATGCTGGGAGGGATTGGGGGCAAGAGGAGAAGGGGACGACAGAGGATGAGATGGCTGGATGGCATCACTGACTCGATGGACGTGAGTCTGGGTGAACTCTGGGAGTTGGTGATGGACAGGGAGGCCTGGAGTGCTGCGATTCATGGGGTCGCAAAGAGTTGGACATGACTGAGCAACTGATCTGATTCGGTAAGTTAGCCAATTCCCACAATTTTTCCAACATTAACCAAAATCAACTAATACAAACTTCAAATAATTCCACTATTCTATATCCACACTACTCTCATGTCTACCAGAGAAAGCAAACAAGTGGGGGGAAGCCCAAATAATTACAAGGAAATTGCCGAGAAAGGCCTAAAGAAGCCACACACAGAAGTTGCTCAGTCATGTCTGACTTGTAGCCCACCAGGCTCCTTGGTCCATGGGATTTTCCAGGCATGAATACTGGAGTGGGCTGCCGTTTCCTTTCTCAATCTGTGATTCCAGAACCAGACGCATCATCTGAAACTAGTGAGAAATGCAAGTTTTCAGGCTCTACTCCAGACCTATGGAATGGAAAATACAGGCCCTCCAGGAACTTCTGATACAGCTTTTATACCACAAGCCTTTAAAAATTAAACCCAATTATTTAAGCAGCTTTGGCAATGTTTTCCACTAAAGATAAAAATTACAAAGTATATAACCTATAAATTAGAATGTTAAAAGTATGTTTTAATTAGTCTAGGTTCAAAAGCGAAAATAAAATGACAAAGTTTACCCAACATCTTCTCAAAATAGGAAACAGTCACCATTTCAAACTCAAGGAGGAAAAAAAACCACTTAGATCTGCCTAAAAATAAATGGGCAGATTTTAAAACTTCTACAGAACAATCATCATCGGTAGATGCCATAACTATTGGGGGAAACAATGTTGGAAAACAAGTTATTTACAAAATTTCCAAGTTTTGCTCCACTGGGCATTTATTAATTTCAAATACACCATTATGATGGAAAAATCTGGTGATTTCATAATAAAATTATCAAACAGCAACACCAATAAAGGAACAAAATGACATTGTTAGGTAGGTAGAATAGGGAAAAGGAGTCCAAAATGGCGGTGGCTAAAAGATAAGGAAGGTCAAAGAAAGGTCCAAGGACCAGAGTGAAGACTTCAGGCAGAACAAACAGCACTCCTGGCTAAGCCCAATTTGCATAGGGCCTATGTGCATTCCTTAGTTATCCTCTCTGCTTTTAGACAATAATCATACATATGCATTTCTAAGTGTGTTAAAGGCCTGATAACAGTCATTTTCTATAACCTTCATCCTAAGTCTGATGAGTCTTCTAGTATTACACTCGAATTATACAACATACTCTTAAATAATGAGAATGAAGCAGTGGTTAAGATGTCAGAGTCTCCAGATCATACTGGCAATTATTTCTAATTATAGAGCTATGTTATATTTATTTTACTCTGTATCTGGTTAATCAAGATGACACTCGGGCAGTTGCTACAGTAAGCTCTACCTGAAGGGTGACTTTCCTTTGAAGTTTTCAGAGAAAGAAACTAAGGTCCAAAGCAATTAAGTGATTTACTTAAGGTCACTCTCTTTTACTTTCACTCATTCATTATTCATTTAACTAGTATTTAGTGATCAAAGTTGCTTATGTGCAAGTAGGTACAGGAAATGCAGCTGTGAATGGAAACCAGTTCTGCATGCCATGCTTGTACAGCCCCAAAGGAGAATCAGGTAAGGATACGTGTGATTACCATACAGGACTTGTACCTTTAATTGGCTGACCCTGTCTGTTACATATTTTACTGTTCTCCAGGTGTCTACCATACTTCCTGAAGGTTCTTACCCTGGCTCACTAATCTCATCTCCTGTTTTATGTGTGTGTGAGAGAGAACAATGATTATATATATTCAGACTCCTCTATCTTCCATGCCATTAAGGGATTATACAGCTCCTTTTCCTCCACTAAGAGACCTATTGGCTCCTAGGAAATCGCCTCCAGTTTGAGCCCTGGTAGTGACAGGACAGTGTCAAGGAAAGAATGCTAATGATTTTTCCACTAGCTGATCCCAAAAGCTTGGCAGAGGGGAGCTCAGTCCACTGAATATTTATATAGCACCTTGATTAAAACAGCTCAAAGCAGTATTCTAAGCAGCTGTATTATAACCTCATTTTGTAAACTTTGTATTTTAAATACAAAAATAAGCTCCTTTACCAATGTTAAAAATAATCATGAGATAAGTTTCACAGAAAGAAGACTAGAAATAAAATTGTAAATGGTGAGAATCCCTGGGTGGTGGGATTACAGGTTATTTTAATTATCTTCTGTATTCAAAATTTCTACAGTTGACATTATGGACTTCTCATTTAGAAAAAAAACTACTACTGAGGCTTCCCTGGTGTCTCAGTGGTAAAGAATCTGCTTTCCAATGCAGGAGACATGGGTTTGATTCCCGGTCCCCTGGTTCAGGAAGATCCCACATGTTGGAGCAACAAAGCCCAGGGCCCCAAATACTTGGCCTGTGTTCTAGAGCCCAGGACCCACAGCTACTGAGCCCACACCCCACAACTACTGAAGCCCAGAGCATCTAGAGCCTGTGCTCTGCAACAAGAGAAGCCACTGCAGTGAGAAGCCTGCATGCTGCTGCAGCAAAGAGTAGCTCCCTCTTGCTGTAACTAGAGAAAAGCTGGTGCAGCAATGAAGACCCAGAACAGCCAAAAATAAACAAATAAAATTATAAAAAACATTACTTAAGCAACTAAAAAAGACTGTAAAAACTCAACGTCACATAATTTAAAAATGCAAATTAAAATAATTATTTAAACCTATCATATTGACAAAGATGTTATGAAGCTAATATACATAGCATAGGTAAGGGGACAGCTAACAGGCACTGTCATACACGACTGATGGGATTAAATTGTCACCAGCTTTTTGCAGGGTGATTTGGCAATACTGATCTAAAATATCTATCTAAAAATTTAAATGCAAATCTGAATCCAACAATTCTAAGATATTTTTCTCTGAAGATATACTTGCACAACAGTGCAAAGATATAAGTAGAAGGATGTTCAATAAAGAACTTGTAAAACTGTACTATATTTATGTAGTGGATATAGTGGAATACTCTGAAACTATTAAGAATAAGATAGCTCCATATGTACATATGATTACAATTTACTGTTTAGTGCAAAAAGCAAGTTTCAGAATACTGAATATAACCCTTTTTGTACATAATTTTAAAAGGCTGTAAATACATACACGTGTTTGTGTATGCAATTAAAATGTCTGGAAGAATACTCTAAAACCTAACTGTGGAAACATCTCTGAGAAGTGAGAAAACTGAGACAGGTGAGGGGTTTTTTATTTTTAAACTACTGATATTATCTGAAATTGTTACACTGAGCTTGTATTTCTAACAGCTTTATTGGCACATAATTCACACACCGTACAATTCACCAATTTAAAGTGATTTTTTGTGTATGTACACATTCGTTATTTCTTTAGCATATTCATAGAGTTGTAAAATCATTATCACAGTGCGTGATTTTTTAAATGAAAAATATTTTGAGAAATGCTCTAAAAGTAAACTTAGTAGTAGTAAGAGAATACATGTTTGAGATAGCATCAGAAAAAAATCTGAGGGACTTCCCTGCTGGTCCAGAGGCTAAGACTCTGCACTCCCAATGCAGGGGGCCTGGGTTTGATTTCTGATCAGGAAACTAGAACCCACATGCCGCAACTAAGAGGTGGCATGCTGCAACTAAAGATCTCACATGCTGCAAATAAGACCTGGTGAAGTCAAGTAAATATATAAAATAAAAAGTTTGAATAGTAAGGGAATGGTAAACATAAACAGGGAGAAAAAAAATGATGGAAAGGATCTGAGACAGAAAATAAATAAAGACGTTAAACCGAGTTTTAACTAGGGATGTGTTAGATCTCCCTTCATTAAATCAACACATCTGGATTCTGTAAGAACAAGATCAAGGTAAGACATTCAGGCATGATAAGAAAAAAGAAAGAAATCCTTGATTTGATGGTACTACAAATATTTGGATAAACCAGATTCTATATAAATCTGCAGACAGCTGGATATGAATTCCATCTATGGAAGACACAGATCAAGAGAATTTAGAGAAATATATTTACTTTGTAGTTGCTAGAAATCTCTCCTGTCTTAGGAAAATGGCAGAGAAATACTAAGTCTTGAGCAATGAACACTTACTGAACTCAACAGTGGTCTGAATTACATAAGAATACCAGAGAATAGGAAGACTTGGGTAGAGAAAAGAGCTCCTGAAACATGAACTTAATAAACAAACACCATGTAGAAATATTCATTCTGACTCTGACTCAAAGTTTTATATATGTTTTTAGAAGATGGATGAGAAAACATACATTTGAAAGATAATATTTTATGAAAACATTCAGCAAAACTCACATTTAATCTCTGTACTATTTAAAATTACTTTTTCTCTGAGACTTTCCCTCATTAAAATCTTCCCTGAGCACTACAGATCTTAGGAACACTTTGTAGAATATCACCTATTTTCCTCTTTCGTATCTTTAAAAAATGCAGTTCAAAAGTTGTGAGGTTAGAGGATTCTCTGGAACCAGGAAAGGCGAACTTTACTGATTATCCTATGAATCAATTAGCTTGGGTACAATGAGCTCTTATCTATAATAATTAGGGCACTGAAGAGACTGTAGCAACTGATCTGGTTCAACATCAATAAAATAATGGAAATGTATGCAAGATACCCACACTCATGCAAAACCTGTTTTTATAAAGAAGTAAATGTTCGATTAAAAAAGGTCACCAGTTTTGAATTAGGAAACTACAAAGTAACAGTGGTATAATAATTCTTCTTGGTGATCCTCCTGAAAGTTGCTCAGTCTTTGAGACCCCATGGACTGCATAGAATTCTCCAGGCCAGAATACTGGAGTGGGTAGCACCCAGGGATCGAACCCAGGTCTCCCACATTGCAGGCAGATTCTTTACCAGCTGAGCCACAAGGGAAGCCCAAGAATACTGGAGTGGGTAGCCTATCCGTTCTCCAGGGGATCTTCCTGACCCAGGAATCGAACCGGGTCTCCTGCATTGCAAGCAGATTCTTTACCAACTGAGCTATCAGTTACTGTGTGGCAACTCGCAGGATCTTAGTTCCCTGACCAGGGATTGAACCTGAGTCCTCAGCAGTGACAGCAGGGAGTCCTAACCACTGGACCATCAGGGAATTCCTGCTGGTGCAATAATTTATAACAATTAAAAATTTAAGATCAATCTGTTATCTGATAGTACCCATCATCTTTAAAAGTAGCTTAAGTGTTAACAGTTGCAAAATCACTCACCTTGTGGCTCACAATTGATACAATACTTGATTCAAAATCAAGCAACAAGACATAAAGGACAGACTTTCAGACACAGGGGCAGAAGGAGAGGGTGGGATGATTTGAGACAGTAGCACTGAAAGTATACATTACCATATGTAAAACAGATAGCCAGTGGGATGCAGGGAACCCGAGGACAGTGCTCTGGACAGCCTAGAGGGGTGGGATGGGGAAGGAGGTGGGAGGAAGCTTCAAGAGGGAGGGGACATATGTATACCTATGGCTGACTATGTTGATGTATGGCAGAAATCATCACAATATTGTAAAGCAATTATCCTCCAATTAAAAATAAAATAAAATTAAAAAATCAAGTGACAAAGAATGCTCAAGAACACGATATGCTTTGAAGTATTATAATATGATGTGTCTTCCTATTTCTACATGTGCATGTTAAATGTGTGCATGTGTGTAACACAAAATTTTACTGGGGATTAATGAATTGTGCATGCTGGAGGCTGTTGCTAACAACATAATCATCTCTATAAATGCTCTGATTGACTATGACAGCTTAGGAAACCATGTGAAAATAAAAAGCGTTATGCTCCCTGATAATATGCTATGGAGGACAATGATCAAACTATAACTCGTAGTTATTTATTTACTTAAAAGTAAAATTGCTTTATCAGAAAGGTTACCTAAGTCTTGTCCTGTGACTGTGACAACAGATTAAAAATGGAACTGCTTAAACCTCCAAAATATGCAAATGGTAACTGAAAGAATATCGCTTTAATGACAGTTAAAACCATCCATCTCCATGGGCTAAATGTAGATGCATTTGGAAGCTAACCTTGGCTTTCAGGCTTGAGGTTAGACTAGCAGGACTTCTATTGTCATCTGGACAGGTGGCAATAACCTTAGACGGGGATGTCAGAGCCTCCGAAGTCTTCTTTTAGATCTGACATCAAGCTACAATGAACCCTGGCTTCTGAACAAACTTTGAATGCCAAAAGGCAAAGGCGAAGGGTTAACTGCTCATTTTTTTTTTTTTCAAAATTTCTTACATGCTAAAATATTTTAAAAAGCAAGGACAGCTCGATTTAGATTATAAAAAAGGCACTCTGATGAAAAGCAAATGTGTTCCTAAATGTATTTTGAAGTAGATGGTTAGAAAGCTAATATAGAGCTTGCAGTCTAAATATATCATTCTTTTAGAGGCAGAACATATTGCTGGGGGAAAAAAATTCTCTATCACAGGACTTATGGCATATAGTAACTAAAATGTTTTTCCATTCGTTGAATTTTCAATGTTCAGGAATATTATTCAGTAGACCCAGAGAGAAGTCCTAAATTGGAAAAGCAGCTGAGTCCAAGGTCATCTCTCTTGTTTCCAAATATATCTTGAAACAAATGCAAGAAGGGCACTTTGCTGAGTGTTATCTGGACATATATAGTTTCAATCAAATTCTTCAAGAAGTGTCAGAATAAAAGTTGAACATTTGTTTGACACTGCCAAGTCACTAGCAAGTGGGTCTCTTCAAGGGCTGAGGCTCTCCTTGGCTACTTGGCAATTATTACAACATAAAACAGTTTTTTCTTACTCTCAAGAAAAAGCAATCAAGGACTGTTAAACACCAGCTTTGAATTTTTTTTCTCACATTTCTGGATACATAGAAGATCAAATAAACTTATAAAAATGTCTCTCAACAAAACTGTAACTTTAAAATATTCTGTTTCTCATCTAAATTCCTTCAAATTAGCAAATCTTTTCTACGTATCTGAAAATGTGACATGAAACAAAAAAGTGATTGTACAAATGAGATGACAAAGAGTTGTAAACTGAATCAAAGAATAAAATATTGAATCTCTGAGTTAGTGTAAAAAAATATTCCCCCAAAGATAATGAAACAAACAACTGACTTATTACCTATACTGCTCTCTTTTGTCATAAAAAACAAATCAAACTTAGTCCATGATAGCAGTCTCTTGTGGAGATGATAATCTATGATTCCCTACAATGCAGTGAATCTCTCATTTCATCAAGGGTCCAAAAGGAATTAGGATATTAAGAACAGCTCCAACAACTGCACCAACTCAAAAAAGCTCATCGATTTGGTTTCCAACTCCTTTTCCAGCTTTAACTCTCTTACTCTCTGCAGCCTTGCCTGGCTCGTACCTCAGGGTATTCCTTTCTTGGGGCTTCCTCATCCCCGTGGAGCTCTTGTTTCCTCCCTAAGCCAAATTCTACCCATGCTTCCAGAGTGGTTTTAAACTTGTACCATCTCTTTCTCCAGTCTGCCCAGATTGCTCCAGCCCACAGTGTTTTTCTCCCCTCTGATTTCCCATTGGACTAGTACTGTTGATGGCATTCCAAAAAGCTAAACTGAAACTTTTAGAGACCCTAAACTCTAAAGAGAGTGTAAGGAAGTCTGAGTTTTGATTTTTCTTATGAAAACTTCTTTGATTTCTGAAATATCAAATATTGGGGTATATCTGTTTGATAATCCAGTGCTGTAAATTGCTTCAATTGCTGGTTCCTATCCAAATTTTACTCATCTTTCCAGGCCCAGATCATTCCCTCTTCTTTGATGAAACCTCCCGGACTCCCCTTTGACCTTTTAGTCTTCCCTAGTCCATTTTGGGAGACGGAAATGGCAACACACTCCAGTACTCTTGCCTGGAAAATCCCATGGACAGAGGAGCCTGGTGGGCTGCAGTCCATGGGGTCGCGAAGAGTCAGACATGACTGAGCGACTTCACTTTCACTTTTCAGTCTCATGCACTGGAGAAGGAAATGGCAACCCATTCCAGTATTCTTGCCTGGAGAATCCCAGGGACGGGGGAGCCTGGTGGGCTGCTGTGTATGGGGTCGCACAAGGTTGGACACGACTGAAGCAACTTAGCAGCAGCAGCAGCAGTCCGTTTTGACTGAACTTCGACAGCACACAAAATTTAGCACTAGGTTTTAGGATTCAACATATTTGCTGTATCGTACTGTTAGTCTGGTTAATGACAGGGGCCATGTCTTATCCTTTTACTGCACCTTTCATGGAGTCCAGCTGAGTGCCCAGCATGTCAAATTACAGAGCACACGAGCTTAGCCCATATTAGGAACTCCTTACCCTGGCCTCACACAACTAGGTAACTTACTGAGCCATTCTAGACTTGTCATTTCCTGAACATGTCATGTACTTAAATGCCTTTGTCTTCTACTATCAAAATCTTAATTCATTCTTATAAATCCAGCTCAAGTCCCACCTCTCCCATTAATCTTTCTCCAAGCCCCCATGTCAAAATTAACTGCTTCTTCCTCTGAGCTCCTTGTTTTATACATTAAAAAAAAAACTTTTCTTTTTGCTGCTTAATATTAGAATCTTCTAGACTGTGTGCTCTTTGAGAGAAAAAACCAGGTCATGTTCATTTTCTATTTTAGCATGTAGCATAGTGTCAAGCATGCAGAAATTAAATATTCACATATAAATAAATGAATGAACTTACAATTTTATTCTCCAGTTAATCAAGTAACATCTTGTTAATATCTTTGGTTTAGCCTTGGCATTTTCATAGATGAGATGAGAAAAGTCCATAAAACTATTCAATGAATTCTGGATTTGATGAAATATTGTGGTTTTGCTTAATATTTTATCTTATTTCAATCTTAAAGTTTGATGGCAGCATTGTTTATAAAGTAAAAAACTGGAATCGATCTAAACGTCCAGCAACAGGAGACATATATGAGTTTAAGACTTTCACAGAGAAAGTTGTTTTTCTTTTCTTTTTCATCACCATCTACCTCCAGAACTTTTTCATCATCCCACACTGAAACTCTTCACAGAGAAACTTTTAAATTATAACCTATAAAGTTTCTATTCTTTCTTTACCTAAAACTATTACTCACTTCTTTTATGCATTTACTCGACCATCATTTTTACTATAATTCCCTAATCTGGTTGGTAGAGTTTATTGACTTTAAAATATTTATTGATTTATTTTATTTATTTTTGGCTGTGCTGAGTCTTTGTTGCTGCACACAGGCTCAGTAGTTGCAATCTGTATGCCACAGTTGTGGTACATGGGCTTAGTTGCCACAAGGCATGTGGGATTTTCCTGGAGCAGGGATACAACCCATGTCCCCTGCACTGGCAGGTGGATTCTTAACCACTGGACCACCACCTAAGTCCCAGCAGAGTTTATTTTTAATCATTTAGTAAAGTAATGAAGTTTGTTTTTCAGCTACAGTTGAGGAAATATAGTATTGAAAATACATTATAAAAGCAAAAAAAAATTTCACATATACTGCAGTTCATAAATGGACAGCAACCTTTATGGATACATACAACCATGGGTCACACTGCAGGACAGCACAGTAGTTAAGAGCGCAGGTCTTGGACCCTGGCTCCACCTGCTACAGTTATTAGCTGTGTAATACTGTAAAAGCCTTTCTGTGCCTCAGTTTCTTCATTTTTAAAGTGAGGATAATGGTATCCATCTCAAAGGGTTATTTTGAGAGTTACACTGGCTCATACACATAAAGCACTTAGGACAGTGTGTGGTACATAATCAGTGCTTACTAATGGACTAGCTGCTAGCATCATTATATTTTCATCATTCTCACGATTCTGATTATTATAATAACCACAATATTACTCCCCTGAAGTAAAATTTTTTTCAGGGAGCAAAATTTGTTCAATCTGGCTTTGCCGAACTGCTGTTTAAAGAAATCCCCTTCCTCTGTAAGTTGGCTTTGCTTCTAGAACCAATAAAGCAATCAGTCTTTGCTCTTTAACAATGGGACCGGCTCCCTCGTGAGGAGTGAACTGCATTGCAGTTACTCTACCGAGGTTGGAAAGCCATTTGCCACAAGCACCCCTGTCCTGATTTCTGCACTGAGAGAGGCTGAAAGAGATCCCTTAAAGGTCCCAATCTAATGAATGACCATATGAATCATTCTGAGGTTCCTTTCAAGCTCCAAGATTTTCTGCCTATTTACCAGGTTCTCACATGCAATGTTAAATAGCAGTCTTGCCAGGAACCTGCAGTTCACATTCTGAACTGAGGCGGAAACAAATACTGTCACAGAAAAGCAGAAATCTTAAATTTCTTTCTGTGTTCTGAACAATGCATTTCCACAGTAGTGAACCACGTTTGGTGACTCAAGTCTCTCAGCAATTCTAGAGAGGAAATTGTGAAATTATCGCTGTTTGCTGAGACAGTACTTACAGTTTGCCAAAAGAGGGAGCATGGGAGCAGACAACACGTTTGTCCAAGTCTTTAAAAAAAAAATGTTTGTTTGGATTCTGTTTTTTAGTTTTTTATTTCTTTCGCAAGGATTGGATGAAACTAAATGACAGTTACAGACAATATTTTCTTTTTAAGACTGTCTTAAGACAGAAAGGTCCAAGATTGAAAATAGACACATAACTTTAAACGATCTCTATCTTCCCCAGACAAAACATTCACCTTATGCCTGGCTGCCACACATCAAACAGCTCTAATTAAACTGCTCTCATTAAAAGGAAAGGAAGGAGGAGCTCAGGCCAGCAGTTCTCCTGAATAGGGAAGCAATCACTTATTTAATAAAAGTGCAACTTTCTCTCCTGGCTGCCGTGGATTATTTAAAAAAGAAGGATTCATTGTATATATAATCTAGATCTCACCTTTACTACAACAATGGAGAAGTTATTGAAATAACCAAGTTTAATGAAAGTTAATCATCAGGGTGCCAAGTTACTCACTCCCTAAGGCTAAAACTCCTTGGTGCCAAGCAAGAGGAATGATGTAAGCTCCGAGAACCTTTTGTAGAAACAAGTCTGAGATTCACACTCATTAGTCACTAACATTGGGTGAAAGCCTGTGTAAGACAAGGAGGTTTCTATAAGACACACATATCCCTACAAAGTCATTGTTTCAATACAAATTTGATTGCTGCTTTTGTAAAGGCAGCTTTGGCAATTTCCCCATTTGTACATATATTTTCAATTTGCAGAAGAATTCTGCAAGTTCATGTATTTTTAGTTTAAGGAACATAGTCAGTCTCTTACTCAAATTACCAAAAAGTGCTCTGTATCATGTTTAGCCTAAAAATTTAAGAAAGACACCTGGAAAATTCACAGAGCTTAAAATTTTCCCCCCAAATTATATATGTTATATAAACTAATTACTTGATAGTTTAATGAAATGGTTTCTTTTATTGCTGCTGTCCACTGTATTAAAGCAATATGATGTAAAATACTAATCTAAAGAAGTTAAATATTCTACAATTTCCTAAGATTTGGTTTAATCTCCATGTGCCTCTGAACAATGCTCTAAGGTAATTCTGCTAACACTTTCTAGACCTGGAAAACACATGACCTTAGATTCAGTTATTAACAGATTTATAACAGAAAAGATATAATATTATAAAATTCTATAAAATTTTATATTATAAAATTCTTCTTAAAGGACAACCTTTAAAGTTGGATTATTTCCTTAACTAATACAGGAAGCAAGATAGGCAGTGGCTTTTTGAAATTTATGGTTTAGTCAGTCCCATGCAACAGCTGGCAATAGTGGGTCCTAGGAGGAGAAAATCTGTGAACATAGAAGCAGATTTCACAGGCTACATTTTTTTCCTTTATTTGGGTCATCATGTGGAAGACAAGATTATTTTCCAAAATGATTAGTCATTCTCATCAATTAGCCAGCTAAAGTATCAATCCTGAAGGAAAAATGTAATAAGCTCTTCTTTTGTAAGTGCCATCTGTCAAAAACTGTCAGAGTTAGTCAAAGCTTTTTACTGTCCCAATCAAATCATAAAACGAGTGGAAAGTCACTGTACAAAACCCATTAAGCTATGTTACTAAATGTCCAATGCTGCATAAAAACTATAAATAGCTTTGCACTTCTAGGTCTTTTTTTCAATTTGCTTTTCTTGAAGTAGTAATGATGTTCTGCTTCAGTGAATAAAATAATTTTGGAGCTGCCTTAGTGTTTAATCCACATACTCTTTCTGTGTGGAATGAAAGCAAGCAGTAATCAAATCAGAATTTTAAGCATTCCTTGATGTATCTCTTGCTAACAATTTTAAAAATTAAGAGCACCAAAGATAGCAAAGACTGAAAAAACTAGTCACTAGGCTTAATAATCTTACAAATTGACATTCCTTTGGGGAATAAAATGCTGTTTCTGGGAAGGGCATCTAGTCTTTTTCAAATATTTGCAAAGGAATTCATACTCTAAAAGGAACATCACTTACTACTGGCTTAAAAATAACAAGCCAGTAGCCAACTCTGAACAAATACAATGTCCAAAAACTGATTACTGAATTAGTAAGGGTTTGTTTCCACACTGAACACAGTCTTTGCTCTTTTAGTACATGGTTGATCCAATAGTTGATCTAAGGGCCAAGTAAGAATTCTGATAACTGAAATTTGTCCAAATAAGTAGCCAAAGTAAGCTGAGGACCTGATCCAAACCACTTAATAACATTGAAATACTTCTCTATTTTTTTCTTACAATATGTTAAAAGAAGTTTCAATACTTTCCTGGTAAGTTCTTCCATACTCGAATGGATCCCATCTATTCTGGTGATAGCTCCTAGAAATGTAAGTAATTTCCATGCTAATGAGATTCTCTAATTATCAAGAAAGACAAAAAAAGGGTAGGACACATTTGGGAACAGACACCCAAGGCCATTAATCAAGTTTGTATATTTTGTAAGGGTGGAAACAATTTTTTTCATCAAAATGTTTTTGCTTTGTTTTCTCCAGGAAAGCTAAGAAGAACGAACCCAAGAAGGACATGCTAACCATTTGAAATCTGAGTTTTCAAATCTAAAATAAAGAAAATTTGAAAAGTATATTGAAACTGAAATGAAGTAAAGGGTGGCATATGAATTTAGTATCTTTAAGGAAAAATTAAAGACATCTTCAGATACCTTGTCCAGATGAAGCAGAGATTGGAGGCACTCTGACAGTTTCTTATATTTAAAATAATGCCCAGAACCTACTGTGTTAGATTTTTGGTGAAAATAAGCAATAATCTTAAATTTAGTACAGTACTATACATGAATACTTACTTAAAAAAGATTAAAATTTACACTATATAAATTTTAAATAGCCATGATATGTGCACCAAGTTTTATTTGCCTGGAAAACAATACAAATAGAACAAATATGTGATTCAAAATATTAAATGTTCTTGAATTGTACAGAAGAAAAAGAAACTGAAGTGAAACTGTAGGAATTGCTGAACTTCAGATAAATGTTTCTTCAAAACAAGAGATATTAGTTCCTAAAAGATTTCTCTAAAGTTAAAAAAAGATTAAGAAAAACATTAAGCCACTGGGTTATTATGTTCAAACAAAAACTTACATGTTTCTTAATGGACATGTGTTTACATTTACAGATAGTAAACTCAGTCTCTTGTCTTATAAAACAGAAGACACCACTGATGTATAAACTAAGCGAAATAATAAAAGCCTCTTTTTCATATTAGAACCTTTTAAAACCTAAATCTACCTTAGCATTATTTTCCATGAAAACTTAATAGGGAATGGCTAATCTGAAAGCAAAATGTTGAACAAATCACTTTCAAAAAAAAAAGAAACACATCATGGGATTTTACTTATAGCTAGCAGCATCAACTAACGCCCCAAACAATGGCACATGAACTCAGAGTATCAGCCGGTCCTCTCCTCCCTCCTGAATTACCTGACCAATGGAAGTTTGGGTTTGTTGTTTCAGAAAGCACTGTTTCTTACATTCCATCAATTGTTCAAAATCATGCCACATTTTTGCTTGTTTCATATTTGGACCATGACTTTCTCGTACAGCTTTTTGTTTTTCCCGGAGTTTCTAGAATAAAAAAAATAAGAGTAATTAAATATCATATAGGGATTTACTTCTACTGCTCTAATCAGAAGAATATGGTATGCTTTGTATATCTGATAAATAATAGCTAAACCACATGATATATGAAAGCTAAGATGATAAAAGTTAATTAAATTTATGATAGATCTAAGACAACCTGAAGCTAAAAAGGACAGAAAAATAGAAAAGAAGGGGAAAATAAAGGAAATCAGGAAAGTGGAGCAGTATCATGGTATATAAAAAGTGCAGATTTTGGAAGTCAGAAGACTTGAGTTCCAGCCTTGGCTTTGTCACTAGCCATAAGGAAGACAATTTCTCTGGACTGTAGTTTGTTCAATTGTCAATTAAGGTTAATAACAGGAGTAATTATAAAAGTAACTGCTTTATAATACTATTTTTTTCACATGACAATAGATATAGAAATAATTACAAACTATCATGTGTTATATATGTTATTATTATTAAACATTATATTCTTTCCTGAATCAGTATACTCTAAGGGTATGCTCTATGCCCAAATAAATCAAATTGTATGCAAATATTCTTCAAGGAGAAGGTCCAGTGATATTTTAAAAAGGTTCAGATCCTTATCATAATTATTTTTGTTACTAATAGCCCACATATATAGTTCCACCTTCCAATATTGTTCTACTTACTGGCTAAAATCATAAACAGGAATAGGAACATTTTTAAGTAAACTGTGAACTGTTCTTTGGCTCTGTGTTATGGCAAATCAAGGAAGAGTGACAAAGAAAAGATCGCACAAAGTCAGAGAGACAATGAGAGGAAAGAAAAGTAGGAAGGAAAGAAGAGAAAAACAGAGATGACAGTACACACATAAGGAAGCACAGAGTAACAGTAATCACCAAGAAGCGCAGAAAAACAAGCAAAGACACAAACAGATTACATGGGAACATCCCCATCTTTTCCTCTTTTAGTATGCAGGGTTGATCTAACAGTTGATCTAAGGACACAAGTGAGAAGGCCAGAGGTCGGTACTTGCCCAAATAAGAGGCTAAACTAAACTGAGGCCAGATTCAAAATGCTTATTAAAGACTGCCCTTCCCACCTATGGCTAAGAAAAGCAAAGTTAACAGCAGATAGCAAAACAAAACAGAATGAAGAAAATATAATTTAAATATAAATAGCAAATTTTTGACACAATGCCTGGCATGCAAATACATCTATTTAAGTCTATGTTACAAATAAAGTATCTTACAACAAATATTTTTATCCTCATAAACTAAAACAAAAGTAGTAAGTCAGATCAAGAGTTTTAAGAGTATTGAACATGATTTTAAGATTAAGGTACTACTTAACTGTAACTTTTCTTATATTATTGGAATAATTTCTTTCTAAAAAATCCTAACAACCTATAAAAGCTATTTAAAGAACCAAAGACAGGATGCGAGCATTGTCTGTATCAAAAATATTAAATTTAATTTGCTTCATAACCATATGTGTTTGAAACCTTTAACTTTATGAATACAACTGACTTTGTAATTTATTTTTAATGTTACTGTCATGTACTACAGATTTATTTTATGGATAGTTGTAATGCACAAAAAATACTTGTCACAGATTTCACTCTTCTTAAAAGGAGGAGGTGGTACAGGAGAGGGAAAGTTACAACTTTGAGCATCATATTCCACAGCACTTGGTAAGGCAAAGTCTAGTATACGATAGTGTGAATTGTAGCGCTATAGTTTGGTCTAATTTCAGAAACTCAAGCTGGCCTGAGGAGGTCTGTGGATGTCCAGTCTGCTGGTTTGGAAGACTTATGCTATTGTGAGTTTGAAAGCCTAGGTATATTCTGTGTTTGCTTTGAAAATTTAGATCTATTCTAAGAGTGAGAGGATCAAGAAGCTTTGTTTCTTAAGTGATACAGCCAGACAATCAGGGCATGAGCTAATCAATGGCTCATTTTGCTCAAACATGCTTGATGTCAGACTGTTGCTACTGCTTTCTCCTCAAATCTTGCAATATAATAAAACACTATACTGGGAGGGGAAAGAATAATCATATTTAGCCATTAAGTTTGAGTCTTTGAAAGGATTCAAGGTTTGGCAAATATTTCTCTATATACAACATCCATTCAGATACTAAACAAATGATGTGGAGGAATATTTTCATACGAAAAAGTACATTACTTCACTTAAGAAATATCTGGATGAAAGTCTATTATTGACAATCATACTAAATCCTAAAGCCCCCCAAATATCTAGTTAAAATAGTGTACAAATGTGTGTACAACTTGATTCAAATACATACATTTGAACATGAAAGTATCCAATAGCTAAACTGTACAATATATTGATTGAAGCAAAGCCATATTGTTAATTTGTACTTTTAGAACAGAAAAGCCCATATTTATATAAAATCATTTCCAGGCTGCAGACTCAAGAATATTTGAACACTGAAATGAGACACTGACATATAGTTAGTATTTTAAAAGAAAAACTGCAGCTAACAATTCCTAACAAATGATAATACAAACTGGATACTCCTACTAGAAAAACTAAGAGGAAACTTCAATTTTCAGTAGTGAAACTCAGTAAGAAACAGATAAAATGGCATATAGTGAAGCATGGTTAGCATTCACTATGTAACATGGTCTTAAAATCATTGAAGATTAGAATCAATTAGAGAAATCAGTTAGTCATTTATGTCCTGATGGTCAAGGCCCCTACCACGTCTTCCACTAGGAGTGTCTTAGAGAACTGAAAAAACAAAGCTCAATCATACACTCCTATTTTTAGTAGTCCTCATATAAGACTGGCAGGTAGGGAGTGAGTTTCTTAAGAAAAGTTTTTCGATTATTTTTAACTGAGTCAATGTTTGTAAAGGACTTAGACCAGGCCCCGGCTCATAGTAAGAGCTTTGTGCTTATTAAATAAAATAAATGTGTAAGTTTATACTTATCTTATAAACAGAGATACCTGGGAATAATGTGAAACTTGTAGTTCACTCATTACACGTGGCATTTTGTTATGCATGAACTTTTTATTTAAAACTAGATTTCTCCCTTTCCCCCCAAATCTATGTGCCTTCAGTTTTATAAAAATAAATTTCTAAGGAAGAGTCTTCATTTTTGAAAGGGAGTAAGAAAGTTCTAATTTCCCCTATAACCTTAAAAAAAACTAACAATGACATAACCGTGTCCTGTAAACCTGAATTATGCACACATTAAAAAACAAACAAATATTCTTACCTTTCCAAGATTTTCCTGTTCAGCAATATTTTTGGTATATTGTTCCCTAGGAAGTCAATATAATGATATAGTTTACATTTACTTCAATTGATTTTATCATACAACTAAATTATAAATCAACATATCTATCTAAATATATTAGATAATACAGTTTAGAGTACTAGAGTCAGAATGAAACTCATTATCAAATAGTCCCTTTTCTAATCTTTAGTCAGTTCATCTAATAAACAATAATATAAGTAAAAAAAAACAAGGCAAAATATCATGTAAGAAATTAAGTACTATTTGTGGTTAATCTACACTTAAAACAATAGAAATACATTTGCTTAAATTACACTTTTTTGGAAGAGGCTTGCAGAACAGAGAGAGAATACACATTAAAAAAATAACAAACCACAATAAATATCATCTAACCCTGCAATCCAACTTCTACAAAGCTTTCCTATAGAAAAACTCTTAAAACTTAATAAAAATAAAAGCAAAGACTATTCACTTCACCATTGCTTACAATAGTAAAAATCTACAACCAACTAAATGTTGATAGATGGGGATGTGTTTAAATAAATTATGGTACATGCATTCAAAAGAATAATACAGAGTTGTGAAAAAAGAATGAGGTAGATTTATAAATACTAAACTGGACAGAATTCTAGATAAATGAGGTATGGCAATGTAGACAACATTTAATTTTTGTGTACTATACTTGATAATGGTTACTCTTTGTTTTTATAAATATTTCTTTTGTACGCTAAAAAATTATAAATTTTTAATGTAAAAAATATAAATCATATCATATGGTATTTTTAAACGTATAATTATATTTTAAGACAAAAAGTGAGATTTAAAGTGTTAAGGACAAAGACTGAAGAATGAGGACAACGGAACCAATGATAAGAAGAGAAACTTTAGACCTCAAATTTGTATGGAAAAAGACTATATTTCTGTGAAAAGCTACACAGCAGTACTCAAGAAGAAATTACATAACACAAAGTTGGGAATCTACGAAATCATAAACCACAAAGACAAACTCTAGCAGCTTAAGTGAAGATAGATTTGCATTGGTGTAAAAAAGGGAGGTTAACGTCTTTAGAACAAAAGAATGGCAATCAGAAGTACCCGAAGTCCTTACAGAGATGAAGTGAAGGTAGAATTTGTGCACAAGAATACATTTGAATCAATTCTAATGAGGTGGATGAAACTGGAGCCTATTATACAGAGTGAAGTAAGCCAGAAGGAAAAACACTAATACAGTATACTAACGCATATATATGGAATTTAGAAAGATGGTAACAATAACCCTGTGTACGAGACAGCAAAAGAGACACTGATGTATAGAACAGTCTTTTGGACTCTGTGGGAGAGGGAGAGGGTGGGAAGATTTGGGAGAATGCAACTGAAACATGTATAATATCATGTATGAAACGAGATGCCAGTCCAGGTTCGATGCACGATACTGGATGCTTGGGACTGGTGCACTGGGACGATCCAGAGGGATGGTATGGGGAGGGAGGAGGGAGGAGGGTTCAGGATGGGGAACACATGTATACCTGTGGTGGATTCATTTTGATATTTGGCAAAACTAATACAATTATGTAAAGTTTAAAAATAAAATAAAATTAATTTAAAAAAAATAAAAATAAATAAAAATAAAATAAAATTAAAAAAAAAAAAAAAGAATAAAAGCGAAAGGGAACAGACCCAGTCTGGATGAACCTTCATTTTGCCCATAAAATTTATGAGACACTAAGTCAATGTTATTTGCCTTCCTAGCTCTCCAGTGAAAAACAGCTCAGAGGATATAAATGACATATTACTCAGAATAATGTATGATTATAATTAAGAGAACTTTAAATAATTCATTTATTACCCCAGGTCTAAGGAATGTCCAAATTGTTTTAGGATTTCCATTTCTATTTTATTAAGAAATCAATAGGCGCATGCTCAACACTAATATGTAATTTTATTCAATTGATTTATTCAAGTAGTAATTACAGAGCACCTGTCCTATACCAAGCATGTCCTGGGATTTCAAGAAGAAAACAGGGACAGACAGAGTCCTCACTCTTCAGGAACTCATACTATATCATTTCTAAAATACTGCTGCAAACATTACATTGAACTTGAGCTTCTATGGCATATATTGTTCTCTTTATTTTATAGATGAAAAAGTGATATATCCAAGGTCACAAAACTAGAACTGGAAAAATCAGGTTAGAAACAAAATTTTATTGAGTCCCTTTCTAGAACTTTGATATATAACATCCTGCCTCTTTAAATAAAATTACATTTTACAGGTGATCTTTCAAAAACAAGCTAATT
Source organism: Bos javanicus (assembly GCF_032452875.1). Lineage (NCBI taxonomy): Eukaryota > Metazoa > Chordata > Mammalia > Artiodactyla > Bovidae > Bos > Bos javanicus. The sequence goes on along the minus strand of NC_083884.1, from coordinate 54,732,909 downwards.
TCTTAGACCTTTGGCCTTATCAGAAAGTACCATAAAAGTAGAAAATGAAATGACATCAAAAATATTGTGTCTACACTAGTAATAAATTTTAAATATATATCAGTGAGTTTAGAGTATAACTCCATTTTATTCCTAAATATTCTTATCATGTACTTCTCTAGTCAGGGTGCAATATTTTTCTATTGGAAAACTGAGGAATGGTAAAGATTTACAATGATTTTTAAAATAATGGAGACCTCCTTGGAAGGCCAGTGGTTAAGACTTCTCACTCCCAACCAGTGCAGGGGGCACTGGTTCCATCCCTAGTTGGGAAACTAAAATCCCACATGGTGCACTGTGTGGCCAAAAAAATAAATAAAAACGATGAAGAGGAATATCTAGAAAAAAAATAGCTCAGATCAGAAAACCAATAGCTCAGGAGCAATGTTTCCTTTGTTACTAATTGTATTGATAACTTTGGAAGAAGAGGAGGGTTCGGGATGGGGAACACATGTATACCTGTGACGGATTCATTTTGATGTTTGGCAGGACTAATACAATTGTGTAAAGTTTAAAAATAAAATAAAATTAGGAAAAAAAAAAAAAAACAAAGAGAAAAAAAAAAAGAAACAATTTCTAAAACTTTTATTTTTCAAGAACAAAATTACTTCTCACATAAGTGAACATTAGTATTGACTACATAGATTTAATGAGCAAAATTTACATGCAATAAAAGAATTTGAATAAATACATTCAGTATGTTTAATATGCTAGAGTATTAAAAATAATATCCTATTTATAGGATATTTTCAGCCTGGCTTGCATTATATTAAAAAATGTAGACTTTGCAAAACATTCTATTTCTTAGATTCCTTTTTATAATATAAATGTACTGCTGTTGTTCAGTTGCTAAGACATGTCGGACTCTTTGTGACCCCATGCATTACAGCAGGCCAGGTTTTCCCATTTCACTATCTCCTTGAGTTTGCTCAAACTCATGTCTATTGAGTCATGAATATCAATGTATAAGCTACTAAAAATCTCAACTGCAATCTTGAATAAATGTGAATCCTACACTTCATTTGAGTTCTTATTGAATGGTAAAAGCAAAGCATTTGAATTGTGATAAAGGGCAAAGAAAGTTTATCTTGTTCACTACTGCATTTTTTTCAAAGCTAGCAATTCAACTATAAATGCATTTTTAAGGCAGCATTTATTATGTTATAGTATGCTAGGATTACAAAAAGAAAAAATCACCATGTAAGGACTAGTAGTATTTATACATTCCTTGTTTCAAAGGCTGGCACTCTGCAATCACAGAATTTCTAGCTGAATTGCAGCTGCTCACACTGCAACAATGAGCACACCAATGACCAGAGTCCAGGACATGTGGGACTTTAAAAATAGACCAAATTTAGTGCTTATAAAAAAGCAACTATGAAATTATATGTAATGCTACATGCATACATACTCAGTTGTGTCTGACTCTTTGTGACCCCATGGAATTTTCGAGGCAAGAACACTGGAGTGGGTTGTCATTTCTTACTCCAAGGGATCTTCCCAACCCAGGGATTGAACCTACGTCTCTTGTGTCCCCTGCATTGGCAGGCAGATTGTTTACCACTGAGCCACCTGGGAAGCGCAACATATTCCTGAGGAGGGGGTAACGGGGATTAAGTGGCTTAATGGCTTTAAGAGTTTCTATTTCAGGTGATGAAAACGTTTTGGTAATCTATAGTGGTGATGGTTACATAATATTTTGAATGTAACGAATACAACTGATTATACACTTAAAATTGGTTAAAATGGCAAATTTTATGTCTTTTGCCACAATTAAAAGCAAGCAAACAAGAAAAATTATATGTATGCTTTTTTTTTTCAAGTTTTGAATGCTTTCCATTTTATTTATTTATTTATATTTTTTTAGATTTTTTTAAAATTTTATTTTATTTTTAAACTTTACAATATTGTATTAGTTTTGCCAAATATCGAAATGAATCCGCCACAGGTATACCTGTGTTCCCCATCCTGAACCATCCTCCCTCCTCCCTCCCCATATTCTTACTTAGTCAGGAGGGCTGGACTACCCAGAGGATGTTCAACAAGATTTAATTCTAAATAATATCTTACTATTTGCTTATTTAGGTACTCTGTATAATTCCATTTTATCTTCTATAGATGAAAACATTAAGTAACTCAATATAAAAACAACAAAATTACTTGCCTAATTGCTTTTCTTTTTTCTTGTTGATCAGAGGAGACATACGCCTTCATTTCATCAGTAGCACGACGAAGTTGTACTTCTAGGTTCTAAGTGGGAAGACTACGTAAGTCCTTGATACAGAAAAATCTCAGAAAAGTTTCTGATCCAATTTTCTTTGTCTTACCTTAATCATACAATTTATATAATGGTATCTACTTTCTTCTTGAAGACACTCCTCACGGAGCCCTCTGACTTCCTAAAACATAATTTTAAATGCGCAATATTATCGAAAGAATAATTAGATACAGAAAGGATAGCCAAATGTACAACAAAAGAAATACTATCAGAGTATTTCCTCTTCTGTGCCAAAACTTTATTGTATCAGACTAGGTTGCAATCTTTTCTAGAGACCATGCATACCACTCTACAACCTGTAAGTTCAGTTATTAAGTAACTACTGTGTGCCTAGCTTGGTGCTAGGTGCTGGGGACAGAGAAGCGAACAAGACAGGTCCCTGCTCTCATTCAAGTAGAGGAGACAGATGTAAACAAGGAAATGTGTAATGAAGGCAGTTTCAGATGGGGTAAGTGCTATGAAGAAAATTCTGCAGTACAATGTGATAGGGGTACTGAGTGGGTGAAGTTAGACAGGTGATTAGAGAAGATCTCTAGGAGGCGGTAACATTTAGGCTGAGACCTAAAATGGTGAAAGAAAAAGAGAGAGAAAGGCAAAGAGCTGGCAGTAGAGTATCCCAGAGAGAGAAGAATATATGCAAATCTGCCCCTGAGGAGAAAACAAGCTTGGCCTGTTTGAAGTACAAGAAGAAGGCTAGTATGTCTGGGGTCTGTGGGTGAAGAGGAGAGCATGTGGATATGAAGTTCATGGAGCAGGTAGGGTCTTGAAAACCAAAGTTTTGAAGTTAGATTTTAAGTGCAACAGGAAGCTGGTAGAAGGTGGTTTAAGTGTTGTACCAGTTTCTTTGGCTGCTCTATGGAGAATAAACCTTAAGGAAAGGCAAGTGTGGGAGGGGACAGGAGGTTGTAGGTTACTGTGGTAATCAAGGAAAGACATGATGGGGCCTGGACTCTGGCAGTAGGGGTGCAGATGGAGAATTTAGGGTGTGTACATCAAGTTTGAAGAAATAAAAATCTCTGCAACTTGGTAGACAGACTCAAGGCATGAGGGCAAAGATCTGGGAATCTTTTGACATTGGTGTAGTAAAAACATGCATACAAAGTCAGTTTCTGCTAGGTTGTTAAAATAAGAACTATCTTCTTACCTGTTCTAATTTGGACCGATTGCTTTCAAGGCCTGCGGCACAGCTATCATACTGGGATTTCCTTTCATCACACTCTTGGGTTAACTCCTAATATGAAAAGAGTGATTGATTGAATAAATAAAAAAAAAAACGAAGGCCTAAAAGGTGACTCTGAAACAATACATGCCCTTGTCAGTCTTGTAACTTAACTCTAAGCTTCTTGGCATACTAACGAGTTATTTATACAACAACCAGATATTTGAGCATTATGACAGATGAAGGTGCTGATAAAAGAATAGCTGCCATGTATTGAGCTGTGTGCCAGGCTCTCTGTTAGAAGCTAGGGATACAAGAGTGAACAAAAGAGTCAAAATTCCTTCCTCTCAAGTAATGCTCAGACAAGTAAACAGGCTGACTGCTATGAGAGACAAACGCAAGGTGTTACAGGAGCACATGCAACTCTCATTGGACTTAACCCAGGCTTGGGGATCAGTAGGGACAACTTCCTGGAGAAACTGATATCTAAGCTGAGGTACCAAGGATTAGTAAGAATAGTTAGAAGGGACAGACAAGGAGGAGAGTGTTCAGAAAAAAGGAGCACTATGTATGAAGTCTTGGAAGATTAGAGAAAAGAAGGACAATTTAGGACGTGTAAGTAGTTTATTATACTGGAGCACGTCTGGGAAGTGTGAGAAGGGGCTGAAGACTTTGGCAGAGGCCTGATCAGAACTTTGTAAACCATGTTAAGGCTGTTTGAGCTTTACCCTTGACAATAACTGAATCTCACAACAACCCCTTAAGGTACATACTAATATCCCCACATTGTGCTTAGAGAAAGTTCACAGAGGACAAGTATCTTGCAAAAGATTATATGACTGGAAAGAGGTGTTAGAATTTGAACTCAGGCTGTTTGAGTAGTTTTACGCTTTTTTCTAATGTAATATTTTGAAGCAGATAATCTGAAAATTTGCTACCAACACCTAGAAATGCTAAAAGTATCAACAAATGCTTGATAAGGTAGGGTTAGCATCCTTTCAAATTGAGAGCTAACTGAACTCTCAAAGAAGTAAAATGAATTACCAGAGTTAGAAACGAAGGATGACAGCCTGTGGATACCCTTGGTGAAGGGAGTTAGGATTCAATCTTGATAACAGAATGATTAGAATGGCTAGGCAGGGCAAAGACCTTGAAATCTGTGAGTAAAGGGTTAACATCAGGCCAGCCTGGGAATGACCTTGGTTTTACATAGCAGTTTCCTTGGAAACAAGAGAGTTAACATTACTGGGTAATGTTGTGTGGTGCTTCCATTGCTGGATGGGACTGCATCTGGGTTGGGGTGACTAGCAAAGTATAAAAGATTGGTGGGAAAAAGATGGCATGGCTTTTATGTATCAAAGTGACCTACAGACATCTGAGGCTCTTGTGGTTAACAGTCACACACACCCCAAATAGGAGAAGGGGCAATAGAGGCTATGTACTTGGGTAGCTGCTGGGCCTGTAAATGAGATGAAGATACTATAGTAGACAAAGGACTTTTTTTGTCTGTGAGTCTGATGGACAAACCGATTAGTAAATGTAGCTATGTTGCTTCAGAGGCAGATGGAACAAAGGTGCCTGTCCTCAGCAAGTTTGGGATTTGGATTTACCCTATGTATGTGATCTAAGAACTTCCAAGCTGAGACATTAACTCAAAATTAGCTCCAAACTTGTGACATTCAGAACACAGAATATCAGCAGAACAACAGCAAAAACACCCTGGAGGGACAAACCCTCTGTCCTAGCTGCCAGGATTCAAGAGACAAAACCCTACTAAACATAAGCTCACAATCCAAAACTATAAATATGCAGGGAATGATCAATCCATTATGAGTGAGAATTAGAATATATAAAACAGCAGGAGTAAACCTCCTCTAGCAGGAGAATACTAGAAATAAATCTATTAAATAAGCATACTTAATATTTTATTAAAGGAGGAACTGAAAACAAAAGACTGAAAAAGGTACAGTGAGTAAAAAAACAGACAAAAATGAAAAAGAAGTCACTGAAATTAAAAACTAAGTAGGTGACATAAATATAATATTAGTTCAGGAGATAAAAGAATGAATTAGAAAACAGAGCTGAAGAAATTATCAAAAATTCATCACAAAGAGACAAAGAGATGAAAAAATGAAAATGAGGTTAAACAACAGAGAACAGAATAAATACATCTGACATATATTTAACAAAATTGCTGAAGAACAGACTAGAAAGACCAGGGGAGAGAATATTTGAAGACATGTAGAATATGTCCAGAATTAATGAGACAAAAAGCACGAATTCTAGCAGAGCAAATAACACTAAATCTATAGTTAGATCATGTCAGTGAAATGGGACAACACCAAAGACAAAAATACTAAAACTATCTATAGATTCAAGGGAATCCCTATCAAAATACCAATGGTACTTTTCACAGAACTAGAACAAATAATTATAAAACTTGCATGGAAACACAAAAGACCCTGAATAGCCAAAACAATCTTAAGAAAGTAGAACAGAGCTGGAGGTACCACATGCCCTGACCTCAGACTATACTACAAAACTACAGTAATCAAAACAGTATGATGTTGGCACCAATGAGAGACACACAGATCAATGGAACAGAAAAAAAGCCCAGAAATAAACCCACACTTATGGTCAATTAATCTATGACAAAGAATATACAATTGAGAAAAGACAGTCTCTTCAATAAGTGGTGCTGGGAAAACTGGACAACTACATGTAAAAGAATGAAATTAGAACATTTTCTCACACCATGTACAAAAATAAACTCAAAATGGATTAAAGACCTAAATGTAAGAAATCATAAAACTTAGAGAACATAGGTAGAACACTTTCTAACATTAATAAATCATAGCAATATTTTTTGGATCTGTCTCCTAAAACAAAGGTAACAAAGGCAAAAATAAACAAATGGAATTTAATTAAATTTAAAATCTTTTGCATAGCAAAGGAAACCATCAGCAAAACAAAAGATAACCCACTGAGTGGCAGAAAATATTTTAAAATTATATTGGTGATAAAAGGTTAATATCCAAAATATATAAATAGCTCATACAACTCAGTATCAAAAAAAAAAAAAAAAGGCCCAGTTGAAAAATAGAAGACCTGAAGAGTCAGGTTTTTTCCAAAGACATACAAATGGTCAACAGCACATGAAAAGACGCTCATCATCATTAACCACCAGAGAAATACACATCAAAAGCACAGTGAGATATCACCTTACACCTGTCAGAATGGCTACCACCAAAAAAGACCACAAATAATTTGTTATTCATGAGGATGTAGAGAAAAGGGAACCCTTGTACACATTTGGTGAGAATGTAAATTGATGTAGCTACCATGGAAAATAGTGTGGAGGTTCCTCAAAAAACTAAAAACAGAACCACCATATGATCCAGCAATTCCACTTCTGAGTATATATCCAAAGAAAGTATATTAATTTGAAAAGATATATGCACACCAATGTTCACAGCAGTATTATTTACAATAGCCAAGATATGCAAGCAACCAAAACGTCCATCAAGAGATGAATGGAAAAAGAAGATGTGAGATACACACACACACACACACTATGGAATACTACTCAGTCCTTAAAAACAAAGAAATTTTGCCATTTATAACAACATGATGAACCTGGAGGGTATTATGCTTATTGAAATAAGTCAAAAAGAGAAAGACAAACACTATATGATATTACTTATATGTGGAGTCTAAAACAAACTAGTGAATATAACAACAAAAATTAAAACCCATTATAGGGAAGACATTACCTAAAAAGAAATGAGAATTAAATCAATAGCATATCCTTCAACATGAGAAAAGAGAAAGCAATGAAAATAGTTTTTTTCTGACCAAGTGACTATTGAGGAGGAAAAACAAAGACGGTTTACTTTCGGCAATGATTCTTTACTGAGAGAACTACTAAAAGAAAACAAAACAAGGAAATTTCATTTCAGGAAGAAGGAAACTGAATCCAGAAGCAAGGAATAAAGTACATGAGGCAATGGTAAGAATTGCTAAATATGTGGGTAAATCTAAACAGGAAAAGACTGTATGAAGTAGTAATTATTATAACAGTAATGACCACCATGACAGCCACTTTTAGAGTTGAAGAAATAAAATGGAAATTAAATACCAGAGGATAGGAACACATGTGTAAGGCAAGAGAGGGTATGAAATCATTCTGAGGCCCTTGTATTGTTCAGGAGATTAACAATTGTTCAGCTGATTAACTTTAGGCAAGAAAAGTGTGCTAAAAATATAAGAGTAAACAATATCAGAACAGGAATAGAAAAGGAAATAAAGGGAAAAAAGAAGATAAAGAAAACAGGATTGGTACAATGGAAAGTAGAAAAAGAAAAAGAAACATAGGAAAAGCACAGTCAATAGGATGTGCAAAACAGAAATAAATTCCAAAGTATCAATAATAAGAGAAAATATAAACGGGACTAAACTCACTAATTAAAAGACAAGTTCTCAAACTGGATGTAAGAAACTATACCTACACAAAATCCCCTATATGATATTTAAGAGACATATAAAGGACAAAAATAAGGATGCAGACAGCTGAAATTAAAGACAGACATACCAAGCAATACTAAACATAAGAAAGTTGGCACACTTATATTAATAGCAAACAAAATAAGACCCTTAAATAAAAAGCACTGCAAGGAATAGAGTCATAAAATAATGATAAAATGAATAATTTACCAGGAAGTTTTATTTTGTTTTTTTTTTAAAACCAGGAATCTCTTTCTAAATTGTGGTAAAATACACATAATCTAAAACTTAACTATTTTAACTATTTTTAAGGCTGCAGTTCAGAAGTATTAAAACATTCACATTATTGTACAACCAATCTCCAAAACTCTTCTTATCTTGCAAAACTTAAACTCTACATCCATTACACCAGGAGTCCCCATTCACCAGGAATTTTTGAACAGGCACATTCAACAGCCTTGATCTGATAAACACATGGAGAACTCAGTACTCAACAACTGGAAAATATATTCTTTTCCAGATCAAGTCATTAAAAAAATTATGTTGGCCTCAGCTCTCTCCATGGCCACCCTTAACTCCTGAAGACTATGGAGCTACTCTTTAAAAATTCTCAAGGAAAGAAAGCATGATGTAATGATTTTTATGCCCAATCAAGCAGTGATTGAAATATTTAAGGCAACAAACTCTAGAAACTCATCAGGGAATATTGTTCTTCTAAGCTTTGAGGACTCTACTAGAAAACAAATGAGAGACAATAAAAAGTAGGAAAATGGGTATGAGAGGATTAGTAATGAGCACTGAGTCTAACAAGTACAAGTATGATACTAAAGACAAAAGGGAGAACTAGTGTAACAGAACAGAAAGTAAATGTTATACGCTCTGACAATGTAGACATGATATATAAAATCTGCAGGGAGGGGAAGGGAAAATGAAGGTGGAAGGTAGAATGAGTAAGCTGGTCTCCTCAGCAAGCAGTTTTCCACTGCTGTGGATGGTAGGGGAAGGGCAACAGATATAATTTAAAGCTGATGAATCAAGTCATAGTATAAGCATATTACATGTATAAAGGCAAACAGTAAGAAAGACAAATGACCAAAATGAGGTGCTAAAGGAGAGGGAAGAAGAAGTTGGAGGGAAAATATCAATTTCATCACTACTCATAGTGGGAATTAATAGATACTATCAACAGTAATGAAATATTAATGGTGGCATTACAGATACAACCAGTAGAGCAAAACCACAAGCCAGAAAATATGAAAGAGAGACAGAGACAGAGAATGAACAGAGGAATTTATTTTTATAGGCTTTAAAGTCAGAAGCAAAACATAATAAAGTACACAAAGACCAAATACGTTTGCATATCAATAAATATGAACTGGCTAAACTTATTTCTTAAAATAAACCTGTTAGATTATATCATATAACAAAACACAATTCAAGATCTATTCAGAGACATACCTAAAACAAAGCAACTTTTTAAAAGTTGAAAGCAAAAGATGGGCAAAAGTATAGCAGGAACAATGAAAACAAAGGAAGCAGACATTAATATGTGAGAGTTAACTTCTGCCCCCTCACCCCAAAAAGCCTTTGTCTTTTTCTATGAAAGTAGAACAAAGGTGTGGAGAGCAAACTTCAGGAAGCCAATAAATAATTACCTATTCATTAATTTTCAGAAAATTTCTAGAAAACACACAAAGAGCTGTTAACATTATTTCTAGGGAGTGTGCTGGGGTGGGATGTAGAGAGAGAAATAATTTCAATTCTTTCCCTTAAATAATTCTTTAGAGTTTGAATTCTTGCCAAGAGCATGGTTTTACTTTTATAAGAAAAAACAATAAGAAATATTTCAGTGAAATCAATAATTACCATATTATATACTCTAAAACAAGTATTTTAGCTTTAGCAATTACATGTATTATGCCATTTAATTACATATAATTTAAGGAACAGCTTCTAAAAAACAAACATGAAACTTCAAGATGCTAGCTAATTCCAGATAATTATAGAAGATTTAGATAAATATAAGCTGTACATCTTAAGTTGTGAAGCTCCAATTTTCAAATGATTATGAATATTCAATTTATAACAAAACAAATACAAAAGAAGGGAAATATATTAATACTTCACTATAAAATTTCCTAAATTTTGAGAGTTGTCCATTAAAACAAGAAGTGTAAAGTATTTTTTAAGTACTCCTGCACTTTAACAATATGATAGGGGCCTCCCTGGTATCTCAGTGGTAAAGATTTTTCCTGCCAATACAGGAGGCATGGGTTCAATTCCTGATCCAGGAAGATCCCACTTGCCGCAGAGCAACTAAGCACGTGCGTCACAACTATTGAGCCTGTGCTCTAGAGCCTGGGAGTCGCAATTACGGAACCCACCAGCTGCAGCTATGAAACCTGTGCTCCCTAGAGCTGGTGCTCCGCAGCAAGAGGAGCCACCGCGATGAGAAGCCCTCCCACCACAACTAGAGAAAGCCCGCTCACAAAGAAGACCCAGCACAGCTATAAATAAAGAAAGTAAATTATTTAAAAAATGTAATACATCCATGTAGTTTCAAGTGTTAGATATACTTACACAAGTTAAAAATAAATACCATTCAAACTAGAGAACAATTAAGAATTTCAGTTACTATTTGGAAATAACTCAAAGTCAATGAAGTGGCTTTTTTTCCAGTCTACTTTTCATTACAAAAGGTTTCTGGGTAAAAATAAACTATACAGGGATGTAGGAGACTGACATATGGAGATAAACAAAATGAACATTAGGGACTCAATAAGGTCATTGAACTCAAACGTTTAAAAAAACCAAATGGTTAATAAAAACGTGGGCAAGTTCTATACTCTTCTTTTTTTTAGACTTTTAAAACTGGTAAAATACACATAAAATGAAAATAATCACAATAAATAAAAATACTTATTTATTATTTTTTGGCTGTGTTAGGTCTCAGCTGTGACAAGCTGACTTCTCTCTAGTTGTGGTGCATGGGCTTAGTTGCCCTGCCACATGTGGGATCTTAGTTCCTCGACCAGGGATTGAACCCACACCCATGCATTGGAAGGCAGATTCTTATCTACTGGACCACCAGGAAAGTCCCACTTAAACCATTTTCAAGTGCACAGTTCAGTGGTGTTAAATATATTCACACTGTTGTACAACCATCACCACCATCTATCTGCAGAACTCTTTCTATCTTCTAAAATTGGAACTCTGTCCCCATTACTTTTCAACACGGCAGAAGACAGAAATGAAAAGCTTACAGGACTTCGGTGCCCCTTTGATTTGATGAATATGTTAATAAGTGAAGAGCTGTATTATCTGGGAATGGTGGTGAGATAGCTATATTTCTTTGAAATGGAACAGGCAGGAAGGACTTGACATACAGAGAAATACAGTTAAAACACATAAAAATGAATTTCAGGTTCTGGTTACATTTTATAATAAATGACTTTATAGAATTTAATCTAGTATATGGTTTTACTGAGAAAATCAATTTTTTTGAAAGGCAATAGTATTCCTTCCTTTAAAACTATTTCTAATAGTTATAATGATAAATAACTTTTAAAAAACAGTTCTGTGTATTAGTCATTGAATTGCTAAAGCATCATCATGAACAAAGCTAGTGGAGGTGATGGACATTGAGTTATTTCAAACCCTGAAAGATGATGCTGTGAAAGTGCTGCGCTCAAGATGCCAGCAAATTTGGAAACCTCAGCAGTGGCCACAGGACTGGAAAAGGTCAGTTTTCATTCCAATCCCAAAGAAAGGCAATGCCAAAGAATGTTCAAACTACTGCACAATTGTACTCATCTCACACGCTAGTAAAAAATGCTCAAAATTCTCCAACCCAGGCTTCAGCAATACATGAATCATGAACTTCCAGATGTTCAAGCTGGTTTTAGAAAAGGCAGAGGAACCAGAGATCAAACTGCCAACATCTGCTGGATCATGGAAAAAGCAAGAGAGTTCCAGAAAAACATCTATTTCTGCTTTATTGACTGTGCCAAAGCCTTTGACTGTGTGGATCACAATAAACTGGAAAATTCTGAAAGAGATGGGAATACCAGATCACCTGACCTGCCTCTTGAGAAACCTACATGCAGGTCAGGAAGCAACAGTTAGAACTGGACATGGAACAACAGACTGGTTCCAAATAGGAAAAGGAGTACATCAAGGCTGTATATTGTCACCCTGCTTATTTAACTTATATGCAGAGTACATCGTGAGAAACACTGGGCTTGAAGAAGCACAAGCTGGAATCAAGATTTCAGGGAGAAATATCAATAACCTCAGATAGGCAGATGACACCACCCTTATGGCAGAAAGTGAAGAGGAACTAAAGCATCTTGATGAAAGTGAAAGAGGAGAGTGAAAAAGTTGGCTTAAAGCTCAACATTCAGAAAACTAACATCATGGCATCTGGTCCCATCACTTCATGGGAAATAGATGGGGAAACAGTGGAAACAGTGTCAAACTTTATTTTTTGGGCTCCCAAATCACTGCAGATGGTGATTGCAGCCATGAAATTAAAAGATGCTTACTCCTTGGAAGGAAAGTTATAACCAACCTAGAGAGCATATTAAAAAGCAGAGACATTACTTTGCCAACAAAGGTCCATCTAGTCAAGGCTATGGTTTTTCCTGTGGTCATGTATGGATGTGAGAGTTGGACTGTGAAGAAAGTTGAATGCCAAAGAATTGATGCTTTTGAACTGTGGTGTTGGAGAAGACTCTTGAGAGTCCCTTGCACTGCAAGGAGATCCAACCAGTCCATTCTGAAGGAGATCAGCCCTGGGATTTCTTTGGAGGGAATGATGCTGAAGCTGAAACCCAATACTTTGGCCACCTCATGCAAAGAGTTGACTCATTGGAAAAGACTCTGATGCCGGGAGGGATTGGGGGCAGGAGGAGAAGGGGATGGCAGAGGATGAGATGGCTGGATGGCATCACTGACTAGATGGACATGAGTTTGAGTGAACTCCGGGAGTTGGTGATGGACAGGGAGGCCTGGCATGCTGCAGTCCATGGGGTCGCAAAGAGTCGGACACAACTGAGCAACTGAACTGAACTGATTGCAAAGTACCTTACATGTGTTATTTCATAATTTTACAACCACTCTATTAAGAAGGGATTGGTTTACAGGTGAGGATACAATATAGAGATGAAGTCATCTACCTAAGGTTATTTAGGGTCTGCCTGATTCTGTAGCTTCTCCAGAAGGAAAATTCTCTAGGCAGCCATACTTAGTTCTATATTACCCTCCTTTCTTCTGATCCTTACCCACAAGCATAGCCGGTTCAACTAAGGATGGATCCTTGATCTGACCTGAAGATAGCAGTAATCTCTGAGTTGGTCTGGCATGGAAAACTGCTCTTCAAAGAGAGGCACTGCACCAGGAATTTAAATTAGAAAATGCAGAGAAAATGGGAATTATAAGTTCACAACTTCAACACATATGTAGAGAAAGGCTACAGTGTGAGATGTGAACACTGAGGAGCCATAAGCAAGCTAAGCTTACAACTATGCCAATCCAAAGAATGAGGAGAAACTAAAAAATGGAGGAAAAAAACCAGCACACAGGCAGACACATGGCTGTGGCAGGAACAGTGAGAAGCCAACACGAAGTGATTCACTGAGTCATGTTATTGGTGTAGTATGAGTATGAGTTCTTTTTTTTTAAATATAAATTTATTTATTTTAATTGGAGGCTAATTACTTTACAATATTGTGGTTTTGCCATATATTGATATGAATCTGCCATGGATGTACATGTTCCCCATCTTGAACCCCCCTCCCACTTCCCTCCCCATCCCATCCCTCTGGGTCATCCCTGTGCACCAGCCCCAAGCATCCTGTCTCATGCATCGAACATGGACTGGCGATTTGTTTCACATATGATAATGTACATGTTTCAATGCCATTCTCCCAAATCATCCCACCCTCGCCCTCTCCCACAGAGTCCAAAAGAGTGTTCTATACATCTGTGTCTGTTTTGCTGTCTTGCATATAGGGTTATTGTTACCATCTTTCTAAATTCCATATATATACATTAGTATACTGTATTGGTGTTTTTCTTTCTGGCTTACTTCATTCTGTATAATAGGCTCCAGTGTCATCCACCTCATTAGAACTGATTCAAATGTATTCTTTTTAATGGCTGAGTAATATTCCACAGTGTATATGTACCACAGCTTTCTTATCCATTCGTCTGCTGATGGACATCTAGGTTGCTTCCATGTCCTGGCTATTATAAACAGTGCTGCAATGAACATTGGGGTACACGTGTCTCTTTCGGTTCTGGTTTCCTCAGTGTGTATTCCCAGTAGTGGGATTGCTGGATCATAAGGCAGTTCTATTTCCAGTTTTTTAAGGAATCTCCACACTGTTCTCCATAGTGGCTGTACTAGTTTGATTCCCACCACCAGTGTAAGAGGGTTCCCTTTCTTTAGAACTTTGCTCTGCTATGTACCAGCTGTGTGATCTTGGGCAAGTCCTTTACCCTGTGTGCTTTTTTGCTCCTTTGTGTAAAGGGTGGTTTATCTAACTAGGTGGTTACGAGGCCTGAATGAAAAACGTAATAGTGCCTGGCACACAGAAAGCACTCGATAAATGCTCTTATTATCACTGCTGCTGCTGTTGCTGCTGTTCAGTCACTAGGTAGTGTCTGACTCTTTTGCAACCTCCTGGACTGTAGTCCACCAGGCTCCTCTGTCCATGAGTTTTTCAGGCAAGAACACTGGAGTGGGTTACCATTTCCTTCTCCAGGGGATCTTTCTGACTAGGGGTCAAACCTGCATCTCCTACATTGGCAGGCAGATGCTTTAATGCTGCGCCACCTGAGAAACCCTCTTACTATCACATTCATTGATCCTATCCGCAAGCTCCCGCTAAAGTCCCTGAAGCTTCCCTGAACCCAAATGCTCAGGCAGTAGTACCTCCAACTGCTCCAGACAGACTATAGTTTTGATCTTTGGATTTCCATAACAGTGCATTTCCTTTGTGTGTGTGTGCGTTAGTTGCTCAGTCGTGTCCAACTCTTTGTGACCCCATGGACTGTAGCTCATGAGGCTTCTCTATCCGTGGGATTTCCCAAGCAAGAATATGGGAGTGGGTTGCCACTCCCTTCTCCAGGGGATCCTCCTGATCCAGGAATTGAACCCAGGTCTCCCACACTGCAGGCAAATTCTTGACCATTTGAGCTACCCAGGAAGCATTTCCTTTAATGCACTAAATGCTCTTTCAATAACTCTTCCCATTTAAAATGTAAATGGAATTAAGGAAAGAACTACAGGCATACTGCCTCAGTTCAGTTCAGTTCATTTCAGTCGCTCAGTCATGTCTGACTCTTTGTGTCCCCATGGACTGCAGCACACCAGGCCTCCCTGTCCATCACCAACTCCTGGAGCTTGCTCAGAATCATGGCCATTGAGTCGGTGATGCCATCCAACGATCTCATCCACTGTTGTCCCCTTCTCCTCCTGCCTTCAATCTTTCCAGCGTCAGGGTCTTTTCCAGTGAGTCAGTTCTTGACATCAGGTGGCCCAAGTATTTCAGTTTCAGCTTCAGCATCAGTCCTTCCAATGAATATTTAGGACTGATTTCTTTTAGGATACACTGGTTGGATCTCATTGCAGTCCAAGGGACTCTCAAGAGTCTTCTCCAACATCACAGTTCAAAAGCATCAATTCTTCAGAACTCAGCTTTCTTCATAGTTCAACTTTCACATATATACATGACTACTGGAAAAACCATACCCTGAACCTTTGTTGGCAAAGTAATGTCTCTGCTTTTTAATATGCTGTCTAGGTTGGTCATAACTTTCCTTCCAAGGAGCAAGCGTCTTTTAATTTCATGGTTGCAGTCACCATCTGCAGTGATTTTGGAGCCCCCCAAAATAAAGCCTGTCACTGTTTCCATTGTTTCCCCATCTATTGGCCATGAAGTGATGGGACCAGATGCCATCAGCTTCGTTTTCTGAATGCTGAGTTTTAAGCCAACTTTTTCTTTTTTGTTGTTGTTTTTTAAATTTTATTTTTAAACTTTACAATATTGTATTAGTTTTGCCAAATATCGAAATGAATCCGCCACAGGTATACATATGTTCCCCATCCTGAACCCTCCTCCTTCCTCCCTCCCCACACCATCCCTCTGGGTCGTCCCAGTGCACCAGCCCCAAGCATCCAGTATCGTGCATTGAACCTGGACTGGCGACTCGTTTCATACATGATATTATACATGTTTCAATGCCATTCTCCCAAATCTTCCCACCCTCTCCCTCTCCCACAGAGTCCAAAAGACTGTTCTATACATCAGTGTCTCTTTTGCTGTCTCGTACACAGGGTTATTGTTACCATCTTTCTAAATTCCATATATATGCGTTAGTATACTGTATTGGTGTTTTTCTTTCTGGCTTACTTCACTCGGTATAATAGGCTCCAGTTTCATCCACCTCATTAGAACTGATTCAAATGTATTCTTTTTAATGGCTGAGTAATACTCCATTGTGTATATGTACCACAGCTTTCTTATCCATTCGTCTGCTGATGGACATCTAGGTTGCTTCCATGTCCTGGCTATTATAAACAGTGCTGTGATGAATACTGGGGTACACGTGTCTCTTTCCCTTCTGGTTTCCTCAGTGTGTATGCCCAGCAGTGGGATTGCTGGATCATAAGGCAGTTCTATTTCCAGTTTTTTAAGGGTCTCCACACTGTTCTCCATAGTTTAAGCCAATTTTTTCACTCTCTTCTTTCACTTTCATCAAGAGGCTCTTTAGTTCTTCACTTTCTGCCATAAGGGTGGTGTCATCTGTGTAGCTGAGGTTATTGATATTTAACCTGGCAATCTTGATTCCAGCTTGTGCTTCATCCAGTCCAGCAATTCTCATGATGTACTCTGCATATAAGTTAAATAAGCAGGGTGACAATATACAGCCTTGATGTACTCCTTTCCTGATTTGGAACCAGTCCATTGTTCCATGTCCAGTTCTAACGTTGCTTCTTGACCTGTATACAGGTTTCTCAGGAGGCAGGTCAGGTGGTCTGGTATTCCCATCACTTTAAGAATTTTCCAGAGTTTGTTGTGATCCACACAGTCAAAGGCTTTGGTATAGTCAATAAAGCAGAAGTAGATGTTTTTCTGGAACTCTCTCACCTTTTCGATGATCCAATGGATGTTGGAAATTTGATCTTTGGTTCCTCTGCCTTTTCTAAATCCAGTTTGAACATCTGAAAGTTCACGGTTCACATATTGCTGAAGCCTGGGTTGGAGAATTTTGAGCATTACTTTGCTAGCATGTGAGATGAATGTAATTGTGCACTAGTTTGAGAATTCTTTGGCATTGCCTTTCTTTGGGACTGGAATGAAAACTGACATTTTCCAGTCCTGTGGTCACTGCTGAGTTTTCCAAATTTGCTGATATATTAAGTGCAGCACTTTCACAGCATCATCTTTTAGGATCTGAAATAGTTCAACAGGAATTCCATCACCTCCACTAGCTTTGTTCATAGTGATGCTTCCTAAGGCCCACTTGACTTTGCATTTCAGGATGTCTGGCTCTAGGTGAGTGATCACACCATCATGGTTATCTGGGTCATGAAGATCTTTGTACAGTTCTTCTGTATATTCTTGCCACCTTTTTCTTAACATCTTCTGCTTCTGTTAGGTCCATACCATTTCTGTCCTTTATTATGCCCATCTTTGTATGAAATGTTTCCTTGGTATCTCTAATTTTCTTGAAGAGATGTCTAGTCTTTCCCATTCCATTGTTTTCCTCTATTTCTTTGCATTGATCGCTGAGGAAGGCTTTCTTATCTCTCCTTGGTATTCTTTGGAACTCTGTATTCAAATGGGTATATCTTTCCTTTTCTCCTTTGCGTTTAGCTTCTTTTTTTTTCTTAGCTATTTGTAAGGCCTCCTCAGACAACCATTTTACCTTTTGGCATTTCTTTTTCTTGGGAATGGTCTTGATCACTGCCTCCAGTACAATGTCACGAACCTCCATTCATAGTTCATCAGGCACTCTGTCTATCAGATCTAATTCCTTGAATCTATTTATCACTTTCACTGTATAATCATAAGGGATTTGTTTTAGGTCATACCTGAATGGTCTAGTGGTTTCCCCTACTTTCTTCAATTTAAGTCTGAATTTGGCAATAAGGAGTTCATGATCTGAGCCACAGTCAGCTCCTGGTCTTATTTTTGCTGACTGTATACTGCCTCAGACCACTGCAAAAAAGTGAATATCACAGTAAAGTGAATCACATGAATGTCTTGGTTTCCAAGTATATATAAAGTTATGTTTACCCTATACTGTTGTCTGCTAAGTGTGCAATAGCATTATGTCTAAAAAACGTATATACCTTAATTTTAAAATACTTTATTGCTAAAAAATGCTAACCATCACCTGAGCCTTCAGGAAGTCAATCTTTTGGCAATAGTAACATCAAAGATCACTGAGCACAGATTACCATAACAAACATAATGAAAAAGTTGGAAATACTGCAAGAATTACCAAAATCAAAGACATGAAGTAAGCAAATGTTGGAAAAATGGCACCAACAGACTTACTCACCGCAGGGTTGCTACAAATCCTTAATTTGTAAAAAATGCAATAAAGTATGACTATTCAGTTCAGTTCAGTCGCTCAGTTGTGTCCGACTCTTTGCAACCCCATGAATCACAGCATGCCAGGCCTCCCTGTCCATCACCAACTCCGGAGTTCACTCAAACTCATGTCCATTGAGTCAGTGATGCCATCCAGCCATCTCATCCTCTGTCATCCCCTTTTCCTCCTGCCCCCAATCCCTCCCAGCATCAGGGTCTTTTCCAATGAATCAACTCTTCGCATGAGGTGGCCAAAGTACTGGAGTTTCAGCTTTAGCATCATTCCTTCCAAAGAAATCCCAGGGCTGATCTCCTTCAGAATGGAATGGTTGGATCTCCTTGCAGTGCAAGGGACTCTCAAGAGTCTTCTCCAACACCACAGTTCAAAAGCATCAATTCTTTGGTGCTCAACTTTCTTCACAGTCCAACTTTCACATCCATACATGACCACTGGAAAAACCATAGCCTTGACTAGACAAACGGACCTTTGTTGGCAAGATAATACCCCTGCTTTTGAATATGCTATCTAGGTTGGTTATAACTTTCCTTCCAAGGAGTAAGCATCTTTTAATTTCATGGCTGCAATCACCATCTGCAGTGATTTGGGAGCCCCCAGAAATAAAGTTTGACACTGTTTCCACTGTTTCCCCATCCATTTCCCATGAAGTGATGGGACCAGATGCCATGATGTTAGTTTTCTGAATGTTGAGCTTTAAGCCAACTTTTTCACTCTCCTCTTTCACTTTCATCAAGAGGCTTTAGTTCCTCTTAGGTTTTTGCCATAAGGGTGGTGTCATCTGCATATCTGAGGTTATTGATATTTCTCCTGGCAATCTTGATTCCAGCTTGTGCTTCTTCGAGCCCAGTGTTTCTCACGATGTACTCTGCATATAAGTTAAATAAGCAGGGTGACAATATACAGCCTTGACGTACTCCTTTTCCTGTATGGAACCAGTCTGTTATTCCATGTCCAGTTCTAACTGTTGCTTCCTGACCTGCATATAGGTTTCTCAAGAGGCAGGTCAGGTGGTCTGGTATTCCCATCTCTTTCAGAATTTTCCACAGTTATTGTGATCCACATAGTCAAAGGCTTTGGCATAGTCAGTAAAGCAGAAATAGATGTTTTTCTGGAACTCTCTTGCTTTTTCCATGATCCAGTGGATGTTGGCAGTTTGATCTCTGGTTCCTCTGCCTTTTCTAAAACCAGCTTAGACATCTGGAAGTTCACGGTTCACATATTGCTAAAGCCTGGGTTGGAGAATTTTGAGCATTTTTTACTAGCGTGTGAGATGAGTGCAATTGTGTGGTAGTTTGAGCATTCTTTGGCATTGCCTTTCTTTGGGATTGGAATGAAAACTGACCTTTTCCAGTCCTGTGGCCACTGCTGAGGTTTCCAAATTTGCTGGCATATTGAGTGCAGCACTGTCACAGCATCATCTTTCAGGGTTTGAAATAGCTCAACTGGAATTCCATCACCTCCACTAGCTTTGTTCGTAATGAAGCTTTCTAAGGCCCACTTGACTTCACATTCCAGGAGGTCTGGCTCTAGGTGAGTGATCACACCATCATGATTATCTGGGTCATGAAGCTCTTTTTTGTGTAGTTCTTCAGTGTATTCTTGCCACGTTTTCTTAGTATCTTCTGCTTCTGTTAGGTCCATACCATTTCTGTCCTTTATCGAGCCCATCTTTGCATGAAATGTTTCCTTAGTATCTCTAATTTTCTTGAAGAGATCTCTAGTCTTTCCCTTTCTGTTGTTTTCCTCTATTTCTTTGCATTGATCACTGAGGAAGGCTTTCTTACCTCTCCTTGCTATTCTTTGGAACTCTGCATTCAGATGCTTATATCTTTCCTTTTCTCCTTTACTTTTCACTTCTCTTCTCTTCACAGCTATTTGTAAGGCCTCCTCAGACAGCCATTTTGCTTTTTTGCTTTTCTTTTCCATGTGGATGGTCTTGATCCCTGTCTCCTGTACAGTGTCATGAACCTCCGTCCATAGTTCATCAGGCACTCTGTCTATCAGATCTAATCCCTTAAATTTATTTCTCACTTCCACTGTATAATCATAAGGGATTTGGTTTAGGTCATACCTGAATGATCTAGTGGTTTTCCCCACTTTCTTCAATTTAAGTCTGAATTTGGCAATAAGGAGTTCATCATCTGAGCCACAGTCTTTACAAACATTTACTTTTACTATATTTTATTAATACTATTATAAAGAAATTTTTTCATCACTAGAAATACATATAACTGTTCCCTTTGGGTTTCCCTGATGGCTCAGACAATAAAGAATCTGCCTGCAATTCGGTAGACCTGGGTTCGATCCCTGGGTTGGCAAGATCCCCTGGAGACAGGAACGGCTACTCACTCCAGTATTCTGGCCTGGAGAATATCATGGACAGAGGATCGTGGTGGGCTACAGTCCATGGGGTTGCATGCAAAGTGTTGGACATGACTGAGTGACTTTCACTTTCACTTTTTATCTGCAAGTTGCTGGCACAAGAAAAGCACTAAGAAAATCAATTACTAGAATATACCCATGAAAATAATTCTTGATATCTTCAACCTACAATTTTTCTTTTAATCTCCTTTCTGAAACTTTTCTTCCTGACAATCATTTCCTCATTTCCTTCATTTCCTTCCTATTTCCTCATCAGTTAGGAGTATGATTTTGATTATATTTTTTCTATACTGTTCTTAAGTTGGGTTATCTTTTGTTTTTCCTAATTTCTTTTGTGTTTCCTAATTTCTTTTGTGTTTGTTCCACCTCTCCTATTACAGTATGAAGTCCTGAGGACTGGGACTTTTCTCTTCCATTTCTCTTGTGACAGCAGGAGTGTACAATGAAATAAGCAGAAGATGTAAAATATGCTAGAGATGCTAGAGTGAAGCTCCAACTCTCTCATCTCCTCCTCTATTTGGACAAGTCACTAAACCTGTCACCAACCTGAGAGTGGGACTGTAAAGAAAGCTGAGCACCGAAGAATTAATGCTTTTGAACTGTGGTTTTCAAGGAGATCCAACCAGTCCATCCTAAAGGAAATCAGTTCTGAATATTCATTGGAAGGACTGATGCTGAAGCTGAAACTGCAATTCTTGGGCCACCTGATGCAAAGAACTGACTCGTTAGAAAAGACCCTGATGCTGGGAAAGACTAAAAGCGGGAGGAGAACAGGACGACAGAGGATGAGATGGTTGGATGGCATCATTGACTCAATGGACATGAGTTTGAGTAGACTCCGGGAGTTGGTGATGGACAGGGAGGCCTGGTGTGCTGCAGTCCGTGGGATCGCAAGGAGCTGGACACGACTGAACAAATGAACTGAACTGAAACCTGTCTCAGACTCCATGGCATTTTCTATAAAAAAGGAAACAATGTCTATCTGATTTCAAGGTCCATGTGATCTCTCACTGTGGTTCTCTTGTCTCTGATGGATAGCATTTATGAAGAGTTTTATAGTTCATCCTTAGGCACATGCAGTACTGCTCACATTCAAACCTAAAATTACTTCATGGAGAATGATAAAATAACAATTGTTAATGTCAAATGGTGAAGGCCACCCGATCTGGGCATTTACCTTCTTACAGTTTATCTTTAAAGCAGTGTCTAGAATTAGCTTCCAAGTAACTGTATTTCATCACTTAAGCATAAGTTATCATGATTTGCCCCCCATCCTGCTCCCCAGCAAAGCAAGTTCATTAATCTAACATTAACTTGTCACCACTTGTTGGCACACTCTGAACTTTCACCTGGCCACTGAAGAATGTGACTTCATATTTATAGCTCTGACATGAACATTATTTAAAGCACAAATCTCATTTGGCTGCACTTCTGACTTTAGCTTAAACTCGTTCTTCTCCTTCTCTCCCCAGTGCAAAAATTTATGACAAAACAAACAACATAAACTAAACAAAAACCATTGATGGTCACATTATTATTCTCTTTCACAGAATCATATAAAAATAATGATTTGTTTGCCAGGAATTATCCAAGTAAAATATCTAGGATTTTAACTAATACATTTGAACATGAGAGAGTATTAAAAGTATCACAGAACTAAATTATCTTACTTGGCATTTCTGACGCAATTGTCGTAGTTCTTTTATAATTGGAGCTAGAGCTGACTTCTTTTCAGATACCAGGGAATTTAGTTTTTTTACCTGCCATTTAAACAAAATATATGACATCTAAGAAAAGAATTCAAAAGAACTAAAATACTATATGTACGAAGACATTTACTGAAGTATTAATATAAGTGAATAAAACTATAAATTATTTCAACGCCAACGAAAGGGAAGTCATTTAATTAGTACTGACTTCTCAGTAAGACAGAATATGATGTAACTATTCAAAATGTCAATTATTAAGACTGCAAACCATTATGGGAAAATATTTATAATCTAGCTGAAGGATAAAAGAAATTACAAAGTTGCTAATATACAACTCTGTATTAAGTTTAAAAAGTATGTAAATTATGTAGGTTATATAAAATGCACATAAACATGGATGAAGTGATAGTCAAACTACTTAATAACCCAAAAGGTATAGCAATGACCAATCACAATGGACACCAGCCGTAGAGATGAATCAGGTCTTGGAGGCATCTGCTGTGCAAAATGTTAATCTTTTTAGGAGTTAGAATGTTGTGAAATCCAGAGGGCTCTGGGAACAATGTGGACAAGACAGGTGGAGGTAGGTACTCTGAGAGTTTGGGGCAGCAGCTATTTACCAATAAATAATGAAAGATTTCAACATTTTAAAGTCTGATGAAGCTCTACCTGTGCATTCTGATTAAATAGCAGTCCTAAACATGGAAAGAAACTAAGGACGTACACAAAAATGAAATAACTGTATTAAGTTAAGTAGTATAATTTGGGAAAACTTAATTTTTTATCTTAAATATTTCTTTAATGCTATGTAACTTTTACACACTTCAAAAACCACAAAACATGTAAAGTATTACAAATTGAACAACCTCCTAAGAATGGAAAAATTTAAGAGAGTGATAAAGACAGATGAAAGAATATAATGAAACAATACACAGAAATGAATGTTGTACTGAAAAACAGAACAAACACAGAAATATCTGCCTTAGAGCCTATGTGTAAAACAAAGCCTGTGTAATCACCATTTCAGACATGTCATCCAGTGTTCGTCCTTTCATTTCATCAACTTCACTCTTCAGAGCAGATACTCGTTCTAGTTCTTCTTGGGTATAACTATATCCAGATATACCCCTTTTCTCCTCAATAGTTTGCTGAAAGTAGAGGATAAAAATAGGCGTAAAAAACAAGAGTCCACAAAACTGATGTCTAACCTTGATGATTCCCTAAGAAGTATATAGATTTAATACATAACAATAAAGTTGTAAGTAAAATAAAGGAATTTAGTCAACAATCTTCATTGACTTCAACAATAATTATATTCCTTTATATTTTATAAACTTATACTAAATTTTACTATAGCATCTTCAGGGGCATAGGAAGTAATTATAATTTTAGACTTCAGCATAATGCTATGTACTTGGCATAGAAGCTAAAACACAGGATGCACTCATTAAATATTTGGTGAATGAATGATCTCAAGTGAAAAACTGTACATATTTGCTCACTGATCTAGTATTTATTAATGTGCCAAGTACAGATCTAGGCTCTTTAGAAGAACTAAATGGTCTCTTGATGAGGGCAAAAGAGGAGAGTGGAAAAAGCTGGCTTAAAACTCAACATTCAAAAAACACAGATCATGGCATCTGGTCCCAACACCTCACAGCAAATAGAAGGGGAAAAAGTGGAAGCAGTGACAGGTTTTATTTTCTTATGCTCTTGAATCACTGTGGATGGTGACTGTAGCCGTAAAATTAAAAGGTGCTTGCTCCTTGGAAGGAAACCTATGACAGACCTAGGCAGCGAATGAAAAAGCAGAGACATCACTTTGCCAATAAAGGTCGATAGAGTCAAAGCTATGGTTTTTTTCAGTAGTCATGTATGAATGTGAGGGTTGGACTATAAAGAAGGCTGAGTGCCAAAGAATTGATGCTTTCGAATTGTGGTGCTGGAGAAGACTCTTAAGAGTCCTTAGCCTGCAAGGAGATCAAACCAGTCAATCCTAAAGGAAATCAACCTTGAATATTCACTTCAGCATCAGCTAAAGCTCTAATACTTTAGCCACCTGATGCAAAGAGCTGATTCATTGGAAAAGACTCTGATGCTGGGAAAGACTGAAGACAAAAGGAGACAGGGGTGGCAGAGAATGGATGGTTAGATAGCATCACTGACTCAATGGAGATGAACCTGAGGAAGCTTTGAGAGAAAGTGAAGGACAGGGAAGCCTGGTGTTCTGCAGTCAATGAGTAAGACACAACTTAGAAATTGAACAAGAACACAGTTCTAGGCACCACATATACTGCAGTGAAAAAAAGAAAAAACCAGGGGAAAAAATCCCTTCCCTCACAGAGCTAACTTCTAGTGAGAGCAAATGGGCAATAGGTAAACAACTAAAATATATACAGTGTGAGGGAAGAGTAGGGTTGGAATCTTAACAAGGTGGTTAGATAAGGTCTCCCTGAGCAGATGACACCTAAGTGAAGCTCTGAAGGAAGTGAGGGAGCAAGTCATAGAGATACCCGGGGGATCAACAAGTGCAAAAGACATGAGGTAGGCACGTACTTGGGGACTTCCCAGGTGGCACAGTGGTAAAGAATCTGCCTGCCAGTGCAGAAGACATAGGTTCAATCCCTGGGTTGGGAAGATCCCCTGGAGTAGGAAATGGCTATCTACTCCAGTATCCTTGCCTGGGAAATCCCACAGACAGAGGAGCCTGGTGAATTACAGTCCTTGGGGTCATAGTCCTGGGGACTGGGGGACTACAATCCTTGGACATGACTGAGAACAGCCCAGCACAAGAGCATGCTTGGCCCTTTCAATAAACAACTAGACGGGGGCGGGGGGGGGGAGCTTAAAATAGAGGTGGAGATAGGGGAGGGATCATATAGGACTTAGCTGGTTAGCTGAGACAGTATCAGTTTACATTTATTGTCCTTTGCATTCTGAAAAGTGTCCTAGTTTTGATGATAAATTATATTGTTGTGTTTTAGGCCAGTGAAAGAGCTTGGACTTACTTTAAATAGAATGGGAGACTTGTTGGAAGGTTCAGAGTAAAGGAGTTTTTAAGTGAAAACTTTAACATCTATGCTGACTGAGCTCAAACTATAGAGGGACAAGCGGAGGGGCAGAGAAATCAGTCAGAAGACAATTTCAATAATTCAAGTTAGAGATGATGGTAGTATGAAGCAGATGGGGGCAACAGAGGTGATGAGAAGTGGTTCTGTATATATTTTAAAGATAGATCCAACAAGATATGTCTGTGTGTGTGTGTGTGTGTGTGTGTGTGTGTGTGTATGTACACATTTAAAATATAATTCCTGGCTACATTGGGTCTTCATTGCTGCGCTTGGGCTTCTATAAGTTGCAGCAAGCCGGGGCTACTCTCTAGTTGTGGTCTGTGGGCTTCTCTTATTGTGAAGCACAGGCTCTACAGCATGTGGGCTTCAGTAGCTGCAGCACAAAGGCTCAGTAGTTGCGGCTCACAGGCTCTAGAGCTCGAACTCAGTAGTTGTGGCACACAGGCTTAGCTGCTCTGTGGCATGTGGGATCTTAGTTCCCAGACCAGGGATTGAATCCAAGTTCCCTGCACTGGCAGGTGGATTCTCAACCACTGGACTGCCAGGGAAGTCCCTCCAAGAAGATATTATGACAGGTTAGGATGTGAAGGAAAGTGAGGGGTAAAGATGACTCCAGGGGGTTTTGGCCTGAAGAACTGAGAGAATGGAGTTGCTATTTGTTGAGATGAGGAAGACTCAGGAGGACAGGTGAGGGAGTAGTGAAGGTCAGAAGTTTAAGTTTGGATGTGTTAAAAAAAAAACCTATACTCTCTAGTAGAAATCCAATAGACAGTTCAAGATGTTATATGCACAAGATTGGAATTTGAGAAGCGATCTAGGCTGGAGATACAAATTTGTGAGTTGTCTGCACAGCCAATGTCTTTAAAGCCACAAGAGAATAAGATCACCAAGGGACTGAGGGCAGAGAAGAGATCCAAGGCCTAAGCCTGGGGGACTCTGACATCTAGGCTTTGAAGAAGTGGGAAGAAATCAGCCATGGAGTAGGAACAGTAGTGTTAGTAAGGAAAAACAAGGAGAGTGTAGTGTGCCAGAAGACAAGTAAAGAACAATTTTACAGGAAGAGGGAGTTGTCTATCATGTCAAACACTGCCAATAGGAAGGTAACTATAATAAATTCACATGGACTAATCTCAGGATACCTGCAGTGGATACTGTGGCTGCTCTGCCCTGAACTGCTTACTGTGTCAGTGTACCCAGCCCCTAGATCTTGTAAGAATTGGTATTTTGATGGTTTACAGTTGTCCCTTCCTCAAAGTGTACCCTTGGCTGAACAGAAACTGTGTCACACCACCTCTTGAGTGTTAAGAGGATCCACAGCAAGTGACTGACATAGGGGCCCAAAGGGGGCAGCCCTCTTGCCTAAAAATGAGACCAACTTTGTGATGCAATTTATGCTCAGAGCTCCTTGTGCAATCAGCATGAAACTGGACTCCAACTGAATCTACTTCTTCCTCTTTGCTTCATCCTGTTTCCTTCACTTCCTTTCTCCTAAGAGCACTCACTGAATTAATCACGTGAAGAAGAACAAGAATTCTTGTTTCAGATTCTGCTTCTAGAGAACCTGATCAAACCTGGCTTCTAGGGTTGGATCACTCAACTGGATGAACAAGGCAGAGGGCCCTCTGACTGGGGGCAAGTAGAGTAATATTAGTCTTGGGCATGTTATAGCAGTACAAATGTTAAGACCTGTCAACTAAGGCAGAAAATAGGTGGAAGTGATTATAGTGGTCATGACAATGGATTGCCTGAATCTCCTTAAAGAGAGTTTGCTAAAGAGAATCTCCTTAAAGAGAGGAACAAAGCTGAATGACAGCCACTACTGTTGGCCCTCTGTCTCTACCATCATGTTCACACCAAGGCCATGCTTCCCCCAGGCTGTTACCAGCAGCTAACCCATTCCTTCTTGACAGGGAACTTCTCTTACTGGTGACTGGCTCAGGAAGTCCCCATCTTCCTAACGAAAATGTCCTTAAAATATCCTATATCCTATCCCCAATCTTCCTTCCTCCTTCTTCCTTCATAGATATCAGACTTGCATTAGAGCCTAACATCTTTCCCTGCCTCCTCCTGCCCAATTCCCTCTACCCTTCACAAATACTTCCTTCATAAATCTCTTGTACATTTAAACCAATCTGGATGATGCTTCTTGGAGGACCTGAACGATCACAGGAAGGTACTAGCTGGTGCAATGTTGCTGGTATTTGAGAAGCATAGATAAATAGTCACTTAGCAACAGTCAGGGTGGCTGTTGCTAAGCTCAACTGACAGGCTCAAATCCATTAATCAGTGATTTAATGCAAAGCAATAAGGTCAGAGAACTTCCTTAGAAGGTTTAAAGAAACCCTCATTTCCTATGGCTACAGAGCAGAGAAAGCTGAAAACAAGGGACAGGACTTAATCCTGGCAAAACTTCATAGAAGGCTGAATATATCCCATGTTAAAGTCAGGGCTGTGATAGGGAAGAGAATGTGTGCTGAGTCTGAAAGGGGGATAACTGGATAGATTCACTTGAGAATCTTAAAACCCCAGATTATCTTGTATCCTCTGGGCAGTGACAAATGGCTTAGCTTGTTGGTCAGGGGCCTGGAGGAAACAAGAGAGCAAGACTGAATGACTAGGGACAAGGAGGTCTGGGGAGAAGGCATGTGGACCGAGCTATAAGAATTAACACTAAATGTGAAGATCTCTTCATCACATGTATATAGCCACTAGAGAATGCCCACAACAGAAGAGGCACAACTTTAGGCTCTGTGAGTATAAATGTTCTAATTTCCAGATGGACTTGCTTTTACCAGAAGGCACACTGACAGGCCCTCTAAACTTAATCCTCTGGCCACCATCCTATCGCATGGGCTCCTCATGCCCAAAGACCAGTGGGCAAAAGAAGGAGTGATTTATTGGCAGGATACCTTAAGGCTATACTGATGGTGCTATATAATGGGGGACAGATAGGAATATACTTGGCATTCATGTGATCCATTATGGCATATCTTGGTACTCTCCTACCCAGTTTTACCAGTAAATGGGTAGGTTTAGCAACCACAACCTGAGAAGGGCATTGTTACTAGAATCTCATAGCTCTGAGGAATGAGGGACTGAGTCATCCCACCAAGTAAGTCATCTAGACCACTGGAGGTACTAGCTAAACGTGTGGGGAATCTAGGATGGATGGTAGAGAAAGGAGATACTGAATATTAGTTATGTCTTTGGGACCAAATGCAGCAAAGAGAGTTTTAATTTGTCCCACAAACTCTCCTAAATTTTCCTAGAAATTTTGACCAACTGTAATCCTATAGAAGAAATACCAGGATGGAGTGACTTTAACATGAGACACAAGCAGATCTCAGTGCAAGGGATGGGTTATAGAGGATGTTGTTGGTGCACCACTCAGACCTTATCTGCAAGCTGCTATGAGTGCTGATTGCTAATGCCTCACAGTTGCCCCTTCTTTAGAACATGCCCTTTGCCCAATGGGAGCTGCCTCATCTAGGCTTCATCACCCTACCACAGCTGATGACTGACTGATATGGGAGTATAAAAGGCCAGACCCCTTGCCTCAAGGTGGAATCAACTCCATGGTACAATCTGTGCCCAAATGTTCCTCACAGGATCAAAATGAAGCTGTTTTCAGTCAAGAATACACCCTTCATATGTATACCTATGGCTGATTCGTGTTGATGTATGGCAGAAACCAACACAGTATTGTAAAACAATTATCCTCTAATTAAAAATAAAATTAAAAAATACACCCTTATTTGGCTTTTTTCTACTGCCCCACTTGTTTCCCTCATTCCCTTTCTTCTGAAGGTACTCCCTCCCTCAGAAAATCACTTGTACCAAGTATTCCCTTCTCCGGCTGTGCTTCTAAGAAGCTTAAGGAAAGATGTACAGCAAAAACTGATGGAACTAAAAAGAGAAAGAGCATAGATATTGTAAAACATCTTTCTCAATAATTGATGGGACAAGCAGATGAAAATGTCAATAGAAACACAGAAGATTTGAGTATCATGGTTAACATACTGGACTGAATTGACATATATGGAACACCATCCTCAACATAATATATATTCTTCTCAACTGTGCATGGAACAATGATCAAGATAGACCACATGCTAGGCCATAATGCAACATTCAAATTTTTCAAAGAACTGAAATCACAGAGTATGTTCTTTGGTCATAGCAGAAATAAACTAGAAATCAATAACAGAAAGGTAACTAGAAAATCCCCAAATGTTTGGTTTTAAGTAGTAACCATAGGTCAAAGAAATCACAATGAAAATTAGAAAGTATTTTGAAGTGAGCAATAATGCAGTTGCTACATATCAATTTTAAAAGTTACTGCTGTTAGAACCTATGTTTGATGTCTGTAAATGTTCAATCTTTAGTTCCCTAGAACCAAACAATATTCAACAGCATGAGACAGAAAAGTTCATATTGCCAGCTAACCACAACTGGTTGAAATTTCATTAACCTCTAACAGATTATTGCTAGCTGGTAAGCCAACATCCAACCCACTTCAATATTCTTGCCTGGAGGATCCCATGGACAGCAAGCCTGGTGGGCTACAGTCCATGGGGTCACAAAGAGTCAGATATGACTGAATCAAGTTAGCATGCATGCATGCAAGCCAACATCATATGATGACATAATTTCCACATGGGTGAAAGGAAAAAAAAAAAGCCAAATCAAGAAAACTCAGAGAAACTGGCACCCACAACAAGAACAGCTTTGTTGCTAGAGAGATTTCTCTGGGTTGAACTTTTTTTAACAACCAAGGCACAAACATACAGGGAACCAAGCCTGCAGGCAAACTTCCATATAGAATCTCTCCTGAATACATCTTTCCATAGCTCCACGGAAGTGGCTGCTTAGATTTCTGACTAGTAGGCCATGATAAATAAATAAATTACAGTCAATCTCCTGGTATGATTATTTTTGTTATATTAGTTAGCTATCCAAAAGAAAAAGCTACTTGCAATTCAACTTCTATTAATTATCCCAAAGTCCAGCACAGATAAAAAAGCACTCATTGTTACAGTAAAGTACATGAATCAGCTTAAAGATCACCTCAATAATTAATCAGCAAAAATGAATAATTTTATGGTTTTTCTAATAAAAACAATGACTTCAGTATGAAGCTACAACTTATAAACTTCTAGGCATTTGTACTTTTAGAACCCCAATATAATTTTGTATTACCAGTTGATGTTGAATATTTTCATGACGTTGCTTAAGAAGTTCTTCTGTCCTCTGCAAGAGACCAAATTCAGCTTTAAATTCAGCTATTATTTGATGCTTCTTTTTGAAAACTGTACTTTTGCTTCGAAGTTTACTGACATATCGCTTGAACTGCAAAAGAACACAATGTGTAGTTTAATAAGTAGAAAAGTAGTTGCTAAATATTATATATAACCTCAACGTATTACAAACATTTTCTTTTCTACTGTCCAACATGCGTGTCACAAATACAGAACAATAACTTAGTTTTATTAAAAAGTTGGAAAGACTAACTGCTTAATTAAAATACTTTGTGTACATTTTGATTTTTTGGACCCATTAAATACTGGAAATCCTTATATAAAAGCTATTCATTGTGAGCTTTACAATAAGGATTTGGAAAACAGCAACTTCAATCCTATAAAAGTTAAACAGGTTAAAAAGAAGAAAAAAGTGGAAGATCAATTCTGGCTATGGTCTTATCATTTTATCTCTTATGCATTGTACTATTTTGGTGACCCTGGATCTACTGGGATTAATATAACCAAGCAGAACAGTCAACATTTGCAGTTACCATTTATCATTTAAGAAAGGTACTATGACCATATACCCTAAGAAGCATCTGAAACTCATCCCAAATGTTCAAAAGCTAAAAATACTCCAAATTAGTGGGAACTCATAGTTGCTTAATTCAGCTGTTGACCTACTAATAATTGTAACTACTCTAATGGAAAGACTCCATTGTTAAACAATACCAACTAGAGTTCAGAAAAGCACATGAAATGAATATTTAAAGGAATTTATTTATCAAGTACTACTTATCAACTATTACATAGGCACTGGGCAGACACTGAGAATACAACTCTAAACAAGATACACATCCTGCCCTTAACAAACTTAAGAAATAGTGGGGAAAATGAACACTGAACTGATGTTCACAACCACAATGAACATTATGAAACAGTGAAGAGGCCCTGAAAATAAATAACAGGAGTTTAACCTGGGTTGGGACCAAGGTAGAAAAGGTGGGGGGGGGTGTTGGAATTTTAGAGAGGTGAGTTATGACAAATTTCTCTAAAATAATTTAAGCAAGACTGAAGTAGCAGGAGTATGTTAGAGAAAGGAAAAAGAAGCAGGGAAGAGCATTCCAAGTAGTAGAAACAGCAGGTGTAAAGGTCCTGAGGCACTGGCTCATTAAAAGTATTGCTCAATATAAGAGACAAATGCAAAATTTTTCTGGTATTTCTAAAACAGAACAGAATACTTTTAAAAATCACTTTCTCTTATGCACCATTAGTACTAAGAATTTTCAGATTTCTTTTTTACTACATAAAATAATTTTTCTGCTCCTACCTTTTAACTACATTCTTTTAAAAATGTTCATAGTAAGAATCTGGCCTATTATACTTAAATGTATCACTTCAAAACAAAAGTAAACCTCCATATTACCTACAGTGTGAAAATTCTTTAATAATCTTAACCTTTGTAATGCCCAGTTCTTTATAAGGATAATTAGGGGGGTAATAAATAATTTTATAAGTAATAAAAGTAAATGAATGTATTACTGAAGCTTTAGAAAACAGAAAAAAAGGAAAATTCATTCAAAGCCACTATTTAATGCAAACTCTATTACCATGTGGCATTTTACCTCCTAAAAATAGGCTAAATCTAAGGTCAGTAATTCTCTTGGGTTGGTCAAAAAGTTAGTTTGGGTTTTTCTCTAGGATGTTATGGAAAAATCCAAACAAACTTTTTGGCCAACCCAATAAACTATAAGGTAGCAAAACAGGAAGGAGAACATTTCTAAAATTAAGGTTTGTTTTTTTTTTTCCTTAAAGACTTGATTGATTCCTGAATATGCAAAGAAAGTCCTTAAAACCAGTAAGATTAAAAATTCTTCACATAAAAATAACCCGCTAATTCATTGTTTAGACATCTTTTTAAATGACTTAAACTTTGAAAGAAATGACGAACACATTGTGATTTAGAAGAAGGAAGTTCAAAATATTTCTCTATCCATGATTGAGTTAGTTTTAATATTAAGGAATCTAGCCCACACACAGCAAAATTATCAATGGCTGGATTACAGAAACTGTTTTAAAAAATTTAAGTCAGACCAATGTACCTAGAATCTAATAACTTGCAATTTTTCCTTTAAAAGAATAAATGTGTAAGTCTGACACAACCACAAATTCAGAATCCTCAGAGTAACTATATGTTCTATTAAAAGTGTCCTGGGCAAAGTGCCCAAAATGAAATCAATCCTGTTCATCTGCTATCCTCTGTATTATCTAGGCCAATCTTCCCTTTCTCTGTCTTGCTGTGCTCTGGAACTATTTTTAAAAGCTAAAAGCTATAAATGTTTTGTGAAAGAACAAACCTACTGATTACTCAATGTGCTCTATGTTGATTGGTTATTTGACATTCACTGGACAAACTACCTAGGGGAAAAGTAGTCAGGGTCAGATAAAAAACAAGGATTTACTATAGCACAGGGATATATTGAGTATATCTTATAATGACCTATAATGGAAAAGAATCTGAAAATATATGTGTAACTGAATCATTCTGCTATACAATAAACTAACACTGAAACTAACAACTATGCTTCAATTTAAGAAAAGAATAAAATGCTCAATTAATGGAGCCCTTACTTCATAATGTATAAAAATCAATACCAACTGGATTATATAGAAATGTGAAATGTGAAAATGAGAACTAAAAATCTAGAATATAGGACAATATCACTATGATTATTGAGATAGGAAAGGATTTCTGAAACAAAACACACATTGAAAATGGATGTTGATAAAATTGACTTTGCTAAAATTGAGAACTTCTGTTCATCAAAATATATATTAAGAGATTAAGAATATAAGCCACAAGTTCGGAAGAATATATTTGTAACATGTTAATCCAATAAAGAATTTATATCCAAAAATACATAAATTAAACCCACAAATCAATGAGAGAAAGGCAAATAACCCAATAGAAAAATGGATAAAATACTTGAATAGTCACTTCATAGAAAACAAAACCCAAAGTGGCCAATAAGCATATTAAAAGATGTCTGACCTCATTTATAGTCAGTGATGCAAATTAAAACCATAGTAAGATACCATTATAATGCCCATCTGATTAGTAGAAATAAAAAGCCCTTCCATACTAAGTGTTGTTGAAGATGTGGAGGAAGTAGAACACCTATACACCACTGACAGTGAGGGATATAAATTTGGAACCATAATTTGGAAGTCAACTGGGCATAGCTACTAAGGTTGATCATGTACCTCCCATCCCCCACCAACTCCCATAAACAGCAGTGTTTCTCATACTTTTCTATGGTGATTGACCAGTTTTTCAAACTTTCTAATTGTTTGTAAACTGCATACTTTTATAAAATAATAAAAATGTTTATACAGTGCCAAATCTATCAGTTCAGTTCAGTGTCTATCAGTTCAGTTCAGTCGCTCAGTTGTGTCCGACTCTTTACGACCCCATGAATCGCAGCACGCCAGGCCTCCCTGTCCATTACCAACTCCCGGAGTTTACCCAAACCCATGTCCATTGAGTCGGTGATGTCATCCAAGAACCTCATTTTGTGTCGTCCCCTTCTCCTCCTGCCTTCGATCTTTCCCAGCATCAGGGTCTTTTCAAATGAGTTAGCTCTTCACGACAGATGGCCAAAGTATTGGAGTTTCAGCTTCAACATCCGTCCTTCCAATGAACACCCAGGACTGATCTCCTTTAGGATGGACTGGTTGGATCTCCTTGCTGTCCAATAGACTCTTGTCAAGAGTCTTCTCCAACACCACAGTTCAAAAGCATCAATTCTTTGGTGCTCAGCTTTCTTTATAGTCCAACTCTCACATCCATACATGACTACTGGAAAATCCATAGCCTTGACTAGACAGAACTTTGTTGGCAAAGTAATGTCTCTGCTTTTTAATATGTGGTCTAGGTTGGTCATAACTTTCCTTCCAAGGAGTAAGCGTCTTTTAATTTCATGGCTGCAGTCACCGTCTGCAGTGATTCTGGAGCCCAAAAAATAAAGTCAGCCACTGCTTCCACTGTTTCCCCACCTATTTGCCATGAAGTGATGGGACTGGATGCCATGATCTTAGTTTTCTGAATGTTGAGCTTTAAGCCAACTTTTTCACTCTCCTCTTTCACTTTCATCAAGAGGCTCTTTAGTTCTTTTTCACTTTCTGCCATAAGGGTGGTGTCATCTGCATATCTGAGATTATTGATATTTCTTCCGGCAATCTTGCTTCCAGCTTGTGCTTAATTCATCCCAGCGTTTCTCATGATGTACCCTGCATATAAGTTAAATAAGCAAGGTGACAATATACAGCCTTGACGTACTCCTTTACCTATTTGGAATCAGTCTGTTGTTCCATGTCCAGTTCTAACTGTTGCTTCCTGACCTGGATACAGGTTTCTCAAGAGGCAGGTCAGGTGGTCTGGTATTCCCATTTCTTTCAGAATTTTCCAGTTTATTGTGATCCACACAGTCAAAGGCTTTAGCATAGTCAATAAAGCAGAAATAGATGTTTTTCTGGAACTCTCTTGCTTTTTCAATGATCCAGTGGACGTTGGCAATTTGATCTCTGGTTCCTCTGCCTTTTCTAAAACCAGCTTGAATATCTGAAAGTTCACAGTTCACATATTGCTGAAGCCTGGCTTGAAGAATTTTGAGCATTACTTTACTAGCGTGTGAGATGAGTGCAATTGTGCAGTAGTTGAGCATTCCTTGGCATTGCCTTTCTTTGGGATTGGAATGAAAACTGACCTTTTCCAGGCCTGTGGCCATTGCTGAGTTTTCCAAATTTGCTGATATATTGAGTGCAGCACGTTCACAGCATCATCTTTTAGGATTTGAAATAGCTCAACTGGAATTCCATCACCTCCACTAGCTTTGTTTGTAGTGATGCTTCCTAAGGCCCACTTGACTTCACATTCCAGGATGTCTGGCTCTAGGTGAGTGATCACACCATCGTGATTATCTGGGTCGTGAAGATCTTTTTTGTACAGTTCTTCTGTGTATTCTTGCTCTTCTTAATATCTTTTGCTTCTGTCAGGTCCATACCATTTCTGTCCTTTATCGAGCCCATCTTTGCATGAAATGTTCCCTTGGTATCTCTAATTTTCTTGAAAAGATCTCTAGTCTTTCCCTTTCTGTTGTTTTCCTCTATTTCTTTGCACCGATCGCTGAGGAAGGCTTTCTTATCTCTCCTTGCTATTCTTTGGAACTCTGCATTCATTTGGGTATATCTTTCCTTTTCTCCTTTGCTTTTCACTTCTCTTCTTTTCACAGCTATTTGTAAGGCCTCCTCAGACAGCCATCTGCTTTTTTGCATTTCTTTTTCTTGGGGATTGTCTTGATCCCTGTCTCCTGTACAATGTCACGAACCTCCGTCCATAGTTCATCAGGCACTCTATCAGATCTAGTCCCTTAAATCTATTTCTCACTTCCATTGTATAATCATAAGGGATTTGATTTAGGTTATACCTGTATGGTCTAGTGGTTTTCCCCTCTTTCTTCAATCTAAGTCTGAATTTGGCAGTAAGGAGTTCATGATCTGAGCGACAGTCAGCTCCCGGTCTTGTTTTTGCTGACTGTAAAGAGCTTCTCCATCTTTGGTTGCATGAAAAGTATATAATCAATCTGATTCCAGTGTTGGCCATCTAGTGATGTCCATGTGTAGAGTCTTCTCTTTTGTTGTTGGAAGAGGGTGTTTGCTATGACTAGTACGTTCTCTTGGCAAAACTTTAATAGCCTTTGCCCTGCTTCATTCCTTACTCCAAGGCCAAATTTGCCTGTTACTCCAGGTGTTTCTTGACTTCCTATTTAGATGTTCCTAAATGCTTCCTCCTAATTTACATGGTTGTGGATTAGTAACTAACGGTTTGTGTACTAGAACAGGTCTTCAGACCACACTCTGAGAAGCACTGCTCCAGAGCAGGTCTTCCTAAATGGGGTGTGCTCCAGGACACTCATGTGGCACAAACAGTACAGGTGTGCCCACATATTAATCAACTTAGCCTCTGCAGCAGCTGGGCAAGATATTATAAAGAAATCCCAGGCCAGTCATCCTCAGCTATAAGCAGCCTTGTCCTTTGATCTCAGTATGCTAAACAGTAACTATTTACTTTAAGTGCCATGTTGTGAAAAAAGTTAGGAAACATTACCCTCCAAAAATCCTTGCTCATAGTCACAGGGAGACATACATAATAATATTGATAAAACCCTGCAATACCAAAAAGTCGGAAAACATGCCATAACTAATTGTTTTATATTCATACAATATAGTATATACAATCAAAATAAACAATTATAGGTTCAAGAAATAATGTAGAGCCAAAAAAGCAAGTTACAGAATAAACAGAGAATGCTCCCATTAGTAGTATCGCTTAGGGAAACTAAATAATATACTGTTTAGGGATACAAATGGGTTGTCAAACAGTAAATAAAAATCACAGAAGGATAAAAACCTAACTCATGATGGGAGTAACCTCTGAGAGGGGTGGAAACTGGATGGGATAAAGTGAAGTCACTCAGTCGTGTCCGACTTTTAGCGACCCCATGGACTGCAGCCCACCAGGCTCCTCCGTCCATGGGGTTTTCTAGGCAAGAGTACTGAAGTGGGGTGCCACTGCCTTCTCTGAGACCTCCTACTGCTGCTGCTGCTGCTGCTAAGTTGCTTCAGTTGTGTCTGATTCTGTGTGACCCCATAGACGGCAGCCCATCAGGCTCCCCTGTCCCTGGGATTCTCCAGGCAAGAACACTGGAGTGGGGTGCCATTTCCTTCTCCAATGCAGGAAAGTGAAAAGTGAAAGTGAAGTCGCTCAGTCGTGTCCGACTCTTAGCAACCCCATGGACTGCAGCCCACCAGGCTCCTCCGTCCATGGGGTTTTCCAGGCAAGAGCACTGGAGTGGGGTGCCATTGTCTTCTCCAAGACCTCCTACTACTCCTGTTTAATTCCAACCTCTACAGAGGAACACTGGGGTCACCTCCTTGTGCCGATGGTGCCTAGGAAGGGAAGCGTTTTTTCCACAGTCACACCAACTCCTCACCCCCGTCTCCTGACTGCCAGGCCAGAGTCCTGCTATGGGGACAGTCAGGAAAGCTCCGAGGACCCTTTGACAGCTCCCACATTGGTTTCCCCCCCTTTCTCGTGAGAAACAGGTAGAAAAAAGATCTTTTCACTTGTTCTTATTCTTAAGTAGATTTCACCAAGATCTGTGATCTTTCTCAGAAGACAATCTAGGTGTTGCAGCGAGGAAAGAGGATGTGTGATGTTTGCAAAGTGTCTGTGAGAAGTTCCTCTCTATCTAGAGGTTATACTTGCTTGCTTTTCTTTTCTGGGTGTTTTTATTAAGGAATGGCAAAACATTTAAATGTCCCTTTGCGTAGATTGCCCCCAGCTGTCAGTACTGTTTACAGTGTGTGCTTGGAGGAAAGCAGTAAACAGGGTCAGAAGCTCACCCAGCTCTGGAATGATGGCCCCAGTCAAGCCTGGCCACAGCAGTGGGAACCCTAGATGGCTGCCTCCACCCAGAGAACGGGAACCCTGAACTCCTCTGAGCAGTGAAGATGCCTGCTTCAGGCTGTAGGCAGGGATAAGGTAGAGGCATAAAAGGAATCTCAAAAGTGTTGTTTTTTTAAGCTGAGTAATAAAAGTATGTGCTTAGTCACTCAGGCGTGTCCAACTATTTGCAACCCCATGGACTATAGCCCGCCAGGCTCCTCTGTCCCTGTCCATTTCATACTGTTTGTGGGGTTCTCAAGGCAAGAATACTGAAGTGGTTTGCCACTTCTCCAGTGGATCACATTTTGTCAGAACTCTCTACCACGACCCATCCATCTTGGGTGTCCCTACATGGCTTGGCTCATAGTTTCATTGAGAGAGACAAGGCTGTGATCCATGTGATCAGTTTGGTTAGTTTTCTGTGATTGTGGTTTTCATTCTGTCTGCCCTCTGATGGATAAGGATAAGAGGCTGGTGGAAGCTTCTTGATGGGAGGGACTCACTGTGGGGGAATCTGGCCTTGCTCTGATGGGCGGGGCCATGCTCAGTAAATCTTTAATCCAATTTTCTGTTGATGGGTAGAACTCTTCTCCCCCCTGTAGTTTGGCCTGAGGCCAAACTATGGTAGGGGTAATGGCAGCAATGGCAGTCCTCCTTCAAAAGGACTTATGCCAGCATGCCCCAAGGCTCCCAGGACTGTTGTATTCAGTGCCACTGACCTCACAGCAGGCCACTGTTGACCCACGCCTCTGATGGAGACTGCTGGACACTCACAGGCTCAGTCTCTTGTGGGGTCACTGCTCCTTTCTCCTGAGTCCTGATGTGCACAAAGTTTTTTGGTGATGGACAGGGAAGCCTGGAGTGCTGCAGTCCACAGGGTTGCAAAGAGTCAGACACGACTGAACCACTGAACTGAACTGAGGCTCCTCTGTCCATGGGGATTCTCCAGGCAAGAATACTGGAGTGGGTTGCCATGCCCTCTTCCAGGGGCTCTTCCCAACCCAGGGACAGAACCCAGGTCTCCCACATGGCAGGCAAATTCTTCACTGTCTGAGCCATAAGGGATGCCTTTCATACACAACATGCACACACAAACACAAACTTTCACTATTCTTAACATAATTTTAAAAAATTAAACATTTTGAAAGTAAATAAACATTAAAGAATCAATCAAGAAGGTCCCAAATCTAACCAATGAGTTCCAGAAGACAACAGAAACAAAAAAGGTAGAAATAATACAAGAAAATTTTCCAAAACCGAAGAACAAAAGATTCTAAATTAGAAGAGCCAACAGAATGCACAGTTCAATGAAAGAAAGAGCTATACTTAAGTATACAATCTTAAAAATTTAGAAAACTAGAGATAAAGAGAGGATTCTAAAAGTTTCAAGAAGAGGTAAATGGCAATAATAACAATGAAAGATCACATCAAAGGACTGGGAATCAGAAGAGCCTCAGATACCAACAATGAATACTAGCGAGTGTGCGCATACTCAGTTGCTTCAGTCATGTCCTACACTTTGGGACCCTTTGAACTGTAGCCGCCCAGTCTCTTCTGTCCATGGGATTCTGCAAGCAAGAATACTGGAGTGGGTTGCCATGCCCTCCGCCAGGGGATCTTCTCCACACAGGGATCAAACCTGAGTCTCTTAGTCTCTTGCATTGGCAGGCAATTCTTTATCACTGAGCCACCAGGGAAGCCCAATGAATACCAGAAGACAATAGAATAATGCCTTCAAATTTCTCAGGGAAAAAGATTTTCAACCAGAATTCATTATTTAGTCAAATTATTGATCATGTATAAAGACGGAATAAAGACAATTTGAAACAAGCAAGATTCACAAAAACGTATTATCCAAGTTCCTATTTTCAGGAACATTCTCTATTATAACAAGGAAATAAACCAAGGAAGAGAAGACTTGAGGTTTGGCAAACAGGAGATCCAAAACAAGAGCGGTAAAAGAAATTTTCAGGATTCCAACTGTGAAGCCTGAGATTACCATTGTATAGCAAGCCTAGAAATTAATTTCCCTACACTGGAACAGAAGAATGAGAGGGGCTCCAGAAAGAATTAGTCCCAAGGTTTAAGAAATATAATTACTAGATTACTGTGGATGACCATAATCCCATATTGAGAAATTGTACAGTTCTACCAGAAAGTTCAGAGTTAAGTGAGTGATAGGTATATAAAAAACTAAACCAAACAAAAACAAAAAAATGAGGTCAGTATTAAGAAGAAAAAAAAAGTGTAGAAGAAAGGATATGTAATCATAATATGCTGTGTGGCTTAGCTATAAACAACATGTTTATACAATCATCATAATGAATATAGTAAATAGTGACATAACCAGAAATTATAATTATATTGGGAGGCTATAAAGAACATAAGGGTGGATATGGAGGGTAGACAGGAAATGGAGAATGTAGAGCTAAATCCTCATTTCCTATGGTTCAGTTCAGTTGCTCAGTCCTGTCCAACTCTTTGTGACCCCATGGACTGCAGCACGCCAGGCTTCCCTGTCCATCACTAACTCCTGGAGCTTGCTCAAACTCATGTCCATTTTTGAGTTGGTGATGCCATCCAACCATCTCATCCTCTGTTGTCCCCTTCTCCTCCTGCCTTCTATCCTTCCCAGAATCAGGGTCTTTTCCAGTGAGTCAGTTCTTCCCATCAAGTGGCCCAAGTATTGGCGTTTCAGCTTCAGCATCAGTCTTTCCAATGAATATTCAGGACTGATTTCCTTTAGAATTGACTGGTTGGATCTCCTTGCATTCCAAGGGACTCTCAAGAGTCTTCTCCAACACTACAGTTCAAAAGCATCAATTCTTCGGCTTTCAGCTTTCTTTTATAGTCCAACTCTCACATCCATACATGACCACTGGAAAAACCATAGCTTTGGCTAGATGGACCTTTGTCGGCAAAGTATTGTCTCTGCTGTCTAGGTTGGTCATAGCCTGCCCAAAATTTTTTTAAAAATCAAGAAATTTTGTTGTTTAGAAATACAAAGGTAAATATTAGAAGAAACAACTAAAAGCATTAAAAGTGGTTGCCTCCAGGAAGCATGACTTGGGAGCATGGAAGGGTATCATTATTTTCATTATGAGCTTTGTAGTACTGTGGTACTTTTATTTGGCTGCACTGGGTCTTTATTGCAGCGCACAGGCTCTCTCTGGTTGTGGTGAGTGGGGGCTACTCTCTAGCTGCAGTGTGTGGGCTTATCGTTGCAGAGCACTGGCTCTACAGTGCACAGGCTCAGTAGTCCTGGTGCATGGGCTTAGCTGCCCTGCAGCATGTATGATCTTACTTCCCAGACCAGGGATTGAACATGTGTCCCCTGCACTGGCAGGCAGATTCTTAACCTCTGGACCACCAGGGAAGTCCCCTGTTTTAGTTTTTAAACCACATATTTGTGTTACTCTAAAAAATTACAATGAAAAGAACACTCCACCTCAAAAAAGCCCATCACCAACAAAAACCTTACAGCTGATAGACTTTAATTTGAATAGACTCTGAGTATTAAAAATTAAATTTACTCATAATTGTGTTATAATGACTTATCTGGGCAAAAATTTATAAACTTATAAATTAATCATTAAAAGTCCTAGGAGAAGTACAACAGGGTCGCAGAAGCAGTTCAGAGAATTGTTGAGATCACGGGCTTTGCAATCAGAGAACAATTTCAAATCTTTGCTACACCACTTAAAGTGACCTTGGGGAGGTATTTAAATAAGATCCATAAAATGTACTAATGTTCTACAAAATTGAATGACGGATAATGATTAATAATGTCTGTCATTTTGCTTGAACTGCTACTGAGGCTGTAATTCCAATACTTTGGCCATCTGATGTGAAGAGCCGACTCAGTGGAACAAACTCTGATGCTGGGAAACATTGAAGGCAAAAGGAGAAAGGGGCAGCAGAGGATGACATGGTTAGATAGCATCACCGATTCAATGGACATGAATTTGAGCAAACTCTGGGAGATAGTGGAGGACAGAGGAGCCTGGCATGCTGCAGCC
The DNA here is from genome assembly GCF_032452875.1 of Bos javanicus. Lineage (NCBI taxonomy): Eukaryota > Metazoa > Chordata > Mammalia > Artiodactyla > Bovidae > Bos > Bos javanicus. The sequence goes on along the minus strand of NC_083884.1, from coordinate 54,690,376 downwards.
CATGGGGTCACAAAGAATTGGACACGTAGTGACTGAACAATAACAACAAAGATTACACGGAAGATGAGATAATTTACTATTCCTTTTAAACACTAAGAAACAAAGAAATGTCAAATAATTAGGACGAACAGAAGAGTAAAGATCTAGGTGTAATATAGTGCTCTTTAGAAGTAAAACAGAACAATCACTACTGCAAGAAACTACAAATCTACATACTCTGAGTACAACTAAAATTTTTGTATGTATGTTTATAAACTGAGATTGGGAAAGAATGAAGAAATAAAGATAAATGCTGTGTTGGGTATGTAGGGTCATATGTGAATTCTTTGAGATTTATTTCTTAGATATTTAAAAATTAAAAATATTTTGAAGGAACTTTGGCACGAGATAAACAATAAATCCTTAGAACATTAAGGAAAAAGCTTTCAACAGTGCACCACATAGAGCAGGCCAATCAAGTCAATTTGTCATGAAAGTAAACTATAAAGATTGCTACTGTGCAGGAAGGCCCATTATAGCAGCTATTACTAATCATTTGGTCCAATACACAACTGTAATCTAAATTTGTCATCTATGAAAGAGCAGTCATCATTTCAGATGCTGAGATTAGTAAGATTAATGTTTTAATAGTGCTAGATTCTGGCTTCAGGACCAATTTTACAGACTCAATTCCTTTGTGATCAAAATGGAATTTGACAGATCTTCTTTCTCCTTTTGCCCATTTAATATGTTTTGGAACCTTTAATAGTAATGGTCAAAATCTGAGCAAGCTTTTTAAAAGGACAAGGCAGTTTATTTTCCTATGTATGTAATCGTTTACAAATATTTTTCAAGCTTATCTGGAACTCAAAAGTATTACTGGATTCCAGATATCATTCTGGATATTTATGTGGAAACAAGAATCGCTGCTTCTGTTGCAAATTTCCAACTCAATATCGGGCATGAAGCTATTTTCACAGTGCTTAAGCTGTGAAGACTTTATAAGACAACCGTATAATAAGCACTTTATATGGTCAAGAATCACAAAGAGCTATTTTTTAACACTATTCCTCCTTTTACAGAGGAGAAAACCTATTTAGAAATTAAAGCAACTCACCGAAGTTCAGAAAGTTAGAAAAAAACTGGATTAGAATGAATACTTGTGTCCTCAAATCCTGTTAGTGCACTATCCATGCTATTTTCCACTTCTTTTTTTTATTTTTTTTATTTTTAAACTTTACAATATTGTATTAGTTTTGCCAAATATCGAAATAAATCCGCCACAGGTATACATGTGTTCCCCATCCTGAACCCTCCTCCCTCCTCCCTCCCCATACCATCCCTCTGGGTCGTCCCAGTGCACCAGCCCCAAGCATCCAGTATCGTGCATCGAACCTGGACTGGCAACTCGTTTCATACATGATATTATCCACTTCTTAATTAAATCACATCTTTGTCAGTTACTTTATCAAATGACGTTTAGCCATAGAAAACTATAGAAATAGGCCCAAGAAAGTTATATGTGAGATGGATAACACCAACTGTTCAAGAGTAGAATGAATATGCCCAAATGGCCATAATTTTTTGCCCACTTCTATTCTGTCTGAATTCAGACTTGCAGAAAACCTGAAAAGGCCATCTTTTCAAGTCATGCTTCATGTCATAAATCATCTGGATTCCCTGAAGTCTGGTATCAGAGTGGTTATTTAAGTCAAGAAAAAAAAATGTTTTAAGCAACCTTTGTTTTCTGCTAAAATGTTAGTCTTTTCAAATCACTCATCGTAACTAGCGCAATATATAAATATAGACATACAAACACTATTCTAACCTTTTCCAACCTGTTAGTTTTATGTTTTCAACTTTAAATTAGAAAATCTCACTAAGCCAAGCGTAAACAACATAATTACCTACATATGGTAGTGGATAGTTAAGTGCTGATTCTCTTGGGAGGGTCTATAATAAGCAATGTGATATATGCTAGTAGAAATCTGTCTTAATAAAAACTTGTGGCATAGGAATATCCATCTGGGAAACACAGTTAATCATATCATCCAAGGTCTCTGTGCTTCTATTATAAATCAAATCACCACCACACAGCTGTTACTATATCTCTAATGGGGTTTTCAACTGCTGTCCAAGCAGTTAACTCTCAAAAAAATTTTCTATGAAAAGTTTTCACATTTGGAGTTAAAGATGTGGGATTACATGGACTGCATATATAATAGTCTACCTTCTATTGCAGTGAAATGAGGCAAATTTATTTGATTCTGTTTTGTTCCATCTCCTGGGAAATTTTAGGGGCCTCAAGTCCTGCTATGAACTCTAAAGAGGGTAATGTGATTTGAAAGGTTCTAAAAATATCACAAGTTTGCCTGGACTCACTTAGAAGGGTGGATGATTCAATTACAAGTGTCAAAATTTGATTCCTAATTTTTCAGGATCTGACAGCTGCAGCTAATCTTGCCAGGATTCCCTTATCTTCATTGTGCTTCTCTTTGAAGTATTTAAAGATTTCATAATCTTTGCAATTTAGCTCTAGGATTTCCGTCAGTAGCTGTAGAATGAGCCGGTTGGTTCTTTCTAAAGCTACTTATACATATTATTTGATCAAGCACATTTTTAAAGTAGCCATTAACTGCAAAACAGCTGAGCTTCTTTTAACGGTTAGGGAAGAAAATATAATGAACTCTAAACCCGTACACCATAAACCAGGAGTGACCTTTCAATGCATGAAATGCCAATGCAACCTTAACCAAAGGTTCAGTTGTTGCTATAAAAAAGTTCAGATTCAAAAGGCATGCATTCATTTGAATGACAGCTCCGAGAAGGGTACTAGCACTGAATCACTGTGGCTAGTTTTTTGTTTTGCTTTTCAAATAATTAAAGCAGAGATTCAGAGATATCAAGGCAGCAAAGATGGTAAAGATTGGAAGCCATGTGGCAATACTACCTTAGGTACAGCCTCTATTCTCTGCTCTTCCATTAGTGAGACAAAGTCACCAAGCTCAGATTATTGCCCGTGAAAGGGTAAAGATCATATTGAACAAAAGAAGTGACTGAGGACTACTGTATTAAATGGCAAATTTAGGTTTTTGATCAGGTATTTAAAAATAACTTCATATAATAAACAACTATGGTTAGGATGAAGACTTTATAAAAATAATTTTTCTTATCAATTGAAGTGCCGTAACATTTTAAAATATTATCAATTTTCTAATGAAAAAATCTGTATGTAGATTAGATTATACACTTCTATTCAGGTTTTCTACACATTTACCAAGTACATGCCAGCTATTAAGTAAATGGTGGCGAAAAAGAGATATGGCCCTGCCATAATGGAGCTTACTGGTTTCTCAGGGGACACAGAAATTTAACAAGTGATCTTAAATGAGCTGTATCTTAGAACACAGGCTTTGCAGGTGGCTCAGTGGTAAACAGTTGGCATGTCGATGCAGGAGACATGAGTTCAATCCCTGGGTTGGAAAGACCATGTGGAGGAGGACATTGCAACCCACTCCAGTATTCTGGCCTGGAGAATCCCATGTACAGAGGAGCCTGGAGGGCTACAGTCCATGAGGTTGCAAAGAGTTGAACATAACCTGAGTGACTGAGCATGCATATCTTGGAACACGTGTGAACAGAGTGGTATGGGAATGTTTCAGGGTTGTGGGGTGTGAGCTGGGAAAATAATAACATGGTATGATTACTGGGAGAGATGCTATTCCAGCTTTGTTATCTTAAAATCGTACTGATCACATCAACCTTTTATTGACAACTCAGATTCATAATTATGAACATTTACTATTATACTCTGCTCTAACACTTTTTAAATCTCCTCTGACACTGAATTTTGCATAAAGCAAGATAATTCTATGTAAACATTTTTATAGCACCTCAAACTATGGAAAACCAAGGTCATTTATTACTAAAATTCTATTCCAATATATGAAGTTATCATAGAGTGGAACAACAGCAACAATTTGTACTTTATCATAAATTATATACCAATAAAACTGTTTGGAAAAAAGGAGAGGAAACCCTCAGTGTGACAAAAGACAGCATATACAAAGTTCAGAGATAGATGACAGACTAGAACAATTATCTAGATTAACAACTAAAATCCAGGTAAAAATAGGATAAAGAGATAAAAAACATTCACTCCATTAGGAAAAAATGAAGAAAGACAATAAAAGGGCAAATGACAGAAGAAATATAAATGACCAAACATGTATGTGGACAGCTGTTCAATCTTAAGAGAAACGAAAATTAAAACATAATACTGTCAGAATGACAAAAAAATCAAAAGAATGAGGATCAAGTGCTGTTTTAAATAACAGAGGAAACAGATCCTTTTGTACACTCTTGGTTGGAATAAAAAAATTGTACATTCTATAGAACACAATATAGCAATTAAATTTTGTACATGACAATAATTATTATAACTGTAGTTTGTATTTATGAAGTACTTCCTATAAGCCAGCCACTATTGTATACTGCGTAGTTATATTAAATCATTTAGCCCTCACAGCCACCATACAAGGTGGGTACTATTATTGTCCCCACTTTACAGATAAAGAAACTGAGGCACAGAGCAGTTAGGTAACTACTGACATTAGCTGTTAGGTTGAACAGCTGAGAGGTGGCAAAGCTGAGTTCTGCACCCAGGTGTTCTCCCTCCAGAGCTGATTTTCTAAACCTCTAGAGAAAAGCCTCTTCATTTACTTACGTGGAAAAATTTCTGACACATGTTATTAAAAGTAAGTCGCACAACACACACAGTACAATACCATTCACATTTTAAAAAACCCACAAAGCAGTATTATCCAATCTGTGTCTCTCTCCAAAGAAAGGACTAAAAGGGTTTACAAAATTAGTAGCAGTGGTTTCTCTCTGACAAAGAGTCTGAGGACTGGAGGTAGAAGGTAATCAATGGGGACTTCTGCTTTATGTATGCTGTTTGCTTTTCATTTCATGAAAATGTATCCAGATATTACTTGCACAATCTGATTTTCAAAATATTATTTCATTATTATTATTTTATATACCCTGGAATAAATCATACTTGATCATGGTGTATGATGTACACTATGTTGTTGAATTCAACTTGATCTGAAGATGGAAAAAGGTATTCAATGCAAATAGAAACAAAAGGAAAGTTGAGGTAGCAACATTAATATCAGACAAAATAGACTTTAAAACAAAGAAAAAGGACATTACATAATGATAAAGGGATCACTCCAACAAGGAGGTACAACAGTCATAGATGCATCCAAGACAGGAGAACCTAAATATACAAAGCTAATATTAACAAACATGAAAGGAGAAACTGACAGTAACATGATAATAGTAGGGGACTTTATCACCCACCTACATCAATGGACAGATCATCTAGACAGAAATTTAATAAGGAAACACTGGCCTTAAATGACCCATTAGACTAGATGGATTTAATAGATCTAGCAAGAACATTCCATCCCAAAACAAGAGTAATACTAATCCATCTGAATCAGGGGTCCCCAAGATAACCCCCAGGTTCAATGATATGCCAGGAGAATTCACAGGACTCTGCATAAAACCATGCTCTTGGCCGTGCTTTATTACAGTGAAATGGTACAAAGCAAAACCAGCAAAAGGAAAAGGCACATGGGGTGAAGTCAGGAGGAAACCAGGGGCAAGCTTCCAAGAGTCTTCTCCCTTAATTCCTCCAACAAAGAGGTAAAACAACACGTGTGAAATGCTGCCAACCAGGGAAGCTCATTAGAGACTCAGAGCCCAGAGTTTTTACTGGGGGCTGATCACGTAGGCATATTCTGCCTAGCCCATACCAAAATTCCAGACTCCAAGAAGGAAAGCAGGTGTTCAACATAAACCACACTCTTTGTACATATAGTTTAGGCACGTGAGCCACTCTTATCAAGGAATGGTGGGAATTCTTCTAAAATCCAACTTCCTAGATGCCAGCCAAGGGCCAATCTTGCAAGCAAGTTTTTCTAAAAATAGCAGATTCAGGTCCACTGTTTTAACTCTTTTCTGCAGATCCTTCCATAATCCTAGCTTTTTGTTCTCAGCTAATTCATAATGAATTCTTTACATGAATGTTTCCAGACTTTTCATTTGTTTTGGTCACCTTCATCTGGACTCTGGCTTGTTTTTATGTCTTTCTTAAAACATGATGCCAAAAATGTAAAATAATATTCTAAGCATAATTTCACATAAATGGGATATTACATTTTTATTAACAGAGTATAATTTAAAAAATTTTTTTCTTGGCCAAGCTAGGTAGCTTATGGGATTTTAGTTTCCCTACCAGTGATTGAATCTGGGGCCCTGGCAGTGACAGTACTGAGTCCTAACCACTGGACTGTCGGGCAATTCTCAGCATTTTGTCTTTTTAAAGCTGCATTACAACTGGATGATTTTTTTAAACTTTTTATTTTATATTGGAGTATAGCTGATTAACAGGAGAAGGCAATGGCACCCCACTCCAGTATTCTTGCCTGGAAAATCCCATGGGCGGAGGAGCCTGGTAGGCTGCAGTCCATGGGGTCTCGAAGAGTCAGACGTGACTGAGCAACTTCACTTTCACTTTTCATGTTCATGCATTGGAGCAGGAAATGGCAACCCACTCCAGTGTTCTTGCCTGGAGAATCCCAGGGATAGGGGAGCCTGGTGGGCTGCCATCTCTGGGGTCCCACAGAGTCGGACATGACTGAAGCAACTTAGCAGCTGCAGCAGCAGCATAGCTAATTAACAGCTACAGTCCATAGGGTCACAAAGAGTTGAACACAACTGAAGCGACTGAGCATACACGCACAGCTGATTAACAGTATTGTGAGTTTCAGGTGGACAGCAAAGAGATTCAGTCATACATATACATGTATTCATTCTCCCCTAAACTCCCTTCCCATACAGGCTGCAACAACAACTAATGGATAATTTTTGAGCTGCAGATAAAACTCAGATTCTACATTATTATTATTTATAATCCCATTAATGGCATTTTGTTTGCTTAAGTACAAGGCTCCTAACTACCAAGATGATTTTGAATTATAATGCTATCACCTGTCTCAGACTGACTGTTCCTTCTAGCTTTCTGCCATGTGAAAATTATTAAGGTTTGTGGAGCTAGACTGCTGCTGCTGCTAAGTCATTTCAGTTGTGTCCAACTCTGTGTGACCCCATAGACAACAGCCCACCAGGCTCCTTTGTCCCTGGGATTCTCCAGGCAAGAATACTAGAGTGGATTGCCATTTCCTTCTCCAATGCATGCATGCATGCTAAGTCGCTTCAGTCATGTCTGACTCTGTGCGACCTACCTCAATTCAAATCATGGTGCCAAAACTTACTAGCAATATGACCTTAGATAAGTTAGCCTAAGTCCTCTGTGTGCTGGTTTCCTTATCTGTAAAAACTAGGAATAATAATCATACCTATCTCATAGAGTTGTTCAGTGGAATAAATGAGATAATGTACATAATAAACCTAATATAGTGTCTGGCACATTCAATTACATAATAAACATTATTAATTTAAATTACTGATGAGAATAATAAGCAGGTTAGGATCAAGGGCAAAGTTCCATGGCATTTTGGGGGTGACTTCTCTCAGAGATGAAAGCAATCAAAATTCTTTGAGAATATCATTTAGTGAGACTTCTACTTTATGTACTTATGTATGTACTTTATGTACTTAAATCCAGTACAGAAAACTTCAAAATATAAAGGAGAGTTAGAGACTCATTATTATTATCAATTTTCAGCTATGTTAGAAACTGTAGTCTCTAAACTTAACCTCTTTATCACCTACCAAACACTTGTTTGAAGAGAAAGAAATCAAGATAGACTAGACTGGCAAGAAAATCTTTATCACTAAGAAGATACTTCCAACTGTGCAAGAAATTCCTACCTATGTCAGAAGTCTGGCAGAATAAGATTTTGCTGTGCTTACCCCTATATATTGCCAAGTAAATCATTGAAAATAAACTGTTAACCAAAGTATCAGGAAAAAAACAAGTGTTTTTAGGCTCTTCACCTGTTTTTTAAAAAATATTTATTTATTTGGCTGCTCCAGGTCTTAGATGCAGCACTCAGGATCAAGTTCCCTGACTAGGGATTGAACCCAGGCCCCCTGCACTGGGAGCACAGAGTCTCATCCACTGGACGGGCAGGGAGGTCCCCATCTTTTTTAATAAGAAAAATCAAAGGAACACAAATGAAAAATCTAGTAAAGAACAAATGCCTGTAGCACTTGTCATCTGCAATTAGAAGAGCTAAAATTCTTAGACAAAATGTAACATCTGGAATATTGACTTTAATGGCAGTAGGAAGCATCAAAATACACACTTTGATACTGAATTTTAAAAATGAACTCTAAATGATCTCTAAAGAAAAAAATGACAAAGGAATATAAATTACTATATGTATAATATTTGTTACATTCATCCTAACACAGTCACATTCCTCAATTTTTCCAAGAAAAGATTAGTCAAACAACTACATATGGACAATCAAGGAATGAAGGTTTATTTCCAAATAAATGGCTGTCATACAGTTTCTAGCAAACTATTGTTTCCAGTTAATGACTGTGTACAATGTGGTCCTATTCAGAGTCAAATATGAATTTTAAAATTAACTCATTCTAATAGTACCTTGAAGAATAGTTCAGTATTCATTTTGGAGCACAGCTGCAGAGGCATTCAGATTTGGATTCAAATCCTTGCTCTGCAACTCACTGTGTGACTTCAGGCAAGTTACTTACTCTCTCTAAGCATTAAGGAAGCTGGCCAAGGTCACCCAGCTAGTAAGTAGGCTGAGAAAGCCAGGATGTGCACTCAGACCAAGTTATAGAGACCATGACTTAACTAGTCTGCCACCCTGCCTCTTCCACGTGCACCAACATGGGTCCCAGAGGAATGATCACTTTTGGATACCAGATGTTACATGTTGACTTAGCCTTTGAGTTTCTCAGAAGCTTGGACATCCATTATTTTATAAATGGAGAAGTGATTTGCTTAAGGTCAACAGGAACATGTGAGAGAGACCTAGATCCTGCGTGGCCACTTATTAGTTGTGTAAATCTATAATTTTCCTGAGTTTCAACTAGTTGTAAAAATGGAAATAATAGTAATCTCTCTCTCAAGAAGAAGGGAAATATATGTTTGCAAATCATCTAGCACAGAGCCTTACATAAAAGTTGCTCAATAAATGTTAGCCCTACCTTTCCTCATTCTTCTATTTGTGACTCTGGGCACAATATTCTTTTTGAACACCATGCTACCATTTCTTGATACCCTCTCACCAACTGTGTTAACAGATGGGTGGCAAAGAACATGATTTTTTGGCAATTACCATGTGATACCAAATGAAACCTCAGTGAAGTCCAGCTGTATTATATAATTTTAAGTAGAACAAACTTCCTCCCTTTTGTCCATATGGTCTACCACTTTATCAGAGTAGAAAACAAAATTGGTCTACCAAGATTTGTTCTTAATAAAATTATGCTTAATGTTCCCCAATACCTTCTGTTCTTTTAGGTAACTGCCAAATGATTTACTTGATTTGTTCTAGTTTCTGACCAAACATTGTTTAAAAATTAAGTTGACCTTATCCATATCCAAAATTATCTTTTTCCCCTTAAAAAATGTGCTCTTTTCTGTCATCAGATACTTTTCCTATTCACTATAATTTGTCAAAGATAAAAGCTAATAGCTTGGCACGAGGTTCTTTTCCATCACATTTGCATAGAGGGAATATTTAATACTGAGTTATAACCACTATTCAGTGCCAAATATGGCCATAGCAATTGGTATTTGTCAAACAGGCAGTATTTTCCTAAGAAAAGATAAAAATGCTAGGAGATAGACTGTTCTCTTATAAAGCAAAGTTGCTGCATAATTAATCTTTATTTCCTGGATAGCAAGGATATCATGAAGCACACTCTGTTGGCTTCCAAGTATCATTTAAAATACTCCCATTTCTTTTTTTTCTTGGTTTGGGTTTTTTTTTAATTGAAGGATAACTACTTTTCAGAATTTTGTTGTTTTCTGTCAAACCTCAACATGAATCAGCTATAGGTATACATATATCCCCTCTCTCCCATCTCCCTCTCCATCCCTAGTCACCCCTCTAGGTTGATACAGAGCCTCTGAGTTTCCTGAGACATGCAGCAAATTCCCATTGGCTATTTATTTTACATATGGTAATGTAAGTTTCCATGTTACTCTCTCCATGCATCTTACCCTCTCCTCTCCTCTCCCCACGTCCATAAGTCTGTTCTCTATGTCTGTTTCTCCATTGTTGCCCTGCAAATAAACTCTTTGGTACCATCTTTCTAAGATTCCATATATATGCATTGATATACAATATTTATCTTTCTCTTTCTGACTTACTTCACTCTGTGTAACAGGCTCTAGATTTATCCACCTCATTAGAACTGACTCAAATGGGTACTTTTTATGGTTGAGTAATATTCAATTGTGTACATGTACCACAATTTCTTTATCCATTCATCTGTTGATGGACATCTACGTTTATTCCATGTTCTAGCTATTGTAAATAGTGCTGCAATGAACACTGGGGTACATGTGTCTTTTTCAGTTTTGGTTTCCTCAGGGTATATGCCTAGGAGTTGGATTGCTGGGTCATATGGTGGTTTGTTCCTACTTTTTAAAGGAATCTCCATACTGTCTTCCATAGAGGCTGTATCAATTTACATTCCCACCAACAGTGCAAGAGGGTTCCCTTTTCTCCACACCCTCTCCAGCATTTATTGCTTGTAGACTTTTCGAAGATGGCCATTCTGACCGGTGTGAGGTGATATCTCATTGTAGTTTTGATTCGTATTTCTCTAATAATGAGCAATGTTGAGCATCTTTTCATCTGTTTGTTAGCCATCTATGTCTTCTTCAGAGAAATGTCTGTTCAGATCTTTTGCCCACTTTTTGATTGGGTTGTTTTTCTGGTATTGAGTTGTATCAGCTGCTTGTATATTTTAGAAATTAATCTTTTGTCAGTTGTTTCATTTGCTATTATTTTCTCCCATTCTGAGGGTTGTCTTTTCACTTCACTTGTCTTTTCACTTTGCTTATAATTTGCTTTGTTGTGCAAAAGCTTTTAGGTTTAATCAGGTCCTGCTTGTTTACTTTTGTTTTTATTTCCATCATTCTAGGAAGTGGGTCATAGAGGATCTTGGTTTGATTTATGTCATCGAGTGTTCTGCCTATGTTTTCCTCTAAGAGTTTTATAGTTTCTGGTCTTACATTTAGGTCTTTAATCCATTTTGAGTTTATCTTTGTGTATGGTGTTAGGAAGTGTTCTAATTTCATTCTTTTACATGTAGCTGTCCAGTTTTTCCAGCACCACTTATTGAAGAGGCTGTCTTTGCCCCATTGTATATTCTTGCCTCCTTTGTCAAAAATAAGGTACCCATAGGTACATGTGGAGAAGGCAATGGCAACTCACTCCAGTACACTTGCCTGGAAAATCCCATTGACGGAGGAGCCTGGTAGGCTGCAGTCCATGGGGTTGCAAAGAGTCAGATACGACTGAGTGACTTCACTTTCACACATTGGAGAAGGAAATGGCAACCCACTCCAGTGTTCTTGCCTGGAGAATCCCAGGGATGGGGGAGCCTGGTGGGCTGCCGTCTACGGGGTTGCACAGAGTCAGATATGACTGAGGTGACTTAGCAGCAGCAGCAGCATAGGTGCATGGCTTTATTTCTGGGCTTTCTATGTTGTTTCATTAGTCTATATTGTTCTGTTTTTGTGCCAGTACCATACTGTCTTGATGACTGTAGCTTTGCAGGATAATCTGAAGTCCGGAAGGTTGATTCCTCTAGCTCCATTCTTCTTTCTCAAGACTGCTTTGGCTATTAGGGGTCTTTTGTGCTTCCATGTGAATTGTGAAATTTTTTGTTCTACCTCTGTGAAAAATTCCTTTGGTAATTTGATAGAGTTCACAATGAATCTGTAGACTGCATTTGGTAGTACAGTCATTTTTACAATATTGATTCTTTCTACTCAGAAACATGGAATCTCTCTCCATCTGTTTATGTCATCTTTGATTTCTTTCATGGGTGTCTTATAATTTTCTGTATACAGTTCTTTTGTCTCCTTAGGTAGGCTTATTCCTAGATATTTTATTCTTTTTGTTGCAATGGTGAATAGGACTGATTCCTTAATTTCTCTTTCTGATTTTTCATTGTTAGTATATAGGAATGCAAGTGACTTCTGTGTATTGATTTTGCGTCCTGTGAATTTGCTAAACTCATTGATTAGCTCTAGTAATTTTCTGATAGTATCTTTAGGGTTTTCTTGTCATCTGTATCATGTCATCTGTAAACAGTGAGAGCTTTACTTCTTCTTTTCTGATATAGATTCCTTTTATTTCTTTTTCTTCTCTGATTGCTGTAACTAGGACTTCCAAAACTATGTTGAATTATAGTCGTGAGAGTAGACACCCTTGTTTTGTTCCTGATCTTAGGAGGAATGCTTTCAGTTCTTCACAATTGAGAATTATGTTTGCTGTGGGCTTATCATATATGGCCTTTTCTATGTTGAGTAAATGGTACTTCTATGCCCATTTTTTGAAGAGTTTTAATCATAAATGGGTGCTGAATTTTGTCAAAGGCCTTTTCTGCATCCATTGAGATTATCACATAGTTTTTATCTTTCAGTTTGTTAATATGGTGTAGCACATTGATTGATTTGCATATATTGAAGATTTCTTGCATCCCTGGAATAAACCCAACTTGATCATGGTGTATGAACTTTTTAATATGTTGTTGAATTATGTTTGCTAGAATTTTGTTGAGGATTTTTGCATATATGTTCATCAGTGATATTGGCCTGTAGTTTTCTTTTTTAGTGTTGTCTTTGTCTGGTTTTGGTATTGGGGTGATGGTGGCTGTGTAGAATGAGTTTGGAAGTGTTCCTTCCTCTGCAATTTTTTGAAAGAGATTTAGAAGGATAGGCATTAGTTCTACTCTAAATGCTTGACAGAATTCACCTGTGAAGCCATCTGGTCCTGGGCTGTTTTTTGGGAGATTTCTGATTACAGTTTTTATTTCAGTGCTTGTAATTGGGTTGTTCATAATTTCTATTTCTTCCTGGTTCAGTCTTGGAAAATTGAACTTTTCTAAGAATCTGTCCATTTCTTCCAGGTTATCCATTTTATTGCCATATAGTTGTTCATAACAGTCTCTTATCATCCTTTGTATTTCTGCACTGTCTGTTGTAACCTCTCCTTTTTCTTTTCTAATTTTGTTGATTTGATTCTTCTCTCTCTTTTTTCCTTGATGAGTCTGGCTAAAGGTTTGCCAATTTTATCTTCTCAAAGAGCCAGATTTTAGTTTTATTAATCTTTATTATTGTTTCTTTCATTTCTTTTTCATTTATTTCTGCTCTGATCTTTATGATTTCTTTCCTTCTGCTAATTTTGGGGTTTTTAAGTTCTTTTTCCAGCTGTTTTAGGTGTAAAACACTCCCATTTCTTAAAGCAATCTGTAAGTTAATGTCTTTTTTTTTTTTTTTTGCTTCACTACTCAGCAGGCAGTCTTCAGTTACCCGACCAGAGATTGAACCCATGCCCCCTGCAATGAAAGCCTTCAGTCCTAAACACTGAACTGCCAGGGAATTCCCCTGGAAGTGGATGTTAAAATCCAAAGAAGTTTTTCAATCAGGTGTTGATTTATGAATTCTACCTCCCCAATAAACTAGAAGGCATATAGAGAAGCTACAATCAAAAGCCCCAGAGGAAAGTGGTGCTATGCAAACAATTCATTTGTGTTTGGCATAGTGAAGATTCACTGCCAATTTGTAACAGTATGAATTCAATAACTTTTCAAAGCCAAAAATGAGGTCTGGACCAGAGCAGCTTTTCAAAGTAGCTTTTGCTGAGAACTAGTAGCTAATATCAGAGAAGGCAATGGCAACCCGCTCCAGTACTCTTGCCTGGAAAATCCCATGGACGGAGGAGCCTGGTAGGCTGAAGTCCATGGGGTCGCTAAGAGCTGGACATGACTGAGTGACTTTACTTTCACTTTTCACTTTCATGCATTGGAGAAGGAAATGGCAACCCACTCCAGTATTCTTGCCTGGAGAATCCCAGGGACAGAAGAGCCTAGTGGGCTGCCGTCTATGGGGTCGCACAGAGTTGGACACGACTGAAGTGACTTAGCAGCAGTAGCTAATATAACATAAAAAAGCTGTTAGAGGTGGTAAAGAGATGCAATGTTTATGAATTAAAATATGACCTATCACTTGTTTTGCTAAAAGAAAAAAAAAAGCACTGAGCTGAAGGCAAGATATTTTGCTTCATTTATTTACTCTTTCTTGAGATAACTTCATAAAAAGGAGATGGGGTTTATATTTTTGATGCTTAACTTCCACCATCTATAAATGACAATATTACTTGTCCTACTCATTTCATGAGTCTGACAGAAGGATAAGTAAAATAAGAGCTGCCAAATCATTGTTCCAAATGTAAAGAGACAGCAATGTAAGACATAATTATATTTTTTAAATTTGTAAGCATTTTTAAATGAAGTCATTTTAATGATGCCAGTCCCACAGGCCAAGTACACATTATTGATGAAGCAACTTAGTAATACTTTCTCAGCTCTTTATGGAATTATATTTATCAAAAAATATGAATATTTGCTTACCTGACAGTTCCTACTCATTTGGTTTCACTTTTATAACCTAATATTTATAATAAATCCAATATAAATCCACATAAAAAGTGAAAATTTGGAACATTATTTCATAAAATCACTAAAATCTCTGTCATTATATATCAAGCATATCTCAGTATTACTGAAAAGAGCTTTCCGTTTTATTCTTATTTTTAAAAAATATTTATTTTTATTTTATTTATTTGGCTGCATTAGGTCTTAGCTGCAGCATGCAGAATCTTCATTGCAGCATGCAGGATCTTTAGTTGCACATGTGGGATCCCTGACCAGAGACTGAACCTGCGCCCTCTGCATTGTGAGCATGGAGTCTTAACCACTGGATCACCAGGGAAGTCGCAGAGTTTTCAGTTTTAAATAAATAAGTTTCATAAAATAAATGAACTTCCTATTTTTTTATCTTTCTTTTTTAAAATTATTTTTTAGTTGAAGGATAAATGCTTTACAGAATTGTGTTGGTTTCTACCAAACAACAACATGATGAATATCCCATTACTGACAAGCTAAAAAGTAAAAAACATTAATGGTTTCAAACAAAAGCAATAACCATATTCTCGTCCCATTAGATATCTCAACTTACCTCATCTCCCTTCAAAACTTCAGTGCCGTCATATTCACGGGTCTGACTTGTCTTCACTGACACTTCTCTCTCTAGGTTGGCTAACTTTTCCTTTGCTTCTTGAAGTTCCTCAGCTTTGGCTTCTTTTTTACGAGAAATGATAGATGCCTAATTAAGCATTAAATAAGAATGTAAAATGAGACAATCAACTTTCTATTATTTTCTGAAATTATGTATTTTTTAGATTTTACTGACTGAGCTAAATTTTCAATATCAGGTTAACTTCTCCTTTGCCCTACCACCTGCTATCACAAGTTTTATATTTAGTATGAGTATGCTATATACACACACACACACATATATATACACATATCCCCTTCACAGATTACTGCCTTGTCATGGCAGAGAGGCTTGCATAACTCTGAATCTATAAGCCATGCTATGCAGGGCCACTCAGATGGGCAGATCTTAGCAGAGAGTTCTGACAAAAAGTGATCCACTGGAGAAGGGAATGGCAAACCATCCCAGTATACTTGCCATGAGAACCTCATGAACTGTATAAAAAGCCAAAAAGATATGACACCAAAAGATAAGTCCCTTGGGTGTGAAGGTATCCAATATGCTACTGGGGAAGAATGGAGAAGAATTACCAATAGACCCAGAATGAATGAAGAGGCTAGGCCAAGGCAGATATAACACTCAGTTGTGGATGTGTCTGCTGATGAAAGTAAAATCCAATGCTGCAAAGAACAGTACTGTATAGGAACCTGGAATGTTAGGTCCATGAATCAAGGAAAATTGGATGTGGTCAAGCAGGAGACAGTAAGAATACACATCGACGTCCTAGGAATCAGTGAACTAAAATTGACAGGAACAGGTGAATTTAATTCAGATGACCGTTATATCTACTACTGTGGGCAAGAATCCCATAGAAGAAATGGAGTAGCCCATATAGTCGACAAAAGAGTCAAAAATATGGTACTTAGGTGCAACATCAAAAATGACAGAATGATCTCTGTTTGTTTCCAAGGCAAGCCATTCAATATCACAGTAATTCAAGTCTCTGCCCCTACCACCGATGCTGAAGAAACTGAAGTTGATCAGCTCTATGAAGGCCTGGAAGATCTTCTAGAACTAACACCTAAAAAAGATATTCTATTCATCATCAGGGATTGGAATGTAAAAGTAGGAAGTCAAGATAAACCTGGAGTAACAGGCAAGCTTGGCCTTGGAGAACAAAATGAAGCAGGGCAAAGGTTAACTGAATTCTGCCAAGAGAATGCACAAGTCATAGCAAACACTTTTTTCAACAACACGAAAGACAACTTTACACATGGATACCACCAAATGGTCAATACCAAAATCAAATTGATTACATTCTTTGTAGACAAAGATGTAGGAGAAGCTGCATACAGTCAGCAAAACAAGACCTGGAGCTGACTGTGGCTCAGATCATCAGCTTCTCACAGCAAATTCAGGCTTAAACTAAAGAAAGCTGGGAAAAACACTAGGCCAGCCTTAAATCCATATGAATTCACAGTAGAGGTAACCAATAGATTCAAGGGACTAGATCTAGCTAATGACGTGCCTGAAGTCCGTAATATTGTACAGGAGGCGGTGAACAAAACCATCCCAAAGAAAAAGAAAAGCAAGAAGGCAAAGTGGTTATCTGAGGAGGCTTTACAAATAGCGGAAGAATGAAGAGAAGTGAAAAAGCAAGGGAGAGAGGGGAAAGGTACATTCAATTAAAATCAGAGTTCCAAAAAATAGCTAGAAGAGACAAGAAGGCCTTCTTCGATGAACAATGCTTAATAATAGAAGGAAACAACAAAAGAGGAAAGATTAGAGATCTCCTCAGGAAAATTGGGAACATCAAGGAAGAATTCCACCCAAAGATGGGCACAATAAAGGGTAAAAATGGTAGAGACCGAGTAGATGCTGAAGAGATCAAGAAGAGATGAAAAGAATCCATCGAAGAGCTGTATAAAAAAGATCTTAATGAACTGGATTACTATGATGGTGTGGTTAGTCACCCAGAGCCAGACATTCTGGAGTGTGAAGTCAAGTGGACCTTAAGAAGCACTGCTGTTAATAAAGCTGCTGCTGCTACTGCTGCTAAGTCGCTTCAGTCGTGTCTAACTCTGTGCAACCCCATAGACAGCAGCCCACCAGGCTCCCCCATCCCTGGGATTCTCCAGGCAAGAACACTGGAGTGGGTTGCCATTTCCTTCTCCAATGTGTGAAAGTGAAATCACTCAGTCGTGTCCAACTCTTAGCGACCCCATGGACTGCAGCCTACCAGGCTCCTCTGTCCATGGGATTTTCCAGGCAAGAGTACTGGAGTGGGTTGCCATAAAGCTAGTAGATGCAATGAAATTCCAGCAGAACTATTCAAACCCCTAAAGGATGATGCCATCAAGGTTTGGCATTCATTGCAGAACAATGCCTGCAATATAGCTGCTGCCATTCCCTAAGGACAAAGGGATGGGAAAATGTAGGATGCTGGCCCCAGATAGCTGTTTTAGTTGCTCAGTCATGTCCAACTCTTGGTGACCCTATGGACTGTAACCCACCAGGCTCCTCTGTCCATGGAATTCTTCAGCCAAGAATACTGAAATGGGTTGCTATTCCCTTCTCCAGGGGATCTTCCTGACCCAAGGAGCGAATCTGGGTCTCCTGCATTGCAGACAGATTCTTTACCATCTGAGCCACCAGGGAAGCCCTTGGCATTCATTATGTTAGCAAATCTGGAAGACCCAGCAGGAGCCACAGCACTGGAAAAGGTCAATCCTCTCACCCCAATTCTCAAGAAGAGTAGTACCAAAGAATGTGCTAACCATCAGACAATTGCACTCATTTCCCATGGTAATAAGGTCATGCTTAAAATCTTGCATGCTAGGCTTCAGCATTATGTGAACCAAAAACTTCCAGATGTCCAAGCTGGGTTTAGAAAAGGAAGAGGAACTAAAGATCAAATTCACTGGATTATAGAAAAAGCAAGGGAATTTCAGAAAAACATCTATCTCTGTTTCACTGACTGAGCTGAAGCCTTTGACTATGTAGATCATGACAAACTGTGGGAAAAAAAGAAAGTTCTTAGAGAGATGGGAATACCAGACCATCTCCCCTGTCTCCTGAGAAATCTGTATGCGGATCAAGAAGCAACAGTTAGAACCCTGTATGAAATAAATGATTGGTTCAAGATTGAGAAAGGAGTACAACAGGTCTGTCTGCTGTCACCTTGTTTGTTTAATCTATTTCTTGTGAGCACATCACAAGAAGTGCTGGGCTGGATGAGTTACAAGCTGGAATCAAGACAGGCAGGAGAAACATCAATAACCTCAGATATGCACATGATACCACTCTAATGGCAGAAAGCAAAGAGGAACTAAAGAGCTTCTTGATGAGGGTGAGGGCGGAAAATGAATGAGCCAGCTTAAGACTAAATATTAAAAAAACTAAGATCATGGTATCCAGCCCCATTACTGCATGGCAAACAGAAGAGGAAAAGGTGGAAGTAGTGACAGATTTCCTCTTCTTGGGCTCCAAAATAACTGCAGATGGTGACTGCAGCCATGAAATCAGAAGACACGTACTTCTTGGCAGGAAAGCAATGATAAACCTAGAGAGAGCGTTGAAAAGCAGAGACATTACTCTGCCAACAAAGGTCCATATAGTCAAGGCTATGGTCTTCCCAGTGGTCACATTTGGTTGTGAGAGCTGGACCGTAAAGAAGACAGAATGCCAAAGAACTATGATGCCTTCAAACTATGGTGCTGGAGAAGACTCCTGAAAATCCCGTGGATAGTAAGATCAAACCAGTGAATCTTAAGGGAGATCAACTCTGAATATTCACTGGAAGGACTGATGCTGAAGCAAAAGCTCCAGTATTTTGGTCATCTGATGCATACAGACGACTGATTGGAAGTCTCTGATGCTGGGAAAGATTGAGGGCAGAAGAACAGGGCATCAGAGGATGAGATGCAATGAACATGAGCTTGGGCAAACTCTGGGAGATGCTGAGGGACAGGGAGGCCTGGCGTGCTACAGTCCGTGGGGTCACAAAGAGTCAGACATAACTGGGCGACTAAACAACAACAATAATATACACATATATGTATATTTATATATGTATCTGGCTGCACCACATGGCTTGTGGGATCTTATCTTCCCTGCTGCTGCTAAGTCACTTCAGTCGTGTCCGACTCTGTGCAACCCCATAGACGGCAGCCCACCAAGGCCCCGCTGTCCCTGGGATTCTCTAGGCAAGAACACTGGAGTGGGTTGCCATTTCCTTCTACCAGGGGTTGAACCTGGGCCCCGGCAGTGAAAGCACCAAGTTCAAACCACTCCGCACCGCCATGAGGGAATCCCCTGCAATGTGCATTAAATAGCAACCTTAAAGCATTTTGGAAGGC
Organism: Bos javanicus; assembly: GCF_032452875.1. Classification (NCBI taxonomy): domain Eukaryota; kingdom Metazoa; phylum Chordata; class Mammalia; order Artiodactyla; family Bovidae; genus Bos; species Bos javanicus. The sequence goes on along the minus strand of NC_083884.1, from coordinate 54,670,729 downwards.
AAAATATAGAATATATCAGCAGAGAAACAGAAATGCAATAGTAATAAAAAAATATTAAAATCTTGTCAACTAACATTGAAATCCTAATGAAAACATCTTCTAGGTAAACCCAGAAGCTAACACTAAGTCTGCTGTTTTTCTGTATGGTTGGTTTCCTTTCACAGGAATAAAACAAGAATGCTTCATTCCCAAAACTACAATACAGATCATCCTATCTAAATTCAATATCCATACTTTTAAAATAAAATGTTAAAATACTTATTATATTTGGGGCATTCTAATAAATGAAATGCAGATGAAAATTAAACATCTGATTCACCAGAATTATGCAGATGTTTACACAACCCAGATGGCTGCTCTTAGCCGTAAACGCAGCATTTATGGATAATGTAGCATTAGCAACTTGTGGGGGATTTCCTTAAATGAACCACGACTGTACTAGTTTAAGAAAGACATTAGCCAATCTGTCTTCTCCAGTGAAATAGTACAAATATTTTTATCAAACAAATTTTATAAGAGAGGGAAATCTTTAGTGCAAACCCTTTAAAAAATTCTCCGTTTAAAAAATGAAAATACACATGATATGAAAATACAGATGTTCAACCTTGCTTATAGTAAGATTATGTGAAAAGATGATCAAACTTATTTATAGTAAGATAAATAAACATTAAAACTATCATAAAATACCATTTCTTATCTACAAGGATAGCAAAAATCTAAAAGTTTGACAACATACTCTACTGGTGAGGCTGTAAGGAAATAGGCACTCTCATATACTGCCACAGGGATGTAAAATGTTAAAACCCTATGAAAAGAAATTTGGCAATATCTAGCAAACTCACATACGCAATTACTGTTTGATGTAGCAATCTCACTTCTGAGACTATATCCCAAAGACACTGACAAAAAATGCAAAGACATAAACAAAAAGCTATTTATTGATGTATGATTGGCAACAGCACAAGAATGGCAACAACCCAAATGTTCATCAACTGGGGACTGGTTGAATAAACTGTGATATACCCACTCCATACCCAATGGAGTATGTCTGTGAACAGAAATAAGCATCCACTACAGTGGATACAAAGAGGACAGATAATAACAAGTGTTGGTACAAATGTGGAGAAATCAGAACCTTCATACACTGTTGGTGGTAATGTAAAGTGGTATAGCTTCTTTGGAAAGTAGTCTGGCATTTCCTCAAAATGTTACAGACAGAATTATCATTGAACCAACAATTGCACTCCTACAAATATACTCATGAGACATGAAAATTTATTTTCAAACAAAAACCTGTATAAGAATATTCCTACCAGCATTATTTATAATAGCCAAAAAAGTAGGGACAACCCAAACGCTCATTAACTGACGAACAGAAAAACAAAATGTGATATATCTGTATAATGGAATACTATTCAGTAATAAAAAGGTTTAAGCATGTAGAAATACATGTTAACAACATGAAGCGAAAGTGTCAGTTGTTCAGTCATGTCCGACTCTTTGGAACCCTATCGACTGTAGCCTGCCATGCTCCTCTGCCTGTGGAAGTCTCCAGGCAAGAATACTGGACTAGGTTGCCATTCCCTTCCCTAGGGTATCTTCCTGACCCAGAGATCGAACCCTGTCTCCTACACAGAAGGAAATTCTTTGCTGTCTGAGTCACCATACATGAAGGAACTTTAAAAACAGTATGTTAAGTATAAGAAGCCAGTCACAAAGGACGACATATCATATGATTCCATTTATATGAAATGTCCACAACAGGGAAATTTACAGAGCTAGTTTGGTCTTTTGTAGTTGACTGGGGCTGAGGATGTGGGGGAAAATGGGAAGTGACTGCTAATGGGTTCAGGGTTTCTTTTTTGACATGATAAAAATGTTCTAAAATTGATTGGGTAATGGTTGTACAGCTCTGATACTAAATATCATTGAATTTACACCTTAAAAGGGTGAATTGTATAGTATACGAATTGTATCTCAACAAAGTTATAAAGGAATAAAGATTATTCTAGTATACTATTCAACAGCATATATCGAGAAAAAAAGCACTGTGAACAAAAGTGTGTATAATATGCTCTTCTTCCTCTAAGGATGGAAATATATGAATATATGTATATATAATATTATTTTTAGTGTAATAATAAACTTGTGTGTAACATATGGACTAAAGCAAATGATGAATAATGTTGATGTCATTAGGGGATTTGGTTCCCAGGAGAATAGACAACCCTGCACTTTCAAGACACAGATTCCAGTGTCTAGTCATGGGTCAATTTAAAAGGATGAAGAATATCCACAGTTGGTCACACTACAGGAGGCCAGGGACCATCACATTAAAGTGGGTGGGGCTTTTCCTTCCAGAGTAAACAAGTGGGAAGAGGGGTTTACTGTGGGATGTCATAAACCACAGAGAGATTAACCTAATCATTCTGGCTCTTTTCCACACTCTATCCTGCAGGACAAACATCCTCTAAGCAGTCAGTGAAAGAGTGCTTAGAAAAGAATCATAATAATTACCCAATATTTTCTGGATAGAGCTTTATATACTCTTCTACATATTTCTTTCACTCTAAAGTTGTTCTCTGAGGAGCCGATGTCTTATTCCAATCATGAGCTGTGCTTCTCTGCTCTGATATGAGGCCATCTACTCAGCATGAATGAATATCGTGGAATTTAGTCTTATTCAGAGAAGCTATATCAAAAAGACTGCTCGCCATAAATAATTGAGCAAGACTGCTTTTCTATAAACAAATATTGGTCAGAATAGTCCTGTCTGACAGCAAAGTAAAGATAAAAAAGAGGCTGGCCTAACTTCAACTCCTCTATACTCCAGGGAATGGCAAAATACCAACTAGAAAGTCTTCTTAAAAAAAAACAACCTGTTCAAGTTTCTAGTTCTAATATATAGGAAATACAGGACACAGAGGAACATTTTAAAAGGACACCATTCAGTTGCAATCAGCAAAACATCAACTATGGGAAATGCTATAGGAAAAGTAAATTTCTTCAATAAAAAATTACAAAAAATTATTAAATAAATGGATAAATAAGGAAGGAAGAGAGTCTATAGATTAAGAGAGATTTAAACATCAAACAAATGCAATGTATAAATCCTGTATGGATCCTACTTAAAAAAAGCAACTAAAAAAAAAAAGAAAAGAAAAAGAGATCAGGAAATCTGAACATGGACTGGATATTTGCCAGTATTAAGGAATTATTAAAAATTTTAAATATGGTATGTTGTTAAGCTTTTTAAAAGCTTTTATTTTTTAGAGATACATTCTGAAATATTTACATGTGAAATAATATGAAATCTTAGATTTATTTCAAATAATCCAGATGCGGCTGCGGGCTATGATGGAATAAGAATGGCCATAATAGCTATAGCTGAAGGACACACAAGGATTTATTTAGACTATTTTCTCTACCTTTGTATACGATCAAATTTTTCCATTATAAAAAGGTTTTCCAAAAATTCTAGCATCCTTGAATAATGCTTTGTTATGTAGCTCAGTATTTTCAAATTGGCTGTCATTTGAATCTTCTGTCTAGCAATACATAACAAAATATATATCCTCATGATTTAATACTTCTGTATAAAATGATAAATGCCTTAGCTCTAAAATTGAATTTATTCTGTATTATTTCAAGCTAACTTTAAACCTGAAAAAGTATATTGCCTTTAGTTCATTAGGACTTCCCTTGTGGCTCAAGCAGTAAAGAATCTGCCTACATTGTAGGAGACACCTAGGTTCAATCCCTGGATTGGGAAGATCCCTGGAGAAGGGCATGGCAACTCACTCCAGTATTCTTGCTTGGAGAATTCCATGGACAGAGGAGCCTGGTGGGCTACAGTCCATGGGATCACTGAGTCGGACACGACTGAGCTGCTAACACTTTGACTTTAGTTCATCAAAGATTTTAAATATTTATTTCTATCACTTGAGGTAAGCATTCACATAAAAAAATCAAATTTCACGCTCTCTCCACAGTTGGCAGATACTGAGGAAGCTGACAAAAAAGATCTTCACGACTCAGATAATCACGATGGTGTGATCACTCACCTAGAGCCAGACATCCTGGAATGTGAAGTCAAGTGGGCCTTAGAAAGCATCACTACAAACAAAGCTAGTGGAGGTGATAGAATTCCAGTTGAGCTATTTCAAATCCTGAAAGATGATGCTGTGAAAGTGCTGCACTCAATATGCCAGCAAATTTGGAAAACTCAGCAGTGGCCACACGACTGGAAAAGGTCAGTTTTCATTCCAATCCCAAAGGCAATGCCAAAGAATGCTCAAACTACCGCACAACTGCACTCATCTCACACGCTAGTAATGCTCAAAATTCTCCAAGCCACGCTTCAGCAATATGTGAACCGTGAACTTCCAGTTGTTCAAGCTGGTTTTAGAAAAGGCAGAGGAACCAGAGACCAAATTGCCAACATCTGCTGGATCATTGAAAAAGCAAGAGAGTTCAAGAAAAACATCTATTTCTGCTTTATTGACTATGCCAAAGCCTTTGACTGTGTGGATCACAATAAACTGTGGAAAATTCTGAAACAGATGGGAATACCAGACTACCTGACCTGCCTCTTGAGAAATTTGTATGCAGGTCAGGAAGCAACAGTTAGAACTAGACATGGAACAACAGACTGGTTCCAAATAGGAAAAGGAGTACATCAAGGTTGTATATTGTCACCCTGCTTATTTAACTTCTATACAGAGTACATCATGAGAAACGCTGGGCTGGAAGAAGCACAAGCTGGAATCAAGATTGCTGGGAGAAATATCAATAACCTCAGTTATGCAGATGACACCACCCTTATGGCAGAAAGTGATGAGGAACTAAAGGGCCTCTTGATGAAGGTGAAAGAGGAGAGTGGAAAAAGTTGGCTTAAAGCTCAACATTCAGAAAACTAAGATCATGGCATCTGGTCTCATCACTTCATGGGAAATAGATGGGGAAACAGTGTCAGACTTTATTTTGGGGGGCTCCCAAATCACTGCAGATGGTGATCGCAGCCATGAAATTAAAAGATGCTTACTCCTTGGAAGGAAAGTTATGACCAACCTAGATAGCATATTCAAAAGCAGAGACATTACTTTGCCAACAAAGGTCCGTCTAGTCAAGGCTATGGTTTTTCCAGTGGTCATGTATGGATGTGAGAGTTGGACTGTGAAGAAGGCTGAACGCCGAAGAATTGATGCTCTTGAACCGTGGTGTTGGAGAAGACTCTTGAGAGTCCCTTGGACTGCAAGGAGATCCAACCAGTCCATTCTGAAGGAGATCAGCCCTGGGATTTCTTTGGAAGGACTGATGCTAAAGCTGAAACTCCAGTACTTTGGCCACCTCACGCGAAGAGTTGACTCATTGGAAAAGACTCTGATGCTGGGAGGGGTTGGGGGCAGGAGGAGAAGGGGACAACAGAGGATGAGATGGCTGGATGGCATCACTGACTCTATGGGCGTGAGTCTGAGTGAACTCCAGGAGTTGGTGATAGACAGGGAGGCCTGGCGTGCTGCAATTCATGGGGTTGCAAAGAGTCAGACACGACTGAGCGACTGAACTGAACTGAACTGAGGAAGCTGAGCATTATCAGATATATCAGATTTCAGACTTGAACATGCATCTTTGTGGCATTTCCAGAAATTCTCTGATTTAATCTGGAGATTAACAATGACAGAAGAACATTTATTCTTTACTTCCTTCTCATTTTAAGACTATATGTTTATGAAGATATTCACCAACAAGATTACAGATCAAAGTATGTGAGCCAAAAAGAGTGGTCTTATGTGTGTTAGCTTCCCTGGTGGCTCAGAGGTTAAAGTGTCTGCCTCCAATGCAGGAGACCCGGGTTCGATCCCTGGGTCGGGAAGATTCCTTGGAGAAGGAACTGGTAACCCATTCCAGTATTCTTGCCTGGAGAATCCCATGGACAGAGAAGCCTGGTAGGCTACAGTCCACTGGGTCACTAAGAGTCGGACACGACTGAGCGACTTCACTTCACTTAAGTGTGTTGTTGGGCTTCCCTGGTAGCTCAGACAATAAAGAATCCACCTGCAATGCAGGAGACATGGGTTTGTAAGTCAAAAAGAGAGGTCTTACCTGTTGCCTATATAGTGACAGTTTGCCTTCAATTGGTTCATTTCTCATCATTTTCTTTTCAATCAGCTGATTGATCTGTGTGTTTATTTCATTTATCTAAAACAGTATGAAAATAAAAAAGGTTAAAACTATGGCTATGATTACCTAAATTAAGGGACATCTGGTCAATCAAAGCTTTGAATTGACAGTTGTTATTATCAGTGATTTTGATAGGAGGATCAGTCCTATTAATACCATTGATGGGTTGTTACAATTACTTTGAGACAATCTGCATTTCATGGTTCATGCTACATATTTACAGAATTGGATTAGTTACATGGATTTTACCATCCATGTCTAAATTATCCTATTCTACATGAAGTATTTAAATTATTTTGAAAGACAATTTCTAAAAATCTGAAGTTATCCCTTCACCTAGGCTGTGACTTTTCAAGTAATTAAGTGATAAAACAGATCTGGACTAACATTACCCAGGGATTTAGTACAAGGAATTTATGAATCCAGCTGAGAGTTGACTTGAATGACATCTAAAAACGCTTTCTGTTAGAATGAATGATCTGTGATTCTATAACAGCTGTCATTTATCCCGTTCATTAATCTAAACTTTTCTCAAATGTAATAAAACTGAATAAAGGCAACAGAAGCATATAGTCCTATAAGTTTTTTTTTAATTATATGACTTTCAGTATAACTATCCTTTGAAAAGACTAGAATTTTCCTGCTAATCCTATAACATTAAATTTAAGCCAAATCTGAGTTGGACAACTAATTTCTATACATAAATTAAAAGAATTATCTATTTAACTGCAGTGGCTATTAAGCCTATTAATGTCAAAATCCTTCAATCAATTTTCATATTTAATTATTATTTAAATAAATAAACACTTGATTAGTATTTTACTTTTAAGAAACAAAAATGCTATGATATTAGGTTTCAATGAACATTACAAGAAAGTTTAATAATTCCAAAGCAGGTATAAAAAGCTAATAAAAAACATTAGCTTTAAGTACAAAATTGCTATATTATTTTTGGAAATAAAAAGTAATCATTTAAAATATTTTTTAAAATTTGTCATCTAAATTATTATAAACATATAAACCTATGAGTCAACCATATGCATTAATTTATTTCTCCAAGTTACCCAGTTTCCTAATCAGTTGTGGATTAAGAAACAACATAATGTGTTATAATTTCTCATAAAGAACAATTCCTTATAAGAGCTGTCAACTCTTAGCACAGGTTAATTTCAGAGTCAAGAGCAGAACACTATAGAAGCAGTTCACATAATTTTCATGGGACTGGAGATGAGATAAAATTGGGAGCTTATAAAAAAAAGGTGATTGTTACTTACTTTAGATTCAAGTTCAAGAAGATCAGAATGGCCCATAGCAGGCTCTGAAACCACTTTTTGTAAAAAATGTAATTCTTTTTTCTTGTTCTCTAATTCTTTAGGAAATTTTTCAGTTACCATATATGAATTAAACTTTATCTCCTCCTCTAGCCTCTTCATTAAACCTATGAAAATTAAATAAGCAATTATTCAGCCCAACAGAGTAGGTACAGTGATGCTTTCTACATTTTAAAACATAAAACCTGGAGAGAGTAGGTCTGATTCTGTGACCCCATGGACTGTAGCCCACAGGCTCCTCTGTCCAAGGAATTTTCCAGGAAAGAATACTGCAGTGGGCTGCCATTACAGAACAATAAAGGATTGGCCACTGAAACTTTTTGAGGTTAATCAGAATGATAATAAAGGACAATTTACATAGAAGAATATTTAAATTACAGAAAAAGTAATATTATGATATTCCCAAATTACTATCTAATTCTTTTATACTCCACATTATGCAAAAATAACATTTACAGAGCCAAATATATTGCTGGATCATATTTTGTCTTCTATGTATTTAAGGAACCCATGAACCAAATGACAACACAAATGAAATCTAATCCAGCTTACTTCCTCTGTAAGTAATCATTTATTCTTTTTCTTTTGCAGTACTTATGCAATTTATATTTCTATTCTAATACTTCAGTAATAATAACAGTAATAATATATCGTAATTTTTAGGTTTAAACTAATGAAGACATTATTAAAGGTACAAGTTAAATTTTGAAAAAGAGAAATTATCTACATTCATAAACATTTTCAGTTTTCCACATTTGGTAGTTTTGATTTCACAAAGTATTAAGTTTACAGTTAAGTGACAACTTAAATTATATTTTTAAGATTTGATAGTTTTCTTATTCTGGCAGAGAGCACAATTGTACACATACACAGATTTTCAGTGAATAATGATTTTGTTATAAATTCCCAGCCTCAAGAGCTTTAAAAAGTTTATTTCAGATCTTTCCATTACACATCTACAAATTCTGGCTTGACTTTTTAAAACACTGGATTTCCGGTTTAAGTAATCTACGTACGTAGATTGCATAATAAATTTGGACCAAAGCCTTAAAATTATTTTTAGTTTTCCTGAGCTAACCATGTATTAATGGGTAAAAATTTATTAATGGCAAATTCATGAGTTTTCCATTCATCCCTACAATTTCCCATCTCTTTTTTTAGGGACTGGGGAATGGAAGGGAAGAGAGTGTTTCATGAATCACTATAATTAGGCAATCATTCCTATATGGTTTCCAATTAACTCTACACCCTGGCTTCTTTGGGTGTTAGATGACCAGTTTTTCCATCTTCAAGTTCTTAAAACATACCACATATAATCCAGAGATGCAAGAAATAAAGTCTAAAATGTTTTTAAAAGATTTTAAATTCTTAAATATTATTTTGCCTGTTAAAAAAGTTCCTAATTCTAGAAAATACAAACTAATCTATAGTAACAGAAAGCAGGTCAATGGTTGTCTGAGGAGGGTGAGAGGGACAGGAATGAGACATTACAAAGGAAATGCTTTACAGTGATGGATATAGCAATATTTATATTTTGATTAAGGTGATAGTTTCATCAGGGTACACATATGTCAATACTTAACAAGTGTATACTCTAAACATTTGCAGTTTATAATATATCCATTTAACCTCAGTAAAGCTGAGATAAGGTCAACATAAAAACAGTTTCTGTCACATTTTAAATCCTTCTCTTAAAAATTTTAACTTATACTTTGAAAAGTGGGCATATTTCTAAGCAGTTTTAAAAAAATTATCTTTCAAAATCCTGGTGAACATGTATATGTATGGCTGAGTCCCCTCACTGTTCACCTGAAACTACCACAACATTGTAAATTGACTATACCCCAATACAAAACAAAAAGTTCGATAAAAACATGCTGATGAGATAAATATAAGGTCACTAAGATCTCAGCAAACATTGTGATTAAAAACCCTCTGAAAACATCTTGCTGATCCTTTTACAACTGAATAAGAAGCTTCTTTTATATAACAAATCTCAGGAATATGTAGAATATAAAGATTAATTAACTTCAGTGAATGTTTTATAATATGGCTGTTACTCGGAAAAAATACAAATTACGCTGTGACACTAAAAATACTTTCATGTTATTTAAGCAAATAGAATTTTTTTGTAAGCCATTTTTTGTTACTAAAATATTTAGATGGACCTTATTAAACTAAATACCTGAAGCAATTGAACATCTGTTTAATTTACTCTTTTCCTAGTCTGCTGAATATAATCCTTAAGACTCTGCTTCCCAGAAAAATGTCAACAAAGCAGGGACTGAACTTCCTGCTCCCCATTCCCTGTCAACCCACAAAAAACACATATTGCACAAATAATACCTTATTTCAATATTTTTAGCAGTTCTTTCTTCTTTGATTCCCCTCCTACCTGTGGAAAAGATAATTTCCTTCCTATGCAGGGTTACGGTCTCTACTTCCTCCTCCCAACTATTTAACAGATTATTTACTAAATGCTTACTGTGCAAATCTGTGTGCTAAGGCCTGAAAATAGAATAATTATGACTTCGTGACTAGCCCCGAGTTTAGCTGAGTCAGTCAGGTATGCCAACAATTAACATGTTATGGTAACTGCTATAGAACATTCAATGACATACCTGGGATACAATGGGAGCACACAGGAAAGGTTGCTACCGGTTCTCACCTTTTCCTCCCAAATCTTCACATCTTCCTTGGTCTGACCGACTCCTCAGTAATGTAAACACCACTACACCACTACCGTCCCTCAATCTATGCACAGATTTCTCAATCATTCCCACACTCCCTCCCTTGCCTTCTTTTCAAAGACAAGCAGTCAGAATAAGCCTGGCCTTTTATCTCTACTTCCTCCATCATCTGCTCAGCCCACAGCATTGTTGTTTCAGTCACTGTGCTTTAGCATGGAATGTCTTCCATTCCTCCACCTCTGCAGCATTAAGTTACTCAATCACCACACCTCCAGGAAGCCATTTGACTCTGTGTGAGAGTAGCTCAGACGGTAAAGAACCTGCCTGCAATGCGGGAGACCCAGGTTCAATCCCTGGGTTGGGAAGATCCCCTGGAGGAGGGCATGGCAACCCACTCCAGTATTCTTGTCCAGAGAATTCCATGAACAGAGGAGCCTGGCGGGTAACAGTCCATGGGGTTGCAAAGAGTCGGCATGACTGAGCAACTAACAGACGTGCTGGAGTTTGGTGTGCTTTGCCTCTTTGTTTTCATCGAAGCTGGCTCCATCAGTTTATTTGTCATGCTGCATTATCATTGTCTACTGCTTGTCATTTCACCATTAGCCTGTGAGCACTTTAATAGACATAGCTTTCCTTTCTATTCCCAGTACTTAGCACAGTACTGGACATGGAGCAGATGTTCAATAAACACTGAATTAATGGACTGGTTCTGAGCCAATTATTTCTATTACTACTTAGCAATACAATTGATTTTATTATTTAGCAGAATCTACTAAACCATCTCAAGAGATGCCCCCAAAGAGAACAAATTTTATTTGTCCATTTTATTACTAAATATGTATTTCCTGACCTCAAAATTCTATTTAGTCTATAAAGCCAAAGCAAAATAAAGTCTATCTGCTCAAATAAAAAATGAAATATTACTAACACTATAAATACCTTTGGATATTCTTAGTTACCAGAATTAAACCATAATAGCATGAAATATTTAACCTAATAAAATTGAGGATAACAGACACTGGAGAAACACATGTTCAAGCTAACATTTTAAATTGTAGTAAACTGTGCTGATCAATAAGTTATTTTTCTGCTTACTAAATCTTTCAATTCTTCTACACATTGCTTTCCTTTTCAAAAATTCACTATTAATTGTAAGTTCTAAAAATTTCTTAGCAAAGATAGACTATGCAAACAAATTTTTTGTTGATATTCATTTTTTTAAACAGATTATTTTATTTATTTACCTTACAATATTGTATTGGTTTTGCCATACATTTTTAAATGTGTATAATTTAATGAATTTCTTTTGAAGATTTATCTTAATTTTTTACACTAAAGATGTGAAGGAACCTACATCAAATCCAGAGAACATATACTAAACAGTTATACTGTATACTGTACTAAGGAGTAAAAAAGCACTAAAAATTATTTTCTTTTGTCCTAAACATTCTCCTAAAAAGTGAAAACCTAGTGAATAAAGAATCAAATGATGCCAACAACTTCATGCACAGCAACTTCCAGGTATTGCTTGAATCTGAATTTATGACTGAGAGGAGTGAGAGATTTCATATGGTTAAACAACTCAGTTGTGTCCCAGGCTCCTCTGTCCATGGAATTCTCCAGACAATAATATTGGAGTGGGTAGCCACTGCCTTCTCCAGGTGATCTTCCCAATCCAGGGATCCAGGGATCCAAACTCCTGCATTACAGGCAGATTATTTACCATCTGAGCTACCAGGGAAGCCCAAGAGATTCTATGGAAAGTCATTAATTAACATGTATTAACCATACATTTTATGGGGAATACTATAGTGGTTTCTTACATATCAATTACATGTGCCATATTTCTTTGATTTTAAGATGCAATTAATTATAAGACATCAACTAAATTAACAAATACCTTGTGAAATGTATACATAAAGTGCAAGATATACCCCAACTGCAAAAACAATTAAAATGTTAAAGATCATGTGTCTAGAATCAAGGAAGTACTATATTATCTCTTTAACAGATTTACTGAGATATAATTTACCATATAGCCATAAAATTCATCTACTTAAAGCATACGCTCAATGGCTTTTAGTATATTCACAGAATTGTATGACTACCACAATCAATTTTACACCATCTCAATCAGGTTTCAAAAGAAGCCTCTATACCCACTAGCAGTCTCCTATCCCCGTCACCCACCCACCAACCAACACAGTTGTCCTCGCCTATAATTCCCCAGCCCTAGGCACTCATCATTGATTTCTGTCTCTATGTATTTGCTTATTCTGGAAATTTCATACAAATGGGGTCACATAATAAGTTGTCTTTGTTTCACTTAGGATGATTTGAGAGTTCATCCATATTGTAGCATGTATCAATACTTCATTCCTTTTATTGTTGAATAAAATTCCATTGTATGGTTATGCTATAATTTGTTTATTCATTCATCAGTTTAGGGACATTGGTATTGTTTTTATATTTGGCTATTATGAAAAGACCCTGATGCTGGCAAAGATTGAAGGCAAGAGGAGAACCAAGAGCAGCAGAGGATGAGATGGTTAGATAGCATCACTGATTCAGTGGATATGAATTTGAGCAAACTCCAGGAGAAAGTGAAGGACAGGGAAGCCTGCGTGCTGCAGTCCATAGAGCTGCAAAGAGCTGGACATGACTTTGCAACTGAACAACATTATGAACAATGTTGCTATGAACATGTGTGTACAAGTTTTTGTGTGGACATATGTTTTCAACTCTTTTGGGTAGATATCCAGGAATAAAATTGCTGAATCACATGGTAACTCTAGGTTTAACATTTCGAGGAACTGCCGAACTGTTTTCCAAAGTAGATGAATCATTTTACATTTCCACCAGCACTGTATGCAGGTTCCAATTTCTTCACAACCTTGTCAACACTTGTTATTGACTGTCTTTTTTATTATAGTCATTCTATGTATTATATATTAGAGTAGAATGTTTCCTAGAACGCTTGAAAAATATCCTCCAAGAGCTGGATATTTACATTGAAATATTTCTCCAGTACAAATGAGAATTTTTTACTGCTCTGTCAGTTTACATCATCTCCCTTCTGATGAACAAAAACCTAGGATGGTTTTAAAAATGCCTAGGATGGGTTTGGTGGTATAATCTGGGATTGCTGTTCAGTCGCTCAGTCATGTCCAACTCTTTGCAGCCCCATGGACCGCAGCACGCCAGGCTTCCCTGTCCTTCACTATCTCCCAGAGTTTGCTCAAACTCATGTTCATTAAGTCAATGATGCCGTCCACCCATTTCATCCTCTGTTGCCCCCTTCTTCTCCTGCCATCCATCCTCTATATAAAGCTAATGTGATAACAGAGCCAGAGATACCCATTTCATTGGCACAACCCAAAATATGAAAAGCACTCAGTTTTAAGGCTCTAGCATTTTATTCTTTTTCTTTATAGCCCTGGCTATAAAATGATATTTACACTTTTTCTGTCCAACTTTTTCATAGCATCCATTCTAAGTATTTTATACATTCACACACCAGAGAGCCTCCCTCCACCATGGTTTCCACTACCTTCACTCTCTGACAAAACACTGAAAGGGAATTAAAAGACCCTAGGTGAACACTTAAGGGTGTCTTCACCAGGCTGTCCCTTACTAGCTAGGAAATGATGCCCCAAAATGCTGACCTATCGCTTGAGAATAATCAATTCCCATTAGTAAGGAAGACTACTGATTCAAACTAATATTCTCACTAATATGATCACCTATATCATACAGTAATTTCCACTTACTTTCAGGTGTCGCATCTGCTGCTGCATGTCGCATACTTTTCAGCTGGTTTTGTATTCTTTGCAGTCTCTGCACTGCATGAAATAGCTTTAAAATACAATTACATCTATTACTTGCTTATTCTGCTGAAACCTACCATTTATATAGACAAGCAATGAAAAATACAAGTTCTACATAATTCTTATAAAGAAAATAAATAATAACTAAGAAATTACTAAGCTAAGCCAAAAATGTAACTGGTTTGCTCAATACATTTTCAAGTAAAACTTAAAAAGCTTTCGGAAATGTTTTATTTAGTTATTTGTTGAATTTGGTGATCAAGGAAAAATGCATGTTAAAGAAATATTTGTACTAGGCTTTTCTGTTAAAACATGGTTTTCTCAATTCCAAGGAATGCTAACATTCTCAGAAATGATGTTTGAGAATCAGAAAGTGAAGCTAAGTAACCATTCAGGACACAGGCAAATGCAGCTTACTGCACTAATATTATGATGCCAAGCCAAGATCCAGAAGAGCCAAAAACCTAAACTGCCCATTTAGTAGGAAATGAAGCTGATTTGAAATATCATTCTAATACACAAGTCCACTCAGTTTTAAGATAGATTTTTAATAAAATAAAATAAATACTTTCTGGCCAAATTATTTTTTTCTTTAAGGCAAAATCTAAAAATGTGGAGTATATGTGATTTTGAGTCTTTTCATGATTTGCTTATTTGCCACTGGAGGAAAACATAAAAAATACCATGATTCATGGAATAAAATAGACATTCTCATACAGTCTGAATCTTAAGACACCCTTTAGGGCTGCCGTCTATGGGGTCGCACAGAGTCGGACACGACTGAAGTGACCCAGCAGCAGAGATTCTAGAAGTTCTATTAACAGTTAATCTTACTGCTTAACATTACAATGGATATTCTGTAATGCTGGAACAACATGAGTTAAGCACAGCCCAAGAGATAGTGCATAGATACGCATGAAGAATAGAAACCCAAAAGATGGTTTTGTTTTTGCTGTTGGTACTGTGCAATACTCTTAAAAAGAGTATTTCATCATGTTAACAAAGGGAAACAGGAACGTCCTCAATTCTAAAAATCTTCCTCTTAACACTTGAATGATCAGAAGGAACTATTTCTTTCATCATGACAATATAAACTTTTATGTGGGTACCTGATTTTTTTGTTCCTGTTTCTGTTGTGCAAGAAATTCTTCTCTCTCTTTCTCAACTCGAAGTTGCCTTGCTATTTTCAGCATCCTCTGATGATTCTGAACTGTCTCCACCTACAGTAAGGGAATAAGTAGTATATG
This sequence comes from Bos javanicus, assembly GCF_032452875.1. Classification (NCBI taxonomy): domain Eukaryota; kingdom Metazoa; phylum Chordata; class Mammalia; order Artiodactyla; family Bovidae; genus Bos; species Bos javanicus. Next base: position 54,655,451 of record NC_083884.1, on the reverse strand, counting down.
TTACTGTCAGATTTAAGAGAGACATTAGCATGTCATGTGACTCAGACATTCACTTATCATTTCCTTTTGGTAAACAGCATTCCCTAGAGATGACACTAAAGTTTCAAACTCCAGGTCCTTGAAAGCTTTGGGCTACTGCCTAGGGAGATTCCCTTTCCATTCATGTTATTTGACTCCCTCTTCAGATGTACACTTATGCCTTGCTTAATCTTTACTTGCAATTCCTAATTCTTTGCAAGTTCTTGGGACTGAGGGTCAAAGTTTTACAGTGCTAATTCTTGCCTTACCCTTTTCTTCAAACGTTCAACTCTCTTAATAAGCTGATCCTTTTCTTCCTCCATTGCACTGATATCCTAAAAAGCAGTCAAGAAGACATTATAAGAAAAAATATTCTTTGTCTGTAGAATTCAGATAAGGTTTTTATATGATTACACATTTAGCACTTCCATCACTTATAACCAGAGCAGTAAGAAACAAAGATCCTCTTTTGGAAGAAGTGCATTTCTATTTACCACCTGCCCTTCCTCTCCAGGGTTCTTTATGCAGAGTAATTTATTTGGTAGCTTGGTATTCATTTAGAAAAGCAACAGGTTATAAAATAGTAAGGTGAAGCTGCCAACCAGCCCATTTGTGTTCTAATTCCAATATGGACACACGGTTTGTCAAAAACCTTTTATAATGGATAGTGTGCAGGTCTAAAATCATGAGCAACAGCTGCTGACGTCCCATGTGCTCTGTTAAACACCAGACTTTATATTCTGTCAGTTTTCCAGGGAAATTATTTTTAAGGCTATGGTGTTTTCAATATATAAATTTGTGTCTGGTTTTGTCAATTAACCAATTCCCTTTCTAAAAATAAAAGATTTCAAAAAAAAAAAATTCCACCAGCTCCACAATATTTTCTAGTGAAAACAAAACAAGCAAAAAAATCCTTGCTAAACCCCAAAAACTAACAGGCTAACTCTCACAGTAATAGTGAAAGGAAAAATACACATGGTGGTCAGGATTGCCAGGATCTGGGGAAACAGGGACTGTTACTATCGGTGATATTGCACTGAAGAATAATTTCAAAAGTCTTAAAATAAATGTACATACCTTGTGGATCAGTAATTTTACCCATGGGAATCTATAAGGATTCTCATAGATGCTAATTATATCTAAAATTTGGAAATGACCCAAATGTCTAAGGACTACTAAGTGAATTATGGCACAACACAATGAAAGTTACTAAAAATTATTCAGAAAAATGTTGGATAACATGAGAAGAAGTCATGATACGGCATTACTTGAAAGCAGACTATGACATTTATATATAATACAATACCAAGAAAAAAGTTTACATATAGTCACTAAAATCGCAGTAAAAGTTACCACAAGACCAAGAGATTTTAAGTGAATTAGTTTCTATTTTTTGCTTAATCGTATTTCCTTACAAAGAATATATTCAAAAACACTCTGGTAATAATTAATAAAATTAAAATCACAGACTCTAGGTTATTTTATCATTTCTGGTTACTCACATGGCATAATGGAGGAACAGTAGATGGGTATCTATCACCCTTATTCCATACTTCGTGATAAGTATCTACTTATGGGTCTTTCTTTTCTATTAGATGTGACCTCATCTTTCATTTCTAATACAGTCAATAAACTCTTACTGGAGACATACTACATGCAGGGGACTGGGGATATTGTGGTAAATAAGATATATAGACATGGTCCTCGCCCTCACAGAGTTTAAAATGTCTGGGAAGACAGACATTAAAATAATTGTAAGTACAATGAGTGTTATAAAACAAAAAGAATTGGGGTGAACTAATCCATCTAGAGAATCAGGGAAGGGCCTCCCTGAGGAAGCAACTTCTAATGATTCTTGTTTGAGAAGATAAAGATGTTATTTCTAAAAATATAAAATTCAAGAAAGCGAGAATTAGCAATTTTCTAGAGAAAGAACTTATATGTCTGGTGAGCGTACAAAAATATTTTTTGGAGAACACTAAATAACATGCATCAAGAAAGACATAAAAATCCTCATATGCTTTCTACTTCTAGAAATTTATTCTGAGGAAATAATCACAGATAGCCCAAAATAAATTTATGTAGAAGATAAATTATAGCATTATCTATAATAGCAAATTATGAAAACAAAACACCAAAAACTGTAAAACTATCCATACCATAGAATACTATTTACTCATTGAAAATCACATTGTAGAAAGATAACAATGGGAATATATTCACAATTCACATGCACAAAAAATGCAATGATTAAAAAAACAAGATACAAATAATTATGTATAGTGTGATCCCAAATACATACATACATACATACACACACACACACAAAATCCAAAAGGATATAGTGCAACAAATGTTAACAATTAGATTTTTTTCCTTCTATTTTTCTTTCTTCTATGACACAGACTTCATATATATATGTGTGTGTGTGTTTGTATACACATATATATTAGATAAAGACCCAAAACATAATTACTTTTAATCCATGGCAGTGATCTATACGGGCTTCCCTGGTGGCTCAGTGGTAAAGAATCTGCCTGCCAATTCAGGAGACTTGGGTTTGATCTGTGGATTGGGAAGATCCCCAGGAAGAGGACATGGTAATCCACTCTAGTATTCTTGCCTGGGAAATCCGATGGACAGAGGAGCCTGGTGGGCTCTGGTCCATGGGGTTGCAAAAAGGTCGGACATGACTTAGTGACTGAACAACAACAAAGTGCTCTATATAACAATAGTATATAATATATATATATAATATATATATATAGTATATAATAACATAAGAATTAACTACGAATTAACCCTGGCCTCATTAATTTCTTCGGTAAAGAATCAGCAAAGAATCAGCAAAGGTCCTACAAAAGAAAATTTGCCATTTGCTATCATTAGTTTCTATAGTCTTAAGACATTCTGAATTTAATTCAAATCCCCACCAAAATCATTATTGTTTTTTCTTTACCCTTCTTATTTCTGCTGTAGAAAATCCGGATATCTTGAGCTGCTCACATTCTTTATGCAAAGTTTTAAAGGCTTCCATCAAATCTTCATACTAAAAGAACAAGTTAAAAAATTATAAACTGACTAGATCCAGTAGGTTTCCTTAATCAGGTCATCTACTAACTTATAGTTATTATTTAATCAGTATATAACACCATTAAAATATATCCTTAAATATTCATACGGGACACAAAAATTTTGGTGTATATAATCTGGCCTCTAAAGACTTCCCTGATTACTTTCCTAACCAACACTCCATATGCCAGCTATGTCGACCTTCTTTATTTTTTTTTTTTTTTGAAGTTTTGAAAACTTTTATTTTATATACAAAGAGCTAGTATTATTTCCACCTAAGGTTGATGTGCTGGATGAGCCATCTAAGGAAGTTTGGTTAGTCCAACTTAATGAAGCCGATGTCCTTCTCATACTGGTGGAAACACTGGCGGCACATATTGAGGCCGTATTTCCGGATCAGACCATGCCGGTTTGAGCAGACCCGGCAAGAGCGAGAACCCTGGCCGAACTTTCTCGGATGGCTCCAGTAGAGCTGCTGGTGACCCATGTTGCCTTCTCGGCTGCAATGAAGTAAAAGGGCTTGACCTTCTTTAAATTCCTGGTATAGTCCACTTTCACTTTACACATCCTATTCCATCCACATCACTTTACACACCCTATTCCGTCTGAGAACAACACTCTATGACTCCCTCATCCCTTTCCTGGATAACTTACTCATCCTTCAGATCTCAGTATCCCCAAAGAAGCCTTCTTTAGCCCTGTACCTATTCTATACGAGTACCATGATATCAGAGTAAATATCATATAAACTTGTAATTGCTAGTTACTTATCTGATCTGACTGTGGCTCAGATCATGAACTCCTTATTCAGACTTAAATTGAAGAAAGTAGGGAAAACCACTAGATCATTCAAGTATGACCTAAATCAAATTCCTTATGATTATACAGTGGAGGGGTATCTTCCCTGGTGGCTCAGAGGATAAAGCATCTGCCTGCAATGCAGGAGACCCGGGTTCGATCCCTGGGTTGAAAGATTCCCTGGAAAAGGAAATGGCAACCCACTCCAGTATTCTTGCCTGGAGAATCCCATGGAAAGAGGAGCCTGGCAGGCTACAGTCCACGGGGTCGCAAAGAGTCAGACACGACTGAGCAACTTCACTTCATTTTACTTCACTTCATACAGTGGAAGTGAGAAATAGATTTAAGGGACTAGATCTGATAGATAGAGTGCCTGATGAACTATGGATGGAGGTTCGTGACATTGTATAGGAGACAGTGATCAAGACCATCCCCATGGAAAAGAAATGCAAAAAGACAAAATGCTGTCAGGGGAGGCCTTACAAATAGCTGTGAAAAGAAGAGAAGCAAAAAGCAAAGCAGAAAAGGAAAGATATAAGCATCTGAATGCAGAGTTCCAAAGAGTAGCAAGGAGAGATAAGAAAGCCTTCCTCAGTGATCAATGCAAAGAAATAGAGGAAAACAACAGAATGGAAAAGACTAGAGATCTCTTCAAGAAAATTAGAGATACCAAGGGAACATTTCATGCAAAGATGGGCTCAATAAAGGACAGAAATGGTATGGACCTAACAGAAGCAGAAGATATTAAAAAGAGGTGGCAAGAATACACAGAAGAACTGTACAAAAAAGAGCTTCATGACCCAGATAATCACAATGGTGTGATCACTCACCTAGAGCCAGACATCCTGGAATGTGAAGTCAAGTGGGCCTTAGAAAGCATCACTACAAACAAAGCTAGTGGAGGTGATGGAATTCCAATTGAGCTATTTCAGATCCTGAAAGATGATGCTGTGACAGTGCTGCACTCAATATGCCAGCAAATTTGGAACTCAGCAGTGGCCACAGGACTGGAAAAGGTCAGTTTCATTCCAATCCCAAAGAAAGGCAATGCCAAAGAATGCTCAAACTACCACACAATTGCACTCATCTCACACACTAGTAAAGTAATGCTCAAAATTCTCCAAGCCACGCTTCAGCAATGTGTGAACCGTGAACTTCCAGATGTTCAAGCTGGTTTTAGAAAAGGCAGAGGAACCAGAGACCAAATTGCCAACATCTGCTGGATCATGGAGAAAACAAGAGAGTTCCAGAAAAACATCTATTTCTGCTTTATTGACTATGCCAAAGCCTTTGACTGTGTGGATCACAATAAACTGTGGAAAATTCTGAAACAGATGGGAATACCAGACTACCTGACCTGCCTCTTGAGAAACCTATATGCAGGTCAAGAAGCAACAGTTAGAACAGGACATGGAACAACAGACTGGTTCCAAATAGGAAAAGGAGTATGTCAAGGCTGTATATTGTCACCCTGCTTATTTAACTTCTATACAGAGTACATCATGAGAAACGCTGGGCTGGAAGAAGCACAAGCTGGAATCAAGATTTCCGGGAGAAATATCAATAACCTCAGATATGCAGATGACACCACCCTTATGGCAGAAAGTGATGAGGAACTAAAGGGCCTCTTGATGAAGGTGAAAGAGGAGAGTGAAAAAGTTGGCTTAAAGCTCAACATTCAGAAAACTAAGATCATGGCATCTGGTCCCATCACTTCATGGGAAATGGATGGGGAAGCAGTGGAAACAGTGGCTGACTTTATGTTTTGGGCCTCCAAAATCACTGCAGATGGTGATTGCAGCCATGAAATTAAAAGACGCTTACTCCTTGGAAGGAAAGTTATGACCAACCTAGATAGCATATTCAAAAGCAGAGACATTACTTTGCCAACAAAGGTCCGTCTGGTCAAGGCTATGGTTTTTCCAGTGGTCATGTATGGATGTGAGAGTTGGACTGTGAAGAAAGCTGAGTGTCAAGGAATTGATGCTTTTGAACTGTGGTGTTGAAGAAGACTCTTGAGAGTTCCTTGGACTGCAAGGAGATCCAACCAGTCCATTCTGAAGGAGATCAGTCCTGGGTGTTCCTTGGAAGGACTGATGATAAAGCTGAAACTCCAATATTTTGGCCACCTCATGTGAAGAGTTGACTCATTGGAAAAGACCCTGATGCTGGAAGGGATTGGGGGCAGGAGGAGAAGGGGACAACAGAGGATGAGATGGCTGGATGGCATCACCAACTCGATGGACGTGAATTTGGGTGAACTCCGGGAGTTGGTGATGGACAGGGAGGCCTGGCATGCTGCGATTCACGGGGTCACAAAGAGTTGGACACAACTGAGCGACTGAACTATCTGTCTCCACCTTTGGACACTGACAGTCAGGAGGATAAGAATCATATTACTTGTGGAGGCTTTTGTATCCCTAGGGCCTAGCATCGTACTTAACCAATACAGGTGTTCAATAAAAAAGCAGTTAAAGGAATGAAAAAAGTCACAACTCTTACCCCCAAATTTTTTAAAATAGGTTTTTTTGTGGATAGTGACAGAAAATTAATATTTTTTCTTGACATATATTCTGCAAGTCTATAAATCAATCGTTCTAAAACTCTTCATTTAGAAAGGCAATGTGAATTTTTTATTAGGTCCTCCGCTAAAAGACTGGCTAAACATGTAAATCATTTCATACATACACTTCAAACATGCTTCAAGAACAAATATGACTTTAGTATTATTAATTCTTCCATTAATAATTAGTTTGCCATGGTTGATAAAAACTGTTAATAAACTTCCTTCAGAGGAATTAGTTTCTATCAGATTTATTGATAGGGGAGGGTAGGGAGGAGAAAATAGTTCATGTGTACACTCTCTACTGCTTACATTGTGTAAAGCCTTCAAAGGCAGGGGCTGCAATGGTGCTGTGCTTTCTCAAGGCGTCTACTGTATTATTTGACGTAATTATTTGCATAAACCTTTCAACCCTTGAAATGTCTTAAGAGATCAATACTGACTCTATTTTGAGTTACTGTCATGGCTACCCAAAATAACAAAATACATGGATAAAAAACATTTAGTAGATTGTTTCAACTCAACCAAATTTTGAGCCATATCATACAGAAGCAACCCTACAAAATTCTGGAGGAAAACAAAGATGGATAAGACATGACACCTGTCCTTAGAGATCTCATAAATCTACTGGGAGAGACAGATTGACAAACTATTAAAATTCACAACAAACTGGCACAAATTGGTCTAAAGACCTACTATAAAACAAAAGTACAAATGCTAAAGAGAAGCAAATTTTTTCTTTTAAATCTCAAGCCTAAATTCTCTAACTTCCATAGTCTGTTTCCATAGAGTGGTTTAGACAGTCTTCAATCAGCAACATGCTTTGAAATCCCAGGACCAGGAGCCTGACCAGCCAAAATCCTGTATAGTGAAGAGCTTTAACGTCTTAAGGCCAGAAACCCAATATCACATCAACACTCTGGTGAGGAAAGTACACTGAAATTGCAAATTCCCGGTTCTTTCTCTACCTTTTGCCTGATTAGGACATCCTTTGAGATCATAACCCCGGCTTCTTTGCCTACACACAATTTTTGAAGGTGCTCACAAGTCCCAATTCACCTGGTATAGTGCCAATTTATACCTTTTGCTCTGGTGTAATTATTATGATTTGGATGACAAATTACATATCACCTAAATAATTAACAAAGTATTCTGCAGTTCCAAGCCCAGGATCCTATCTACCCACAATTTTTTTTTTTTTTAAATCCATGTGTTTATTCATTCAAGGACATTTTAAAATTTTAGTTAAACTTTTGAGGTAATGGCAGATTCAGTTGTAAGAAACAGTACAAAGAAAGTCCACATGCCCTTTATTGAACCCCCACCCTCATGGTACTGAGTTGGTCAAAAAGTTCATTTAACTATGCACAATTCCTAAGTAATAAATTATTCTAAAATCCTAATTTCAGGATTTTTTCTATCCACATGCTCTATCACCAAAAAGGTACTGGTGTTCAGAAGTCAATATTTTCATAGAGTAATTACAGGTGAAAATTATTGATAATAATTTATCCTTTTGGATAATACTATATCCAATGGAAATACAGAAACAGCAAATAAACTAAAGTGAGATCAATATATATTTGAAACCTTGAAAGTCATTACATATAGCTTAAAAATACCATTTATATATTGTATACCTGTTTATTGGTATCAGCCACGGTTTCATCCTGGAGAAACTCACTTGGTACCTCAAGTTTTATTAAAAAACGAGCTAAATATGCTCTTTTCTTCAGTTCATTAGTTCTCTGAAGAAGCCAGTGGAGCACTGGGTAAATTACAGGTTTACTTCCAATCACCAGACCCTGACGAAAGGTACTCCTATAAAAAGAAAATACACACACACACACACACACACAGAGGCTTATAAGTAAACCTTGAAAAGAGTTAACATTTGCTCAAATCCAATTTACACTTTTCCTTGACTATTTTAAAAAGATAAAACCAAGGCTATTCTAAAGTAAGTCTGCACATTGACAATAATCATAAAATTAGTCCCTTAATACATCACTGGAATATATGAGGAGGTTGTTTTGGAACCATTAACTGGTCAGCCCTAATACTTCACTTCACTGACTGGACAGGTTTAAATTGTAGCTTTTGTATAGGATGGCAGATAAATGATAAAATAGAAACATGGATTTGCCTGACTTTTTTGATTAAGAGAAAGAACTGACTCACTTAAGACTCCTACATGACAAAATAACATTTAAAAAAATCAAGATTATTTTGAAATCCAGTGATTTCATGAGGCCACTGACTTAGGGAAAACAAGCATTGTCAGAAAGACTGACTATGAAGGTTTGGATATTAAAGTACAGCTCTAAGAAAGCAACACTTGGTCAGCTCCTTACATGTCTGCAGCATTTCCTGGAGGTTTGTATTTAAGGATACCAAGAAGGCTCAACATCCTTTTGGCTGTTTGCTCTGGCATCTCCTCTCTGATATCAACAACTTGCTAACAAATAAAGAAATTGAAAAAATGTTATTATGCAAATATAGCAAAGTACAATATTGAAACTCACTGACAAAATTGTTCTGCTAGAGCATAACAGTCACAATGGTCTCTTCATAAAACAGATTAAGTATGGAGGCTTCCAGATTCCAAGGGAGGGTACATACAAGCTAGATCAGGATTCATACTAAGAATGCCAAGCTTAAGAAAGTCTCCAGTGGAAAAGACCAGTGTATATGAGACATGAGCTAACTTGCAACACAATAAAACCTTTTGTAAAAGCATTTTCATTCCGGAACCAAATCTATTTATGTTTGGAACTGCACAAATAATTTCTAAGTAAGGTACAAGGAGGTAATTTAATTTTTGAGCTAGTAGAGAAATTTTAAAGATCATCTACTATCACTTTATAGGAATGGAAAACTAGGCCCAGAGAGGTTAAATAATTTGCCCCAAAGTTACAGATATTTAGTGGCAGAAACTTGCTTTCTTGCCACCCTTTTCATCACAGAGAAAAAGAAAACTCTTACCTTTGGATCAATCTCAGCCAGAACATCATTGAGAACTTGTAATAGTTGCATTGGCTCCAAGGAATCAAATGTGATTAAATTATAGTTCTTCCTAAAAGGTTCCTTATTGAGATTGTCCACGATGAATTTGATTTGATCACTCATAATTAGGTCTTATAATTTAAACTAAACAGTAAAAATACAGGAAAAAAATCCTCAATATTGGAAACAAAAATTCTGTATTAACAAAATATAGTCACCAGAAGGTCAATATTAAGTTCATAGGAAGTAGGCATGGAATATATTCTACATGGAATACAAAATGCTGTGAAAAGAGTTATTTTGTTGAAAGAGTATGCGGACTTTATCAGGAATGCTATAGTACATATTGATAATATTCAACAACACGTTTTTGTATATGCATCTGATAGCAATCATCTGAATTAACATGGACAAGTGAATATAAAACCCACCCACATTAACATTTCTTCCATTCAGCTCCACAATTTCTACTCAGGGGTAAAACTCAGCCTGTAGACATGCTTCAATTTTTTTTTTTTAATTAGCAGCCCACATTAATCCAAGTTTCCAAATTCTCTAGATAATCAGATCTGGGAACCCTGGACCCATTATATGGCCACAATCAACTGAAGCTGGGTGAGTGAGTGAAAGTTGCTCAGTCATGTCCAACTCTTTGCGACCCCATGGACTATATGGTCCATGGAATTCTCCAGGCCAGAATACTGGAGTGGGTAGCCTTTTTCTTCTCCAGGGGATTTTGGGATCAAACCCAGGTCTCCTGCATTACAGGTGGATTCTTTACCAGCTGAGCCACAAGGGAAGCTGGGTAGAGGTTACAAACTTCAGCCTTAGGTATGCCTTCTTTGAGCTTCCCAGGTAGCTCAGTGGTAAAGAATCCACCTGCCAATGCAAGAGATGTGGGTCAGGAAAATCCCCTGGAGAAGGAAATGGATACCCACTCCAGTCTTCTTGCCTGGGAAATCCCATGGACAGAGGAGCCTAGAGGTCCATGGGGTCATGAAAGAGTCAGACATGACTTAGGGACTAAACAGTATGTGCTCTTCACATATTGGAAGGACTGATGCTGATGCTAAAACTACAATACTTGGGCCACTTGATGTAAAGAATTGACTCACTGGAAAAGACCCTGATGCTGGGAAACATCGAAGGCAGGAGGAGAAGGGGACAACAGAAGATGAGATGGTTGGATGGCATCACCGACTCGATGGACATGAGTTTGAGCAAGCTCCAGGAGTTTGATGAACAGGGAAGCCTGGCATGCTGTGATCCATGGGGTCGCAAAGAGTTGGGCACAACTGAGCGACTGAACTGAACTGACTGAAGTCACTTTAGTTGTGTCCAACTCTTTGCGACCCTATGGACTGTAGCTCACCAGGATCCTCCAACCATGGAATTCTCCAGGCAAGAATATTGGAGTGGGTTGCCATGCCTTCCTCTGTTCCTCCTGACCCAGGGATCAAACCTACATCTCTTTCCTCTCCAGCACTGACAGGCAGGTTCTTTGCCACTAGCGCCACCTGGGAAACTCAAGCTCAATTTAGCATTCCTCAGTTTTGTTTCCAAATTGTTACCTTCAGTTCAGTTCATTACAGTTCAGTTGCTCAGTCGTGTCTGACTCTTTGCGACCCCATGAATCACAGCACGCCAGGCCTCCCTGTCCATCACCAACTCCCAGAGTCCACCCAAACCCATGTCCATCGAGTTGGTGATGCCATTCAGCCATCTCATCCTCTGTCGTCCCCTTCTCCTCCTGCCCCCAATCCCTTCCAGCATCGGGGTCTTTTCCAATGAGTCAACTCTTCGCATGAGGTGGCCAAAATATTGGAGTTTCAGCTTTATCATCAGTCCTTCCAAGGAACACCCAGGACTGATCTCCTTTAGAACAGACTGGTTGGATTTCCTTGCAGTCCAAGGGACTCTCAAGAGTCTTCTTCAACACCACAGTTCAAAAGCATCAATTCCTTGACACTCAGCTTTCTTCACAGTCCAACTCTCACATCCATACATGGCCACTGGAAAAACCATAGCCTTGACTAGATGGACCTTTGTTGGCAAAGTAATGTCTCTGCTTTTGAATATGCTATCTAGGTTGGTCATAACTTTCCTTCCAAGGAGTAAGCATCTTTTAATTTCATGGCTGCAATCACCATCTGCAGTGATTTGGGAGCCCCAAAACATAAAGTCAGCCACTGTTTCCACTGCTTCCCCATCCATTTCCCATGAAGTGATGGGACCAGATGCCATGATCTTAGTTTTCTGAATGTTGAGCTTTAAGCCAACTTTTTCACTCTCCTCTTTCACCTTCATCAAGAGGCCCTTTAGTTCCTCATCACTTTCTGCCATAAGGGTGGTGTCATCTGCATATCTGAGGTGACTGATATTTCTCCCGGCAATCTTGATTCCAGCTTGTGCTTCTTCCAGCCCAGCGTTTCCCATGATGTACTCTGCATAGAAGTTAAATAAGCAGGGTGACAATATACAGCCTTGACGTACTCCTTTTCCTATTTGGAACCAGTCTGTTGTTCCATGTCCTGTTCTAACTGTTGCTTCTTGACCTGCATATAGGTTTCTCAAGAGGCAGGTCAGGTAGTCTGGTATTCCCATCTGTTTCAGAATTTTCCACAGTTTATTGTGATCCACACAGTCAAAGGATTTGGCATAGTCAATAAAGCAGAAATAGATGTTTTTCTGGAACTCTCTTGCTTTCTCCATGATCCAGCAGATGTTGGCAATTTGGTCTCTGGTTCCTCTGCCTTTTCTAAAACCAGCTTGAACATCTGGAAGTTCACGGTTCACACATTGCTGAAGCGTGGCTTGGAGAATTTTGAGCATTACTTTACTAGTGTGTGAGATGAGTGCAATTGTGTGGTAGTTTGAGCATTCTTTGGCATTGCCTTTCTTTGGGATTGGAATGAAAACTGACCTTTTCCAGTCCTGTGGCCACTGCTGAGTTTTCCAAATTTGCTGACATATTGAGTGCAGCACTGTCACAGCATCATCTTTCAGGATCTGAAATAGCTCAACTGGAATTCCATCACCTCCACTAGCTTTGTTTGTAGTGATGCTTTCTAAGGCCCACTTGACTTCACATTCCAGGATGTCTGGCTCTAGGTGAGTGATCACACCATTGTGATTATCTGGGTCGTGAAGATCTTTTTTGTACAGTTCTTCTGTGTATTCTTGCCACCTCTTCTTAAAATCTTCTGCTTCTGTCAGGTCCATACCATTTCTGTCCTTTATTGAGCCCATCTTTGCATGAAATGTTCCCTTGGTATCTCTAATTTTCTTGAAGAGATCTCTAGTCTTTCCCATTCTGTTGTTTTCCTCTATTTCTTTGCATTGATTGCTGAGGAAGACTTTCTTATCTCTCCTTGCTATTCTTTGGAACTCTGCATTCAGATGCTTATATCTTTCCTTTTCTGCTTTGCTTTTTGCTTCTCTTCTTTTCACAGCTATTTATAAGGCCTCCTCAGACAGCCATTTTGCTTTTTTGCATTTCTTTTCCTTACATCCTTTCAAACTTCAGCTGACAGAAATAAGCACTACTCCCTACATAGTTTTTCCACCTTTGCCTTCAGTTAATGCTGCTTTTTCTGCCTAGGGCTGTTTTCCCTTTCCCCCATCTCCAGAGGTGCAAAACCTTACCATTTTTCAAGCCCTGTTCAAGGCCAGGCAAGAATACTGGAGTGGGTTGCCATTTTCTTCTCCAGGGGATCTTCCCAACCCAGAGATCAAATTCAAGTCTCCTGCATTGGCAGATGGATTCTTTACCTCTGAGCCACCAGGAAGCCCACCTGAAGACATATCTGTGCCTAATTCTATCTTTGAATATGGCATATAAAACAGCGACTTCTTCCACTAGAATGAATTTGTTCACAGGCCCAAGGCCAGAAAATAAGCATAAGCCTAAACAAGATGGTAGTGAGGAAGATTATAACTTTTTAAAATTGATTATCTGATTATTTAATGGCTGAAACAACTTAACCATGGCTTCTAGTGTTTCTTGCATGCAGACATCATGTGTTTAGTATGGGGGAAAGTGGTAGAAATTTGCAGACAGGCAGTTTTTTAGAGTAGCAGTTTTAAAAAATGAATGTAACAGTGAACTGCCAAAAAAAAGAAATAAGGAAAAAGATATTTCAGTGTTCCCTAATAGTTTTTAACCATGAAATGAAGAGATGCTAATTTACTTAAGACATTAGTTGGAGCTGCATGCATCTTGCTCTGAAACAGATTTTTTAAATTGGGTAGGTAGAGTTGGATACTTAGAAAACATCAAAATGTACAAGTATCATCATTTTCTCATAATTAAGATAAAATTATGAGTAAATGATTGTATTATTTTTGAAAAATAAGCCAAAAGATGGTAAAAAAAAAAAAAAAAGGATAACCAATGTGGTTTAAATTTTTAAGGTTTCCTTTAAGCTATAAAAGGAAAACCTTTAGAGAAATAAAAATCCACACTGGAGATGCAAATTTTCCACTGTGTATTTTAAGTAAAAGTTCACGTCACAACCTCCACACATGGATATACTCAATTTTTCATTCTTTAGAAATTATATATACGTAAAAATTGTATGTATATAAAACATAACACATACACACATATATTTTTTTTTTCCCCTTCCAAAACCCAAAATACTAGGATAAACACATAAAACGTTACTAGGAGAGGAAAAGAAACCAGTTGATTTTCACTCCTAGCTGCCCACCAGCTTTCAGATGGTCACCCGCTAAGGACAAAGATGTACTGAATAGGTAGGTTGTCTATGCCCAGTGGGTTCTCCGCTCTAAAATTAGCAAAAGCAATTACTCTCCCTGTTCCAGCGGAAAGTCGCCTCACTAATTCACAAGCACTCACCCACATAAGAACCCGAGGGGGTGGGGGAGAATTAAAACCAGGACGTGCGTTTATCTGGCACAACTCGGTACAGAATCAGCGCTGTCCGGGTCCCAGGCTGGCACGAGCCTCCTAAGATTCCCCAAAATAGTTCCCCCGCCGCTTCCCGCCCCTGGGGCTCGGGAGAGGGGACAGAAGATCCCATGTCTGACCCAGGCACCTCGCGAGGGCTGCTCTGGGCTCCCCTACGGTTCATCTTGTTGGGGAGCCGCCTGGATCACTGCGAGGCCCCACAGGAGCTGACCCCCGAAGTGGGGGGTTTAACTGCTGCGACCCCCTCCACTCTCGAGGTGCCGCACTGGAAAGCGAAAGGGAAGGGGGAGGAAGTTCTCTCCTATTCTGGGGTTCAGGGGAGTTTCCGACCGCGACTTGGCGACGTTACCTCAAATTCTCCTCACGAAACCACTTTACCCCCACACGAGGCATCCAGGCTCTAGTGGGTTCCTAGAGACGAGCTCCTTGGCAACGGTTGCTAGGCCGTGGACACGTCACTTCCGGAGGGGAGGGTTGGCGCGTTTCCGCGAGGCCCTTGGCAGGCGCGCGCAGTGAAGCCGAAGCTCCGGATGCGAAATGCGGAGAGTGCGGGGCCCAAGTTCAAAGCGTTTCGCAGGTTCTGAGCCACTGCAGACAGCCTAGAGAATTAGGAGTTGTTACGGTGGCAATAAACTTTCGCAAATGTCCTGCAGTTTGCAGTTTACGAAATACTCTTTTCATTATTATTATGTTGTTTAGTCCATAAGTCTTGCGGACTCTGCAATCCTATGGACTGGACCCTATGGACTGCGACCCTATGGACAGGCTCTGTCCATGGCATTTCCCAGACAAGAATCCTGGAGTGGGTTGCCATCGCCTTCTCCAGGGTGTCTTCCCGACCCAGGGATCGAACCAGCGTCTCCTCATTGGCAGGCAGGGTCTTTATCCCTGAAGCATCAGGGAAGCCCCTCTTCATTACTAACCCATTTTAAATTCCTGTGCCCTTTCCCTCTCTCCTCCTTCCCTCTTTCCTGCCTTCCCTCCTTCCTTCACCAAACATCTGGTGATGACTTCTTTGAGGCAGGGCCAGCAGGATTTGGGTTGAGGAAGCATTTGGCCTGGGCTTCAAATCTAGATTTTTGACATAAATATCTCCGAATTGGGTTATACATGGAATAATTGTAGAGTCTCCGGTGGGATTAACAAAAGACACATTCATCATAGAGATTTCTGCTTCTTTGTCACATTATTGGGCCACATAGCCTGTATTGGGAATTAATTTTTTTCTTCCACAATTTAATATGGAGAGAAACCAAAAAAAAAAAAAAAGTAAATGGCCTAAGGCTCTTTGGTTTCTGAGAGCCTATTTTTAGGCCCCTGCAGAAATGAATAAAGTCCTCCTTACCTTTCCAAGGAGTTCACATTCTATGAGATAGGGGAGAGGAGATCTTAATGCCCAGATCACAGAGGAGGCCAGGAAGTCTACAGAAGCAGACAGAACCCTAGGATTTTACTAACTGGTGTTAGGAAAGAACTTAGTTGGTGAATGGTATTTCGAACTGCGCCTATCAGAATGGACACCACTGTACTTTGTGATGTCAGCTGGCAGTGAAGAAATGAGAAGAAGAAGGAAAAAAATGAAACTCCTCACCCTCTGAAAACTTAATAGCCCGCTCAAACATCTTGGAAGAAACCAACTACGGATTTAGCATCAGACTTACAAAATAAAGCAAAACAAAACAAATTCCATATTAGGCATCTCCTGTATGCCCTGCTCTGTGCTGGCTTCTGGGAATGCAATGGAGGGCAGGGAATTACCTGGCCCCTGACTTCATGGAGCTGACAGTCTATGCAGGAAGAGTGACAGTTAAATGGGCAACACCAATACAACAACAATAAATGCTATAAAGAAGGATCCAATGATGGGAGAGTCCAGATGAAGGGTCTCGAGTTTATTTGGAGCTGAAGGGATTGTACTGTCAGGAGAGGTTCCATCAGACAAAAAGATGTTTAAGGGTCAGTAAAAAGTAGCCAAACAAGAAAGGGGAGAGGTTTTTTTGGGCAGAGGGAACAGAACATTCCAAGATGGGTACATCACTGGCTGCAGGGCGCTTGGAGAGAAATTAAAGACAGGTCCCAGCTCACAGATGCTCAAGACTAGTTAAAGAAGGCAACACTGAAAACCTTGAAAAGTTAACTCTGGACAGTTAACCTTGAAAAGTTAACTCTGGATGGTAAACAACAATAAAAGATGCATGCCATTGTCATGTCTTTGCGACCCCACGGACTATTGCCCTCCAGGCTCCTCTGTCCGTGAAATTTCCCAGGCAAGAATACTGGAGTGGGTTGCCATTTTCTTCTCCAGAGGATCTTTCCACCCCAGGAATCGAACCCATGTCTCCTGCACCTCCTGCACTGGCAGGTAGATTCTTTTACCACTGCACCACCTGAGAAGCCCAAAAGATGCATACAAGGGATGATGTGATTACTTGACCCTATTGGGTATGTTAGGAGATTTTCCTGGCTACCTGAATTTGGAGCTTGGATTGCCATTGTATGGCTTCACTTGAGATTTCATTTCCTCATCTATAAAATGTGGCCATATAATTCTTTCCTAAAAGGGTTGATGTGAAGATTAAGTGAGTTGATATGGGTTTTGAGATTAGAACAGTCCTGATATTAGAAGAGATAAGTACATGCATGCATGCTCAGTTGCTCAGTCGTGTCCAACTCTTTGCAACCCCATGGACTGAAGCCTACCAGGCTCCTCTGTCCATGGGATCATCCCGGCAAGAATACTGGAGTGGATTGCCATTTCCTTCTGGGTTGGATCTTCCCAACCCAGAGGTCGAACTAGAGGTTCCTACATTGACAGGTGGATTCCTTACCACTGTGCCACCTGGGAAGCCCAAGATAAAGACATCTTACCACCCCCCACCAATTTTTTTTTTTTTAAAGATACCCTATATGTGAGACAGCAAAAGAGACACAGATGTATAGAACAGTCTTTTGGACTCTGTGGGAGAAGGTGAGGGTGGGATGATTTGGGAGAATGGCATTGAAACATGTATATTATCATATGTGAAACAAATCACCAGTCCAGGTTCGATGCATGATATAGGGTGCTCAGGGCTGGTGCACTGGGATGACCCAGAGGGACGGTATGGGGAGGGAGGTGGGAGGGGAGTTCAGGATGGGGAACACATGTACACCCGTGGTGGATTCATGTCAATGTACGGCAAAACCACTACAATATTGTAAAGTAATCAGCCTCCAATTAAATAAATTTTTTTAAAATTTAAAAAAATAAATAAAAGATACAGTTAGATTTGCTCCTTCTATAGTCTACGGATGTAGGCTATACAAAGATGAGTGACTTTTCCAGTAGTTTTTAGTTCCTTCTCTGCCTACTGCTGCTATTATGAAAACACTATACATGTCAGTTATAAGAATGCAATCCTGGGCTTCCCTGGTACCTCAGTGGTAAAGAATCTTGCCTGCCAATGCAGGAGATACGGGTTTGGTCCCTGGTCCAGGAAGATCCCACATGCTTCAGGGCAAGTAAACCTGTGTGCCATAACTATTGAACCTGTGCTCCGGAGCCCAGGGACCATAACTACTGAAGCCAACAGGTCCTAGAGCCTGTGCTTCGCAACAAGAGAAGCCACCCCCGTGAGAAACCCTCGTACCAGGCTTGCCACAACTTGAGAAAAGCCCACGTGGCAACAAAAACCCAGCCCAGCCAATAAATAAAGAAATAAAGTGATATTTAAAAAGAATGCAATCCTGTGTAAATTCAAGTGAGCAATGGAATCTACTCTTTGTACTCAAACTTGAATTGATTTTATGCTTAATGTGATTGCTTTGAAACACAGGAAAGAATTTGAAGCCAGTCTGCATGCTGCCTGGGATCCGTATACTGGGAAGTTATTATTCCAACTAGAAGCAAAGAAGACAGGCAGAGAGCGGCCTTGAACATGTTAGGTCCCCGCCTATCTATCAGGCCCACACACAGGACAAAGGAAGATTTTGCAACCATCCTTTGATTCATTTAAGATAAAAAGATTCACTGAGGGATCCAAGAAGAACCTATCAGCAATAATTTCACAACTATGAAGGCATTGCTGATTATATCCCAAGTTAAGCCACCCACGTGTATTCTTTTTTTCCCCTTAGGTTCTATATTGAGTCTTCCCTGTAAAGAAGATGCCACTTGGCTGAACTATAGTTAACATTTTTAATAAGTGAAAGGAAGTCCCAGTCACATGAGACAGCCTCTCTGAGAGATTCCTGCTCCTACCCTGACCCTCTCTCTTTTTAATAGCTTATTAAGATAAAGCCCACATACATACAATCCACTCATTTAAGTATACGATTCCATTGCTTTTACCATATTTGCAAAGTTGTGCAACAATTACCGCTATCCAACCCCAAAACATTTTCACTGTCCCTGAAAGAAACCCCATTCTCTTTAGCCATTATCTCCCAGTTTGCAATTAAAAAAAACACAACAACCCACCACTTCTCAGCCCCTGGAAACCATCCATCTGCTTTCCTTCTCTATGGATTTGTCTTTTCTGGACATTTCATATAAATGGAACCATAAAGTATGTGGTTCTTTGTGTCCGGTTTCTTTCACTTAGTTGCAGTATTTTCAAGGTTCATCCATATTGCAGCAAATATCAGTACTTCCATTCTATGGCAGAATAACATTTCATGGTATGGATTTTTGTTCATCTGTTTATCTATTAATAGACATTTGGATTGTTTCCACTTTTTGGCTACAATAAACAGTGTTGCTATGAACATGTATGTACATACCTCCACTCTCATGGATAAAGCACTTCCATTGGCTAAATCAGGTAAGCAGTGTATGCACATCGGGGACATGGGTTAATGAAGGGGTGGCCTTTCTTGGATTTGTCTTTTCCTTTCAATTATTGTTAATTTTGGCCTCTTGGTTGCTCGTTGTTGCAGACTATAGGACCCAAGTGTAGATTCTTTAGATTTTTGGTTGTAAAACAGACTGTTGTTGAAACCTACTCTTCCCTTGCTATCAAAGCACTAAAATTCCCAATCTGCTTCTCAAAGTCCCCTAATAAGAAAATGCTATTATTTGGTATTATCACCAGCCTCCAGTGGAGGAGAAGGTGGGAAGAAGTGTGGAGGAGATGAGAGAGAAACTGGAAGCTGCCCCTTCTAGCTCCCTTATTTAACCTTCTAGATACTACAAGGTCCATCAACAGTTATGCACCTCTGCTCTGGTTATTCAGAGGGGGAAAAAATCACTCTTAGTCAAGTGCCTTTTCAAGACTGAGTTTAATATTAAATTAAAAATAAGGAGATTGGTCATTATTTCATGTAATTGTGAAGTCCAAGGAAATTACCACCATCAGGTATGGCTTGATCTAGGAGCTCAGTGATGTCATCTTAACTTTCTTTCTCACTCTGTCTTAACTGTTTCTCATTCCCACTTTTCTCTGAATGGGCTGTTAGTAGCAAGAGGCTTACATTCTTCAAACCTAGCAACCTCAATAAAAGAATCTTTAGGGGAATTCCCTGGTCTTCTCATTGCCACGGACCCAGATTTGATCTCTGGTCGGCGAACTAAGATCCCACAAGCCATTCCCCCACGAGTCACATAGTGTGGTAGGGGAGAAAAAAAAAAAAGGAGGATCTTTGCTTCCATGGTTCCAGAAAATTCCCAGGGCAAACTCTCAATGGTCTTAAGTGTGTCTGATCATTCTTGAATCAGTTGTTATGGCTCTGATAAACATAGTAATAGATGGGGTAAGGGCAGTTTCCCAAAAGAAAGGGCTGGATTTTCTTACCAGAGGTATAGATACTGTTCAAACAAGAACAACAGATGTCCTGTTCAGGTGGTCTGGGAAGGTGGTTAAAAATTAAAAGCTGGGTAAGCACAACCAGAAGAGGAAGAAATGAGTCTGTACTTATTGTGGGGTGTTTGTGTATCAGTGTAAACCTTCTCCCTGATTTCCTTCCAACAAATTATCTTCCTTCAGTGCAAGCTTCCAGCATGGGCCAAATGAGATCTTGGGATAACAGCAGACCCTCAACATCCCCATAAAAATCTGACAATGCTATGAACTTAATGTCTCCAGCCCCTTCTCATTTCAGAACTTTCCAACAAGAACTTTCCTGTGCAGAGTACAGGGAAGCCAAGCCAATTTTCTGTTTTGGGTATTAAATTTAGACCTTTCATTCTGACCATGAGATATTTCTGGATTCTTCATGAGTATTCAGTGAATGCCAGTTTTCAAGATGCTATCCCATCTGGGGCTACTCTGCATACTGCCCACTTTATCTCATTCTCTTAAACCGGAGAAAAATGACCCAGACACAGGAACAAATTCGGAAGTGGGGTATTCTGTTATCCATTAATGTTATCCATTTAATGCCTTTGCCATCTAGGTTATTTGGAGATGAAAGAAATTAAAATTAAATGGAAACCTATTCAGTTTTGCAGAGAGGCTAAATTGTCTCTGCTCTGGCAATTTAATCTTGTGGGTATGTTTAGTAGCAGAATGTGCTTTCCTGAAAGGTTAAAAGGTAAATCATATGTGAAACATTAAACTGAATGGATGAGATTCCAGAGATCTTATTAAGTGCATGCCTGGTACGACATTTTTGTCACATGGTTTTTTAAAATGGGTTTTGTGAGATTAATGGGGAATGCAGAGAAGCCAAAATAATATGCAATTCATATTAGTTCCTTGGTTATAATTATGGCTTGAAATATAGAATGCACCTAACATTCTTACTGGGCTCAAATAATAAGTATAGCATCACTTATTGAGTGCTTACTGTATGTTAGGAACTTTGTTAAATAATTCATGTATGTGTCAGAATTTATTAAAATATTAATTTATGTGTGTACTCCTTCTGTTTCCCCTCCTCTTGAAACAATCTGCATCACCTTGAGTTTTACAGGCCAAAATTAGAAGTTGCCCTTACATCTTTCATAAAGGTCTGAAGTCTTTAGGGGAGCTTATACTGGTTGTCCTCAGGGTGAGTGCAGACAGGGAAGTTCAGAGTAAGAATAGAGAAGAGAGATGCTGAGAAGATTGGGAAAGCAGCACAGGTGGTAGGTTTGGGGTAGCTCTTAAGAAGCTGGAAATACCCGCAAGGAGGCCACTTCATCCATCTGGTGGCTCCCAGTGTGACCTAAGCTTACCTTGTCCCAGGTCTTACATGGAAGCATCAATTCCATTGGACCTAAAAGGACCAGGCACCCCAGGATGATGGGTGGGTGACCTCACAGTAAGTCACTGTGATGGGCCCTTGACAAAAGACTATGAGTGATTCCCCGAGGCTTTTGTCACGGCAAAAAACCCAGAACCTTGGCATCCCCCAGGAACTGTGTGAGGCAGAGAAACTCAGCACTGACAGGATGGGGGCTCAGAGTTGGATTTCAGCTGATTATCAAACAACATACTTCCTCCAACAAATCTGAGACGTGAACTAAAATGGGTGACCTCTGTATCAGTCAGTTCCCTGGCAGGATAAAGATGGCACATTCTGGGCAATGGTGGAGAGCTTAACAAAGGACTATTTATAAAGGTGTGGGCAGGGTTTAGGGAAACCAACAAGCATCCAGCAACAAAGGCAGTCATGCGTCCCTAAGCCTGAAGCAGCGAGAGAAGGGACCAGGTACCAGAAGCCCAACCCGGCCCCTGTGGGGGTAAGGTTGCTCAAGAGGAGCAACCTCTAGGTGCAGCCAGTCTTGGCCTCAGTCTCCTCCCACCCTCTGATCTCCTGCTTGGCCTCCTGTTGGCTAAACCTGACAGGGAACCAAAGGAGCAGGCAACCACTTGAGATTATCCATGCAGACTGGCCTTCCAAGGGAGAAAATGGCAGGGTGGAGATCTGGAGGGGCAGATGGACTGAATTATAAAGCAAATTATACAATCAAAATGATGGGCAGAAAGGCCTTGTCAGGTCAACCAAATCACCTCCACATGGCCAAGCTGCCCTGATTCTCCAGCTGAAGTTCCAGGCATCTCCTTGAGTTAGGTCTAATTTCATTTCTGCACACTGCCCACACCCACATCATCTCATTTAACCTTCATGATAGATTTGCAAGGACAGTATTGCTTTTTCCATTTTTTTTTAAATTTTATTTTATTTTTAAACTTTACATAATTGTATTAGTTTTGCCAAATATCAAAATGAATCCGCCACAGGTATACATGTGTTCCCCATCCTGAACCCTCCTCCCTCCTCCCTCCCCATACCATCCCTCTGGGTCGTCCCAGTGCACTAGCCCCAAGCATCCAGTATCGTGTATCGAACCTGGACTGGCAACTCGTTTCTTACATGATATTTTACATGTTTCAATGTCATTCTCCCAAATCTTCCCACCCTCTCCCTCTCCCACAGAGTCCATTGTAACGAAGGAAACTGAGTCCTGGAGAGTTAATAGAAGGCCCAAGGTCACACAAGATTCGAACACCAGTCTGCTTGATCCCAAAGCCATTGTTACCAGCCTGGCTAAACTGGCTCAAAACCAGAACAGTGGAGTCTGGAAAAAAGACCGTAAATCACACTGATGAGGCAAAATGATTTTTTGTGTGAGGCAAAGGGATTTTCTGTGTGGGAGGGCCAGGGTTAACACGCTGTCTGGCTTTCTCTGCCTATGAGGGCTTTGCCAAGGAAGTTCTTTTCTTTCCCAGGTAGGGCTAATGGTTTGAAATCCAAGCACTTATCCTGGAATCAAAGAGAGAGAGAAGATGGAGAGAAAATGCTTGGCTGATGATGGGAAAAAAGTATATTTTCATTTCAGATGCCTTTCAAGTTCTTTTTTTCCCAGCTGAGTGTTGGTGTATTTATAGAATTCAGGGGGAGTATTTAAGGGTAACCAGCAGTGAAGCTGCATTTTGGGCCATCAGAAAGCTCAGAATCATGCAGGAAAACGTTGATGGGAGGGGACAAGAAAAGGCCAGGAGCAGCAGGGCATGAAGCTTCTTCATGTTGCCAAGACCTTTTCTCCTTTCTGGGCTGATGACGTCAAATCAAGGTCTATAAGAGTGCTACAGATGAAATTATAGAATCAAAATGACAGGCAAATGGATGGATGGCTAAAGAACTGGTGGTATAACCACACAGCAGAATATTATTCAGCCACAACAAGAAATGAAGTATGGATACAGGTTGCAACAGGGATGAACCCTGAAAACACTTTCAGTGAAAGAAGCTAGAGACACCAAAGGCCACCTATTGTATGACTCCATTTATACAGAATATCTAGAGAAGGCAAACCTGTAGAGACACTATGCAGGCTGGTGATCACCAGGGGCTGGGAACTAGAGAGATTGTGGAGCAACTGCTTCTTGGGGACAGGATTTCCTTTGGGGTGATGGAAATCTGGAAACAGACCAGGGTAGTGGTTGCACAATATTGTGAATGTACCAAATGCTGCTGTGTTTTCCCTTTAAAAAGGTTAGTTTTATGTTACATGGATCTCACTTCAATTTTTTAAAGAAAATGATGGGCAGTTAGGCCCTTAGGAGGTCACCCTACATCTTCCAAGCTGTTTGCTCTCAATGGCTGAAGTCTCAGGTGCTGCCTGGTATAAGGTCTGATTTCACACTAGACTTCCCTTCTTTCTCTGCTCTTCTGACCACTGGTTTCCGTTCAGTTGCTCAGACACACCAAACCTGTCCCCGTCTCAAAACCTTTGCGCCTGGTTGTTCTTTCCCCAGATCTTCACCAGCCTGGCTCTTTCTCCCCATCCAGATCACAGCTCAGATGTTAGATTTTCAGGGAGGCCTTTTCTGATGCCGTTACTTAAAGTGATACATCTATGGGTCATTTTCCTTCACTGTGTTTTTCAGACTGTCAGTTATGGCCCATTACTAGTGGGTATTGAAATCAGTTTAATGGGTCTTTTTTTTTTTTTTTTTTTAAGAAAGGGGGATGCCCAGCTCTTTAAAAAAAAAAAAATTTATTTTTGGCTGCGCTGGGTCTTTGTGGCTGTGCGGGCCTTCTCTAGTTGCAGAGAGCAGGGAGTTACTCTTAGTTGCAGTGAGCGGGCTTCTCGTTGCAGTGGCTTCTCCTGTTGCAAAGCATGGGCACTAGGGCGTGTGGGCTTCAGTAGTTGCGGCACACAGGCTCAGTAGTTGCGGTTCCTGGGCTCAAGCGCTTAGGTTCAGTAGTTGTTGCACACGGGCTTAGCCGCCCCGGGGCATGTGGTATCTTACCTGACCAGGGGTGGAATGGGTGTCCCCTGCACGGCGAGGCAGATTCTTAACCACTGGACCACCAGGTAAACCTGGGTTAATGGGTCTTGATTAAAATTTTAAAAAACTGAAATGAAGTGAAATAGAACATATCACACAGAACAAGGGCAAATGCTTCTTTGGTCAGAAATATTACTTGCTGCATAACAAACCAGTCCAAATTTATTGGCTTAAAAACAACACCTTTCCCCCCGACAAGTCTGTGAGTCAGCTGGGCTCAGCTGGGCAGTTCTTCTGCTCCGTGAGGTATCTCCTGGGGTCACCATGTTACTGAGTTCAGCTGGGAGGGGGCTGGAACATCCAAGATGGTTTACATGCCTTCTGAGGCCTCAGTACTGGCTACCATTTCTCCCTCAAGTGGACTTTCTCTTTCTCCTTGTGGTCCCTCACCATTCAGTGGTCTAACCTGGGCTTCTTCACATGGCAGTTGTAGAGTAGGGGCATAAAAGTGAAAGCCACCAGGCCTCTTAAAGCTGAGGCCCAGAACAAGTACAGTGTCATTTCCATCACATTCTATTGGTCAAAGCTTAGTCACAGGACCCTATTAGGTGCAGAGTCCTGACCACTGGACTACCAGGGAATTCTCTAGACTCCACCTCTTGACTCAGGAGTGGCATGTGCATACCAGGAATGATGTTCGCCAGATTCCTGGTAGACATCTTCACAGACAATCTACCACAACTATGTGAAAGTTTTATTTCAGCTTAGTAAACGTGCATGTGTGTTCATTGGGTGACACAATAAACATATTTCTTACTGTGAGTCACGGTCAAAAGGTTTAAAAAAACACACTCTGGGACTTCCCTGGTGGTCCAGTGGTTAAGAATCCGCCTTCCAGTGCAGGCGACTTGGGTTCGATCCCTGGTCAGGGGACTAAGATCCCTCATGCCATAGAGCAACGAGGCCTGCATGCTGCAACTACTGGGCCCAACTGCTCTGGAACCCACGCGCCACAACTAGAGAGAAGCCCTCATGCCACAACTAAGATCTGACGCAGCCAAATAAGTAAATATATATATTTTAAAACTCCACACTTCTCCACATTCATTTTTTAAATATCTTCTATAGCACTTGGTACTCTCAGAATTTAATTTACTTTACTACATATCTCTCCCATTAGAATATAAGCTCTCTGAGGGCAGGGACCTTGTCTGTCTTGTTCACCATTATATCCCCAGTACCTATCAAGGCCTGGCTCTTAATAGGTGCTTAATAAGCATCTGTTATTGAATAATAATAAGTTATCATTTACTGGGTGCTGAGCATTTAAAAGAACTATGTCACTTAATTTGTTTAATGCACTTGAGCTGCTATTGTGTGCTGGTGAAACAACAGTGAACAAAATAGATAATAATTGCTGCCACATGAAGTTTACATTACACTATGATACTAGAATACTATCAAGTAGATTTGTTGATATTATTTTGACAGATAAGGAAACTGAGAGTCAGAGAAGTCAGTCAGTTTACCCAAGGTCACACAGCTAATAATTTCACCCTGACACCGGGCTCTTCTCCACTCAGCCACAGATGTTGGGTTTTGCCCAGAGATCGGCCTACGTGGTTACAGATCTCAATTCCTGCAATTGCTTCTCTGAAGGATTAGACTTCTTTCCGGGAATCAGGCACAGGGCAGTGGGAAGAGGCAAGTCCCATGACCTCAGAGTCCCTGCCTACCCCACTCCCTGCCCTCCCCATTCCGTGACGATGTCTCACACCTGGGGTGTTGCAGATCTGAGCCACAGGTCTCAGTCACCCCCCACTGTCTTATCGGCATGTGACATCCCCAAGTGGCTGGGGACTGCAGGCCTGGCAAAGAATGCAGCCCGAACAAAAATAAACCTGCCACATTCCTTGGCAGCCCCCTGCCCCTTCCCGCTCTCCAGCCATCCATCCTCACTGCAGAGCTTGCCAGGGAAGGCTGAGAGAGAGCAGGGTGGAGGAAGTGCTGCGGCAGCCCAACCCTGAGAAAGAGAGGGAGAGGGGAAGAGAGGAAGAGAAAGAAAGAGAGAGATCACCTTATATGGGAACGTGCGCAGACAATATGTGGCAATGGCTTAGAGGGCAGCAGAGGTCAGATACCAGACAGATGGAAGAAATTAAACATGGGACAGAGCGTGTTCCTGAGCCCTGAAAACAGCTCTTGTTTCACAGCAAGTTCGCACAAAACCTGGCCCGTTTTCCTTTTTTGCCTAAGCCAAGCAAGATGTGCGTCCTAAACTCTACATGACTTTGAGTCAGGCCCGTGACTCTGGCTGGCTGAGGTCTCAATCCTCTCAAGTCATTTCTTTGACGAACAGAAATTCCTCTTTGGAAAAAAAAAGAAAAGACTGGGCTTATTTCCCAAGAGTTTCCAATATCTCTCCAAAGCACATAAATTAGCAGTTAATGAGTAAATACCCCTTCACTTTTCATTCATTCATTCATTCATTCACTCATTCAACAAATACTGAGGACCAGTTATGCCCCATGCATTGAGCCAAGGTCTGAAAAGACTGTATTGATGATGATGATAATTGTAAAAATAATAACATCAATAATAATAACAGTTACCATTTGTTGATCTGCACTCATCTGATAAGTATTTTAATTCATAATAATTTACTTAGTACCTTCCATGTTCTAGTCATTAGTGATACCGAATGTTGATCTTGAATCATCCGGTCCCTGCCATTGTGGAGTTTACAAGGGAGATGGCTGGATGGCATCACCAACTCGATGGACGTAAGTTTAAGTGAACTCTGGGAGTTGGTGATGGACAGGGAGGCCTGGTGTGCTGCGATTCATGGGGTCACAAAGAGTCGGACACAACTGAGCGACTGAACAGAACTGAACTGAGGGGAACAGAAATGACAGATATTGAACATATGATCCCACTGGATTCTTACAACAGCTTTTAGAATTAGCTACCCTTACCATCTCCATTGCATACAGGGTTTTCAGCCTCAGAGCTATGGACATTTGGGGTTGGATTATTCTTTGCTGTGTGTTTGTTGGGGAGACTGCTCTTTGCACTGTAGGATACTTCCCAATATCCCTGGCCTCTACCCAGGGCTTTCCAGATGGCGCTAGTGGTTAAAGAACCTGCCTGCCAGTGCAGGAGATATAGGAGACACTGGTCAGGAGGATCCCTGGAGGTGGGCATAGCAACCCAATGCAGTATTCTTGCCTGGAGAATCCTATGGATGGAGGCGCTGACAGGTTGCAGTCCATGGGGTCGCACAGAGTCGGACACAACTGAAGCGACTTAGCATGCACACGCTGGCCTCTACCCACTAGACATCAGTAGCGATACTCACCCTCCTCCAGTTCCTCCAGTTGTAACAACCAAAAAACACCTCTAGACATTGTCAGATATTCCTGGGGGACAAATCACTTCGGTTGAGAATCACTTCTTTTTTTGAGAATCACTTTTTTCAACAGATGAGGAAGTAGAGACTCAGAGTGGGTTATAAAACTTCCTTAAGGTCATACCACTGGAGAGTAGGGCTTACACCCTGATCATTCTGATTCCAAAGCCCATGGGCCTAATCATTACAGTGCAAAACCCTGTTTCCTTGTTCTAACAGATGACTCTCGATTTATATGATTGTAGACTTCACTGGCTCATTTCACAAAATGGAAGTCATCTGTGTTCAGATCCCCTGAGAAGCAGGTGCTAAGATGGGCATAGATTTGCAAGAGACGTACTGAGGATTTATTTATTTATGCCTATGAAGGATAAAGGGGAAGGGAGGGAGGGTAGGCAAGAGACTGTTCAGATTGTGAGGCTGGTCTGATACCTTTGGCAGGAGAAGGGGACGGGAGGATAGGGTAGGAAGAGCCTTGGACAGCAGCACGGTTCTAAGAAAGTTTTGGCCATGCTCAGCGGGAGTTCCCCAGCCACAGTCAGCTGAAGAGGGATTCCAGGTCAGGCAGCAGTGAGGCTTCACTAGCACCGTCATTGTCTGGGAGCAGCCCCGGGGAGGTATGACCTTGGCATGAACTTGGTGGATCCAGAGGGGTAACTAGTGCTGTCAGTCAACCATGCTCTTCAAAGCAGAGCTCTCCTGAAGGAGCTCTGAGCGGTGCGCTCCATGGCTGCCACGTCCTCAGAGAAGTGCTGCCCAGTAGCTACATTCTCCTTAAGACAAGGAGATTGAAAAGGCACTGGAGATGCAGTGGGTAACAATTCCAGCTGGGCATCCTTGAAGCAAAAGGGTTCCTTTTTCTCTGCAATGTCTTGAGCTTCTTGGTGAACTTCGAAGTCAGCCTCAACTTGGGTACCATCAGTGAGGAGGTAAAGAGTGCAGCCTTGAGGGTCCAGTTTGTAGTCTATGGATGTGAGCACTCTCTGAGCCTCAGTTTCCCCATCCACGTAATAGAATTAACTTGCCTTATCTCATAAGGTTCATGTGAGGATTCAACAGATGTTCACAGAATTGCTTCTCAAGAGAAGATGGAGCTCCTCCTGCACAAACTTTCTGTTTTGTACAGATATCTCCCTACTAGCCACCCTCTCATCCTTCCCACTAAGATTCATCTTGGCATCTACCCAAGAAACAAAAAACTAGCACCTCCAGGGCTAAGTCTGACAGATAGACTAGTTGTGTTTGGCTCACAGAATGCTAAACAAACAAACCAACATTGAGATATTTCAGGAAGAGAAGAGTCAAAACCAGTGACACTCAGTTCTATTCATTGGGACTGTCTGGATTTCTGGGTTCCATTGAAATTTTAGGAAATCGGGATATACTGTATGGCAGACTGGCTGAAGTTGAGAAGAGGCTGCCTCCTTCAGATGGGACGTGCACTGACCTGTTTGTCACAGTGCCCGTCACTTCCTACCATGAAGCTGCTGTCAGTTGCTGATTACCATCACCTTTGTGCTGCCGTTCTTCACAGAATGACGTTCCTTCATCTCATGCACCTATTGAAGCGGAGAGTGTAGGCGAGGAACCCTACGTTCTTTCTTGTACCTGCTCCTATATCAGTCACTTAAATCATCTTCTGCTGCCCGTAGCATCCAAGCTTACCTTTAAGCTTGTCATCCTTTTTTAGCCCTTCTCAAATCTTCTTCCTAAAATTGTCCCTGCAATTTTATAACAGGTCTCTACATTTTTATTTCCTTTCAGTTGGCAAAGCACTGTCATTCACTTCTAATAACCCAAGAGGCTCATATTTCCTCCATTTATTTAAGTGTAGTTTAAAAAAATACTTCTTTGTTTAAAAAAAATTTTTTTTTGGCTGTGCTGGGTCTTTGTTGCAGCACACAGGCTTTCTCTGGCTGCAGTGAGTGGAGGCTACTCTTCTCTATGGTGCGCTGGCTTCTCTGCAGTGGCTTCTCTTGTTGCAGGGCATGGGCTTTAGGGCATGTGGAGTTGTGGCCCACTCCCCAGAGCATGCGGGATCTTCCCAATCCAGAGATCGAACCCGTGTTCCCTGAATTGGCAGGTGGATCTTATCCACTGAACCACCAGGGAAGTCCTATTTTTTCCATTTTTGATAGGAGTTGTCTTAGAGGGGTGAAGGGCAGTGCCCAAGAACACAGCTGCTTAGTGGCAGAGCAAAGTCCTTCTGACTCTAAGTTTGATACTTTATCCATTACTTTAGGCTGCAAAGTGTTTTAGAGCTTTTAGTTGCAAAAGACAGAAAGTTTGCTGAAACCAGCTTAAGCAAGAAGACAAGTTATTAGCTCATGTAACTAATGAGCTAATCCAAATGAGCCATAGGCTTTAAGCATAACTGGATGTAGGAGCTCAAATGTTGTCCCAAGGACTCTGTCAATCCTTCTCCATTTCTCTTTATCGACGATTTACTGTGTTGCCTTTATTCTCAGGCAGCCATTCCACTCAAAACGGCAAGATAAGCTTCATCTGTTACTTTCCAATCCAATGGAAAAGGAGCTGCTTTTTTGAGACCAGCAGG
Organism: Bos javanicus; assembly: GCF_032452875.1. NCBI lineage: Eukaryota > Metazoa > Chordata > Mammalia > Artiodactyla > Bovidae > Bos > Bos javanicus. The sequence goes on along the minus strand of NC_083884.1, from coordinate 54,624,956 downwards.
GACAAACAGGAACTAAGTCTCATTGATCCTGATTGGCCTGATCTAGCCATGCACCCCTGAGCCAATCACTGGCCAGAGAAATGTGGTGTTTTGATTGACCACCTCCAAACAAGGGCGTGGGTTAGCTACAACCAAACAGAAGCTTCTGTTTGACAGTGGAGGAGAGATGCCCCAAAGGAAAAGCAGGTGCTGTTATCAGAAAGGAGATGAATTCTAGACGGACGAAGAACCATGTTCATTACACCTAGGCTCTTCCCCACCACTGACTCCTTCCCTCTAGCCTTCCCAATATGCATCAGTTTTCTTCTCTACTCCCACCTGCCCTGCCTTTTTCCTGGGTCATTCCCTTCCTCTCACTGGAAGGCCATCTTCAGACGCTCTTTCTTCATTCAAACTGACTTCAAGACCCAGGTAAAGCCTCACCTATTCAAGCATTCTGGGCTTCAGTGAAATTGTTCTTCTGGGAACTCCTAATACAGTGAGGATCTGAATGAAACATACACGCACTCAACTCCATAGCTGTTGAATGAATGAATGCAGAGATAATTTACATGAATTGCGATAATTAGAAAGCGGGGTCAAGACTAGAATGAAATAAACAAAAATGTTAGTGGTAGCTATTTTGATGGGTTATGGGTGATTCTGGCTTTTCTTAATTCCTTTCAGTATTTTCTACAATTAAGAAAAAGATGATGATAAAAGGCAGTAATGTGAGTCTGGTTTAAACATCTAGACTATAAGCACAGTGAAGGCAAGGACTAAGGGTTAATTCTGATACGCCTCCTAACTCCCCGCAACAGGGCACAGATAGTGTAAGAGCTAGTTGGAGCTCACTGGAAGCCATGTTAGTAATAACAGCAACAGGGCTTAGAGACTGTCCACTCCCTTCCCCAAAGCCAGTCCTCCTTTCCTCCTTCAGACTCTCCAAACCTCGATTTTATGTGGCGTCCTTTGCCTCTTCCTCACTGCCACGAGCTTCATGGAAGAAGATTCCAGCCCCAAGCCCTGCACTGATCAGTCCAACCCAGGGTTTCTCAACCTCAGCACTACTGACATTCGGAGGCAGGATAATTCTGCTAATGTTGAGTTGTTGCATGTGCCAACTTGAAGTTTACTTGTTGTATGAAGTAAAAACTTTCCTTAATGTTTAAGCATGTGAGTTGTGCTTTTCTGTTACAGCATCTTAACCAACCCAGGGGTCTGTTAAAGACACTGCACACACATACAATAAAAGGCCCATCCAAAAAGTGATAATCTGGGGACTTCCCTGGTGGTCCAGTGATTAAGACTCTGTGCTTCCAGCACAGGGGGTGCAGGTTCCAACCCTGGTTAAGGAACTAAGATCCCACATGCCACGGGGTAAGGCCAAAAGGGTGGTTGAGGGTAAATATCAGAATCTGGAGTTTGGGACAGGTGTATCACTTGATAGCCTCTTTTGAGTACCACTGCTGATCTAAAACAGTTTCTAGTGCCATGTGAAATTGCTGATAACCTGTAGAGATGCTGAGACAACGAGAGGAGCTTAATTTCTTTTGCAAAACGAGCAATATCTAGAGTTGAACCCACTAAGTCCCACCATATGAAAACTGCTGCAAAACACCAATGTCTATAGTTGTTAAGCTAATATTTTTGGGAGTCTACCAAACAGTCTCTCAGATGGTGCTTTTAAGTTAAGAAAATACTAAGCCAAATAACATAACCTCTAGACGCCTCAGTTTGCTAATCTGTAAGCTGGGGAGAACAAGAGGAGAATCCCCTGATACTGAGGATCAGAAAACATTTCCTGAACCATAAAGTAGGTAGTAAGTTATCAATACTAAGCAGACAAGACATACAGCAAAGCTGTTTCTAGCACTGGAATGTTCTAAATTTCAGATGTGGTATGACCAAAATTTTCTGTTGATTAAATTTCTTATGCTTCTGAGGTTCTGCTTTCTCGTTTTTGTACTATGGCAAGACCTCATTCTGACTGTGCACTGAGGATAAAATGTGGCTCTTTGAAAAAGAGAAACATATTACTATTATTATTTCCCACAATTTTCTTGTCCCAGGTGGGACTATAGAAAGAAGGCAAGCAAAACAGACTTGGAGGCAAAGACTCCACAGTTCACCGCTACCCTCTACTGGTCATTAGTGGTGCCACAGATGGATAAAGAGAAGAGGGTCCCAGAGCGACCCCAGGGAACTGAGGTTCAGAGAGGGAACCGAACTTGCCTGAGGGCACAGAGCTAGCCTTGGACAGAACACTAGGGACTCCTGATTCTTAGCCTTTTCCAAAGGGAGAAAAATGAGGACTAGAAACTCATTCATTATGCTTCAGTCTTGCTAGGTTCTCAGATTTTCTAGACAGTCTGGGCTTTTTCTCTCCTGTTCTTCCCTCACCACCCAAACTGCTTGGAACTCCCAAGCTTTTCTTCATACCAAGGTGCCCTCCATTGGCCCTGAGGCTATGAGTCCTGTTGGATGCTGGATGCTTTACAAAAAATGATCTCAGATCCTTACAACTGCTTTGTAAGGTAGGCCAGGAAACTAAAGCTCAGAGAGGTTAAGACTCTTGCTCAAGGTCCAACAGCTGGTAAGAACAGGAACCGTGATCTCAACTCTCACGTGAGACCCCAAAGCCCACAGTATGCCTGCCACAAAAAAAAAAAAAAAAAAAGCAAAACGTCATGGCAACATGTATTGAAGGGATGATTAAAGGTAATCTTGTGGCGTTTTTTAATGCCTCAGATGGCATTTGCTGGGCGGACAGACACAGGATGAAGCAATGAAAGAAAGAAATTATTTGAGCACCTAACACATGCCATTGACACTCATATACATTATCTGTCAATTCTCCTATGACACACATATGCTCTTCAATTCTGTTGACAATATTGAGGCACAAATGAGAAAATTGAGTTCAAAGAGATTAAGAAATTTGCCTAAAGTCACTTGGTAAAAGCTAGCATTCAGACTCTAATCCCCCTGACTGGTGTTAGTATATAAACAAATCACATTCTTAAAAACATAAGGAGCACAGAGGAGGGTATATGGTAGTCTGTGTCAGGCTCGACTGCAGGCCTTCAGCCACTAAACCCCTCAGACTCTCCTACAAATCATTTTATTCCTGGAGGCTTCAGGATTTGAAGTCCTCCTGATCTAGGTTCAAACCCATTTCTGAGCATGACTATGTGCCAGGCCCTGATTGGGTATATTATTTCATTTGATTCTTGAAAGAATACTGTGAGGTTGATAGCAATTATTATTCCTGTTTTACAAGTGAACAGATTGAAGCTCTGTGAAGTATAGTTAACCTTTGAATAGGTTTGAACTGCCCTCACCCACTTCCATGAGGACTTTGTTCAATAGTGAATACTGTCGTTGATTGAACCTGCAGATGTGGATGAACCACAGATATGGAGAGTTGACTATGAGTTACACTGGGATTTTCAGCTATGCACAGGGTCGGTGCCTCTAACTCCTGTGTTATTGAAGGGCTGTGTGCTGTGCTGTGCTCAGTGGCATCCAACTCTTTGAGATCTATGGACAGTAGCCCGCCAGGCTCCTCTGTCCATGGGATTCTCCAGGTAAGAGTACTGAAGTGGTTTGCCGTGCCCTCCTCCAGGGGATCGTTCCAACCCAGGAATCGAACCCATATCTCTGGCATCTCCTGCATTGCAGGCAGGTTCTTTACCCACTGAGCCACCTAGGAAGCCCCCATTGAAGGGTTAGCTGTACCTTATTCAAGTGTGAGCAAACCCAGGTGTTGATAATTTGCCAATATTTTATGTGATATTGTCTTCATGGTCTTATTCTTCCCCATTAACAGACAGGAAAATAGAGTTAAAGACAAGTGAAAATGACTTTCCTCAGGGCCTTTGTACTCACTGTTACCTCTGTGGGCAATGCTCTTCCCAGGCATCCGGAGGGCTTGCTCCCTCACCTCCCAAGGTCTTCACTTAGTCATCTTCTGGATTTCCCTCGTGGTCCAGCGGCTGAGAATCCACTTGCCAATGCAGGCAACATGGGTTTGACCCCTGCTCCAGGAAGACTCCACATGCGTCTGGGCAGCTAAGCCTGGGAGCCCCAACGACTGAGGCTGCACTCTAGAGTCTGTGCTCGCAACAAGAGAAGCCACCACAACGAGAAGCCCACACATCACAACTAGAGAGCAGCCTGAGCACAGCAACAAAGACCCAGCACAGGCCAAAATAAATAAATAAAAATTTTTTAAAAGTTATCTTCTAAAATCGAACAGGACCCTGTGGTCCTTCCTGCCCCACCCCCACCACCCCATGTCCTCTGTCTGCCTTTTGTCTGTAGAAAACTTTAGTCAAAGAATAAGTTTAATTAGAGAAATGAGAAATACAGAAACAAAGGAAAACAATGGAGACCAAAAAATAATAATGTAGTCATTAAACATAGTCCAGGACCTTTAGTTCTTTCTCAAGGGCTATAGATAATATTCTGAGCCACATCCTGTGACCTGTCTTATATATACTAGAACACCAGGGTGAAGACATTAACTATATGATGACCAGATTGTACCCACGACATAAGCTGCCACAATTCTGAGAACTGGCCTCAAAGAAATGGGAACAAATGGATCCTGGAATTGAAGACTAACTGTGTCTAAAACAATCAAGATGATGCTGGTCAGACCCCAATGACCAATTTGAAGATGCCTGTAAGAGGTGACTGTGCTGTTTCTACATGTAGGCCCGTACTTCTGTCTATAAAAGCTCTTGCCCCACTGGTTTTCAGTGTAGGGGGAGGGAGTTGGCCTTTGGACAGATGTCTGCCCTCCCCGCCACCCAGTTGCCGACATCTGAAATAAAGCAAACTTTCCTTTTCACCAACCTGGCCTGTTTATTGGCTTTTGAGTGGCGAGCAGCTGGACCCCACACACTCTTTTGGTAACACTTCTGGACTTCTCTGGTGATCCAGTGGCTAAGACTTCCCACTCCCAATGCAGGTGGCTAAGGTTCAATCCCTGGTCGTGGAACTAAGAGTTCGCCGGCCATAACTAAAGATCCCACATGCTCCAATGAAGATCAAAGATCCTGCATGACGCAACTAAGACCCAGTGCTGCCAAATGAATAAATATCGTTTTAAAAAAACAATGTCATCTTCCTAAGGGAGGCCTTTTGCGACTGTCCTATTTAAAAATTCACCCTCAAATCTTACATCTCAATGACAAAAGACAGAAAACCCAATTCAAAAATGGACAGAAGACTTAAATAGATGTTTCTCCAAGAAGACATAAAAATGGCCAATAAGCACATGAAAAAAGGCTCAACACCTAATAATCTGCATTCAGTTCAGTTCAAAATCAAAGCCACATGAGATACCACTTCATACCACTAAGATGGCTGTTATTTACAAAATGGAAAATTACAAGTGTTGGCGTTGTGGAGAAATTAGAGCCCTCAGACATTGCTGGTGGGAATGTAAAACAGTGCAGCTGCTGGAGAAAATAGTTGGTGGTTCTTCAAAAAGTTAAATATACGGCCCAGCAATTCCACTCTTAGGTTTTCACCTGAAAGAACTGAAAACAGGGGGACTTCCCTGGTGGTCCAGTGACTAAGATTCCATGCTCCCAAAGCAGGGGGCCAGGATTCAATTCCGGGTCAGGGAACTAGATCCCTCATGCCACAATTAAGAGTTCGCATGCCACAACTAAAGACCTTATGTGCTGCAACTAAGACCTGGTATAGCCAAATAAATATGTAAATAAATAATATTTTTAAAAGAATACATTTTGGAACTTGATAGAGGTAGTGTTAAGTTCATTCCTCAATACATCTTATCTCCCTACCTCATTTGAATTTTCTCCATAGGAAAATCACACGCATACACTATATTAGGATCTACTGTTCAGCCTGTTTCTTTAGAATATAAACTCCAAGAGGAAAGGGATTTTGATCTCTTTAGTTAACTCACATAAACCCCCCAAAGAGTTGCTGACACTCATTAAATATTTGTTTTATAAATGAATTAGAAAAAGTGTAGTGATGAGCAGAGTCTGGCTCCCCCAGCCTTCTATGATGTTGTTGTTGTTTGGTCACTAAGTCATATCTAATTCTTTTTGCAACCCCATGGACTGTATCCTGCCAGGCTCCTCTGTCCATGTGATTTCCCAGGCAAGAACACTCGAGTGGGTTGCCATTTCCTTCTCCAGGGGATCTTTCCAACCCAGAGGTGGAACCTGAGTCTCCTGCCTTGGCAGGTGGATTCTTTTCCATTGAGCCACCTGGGAAGCCCCCTCCCCTCCATCCCTGTCTTTAATTCTGACTGGCTCTTGATCCTCAAACATATGAACAACAATCCTCAGTCCGGGTTCATTTTTTCCTCCTTTTCCTAAAGAGCTAAATCCACAAGCTCTCAGCTCAGCCCTATAAACCCTTCTCTGCAGAGAGTCTGAGAGAAGAAGGGCAGGAGAGAAGACAATGAATCCATCACTATGTGGAGAAACACTGTCAGCTCCGTCACTCTGTGGCTGCCCACAGCAATTGATTGTAACCCCAAACCGGTGCTGTGAGGCCATCTTGGCCCCCAGCCAGCAAGACGTCGTTCCCAGCTGCTGCCCAGGTGCTCTTCAGCGGGGACATTTAGAGAAATGAGTCAATAACCATTTTGAACAGCCATTCTAACACAGCCCTGTACCAAGCACTTGGCCAAATTACAAACGTAAGATTTGATCATTCACTCATTCATGTGGTTTTCAAACACTCACTGAGCACCTACTATGTATCTTACACTGTGGCCCTTGGTTTCACCATTTACAGTTGAACTTAGAGCTGAGGCAACAACACCATATAGACCAGATTTTCTCAGTTCTGGGCACTACTGACATTTTGGACCAGAAAATTCTTTGTGTAGGGGGTTGATCTGTGTATTGTCAGATGTTTAGCACCATCCCTGACCATTAGATGCCAGTAGCATTTCCCTGGTGGCTCAGCTGGTAAAGAATCTGCCTGCAATGCATGAGACCTGGGTTCGATCTCTAGGTTTGGAAGATGTCCTGGAGAAGGGAATGGCTATCCACTCCAGTATTCTGGCCTGGAGAATTCCATGGACTATAAAGTCCACGGGGTCACACAGAGTCAGATACGACTGAGTGACTTTTACTCACTCAGCACTCCCACAATCATGACAACTAAAAATGTCTCCAAACATTGCCAAATGTTCCCTGAGGGTACACAATTACCCCTGTAATAAACCACTGGTTTAGATAAGTTGCTGTTGCTTAATTGCTCAGTTATGTCCAACTCTTTGCAACCATGTGGACTGTAGCCGGCCAGACTATACCACCACACTGCATACACCCAGCTCTCAACACAGAGCCTTTCACATAGTAGGTGTTCAATAAACATGTGTTGTCTGAATTAATAAACAAAAAGATGGGGAAAGGATTGTGAGAAAGGTGCCAAGCTAGATGAAATCATATGGGCCCAGTGCTGAAGAACCGACACTTTTGAACTGTGTTGCTGAAGAAGACTCTAGAGAGTTCCTTGGCCAGCAAGGAGATCAAATCAGTCAATCTTAAAGGAAATCAACCTGAATACTCATTGGAAGGACTGATGCTGAAGTTGAAGCTCCAATACTTTGGCCACCTGATGTGAAGAGTCAATTCATTGGTAAAGACTCTGATGCTGAGAAAGATTGAGGGCAGGAGGAGAAGGGGGCAACAGAAGATGAGATGATTGGATGGTATCATTAACTCAATGGACATGAGTCTGAGCAAACTCCAGGAGATAGTGAAGGACAGGGAAGCCTGGCATACTGCAGTGCATGGGGTGGCAAAGAGTCGGACACAAGTGAGCAACTGAACAACAACAATTTCCTCTGCAAAAACACTATCAGGTCATTTTACCTGGGCAAATAAATTCTCTATAGAGCTCTTCCCTGGCTGGGCCATATGACAAGCCTTATAGCTGACCAGGTTCCCTGTGAACATAAAGATTTCCTTCCACGCATGGACATGAGCATGAACATAGTCACACAGTAGTGTCTGACTCTGCGATCCCATGGACTGTGGTCTGCCAGGCTCCTCTGTCCATGGAATTCTCCAGGCAAGAGTACTAGAGTGGGTTGCCATTTCCTTCTCCAGGGGATCTTCCCAACCCAGGGATCAAACCCAGGTCTCCTGCATTACAGGCAGATTCTTTACCAACTGAACTACTAGGGAAGCTCATACATGGAAGAGGCTAGTCATTCAGGCTACTCAGCTCCAGGTCAAAAGACCATTTCATTGGTACCAGTGGCAGGAACTCTTGGTTGTCCTTCAATATCCATTCTCCTTTCTCAATAAAAGTAAGAAAACCCCCCATCAGATTTTAAGCAAGAAACATGGTCAAAGAGAATAAGGACTACATTTCTATGTTCTATTGTAAGGAGGTGTGGCCATGTGACTAAGTTCTAACTAATGAGCCACAAGTGGCAGTGACAGGCTGTGCTCTTGAGGGGAAGAACACGCCATTCCCTTTCTTTCTCCTTTCCTCCTTTTTCCATCCTTCTATTTGGAATCTGACTCTGATGGGGAGTCATTTTGGACGATGCTAGTAAGGGAGCCTAGAGATGGATCCCTGATGAACTCATTGCTCAGAGTTGCCATACCAGCCCTCGACCATTGTCATCCAGACTGTATGTGAGAAAGAAATCCATTTTTACCTTATTTGCTGCTACTGCTGCCGCTAAGTCGCGTCAGTCCGACTATGTCCGACTATGTGCGACCCCATAGACAGCAGCCCAACATGCTCCTCTGTCCCTGGGATTCTCCAGGCAAGAATACTGGAATGGACTGCCATTTCCTTCTCCAGTCATGAAAGTGAAAAGTGAAAGTGAAGTCGCTCAGTCGTGTCCGACTCTTAGCGACCCCATGAACTGCAGCCTACCAGGCTCCTCGGTCCGTGGGATTTTCCAGGCAAGAGTACTGGAGTGGGGTGCCATTGCCTTTTCCCTTACCTTATTTAGGCCACTGTTATTTGATGTCTTTAACGCATGCAGTTGAGATCTTATCCTAACTGATAACAGTGACTGTATCAGGACATTTTCAATGGCCTTTAGGCAGAGAAGGGAAAAAAATAAAACAAGGATGTCCATCCTTGCTAAATGCTAGTTTGAGAGTGCAGTGTCTCATTTAATCACCAGGGCACCATAAGGTAGGTATTAGCATCGCCTTTTACAGATGGGGAAAATAAGGCTTACGGAGGTTAAACAACTTTCTTCCAATCACATAGAAGTAGCAGAGTTGTGAGGTGTGCCCAGAACCACCTATTCAGGTTAGCTCCAGAAAATGATTTGCATATTAAAGACATAGTTCTAATGGTATGTCCTAGAAAAGCTATAGCCTTAGGAAGGGCAAGAACCAGAGTGATTTCAGGGACCACATCAGTTAGAGTTGGAGGACTTTTACTCTATTGCTCTTCTTTTTGCTTGATCTCTTAATGTCACTGCCTCTTGATTTATACTCATTTTAAAAAATTTAAAAACGTTAAAAAAATGTGTCTTTATTTTTAGCTGCGCTGGGTCTTTGTTGCTGTGCACAGGCTGTCTCTAGTTGCAGAGAACAGCGGCTACTCTTCATTATGGGAGATGAGCTTCTCATTGTGGTGGCTTCTCTTGTTTTGGAGCATGGGCTCTAAAGCATGGGCTCAGCTGTTGCGGGGCATGGGCTTAGCTGCTCCCCAGCATGTGGGATCCTCCTGGCCCAGGGATTGAACTCGTGCCCCCTGCATTGACAGGTGAATTTTTAACCACTGGACCATCAGGGAAATCTAATTTATACTCTTGATAGAGAGACCCCAATTGGTCACTGGCCAGCCAATGGTCTGGCTCTGCTTGGCAGTTGCCCATCCTCGTCAAATCAGCCCTGGCACCCCACTCCAGTACTCTTGCCTGGAGAATCCCAGGGACGGGGGAGCCCTGGTGGGCTGCGGTCTATGGGGTCGCACAGAGTCGGACACAACTGAAGCAACTTAGCAGCAGCAGTAGCAGGGATATGAAGAGCAGGGGCTGCTGGTTTCAGGTTGAGCTAGAAGAAGTTAGGCATGGCAGAAAAATGTATTACCTCTGCTAAAATTAAATCTTTAAATTTTGACTTATTGAACCTGGGCAAAGAGCAACCACTGTCCCTGTCTTCTAGGATCTTATATTCTCTTATTATTATTGTTACTATAATTAGGAACATATCACTATTAATTAACAGCTGCAATTCACCAAACACTACTATGTACCAGGCATGGTGCTTTTAATGAGTAATCTCATGTTAATTCCTTTCAGGAAAATCAGTCAGTCAGAGACCTTTTATCATGTATGGCAACCCAGAGACATTTGGGATGAAGAGGTATGCTTTGGGAGAAGTATAATTATTCAACTTTCACTTATTTGGAGAAACTAAGTGGTAGGTGCAATTGAAAGGAAGGCAATTTCCTGGGTAGGCAGATGCTAAGTAGGAGGCCGTTTAGGCATAAGAGAAATGGGGGTGGGAATGAAAAAGAGACAGACAAGGGAAATTAAGTTTGACTGGATAAAGTGGACAGTGAGCGTTTTGATAAGAGCAATGAAATGGGCAGGGAGAGGTTCACAGATCTTCAAATCACGGACTCCCCCAACCCCTCTCCCTCTTTTAGCAGGAGAGAGTTGGGGTGATGTCCCCACCTCTTCCTCATGGAACCTCCTGGGGCTCAGCCTCCTGGCCCACTCTCAGCTCGGGTCCTCACTTCCTGTTTGTTGTTCCTGCCCTGTTACATGTCACCATCTCCATGTGTCCGGCCCCAGCCTGGTGAACTGATCCCAGTTTCTATCCATTCCATTGACTTCTTCATGTGGCTTGGAGCTCTTGAGCCGGACTGAGACTACCCTGATGAAAGCCACATCAGTGACTCCACAGAAAGGGCAGAAGCAGGTCAACATCTTTGACATGAAGATGCTGTCAATTTGACAGGGGCCAAGATAATGAGACTATTTTAGTAAGCTTGTTTGATTGTGAGGAATAAATACTCAGTCACACTGGGTCACTGTGATATAATAAGAAATATATATGTTAGGTCTCAGCTCCTGGTTCCTGACACAGAACTCCTAAATTTCTTGGAATCCCCTGGGTGATAGGAACAACTTTTGTCCTAATGAGGCCATTCTTGGTGGGGTATTCGATAGGTTCAGGATAGGGGATGGTCACCAGAAAGACCAAGCCATGATTAGAGGCTTGAAACTTTCAGTCCCACCCCCTCATCTTCCAGGGAAAGAAGAGGGGCTGGATATTGAGTTAATAACCCATCATGCCTATGTAATGAAGCCTCCATAAAAACCTGAACTATGGAGCTTGGAGAACTTCTGGGTTGGCAGACACATCCACGTGCTGGGAGAGTGGCACACCCCAACTCCACGGGGACAGAAGCTCCTGCACTTGGGCCCCTGCCAGACTTTGCCCTGTGTACCTCTTCACCTGACTGTTCTTGTCTCTTATCCCTTACAAGCAGTCAGTAAACATGTTTCCCTGAGTTCTGTGAGCGATTATACTAAATTACTGAACCTGGGGAAGGGGTCACAGGAACCCCAGTCTGTAGTCAAGTCAAAACCTGGACCCACTACTTGTGACTGGTGTCTGAAGCTAGGGGCAGCTTTGTGGGACTGATTGCTTAACCTCGGGGCCTGTGCTAACTGTCAGCAGTTAGTGTCATAATTGAATTGTAGGATATCTAGTTGGGGAGAGACAAGAGAGACTTGGAAAATTGATTGGTGTGGAAAACCTACACATTTGGTGTCAGGAGTGTTGTGAATATAGAGATAGACAGAGGTTTTTCCTTTTAGTGACAATTATTATGCATGTGATCAGAGAAAAATATGTAACATGGGATTTCATGAAAAAAAAAAAAAAAAACCAAGCAGTTGTAAATGGGTCAGGCTTTTTGGACTCCAGAATTAACGAAGAATTCTCTGTTCAGGGTCACTCCAGGGACCCTTAGAGCTGGTGGGTCTTCATGCCACAGTCACACACTCATCTTCTAGCTGCTTTCTCTCTGTCTCTCTACTTCTACTTTTCATTTCATGTCCTAAATTTCCATCTATGCAGCATAACCTTATTCAGTGTTTCCCTCTATTCTCTGTAACAGAATGCCCTGTTGGAATTAATGGTTTTTATCTCTGCTTTAATGAGAGAGAAGGTAACTCATTGATACGAGGGAAGTATTTGCCCTCCTGAGGGTGAAATATTCAGCTTTGGGGTTAAAAAGGAGACGCTTTCATGTGGATATCCTGTTAAGTTAAAAAAAAAAAAAAACTTGGTTTCTAAAAAGAATTAAACATGCAATTATCATGATCTAGCAATTTCACTTCTGGCCATATACCCTGAAGAACTGAAAACAGAGACATGACCAGAAATTTGTAAAACGAGCAAGACTTTTCACAATAGCTAAAAAGGTGGAAACAGCCTAAATGTCCACTGGTGGGTGACTGGATAAATAAAATATACAAAGAGAGAGACAGAATTATTCACATTTTAAAAGGAATGAAACTTTTTTAAAAACTGAAGTATAGCTGATTTATAACATGTGTTAGTTTCTGGTGTACAGCAAAGTAATTCAGATTACACATAAACATTATATATATACATCTACTTAAACCCAGGTGATTGGTCCGAGCTGCTCACGGTCATTTCTTCTCTCTTGTCAGTAAAGGAAAAGACATGTGACTAACTTCTATTACTAGAAGGTAGAGTAAGGTGGGGATAAGGGCTCCAGAAAAGATTTTTCCATGAAAGAGACAAAGAATCGATCTTTCTTTCTGAAAAGTGAAAGTGTTAGTTGCTTGCTGCTGCTGCTGCTAAGTCGCTTCAGTCATGTCCGACTCTGTGCGACCCCATAGACCGCAGCCCACCAGGCTCCCCCGTCCCTGGGATTCTCCAGGCAAGAACACTGGAGTGGGTTGCCATTTCCTCCTCCAATGCAGGAAAGTGAAAAGTGAAAGTGAAGTCGCTCAGTGGTGTCCGACTCTTAGCGACCCCATGGACTGCAGCCTACCAGGCTCCTCCGTCCATGAAATTTTCCAGGCAAGAGTACTGGAGTGGGGTGCCATTGCCTTCTCCCGTTAGTTGCTTAGTTGTGTCCAACTCTTTGTGACCCCATGGACTACAGCCAGCCAGGCTCTTCTGTCCTTGGAATCCTCCAGGCAAGAATACTGGAGTGGGTTGCCATCTCTTTCTCTAGGGGATGATATTGGATATTTGCAACCCAGGGATCAAACCAGGGTCTCCTGCATTTCAGGCAGACTCATTATCATCTGACCCACCAGGGAAGCCCCTTATGAGAATTAACCCAGAAACAAAGATCGTAGGGCAGAGATGTAGAAAGAACCTTGATGATGTTGCCAAGCCACAAAATCAACCCACTCTGAAATTTGTCTTCCCTCTCAATACCCTATTATATGAGATAATAATTTATTTCATATGAAGCCAGTTTGAGTCAAACATTCTATTTCTTTCACATAAAAATCACCTTAAATGACATAATTTTTAACTCCCAGCAAAAGATCAGCCCTGGATCAATGTACATATCCTTCTGTACTGTGTTCATACCTGTCCTGCTAAGACTGATGGAGAAAACAATGGGCCATGGTCTTGAAGAAACCCCACACACCTCTCTCCCATCCACCATTAGAAGAATGCCAGTTTCCCCCACCCTTTCCCTATCCTCTGTGTTTAGGTTTACAGAACATCTCAGTTATCACCTGAATTGGGCAGCTCTTAAAATCAAATATATGTATATATTTACTTGGCTGCATCAGATCTTAGTTGCAGCATGTGGGATCTAGTGTCCTGACCAGGGATCAAACCTGGGTCTCCTGCATTGGGTGCAGCTACTGGACCACCAGAGAAGTCCCTGAAGTGGCCAGTTCTTGACTAGGAAATGGATTTTAAAAGCTCCCAAGAAGAGCATGTGCATTTGGTTGGGAGAGAAGATCTTAGGATAAAAGAAACCCAGCACCCATGAGAAGGATACAGGAATTACACCCAGAATACATTGAGTGAACCAAGTCATTCTTAGGGCTCTGGTTGAGTTAGGGGGAAAAGAGGAAGCTTCTTGCCCTGCACTGTGGGGCTAGCAAAGGATACAAGCCCCAGCAGAAGGGTGACTTTGGTGGAAGGAGAGGCAGAGATGTAGCTTTGCTCACGTTTCTGGAACAAATGTCAAAGACCAGAATAAAGGCAGTAGATATCAATGATTACAAACTCTAAAACTATCTGAGCCACTTGGCAAGCACTGGTTGGTCTCTGGGTGTGGATGTGGGAGGTGAATCCTGTAGGTGGGAAGGCCCCCAGGCCTTTATCATAATTTTAGTCAATGTAGACTGTTGCAATAAGACATTCATAGTCTTTGATTCTCAATATTACCTTGGAATTCCTGTTTTCCTTGTTGGCTCTCTTTTCCTGGTTACCATAGCAACTGTTTTGAATCTTCTTCTATTTCACAGAACTTCTTACCGCTCTGCCTCCCATTCTCTCACATCCTATTCTCTCTGCCTCTTATTTCACACAAAAAATAGATGCCATCTGACTGGGACTGCCCTGACCTTTCTCACTTACCTGCAACTGTACATCAATTTCTCCTCTATTTCACAGATTAGTCAGCAGTGTGGTCCAATAAAACCTTACAGTAACGGAAACATTCTACATTTTCAATACGGCAGCCACTGGCCACATGTGGCTGTTGAGCACTTGAATTATGGCAGGTGAGATTGAGGAACTGAATTTTAAATTTCATTTGATTTAAATTTAAACAGCCATGCATGGCTCCTGGCCACCGTATTAGACAACACCAACTTAGTGTAACTCAAAGAAAAACATTGTCGAATAACAGGGCACTAGGATTTCTAACTCTGTGACATCCCTGAGCAGTAGACTCTTGACCAACTTATGAGAATTATGAACTGGGGGATAAGAAGGAAGGAAGTGAGGGTTAGAGAGGCAGGTTCACAGGAAACCGCTATGGAGAAATAAAGGTAAAATAAATATCATATTGATTTGCTGCTTTTAGTAGCTCCAGTTACCAGGAAAGAAACCACTGTGAATCTTGGCTAAAACAATGCATTCCTGAAGGAGAGTAAGAGGCTTGCATCATCATCTTATCAGCTATTATCATTGCAAATCCATGCTAGGCTTGACACCAAGGCAAAGTTTGAGTGAAAGAAATAACCAAGCACCAGCCGGCTACCGGTGTAGTGTAGTTATCAGTTATTTCAAAAAACAAAACAATCAGCCAATTATCTTTGCATTTCTACCATAACACAAAGTGTGTGCAACGTGAACAGAATGGTGGCTTGATGATCTCTTTTGTGTAGCCGATTCTGTTCACTTTTGATGATTCTATCATATTTCAAACAGCTGAACATCTTTTTTAATATGAAAGGTTAGAATACCACATCCCTCTCCCACCACCGACCTCCTCTAAATGGCTGGCCAAATGCTCTGAGATCACATTTTTGAGTAATTTCTTTCTCCTCTGATTGTAAATGCTTTTATCATACACTAAGTTCCTGCCTATCCTGTGTTTAATACTTGACTCTATTCTGTTTCATTAATTTACCTGTCAGCCTCCTAACTGCTGCTGCTGCTGCTGCTGCTAAGTCGTGTCCGACTCTGTGCGTCAGCCTCCTAACTAGTGCCCTTTAATCCTGCAGCATTATAATTGCTCTTAATATCTCCTGTGGCCACTGGCTTCTTTGTGAACCACTCTCTCCTTGCCTTCAGAGTGCACGCATGCCCTTGGTCTTCCGCTCCTTCCCTGATGCCTCTGCTTAGTCTCCATGGTATTGGGTTCTTTGGGGATCTGTCCTCAGCCCCCCTCTATGTCACGATGCCCCCTCTCTGGGTCGAATGCCTGCCTCCACTCTTGCCCCTTCTATCCACTTTCCACAGTGCAGCCAGGGTGATTTTACTAAAGTGAAAACAAGATCATGTCACAGCGCTGCTTAGAAATTGACCTATTGCTCTCAGAATAAGTTTCTGACTCCTTAACAGTAGAGAAGGGTGAAATAGACTGGTTTCCCCAAAGTAGACCCTGAGACAGAATCTGGGTGAAAGTAGCTTATGTGGGATGTGAGCCCAGGAAGGGGAGTGGGGAAGTGGCATAGCGAAAGAAGGGAAGGTAGCCAATACCCTAAGATTCACTCCCCTGGAATTCTGGAGTTGGCACTCATCTGGGCTTTCACTTGAATGTGAAAGTGAAAGTGAAAGTCACTCAGTAGTGACTTTGCAACACCATGGACTATACAGTTCATGGAAATCTCCAGGCCAGAATACTGGAGTGGGTAGCGTTTCCCTTCTCCAAGGGTTCTTCCCAACCCATGGATCAAACCCAGGTCTCTCGCATTGCAGGTGGATTCTTTACTAGCTGAGCCAAAAGAGAAACCCAAGAGTACTTGAGTGGGTAGCCTATCCCTTCTCCAGTGGATCTTCCCGATCCAGGAATCGAACTGGGGTCTCCTGCAATCCATTACAGGTAGATTCTTTACGAACTATCAGGGAAGCCATCACTTGAATGGTGGACCTCTATCCATGACAGCGTCTGAGAAGCAGAGGTGGCCAGCGTTTAGAGAGAGATGCAGTGGGTGGAAAGAGAGAGATGCAGAGCAGGGAACCTCACAGCTTTAGACAAATTGGAAGAGCAACCTCAGCACAGGACATTTTTTTTCCTATTCTCCTGATGGGTTCTCACCATTTGAGGCCACATTTTATGCATTTCAGTTCTGTGAGATAACAGTCTTTCCTAGAAACAACAACAGCAACAACAACAAAACCTTCTTTTTTTTTTCTGAAGGAAGTCATTTGATTTTCTGATTCTGTAACCAGGAACACACACAAACACCCTTGACTAAGAGAAATTCACCCAAGCCCTCCAGCCTCCGTTCCATTCAAGACTTAAGCTCCTACTTCACCAGGCAACAGACTACTGTAGCCCATCTCTACTGTCTCCACGCTCATTAATCCTTATTTGCTCTATTATTTCATGGGAAAGTATCCCATTTTGAAGTTGTGATTTGAAGGATCTGTGGGATATTTGGATCTGGAGTTTCATAGACTACAGATGTGGAATTCCAAAGGCAGGTTTGGTCTGGAGACACAACTTTTTAAAATCTGTCAGCATTTTGTTTTGTTTTGGTAAGGTAATGCATATATAGGGTGGAGAAAACTTCACAGAAAGGTAATAAGTAAGTCTCTCAACAAGGACTAATACTCAATTCTCTCCCTGGAGACCATCTCATATCGTTTCAGACATGGCCAACTGCATGGACATGAGACCTGTATAGTCACATAGGAACCTAGGCTTAGAACAGATCTGAGCTTGGATTGATGCCCTGCAGATGCCATCCTGAAATTCTTCATTTTTGAATAAGGGAACCTACATTTTAAATTTGCACTGCCTCTCCCCAAGTTAGACAGGAGGACCTGTTTCTAGCTATATATCGCAGAGTTAAACAAATAATAGACATATTTGCTCCTCTCACCCTTCCGCCCCCCCGTTTTTTTTAGCTTTTGGTGATTCTTAAAACAATATGTGTGAATTAAATTTTCCAGAGAGAAGATGCAAAAGTTATCAATACTGTTCACTAAATATTTCTGCTTCTGTTTCTGGGCACATGAGGGATATAGAGTGAGACTGAATTTTCTGGTTCCCCAGTGGTTGGATGGGGTCAAGAGAGCATTTAAATGCTCATTCAAGAGTTTGAGGTACTGCTGCTGCTGCTGCTAAATCGCTTCAGTCATGTCCGACTCTGTGCGACCACATAGATGGCAACCCACCAGGCTCCCCTGTCCCTGGGATTCTCCAGGCCAGAATACTGGAGTGGGTACTCTTCCTTTCTCTAGGGGATATTCCCAACCCAGGGATCGAACTGGGGTCTCAGGCGTTGCAGGCAGATTCTTTACCAACTGAGTTATCAAGGAAGCCCAAGACCAAGAGCAGCCAAATTTAAAAACATTTTTAATTTTAAAAAGAAGCTAGACAATTAGTCCCTCGTCCCTCAGCACCTGTGCTCTAACCATCAAGCTTTACTGTGGATCTCCTCTTCACACAGATGAAGATAACTGTATTATTCAGAGTCCTGCCAGGAAAGCAATGGTGTACTCCAGCAAGATAACTAATGATGGGACCATTTATGGAGGTGTGGGCAGAGTTCAGAAAAACCAGTAAGGGATGGTGAGCCCCTAGGGCTGGCAATCAAATCTGAGCCTGAAGGGGAAAGGAGGGAGTGGTGCCCAGAAGCCCTACCATGTGCAGTTGGGTGGAGAGAAGCCAAGGAAACACATATCTAACCTCACTGTCCTCCTGTTCTCCTGCTTCCTGTACTGAGAGCTGGGAGGTAAGGGAGTCCCTGACACAGCAGGTGAGAAAGTAAAAATCAGCTCAGATTGGAAAAGTAAAAATCTGCCCGGCTACTTAGCAGGCAGGAAGAGCAGAAATGGATAAATTCCACTGCAAAGGGAACAAGAAACAGCATTTCTGTATAGCTACAAGGTAATAATGGAGAAGGAAATGGCAACCCACTTCAGTATTCCTGCCTGGAGAATTCCATGGACAGAGGAGCCTGGCAGGCTACAGTCCATGGGGTCGCAAAGAATCGTACACGACTGAAGCGACTTAGCATGCACAAGGTAATAATACTCCCCATCTTTGAGTGAGTGGCTGCTGCTTTGTTATTCAATGAGAAACGTCATCCTCTAAAATCACAGACTATCAGAAACTTTGCTATTTGAAATTACATCAGTAAGAATGAAATGTTCCTGGGAGTTCACTGGTGGTCCAGAGGTTAAGAATCTGCCTTGCAATGCAGGGGATGTGGGTTGGATCCCTGGCTGGGGAACTAAGATCCCACACGTCTCGGGGCAACTAAGCCTGTGTACTGCAGCAAGCGAGCCTGAGTGCTCTAGAGCCCATGCACCACATTTAGAGAGTCCATGCATCACAATGAAAGATCCTCCATGATGCAACGAAGATCCTGCGTGCTGCAACTGAGACCCAACACAGCCAAATAAATAAATATTAATAAAAAAGGATGAAAGTTCCTGTTTTGCCTGGAGAACCTAAGTCATCTTGACACAGAAAGGCAGCCTTGATTTTCAGCTCAGGTATAGAACTTCCAATAAAGTGTTTCTGGAAACAACAATCGACATCTATCTTAGCTTTATTGCTTCCGAGGAAACAGGGCCCTGGGTCCATTTTGAAATCCAGGTCTGAAGTTGGCTGTTTTATAGAAACCTGCTTTGCTCTGAGCCTGTGAAAACTTGTGCGTGCTCGTGCTCAGTTGCTCAGTCACGTCTAACGCTTTGCAACCCCACAGGCTGTAGCTCTCCAGGCTCCTCTGTCCATGGGATTTTCCAGGCAAGAATACTGGAGTGGGTTGCCATGCCCTTCTCCAGGGATCTTATGGAATCCAGGGATCAACCCTGTGGCTCCTGCATTGGCAGGCAGATTCTTTACCACTGAGCCACCTGGGAAACTTGCTTTCATTTGAATTTGCTCTAAACTCCACCTTTCCCAGAATCTGATGAGAACTCCATCCCTTTGATTGATGATGTGCACGCCCTCATCGAATGGATTAATAAATCTAATTTTGTTGGATGGCAGGTTTGTTTCTTTTAGGCTGACTGGGTAGGTCATGGGTTGACCTCCAGGGCATAGAGCAGAGTGGAAAGTTGATCTAGAGGGTTGGCAGGAAATATTCCCCATAGAAATAAAGTCCTCTCCCAAACCCAGCCCCCAGCAAAACAGAACAGAGTGTTTTGAAGATGTGAGGGAGTGAGGAATGGGGATACCTCATTCATCCAGCATTCACATACATCTAGGGCTGAATAAAGGGTTCTAGAAATGAACTCATCTGTCTCTGAGTGGGCCTTGAGGCAATGGAAAGATCTGGGCTCTTTACTAAGGCACAGTGGAAGCACTGGGTCTCCTGACATTTAAAGGGCTGTCCCTTTAACCCAGCTGAAATGAGCCAAAAAATAGTGAAAGGAAAAAGGGGATAAGGCAGAATTCTTAAAATGCCCTTCCTTTGAACACCATCTTTGTGTAGGCATCTGGGGGAGGCCAGATAGGGCGTGGACATCCGTAGCACTTGGCTTCACTTGTTTATTCCCTGACACTTCTGGGGCCATTGCCAGGACCCGCCCCCTCTCTGCCGTCATTGGAGGAACTCAAAACCTTCTGCTAAGAATCCGGACATTTCACTCTCCTTGTCCTGGAGGGTCTGCTGTGGCCGGACTGGGAGGGTTGAGCCCTGGTCCAGCCCTAAGTGGAGAGCAAGCCTCTCACCATGACAGCCTGCTGCAGCTGGAATGATGTTTTCCAGTATGAGACAAACAAAATCATCTGGATCCAAAGCAAGACTTATGGCACCATTAAATGGCTCTTCCACGTGGTGCTCTTTTCTTACATTGGGTAAGTAGGGTGTGGGATGACCCTAAGTCTCTGCAGTGGCTGGCAGCACAGAAAACCTCAAGGTTCAGCTTCTGGGGCACATCCTGAATTCCTTGCGGTTTTAAAATCTGAGATGTGAGGCTGACAGCCAGCTGGGGAGGAGTGGGAGTTGAGGGAGGAAGCAGCAGGCAGGAGGAAGCAGTGCTAGTCAGCTGCAAGAAAAAGCCACGGGAAGGGAGGGTGACACTTTGGGTTCTAACCCAGGCCTGCTGGGGCAAGCTGGGCCAGGGCATGGCCGGGAAAGGTGGGAAAATGCAGGGCAACACCCTGGATTCCAGCAGAGGAATCAAGGATTCAGGGTGCGCCTGGTATAAGGCTGGCATCTATGTGAGTCATCACCACTCCAGGGAGGAATAGGATCAGACCTAAATTCACTTTAGGCCCTCCCAGGGGTCAAGAAGACCTTCTTTGATTTTTTTAAAAAAACATCTTATTGAGGTAGAATTCACATACCAAACAAGTCACTCATTTAAAGTGTATATATGATTCAGTAGTTCTTAGTATAGTCAGAGTTGTGCAACCATCACCATAATCAATTTCAGAATATTTTCATCACTTCAAAAAAACCACTCCCACATCCCTTAACCATCACTTTCATCCATCTATTTCCCTGCAGCTCTAAGCACCCACTATTGTATTTTCAGTCTCTATGGATCTGTCTATTCTGGATATTTCATATAAATGGAATCATGCAATATATGGTCCTCTGTGTCTGGCTTCTTCTACTTAGCATCGTGTTTTCAAGGTTCATCCATGCTGGAACATGTATCTTTACTGCATTCCCTTTTTTGGCTGAGTAATACTTCATTATATGGATATACCACTGTGGGGTGGAAATCTGGGTTGTTTCCAGTTTCAGGCTATGATGAATGATGCTGCTATGAATGTTTGTGTATGAACATGTCTTCAGTTTTCTTGGGTATGTACCTATGAATGGAATTGATGGATCCTTTACTTCCCTGGTGGCTCAGACGGTAAAGCATCTGTCTACAATGCGGGAGACCTAGGTTCAATCCCTGGAGAAGGAAATGGCAACCCACTCCAGTACTCTTGCCTAGAAAATCCCACGGACGGAGGAGCCTGGTGTCCATGAGGTCGCAAAAAGTCGGACACAACTGAGCAACTTCACTTGCACTTTCGGTAAACTCTATTTTTAACCTTTGGAGAAACTACCCAGTTGTGTTTCACAGCAGCTGCACCATTTCGTATTCCCACCAACAATGTATGTTCCATTTTCCCCACATCCTCATCATTACTTGATAGTGTCTGTCTTTTGGAGCATAGGCATCCTAGTGAGTTATTAACTCATTGTGATTTTTAAAAATAATTTATTTTATTGTTATTTTTGGTTGTGCTGGGTCTCCATGGCTGCGTGCAGGCTTTCTTACTGCACTGGCTTCTATTGTTGCAGAGCACAAGCTCATGGGCTTCAGCAATTGTGGCTCGTGGGCTCAGTAGTTGTGGCCCACTGGCTTAGTTGCTCCGCGGCATGTGGAATCTTCCCAGACTAGTGATTGAACCATGTCCCCGGCATTGGCAGGCAGATTCTTATCCACTGTGTCACCAGTGAAGTTTTCACTTTGATTTTTGACTCACAATTCCCTAATGGCTAAAGCCCCCTTGCTCTCTGTGATGATGGTGGTGATGATGATAACTTGAATCTATTAGGGAGACAATGCAGTTTACCAGTTAAAGGTTAAAGCAACTTACTTCATAAGCCTGGCTAAGTTTCCTTGACTAAGTCACTTAACCTCTCAGAGCCTCAGTTTCTGCATCTGTGCATAGCACTGTTGTGATAATCACACGAGAAAAGGCCTGACAAGCCCGTATTGATGCCTAGCACAGGGTAAGAGCTTCACAAATGATAGCTCTTTTTTAAAAATAATCTTTTTGAATATAATAGGTACTTTCACAAACGCTCTCTCCTTTGACTTTTAAAGTAACCATGCCCATGCTTGGATTTGAGATCTGGAAATGTGGATTCAAATATCCTTCACTTTTTTGAGTCTGATTCCTCATCTGTAAAATGGGGATAATGGTTGTGAGAATGAAAAGAATTAATAAAATGTAAAACGGCTGTGAAAAATACTCAACATATGGCCAGGCCAAAGTGTTAGTTCTTCTTCTTAATAATATTACCAGGATTATCATTATTTGAGTCATATGTTTACTATTCAATAAAGAATAAGCTGCTGCTGCTGCTGCTGCTAAGTCGCTTCAGTCATGTCCGACTGTGCGACTCCATAGACGGCAGCCCACCAGGCTCCCCTGTCCCTGGGATTCTCCAGGCAAGAATATTGGAGTGGGTTGCCCTTTCCTTCTCCAATGCATGAAAGTGAAAAGTGAAAGTGAAGTCGCTCAGTGGTGTCCGACTCTTCGAGACCCCGTGGACTGCAGCCTACCAGGCTCCTCTGTCCATGGGACTTTCCAGGCAAATAATAAGCATGTATGTTAAAATTCTAAAATAAAACATATTACTTAGACCAGATATCACTGAACAGATAATAAAGAACATAGTTAGCAAATGCTCCCTTATGAGTCAATACATAGATCACGTATCACAGTTCCACACTGTGATGTGGTTTCCCATATTCTTGGGTCTAGCACACAACGTCTTAAAAGCAGATTATTGTATATATAAGAACAGATTATTATATGAACATCTTACAATGATAAATATTTTTCTTTCATATGGTGGAATTTTATCTTAAGAGCATTTAAGTCCCTCAAGTTCAGCTGTACATGATCCACAGGAGCATGGAGAGAGAGCATAATTTATTTATTTTTTAAATTTATTTATTTCAATTGGAGGCTAATTACTTTACAGTATTGTGGTGGTTTTTGCTATACATTGACATGAATCAGCCATGGGTGTACATGTGTTCCCCATCCTGACCCTCCCTCCCACCTCCTTCCCCATCCCATCCCTCTGGTTCATCCCAGTGCACCAGCCCTGAGCACCCTGTCTCATGCATCGAACCTGGACTGGTGATCTGTTTCACATATGATAATATAAATGTTTCAGTGCTATTCTCTCAGATCATCCCACCCTCACCTTCTCCCACAGAGTCCAAAAGACTGTTCTATACATCTGTGGAGACAGCACAATTTAAACAGTGCAATGATTCAACAATTGGGTGCCCAGGACTAACCTCGCGATGGGGTTCCCTCAGTCTCTGTTCCCACATACTTCTCATAAGTGAGCATCTTGCCACTCTACCTGTGAATGTTTTCCACCCAAAATATCCCCTAAAATAAGCCAACTCCTTCACCGAGAGCAAAACTGGAAAAACAGCTGCTTGTTCCAGAGCTGAAGGGAAAACTGGCTCTGATGAACTCGTGGGGAAGTGAAGATCTGTTTGCTATGCTTTGTGGACAATTTAGGGTCTTACCTGGTGGCTCAGTGGTAAAGAATCTGCCTGAAATGCAGGAGACCCAGGTTTAATCGCTGGGTTGGGAAGATCCCCTGCAGGAGGGCACAGCAACCCACTCCAATACCCTTGCCTAGAGAATCCCATGGACAGAGAAGCCTGGTGGGCTGCAGTTCATAGGGTCACACAGAGTTGGACACGACTGAAGTGACTCAGCAGCAGCAGCAATAGCAGTGAACAATTCAAGGATTTAAAACATAGGCAACTTTAACAAGACACAAGTTTTACCTTAAGTGATGACTTTACAAGATAACCCCCACACAAAATGCTTCTCCACTGTTTATATTTTAAAATATAAAACTGAAGAAAAAGTATTTCCAGCTTTGCTTTCTCCCCCGTCTATGTTAACCGTATAGTTATTTACATCCCACTGAATGAAGTCCCATAGAACACTGGTCTCCAACCTTTTTGGCACAGGGACTCGTTTTGTGAAAGACAGTTTTCCCATGGATGGGGGGTGGGTGTGCGGGGTGGGAGGCTGTGTTTCAGGTGGTAATGCAAGCTATGGAGAACAGCAGATGAAGCTTCCTTCAATGGCCCACAGCTCACCTCCTGCTGTGCGGCCTGCTTCCGAAGGCCGCGGCAAGTATGGGTCAGTGGCCCAGAGTTTGGGGACCCCTGCCATAGAACACAGCTTGGAAAATGCTGCCTTACAATGTACTGTGAGGCCTCAAGCTGATATAACTGCAGCTAGGCCATCTGTGAAATGGGTAGACCCACGATGCACAGGGATTGGGGGGAGGTAGTTGACATCAAATAGGACTGATGTGGACCAGAGGCGGAAATCCAGACAGCTTTAGGTAATACTCAGGATATATATAGCAACAGGGGGAGGATTCTGGTCATGGGGTCCTGGGTTCAGAGGCTGTCTACACACTGGCTGAAAAGGCAGGGTCAGGATAATGAAAGAAGACAGGGAGGTACAAGGCAGGCAATAGAGGAAATAAGACAAGAGGCTGATCAGCATCTCACAGTCCCTCGCAACTGGGTTCAGATTTAGAATCAAAGGCAAAGGCTGTAGCTACAGGCAAGATAATGTAGCTCCAGACTCCAGGGCTCCAGGAGTGCGTGAAGAGGATACTGAATAGGACTGTGTTAGGCGGAATTGTTCGGCTACTAAGTGACAGAAACCTAAGTCATGTTAGCCACCAAGGCACATAGGGGGATTTATTCTCATGTAACTGGGCAGTGGAAGAGACGGAGCTGTTCTCAGACATGGATGGTTATAAAAGTTCAAGCTTTGTGAAACTGTGGGGGCTGGGTCTCTCTTCACACACTTTTTTTCCCTCATTTATATTTCTCTCCCCACATCTTGGCTCTGTTTCTTGAATAGGCTCTCTATGTAGCTAGATGTCACATTCAAATCCCCACATCCTCCCCTTTTAGCAATCCCAGAGGAACAAACAAGTCTTTTCTGATAGCTCTGGCAAAAAATTCACTGAAAAGACTCTGATTGGTTGTGCTGTGCTATGCTCAATTGCTTCAGTCATGTCTGACTCTCTGCGACCTTATGAACTGTAGCCCGCCAGGCTTCTCTGTCCATGGAATTTTCCAAGCAAGAATACTGCAGTGGGTTACCATTTTCTACTCCAGGGGATCCCAAAGGAAGTAGGAAAAGTGGGTGGAAGGAAGAGACAGACAAAAACCAAAGAGCCACTACAAGTCTTTCCAAAAGCCAGGAATTCCAGGGACTTCTGAAGGCTACAGGTCTATCCCTGGCTTGTCTCAACCCAGCACCTGGCCTGTGGAGACTCTACCCCAAATTATTGTCAAGGCTGGGACATTGGTATTCTCAACAGAAAGTGCCTCTGAGAATCAGCTCCTGGTTTTCCAAGACATACTCTGTTTCATCTTCTGGCCTCAATGAGATGGGAAGAATGGGATAATGA
Organism: Bos javanicus; assembly: GCF_032452875.1. Taxonomy (NCBI): domain Eukaryota; kingdom Metazoa; phylum Chordata; class Mammalia; order Artiodactyla; family Bovidae; genus Bos; species Bos javanicus. The sequence goes on along the minus strand of NC_083884.1, from coordinate 54,599,179 downwards.
TGACTACACTCCAGGAAAACTGAGATTCAAACACCTGAATGACAATAAAGATAACTTCTTTCTACTGTTAGCTTTATTTATATCATCTCATTTGATGTGCTGGGACTTAAGTATTCTCTTCATTATTTCACAGATAAGGAAATGGAAGCTATGAAAGATAGAGTTACATTATTAAAAGTCATCCAGTTAGAAAGTGAGTGAGTGAAGTCACTTAGTCGTGTCCAACTCTTTGCGACCCCATGAACTCCAGGCTCCTCTGTCCATGGGATTTTCCAGGCAAGAATACTGGAGTGGGTTGCCATTTCCTTCTCCAGGAGATCTTCCTGACCCAGGGATTGAACCCAGGTCTCCCACATTGTAGGCGGACACTTTACCGTCTAAGCCACATTTCAGTCCAAAACCAATGTCCTTAACCCACAAACCATACTGCTAAAGTACTTATCTGTCAGACTTTGAAAGCCCAGGCACTGGGTCTCCTCAATATTTAGCCAATCATTCTTCCTTTTCACCAGGCTCTTCTTTGTCTTTCTGAGTTGACCAGGGCAAGTGAAGGATGATGATGGAGGCTGGGATGAGCATCCCATCATTTTGTCTTTCTCCACTGTTTATTCATTCCCTCAATGTTATTATTTTATTTTGTATATTTATTTATTTATTTATTTAGTATATTTATTTATGTGGCTGCATCAGGTCTTAGTTGTGGCATGCAGGATCTTTACTTGCAGCGTGCAAACTCTCAGTTGCGGCATGTGGGATCTAGTTCCCCAACCAGGGATTGAACCTGGGCCCCCTCCATTTGGAGCACAGAGTCCTAGCCACTGGCCCACCAGAAAAGTCCCCATTCCCCAAATTTTAGAGTATCTACTATGAGTCAGACTCTGTTAATATTAATATAATAGAGATTATATTAATAACGGTCAGTGAAACAAAGTTCTGGCAACTCATTGCATTATATTCTAATGGAGGAAAGAGACATGATATGAAAATGCAGAAACATAATAAAATGTCTGATGGTGTTAAGTGCTATGAAGAATAATAAATTAGGGAAGAGGACAGAGAATGAGCATATGTCTGATAGAGGCATATGGGCTGAGATCTGCCCAAAGAAAGGGAACAAGTCACGAAATATCTGGAAGAAGAGTGTTTCTGATCGAGGGAATAGGAAGTGCAAAGGCCCTGAGGTGAGGACTTGATAGGGTATTCAAAGAAAAGCAAGGAGGTCAGAGTGGTAGAAGCAGAGTGAACAACACATTGAAGGAGAGGTAACCTGGGTGGAAATGGGAGGACAGATCATTCAAGTCCTTGAAGGCCCACTCTGAGTTATTTGGATTTTATTCTGAATGAGTTGCGAAGTCATAGGAAGATTTAAAGCTGAGAAGTAAAAGATATTGGTGTTTTCTTGGGAAGATATCCCTCTTCACTAGAGACTAGTCCTCTCAGAAGCTTTTCCAATAAATACAGAAGAGCAGGGAAGGTTGAGAGAGAAACAGGAGAACAAACTCTACTCACCACTGCTTCTTCTCCCTCAAGTTAGCCTCTGCCCAGGCCAGTAGCAAAAGCAACATTGTCCTGCACAGCCTTAGGCTGTCTGTCACCATGGAGATGGTGCTGTTGTGCTAATTTGCAATCACTAAATGTAGCTCCTGGCTGGCTGCCCATTACTGGAGGGTGACCACACACTTGTGTGGCTGGATTTCCTCTTGTTAAATGGAAAGAGTCACCAGAGGCCAGAGAGCGGCAAATCCAACTCAGGCATGGCCCCTGCCACTTGAGGGCGACAGAAACATAAGATATCTGCCATGTTCTCAACCCACCCTGGGCTCCTGGGTGATGAGACAGAGATGGGAAGGCCCAGAGAAGACCCACTTCAGGAGGAGACCCTCTCCAGGAGAAGAATTGAGCCACCTTATATATGAGGCCAAGAGACCAGCAAACACAAATGAATGGAAGCAAAAAAGAGGAACAGTCAGAGGGTCAGCGTGTTCCAGAACCTGGTGAGTGAGAAGGAAGGAGCAGGAGCTGAGGACAAAGGTAGGCAGGGGCCAGGGTTGGGATTTGTTTCTCAATGCCATGGGAAGCCACTAGAAAGTTTTATACAAGGGAGTGAAACCATTTGATTCACGCTTTTAAAAGCACTGTCAGGCCACTGTGCAGACTGTAGATTGTTGGGGGGCAAAAGGGGCAGTGATGGGACCAGTAAGAAGGCTGTTGGAGCCACCCAGAGGAGAGAAGGTGGTGACTTGGACTAGAATGGGGCAGTGCAGCTGGAGAGAAGTGAGCAAACAGGCTATGTTTTAGAGGTGGAACTGACAGATTTTCTAGAAGGCAAAGATGAATCTAGGTTCATTGGTGGATGATGATGCCTTTTATCAACATAAAAGACCAAGAAGAGGCTAGATTGCCAACTAACGCAACATTGTTAACTATGTCAAACTATTAAAACACCTCGACTACTACCATATTTCAGCTTCCCTTCACTAATGTCTAAACCAAAACATTGAAAAAGCTAGAAGCACAGAGTCTTTTAAAAAAAAAAAATAGATGGTCTTTTTAAGTGAATGATTTTCACTTTATGAAGAGCTTGTCCTGTTGTCCTGGTTTTCTTATTTCAGTGCAGAATGGCAGAGGCCTCTCTGTGGACCGGCTATCATGTACCAACAGGCTTCTGGGCACCACACTCGAGCCCCGCTTCCCACCAGGGTAGAGCTCTCCCAGCCCTCCTGGGTTTTGAGCACCATGCTGGGAAGAGCAAGGACCAGATTACATAGATTATTCACACTACTACACATGTCAACTGACTGGTGTGCAAAATGCCAGAGAAGTGGAACTAGAGAAGCCAGCAGGAATCCAACTGGGAACAGGCTTGAACTTCATCCTGAGGACACTGAGAAAGGAAGAAGAGTCTTTCCTACCCCACTGTCAACATTTTATTATGACAAATTCCAACCATAAAGGAAACATTAAGGGTTTTATAGATTCAGAGTTCATACTGAGGGTTCATAATTTCATTTTAAAGGAAGCGTTCTACTTTCAATATGGCAACATCTATTGAGTACTACTGAGTGCTTAGCATGGGCCAGATTCTGTTCTTAGCTTATGACATGTATTAGCCTGTTTGATCCTTGTAAATAACCCTACAGAATTGGTCCTCATAATGTGTAACCATGATTTGAACAGCGTAACTACTGGGAAATTCCCAGGTAATGGATTCCACCTCTTGACTGTATGTCACAACTTAATTTCCCAGCTTCCCTTGCAGCTAGGACACAGGCATGAGACCCAAGCTTTTCAAACATATGCACTATGCAACAGTGGTTCGGTACACAGGAAATAACATGGGGTGGTGAGCATGAGCAGACTTCATCTGAAGGAATGTATGGGGCTGATACCAGCCTTGACCGACACCATAGGGGCCACTTCCTGGACCCCATGTTTAGAGATCCCACCCTGGCCCTCTGCTAGCTGTGAGCTTCCCTATGGAGTAAGGAGCCTGTGGGACTGTATTAGTTTTCTATTGCTGCATAACAAATTACTACAAACTCACCTAAAATACTGCCACTTATTAGCTCACAGTTCTGTAGGTCAGTAGTTTGGGCCTGGCGTGGCTGGGTTCTCTGCTCAGGGTCTCACAAGGTTGAAATCAGAGTGTTATGCTGTGCTGAGTTCTCACTTTGGGACTCGGGGGAAAATTCACTTCCAAGCTCATTCTCCCTGTTGGTAGAGTTCAATTCTGTGCCATCATGGGACTCAGAGCTCTGCTAGCCAGGGGCCACTCTCAGATCCTAGAGACCACTTGCATTTTTTATCGTGTGGCTCCCCTCTATCTTCAAGCCAGTGATGGCACAATGTTTTCATGCCTCAAATCTCTGGCCTCTCTTCTGGGACCAGCCAAAGGAAATTCCCTACTTTTAAAGGCTCGGGGACTTCCCTCGTGGTCCAGTGGTTAAGAATCTGCTTGCCAATGAAGGAGACATGGGTTCAATCCCTGGTCCAGGAAGATCTCACATGCCACAGGGCATCTAAACCTGTGGGCCACAAGTACTGATGCCAGCACTCTAGAGCCTGGGTGCCACAACTACTGAGCCCACGCACCACAACTACAGAAGCCAGTGCACCCTAGAGCCAGTGCAACAAGAGGAGCCACTGCAATGAGAAGCCTGCACATGGCAACTACAGAGTATAACTAGCAACTAGCTTACCACAACTAGAGAAAGCCCCGGAGCAGCAATAAGACCCAGTGCAGTCAAAAGTAAATAAATATCTTTAAAAATACACTAGAAGGAATCAATTGCAAAATAAAGGAGACAGAGGAATAGATAAGTGAGCTGGAAGATAGAATGACGGAAGGAACTGCCATGAAACAGAAAAAAGAAAAAAGAACTGACGGTAGTCTCAGAGACCTCTGGGACAACATTCAATGCACTGCATTCAAATTATAGGGGTCCCAGAAGAAGAAGAGAAAGAGAAAGAATTTGAGAAAATATTTGAAGAGTATATAGTCAAAAACTTACCTAACATGGGAGAGGAAATAGTCAATCAAGTCCAGGAAGCACAGAGTCCCATATGGGATAAACCCAAGAAGAAATATGCCAAGACACATATCAGTCAAACTATCAAAAATTAAATACAAAGAAAAAATATTAAAAGCAGAGAGGAAAAAGCAAAAATAAAAAGCACATAAGGGAATCCCCAGAAAGTCTGTTATGACTTTCAAATGTTTAAATAAGCAGTATGTGGGCCTCCACTTGTTCCCCTGCCTCCACTTGTTCTCAGTTGTTAATTTCCCGTCACTGCTGGAACAATCCAACCACAAACCTGGTAACATAAAACAACAATTTATTCTCTCCAAGTTCTGGAGATACCTAAAATCAGTATCACTAGGTCAAAACTGAGAGGTCAGCAGGGCCATGCTCCCTCCAGAGGCTCTAGAGAAGACTTTTTTGCTTCTTCCAGTTTCTAGGGGTGGCCTGTATTCCTTGGCTTGTAGTCACATCACACCAGTCTTCAAGGCCTGCATCTCTGACTCTCTGCTTCACCTTCATGAACCTTTCTCCTGTATGTGTGTATGTATGTGTGCATGAAATCTTCTTTTTTTTTTTAATTTTTTAATTAAAATTTTTTGGATTTTTGGCTGTGCTGGGTCTTCTTTGCTGCACACGGGCTTTCTCTAGTTGCAAAGAGTGGGGGCTACTCTCTAGTTGCGGTCCATGGGTTTCTCAAGGCAATGGCTTCTCTTGTTGCAGAACACAGGCTCTAGGACATGAGGGGCTCACAGTAGCTGTGGCTAAAGGGCTCTAGAGCACAGTCTCAGTAGTAGCGGCTCACAGGCTTAGTTGCCCTGCAGCATGTGGAATCTTCCTGAATCAGGGATCAAACCTGTGTCCCCTGCATTTGCAGGTGGACTCTCAACCACTGGACCACCAGGGAAGTCCCTCTGTCTCTCTGTTATAAGAACACATATGATGGCATGTAGGGCCTACCTAATTCAGGATAATCTCACCATCTTGAAATCCTTAATCACATCTGTAAAGACCTTTTCCCCAAACAGGGTAACAGTTATAAATTCTGGGGATTAGGACATGATAGCTTTGGGGTCATTATTCAGCCTCCTATAGCAGATGTGGCCCCAGGCATTGAGCTCACTGGGGCATGGCAGTGACTAAGATTCTGGCACTCAAACACTATTGGCATGAATTTCTACCTATGGCTCGGCAGTGGCTGGCAGAGTCTTTTCTCTGGAACAGTACCTGTTCTCTGGGTGTTGTTCCTAGCTGTGCATTGTTTCAGCAAGCTGGGTTTTTGGTCTACCAAGAGACTGTATGAATTACCTAATGTCATTTTAAAATCTCCTTCTTCCTTTATTTTTTAAAACAACTTTCAGTTCAGTTTAAGTTCAGTCACTCAGTCATGTCCAACTCTGCGACCCCATGAACTGCAGCACGCCAGGCCTCCCTGTCCATCACCAACTCCTGGAGTTCACCCAAACTCATGTCCATTGAGTCAGTGATGCCATCCAACCATCTCATCTTCTGTCGTCCCCTTCTCCTCCTCCCCTCGATCTTTCCCAGCATCAGGGTCTTTTCCAATGAGTCAGCTCTTCACATGAGGTGGCCAAAGTACTGGAGTTTCAGCTTCAACATCAGTCCTTCCAATGAACACCCAGGACTGATCTCCTTTAGGATGGACTGGTTAGATCTTCTTGCAGTCCAAGGGACTCTCAAGAGTCTTCTCCAACACCACATTCAAAAGCACAATTCTTTTGCACTCAGCTTTCTTTATAGTCCAACTCTTACATCCATACATGACTACTGGAAAAACCATAGCCTTGACTAGACGGACCTTTGTTGGCAAAGTAATGCCTCTGCTTTTTAATATGCTATCTAGGTTGGTCATAACTTTTCTTCCAAGGAGTAAGCATCTTTTAATTTCATGGCTGCAATCACCATCTGCAGTGATTTTGGAGCCCCCCAAAATAAAGTCAGCCACTGTTTCCACTGTTTCCCCATCTATTTGCCATGAAGTGATGGGACTGGATGCCATGATCTTAGTTTTCTGAATGTTGAGCTTTAAGCCAACTTTTTCACTCTCCTCTTTCACCTTCATCAAGAGGTTCTTTAGTTCTTCTTCACTTTCTGCCATAAGGGTGGTGTCATCTGCATATCTGAGGTGATTGAAATTTTTCCCGGCAATCTTGATTCCAGCTTGTGCTTCTTCCAGCCCAGCATTTCTCATGATGTACTCTGCATATAAGTTAAATAAGCAGGATGACAATATACAGCCTTGATGTACTCCTTTTCCTATTTGGAACCAGTCTGTTGTTCCATGTCCAGTTCTAACTGTTGCTTCCTGACCTGCATGTAGGTTTCTCAAGAGGCAGGTCAGGTGGTCTGGTATTCCCATCTCTTTCAGGATTTTCCACAGTTTATTGTGATCCAACAGAGGTATAATTTATTATATCATAAAAGTCACCCATTTAAAGCATATACTTCAATGATTTTTTAATAAATTTGCAAGATGGATAACCATCATCACAATTCAGTTTTGGAATATTTCATTACTCCAATAAGATCCCTCATTCCCATTTGCAGTCACTCCCCAGTCCTACCCACTGGATCCAGGCAAACACTAACTTATACCCTACCTGTATAGATTTGCGTTTTCTAGACAATCTTCTTAAACTTGGCAGAGTGGACTCTGTTGTTTAGAACTACGAACCCTGGCCAATATAATTCTGTCATGTCTGACTTTTTGCAACTTTGTGGACTGTAGCCCACCAGGCTCCTCTGTCCATGGAATTTTCCAGGCAAGAATACTGGAGTGCTTCTTTGGTCATCTAATCTTCCAACAGATCTATGAGATAAACTTTAATATCCCCTTTTCACAAGCAAGGAATCTGAGGTTCAAAGCAGTTAAGAAGCTTCCCCATGTATGTGAGTGCAAGTGCACTCACAGACACACACACACGGACATACACCTATACACAAAGCTGAGGAGTCATAAGGCCAATGTAGAAGCCCATAGTTTTTCCATCAAAAAAAAAAAAAAAAAAGAATACTGGAGTGGGTTGTCATTTCCTTCTCCAGGGGATCTTCCTGACCCAGGTATTGAACCCACGTCTCTTGCATCTCCTGCATTGGCAGGCAGGTTCTTTACCAGTTGAGCCAACAGGGAAGCCCAATATAAATCTAATATCCCCTAATTATAGAAGAAGAACCGATGACTCAGAAAGGCTAAGTAGGACTTCCCTGGTGGTACAGTAGATAAGAATCCACCTGCCAAGGCAGGTGACATAGGTTCGATTCCTGGGCCAGGAGTAACTAAACCCGTGTGCCACAACTACTGAGCTTCCATGCTGCAACAACTGAAGCTCGTGCACCTAGAGCCTGTGCTCTGCTACCAGAGAAGCCACCTAATGATAAGCCCATGAACTGAAACTAGAGAAAGCCATGGAGCAGCAATGAAGATCCACTGCAACTAAAAATTAAAGAAAAAATAAAGAAAGGCTAAGTAACTTACACAAGGTCATGTAAGTAGTAAGTGATAGAGCCGATGTTGAACCCAGAGCCCAAGCTCCCCATGAAGTACCGTAGAAAACGGAGGAGGTAAGAGTACAAACAGAGGGAGGGAGACCATTTAGGAGAATATCGGGCCATCCAGGTGAGAGTTCACAGTGATTTGGAATGAGGAGTTAGACGAGAAAAGTAGATGGTTTTGAATAATGCTAGGAAGACATAACAATAAGATTTGACAATGGAATGGATGGGGGGGATGAGGGAAAGGATAAATTAGGCGGTTCGCCATGTTCTGGCTTGGGCCACTGATGGGTGGTAGAAGAACTTATGGGGGATAGGAAATGTGAATCAGGGAAAATGCCCATCTAGGGTGGAAGATGAATTCAGAACTGAAGGCACTACAGGCACAAGTCTATGCGACAAACAAATGTAGATACTTATTTGATAGATGGATATGTGAATATGGAGCTAGAGATGTAGATTTCTATATCACCAGCATAAAAATGGTTAACTAGAACCATGGCAGTAGCTGCAACTGACCAGCAAGAGAGGATGTAGATGAGAAGACAAGAGGGCTTAGAACAGACCCCTGAGGAATTCTAACCTTTAAGTGATGAAAAGCACAGAGGTCACCAAAGGATTCTCAGAAAGGGCAAACATGGAGATCCAAAGAAGGTCAGGAGAATGTGGATTTGGGAAGGCGAGGGGAAAAGTGGAGGCATGGTCACTGGTATCAAATGCTGCTGAGAATTCCAGGAAGATCAGGTCCATGGCATGTCTACTGGATTCAGTGATGGTGTTGTTGTTTACTTGACAAGAGAGGATTTATAGAAGTTCCAGGGGTGGGAGCCAGTTTGGAGTGAGCAGAGGAGTGAATGGAGACTCGGAAATGGATGTGGTGACTCACTTTTTCAAGGGACTTGGATACAAAGGAGGAGAGAGGCAGCAAGTAGTGGGAGAAGAATGTGGGGTCAAGGGAAGCTTTATTTTTAAAGATGGGAAATTGATGCTGAAATGTAGATGGCGAGGAGACTCAAGAGAAAGGGAGATCATGGGATAAATGAAAATTATCATCATTGTTGTCATTATCATCAGTGTCACCAGCTAGCAGCTACAGGGAAAGCTTGTTCTGTTCTAGGGCTGTTCTAATTATTAGACATTTCTTCCTTACACTGAACCAAAATTTATCTCCCTGTAATTTTTCCCTTTTGGTTAGAGTTCTGCCCTGTGGTCCATTTTCTACTTGACACTTTCCAAATGGCTTCAGCCTGCTATTACATTTCTCCACTTCTCCAAAATAATCGGAGAAGGCAATGGCACCCCACTCCAGTACTCTTGTCTGGAAAATCCCACAGACAGAGGAGCCTGGAAGGCTGCAGTCCATGGGGTCACTAAGAGTCGGACACGACTGAGCAACTTCACTTTCACTTTTCACTTTCATGCATTGGAGAAGGAAATGGCAACCCACTCCAGTGTTCTTGCCTGGAGAATCCCAGGGGCGGGAGAGCCTGGTGGGCTGCCGTCTATGGGGTCACACAGAGTCGGACACGACTGAAGCGACTTAGTAGCAGCAGCCAAAATAATAGCCGAAGTCCCTCTGGCTCTGTACTCCTAAGACAGTATCCAGACTCTTTAGTATCCCAGCCAAGCCCACACAACCACACACTGGTTTGTCAAGGCTCTTTTAAAAGGTGATGCCTGCACTCTTGCATTGTTGGTGGAAACATGAAATGGTTCAAGCTTTTGTGGTCTGGTAAAGTGAACTGACATAAAATAAATGTGCATGACCTTTGACTCAGAGACTTATCTTAAGGTGTAAAATTTACCTGAGGTGTGATAAGATTCTTGTGTAAACATGTGCCTGGCAACATGAAAGGGGAGAGTAGAGAATTAATGAAGTATAGTGTTGAAGAGAACAGACTGAGCCTCAAAAGACTGAGGGTTTCCCCCACCCACAAAGATCAGGAGCAAGACAAAGATGAGGGTTTTTACCACTGAAATGCCTGTTATTCAAAATTATATTCGACATTCTAGCCAGTGCAATTAAGCAACAAAAAGAAATAAAAGGCATCCAAGTTGGAAAGGAAGACGTAAACTATACTTTGATGATAAGATCATATATATAGGGGACTTCCCTGGAGGGTCCAGTAGATAAGACTGTGGGCTTCCAACGCAGGGGCCCCCGGTTCAATCCCTGGTCAGGGAACTATATCCCCCACGCATGCCACAATTAAGAAGTCTGCATGCTGAAACTAAAGATCCCGTGAGCTGGAATGAAGACCTGGTATAGCCAAAAAAAAAAAAAAAAATACTATATATGGAGAATCACAAAGAATTCACAAAAAACTCATTAAAGTTAATAAACCAATCAGTAAAGTCTCACGCCACAAGATCAACACACAAAAATCAGTCATGTTTCCACATACCAATAATGAGCAACCCAAAAAAGAAATGAAGAAAGCACTTCCATTTACAATAGCACACAGAGCATGAGCTAGGAGTTAATGCTGCTACTTACCATATGTCTTAGTTCACTGTAACAAATACCAAAGACCGAGTGGCTTGTAAACAACAGAAATTTATTTCTCATGGTTCGAGAAGCCGGAAATTCTAAGGTCAGTGCAACATCAGATATGTTTTCTGGTAAAAACCCACTTCCTGGTTCACAGATGGCCATCTTTCTGCTGTATTCTCACACAGCAGAAGAGGTAAGCTGTTTCAGGGGCCTCTTATAAGGGCACTACTCTCATTCATAAGTGCTCCATCTTTGTGACCTACTCACTTCCCAAAGGCCCCACCTTCTCATAGCATTGCATCGGGGTTAGGTTTCAACTTATGAATTTCGGTGAGGGGTCACAAACATTGAGTCTACAGCACTATGTGAACTTGGGCTCACTTTATTGGTGTCACAGTTTGCTCAGCTATAAGGTGAGGGTACGGAGAAGGCAATGGCAACCCACTCCAGTATTCTTGCCTGGAAAATCCCATGGATGGAGGAGCCTGGTAGGCTGCAGTCCATGGGGTCGCTAAGAGTCAGACACGACTGAGCGACTTCACTTTCACTTTTCACTTTCATGCATTGGAGAAGGAAATGGTAACCCACTCCAGTGTTCTTGCCTGGAGAATCCCAGGGATGGGGGAGCCTGGTGGGCTGCCGTCTATGGGGTCACACAGAGTTGGACACAACTGAAGCGACTTAGCAGCAGCAGCAGCAGCAAGGTGATGGTAAGACTGTTCCTTCTTTACAGGGTTACTTTTGGGCAGGTGAGGGTGGAAAGAGTTAGTATTTGTTCTTAATATATGCTTAGAAGAGTGCTTGACACATAGTAAAAGCTATATCAAGACTACCGAAAATGTTTACAAAACTGAACAAAAGTTCTAGTTCAATATCCATCAGTAAGAGAACAGCTGGCAAATTTTCACAATTCACTTCTTAGGCTGAACCGTATAGAATTGCCAATATTCTATTGTTTTGTCTGCAAAATGGGCAATTTCATATGTTCCAACCTAAACACTAGAATACCCTGTAACCATTCAGAGTGGGTACATATCATAGATCCATCTTTATCATCCATTTTGCACTACTATTGTGAAGAGTTAATAACATATTATTGAGCAAAACCAGCGTTATTTAATAGCATGTAGAGTGTAGCCATGTTTGTGTGTCTAGGTGGGGGCATAAAGAGGCTTCAGGAACATGTGCACAAATTTTCAACAGTGATAACCTCTGAGAGGGAGAACGTTAGAACATTTTCATGTTCTTTGTGCTTTTCTGTGAAGTTTACACTTTTACAAACACCAAAAGGATTCTCTTTAAATGTGTGCCTCATAAGACCTGAACACAAGGCTCCTTCTGCTTCTTGCCTAATTAGGGCATAGGTCATTAGCTTATCACCACCCTCAAGGAGAATATTTTACTTCTCTCACCAAAGCTTAAGACGACACTAGTTTTTTTGGGTTTTGTTTACTAGAGGATATAACACAATTTTGGCTAATTTGGGTTTGGACTTATTTAAAACGTTGGGCCTCTAAGATAAACCTCTGCCAATTTGGGTGGTCCATGGCCTGTATCTGTATAACTGAGTTTTTGAGCTCAATGCCTTTACACCTATCCATTATATTGGGTTGGTCAAAAAGTTCGTTTGGATTTCCCCATACTGTGTTTTGGAAAAACCCAAATGAAAATTTTGGCCAGTCCAATATTTCCTCTAATTGGTAAACATTAACTAATAGATTAGGACTCACTCTCTTCTCTCCATATAGTAGGATGTGTAGAAAGTATTGTGTTCTGGAGTAGGAGCTTTTGGAATGAGAGAGAGATAGTTTAAGAAGTATGAAAAGGAAGGTTTTTCCAAATGAACTAGATAGTGGATAAGAAGTGCAATAGTCAAAGAGAATTGGAAGAACAGATGATGTCTTAGCCAAGCTGTGAGTAACAAGAAACTGAACCCCCTTCATTAGCTAGCTCAAGGAATGGTGTGGCAGAGTAGAACGGGCTTGGTATATTGTTGTTGTTTAGTAGCTAAGTCGTGTCCCACTCCTTAGCGACTTCATGGATGATAGCCCACCAGTCTCCTCTCCCCATTGGATTTTCCCAGGCAAGAATACTGAAGTGGGTCACCATTTCCTTCTCCAGGGGATCCTCCTGACCCAGGAATCAAACCCACGTCTCCTGCATCAGCAGGTGGATTCTTTACTGCTGAACCACCAGGAAAGCCCTGACTATATTGTAGGAGGCTGGATAATGCTCCCCACCCCGTGCCAAATCTCCATGTCCTGAACTCTGGAACTTGTAAACATGGTAATTTATGTGGCGAAAGGAACTCTGCAGATGTGATTAAGTTCAAGGTCTTGAGACAGAGAGCTTATTCTTGATTATCTGAATGGCCCCGGCATGATCACAAGAGTCCTTATAAGGGGGGAGGGGCAAGAGAGTTGAAGTGGAAAAAAGAAAATGTGCCAAGAAGAGTTGAGGGTAGAGAGTTGTGGTTGGGAACCCAGGGATGGTCTAGAAGCTGGGAGAGGTGAGAACAGACTGTCTAGTGGAGACTCCAGAAGGGAGCAGGCCTGCTGTCCCCTTGATCTGAATCCTCTAAGAATGATTTTAAGCATCTGACTCCCCAGAACTAAGAGAAAAAATGTTTGTGTTATTTTAAGTCTCTAAGTTCTTGGTGGCTTATTACAGCAGCCACAGGAAGCCAGCATTTAACTTGCCTTTCAGGGTGCAGGCTCTCCTCCACTTTCTTCGCAGGACATCTCTGACTGCCCCTGGCCCCTTTCTGACCACCCCTGCACACACACACACAGACACACACACAGCTGAGTGGACCAGGGTTGGACACAATCAGATTCTTCTCTTGAGATTTTAACTGTAAGATACAGAGGCTGCAGGCTCGACTACTCCATGAGGCACAGAGGGCCCAGGACCCACAGTTCTCTTAGGGTTCTGTGGGCCCTGGGGTAGCCATCAGTTAACCGGATGGGAGGACAGTTCACTTTCAGGTCACGCCCTTTCACTCTAGCTTTACCTTTGTTCCGTGAGCTCAGGCACTGTGCCAGTGAAGTCTGGCTTTGCTGAGAGGCACTTCCTTCCCGTGGCACGTTGAGGACTCTCACCATGGGTGCATGCAGCCAACCCCCCCTGAGATGCCAGTTCATGTCTGTGAAAGTCCTTCTCATTGAGAATTCGTGGATTGGGTTTCTGAAAAACCTCTTTATGGTGGGCATCGTGGTCTACAACTGGTGAGTCAGGTGCAGTGTGCCAGTCTGGGGACTCCCCCAGCGGACCTTTCCCTCCATCCTTCTGTCCTCCTGCTGCCCCTCCACAGCCCTCCTCTTCAGCTAGACTGGTCTGTGAGGACCCAGGCTTCTCTCACTTTTATTCTCTTCCACCTTCCCAGACTCTTCAGCTTTCTTCTCCCCCATCTCCACCTATCCATCCTTCAAGGCCCAGCTGAATCCCCCAGCTCCTTCATGCCCCTGTTCACTCCAGGGACCAGTGGTTTTGCCCTCTTCTGAATGCAGAGAATTGTAGCTTCTTAGAGCTGAACAGTCATAGGGATTAGAGAGCCAGGGAGTTATCCCCCTGTTGTTGTTGTTGCTGTTCAGTCGCTAAGTCATGTCTGACATTTTGCCACCCCATGGACTGTAGCATGCCAGGCTTCCCTGTCCATCACTATCTCTGGGAGTTTGCTCAAATTCACTTCCATTGAGTTGGTGATACTATCTAACCATCTCATCCTCTGCTGACCCCTGCTCCTTTTGCGTTCAATCTTTTCAGCATCAAGGTCTTTTCCAATGAGTCGGCTCTTTGCATCAAATGGCCAAAGTACTGGAGCTTCAGCTTCAGCATCAGTCCTTCCAATGAATATTCAGGGTTGATTTCCACTAGGATTATTTGGTTTGATCTCTTTGCTGTCCAAGTTATCTCCCCATTCAGGGACTAAATCCATTTCCCAGAGAGGTGGCATGGCTTGTCTGATTCACCAAGGAGATCGGGAGACAGCTGCTGGGGCAACCGTTAGAATGTTCTTTCCATATGCAGACTCTTTCATTTCCTCTTTATTTTCTTGATGCATCTCTGGAGCATTTTGATTCTCCTTGAAGAACATTTATTTCTTTATTTGGCTACATCAGTTCTTAGTTGCAGCACATAGGATCTTCAGTTTTCGTTGCATTAGGACCTTTCAGTCATGTTAAGATCTTTAGACCTTTTAGCTGTGGCATGTGGGATCTAGTTTCCTGACCAGGGACCAAACCTAGGCCCTTGCATTGGGAGTGTGGAGTCTTAAGACACTGAACCATGAATATATAAAGACAAGTTTTCTGATTTCTGAGAGGGTTGGATTCCATTAAGGCTGATCTACACCACATCATACATTTGGGGATGAATATGAGAGACTAAGGGCTTCCCAGGTGTCTCAGTAGTAAAGAACCTGCCTGCCAATGCAGGAGACTCAGGTTCGATCCCTGGGTCTGGAAGATCCCCTAGAGAAGGAAATGGCAACCCACTCCAGTATTCTTGCCTGGGAATCCCATGGACAGAGGAGCTTGGTGGGCTACAGCCCATATGATCACAGAAGAGTTGGATGTGACAGAGTGACTAACTAACGAGAGACTGAGCTTCCAAAATGGAGGGTCAAATGGACACGGTTATTCTGGGAGACTGTTGCAATACCCAACACGGAAGAACATTGCACTTTGTGATGATAGGCTGAAATACACTGTTGAATAAGCATCATCATATTTGTCTATGGAATTACACTGGCTAGCTCTGTCTCATATATGCTCATTGGATCTCAAATTGGGCTCTCTGCAAACCTCATTATGTGGATTTCCCTGGGGGGGTCCAATGGTTAAGAATCCGCCTGCCAATGCAGGGGACATGGGTTCAGTCCTTGGTCTGGGAAGATTCCACACGCTGTGGGGCAACTAAACCCACGCACCACAACAAGAGAAGCCACCGTGATGAGAAGCCAGCACACCGCAACCAGAGAGGGCCCCCTATTCTGCCCGCCACAACTAGACGAAACCCTCCCACAACAGTGGAGACCCAGCAGAGCCAAAAATAAATTTAAAACCCAATGACAACCTCATTATGCACTTACTTCCCATGTACCCCTTCCGCCAGCCCCAGGGAGCCATCAGTCTACTGTCTCGGTGGATTTGCCTATTCTGGATGTTTCACATAAGTGGGGTCATACACTACATGGTCTTTTGTGTCTGTCTTTTTTCACTTAGCACAAAGTTTTTTGAGGTTCTTCCACAGTACAGCATGTGTCTCATTTCATTCCTTTTCATGGGTAGATGATTGTCCATCATCTTTTAATGAATGTGTGGGTTGTTTCCACCTTTTGACTATTGTGAATAGTGCTGCCATGAATATGTGTGAACAGGTATTTGTTTAAGCATATAATGTCATTTTTAATTTCTTTAACCTGTATCTCGTTCTGTGGCATGCTTTCCTTACTCAATGTTATGTTATTTCCACATTGATGCAAGCAGTTCTCCATTCACTTTCACTCTTACAGAACATTCCAGCAAATAAATCCAACAATTTATTCACCCATTCAGTGTTCGAGGATATTTCCATGATTTCCAGTTTTCCCTATTATAAATAGTGCAGCTTTACAATTTCCTGTACATAAATTGTTGGGCACCATCTTTGAGGGGTTCCTCTGGGGCATACACCTAAGAGTGAAATCGCTGGGGCGTGGGGAATGCACCTCAAATGTGCAGTACTTCATATTGCCAAATGTGAGCTGTTTTTCCATGAGTCTCTTAGGGGTTTTCAACCCTGACTGTGTATTAGAATCAATTTTAGAAAAATATATAGGCACCTGGATAACTCCCCAGACCTATTGAATCAGAGTTTCCAGGGATGAGACCAGGGAGCTGCAATTTTGAAAGCTCCCTAAGTAATTACACTGTACAGCCAAGGTTGAGAACACCTGGGACCAAGCCTTGGCCCACAGTATCTCGGTTTCCCAAGGTCAGCTCATAGAGGACAGCTACTGACTGCCTAACAACATTCAGATATTAGAGGCTGAGCAGAGGGAAGAGACCAAATAGATACATGCCCAATGAATAAACAAAGCATTTAAAACAAACTCTTAAGGGATTTCCTTGGTGGTCCAGTGGTTAAGACTCCACACTTCTACTGCAGGGGAGGTATGTGTTTGATCCCTGGTCTGGGAACTAGGATCCCATATGATGCACGGGACAGCAAAAAATAAATAAATAAAATAAATTCAATTCAATTATTCAGGGCAATGGGAAACAGGAAATGGATAAATGGAGATGGAATCTACCATTTTTAGTTATCAATTCTACTTTTTCCCTCTCTTCCCCTCACCATAATCACTTAGAGTCATATTCTAAAGAAGGCCTTAATAGCTTATGAATAGATCAGAAGGCAGGAAACCAGAGGCAAAGCCACATCATGTATGAACAAATATAGCACATGATTAAGAGATCTTGCTCTGGGCTCTACGGTAGACCAGTCAAAGACCTCAGGCCTGCCACTGATGACCTGTGCGATCTTGGGCAAGTTCCTTCACCTCTTTGAGCCCATTCTCTCATCTACAAAAGGGGATGATTTCGGGAACTGTTTCCTATCACTGTTGTGAGCACTAAAGGAGGTGATGCATTTAGAACATGTACTAAGTACTCAATAAAGGGTAAGCTGCTATTACCAATGCTATTTTAAACTAGGCAGGTGTTTCTGGAAAACAGGAAGCTGACCTGCCGGATAGACCCTTACATATGTGTGTGCATGTTAAGTCACTTCAGTCGTGTCTGACTCTTTGTGACACTATGGACTGTAGCTTGTCAGGCTCCTCTGTCCATGGGATTCTCCAGGCAAGAATACTAGAGTGGGTTGCCATGCTCTCCTCCAGAGGATCTTCCTGACCCAGGGATTGAACCCAGGTCTCTTAGGTCTCCTGCATTAGGCAGGCAGGTTCTCTACCACTAGCGCCATCTGGGAAACCTGGAACAAACTCTTGCTGCTGCTGCTGCTGCTAAGTCGCTTCAGTTGTGTCTGACTCTGTGCAACCCCATAGACAGCAGCCCACCAGGCTCCCCCGTCCCTGGGATTCTCCAGGCAAGAACACTGGAGTGGGTTGCCATTTCCTTCTCCAAACAACAAACCCTTAGGTAGATGCTAATGTGTTGCTGAGTCCCAGAACAAAGCTGGTGGACTGACCTGGGGTGGACTTCGCTATTTGAGAAGGCAATCTATAAATTAAGGCCTATATTACGTGATATTAGAGACTGGTATTGGGGACAACAGTTTCCACATGGTGAAAGCTCACTATGAGCCAGATACACTGCTGAGGAGTTTGCATGGGTATCTCAGTCCATCCTCAAAACAACCCCATGAGGTAGGTATGACTATTCTTCCCATTTTACAGGTAAGGAAAATGAGTCACAGAGAAGGTGAGTCACTTGCCCAAAGTCACCCAGCAAAGCCTGGATTTTAATGGAGCTGGCTCTCAGTTCCTGCATCCTAAACCATGGCACTGTGTCTCCCTTGAGAAAATCGCTGATGCTTTTCTGTGTCTGTCATTTAGCTTTGCTTTGGTGAGTGACAAGCGGTACCAACGGAAAGAGCCTGTCATCAGTTCTGTGCACAGCAAGATAAAAGGGATAGCAGAGGTGAAAAAGGAGATTATGGAGAACGGGCAGACGAAGGTTGTGCAGAGTGTCTTTGATATGGCGGATTACACCTTCCCCTTGCAGGTGAGCACCTGTCAGCATCCTCCCAGGACTCGTCCCCGGTCACTGTCCCCAGGGCCTCTTCCTCCTCCCCTGGGACCTAGAGACTCGCTCCAGAAAAACACTGGCCCCATTTAAAAAGCTCTGTGAAAATCTCAACTGAGAAAACCTAAAAATTGCAAAATTGGGTCAGATGCAGCAACTCAAAGGAGATGACACTTTGCTTTATCAATTCCTACAGGGTTTCTCAAAATAGCAGTGTGTCCTGGTGCATTGAAAACATGATTTGATTCACTCAAACTTTATTTATACATAGCTTTTCAGAAGCAGGGCCATCAAGTCAGCAAGTTTTGCCTAGATCCAGAAAGGCAAAGAACTTTCTGCCTTGAGGGGACCAGCCCTTCTATATTGTTTGTGCAGCATTTTATCAACAAAAATGTCTCCAGGAAAACTCTTGGCTACAGTTTTGCAGAAGGGAAGGCTATAGATGACAAAGAATGGAAAGGTCTGGACCATAGGGAAAGGGCTTGACATTGTCTCAATCTGCAAAAAGATAAAACGAACGTAGAATTCTCAAAAAGGAAAGATTGAAGTGGAGTTGAGAACACCAAAGAACAGATGGAGGGGGGTGGTAAGAGGGACAAAAGGGCCCATTGGCAGCCCCTGGAAGCTGGAAAGCTTTGAAAAACCATAAAAGCCAAGCTGCTATCCATTTGTTTCTAACAGAGGGTCATTAAAATCTCCACCTATTGCCCAGGTGGTGGGATGCCCTATGACCCTTTCATTAAAGTCCTGGATAATCTGAACAGCGTTCTGATGGAGGTAACACCTCCACCTCTGCCTCCCCACATCTTTTGGTTTTCAACATAATGGGACTTACTGTGTCCCCCAAAATGAAAAGGCTGCTTTTGAGGCTGGAATGGAAAATGAATGCTCAATCAATTTGAATGTTCCTCCGCTCTCCCTCAGCTCAGCAGGGCAGCTCATCCAGCTTGGATATTAAGCACTCTGGGTAGTCGATTTGCTTCCAGACCCAGATTTCTAGACTGAAGCTTAGAAGAGTGGAAAGGTTCGCCCCCAGGCACTTAGCCAGTTGGATTACTATGATTAAGTAGTTGTGTTCTCAAAGGGCTTGCCATTTTGCCTTCTCTCCTTTTTCTCTACAGGGGAACTCCTTTTTTATGATGACAAACTTTCTCAAGACAGAAGGCCAAGAGCAAGGGTTGTGTCCCGAGGTAAGGAGAGAGGGATGGGTGATAAGAGATCCTGGAGGCGGCGTAGGTCAGAGGAAATGGAAATTGGGACCAGGGGTGTTGTGGAGCCCACAAATACTGACTGAGCCTCTGCTTGTTACAGAGCAGGGGTGTAGATCTGGGCTGGCTGGAAAGGGTGAGAAGACCCTGCATTTCTCGCTCTGTAACCACCAGATCTCTGTTGCCCTGAGTCTCCAGCTGTAGCACTAGGAGCCTGTGCAGCTCAAGGCCTGCTTTCTCCGTTGCTTGCTCCCCGAGCAGCTTGGGACAGCGTGGAACCTTGGCGTTTGCATAGTGTCTCATGTTTTAACAGAGCCTCACAACAACTTTAGGGGGGTGACAGCACTCCCAGCCTTATTTTACAGGTCAGCACAAAGATCAGCACTGATATTGGGATCAGGGACCTTCCCAATATCACACAGCTTGCTGGAGGCAGAGCCAGACTTAGAATCCAGCTGTCCTCATTCACAACTTCTCCCACTGTTCACTGTGAACTGCCTGCAGGGCCAGCCAGGGCAGATGTCAGACAGTGCAAGTTTGATATTTCATTGCACTTCTTTAGTTTTAGGCTCTACGTGAAGTGGGGAAGCCCTGACATCTCCCACCCTCACTACCACCATCCACTCACTCTCCCCACCTTGCTTTGCCCTCTCCATACTCTCTCTCAACCTTCTGCCTTCTTCTGGAAAACTTTCTTCCCTATAAAAACATGTGTATCTTATTCTGTCCCACCCCAGTCTTGTTCACTGCTCTGTAAAATGAAAACTAGCTATTCTGATAAGTTTGTCTATAGTGATGTCTTCCTAGGCAACACCCTCCTGTTGTTCCCCTCTCAAGTAAGACACCTGTGTTTTACCAGGGACTGTCCCAACACCGAGACGTGAGGTGCAGCGCCTGTGGGGAAGACCAGCCTTGCCTGTGGGTCTTGCTCATCGGCCCTCTCTGGTAACAAGGCCTAGATTTCTGAGTGTCTGAGAACTCAGTGTGGATATGCTCTCTTGCACTACAGTCCTTGCCATCATTTCTACCTAAATTTGGAAATAAGCGAACATTCCCTTCAGGTCTGTCTCAATAATGCGCCCCTAAAAAGAGACCTCTCTACGTTTATTTTGCCTCCATTTCCCCTTAAATGTCCCTGCTACTCTAATGAAGTAGCCAGGTGCCTGTCCAACTAAATATTCCCTTCCATCTCCCTACCCAGCAGCATCTGAAGTTGAATCCAATTTGGGGCCTTTGGTTCCCTCCTGTCCCATACTCTGAAATTACTACTCACACTCCTCCCCACCCCCACCCCCACCCCCGCGCCGTGGTACTTTTCACAGATACTTTTCAAGTTATTGAGACTTACAAGAAATCAATAAAGAGACTTGTAAAAGAAGTCAAGGAAGAGAGTCAGGATAGCGCAGAGATTAAGAGCCTGGGTTTTAGGAGCTAGACTGCAAATGGTTCAAAACTTGACTTATTACCTTTGTGACTCTGGGCAGGTAACTTCATGGCTCTGTGAGCTGGTGTATTCATTTGCAAGATGGGGCTGATTGCAAAACCTAGGTCTTGGGATTATTGAAACAAATGAGCACATCTCTGTGACAGGCTGGAAACAAAGCATGATACATTGTAAAAAGCACTCCAATGCGAGCCATTATGACCCAAATGACAAGTTACTCCTTCTCAGACAGGATGTCCCTCAGACTGAGCTCTGTGGAGGCAGTGCCAGCCTGGAAAATACTATGTAACTCTTGAGATTTTTATCTGCGATCCGAGCTGGTTTGGGTTGCTCTAATGGGAAATTTGCCTCCTCTCTTTGCATATCGACAGCCACCCCCCCACAGTCCCCTCCCCGCAGCCCCGGCCCCGCAACCCTTACCAGAAGGTGGAAGTCAAGGATAGGGCTTGACATCTGTCTGCAGTAAATATGGCCAAGCCCCAGGTGTACACCAAAATGAAGAGACACTGGTCCTAATAATCTATTGCTGCATAACAAACTGCCCTGAACCTGCTGGACTTAAAGCCATAAGCATTTCTTTTTTTTAATTTTTTTTTTGATGTGGACCATTTTTTAAAAAGTCTTTTCTGAATTTGTTACAATATTGCTTCTGTTTTATGTTTTGTGTTTCTGGCAGTGAGATATATGGGATTTTAGCTCCCTGACCAGGCATGGAACCTGTACCCCTTGCATTAGAAGGTGAAGTCTCAACCACTCAACCATTAGGGAAGTCCCTAAAGCCATGAGCGTTTTAGGGACTCTCATAGTTCAGTGGTTGACAGAGCTCTGCTGGGCAGTTCTGCTGATCTTGGGATCTGTGTGGGGGCTCTCATGGCCTGGGCTTGGCTGGCCTTCTCTTCCTCTCTGGGGACTCTTAAGGCTTCTCCTCCTTTCAGGGTCTCTCCATGTAGTCTTTCCAAACTTCCTCACAGCAGCTCAGGATCCGCCAGACCAAAAGAAGCTTCCAGGCCTCCCAGGCTCAGGACTAGAGCTGACACAGCGTTACTCCCACTGCCTTCTGTTGGTTATTCACTCAGAGTCAGACCTAGCTTCAAAGGGAAGGGAAGATGCTCTGCCTCCCAACAGCAAGAGTGACAAAGAATTTGAGGCCATCGTTGATGCATGTGACAATCACAAAAGAGATGATTCGAATGTCTATTGTTTTTTCTTTTTTTTTTAATTTTGGAATTTCACCTTGAGAGTAAAATAGAGTCGGTTTATCTTCTTTCCTGAGATTTCTTTCCAGTTGATAATCAGAATAACATAACTTCCCATGAGCCACAGTGAATGATCATTCATTCATTCTTTCCACGTTTATCCAGACCGACTATGTGTCAGGCACTCAGACCACAAAGACACAACCCAGGCTTTGTGTTCAAAGGGTTCACAATATAGTCGGGGATCACAAGAGCAGCAAACCAAGGACATGCTGGGTGACAGGAAGAAGGTAACTTAGGAAGAAGAGAGAACATGAAAGTGAAAGAGATTGAAAACTACAGGAAACATTCACTAAGCAAAAGCCACGGGCTAACCCCTTTCTCATCATAACTCATTTAATCTTCACTAAAACCATATAAGACAATTTCCCTTCTACGGGTGAGGAAACTGAGGTGCAGAGAGGCAAAGTAACCTGGCTGAGGCGACTCAGCCAGAAAATGGTGCAGCTATTGCCAGACCTGGTTGCACCTGCGCCCAAGCCTGGACCCTCCCCTGAATTTCTGTAACAGCCTATTTTCACGAAACTCCTGGTCTCCCTAAGACTGGCCATTAAACCTGGTCCTCAGAAATCGGGAAGTCGAGAATGCATAAACCAAGCCATCTCACTTTTCTTTTCCTCATTCTGCCCTCAGCTCTTAGTCTTGGAAGCTGACTGACCTCATTTTTCTCAGGCCAGGAGAGAGAGCTGGCTGGAGTCCTTTATTTCCACATTTCCTGCTGAGCCATTGCACCTGTCTGCTTCACTTGGTTCCTCAGCCACAAGGCTGCATGATCCAGGACCCCGCTCTCCAAACCAAGGGCTGTTCCCTGAAAGTGGTCCCTGGCATATGCTTCTTAGACTTTTACTTATTTTTATATATTTATTAATTTAAAAAATATTCATTTATTTGGCTGCATCAGGTCTTAGTTGCAGCATGCAGGATCTTCATTGCTGCATGTGAAATCTTTGTAGCAGTAAGAGGGATTTAGTCTCCTTACCAGGGATCGAACCCTGGCCTCCTGTATTGGGAGTGCAGAGTCTTAGCCACTTGACCACCAAGGAAGTCCCTATTTTTATTTTTTATTGAGATATAAGTCATGTACCATAAAACACACTATTTTCAAGCGTTTAGCTCAGTGGTTTTTAGTATATTCACCGAATTGGGCAAACATCATCTCAGTCAGTTTCCAGAACATTTTCATCATTCCAAAAAGGAACATCATACCCACTAGCAGTCACTCTCAGTACCCTACTTCCCTCAGCTTCTGGCAACCACCGATCACCCTTCTGTCTATGGACTTGCCTGTTCAGAACATTTCATATACACAGAATCATACAATACGTGGTCTTTCCTGTCTGGCTTCTTTCACTTAGCATCATGTTTCAAGTTTCATCTACACTGTAGCAGGTATCAGTACTCATTCATTCCTTTCCATTGCATGAATGTCCTAGATTTTAGTTATCCGTTCATCTATTGGTGGCTGTTTGGGCTGTTTGGATTTTGGGGCATTATCTTCACACAAATGTTTGTGTGGACATAGACATCTGCTCTCCTATATCTGCCGCTGCTGCTGCTGCTAAGTCGCTTCAGTCGTGTCCGACTCTATGCGACCCCGTAGATGGCAGCCCACCAGGCTCCCCCGTCCCTGGGATTCTCCAGGCAAGAGTACTGGAGTGGGTTGCCATTTCCTCCTCCAATGCATGAAAGTGAAAAGTGAAAGTGAAGTTGCTCAGTTGTGTCTGACTCTTAGCGACCCCATGGACTGCAGCCTACCAGGCTCCTCCATCCATGGGATTTTCCAGTCAAGAGTACTGGAGTGGGGTGCCATTGCCTTCTCCTATATCTTAGAGACACAACTAATTCCCCACTATTTTGTCCTTCTTTCTGCAGTACCCCACCCCCAGGACGCTCTGTTCCTCTGATCGGGGTTGTAAAAAGGGATGGTTGGGCCCGCGGAGCAAAGGTATGTTCTGTTTCTTTTTCTGAGACCTGCAGGGGGATGGTCTGGGATCCTGGTGATGTTTGAGAAGCCCAGCTCTTTAGCTTCTGGCTCTCAGCTGGCTTCGTCCACCTTCCTTGGGCCATGGATGAGCCTGTGCCTGCCCCATGCCTCGACTCTGAACCCAGAGGACCAACTGCTGACTATGAATGTGACTCTAATTCCCAGTGAGGGCAGCTCCTGAAAACCTCACAGAATTAGCCCCTTCAGGGTTCTCACTGATAGAAAATTTGAACGGCCCAGTAGCATCATCTGAGTATTCTACACGTTTCCTCTTGAATTTCCCCAAAGGTTGAGAAGCATGAATGTGTACCCCGCCCAGGGCCCCTGGAGGCAATATCAACCTTCAGAGTTTCCAGAGATCTTGTTTTAACTTAAAAAGGCACATAAAATTAAAACAAATTTCGCAAAAAAGAACAAGAAAAAGTAAAATATCATTGTTTTAAGTGGAGGAAAACTGCTTTACAATGTTGTGTTAGTTTCTGTCATATAACAACTTGAATCAGCCATGATATACATATATCCTCTCCCTCCTGAGCCTCTCTCCCCTCCCTCCTTTACATCCCTCTAGGTCATCACACAGCACCCGGCTGGGCTCCCTGTGTTATACAGCAACTTTTCATCAGCTATCTATTTCACACATGACAGTGTATATATGTCAGTGCTACTTACTCCATTTGTCCCACTCTCTCTTTAGCCCACTGTGTCCACAAGTCCATTTTCTACATCTGCTTCTCCATTCCTTCCCTTCAAATAGGTTCATTGATATCATTTTTCTAGATTCCATATATGTGAGTTAATATATGATATTTGTTTTTCTCTTTCTGACTTACTTCACTCTGTACAACAGGCTCTAGGTTCACCCACCTCAGTAGACCTGACTCATTTGTTCTTTTATATGGCTGAGTAATATTCCATTGTGTATATACATCTTCTTTATCCATTCATCTGTAGATGGACATATAGGTTGCTTCTATACCTTGGCTATTCTAAACAGTGCTGCAATGAACATTGGGGTGCACGTGTCTTTTAGAACTGTGACTTTCTCAGGGTATATGCCCAGGACTGGGATTGCTGGGTCATATGGTAGATTTATTCCTAGTTTTTTAAGGAATCTCACACTGTTCCCCATAATGGTTGTATGTTGTCCATAATGGTTATATCAGTTTACATTCCCAGCAACAGTGTAGGAGGGTTCCCTTTTCTCCACATCCTCTCCAACCATCAGTGTTTATAACATGTGCTAAGTCACTTTAGTTGTGTCCAACTCTTTGCAACCCTATGGACTGTAGCCTTCCAAGCTCCTCTGTCCATGGAGATTTTCCAGGCAAGACTACTGGAGTGGGTTGCCATGCTCTCCTCCAGGGGGTCTTCCCAACCCAGAGATCGAACCCATGTTTCTTATGTCTCCTGCATTGGCAGGTGGGTTCTTTATCACCGCTGCTGCTGCTGCCGCCACTAAGTCGCTTCAGTCATGTCCGACTCTGTGCGACCCCATAGATGGCAGCCCACCAGGCTCCCCCGTCCCTGGGATTCTCCAGGCAAGAACACTGGAGTGAGTTGCCATTTCCTTCTCCAATGCATGAAAGTGAAAAGTGAAAGTGAAGTCACTTAATTGTGTCTGACTTTTCAAGACCCCATGGACTGCAGCCCACCAGGCTCCTCCATCCATGGGATTTTCCAGGCAAGAGTACTGGAGTGGGGTGCCATTGCCTTAAAAGCCAGTTTATAACACACATGTACACAGAAAGGCATATTAATATTCAATTGCATTCCATAATGCTTGTGCATTTGAGTTGGAGGAGAGTTAACTAACACTATTTACTATTTACCTTTCCCCTTAAATATCCGTTAGTGACACTGACACTCCAGGAAGATGCGCCATGCTTACTGCATGGCCCTGTCCATCCTGGTCCATGCTGTACACACCTAGAGGAACTCCGCTGTCTGTTCAGAAGCCATGTGCTAGTCCATTTGTACCAGGCAAAAGAATACACCCTGTTCTGCCTCCCTCTCAGGCATCTTTTCTTGTGAAGAAACAAACAAGCAAGCAAAAACCTAACAGCATCTGTGGTCTTTATGTCTTCTCTTTGATCCTTCTTTGAAAACCTTACCGTTCGATGTGTTGCTTGCTTGGTTTTTCTTATGTAAGCCTGTGGTTTGGATGAGGTTACACAGAAACTAAAACTGCTTGGATTGAGAAACAGCTTCTTGCTTGAGTGGAGTGGAGTTTCCTCCCACGGTTCTTTCACACCTGTGCTTCTACAACCCCTTGACCCTTCACAGGAATCCAGACCGGCAGGTGTATACATTATAATGAGAAGAAGAAGACCTGTGAAGTCTTCACCTGGTGTCCTGTCGAGGCAGAGGAAAAGGCTCCGGAGTGAGTTGTAGGGAGGGGACAGACACAGTGGCCCGAAGCTTCAAGCAGATGAAGCCCTGCGAGGCACTGCCCCAGCTTCCCTTCTCAGCACCACCCTCCCTCCCCAAGTCCCGGGTCCTACTGGCTTAGTGACTCCCAGGCCAGACACACTAGCGGTCTCTGGGAGGGCCTTGCTTGTGGTCAAAATATTGACATAATTCTGGACCAGCTGATAAATAGCTACTACCTTGAGCACCTGTGGGTGTCCCCTGCCCCTTGAGTGTTCCAGCACTTTCCAGGGCACCTCCAGACACCACCTCCAGTGCTATAGCAGGGTCCATTCTGTCAGTGTCTGTACTGAGTGATTAAGGAAGAGAAGGTGGGAGGGGAAATAGGAAAAAGGAAGAAGAAGGGAAGGGAGGAGAGAAGGAAGGGAAGGCAAAGGAAGTTTTCTTAAATGTTCACAGTGACGTACACATTTGGTGTTCCCCTGTGTTGATTCTTCTCAAGGTCAGGCCCAGAAGGCAGAACTTGATGTTAAACCTCAGAAAACACTGGGAGGGCTGCATTTCAGCAGAGAATAAGGAGAGCTGGATTCAAATCCGGGCTTTAATGCACCCTTGCTATGTGGCCTTGAACAAGTGCCTTAACCCCTTTGGGTTTCAGTTTCCTTGTCTTTAAAATGAGAATAACAGGCCTTCCCCAGCAGGCCCAGTGATTCAGACTCTGCACTTGCCACGCAGGAGGCGCAGGTTCCATCCCTGGTCAGAGAACTAAGATTCCACAAGCAGCGTGGCCAAAATATATTTTTTTCAGTTAAAAATAAAATGAGGATAATAACTGCACCAACCTTCCTGGGCTGTTGTGAGAATTAAATGAGATGATAATTGCACGGTGATTGCACAGTGAACCCTGTGCTTGGCACACTGTAAAGTGCCCAATAACACAAATGCACACAGGATCTGCCCCTCGACGTGTGGTGGTTCTAGACCAGCCTTGTCCAGTGGAACCTTCTGCAATGCAGAAAGATTCTGTACCTCCACCATCCAATCTGGTAGCCACTAGCTACATGTGGCTATTTAGCACGCGAAATGTGGTTACCACAACTGAACTGAATTTTGAGTTTAATTTAATTTCAATAGTTGGGCTTCCCCAGTGGCTCAGTGGTAAAGAATCTGCCTCCAGTGCAGGAGACATAGGAGACATGGGTCCAATCCCTGGGTCGGAAAGATCCCCTGGAGGAGGAAATGGCCACCCACTTAGTATTCCTGCCTGGAGAATTCCATGGACAGAGGAGCCTGGCGGACTACTGTCCATGGGGTCACAAAGTGTCGGACACGACTGAGAGACTGAGCACACACAGACACAATTTAAATAGTCACACACACCACACGTGCCTAGGGGATGTTAGACAGTGTAGTTCTAGAGAAATGTGACTCAGGGCCACACCATCAGCATCTGTGGGGCAAAGAGAAAACTTCCCCAAACTAACTTCTTAGAAGCTTCAGGCAAAAGTTTCTGATGTCAGAGTGGGAAGCACCAGGCAGTGCCAGCTTGTCCGGCTCTCACTCGCTAACGGCACCGCGCAGGTTCATTTGTAGGTCCCGGAAGAAATTATACAAGACCCGGAGGGACATGAGCCTACATTCAAGAAGGCCCTGGTTCAAGGCAAGAGGCTTCTTGATTGCCTGTGGTTTTCAGTCCTGGCTCTGCCAGCAACTCATTCATCACATAAATACCGGGCATCTCTGATGTTTTGTGACCTGGGCTGCAATTTTACATGACCCTGGACAAGTAACTCCCTTACCTTCAGTTTCTCATATGTTATACAAAAGCATTACTAAGATGATTCATTTAATTGTTTCTCCAGCACATCCATTATCACATAGTAGGGAGAACTGTGCTCTTTTTTTTTTTTTTGTAAAATACAAGAAGACCCAGATATGGAGCAGGTCCCAAGGGTTTTGCAATCTAATAGAAGAGATAAGACACATGCACAGAGGGCTGTCATTCCGAAAAGGAAATTTTTAAGTGTCATGAAAGAGAAATAAAGGGGACTGTGTAGTCCTTTGATTCTGAGCATGTTGCCCAGAAGTTTGAAATCTTCTAAAGGCAAAGGGTCTGGCAAATAGCAGGCATCTGTTGTAAACAAGATTTTGTGTGTGTGCAAGTGACAATATAACTTCAACTGGCTTCAGAAAAAAAAAAAGGGACTGTTAATTTTGGGCTTGTGTTTTTGACTCACGTCAATGAGAAGTCCAGAAACACTAGTTTCGGGCAAGGCTTGATCAAGGCTTTAAATGATGTCTTAAGATTCTCTCTCTCTTCCTCTACCTTTCTCCTCTCCCCAGCCTCTAGCTCTTCTTTTCTTCCATGCTGGCTTGCCTCACACTGTGGTCTGGGGCACTCCAGGTTTACCTTGTCCTTGCTACTAAGAATCCTAGAGAAAACAAGTGTTTCTTTCCCAATAGTTCCCACAATAATCCTGCGGTGTTCTCAATGGCCTAAGGCATGTGGCAGTCAAAGAATCAATCACTGAAGCCAAGGGGATTAGATTACACGGCTTGGTTTTTTTCTGTCATTATTGTATAGTTTTATTATTGCTTTTATGTTAGTGTTTTCCAATCAGATTAGGGACTCTTTGAGGTGAAAATGGTATTTTATCTCTGTCAAGATGGCTCATCACAAAGCTGGTTGATTAAATATTTTTTAATTGATGATTTATTAAAAATGTAGACTATATTAAGACTACCATGAAATTCAAGCTTCTTCATTTGGGATGTGATTTTTTAAATTAATTAATTTATTTTAATTGGAGGCTAATTACTTTGCAGTATTGTAGTGGTTTTTGCCATACATTGACATCAATCAGCCATGGGTGTACATGTGTCCCCTATCCTGAACCCTCCTCCCACCTCCCTCCACATCCCATCCCTCAGGGTGATCCCAGTGCACCAGCCATGAAAGCCCTGTCTCATGCATCGAACCTGGACTGGTGATCTATTTCACATATGATAATATACATGTTTCAATGCTATTCTCTCAAATCATCCCACCCTCACCTTCTCCCACAGAGATGACCCTATATGCAAGACAGAAAAAGAGACACAGATGTAAAAAACAGACTTTTGGACACTGTGGATTACACTGTTAAACCAGCTCCAGGTCATATGCCCACCCTGGGAGCTGTAAGGGATGGGCAGGAGATGAGAGTGGACTGAGAGTGGAAGAGACCTGGCTTTCCCAAAGGGAAAAAATTGAGGTGCTACTGCTAGAGGGGGGGAATTGATGTGGAAAGGCAAAAATTACAGTGTTCTCTATAATTACATCCCCAGTAGAGCCAAAGTTGGGCTCTGGAAGTCCTGAAATAAAAAGCAGATCATTCTTTTTTAAAGAATTTTTTGATTGTATTGGATTTTAGTTGCGGTACATGGGATCTTTGTGACAGCATGGGCTCCACAGTGTGTGGGCTCAGTAGTTGCAGCGCCCAGGCTTAGTTGCTCTGTGGTATATGGGATCTTAGCTCCCCATCCAGGGAAGGAACCCATGTCCCCTGCCCTGGAAGCATGGAGTCTTAACCAATGGATCACCAGGGAAGCCCCCAGAGCAGATTATTCTTGATGTTCCCTTCCGAATACTTTCCACCTTTAGCCTGTGCTCCTCCCAATGTATATTTGCCACCTACTCAGGTGTGCCAGGCAACAGGATACCAGTGTCATCATTTTGTGGAGCCTGTTCTTTCCATCTTTAACAGATTCTCAACCTCACCAGGACAAAAATCTCAACTGTCTTGTTCATCACTGCATCCCAAGGGCCCAGCCCCATTCCCGGTACAATAAATATTTGTTGAATGAATGAATGCATGGATGGTGGGTGGACCTTCCGGCAGTCTAGAATTTGGGCTCCTCTCACTCATGGAGGATTTTATACCACTCAGAGCCTCTAGAGAGCGAATGATAGAGTCAAGTATGTATGTGTGGCCCTGTGCTAAAGGCTGAGGATGCCAAGATGAGAAAATTATTGTCTCAGCCCTGCAGGATCACCAAGTTTATTGTGGAAAATACAAACAGGAGTGTGCTGGAGCTGGCTTATACCAGCTCTGAGCCATTTATGCTCATCCCTTCCCAGTTCCAATTCAGTGATGTTCTACTGGTAGCTTGAAATCAGCGATGGTGGGGGTATTTATACCACAATAGTCAGTAACTGCTACAGTATCAGGGCTTATTGTTTTCCTGGAGAGCTGGTTTTTAAACATTTACCAACACACCACTGTGCATACCTAAACATACCATTATATCAGAGTGAGAAGTATTACAGTAAATGCCACGAAGTCTTTTTTTATGCCACCTCACACAGCTGTGGGACCTTAGTTCCCCAACCAGGGATCAAACCCATGCCCCTGCAGTGGAAGCAAGGATTATCAACCACTGGACCACCCGGGAACTCCTTCCATGGGGTCTTAAGAAGGGAGAAATTCTTCCTGGAGAAGCTGGAGAATTTTGGAAGGTTTTGCCCACTGAATTGCATTTCTCTCCAACCATCATATTGACCCAAGCAAGAAATCAGAGCCTCTGGTCACTGGCTCACTGACTCCCTTGGTCCCTGTAGTCACTGATCCCCATTTTGCATTTCTCTCTCTCAGGCCTGCGCTCTTGGTCAGTGCTGAAAACTTTACTGTACTCATCAAGAATAATATCGACTTCCCTGGCCACAATTACACCACGTAAGTGCCCAGAATGTTTGGCTGTATTTGTTATCTACTGTTGCATAACAATTCACCCCAACATTTAGAAGCTAAAAACAACAAACTTTAATTTTCTCACATAGTTTCTGGGCATCCCAGAGTGACATCTGGGAATGACTTCATTGGGTGGTTCTGGCTCGGGGTCTCTCAGGATACAGTCAAGCTGTCAAGAGGGGCTGCAGCCATCACCAGACTTGACTGGGGCTGGAAAATCCTCTTCCAAGCTCACTCAAGTGACTGTCATCAGGAGAACTCAGTTCTTCACCATGTGGACTTCTCCTTCAGACTGCTTGAGTCCCCTTGGGACATGGTGGCTGGCTTCCCCAGAGCAAGTGATCCAAGCCAAAGAGCAAGCATGCCAGATAGTAACCAGGAGAGAAGCCACTGTATTTTATAATCTAATCTCAGAAGTGACACACCATCACTTCTGTCATATA
Source organism: Bos javanicus (assembly GCF_032452875.1). NCBI lineage: Eukaryota > Metazoa > Chordata > Mammalia > Artiodactyla > Bovidae > Bos > Bos javanicus. Next base: position 54,567,472 of record NC_083884.1, on the reverse strand, counting down.
TTACTGGCCACACAGACCAACACTGGACAGTGTAAGAGGGGAATACACAAGGGTGTGAATCCAGAAGGCAGGATCGTTGGAGGCCCTCACGGTGCCAGGGGCCACACTGGTTCACTCCCATGAAAGAGAAGGATCCCAGTTTTCAATTGAGATGCTTGTTTGCTTTTCATCATGTGCAGGAGAAACATCTTGCCGGGTTTAAACACCACTTGCACCTTTCACAAGACTCGGGATCCACAGTGTCCCATTTTCCGACTAGGAGATATCTTCCAAGAAACAGGAGATAATTTTTCAGAAGTGGCCATTCAGGTTGGTGATGCCTGTTTGTAAAGTGGAATGTGGGGAGGGTGGGTCAAGGGATGGAGGATGACAAATGGCCAAGAGGCTGGACCACTGGGTCTTAATAATATGCTCATATTTATGGAGGATTTTGTAAATCCATGTTCAATGACAAGGACTTTTCCTGCATCACCACATCTAATCCCACAACAACCCTATGTGTGAGACCATTCATCTATTAGTTTCCTGTGGCTGCTGTAACAAATTAACACAAACTTTGTGGCTTAAAACAACACATTTTTTATACTTCTGGAGGTCAGAAGTCCAAAATGAGTATCACTGGGCCGAAATAAAGATACCGGCAGAGCCATGCTGTCTCTGGAGGCCCCAGGGGAGAATCCATTTCCTTGCCTCTTCCACCTTTTAAAACTGCATTCCTTGCATCTCTTAGCTCATAGCCCCTTCTTCCTGCTTCAAAGCCACCAGCATAGTATCTTGCTTCAGTGGTCACATTGATTTCATTTTTCTTTTCTTTAAAAAAATATTTTTATATTTGTTTATTTGGCTGCACTGGGTCCTTGTTGCAACACATGAGATCCTTTGCTGTGGCCTGCAAGCCTATTTGCTATGTGGCATGTGGGATCTTAGTTCCCTGACCAGGGATCAAACCTGTGCCCCCTGCACTGGAAGCATGGAGTCTTAACCACTGGACCACCAGGGAAGTCCCCTACATTGATTTCTTATCCTGTGTTAAATCTCCCTCTGCCTCTCTGTTCATAAAGATCAGTATGTCTTTACAGGGTCCACCCAGATAATCCAGATTTCCTCTTCTCAAGATCTTTTTTTAATCACACCTGCAGTCTCTTTGGAGAAGGCAATGGCAACCCACTCCAGTACTTTTGCCTAGAAAATCCCATGGACGGAGGAGCCTGGTGGGCTGCAGTCCATGGAGTCGCTATGAGTCAGGCAAGAGTGAGCGACTTCACTTTCACTTTTCACTTTCATGCATTGGAGAAGGAAATGGCAACCCACTCCAGTGTTCTTGCCTGGAGAATCCCCAGGGACGGGGAAGCCTTGTGGGCTGCTGTCTATAGGGTTGCACAGAGTCGGACACAACTGAAGCAACTTAGCAGCAGCAGCAGCGGGAATCTCTTTGGGGGGTTCCCTAGTGGCTCAGTGCTAAAACATCTGCCTGCAAAGCAGGAGATGTGGGTTTGATCCTTGGGTCAGGAAGATCCCCTGGAGGAGGGCATGGCAACCCACTCCAGGAGAATTCTTGCCTGGAGAATCCAAAGGACAGAGGTGCCTGGTGGGCTGCAGTCCATAGAGTCACAAAGAGTCGGACACGACTGAAGCAACTGAGTGTGCACACATGCAGTCTCTTTGGCCATTTAAGGTAACATGTTCAGAGATGCAGGGATTAGGACCTAGGATTAGGTATATCTGGGGGGCTACTACTCAGGCTGGGCTTCCCTGGTGGCTCAGTGGAAAAGAATCTGCCTGCCAATACAGGAGATGTGGGTTCAACCCTTGAGTCAGGAAGATCCCCTGGAGAAGGAAATGGCAACCTACTCCAGTATCCTTGCCTGGGAAATCCCACAGATAGAAGAGCCTGGCAGGCTACAGCACATGGGGTCGCAAAGAGTCAGACACAACTTAGAGACTAACAACAATTATCCAGACTACCACACTTTGGTTACTTAGGATTATTCCAGTAGCAAATTATAGAAATCCAACTCAAGTGATTTAAGCAAAAAATAAAAAGTAATTTAGAGGCAAATAACAGAAACAAAATTCAAGTGACTTAACCAAAAAGGAACCATATTAACTTGCGTAGAAAGACCAGGTGGAATGAACATTCTAGTATACCCAAAGCATCTTCCTACCTTGAGTTTTCCCTTGCTGTTCCCTCTGCCTGAAATAGTCTATCCCCAGACATAGTATTAACTGCCTTCTACACTTACTTCCAGTATTCACTCAAATACAGCCCAGTGAAGCTTTCCCTTACTGCTACATTTACAATGACAATTCCCACCTCTATCCCAGCAGGCCCTTTTCAGGTTTATTTTTATCCCTGGTACCAAGCATTATCTGACATACTATATATTTTACATCATATCCATTTGTCTGTTGTCTATTTTCTCTGACTAGAATGTAAGTTCCATGAAGGTAGCTCTTTTTTTTTTTTTTTGGTTCATTTTTGTATAACATTCAGCACATAATGGACAGTCAATAAATATTTGTTGGCTGAATGAAGAGTATTATAGATTTAGGCATAGCTGCATCCCAGAACTCAAATGATGTCTTCAGAAATCCGACTCCTTTCATTTTTTGACTGTTTCCTTAATGATGATATTCTCCACATGTCAAGTCAAAGCCACCAAAGCTCTAGCACTCTGCTATCCAATATGGTAGCCACAAGTCACATGCAGCAACTTAAACTTAATTGAAATTAAAAATTTATTTCCTTGATCATACTAGCCTCATTTCAATAACCACTGGCTACTGCCTTATAGGGCATGAATACAGACTATATCCATCAGCAGAGAAAATCCTATTAGATAGTGCTGCTTTAGACTTTCACACTCCACAGCTAGTGGTCTCAACCAATAGAGGACCTTTTCCCCTATGGTTCTGGCAAAATGTCTCAAGGAGAGTTCTGATTAACCCTACCTTGGGCCACATAATCTATCTGAACTCATCATCAGGTCCAGAGGGAAGCACTGTCCTGATTGGCCAGGACTGAGTCAGGTGCCCTCTCCTGGGAGAGGTCACAGCCCCATTCAAACCACGGAGAGTTAGGAAAGGTGTTTCCCAAAGGAAATTTCAGGTAGATTTCCCAGAAGCCAGCAAAATGGATGCCAAGTGACAAAGGTATTAATACATTCACTATAGTAAGTAGAGTGCTTGGCTTAGTGCCTGACCCCCCAAAAAAGGCAGTTGTGATTTTTCTGTGTTATTTCTCCTCTCTCCAAGTCAGAACCTCTTTGTTACTCATTTCTGTATCCTCAGAATACTACATCTAGCATACTGTCTTGAAATGCCTAATTTCATCAATTCAAAGAGATATCTTTTTCACTTTTAATAATTTTGAAATCAGTAAGTGCTTTCAGTTGATGGAATCTCACAGTTTAATTGACACCAGTTTTTTCCTTGGAGGAACATTAAAAAAAAAAACAAACAAAAAAAACACCCTGTGTGTCTTACAAGCAATGGTGTCTAAGCTTCAGTGAAATATGATGGCCAGTGCTCAAAAAATGTCTGTAGAAAAAAAAAAGAAGTACCAAGTATAGGTAAGAGATGAGCAGATTCTTTAGAAGTTTAGAGGAGAGAAAGGTCACCATGAATTGAGGAGTATAGGCGTGCTTGCGTGAATGGGGAAGGATGTTGGCTGGGTCTTGGAGGACGAGCAGAATTTAGCTAGAGAAGTGGGTGGGAGAAATGTTTCACTGGGAGAAAAGGTCAAGGGCCAAGATTAAAAGATGCAAAGTATACCCAGCAATTCCACTCCGAAGTATGTACCCCCAAAAAATGACACCTTATATTCACACAAAAACTTGTACGTAAACATTCACAGCAGTATTGTTCATTATAGTCAAAAGATAGAAACAACCCAAGTGTCCATCAAAGGATGAACGGATCAACAAACTGTAGTGTATTCATACAATGGAATATTCTTTCACCACAAAAAGGAATGAAGTACTGACACTTGCTACAACATGGATGAACTTTAAAAGCATTATGCTAAGCGAAAGAAGCCAGACATAAAAGATCATGTATTACATGATTTCATTCATGTGAAAGTTCAGTATAAGGAACTCTGCAGAGACAAAAAGTAGATTAGTGGTTGCTTAGTGTTGAGAGGGGTAATTAAAGTTTACATGGTTTTTCTTTTTTGGAGGTAGTGAAAATGCTGTAAAATTGACTGTGGTAGCAGTTGCACATATACATGAATGTAAGTGTGGAATTGTACATGTTAGGTGGGCGAATTGTATGTGAATTGTATCTCAATAAAGCTGTTGAGATACAGCTTTATTTTAAAATAAAAATAGAAGTGAAAATGCAAAGTGTGTCTGGGAAAAGCATAGTCTGGCATAACAGCTTTCTCCAAGGGAGAATTTGGAGAAAAGCAGAGAGGAAGTGATGGAGCACGCTGAATTCCAGTATGATAAGCTTCAACTTAATCTTTTTTTTTTTTTTAACTTTACAATATTGTATTGGTTTTGCCATATATCAAAATGAATCCACCACAGGTATACATGTGTTCCCCATCCTGAACCCTCCACCCTCCTCCCTCCCCATACCATCCCTCTGGGTCGTCCCAGCGCACCAGCCCCAAGCATCCAGTATCGTGCATCGAACCTGGACTGGCAACTAGTTTCATATAATCTTTAATGGGGGTGGAAGCATTAATAATGTCTGATTACAGGAGGGGTTTGTTGAAAGTTGGGCTTCCCTGGTGGCTCTGATGGTAAAGGATCTGCCTACAATACCACAGACCTGGGTTTGATCCCTGGATCAGGAAGATCCCCTGGAGAAGAGAATGGCAACCTACTCCAGTATTCTTGCCTAGAGAATCCCATGGACAGAGGAGCCTAGAGGGCTACAGTCCATGGGGTCACAAAGAGTCAGACACGACTGAGCGACTAACATTACTACTACTTGTTGAAAGTTCTGTTTCAGGAAAGTAAATTTAATGGTAGTATGTTCCAGGCGGGAGGAGGAGCAGGGAGATGCATTTGTAGTTGCCAAAGTAGTCGTTGTATGAGTTAAATTGGATGGTACTTAGAGCTCTGAAATTTTTTATCAGCATTTTTTACCCTCAAAAGCAAACTTTTCCTTCAGTGATCATCACTATGCAGGGAGATGTCTGATAGCTGCATAACCCACGTCCCGCGAGGCTTAGAGATTATCTCTTGTTTTCTTCCCCAGGGAGGAATCATGGGCATTGAGATCTACTGGGACTGCAACCTGGACAGATGGTTCCATCACTGCCGTCCAAAATACAGTTTCCGTCGCCTTGATGACAAGACCGCCAAGGAGTCCTTGTACCCTGGCTACAACTTCAGGTAACAGTGCTCCAGGTCAGATTTGCCCAGTAACTAGCCCTTGGCTCCCAGGGACCTCCCAGACCCTGCTGAGTTGTATCCCCAGCAGCCAGTAAGACTAGTTTTGTTTCCCAAGGCAACAAGATGAATGTAAAACACTTCCTCTGAGAGCTAGGCAGTGACTGAATTTTTGTATGAATTATTAAAGAACTGCACTCTCTTTGTAAGATAAAAAGCAAAACTTGGGAAACAGAGATAACCATAGAAAAGAGGATAAAAATCACCCATAATTCCTCTATCCTGAGATAACTGAAGATAACCTTCTGGTGAAATTTCCTTTGTCTAACCAACACTTGTGAGGCTTATATGAAATCATATATGTATAACCTGGTATTCTGTGAGGTGTTTTCATATACCAGTTCAGTTCAGTTCAGTCGCTCAGTCGTGTCCAACTCTTTGCGACCCCATGGACCGCAGCACGCCAGGCCTCCCTGTCCATCACCAACTCCTGGAGTTTACCCAACTCATGTCCACTGAGTCGGTGATGCCATCCAACCGTCTCATCCTCTGTCATCCCCTTCTCCCCCTGCCTTCAATCTTCCCCAGCATTAGTGTCTTTTGAAATGAGTCAGCTCTTCGCAACAGGTGGCCAAGGTATTGGCGTTTCAGCTTCAGCATCAGTCCTTCCAATGAATATTCACGACTAATTTCCTTTAGGATAGACTGATTGGATCTCCTTACAGTCCAGGGGACTCTAGAGAGTCTTCTTCAACACCACAGTTTAAAAGCATCAATTCTTCAGGGCTTAGCTTTCCTTATGGTCCAACTCTCACATTCACACATGAATACTGGAAAAACCATAGCCTTGACTAGATGGACCTATGTTGGCAAAGTAACGTCTCTGCTTTTTAATATGCTCTCTAGGTTGGTCATAACTTTTCTTCCAAGGAGTAAGCGTTTTACGTGCATTTTATGATATGTTTATTATATCTCAATAGAACAAACAAAGAAATCCAATAAGACCATTTCACATGATAATACATGCTTCAAAGAAAATCAAACAAGATAGTTTGATAGGGTGGGGAGCGGGAATGCAACCAGAAAAGCCCTCTCCAAGGACGGGATAGGAACCCCCCATAGGCACTGTGCACTTTCCTGAAGAGTGAGCTTTCCTAGTTAAGAAGAGAAACTGCACACATAGGAGTCCATCTTAGGGAATCAACTTGCAAACATATTAGCTTCCCTGAATACTTTTACTACTAATGGTCTGGACTCTCAAAGTGGGAGTCCCCACATCAGCATCACGTGGGACCTTGTTAGAAATGCAGATTCTCAGGCTCTCCTCAGACCTACTGAATTAGACACTCTGGGGATTGTCCCTCCCAGGTTATTTGTACGCAAACTCGTTTGAGAATCACTAATCTAGACCCTCGATACTCAAAATGTGATCCTGTTACCAGGAACATGGGCCTTGCCTCAACATGGGAGCTTGTTATGATGTAAAAATCTCAGCTTCCACTCTTAATTTACTCTCTTATGTCTCCTGCATTGGCAGGCAGTTTCTTTACCATTAGTGCCTAGAATCTACATCTTATGATTCCCAAAAGATTCATGTGCACATTAAAATTTGAGAAGCACTGGTCTAGGCTATGTCATCTAGCATCCCAAACATGCTTTCTTCTTTGATGTTTTGTTTGACTATATTTTGTTTCTTACAACCAGGTTGCTAGTTGCCCAGGAGAATGAATAAAATGAGGTGTCTATAGTTAATCTGAGCATGCAAATACAGGCCAAAGTACATGTACAAACACACACACACACTCATTCACTGCCTCCTAACCCTTCTGCTAGCATTCTTATTGACTTTTTGTTATCCACTCAAGCAAATGGATCTATTCATATTTTAGGTAAAGCAGCATGATTAACTGGCAAGCAGACTTCAAACTTTTTTGTTGTTGTTGTTATTGTTGTTGCCTGTACAATGTTTTGAATGTTGAGATATTCTACATAGAAGTATGGACTTCCTGCTTTTTCTGAAAAATTAAACTATTTGGAAAAAAATCAAACCATGTAACACTGGCTTCGTATCCCACAGGAGAGCACGCAGCTGGAGCTGAGTATCAGTGGTCCCCTCTTGGTTTGCCACAGTCCTCACCACTCTTTATTGCCTCATATCTGGCTGCATCACTCATTTCACTCATCTGTCTGGCCCCTACAGGCATCTGAGTTTGAAACTCCTGACTAAGAGCTGGCTGAGATCAACACACAAGAGGCATTTTTAAAGAACACTGTCTTTGCTTCAGTGACTTTATTTTTTTCATATTTATTTATTTGGCTTCTCCCCCTCCTGCCCTGAGTCTTAGTTGCTGCAAGCGGTAACTTCATTGCAGCATGTGGGATCTTTTTAGTTATAGTATGTAGGATCTAGTCCCCTGACCAAAGATCGAACATGAGCCCCCTTCATCAGGAGCTTGGAATCTTAACCACTGGACCACCAGGGAAGTCCCATAAGAGGCTTTTTGCCTTCTCTGGGGCCATGGAGTCTCATCCAGGGACCTGAAACCAGCTCCTAGTTTAGGTAATGTTTTGATCATTCCCTGCTGCTCTACTGAATAGGCTTGTGGCCATTAGTAGGAAGCAAGGCCTGGGTCAGTGGTCCCCGACTGCCCTCACAGGCTGTTTTTCCAGCGGCCAGCAGACGCATGCAGGGCAATGTACCCATCAGATGTTAGCAAATGTCCTTCAAGTCTCTGAGCTGAGCCTAAGAACATTAGCTCCTGGAGAGATCTGAGCTTTCTGAAGAACTGGTTGATCTTTCAGCTCAAAGTATTAGAGCATTTGTTCTCTGGAATCAAGCACCGGAAGAAATCTGTAACCAAAAATAAATTGTGGAGACCTGATGGGTAACTTTATTTTCAAATAGCCACAGAAAAGAGAAGGAAATTAGAGGTTATATGAGGTATATGAGAAAATATAAGCTTTCTAAAATACAGGAAGTTGAAGGAATTGATCACGTTGCAGAAATTTCATCCTTTAAAGATCTGTGGCCAAAGGTCCTTAGGCAATGATTCAGTTTATTTACAAGACGTGTAAAGCAGGACAGAATGCCTGATGGGCTTCTCTGCTCTCAGAACAGGTATATATGTGTATTCATTTCCTGTGGCTGCTTTAACAAATTACCACAAACTTGGTGGCTTTAAACAACAGAAACTTCACAGTTCTGGAGGCCAGAAGTCCAAAATCAAGGTGTCAGCAGGGACATACTCTCTATAAAGGCCCCAGGGGAGGATCTCTCCTTGCTTCTTCTGGCTTCCGATGGCTCTTGTTGTGCTTAGTCGCGTCCGACTCTGCGACTCCATGGACTGTAACCCGCCAGACTCCTCTGTCCATGAGATTCTCCAGGCAAGAATACTGGAGTAGGCAGCCATCTCCGACTCCAAGGGATCTTCCTGACTCAGGAATGGAATCCGAGTTCCCTGCACTGGCAAGCAGATTCTTTATCACTGAGCCACCAGGGAATTACAGATCTTCACTGGTGCTCTGCTTTTAATGTGACTAATGCTTATTTTTTCTGCTTATCAAGGATATCAGCTTGCAATATACAACTGACCCTCGAACAATATGAGTTTGAATTGCATGGGTCCATTCACACACACTATTTTAAATAATAAATATTAATACTATAGTACTATACAATCTGCAGTTGGTTGAATGCACAGATGCAGAGGGAGTATGGATATGAAGGGCCAACTGTAAGTTAAAGTGGATTTTCCACTGGGCAGAGGGTGGGCACCCCAACCCCTGTGCTGTTCAAAAGTTAACTCCACAGCCTTTCTAGCACCAGCACTACATCTAGAACTTCAATTTTTTTTTTAAATAGGCCAATTCTAGTGGTTTTTTTAATTTCAAATTCCTAAGACAGAAAACTTGATTGACCCAAAATATTGTTTCAAGCCAATTCCAACGAGATGAAACTGCTTAGTTTTTAACTCGTGGCTGCCTCCCTCCAGTATCTGCCTCCGTCTTTACATGGGCTTCCCCTCTGTGTTTCTGTTTCAACTCTCCCTCTCTTTCCTCTTATAAGGATACAGTCATTGCATTTAAGGCCCACCCTAAATCCAGGATGATCTCATCTTGAGATCCTTAACTCATCTGCACTTGCAAAGATCCTATTTCCAAATAAGGTCACATTCGCAGGTGCAGGGGTTAAGCACTTGAGACTTGCCTTTGGCGGGGGCGTTATTCAACCCACTACAGCACGCAAAAGCATCCTTGCCCATGAGGGCCTGGTATTTCTGAGTGTGGTCCACTGTTCACCTGTATCAGAACCAGCTGGTCCCTTTCCTAGACATACAGGTTCCCAGAAACATTTCACACCATTTGAAACCACCCTTTGGGGGTGAGGCCCTGGAATCTGCCTTTTGAAAATGCTTCCCAAGTGATTCTTGCCCTCAGTATGAGAACCACCATACCAAGCCCCTGAAAACTGAAATTCAAGTATTTACTAGTGTTAACCTTCCAGGAAAAATAGCTTGCATGGAGAGATTATGCAACCCTGGGGCATGGAGTGGTGATGCATGCTTGCTTTGCATTTTAAAAAGCAAATCAGTTAATAGAGCAAAAGAAAGTGCTGTCATTAAATGAGAACATTCAGATGCAAAGAAACTGAAACCTCTTTGGCCAGAAACAGGCACGGAAAGTGCTGAGAACATCTAATTCATCTCTATGTCAGATCCGGAGAGCTTAAAAAAAGATAAAAATAAGAATTTCAGATGTTCCATACTATATTTTGGCAGAGCATTCATTTTTTTGTTTTCTTCTCTCCCCACACCTATAAGTAGATTATGAGTTAATAACTCAAAGAAAAAAAATAAAAAATAAATAAAACTCAACATTCAGAAAACTAAAAAAAAAAATGTCCTGGGACTTCCCTGGTGGTCCATCTTTAGTGGGTCATCTCTATGCAGTGGTGTCAGTAGCTACTTATATCTTTGCTGTAAACGTCTGTAACACTCTGAACTCCCAACGCAGATGGCCTGGCTTCAATCTCTCTGGTCAGGGAACTAGATCCTATATGCCACAACTAAGAGTTCGAAGATCACAACTAGAGATCCTGCATGCTGCAACTAAGATCTGGAGCAGCCAAGTGAAAGTCATTCAGTTGTGTTGGACTCTTTATGACCCCATGGACTATACAGTCCATGGAATTCTCCAGGCCAGAATACTGGAATGGGTAGCCCTTCCCTTCTCCAGGGTCTCTTCCCAACCCAGGGATCGAACCCAGGTCTGCTGCATTGCAGGCAGATTCTTTACCAGCTGAGCCACAAAGGAAGCTAAATAAATATACAAAAATAATTTTTTTTTAAAGCAGACTTTCCATCACTCTGTTTTGCCAAAAGCAGAGGAGGTGATGTGGGGAGGTGGTGCTTTGGTTCCAGGTGAAGAGAGAGAGAAATTTGTGTTCTTCCCTTTGCTAACAACAGCAGAGCTGAAAGAAGACTAGAAGACTAGATCGGCTACTGTTTTGGTTTTTCTTTTCATAAAATACCAGCAGTTTCAGATAGGTCTTTATAAATATGGATCTTTTTCCTCCTACAGATATGCCAAGTACTATAAGGAAAATAACACTGAAAAGCGGACCCTAATAAAAGCTTACGGGATCCGATTTGACATCCTGGTTTTCGGCACCGTAAGTCTCTTCTCCGCTCTCAGCCACTGGCATCTCCGTTCCTATGGCTGTGTCTTAAATTACTGCCATAGTATCTCAAAGGGTGAATGTTTTGGTCATAGTCATTAGCTGGCACTATGCACTTTGCATGTGGGATATAAAAGGGGAAGAAATGTCCTTGTTCCTGGACAAGTCATCTAATGAGTACAAGAGTGGGCTTGGGGAAAAAACCTAATAACTCAACTTTAAAAATACTCTGATGCTTAAAAAGGAGAGAGAAATCATATATTAATGCATATATACGGAATCTAGAAAGATGGTAGTGACGAACCTATTTATAGGGCAGAGATGGAGACAGGGAGGCCTGGCGGGCTGTGGTTCATGGGGTCGCAAAGAGTCGGACACGACTGAACAACTGAACTGAACTGAATGGAGACACATTCATAGACAACAGACTTATGGACGTGGAGGGGGGAGGAAGGAGATGGCAGGATGGATGGGGAGAGAAGCATGGAAACACATACACTGCCATATGTAAAACAGGTAGCCAGTGGGAATTTGCTGCATGACGCAGGGAGCTCACATTGGAGCTCTGCAACAACCCAGAAGGGTGGGAAGGGGCGGGACGTGGGAGGGAGATTCAGGAGGGAGGGGACGTATGTATACCTATGGCTGATTCATGCTGATGGGTTGCAGAAACAAACTCAATACTGTAAAACAATTATCCTTTCATTAAAAATAATTTTTTAAAAAAGGAGAGAGAGATCCCTCTGTAAAACAGTTGGTAAGGAACAGAACCCAGTTCAAATTGGGTTAGGAAAAAAGTCCTTTTTTTTTTAGTTCATATAACTGATAAATCCAGAGGCAATTTTCAGGCTTCAGATATTGCTGAATCCAGATGTTTTAATAACATCATGAGGAACCTGCCCCCCTCCATCTCTTACATTTTTCTCCTCTGTTCTGGCGTCATTCCCGGTGGGTCATCTCTAGGTGGTAGTGTCAGCAGCTACTTATATCTTTGCAATTTAGCAACCTCTACGGAAAGAGAACATCTCAGCAAAAGCCTCAGCAGATGCCACTGGCTTTGACTGGCCCAGTATGAGCCACATACTCACTGATGAACTAATCACTATGACTAGGGTCACTCCCAACGGTCCTAGACCAGCCCGGAACCAGCCTCTTCCCTGCAAACTACAGGGACTGAGTATGCACAGAGATGGTTCTCCAAAGGAAAACTGGCATGCTGTCTCCAGAAGGAGGAGAGATGCAAAAACCAATGGATGCCCACATATCTTGTCTTACAGCATATTATTTACCTAACGTGGTAATAAGCCCCACAAGAATCAATGAGATATAGTGAGAAGATACAAAGATACTGAGAATAAAAATCACAAGGACATCTAAGGGGAGACTTTGTGCAGACATTCCTTCCCTCTGTTTCCAAAGTAATTTCAAATCACTTTTAGGGAAAGCTCTTCTGAAACCCTCACCTCGAATGGAAAAATAAACTTTCAGTGGCTCTCCTCTCAGTGTTTCTTAGTTTAAAACTTCTTAGTTTAAAACACTTCTTAGTTTAAAACACCCCTGTTTTCAAGCACATCCTGAGAGACAGAAGCAGAAGGAATAGGATTCATTTTTCAGTCTCCTTAATCTTTGTTGCTGTGAACACACTGGATGCAGTTGTCAAATTCATGGCACTAGACTCCCTCCTCTGCTGGAACTTACAATTACATGTTAGAGCAGAAAAGCATGATTCTGAATTTCAACCAAGTAATCTTTTGTACTCTGTTTTCAAGGGGGGGAAATTTGACATCATCCAGCTGATCGTGTACATTGGTTCAACCCTCTCCTACTTTGGTTTGGTAAGAGATTCTTTTTCTCACACTTTATGAAAATGATGTGGCTAAAGAAAGTTTCACTGACAAGGTGCTTGTCTGGTTCTTTCCAGGCCACCGTGTTCATTGACATGCTCATCAACACTTATTCAAGTAAATACTGCCGATCACATGTTTATCCCTGGTGCAAGTGCTGTCAACCCTGCGCAGTCAATGAATACTACTACAAGAAGAAGTATGAATCCATTGTGGAGCCAACACGGGTAAGACTCGATATGTCTACGGGATATCAAAATCAAAACACCTGAAGGGCCTATTGGATCACTGAGGAGAGTGCAGAAATAAGGCCACGATCACAGGTGCAGTCAATCCCGTGGTGGATAAGTATCAGGACCCTACCCCGATCCACATTCTCCGTCAGATGAATCCTTTCATTGTAGTGAAGAAAAGAGGCAAAAATGGAGAAGCATGATATAGGGAAAACAAATGTTTGTGTTCCAGGATTTGTCAGTTTGGTCAGATTTATTAAACTGGTTGTGCAATAAAAGTATAATAACTTTGGAGAACAATTTGTCAATCTAGTAACATTTAAACAGGATATTCTTTACACCCTGGCATTTCTACTTCTCCATACCTGCCCTAGAGAAACACTCACATGGGTACCCAAGTGGTGCACGTGTACAAGATGTCTATCACAGTGCTATGTGTGACGGTGATGAAGAGCATCTGCCCAAATGCCCAACAGGTGAATGGTGAAATGAACTATGATAAGTCCATAGTAGGGAATGCCTGGCACCAGTTTTAAAACATGACACAGATAATTATAAAAGCAAATGCTCATATAGAGTTCCCAGTGCTATGTATACGTTAACTCACTGAACCTTCACACAGCCTTATAGGTGGGTTTATAGGATTGTGTGATCATCAGTAGAATTCTAGATAGGTACTACTGTTATCTTTCTGCAGATGAGGAAACTGAGGCACAGGAAGGATAAATTATTTGCCCAAAGTCATATAGTTGGCAGAGATCGAATTCTAACTCAGGCAGGCTGGTTTCAGAATCCATGTTGATAACTATTATGTTAGAGGTACTGACATGAGCAAATATCCAAGATTGCTGAAAGTGAAAAAGCAAACTATGGAACAATATCTGTGGTATGATATATAGGCTAAAAAGCAACTATACACAAAAACTATTTAATGTATTTTCTACACGTATATATGTCTATTTATATATATACATATATATTCTGTATATTTTTATGTGCATTATACACACACATGTAAATGTGTGTGGGGAAGTAATAAATGTATACAAAAAGGTTGGGACACTCACAAATCACTCACAGTGATTGCTTACGGAAAGGAGCCTCGGATAGGGGAGTAGTCAAAGGAAATTTTAGTTCACCTGTATGGTTTTGATTTGATTCATTTGGAATTTGATTAATTTTGGAATCCATGATTTCCTCCAATCAAAGAGAAATTTCTGGTACTTTAAAAACAATAAAGAGGGTTTCTTTGCCTTGACCAAGAACACTGCTGTCCTTTTGTAGCGGCTGAATGCACAATTCATTGTTCATTGTACATGTATCTGCAATTAAAATCAAAGTTCATCTTTGCAACTAAAATTAATCACCATTTCACGGCCCAAGATGGGAGGCAATTTAACGAAGATATAAATAATTTAAGTTGCAATAGTATAACTTTCAGGAGATATTCAACCTTAGCATAACTGAAATTGAGGGAACATAACAAAGGAATTTTTATATAGCACTTGGGGTACCTGGAGATAATAGGCAGTAAGCTGTGGATCCTCTAAGTCTACAAATTAAGGTGGCGGGGGCTCCATTTCTGATACTCATAATCAATTCTTTCTTAGTTAGCAAGAGTTTCTGGTTAGCTTGTTTAACGGGTTGTCATTTGGCAAGGAGGAATAACAGTTGCCTTTAGATATGTTCAGATACACAGTAGGTGTAACGCTGTACTAAAATGGCTAACCCTTTAATTTTTATCTTCTAGACATTAAAATATGTGTCCTTTGTGGATGAACCCTGTATTAGGATGGTAAATGAAAGACTGCTTGGGACAAGTCTGCAAGCTGTCAAAGGTGAAAAAGTCCTGGTAAGTTGTTTAGTGCTTGCTTTTTGTTTTTCGGCTGCGCAGCACAGCCTGCGGGATTTTAAGTTCCCTGATGGAACCCACACGCCCTGCAGTGGAGGCCTGGAGTCCTAACCACTGGACCCCCAGGGAATTCTCATTAGTCTTTTCAAACTAATTAATTGATTAATTTGGTTGTGTGGGGTCTAGCTGTGGCACACAGGATCTTCCTTGCGTCATGTGGGATCTTTCGTCAAGGCTCACGGCCTCTCTAGTTGTGGTGCTCTGGCTTCAGCAGTTGCAGTGTGTGGGCTTAGCTGCCCCGCCGCATATGGGATCTTAGCTCTCCGACCAGGTATCGAACCTGTGTCTCCTGCATTGCAAGGTGGATTCTTAACCACTAGACAACCAGGGAAATCTCAGTCTTTTTAAAAGAATACTTACTATTAAATGTAAATATATCTAGAAATGTGTATAAATCATAACTGATGACAAAGTAAACACCATGCAACACATGGTACCAGCACCCAGACTTTAAAAGTGAATATTACTAGCAGAAGGCCCTTTAATGCCTCTACCCAATTACTATCTTCCCTTAAAAGTAGACGTTACCCTGCATTCAAACATTTTACCTCTTATAGAATTTTACAAAATTTGAATCCTATAGTATGTATTCAGTACATACCCTGTTGAGCGGCTTCCCTCACTCAACATTATTTTTGTGAGAGTCATCCATGATGTTGTGTGTAGCAGTGGTTCATTCTCATTGTTGTATAATTTTTTGTTTTATAAACATTCAATTTATTTATCCATTCAATTGTTGAATGAACTACCCATTTGGTTAGTTTCCACTTTGGGGTTCATGCCAATGCTGCCGCTACAGTAAACATATGGCACCTGAGAACGGAACTGCCAAGTCATGAGGCAGGCCTGTGTGCAGCTTTCATAGTTACTGCTTATAAGTTCTCTAAAGGGGGTGTTCTCATTCACACTCTCCCCAGCAGTTCTGGCTGCTGGACATCTTCACTGACTGCATTAGTTTTCTCCAGCTGCTGTAATACATTACCACAAACTAGGGAGCCTAGAACAACAGAAGTGTATTCTCTCACAGTTCTGGAGGTTAGAAGTCTGAAATAAGGTGTCAGAAGGGCTGTACTCTCTCTGAAGGCTCTAGGGGAGGCTCCTTTCTTGTTTATTCCAGCTCCAGATGCTTATTTCACCTGTTAGGATGTCCAGCAGGATACTGATCAGAAATGATAAGAGCAGGCATCTTCGTCTCATTTCCTATCTCAGGAATAAAGTTTTTTTTTTATTTTACTATTGTATTTGCTGTAGGGTTTTTGTTTTTTGGCTTCCCTCATGGCTTGCAGGGATCCTAGTTCCCTGACCAGGGGTTGAACCTGGCCCACCGCAGTTAAAGTGCTGAGTCCCAGCAATTCCCTGTTGTGGGTTTTTAAAGAATACCCTATCAGATTAAGAAAATTCCCCTCTGCTCCTAGTTCACTAAGAATTTTTATCATGGCTGGATCCTGAGTTTTAAATAATGTATTTTTTCAGGCTTTTCAAATAATGAGTTTTCTTTTTTTGTTGTTTTTTAGTACATTACACTGATTGGTTTTCAAAGATTAAGCCAACCTTTCATTGCTGCAATAAAATACATTGAATGCAATGTATTATTCTTTGTATTTACTGCTGAATTCAATTCACTAATATTTAAGAACTTTACATCTCTTCTTGAGAGAGACTGGCCAAAATTTTTCCATTCTTGTAATGTTTTTATCAGGTCTGGGTATAAAGTGAACTCTCATATACTGGGGAAGGGCAGTAAAAGACACACAACATAAAATTTACCTTTTAAACCATTTTACAGAGTACAATTCAGTGACATTTAGTATATCCACAATGCTGAGCAACCATCACCACTGCCTTGCTCCAGAACTTTTTCATCACCCCAAAAGGAAACTTTGAATCCATTCAGCAGCCACTCCCACTCACTTCTCCCCAGGCCCTGTGCAACCACTAATCTGCTTTCTGTATCCATGAATTTGCCTATTTTGGACATTTCATGTAAATTGAATCTTACTTGTCTCCTTATGTCTGGTTCCTTTCATTTAGCATAATGTCTTCAAGGTTCCATCCATGTTTAGCTAAACAGCCACGTTTAGTATGTGTCAGTAATTTATTCCTTTTCACAGCTGTATGAACACAATTTTTTTTTTTTTTTTTTTTTTGTCTGTGTAGGTCTTGTTGCTGCATGTGGGCTTTCTCTAGCTGTGGCAAGCAAGGGCTACTCTCTTGTGGCGTGTGGGCTTCTCACTGTGGTGGCTTCTCTTGTTGCAGAGCATGGGTTCAGTAGTTGTGGTGCTCAGGCTTAGTTGCCCTGTGGCATATGAGATCTTCCCAGACCAGGGATCAAACCCACGTCCCCTGCACTGGCAGGTGGATTCTCAACCACTGTACCACCAGGGAAGTCCTGAACATAACAGTTTTTTATCCATTCATTCACTGATGGACATGGGTTATTTTCACCCTTTGGCTATTATAATAGTGGTGCTGTGTACAGTCATGTACATGAACCATTTAGTTTTAATGTACTCAACTCACACTCTGTCTGGTGAATGAAGGTATATGTCACATAGACATAAATGATGGCAATTATGGCAAATTCCCTTGGAGGATAACAAAGGGACTTTTCAGAAAAGGGAGCATGGTGAGAAAGGAGAGCTAAGTCAGCAAATATTTATTGTCTACCATGTGCTGGGCACTGTCCTAGGCACTGGGGACACAGGCAATAAACAAAGCAAACAGGGCCCCTGTTTTCCTGTGGAAGAAGAATCATCCAGGAAACATACCAGTTCATAAGATCATTTCAGATGGTGGTAAGTACTAATGAAGAGCATAGAACATCATCATGTGGTAAGAGAAGGACCTGAGAGGAGGGGAACTGCCTAGATCAGGTGGGCAGGGCCCAGAGGTCTCTGACAGAGGATATAGGCACTAAGCCCTGGCTTTTCTGAATTTCACTTTCCAAACCTGTAAAATAGAGATCAGGACACATAGCTCATGAGGTTTTCCTTTTTTTAAAAAAAAATTTATTTATTTATTTTTGGTTGCTCTGGGCCTTCGTTGCTACATGCTGGCCCTCTGCAGTTTCAGTGAACAGGGGCCACTCTTCGCCGAGGTGCACTGGCCTCTCACTGCAGTGGCTTCTCCTGTTTTGGAGCACAGGCTCCAGGCACATGGGCTCAGAAGTTGGGGCTCACGGGCTTTAGTTGCTCCGTGGCATGTGGAATCTTCACAGACCAGGAATCAAACCTTGTCCCTTGCATCGGCAGGCAGATTCTCACCCACTGCCCTACCAGGGAAGCCCTCATGCGGTTTTTCGAAAGCTTAAATGAGGCGATGCTTGCGAAACACAGACTTGATGTGTACATTTAATAAATGAGAGCTATATATGTGTGTCTCTTTTGCTGTCTTGCATTCAGGGTTGTCATTACCATCTTTTAAAATTCCATATATATGCGTTAGTATACTGTATTGGTGTTTTTCTTTCTGGCTTACTTCACTCTGTATAATAGGCTCCAGTTTCATCCACCTCATTAGAACTGATTCAAATGTGTTCTTTTTAATGGCTGAGTAATACTCCATTGTGTATATGTACCACAGCTTTCCTATCTATTCATCTGCTGATGGACATCTAGGTTGCTTCCATGTCCTGGCTATTATAAACAGTGCTGCGATGAACATTGGGGTACACGTGTCTCTTTCAATTCTGGTTTCCTCGGTGTGTATGCCCAGCAGTGGGATTGCTGGGTCATATGGCAGTTCTATTTCCAGTTTTTTAAGGAATCTCCACACTGTTCTCCATAGTGGCTGTACTAGTTTGCATTCCCACCAACAGTGTAAGAGGGTTCCCTTTTCTCCACATCCTCTCCAGCATTTATTGCTTGTAGACTTGTGGATCGCAGCCATTCTGACTGGCGTGAAATGGTACCTCATTGTGGTTTTGATTTGTATTTCTCTGATAATGAGTGATGTTGAGCATCTTTTCATGTGTTTGTTAGCCATCTGTATGTCTTTTGGACTCTGTGGGAGAGGGAGGGGGGATGATTTGGGAGAATGGCATTAAAACATGTATAATATCACATAAGAAATGAATCGCCAGTCCAGGTTCGATGCAGGATACAGGAAGCTTGGGGCTGGTGCACTGGAATGACCCAGAGAGATGGTACGGGGAGGGAGGTGGGAGGGGGTTCAGGATTGGGAACACGTGCACACCCATGGCGGATGCATATTGATGTATGGCAAAACCGATACAATATTGTAAAGTAAAAAATAATAATAATAATAAATAAAATTAAAATAAACCTAAAAAAATAATAAAATAAACGGTACAAAAGAAAAAAAAAAGAGAGCTACTAGTATTAATGTAGTATTAAATGTAATTTTATAAGTTCATAAGAAAATTAAAGAATCCAGGACCCTAGGGGTTGTCACTGCTGATGGGTTTGGAAACTTGCCTTTTTCAGAGACCCCAGCTGGACTTTGCAGACTTGTCCTGGCTGCATCTGTCTCTTCACGACTCACCCCCCATTCCCGGACAACCAGAGGAGATCCAGCTGCTCAGTGAAGAGGTGCACCTTAAATCCAGGGACTGCCCGGATTGGTGCCAGTGCGGGAACTGCCTTCCATCGCAACTCCCTGAGAACCAAAGATGCCTGGAGGAGCTGTGCTGCCGGAAAAAGCCGGGTGCCTGTATCACCACCTCAGAGCTCTTCAGGGACCTTGTGCTGTCCAGGCGGGCCTTGCAGTTCCTACTGCAGTACCAGGAGCCCTTGCTGGTGCTGGATGCAGATTCTGCCAACAGCCGGCTGCGGCACTGTGCCTACAGGAGCTACACTGCCTGGCGCTTTGGCTCCCAGGACCTGGCTGACTTTGCCATCCTGCCCAGTTGCTGCCGCTGGAAGATCCGGAGAGAGTTCCCCAAGAGTGAAGGCCAGTACAGCGGCTTCAAGAGTCCTTACTGATGCGCTGAGCAGTCACAGAACATTGCCTTTGCTTGCACCTTGAGCTTCACCTGCAAGGATGTATGTCCAGATTTTCAGCCAAAGGGAAATGGGCTTTCCTCTCCCCCAGCTCTACGTGTGTCAGAGAGCAAAGTGACGGGGTAAACAAACAACAGATAAACCAGAATCCCTCAGCATGGATGAGAGTCAAGAGATTCAGATTCATTTCTCCATTCTATCCCTAGGAGGTTGCGATCCCAGGCCTTTAACCTCTGTGCCTTAGTTGCCTTATTAGCCAAGCTACTGTTTCACAATTAGGAGAGCAAATTGAGACAGTGTACACAAATTTTCTTATTAATGCATAAAAGCTACATGAATATGGGCTTCCCTGGTGGCCAAGTGGTTAAGAATCCACCTGCCAATGCAGGGGATATGGGTTCAATCCCTGATTCAGGAAGACCCCACATGCTGCAGAGCAACTAAGCCCATGCACCACAACTACTGAAGCCCATGCCCTAGAGCCCATGCTCCGCAACGAGAAGCCACCGCAATGAGAAGCCCGCATACTGCAACAAAGAGTAGCCCCTGCTCTCTGCAACTAGAGAAAGCCCGCGCATGCATAGCAATGAAGACCCCAGAACAGCCAAAAATGAATTTTTTAAAAAATAATGTTTGTTTGTTTGTTTTAACTAGATGAATACGAAGCAGATCATTTTGAGGTGAGACTAGGATAATGCCCAACCCTTTGGGTCCTGGTTAAAGAATGAGGAGGGATACAAGTGGCCACAAATTTTTTTGACATCTGTTACACAGGACCTGAGGGTTATATCTCCTCCCCTTGGGTCTTGACAGCTTTGCTCACTTTATCCAATGATAAAGTGATGCTGTATCTGATTCAGGGTCTTGGTCCTAAGATGCTGATAGCTTCCATTTCCTGTCCCTTGAAACTCTTGCTGCAAAGAAAACCAGCTCTCATGTAAAAACGTCGCCATTTGGAGGCCACCTTGCTGTGAGGAAGCCCAAGCAGTCACGTGGAGAGGAGAGATGCCTGACCAGCGCCCAGCACTCAAGACATCTGAGCCTGTCACTAGACATGGGAGAGAAGAAGCCTCTAGACTATTTCAGATCCTGCTAACATATGACTGCAGCTGCACAGACACCCTAAGTGAGAGTTTCCCAGTGAACCCACAGAACAGAATTGTTATCTTAAACTATGTTTGGGGTTGTCTGTTATACAGCAACAGATAACTGGGACAGACAGCAAGCCCGACTCATAGGATGTAGACTCAGCCTACACCCTCTCTGGTTCTAAGGTTCTTAGGCAGCCTAGACATCCCTGGAGCCCCTCGAGGGCTTAGGTTTCCTTTTATTTTAATTGGAGGATATTTGCTTTACAAAGTTGTGTTGGTTTCTACTGTAAAACAATGCGAATCAGCCATAACATATATATATATGTATTGTTACTGTTCAGTTCCTCAGTCGTGTCTGACTTTTAGTGACCCCATGGACTGCAGCAGGCCAGGCTTCCCTGTCCTTCACCATCTCCCAGAGCTTGCTCAAACTCATGTCCATTGAGTCAGTGATGCCATCCAACCATCTCATCCTCTGTCTTCCCTTTCTCCTGCCTTCAATCTTTCCCCACATCAGGATCTTTTCTAATGAGTTGGCTCTTCACATCAGGTGGCTGAAGTATTGGAGCTTCAGCTTCAGCATCAGTCCTTCCAATGAATATTCAGGACTGATTTCCTTTAGGATTGACTGGTTTGATCTCCTTACAGCCCAAGGGACTCTCAAGAGTCTTCTTCAATACCACAGTTCAAAAGCATCAATTCTTCAGTGCTCAGTCTTCTTTATGGTGCAACTCTCACATCCATACATGACTCCTGGAAAAATCATAGCTTTGACTAGATGGACCTTTGTTGGCAAAGTAATGTCTCTGCTTTTTAATACACTGTCTAGGTTTGTCATAGCTTTTCCTCCAAGGAGCAAGCATCTTTTAATTTCGTGGTTGCAGTCACCATCTGCGATGATTTTGGAGCCTAAGAAAATAAAATCTGTCACTGTTTCCATTGTTTCCTTATCTACTTTCCATAGAGTGATGGGACTGGATGCCATGATCTTCATTTTTTGAATGTTGAGTTTTAAGCCAGCAATATATATGTGTGTGTATATATATGCACCATATATATCTTCAGCAATATATATGTGACTGCAGACCAAATCAGGTAACTCACCAGACCAGCTCTGGAATCCATCAAATCTAACTGCTGAGCTACCCAGTACATTGCAATCCACATCACATTTCTATGACTGGAAGTAACTATTGCTGTTAAAAACTAGAAAAAATAAAAGCCACCTTTATGCCTTTAACATCCTGTACTTTGCAACCAGTTATAATGGATACAGTCTGATTGCTACTTAAAAAGCAATTGACACTCAAAGCTCTTACCATTTCTATCCATCAACCACTGAGAGTATAAAAATGAACAGCAGGTTTTAGGATCCTCCTCAGGATTTCCTTTTCAAGGTTTTAGCACTAGAACAGACTGTTTCTAAATGACAACTATTTTAAACAATAAATACAGAGCACTATTCAAAACTGTGACTAATAAATGGTGTGTGAGTTTTTATACATACTCTTTAATAGTTAGCATTTTGATACTTTTTAAAAATCACCAGCTTTCTACTGTATTAATGTAAAATAATATGAACAAAAACCTTCCTTTTTTGACCTAGCATTTTATCTGGCTTTAAACTCAGGAATCAAGTTAATTGGGCCAGATTTAACTCTCATTTTTACTACCTTTCAGAGATATTTTTGAAAAGTGAATTATATATGACTTCTTCAGAACTGAACTTTTTTACTCCAAGAATTCTATGTACCTGCTACAGATTTACATTCTGATAGCCTCTGAGCCTTCACATGAAATTTTTTGGTGCCTTATTCCCAGTGTGTTTCTCTCACCTTGTGGAGGCCCCAGATGGAGTCAGAATTTGGAATGACAAATAATCACTGGATCCACCTACTGTTTTCCTTCACCTTTCCCAGATGCTCTGGGTGAGAGGGTGAAGTGTTACGTCAACTGCATGTCTGACACTTCCTAGAATAACATGCATCACATTTATATTCTTATTTTTAGTCTACTGTAGAAAACAGTGTCATCGCCAAAGGCATCCTAATTAAAGTCACATTTTATAGGGTCTGGTTTTTGTACTTAAATCCATTCTTCTGTTATAGTAATTGCACAGTATTCACTGCTTCATCTCTGTATCAGAGATCTGCTTTCTTGTAACCCTGCCTGATTTCATGTAGCATTGGTTATAGACTTGTATTCCTCTCTTTAGAGGGAATCCTTCTTAAAACCCTTCCTAATTCTAGCTTGGCAATGCAGATGTCTTAACTGTTTTGATAATAATAAAAAAAAAAATGTGCAATTTGTATTTATTGAAGTATTCCTTTTACTTTCTTTTCTCAAAATATCCCCAAATCAGCAGTCTTATTCACTGACACATTAATTCAACATATACACCCTGAAGCACTATGACACAAAGATGTATTTTAGTCTCTGCCCCCAGTTCCTGACACAGATCTCCTAAATCCCCCAGAATTTCCTGGAGATAGAGCTGTCTTGTATTCTAATGAGGCCAGTCTTGGTGGGCTCCTGGATAACTTCAGGAAGGGGGCTGGTCACCAAAAGACCAAGCCATGATTAGAAGCTTGGAACTTTCAGTCCTATTCCCTTATCCTCCAGAGTGGGGGAGAGGGGTGGGATGGAAATTCAGTTAGTCACTGATTTTGACTATGTAATGAAGGTTCTGTAAAAATCCCTACCTTATGGGATTAAGAAACCTTTCATATTGAAGAACACATCCACATTTGGGGAGAGTGGTACACCCCCAACTCCACAAGGACAAAAGCTTCTATACTAAGGACCCTTCTGGCCCTCACTCTATGTAACTCTTCATCTGGCTATTCATTTGTATCTTTTATTATATCTTTTATAATAAGTGAGTAAATGTGTTTTCCTGAGTTCTATGAGCCACTATTGAACCTGAGGAGGGGGTTATAGGAACCCCCAATTTATAACAAGTTGGTCAGAAATACAGGTGACAGCCTTGGATGTCTGAAGTGGGGGACAATCTTGTGGCACTGAGCCCTTAACCTGTGAGGTTTAGGCTAACTCCAGGTAATTCATGTCATAACTGAATTGCAAGACACCCAGTTGGTGTCTAGAGAGTTTTGGAGAATTGCTTGTGTTGGAAAACCTCACACACATTTGGTGTCAGAAGTGCTATGAGCAGACTACAGGTAAACAGGAGTTTTCTTTTAGGCATTTGCCGGGGTCCAGCCCCGGCTGATCCAGGGTATTCGAAGGAGAGACGGCATCGCGGATCATCAGGAAACAATAGATCAATTAAGCGTTAATTAAAGATATAAAGAGTGGTTAAATAAGGATAGCTCAGTGAGGAAATTCAGTGGAGAAAAGCGGCTGAAATAAGGATAGCTCAGTGAGGAAATTCAGTGGAGAAAAGAGGCTGAAATAACTCAGCCAGAAGGTGAGAGAAAGAACGACATGGGGAGACCAAGTTTCCGTGAACAAGGCCCGCACTTTATTTTTCAAAGTAGTTTTTATACCTTAAGTTATGCATAGAGGATAATGGGGGAAGGGGTAGAGTCATACAGTAAGCCAGGCTTTCTTCCTGCAAACTTATCATATGCAAAAGTTTAGGTGATTTGCATCATCTTCTGGCCAGGAGGCCTGTTAACATTTTAAGACCCTTTCTTCAGAAAACTTATTTTTCTCTAAAGGTGATTAGGCAGGCGCCACCCTCCAAAAGCATTAAAGTTGCATTCCTATAGGGCAAAGGTGTGCTGGGCTACAACAAAAAAGAGTTAACTCAAGGGTCCAAGGTTACAAACATTAAAGCTACTACTTATACCAATTATATTAATCAATACACTGCCAGGGACACAGCAGGTAAGGGATATGGAGACTTAGCAGCAAACCTTGGCCCAACAAGTGAAAAACCCTTCACCAATACAATTTCTAATCAATCTTTTAACTGCTCAAAGGAGTCTGTATTTAGACAGTTTAGAACATCTCATGCCTCTCACAGCTGGGAGGCTCTGAGCAATCACATGTGGCCGGAAAAACCTATTCAGGCAGGCTAGAGGATTTCCAAAGGAGTTTGTAGATTGAGACACTATCACACCCAGGAACTTTATTAACTGGAGCTATAAGTTAACTCTTTTTTCAGAGAGAGGTAGTGGGGGACAGCCCCCCCCCCAAAAGTCAGAGGTGTAGGTGAGAGCACAAAGCAGAAAGTAGGCAGACTTTGGTTTTGGAGGTAGATGCTCGAGAATTTCCAGGGGGACTCCTGAGGCTCGATCCCGCCTTTGCGTATGCCGAGCCTCCTTCCTCATGACCTTTGCCACAGGCGGAGTTCCTCACTCTGGCTCCTGGCAGTGATAGAATTCCAGTTGAGCTATTCCAGATCCTGAAAGGTGATGCTGTGGAAAGTGCTGCACTCAATATGCAATATGCAATATGCACTCAATATGCAATATGCCGGCTCCTGGCAGGCATTTACTAGAGATCAAAGATAAATAAGTTGCTGCTCTCATGGTGATGTGAGGAGATAAATGTTAATCAAATAATTCAAATAAATGTAAACTTGTAACTTATGATAAGTATCATGATGAAGAAGATGTTTTCAGAGCCTGTAATAGGGGGACTTGACCTATTTGGGGAAATCAGAGAAGTCTTCCCTGAGGAAGGAGCCCTTCAGCTGAAATCTGAAGGATAAATTCTAGATGAGTTAGATGAGCTGGGGAGGAGAGAGTAATCTGGACAAAGAGAATAGAATGTGCAAAGGTCCTGGGGCTGACAAAAACCATAGAAGCTTTGTAGAACTTAAGAAGACTTGTATGCCTATTCCATAAATAGTATGGAGAAGTAAAGAATGAGGTAAGACTGGATAGGCAGGGATTGGACTGCATAGGGTCTTGAAGGCCATGGCAAGGAGTTTTGTCCTTCTCTTAAGAAAGACCAATGGAGACCCATTGATAGGTTTTAAGTAGGAGCCTGGTAAGATTATATTTGATTTTTAAAAGATAATTCTGATCATTAAGAGTGGTGGTAGATATAGTTTTAATTTTCATTTCAGTCTTTCCCTACTCCATGAAACATCTGTCCCAAACATGCAGCAAAACAGACTGATTTTCTATTCTCTCTTGCTCTTCCCCTTGGGCTTGCAGGATCTTAGTTCCCTGTTCAGTTCAGTTCGGTCACTCAGTCATGTCCGACTCTTTTCGACCCCATGAATCGCAGCACGCCAGGCCTCCCTGTCCATCACCAACTCCCGGAGTTCACTCAGACTCACGTCCATTGAGTCAGTGATGCCATCCAGCCATCTCATCCTCTGTTGTCCCCTTCTCCTCCTGACCCCAACCCCTCCCAGCATCAGAGTCTTTTCCAATGAGTCAACTCTTCGCATGAGGTGGCCAAAGTACTGGAGTTTCAGCTTTAGCATCATTCCTTCAAAAGAACACCCAGGGCTGATCTCCTTCAGAATGGACAGGTTGAATCTCCTTGCAGTCCAAGGGACTCTCAAGAGTCTTCTCCAACACCACAGTTCAAAAGCATCAATTCTTAGGGATCAAATCAAGGGCCTCTCAAGTCCTAAACATTGGACGGCCAGGGAATTCCCATTGTGCCTTGAATTTTAGAGTATCTCCTGTCCCAGGTAGATGGGGATGAGAACATTCATTGACTTTGAGTCAGGAGCAGGAATGTGCCAAATCTAGAGACAAGGGGCAGTCAACAGAGCCTACAGATGCATTCCATCCTGTAGTGTAAAGCCTAAAATCAAGGTCTAATATCACATGCTGCCTTAACATCTGGTGAAATCAGGAGGGTCTAGCTTGGCTTAACTGCAAGTTTCTCTTCTGATAGAAAAGGTCACCTAGTTCAACAGCTTTCCCTCCTTATTAGATGGACCAGATGCAGTTCCTGCTGATCCCTGCAGAGTGGATTTGAGTTCCCCAGCAGGCCATGGAATTATCCAGAAGAGCCAATGACATCCCCCTCTGGGAAGCACAGGACACCGCACCTTCCTGATACTACCAAGCAAGCATGACTCCCACTGCTTCTGGTTGTGCACTCTGCCCCTAAATGCCATCCCCATGTGACCCCGCAAGGCATGTGGTGCCCATCTTCCCTGTGCTGTGAGTATATGTGACTAATGAATTGCTGCCTGTTTCATCTATCCAGTGCTAGGTGTCGTATGCTTGGCCATCCCCATACCCTTAGGGTGGGAATCCCTCCCTTACCAATGGGGTGAAGAGGAGGTGATTCAGGTACCCTTAATTCCAGTTGCCCTAAAAAATTAGAGGCTTGGCTTCTGTGTAGTCACTGTGCAAAGTCCTGTTTCCTAGAGCCCACGAGACCTGGGACCATCACCCCCGTTTACTTAATTAACCATTTGAGGGCACTGGGTGTGGTCACACTTTCCGCTGCTTGTGTGTTTTTCAGCGCATACTCTGATCCTATGCAGTCATCATTCTGGGAATCCCGAGTCCCCTGACTGAAATCCTTCTGCTCCCTTTTGAATGGATGTAGTTAGTCATCACTGTCTTCTTTCACTTTTACTGTGATCTTTCAGATTCCTCTTTTTTAGTCCCAGGAGGGTTATGAATCTTGTTTCCAAAACAGATGATGATCTGTGGAGAGGATTTTGCATTTCCAACATTCTTATTTCTTCTAAATGAATTATGAAGGTCACATGAATCTGAGTCTTCAGGAATCAGAGGAGGCTAACACTAGTCATTTTAATCAAATAATTACTGTACTTGACAGGCTTGGATAGGAGCCTGAGGCAAGCCTGTGAGGACAGTTTAAATTATGAGTTATATTTTACTTCCCCAAGCAAACAAGAAGCTCCTCAAAGGCAAAGGGCTTGGCTCTGCGTGCCTGCTTGCCTACTCCAGCACAGTGGTGCAGTGGGGAAGAGCTGGGACGCTGGAAACTGACCACCTGGGTTCAAATCCTAGCTTGCCCATTAATTAGCCAAGTGGCTTCAGGCAATTTATCAAATCCTTAGAAACTTTCACTGTATCTTTGTGTCCAAGGGTTGTATTAAATATTAAATGTTCTAAGTGTAAATGTATGTGAAGCACTCAGCACAATACCTGGTACAGACTAAGCGATCAATAAATGTGAGGCATGATTATTATTTAACTATGTCTAACGATGCTGGCTATATTGTTATTTGGACAGTACCCAAGCATCACTCCTAAGCTCTGCTGCTGCTGCTGCTGCTAAGTCAATTCAGTCGTGTCCAACTCTGTGCGACCCCACAGACGGCAGCCCACTAGGCCCCGCCATCCCTGGGATTCTCCAGGCAAGAACACTGGAGTGGGTTGCCATTTTCTTCTCCAATGTATGAAAGTGAAGAGTGAAAGTGAAGTCGCTCAGTTGTGTCCGACTCTTAGTGACCCCATGGACTGCAGCCTACCAGGCTCCTCCGTCCATGGGATTTTCCAGGCAAGAGTACTGGAGTGGGGTGCCATTGCCTTCTCTGTCCTAAGCTCTAGGCCCCTATATTTAACTGCCTTTGGGTGAATATTCTACTTAAACAGTGTAGAGGCACCTCAAATAAGCACAGAGGAGAAATCATCGTCTCCGTTTCCTCCGCTCCGCCCACAGGTGCTCTTCTAGAACTCTGAAGCTCGATTAGCAGCAACACCTGCCATCAGCTCAATTTCCCAAGCCAGAAATCCAAAGGACAGCCTCAGCATCCCCCATCTCTTTCTCCATTCTATCCAATCCCACACCAATTCATTCAGCAAAAATGTATTGAACACCCTGGCACTATGTAGGTACGGTACCAGGTTAAACAAGTGAACAAGAGGTTAGGTGCAATGGGAAAGATGGGCAAGCAATGTGTAAATAAATGAAATGAACACAGCCTGGGACACAGGGTCTGAAGGAAACAAGCAATGTTCTTTAATTTTTTTAAAATGGAGTTACTTATCTCTTTTTAAAAGAATATTTATTTATTTCGTTGTGCCAGGTCTGAGTTGCAGCACCCAGGATCTTCTATCTTCACTGCAGCATGTGGGATCCTCAGGTGCACCACGTGTGATCTAGTTCCTTGACTAGGGATTGAACCTGAATTGGGAGAGGAGAGTCTTAGCCACTGGACCCCCAGGGAAGTCCCAGCAATGGGGTTACTTCTGACAGGGGTCAGGGATGGCCTCTCCAAGGAAATGACATTTAAACTAGATCTGAATAATAAGAAGGAACTAACCATGATGAGTTGGAGGCAGAACATTTCAGGCAGAGGGACGGCAAGCACCAAGCACCGAAGTGGGAAAGAAATGAGTACATCCCAAGAATGGGTGGATGGCCAAGTGTGACTGGGACATTTACAACAAAGCCCTTACCTTCTAGTCTAGCCAGGAAGGGACACAAACTTATTTATTTTCTTACTGCTTCATAAACTGTGTGGTCCCATCTCAGTGAGACAGAAGCTCAAAGAAAGGCAAAATAAAAATCCATACTGACAAGAATAACCACAGGGGGCTTCATACAGCTTATGATACATGTGCTGGCCCTCCTAGATGAAGACTGCAAATATTCAGTGAGATGAGAAGAGGGATTCCCAACAGGACGTGGCACCAGCCAGGTCCAGAGAAGTAAGTATGATATGTGCTGAGATTATAAGTAGACTTGACTGGCTCCCCATGTTGGGAATTAAGTGGATGAAAATTAAATAACGGGTGATTTGGGGAAACCTTTTTTTAAAAAAGGCGGGGGTTGGGGGAGGGGAGGACTTCCCTGGTGGTCCAGTGGTTAAGAATCCACCTTGCAATGCAGTGGACACAGGGTCAATCCCTGGTTGGGGAACTAAGATCCCACATATCACAAGGCAACTAAAGGAAGCCTGAGTGCTGCAAAGACCCAGCTCAGCCAAAATTTTAAAAATAAATTAAAAAAAAAAAGGGGGGGGAATTTCGTAGTGGTTCAGTGGTTAGGACTCTGTGTTTCCACTGCAGTGACTGCAAAGTTAAGATGGAGCCATTCTTGGGTTGGCGGGTGAGGTGAGGAAAGCAGTGACTTAAGAACAGTCTTCAGACAGCTATGAGGATGGTGGGTGAAGGGGGAGATCCCAGGAACGAAGATTATTTTTAGACGTCTGCTGGAATCATGTCAGAGGGATTCAAAACAGCAACCTGGACTACTAATTGGGTGGTGGTGATAGAAAGAAAAGAATCTGAGTAAGAATTTTAAAAATTCCATTAACTCCAACACTAGAAGGTTGGTTAAATAAATTATGGAACACTCATATAACAAAGTTGTATGCAGCTATTTAAAATGATGCCATAGAAGGATAGTAAGTGACACTGAAATATGTTCAAGACAAAACACAATCTGCATGATGTTTCTTGCTTAGGGAAATGCGAATCTTCAATTAGAGTTCATTTTTTTCTTGCAAAGATAGTATTTATTACAAACCTTTAACCCTGAATGCACATCTAAAGAGACAAAGAATCACCTCATTCCACACTGGAAAACGTCACGGATAATGACAAATTCAGAGACAGCAGGAAAGGTTGATGGCATTTCTTGAAATCCAGAAATCAAGTTTAAAAACCATCTTTTGGGTTTTCCTATACCCTGATTTGTCTTGGGTAAGTCACTAATAGCATACCCACCACCACCAAAATGTATATATTGAAGTCCTAGCCCCCATTATCTCAAAAAATGACTATGTTTGGAGACATAGTCTTTCATGAGGCAATTAAGGTAAGATGGGATCACATGGGTAGCTCCTAATCCAATCTGACTGGTGTCCTTATAAGAAGAGGTGATTAGGACACAGGCAAAGAGGGAAGATCAGATGAAGATACAGGGAGAAGATGGCTATCTAAGAAACAAGGAGAGGAGCCCCAGGAAAAATCAAATTCTAGAACTGGATAATGACCACAGTTATACAACACTGAATGTGTTTAACTCCACTAAATTGTACACTGAAAAGTAGTTAAATTTATGTTATGTATATTTACCACAATTTTTTACATCTACAAAAGCAGAAACCAGTGCTTAGGCAACTGTAGGATTTTTACATTTCATGGAAATTTCCGTATATCATTAAAAGCATAAACTTTTTTTTTTTTTTGCAGCATCTAGAATCTTTGTGACAACAGAGGATGAAATGGTTAGGTAGCATCACCGACTCAAAGGACATGAATGTGAGCAAACTCTGGGAGATAGTGGAGGATACAGGAGCCCCGGTGTGCTGCAGTCTGTGGGGTTGCAAAGAGTCCAACACGACTTAGCAATTGAACAACAGCAATAATACATTGTTTTAGTCTGAGTTTCAGTTGGAGGCTTGGCTCAGCTTGTTGTTCGTACATTTTGTTCCCTCCAAACACATATAAATGTATCCTGTCAGAAAACATTCCAACGGAGATCCCCAGCCTGGTCAGCAAGCCAGGAGAACAATATTTGTTCAGGACACGCAAGGTATAAGGGATAAGCCAGTGGTTGGTGGATATATATCTTACATTGGGCTTTCTTAGTGTGGAATTTGAGGCACTGGCCTTGCCTGAGGCACTGACTTTGCCATCCACTATCAGGAAAGACATTTTCGCTCTTCTGGGAATAAATCTGCCTTCAGCTTCGGATAAAGCACCAAAGGACTTGGTTCCCACAGGCACTTGCTGCTGCCTGTGAGGATTCAGGCTCATAGGTAGGGAGGCATCCATGCATACCATAGGCACATGCATACCATGCCCATTCACAGTCTGAGAACTGCCTAGAGAGGCACCTGAATCAGCTTTGCTTGCTCAGGGTGCATGCACATTAGCTCCTGTGCTGCTGGGAGAGCAGAGTGGCTCGGCCTCCAAGGTGGGTAAGGTGAGAAAACCCACATGCAGCCAGGCAGCGCTGGTGGGTAATTACTTTGAGTGTCTTTGCGATGCGGAGGTTTCAGAATTTGCCACAAAGGCATCATCAAGAAAAAAAAACGTGCTGGGGTAGGTTGTCCTGGAAAGGGACAGCAGCGGCCTGGAGAGTATAAGGTGGGTTGAAGCTGCTGCCTCAAAGAAACAGATCCAAATATTGAAGTGAAGCAGAGAGGGGTATAATCAGAGTGAGCAGAACATTTGAGCAGAGGAAGGAATCTCTGTGGGAAACTCATGTTGTTTTTTGGATTTTTTTTTTCTTATGGAGAGCTGATTAAAAAAAAAAAGTACTTATTTACTTACTTGGTTGCATCAGGTCTTAGTTACGGCACATGGATTTCTCTCTAGTTGAAGCACTCATGGATTCGGGAGTTGCAGCAGCACGTGGGGTTAGCTACCCCCTGGCATGTGGGATCTTAGTTCCCTGACCAGAGCTCAAACCCATGTTACCTGCACTGGAAGGTGGATTCTTAACTCGTGACCCCCAGGGAAGTCCTAGGAAACTCAGTTTATAAAATAACTGGATTTGAATAAACCTCATCTATAAAAGTCTAGATTTACAAAATAAGTAAATAGGATGGGTAAGCATGACTTTTGCTTATAACAAGGTAAGATTCCTTTCAATAACGTTTGAATGAAATTATATAAATGTGGAGTCCTCTCTTTTAGGATTTTATCTATCAGAGTAACAGGAGATGTCCAAAGCCTGAACTTCAATTGGCTAGCTGTGAAACCCCTCTAAACCTCAACTTAGTTTTCATATTTGCAAAAGGATTGGGCTAAGTATGATCTCTAAGCTACCTTTAATCTCATAGTGCTTCCTCCAGTGCATAAAATCCGTTTGTACTTGTACTCTACAAGACCTTTTAGAACTAACACCCAAAAAAGATGTCCTTTTCCTTATAGGGGACTGGAAGGCAAAAGTAGGAAGTCAAGAAATACCTGGAGTAACAGGCAAATTTGGCCTTGGAGTACAGAATGAAGCAGGGCAAAGGCTAATAGAGCTTCGACAAGAGAACGCACTGGTCATAGCAAACACCCTCTTCCAATAACACAAGAGAAGACTCTACACATGGACATCACCAGATGGTCAACACCGAAATCAGACTGATTATATTCTTTGCAGCCAAAGATGGAGAAGCTCTATACAGTCAGCAAAAACAAGACCGGGAGCTGACTGTGGCTTAGATCATGAACTCCTCATTGCCAAATTCAGACTTAAATTGAAGAAAGAGGGGAAAACCACTAGACCATTCAGGTATAACCTAAATCAAATCCCTTATGATTATACAGTGGAAGTGAGCAATAGATTTAAGGGACTAGATCTGATAGACAGAGTGCCTGATGAATTTAGGACAGAGGTTCGTGACACTGTACAAGAGACAGGGATCAAGACCATCCCCATGGAAAAGAAATGCAAAAAAGCAAAATGGCTGTCTGAGGAAGCCTTACAAATGGCTGTGAAAAGAAGAGAAGTGAAAAGCAAAGGAGAAAAAGAAAGATATACCCATTTGAATGCAGAGTCCCAAATAATAGCAAGGAGAGATAAGAAAACCTTCCTCAGGAGTCAATGCACAGAAATAGAGGAAAACAATAGAATAGGAAAGACTAGAGATCTCTTCATGAAAATTAGAGATACCAAGGGAACATTTCATACAAAGATGGACTCAATATTAAGGACAGAAATGGTAGGGACCTAACAGAAGCAGAAGATATTAAGAAGAGGTGGCAAGAATACACAGAAGAACCATCCAAAAAAGATCTTCACGACCCAGATAATCACGATGATGTGATCACTAACCTAGAGCCAGACATCCTGGAATGTGAAGTCAAGTGGGCCTTAGAAAGCATCACTACGAACAAAGCTAGTGGAAGTGATGGAATTCCTGTTGAGCTATTTCAAATCCTAAAAGATGATGCTGTGAAAGTGCTGCACTCAATATGTCAGCAAATTTGGAAAATGCCATGGCCATGGCCAAAGGACTGGAAAAGGTCAGTTTTCATTCCAATCCCAAAGAATGGCAATGCCAAAGGATGCTCAAACTACTGCACAATTACACTCATCTCACATGCTAGTAAAGTAATGCTCAAAATTCTCTAAGCCAGGCTTCAGCAATATGTGAACCGTGAACTTCCAGATGTTCAAGCTGGTTTTAGAAAAGGCAGAGGAACCAGAGATCAAATTGCCAACATCCGCTGGATCATGGAAAAAGCAAGAGAGTTCCAGAAAAAACATCTATTTCTGCTTTATTGACTATGCCAAAGCCTTTATTGACTGTGTGGATCACAATAAACTGGAAAATCCTGAAAGAGATGGGAATACCAGACCACCTGAATTGCCTCTTGAGAAACTTGTATGCAGGTCAGGAAGCAACAGTTAGAACTGGACATGGAACAACAGACTGGTTCCAAATAGGAAAAGGAGTATGTCAAGGCTGTATATTGTCACCCTGCTTATTTAACTTATATGCAGAGTACATCATGAGAAACGCTGGGCTGGAAGAAGCACAAGCTGGAATCAAGATTGCAGGGAGAAATATCAATAACCTCAGATATGTAGATGACAACACCCTCATGGCAGAAAGTGAAGAAGAACTAAAGAGCCTCTTGATGAAAATGAAAGAGGAGAGTGGAAAAGTTGGCTTAAAGCTCAACATTCAGAAAACTAAGATCATGGCATCCAGTCCGGTCACTTCCTGGCAAATAGATGGGGAAACAGTGGCTGACTTTATTTTTGGGGGCTCTCAAATCACTGCAGATGGTGATTGCAGCCATGAAATTAAAAGATGTTTACTCCGTGGAAGGAAAGTTATGACCAACCTAGACAGCATATTAAAAAGCAGAGGTATTACTTTGTCAACAAAGGTCTGGTTTTTCCAGTGGTCATATATGGATGTGAGAGTTGGACTATAAAGAAAGCTGAGCACTGAAGAATTGATGCTTTTAAACTGTGGTGTTGGAGAAGACTCTTGAGAGTCCCTTGGACTGCAAGGAGATCCAACCAGTCCATCCTAAAGGAGATCAGTCCTGGGTGTTCATTGGAAGAACTGATGTTGAAACTGAAACTCCAGTATTTTGGTCAGCTGATGCGAAGAGCTAACTCATTTGAAAAGACCCTGATGTTGGGAAAGATTGAAGGCATGAGGAGAAGGGGACGACAGAGGATGAGATGGCTGGATGCATCACTGACTCAATAGACATGAGTTTGGGTAAACTCTGGGAGATGGTGATGGACAGGGAAGCCTGGCATGCTGCGGTTCATGGGGTCGCAAAGAGTCGGACAAGACTGAACAATTGAACTGAACTGAACTTGTACTTGACATCAGGCTTACAAAAAGTACATAGCACATCATATGGTAAGTGTGGTCAATGAATTTACTCTGTTACTTAAAATCAAACATCCATACCATGGCCTCTGAGGCCCTGCTTGATCAGGCCCCTGACTACATCTCAGGGTCTGACCTCACCTCACTCTCCTCCTTGCCCACTTTGCTCCAGGCCTTCTTTACATTCCTGGAACACATCAAGCTCATTCCTACCTCAGGGCCTTTGCATTTGCTGTCCCCTTGGCCTGAGATCCTTTCCCCACTGATTTCCAGCAAGTTGACTCTTTCCGGACATTCAGATCTCAGTTCAAAAGTACTTCTTTACAGAGGGTCTCCCTGAAGCGAATAGATAGAGAATTCAACACCCACCAAGAATCCAAATTCTTTTAGGGTACACATGGAACAGTTACAAAAATAAACATGTATGTATCTCCTTCAACATATTCCCAATGAAAAATATGATATAGATCAGGTTCTCCAATGGCATTTCAGTGAAATTTGAAATTAATTTTTGAAAGATAATTGTTTAGAATATTTGGAAACCAAATAAAATATGGCTCAATGACTCTTGGAAATATTTTAAATTGGATGATAGTGAAAACACCACATGTCAACATTGGTGGGGCACAGACAGTGAAAGTACTACATTAAAGGCAAATTTATAGCTTCACATACACTTATCAGAAAACCAGAAAGGTTGAAAAAGACACGAGCTAAGCATTCAACTCAAATACGGGGAAAGCAGCAGCAGAACCAACGGAAAGAAACAAAAAGAAAATAACTAGGAGAGCAGAAATCAACAAAATACAGAACAGCTGAGACGCTACGAAAACTAAATGCTTCCATGAAAAGATTAATAAGATAGAAGTCTTATTGGAGGTGTGTCTAAGAAAAGGGAGGGGGGAAGCAAACACATTATAGAATAAAATTAGAATATAACCACAGTCACAACGGATTTAAAAAAAATATTAAAAGAGTTATAAACGATCATGGGGTAATAAAGCCACGTGGCTTTCCCTGACTGCTCCTACTTAGTATTGTTATCGTCTATTATCTGTCCCCTGGAATTGAAATGTAAGCTCCTTGAGGCAGAGATTTTTGTCTCTTTGGTTCACAGATAACCAGCAACTATTTGATGAACGCACAGATGAATGTCCCCAATAAGCCAGCACAATGAGGTCAGATAAGTTCTCAACACAGATGTTTTGGTCTTCCGCAGATTTGCCCAGAACAAAGACAACTGAGAAGGAATCCCGCTAAAGGTGTCTGGGATCCGATCACACCACTGGCACACTGTTCTGTACCTTAGTAATTTCAAGAGCAACTCAGAGGAACTACAAATTTCTGCCTCAGCAGGCCACAAGTGTGCAGCAATCCTGAATATGAAGACCAAAGAAGTAAAACAGTTTGGTGGTCCCTCAAAAAGCCAAACATAGATTTACCGTATGACTCAGCAACTCCACTCTTAGGTATATAGCCCAAAGAACTGAAAACCCAATTCAGAGCAACACTAATAGACGAATGCTCACAGCAGCACTATTCATGACAGCCAAAAGGTGGAAGCAACCCAAATGTGGATATGAAAGTGAAGTTGCTCAGTCATGTCCAACTCTTTGTGACCCCACGGACTGTAGCCTGCCAGTCTACAGAGGACAGGTTCCTCTGTCCATGGAATTTCCCAGGCAAGAATACTGGAGTGGGTTGCCATTTCTTTCTCCAGCAGATCTTCCCAACCCAGGGATCGAACCCAGGTCTCCCGCAATTGCAGGCACTCTACCATCTGAGCCACCAGGGAATCCACCCACAAAATGTGATGTATCCATAGAAGAGAATACTGTTACTGTTACTGTTGTTGTTTAATTGCTCAGTTGTGTCTGACTTTTTTGTGACTCCATGGACAGCTCCTCTGTCCATGAGACAAAAATAAATCTGAAAATTGTCCTGATGTTTATTTACTATTTCCATTTTATTCTTATACCTTGCTAATCAAGTTTTACAGTTTGGTTTCAATACTATACAAGCATTCATTCCTCAAGATTGCTCCTATGATTGCTCCACTGAACACCTGGATATTGCTTAGATATTTGCTTACGACAGTTGGCGGGTGGAGCTAAGTAAGATATTTTTGGCTGTTCTGTCAGAACAGGACAGAGCCTGTCATGTTGCCAGCACATGACCATGATAAATATGTCCTCTTCAACTTCCATAACTTGAAAATCGGGTGGATGTTGGAGCAATCCCACAAATGAAGCTTTGTGCACTGTTTGAAGATACTTTCTGAATATTTTCCAGAGCAAGTGAAAGATTATTCCTTCACTCACATTTTAAATTCCTAACATCTTGAGGCCTTTATTATTATCCAAATTATTATCTAGCCAACAAAACTCCTAATAGTCTATCCATCAATTTATTCTATTAAACGTATAAACTATAGATAGAACTTCAACATGTAAGGAGATATTCCACTTCACTTATAACTAGAATGCTCATCTACATTTGAAACTAAATGTTCACATATTAACAACATATCCCAGGCCTCATTCATATCACATTTTGATGCTCTGATTAGAGATGATGGTTACTCAAGGGCTTCCTTGGTGGCTCAGCTGGTAAAGAATCCACCTGCAATGTGGGAGACCTGGATTCATCCCTGGGTTGGGAAGAGGTTGGGAAGATGCCCTGGAGGGGGGCATGGCAATCTACTCCAGTATTCTTGCCTGAAGAATCCCCATGGACAGAGGAGGCTGGCGGGCTATAGTCCATGGGGTCACAAAGAGTCAAAACACAACTGAGCGGCTAAGCACAGCACAGCACACACAGCATGGGACCCCACATTCACGTGCAAGTTCAGAGAGGCCACACACAGTGCTGAAGTAGTCATTTGACCACCTGGCCTTCCAAAGGCTGAGACTAAAACCCAAGCCAAATGACAGATTTGGGCAAAACAGAAGGCTGAGGCTGATGGTGTTTCACCCCTAGTAAAGAGGCGAGACCAGGGAGCCAGAGGAGCTGAGCAAGCTGGATAATTCTCAGGGTAAAAAAGAGGCATTTTTTGCCCTCACTGACCCAAAGAAAGTGACTGCAGTTTGTCACCCCATTTTCCATGGAATTTCCTACTGACAAGGAAACAGAAAAAGGGAAGCAACCAAAGAGATAGGATGCTACCCTCCACAAACACTTCCTGTTGTTTGTGCTAAAACTTATACAGCTCACGTCAGCACACCCTACAGCACAGCTCTCGTCACACACACCTAACACTGAGAGTTCTAAAACTA
The DNA here is from genome assembly GCF_032452875.1 of Bos javanicus. NCBI lineage: Eukaryota > Metazoa > Chordata > Mammalia > Artiodactyla > Bovidae > Bos > Bos javanicus. Next base: position 54,528,967 of record NC_083884.1, on the reverse strand, counting down.
CTCAGGTGCACAGTGTTCACTAAGTTTTCAGGGCCTACACTTAAGGTTAGAAAAGAATTGAGAAAATCCCAAGAGGATCTTTGTTATTTGCTTATGTGAACTTAGAGGTTATTCTTGTCTACATCCAGACAACAGAAATTCAGTCATTATTATCAGGTGGATGGTTTTAGAGTCTAATGAATCCTTGCTTTCCTCTGTGCTTTTATCCTCTCCCAGCCACCAATTAGGAAGAGAAATCTCTTACTGACAGAGGCCTAATAACTAGAAAAAGCAAGAAACTCCAGGATGTCTTATAAAACATTTATGAGGTTTGGGCTTCTTCGGTGGCTCAGAGGTAAAGAATTTATCTGCAACGCAGGAGATGTGGGTTCAATCCCTGGGTCGGGAAGATCCCCTGGAGAAGAAAATAGCAACCCATCCCAGTATTCCTGCCTGGGAAATCCCATGGACAGAGGAGCCTGGTGGGCTAAAATCCATAGGGTCGCAAAGACTGAACGCGCACACACACACACCATGAGGCTGAGCTTTCACTCAACTGTAAAAAGGGATTCTGAGTATTACTCACTTGAAAGTGGTTTGCAAAATAGAAACTGCTGTGAAGGGCCAAAGAAACCTGAATTCCCACTATGCTGGATTTAGATTTGCTACAGGCTGTTTATTTGGCTAATAATCCAAAAATTGCAGGGGTGGGGCAGGGATGGAGGATGGGGAGAGACAGTCTATATGTTCCAGAAAACTCTTTTGTCTTTACCAGAGAAGAAAGCTGATGGGTTTTCATTTGCGACAAATCATATAAAAGGTACACCTTTGATGGTTTTTGTTGTTGTGTTTCATTTTCACTCAGGCTTCCAAGAAAGCATAAGGTTATCTGATACAAGATCAGAAGTATGAGTTAGAGGCTACATTTCTTACAAAGGCTCCCTGCTTCTTGCAAAAGTCTTTTTATTTTTTTAAACAGATCTAGTTCCAGTTTCGGAGAAGGCAATGGCACCCCACTCCAGTACTCTCGCCTGGAAAATCCCATGGACGGAGGAGCCTGATGGGCTGTATGTAGTCCATGGGGTTGCTGAGGGTCGGACACAACTGAGCGACTTCACTTTCACTTTTCACTTTCCTGCATTGGAGAAGGAAATGGCAACCCACTCCAGTGTTTTTGCCTGGAGAATCCCAGGGATGGGGGAGCCTGGGGGCTGCTGTCTATGGGGTCGGGCACGACTGAAGTGACTTAGCAGCAGCAGCAGTTCCAGTTTAACCCGTACCAGTCCCCAGAGAATGAAGCTTGACGTGGATGAGTGGAGTGGGGTGGGTGGCATCAACAGCCTGTGGGGCCCTGGGTCAGAATCCACACTATCATGAGCCTTCCCGAAGCTAGCTGACTTAGTCATTCTGGCGTTCGCCAACTCATCCTGCTTGCCATGGACTTTCCCAGTTTTAGCAAAGTCCTACATCTCTGGGCTTCCTGGGTGGCACTAGTGGTAAAGAACCTGCCTGCCAATGCAGGAGACATATGAGAAGTGGGTTTGATCCCTGGGTTGGGAAGATCTCCTGGAGGAGGGCACGGCCACCCATACCAGTATTCTTGCCTAGGAGCCTGGCTGGTTACAGTCCATAGGGTCACAAAGAGTCGGACATGACTGAAGCTACTTAGCATGCACGCAAGCACATCCCAGAAAACTTCTTAGTCCCAGGCAAACCAGGATGTTTATCAATCATCTGAAGATTTACCTCCCTTGCAGAAGCCATACCTTGTTTAAACAAGACACTGAAAGCAGGATTCAAAGTACTACAAATGTTTCAAGTTAAATCTCTGTATTTTGCAGCCTTTGTTTCTGTGCGTCACCAATCTCATCATCAGCCTCTTTCTACCACTGAATAGGAGGCCCTTCTAGTTACCACAAAAAAGTCATAAAGAACACTAAATGGTGCAACATTTTTACTCAGTTAAAGATCTTTATTTTCCACCTTTTTTTTAAAGAAAAAAAATCTAAATTCATGCAAATAGTCTTGAATTTTTTTTAAAACTTCAAACCTGTTTGGCTGATTTATTTTCTGTGTTTATAAAAAATATGTTGTGGGGAGAAATAATGATTTACCTGGAGGAATAATGATTTACCTAGTTGAGTTAGCTTTGTACATCTCTGTCAAGCTCCCGTCCCTTGCCATGTATTCGAGTATATATAGAAAAACAACACCAAAATCCTCCCCAAAGACAATAAATCAAGCTGTCCCAAGATTAAAGACTAAAAGATAGTAAATTAAATTCTCTGTGGCTTAATCTGAATTAAGAATCTTGTGCTTATAGTGTTTCTATAGAGTTAGTAACTGTATTAACTTCCTACTGATGCTGTAACAAACTACAGTGGCTTAAGAAAATGCAGATGTTATTTTACAGTTCTGGGGATCAGAAATTCAAAATGGGTCTAATGGGCAAAAACCAAGGTGTTGGCAGGGCTGTGTTCCTTCAGGGAGGCACTGGGGGAAATACACTTCTCACCTTTTTGAAAAAAGCTTCATTGCTTGGTTCACGGCCTCCAATTAGCAGTCTCATCACGCTCACCTGTGCTTCTGTTGTCACTGGCCTTTTCTGACTCTGATTCTTCAGTTCCTCTCTTCCATTTTTTAAAGAACCCTTGTGATTAAAATCAACTGGATAATTCAAGACAGTCTCTCAAAATCTTTAACTTAATTACATTAGCAAAGTCCCTTATGCCATATGAGGTAACATATTCACAGGTCGTGAGGAGGAGAACCTGGATATCTCAAGGCGGTCATTGTTCTGCCTCCCACAGTAATTAAGACACCATCTTGGAAAGTTATCAGATTTGACGTTAATAGGATTGTATCTTGAGGTCCTATTTTCTTGAAGTCCTATTATCTTAAATCTGTTAGGTAATCCTTCCAAACATTTAGGTATCTAATAGTATCTAAGTAAATCTGAAAAGATATTACATTACAGGCTAACGTCAGGGAACAGGATGAAATGTATGGGGGTTCCAATAATGATCACCTCCACAAGCACAACTTCTCCCATTTCAAGGTGACCCCCCTAATCCTCATTATTGCTTAAACTAACATTACATACCAAGCAATGGAACCACAAAAAGAGTCCCATGTAATATTACACAATTATTTAGAACGGACAAAATTTCACAGCATTTTAAAACTACGTAACGAAATCTTTCAGAGCAAAAATCTTGAAATAAAACAGACATGGACTCAAATCCTGACTCAATCCCTTGCAAGATCAAGTCCCGGTTTTATTTCTCAGTGTCTACCTCACAGTTCATGTGAGACTGAATGAAAGGAAACCTATAAACTTTTTAGCAGCATGTTAGCTGTGGTTATCACTGTCATAAAAGCGATATACTTGACACAGTAACCTCGACCCCCATTTTACATATAAAGAAACCAACTCCCCCAATATAAACAGCTCTTCTAAAGGATGCATAACTAGTAAATAATCTTATACATATCCCAGTGCCTGGCACACATTGTATCCACTCCTGAATACCTTTGTTTTCAGCAACGTCAGATACAATTCCCTACAGGCTGACCTCACAATTGTTTCATCACCTCGAGTATTCACAGCTTTTTCCCCTATCCGTCCTCTACTCAAAGGATATGGTCTCTGATATCATTTCGCTTCCAAGAAACCAAATGTACTGAGATTTCAAGACACAGTTTCAAAAACAGGTCCAGCTCGTCTGCAAGAATATACTTTCCACTTTTTCCATTTCGATAAGCTATAACTCCTCCCCACCGCTGATCATACACCTGATAAGGAACTGAAATTACAATATATAAAGAATACTTACAACTTAAAATAGACACATAACCCAAATACAAAATGGGCAAAGGATCTCAACGGACATTTCTCCAAAGATGTACAAATGGCCAATAAGCACATGAAAAGCTCAACATTAATCATTATGAAAACATAAACTAAATGTTTATGTATATACACGCACAATGCACATTCACATATATATATGAGTGTAGGCCAATCATATTTCATATTAATTTCTTTCAAGTCTCCTAATGGGGTATTAGAAAATATTTCTTCTTAAAGGAATGTTGAGTCTGACAGGGTTGCGATCCAGTGATCTAGCAGATATGATCAACACATGGCCTGTTAGATAAGAGTCAGGGTTTTTTCCTCTGCTGTGTTCCACAAAGGCTTCAGCCTTAAGGACTCCATGGGAAAAGCAACAGTAAAATTAAAAGTAACTTATTCCTCACTTTTGCTACCAACTTGTTCTTTATTTAGGGAATGTGCTGTTTCTGGAGATATATAATTATACATGTGGAGCTCATGCATCTGTCATTATGTTATACAATGACATATTTTACAATGTCTACAGTGCCAGATAAGTGAATCTTGCATCTATAAATGCCTGAACGGTAATTTAAACTTTTTTTTTTTTTCATTGAAGATACTCCTGAACAAAAGATACAGCTTCATCTGGCTGACCGTTTGCAGCTCAAGGCCACTGTAACGACATGCAATTAAACGCCCTAACATGAGACAGGGTCAGCTACTGCTGGCCTCTCGACTAAATGATCCCAGACAGATGAGGTTTTTGGAGTTCCTGGCTCTGCTTTTTATAGGAACTTCTTTCTTTTTATGGGCTATTAATTAATTTATTGCTGCTTTTAGCACTGGTAGCCTCAAGCAGTGCCTCCTACCTCTAAGATGCTGCATTCGTACAAACATTTGTTTTAACACCCACATTACCAGTGACAGTACATTTTTCATCTCTTGGAACCTAGTGCCATAGCCAAAGCCTTTCCAACCACAACTTTTAAAAGTTTACTGGCTTAAGAAAAAAACGAAGTTATTACAAGCTTATGGGGGTACCTTGAGGGCAAAAGTGACCCAAGGAGTCAGAACCAGGAAGTGGAAACTCAGCAGAAACCAAAAAGGCCATTTTCTTAGTATCCTCACCTCTGCTCCCTTTGCCTGCCCATTTCTTTCTTTTGATTCTGTAAACTCCCTTTTTCGGCTTCCAACTCTACAAACCCTGAAGTTACATCAACTCACTTGCAGAGAACCAAGAGCTACCTCTCTCCCAGTACCAATCTAGAGGAGAGAAACCAATCTAGAGGAGAGGAAGGCCCTTTTGAGTTAAGTTCCCCTATGGTCCAGTTGATAAGATCGTGTATTATAAAAATGGCTGCTGGGGCCACCTTGGTGAGGAAGGGCAGTTTTTAAGAGGGCAAATGTTGTGATAAACTGGCTTAATGTGCAACAAAGGAATCGGATAATCCAGACTGCTGGAGCTTAAGATTCTAAAATAAGAATTAACTCCATATGAGGGCCTGAGGTGCTCCCCTATTAGGAAAGAACATGAGGTTTGGCCCCATTATGTGGTAGGTACTTCTTTTTTTTTTAGGTCTTTGATTGTCTACTCCCTGTGTCTTTCTTTCTGTTTTTAACTTGATATACTTCACATACCATAAACAGCTTTCCTGGTGGCTCAGCAGTAAAGAATCCACCTGCTGATGCAGGAGACACAGGTTCGATCCCTAGGTCTGGGAGATCCCCTGGAGTAGGAAATGGCAACCCACTTTAATATTCTTGCCCGTCTCCCATGGACAGAGGAGCCTGGCTGGCTATAGTCCGTGGGGTCGCAGAGTTGGACAGAAATGAGCACACACACACACATACCATAAAAGCCACCTTTTTAAAAATGTCAAGTCAGTGACTTTTAATAGATTCACAAGAGTTCTGCAACTATCCCCATTATCTATTTTTCAGACCATTTTTATGATCCCAAATAGGAACCTCAAACTCAGCAGCAGTCACTCCTGATTATTTTGTTTCCCTAGTTCTAGGCAACTACAGATCAACTTTCTGTCTCTATGGATTTGCCTATTCTGGACATTTCATAAAAACAGAACCATACAATTTGTGGCCTTTTATCCTTGGCTTCTTTCACTTAGCATAGTTTTCAAGATTCATGCACTTGGTAGTATGTATGAGTGTTTCATTTCTTTTCATGGCTGAAGATTTCATTATATAGATGGACCATATTTATTTATCCATTCATCAGCTGATGGACATTTAGGTTAATTCCCCTTTTTGGAGCTTACAAATAATGCTACTATGAACATTTATGCATGAGTTTTTATATGGACGTATCTTTTTCATTTTCTTGGTATATACCTAGAAGTAGAAATGCTAGGTCATATGGTAATTGTTCAACGTATTGAGAAAATGCCAAACTGTTTTTCTAAAGCAGCTGCACCATTTTACTTTCCCACCAGCAGGATGTGAATATCCCAACTTTCTCCAGCCTCATCTTTGTGACTGTCAATTGGTTTGATTACAGCCATGCTAGTCGGATGAAGTGGCACCTCACTGTAATTTTAATTTGTACTTCCCTAGTGACCAGTGATACTGAACATCTTTTCATATCCTTACTGCCATTTGTGTATCGTCTTTGTAGAAATGGCTATTCCAACCTTTTGCCCATTTTTTGTCATTTTACAGATGAGTTATGAGTTAGAGAACTCTTATTTAAGATTCTAGACCCTTATCAGATATATGGTTTTCCCTATTATGCGAGTTGTCTTTTTTCAGTAGTGTTCTTTGATGCACAAAAGTTTTAAATTTTGATGAAGTTAATTTATCTTTTTTCTTTTTGTCAGCTGTACTGCAGGTGTCCTAAAAAGCCACTGTCTAATCCAAGGTCACAAAAATTTACACCTATGTTTGCATATGACTCATAGTTTTAACTTTTATATTTAGGTCTTTGATCCATTTTGAGTTAATTCTCATAGATGGTAAGAGGTAGGGGTACAAATTCATCATTTGTGTTTAGATATCCAGTTGTTCCAGCACCATTTGTTGGAAGGACTATTCTTTCCTTACTGAGTTATCTTTACTAAAATCTTTTCAAGAAAAATTTCCAAGGTTTTCTCAATAACTGACTATACTCAGGCACACAATACGGAACTCAATGTGATTAAGACATATGCAAAAAGTCCCAACTGTCATCTGCAGTCACTTTCACTTTATACACTAAAATTACTCTGGCTAACATATTGGATATTCACTATCTTAATTGTGGTGATGGTTTCATGGGTGTGTACATATGTCAAACTTATAAAATTGTATACTTTAAATATGTGCAGTTTATTGTATGTCAATTATGCCTTAAGAAAGCTGTTTTTAAAAGAGATGAACTAAGGGCAAGTAAATGAAATAATTTTCTTTTCCTAATTATTTTTCAGGATCAGCTTCTCTGGTTGGCCCTAGGGGTACACTATCAACTAGGCACTCACAAAAGCTTTTTATTTCTACATTTCTCTTAACTGAGTATTGTTTCAGGACACAATCAAACATTTAAATTTCAGATCTGTAAGGCAGGGACCATCATTACTACGAGATAAGTATTGAGAGCTGGAAATGTGTTTGACTTTTAAGGAAAAGTATTTTGAAGTCTCTTTCCAATGAGAACTGAGTGGCTCAGTTTTCCTTTTCTGCATAAAATTTAAGCCCCACCTCCACCCCAAAGGCACAAAGTTCCATTTCAGCAGAGACTTCATCTGTCTGTTCCCCTCCTATGCCTAGAACACTGTCCAACATACAATAGGCACTCAGTAAATATCTGTCAAAGAATGAAATAAAATCCCATTTAAATTATTACCACCTTTTCCTGGGGCCATTCTGGACTGAGGGAGATGGCAGCTCTATTCCTCCCTCTAACATGACAAGTCCATCTCCAGAGGCACGTACTGTCTTCCTCAAATTTTATTATTCACCTTCTTATATTTGGAAAAACAAGGCGATGTGGCTTAGGAATCTCACTTAAAGGAAAAGAACTAAAAGGGTGTGTCAAAGATTATGCACAGGATCCACAGACTAGAAGCAATCAGATGAGAGCAGTTAGGGAAATTATCCCTAACTGAGGAAACAATCCATAGATTTATAATGACAAGTCTGTGGTAACATGGAAAATGAAGTGTGAATTAGGAACTGGAAAGCACTATGCTTACAAATTATATACAACTATCTGCTAGAAAACTTACTCCATAAGGGTAGGATGTTTGGGTTTGTTCTGTTCACTAGACAGTCCCTGGTATATGCAAGGTGTTTATTAACACTTGTTGAACAAATCAATGAAACTAAATATAAAACATACTTATGAAAACATACCTGAAGGGAATGAACACAGGTGGAAAATTATGTTCAAGTGGTGCAACTGTGGGTGTTCCTTCCACTTTCCCTCTATTTTCCAATTCTCCCTAAAGTTGTGATAAAACTTTCTCAGTTCAAAGGATGGTCACAGAAATCCCTCACCAGGCTCAGGCTGCTTCCTCCTCTGTCCTGCAACTAGGAAGCATCCGGATTGGAGTAGGGATGTGCCTGCCTTCAGTTTGGGGAGGGGTATTTTACAGCGTTTCTGGCTCCAGCCAAGAGCTACTGCTGCTGCTGCTAAGTCGCTTCAGTCGTGTCCGACTCTGTGCGACCCCATAAACGGCAGCTCACCAGGCTCCTCCTTTCCTGGGATTCTCCAGGGAAGAATATTGGAGTGGGTTGCCATTTCCTTCTCCACCAGCCAAGAGCTCCTGGGGTACCAAATATTTAGGCTTTTCCCCCTGGTGGCTTAGATGGTAAAGGGTCCACCTGCAATGCAGAAGACTGGGGTTCGATCTCTGGGTTCCCGGGGGCGGGGGGAGATAGAGAAGAGAATGACTACCCACTCCAGATTTCCATAAACAGAGGAACCTGGCGGGCTACCGTCCATGGGGTCGCATAGAGTCCTGCATGACTGAGCAACTAACTCCCCTCCCCCTCGCCCCGCACCCAGCAATACAGAAGGCGGCCGCTGCACCGCCCCCATTGGAGCCTGCACGAGTTTGAACTTGCAGTCGGACTACACTTTCTCCAAAGCTGCCGCATCCTTAGCCTCCCTCCTCTCCGCCTGCAGTCACTTCTAGACATCCCACGGGGGTCGCATTGCCCGTCTAAGGTGGGGGGTGAGGGGGCAGGGTATCTTGTTCCCAAGGGGGAGGTCACTCTCTGAGGGCTCTATCTCACCTGAGCTTCATTGGTCCTCCCTGGACCTCCTCTTGGGGTCATTCGTCCCCTTAGAGTTCATCCCCCTGGAAGGGGGTCGCTCGCTCCATTATTCCCTCGCCCCTCTCCTCAGGGATCATTCGTTCCCAAGGAGGAGGTCACCTCAGCCCCCGGGCTCATTCCCCCTGAGAAGGTGGCTTGTCCTCCGGCCCCCCTGAGGCGGCTGAGCACTCGTACCCGAGGGGCAGGTCACGCCTTCCGCCCGGCCCCGTCCCCTCAGGGTCAGCGCCGCCTCCTTCCGGGCCCTCCCCACCGCGAACGGCGATTCCAGGCGGGGCTCCCGGGCAGGGACGCGGCGGCGGGGCCGGCAACCGGGCCTAGAGCGCAGAGCCGGGCGGCGCGGCGGCGGCGCCATGACGGGCTGCTGCACGGTGCTGGGGGCCTTCCTGTTCGAGTACGACACGCCGCGCATCGTGCTCATCCGCAGCCGTAAAGTGGGGCTCATGAACCGCACGGTGCAGCTGCTCATCCTGGCCTACGTCATCGGGTGAGCGCGGCCGCGGGCATCCGCTTCGCGGGGGTCCTGGGGTCAGGGCGTGGCCCGAAGGCCGGGAACTCCTCCTGGGTCCCGGCCGCGCACCTGCTCATCCTGGCCTAGGTCCTCGGCTGAGCCCCGCGAGCGCCCTCCAGGTGGGGTCCTGGGGACAGCGACCCGAAGCCTGTGACATATCCCCACTCCCCGAATCCTCCATCTACTCCACTCCACCCCCAGCCTCGAGGGGGACCGGCTCTGTCCCGGGTCTGGGTCCGGAGACTGCTTTGATGTTGTGTCTTGAAGGCAAAGCCTAGCTAGACCTTCATCCTCGCCATTCCTGCTTCTTGCCCTTCTCACTTGCTCCCCGATGGCCTTTGACGGGGGCTGGGAGGGCTTCGCCCTAAACCTCTCACTCTTTGCTCTTCACTTCCCATTCTGATGGTCAGCTGACAGAAGCCAAGTTTTGAGACTTCCACTTGGTTCCTTTGGGCTCTGTGGCTTCCTGTCCTTTCCTTTGAGCATCATGTGGTAACCCAAGATACCAGGTCACACTTTGAAAAATCACTTAAAGTTCATTTCCTTCATATTGTGGGGTTGTTGGAGTCTTTGGTATAAGCACCAGCCCTAACCTCATCATTTGCCATGCTGCCCTCTTTGCTTACCTATCCTGCCACCATAAGTCCTTACCGAGTGCTTAACGTTAATTGGTGTACCCATTACACTAAAATTAAACTCTAGCCAAGAGGTGGAAATTAATTTACCAACTGGGCCCGCCTTCATGGTCCACCTGGAGTGTGTACAGGTGCTGAGCTGACAGATGTTATCTGCTGCATCATTTTTTGTTTGTTTGTTTTGTTTTGTTAAAAGGCCTAATACAGTGTTCCCCAAACTGCACATAGAGCCATTTGGGGATCTTTAAAATATACTGATTACCGGCTCTCAGACCCAGATCTTCTGATTGAAGTGCTGTAGAGTATGACCACCTCCCCAGGTGATTCTGATGTGCAGCAAAGTTTAGGAACCAGTGTCTTAGTGTTTCCCAAACCTATCTGATCATGAGAGACTCATCTGTGGAATTAACGGTAACAGGAATCCACCCCCCTCCACTGGGGTGGGGCTCGGAATCTGTTAACACTGCCTGAAAGAATCCACATGATCTGGCAGGTTTGGCTTCTAACCATCCATCGGCACAGCAGCAGTAGGTACTGACAGTGTTCACTAAAATGGCTTTCCAGGTATGGAGTCTACATCACAACCACCTGGCCAACCCCCAGGTTTGGATTCATTAAGTCACAAAGTATCGTCACAACCAACCCAGTGATTGGGATGGACCCCTCAATTTTGAAACCCATTACTAATGGGTTGGGTTTCCCTCATAGCTCAGTCGGTAAAGAATCTGCCTGGAATGCAAGAGACCTGGGTTCGACTCATGGGTCAGGAAGATCCCTTGGAGAAGGAAATGGCAATCCACTTCAGTATTCTTGCCTGGAAAATCCCATGGACAGAGGAGCCTGGCAGGCTACAGTCCATGGGGTCTCAAGAGTCAGACACGACTTAGTGACTAAACCACCACCGCTAATGGGTTCACTAAACTCACGGTGCTAGGTTGGACCTTTGGAATCAGGAATTGTCATGCAGCTTTTTCCTTTTGGCTTTTGCTGCTCGTAGGAGGATCAGTTTACACCTACTCTGGGGTATCTTAAAGTTCTAGACTACACACAGTACACTGGCACTTGTACTGTATGGAAGCCAGAAGTCCCATGAGGCTGTTGCGCATTTGAAGTATTCCTGCTCCGAATCAAAATGTGCTGTCACTGTAAAATGCACGCCAGATTTCAAGGGCATAGTACGAAAAAAAAGTTAAATATCATATTAACACATCTTATATTGATAATGTTAAGATATATTGGACATATTGAGTTACATAAAATACATCATTAAAATTAATTTTACATGTTTCTTTTTAGCATCGCTACTAGAAATGTTTAAATTACATATATGACTTGTGTTGTATTTCTGTTGGGCAATGCAGCTTTTTTTTTAAATCAGTTTATTTTGGGCTGCACTGGGTCTTCACTGCTGCAACACCGGCTTTGTCTAGTTGCGGCAAGTGGGGGCTGTTCTGCGCTGCAGAGCTCGGGCTTCTCATTGTGGTTGCTTTTCTTATTGCGGAGCATGGGCTCTAGAGCACTGGCTCAGTAGTTGTGTTACACGGGCTTAGTTGCCCCAAGGCATGTGGAATCTACCCTGACCAGGGATTGAACCCATGTCCTTTGTGTTATCAGGCAGATTCTTAACCACTGGGCCACCAGTGAAGTTCCTGGGCAGTGTAGCTTTATAGGGTTCCTGTGGAGGGTTGTCTGCCTCTGTTATGAGGATTTTTAAGCAGTAAATGCTTTGCTTTTATATGTCTTGCTGTGATCAAATCTGACTCAGGATCTGAATTTAGGGGATTTGGAAAAGAAAAAAAAGAAAAACACCATCTCTTAACTTCCTGATTCAGTTCCTCTTGGTGAAATTGTGATCTCTTTTCCAAATGTGATCAAAGGTAATTCTTCCTTCAAAAAGAGACTGAACACTTCTCAGTTATCTAATTGTGTTATCAGTCACAGGATGAGGTAATATTTATTTATATAGCGACTGTTGCGAAACCATCTGTTTCTGACTTCTGACAGCAACTCACTGTCCAGTAGGCTCTCCATATCTGCAATTTAAGAGACCTGTTTTATTTTATAGGTGGGTGTTTGTGTGGGAAAAGGGTTACCAGGAAACAGACTCTGTGGTCAGCTCAGTTACTGTGAAAGCCAAGGGCGTCACCATGACCAACACCTCTAAACTTGGATTCCGGATCTGGGATGTAGCTGATTATGTGATTCCAGCTCAGGTAAGCCTCCCACTGTGACTCTGTCTTTTAAAGCTCAGGCCTGTAGTTCACTGCTTTCCCTTTGACTTTGCCCACCTGACTGGTGATCGGCATGCCCAGAGTGCTAATGATCACCAGTGCCCACACTGATTGTTCTAGTCCAAGAAAGCAGAGTAGACAGGCCTCTTTTTGGCTTAGGGTCCCACAGGCAATATTCAATCAGCTGTGTTTCTTCAGCCCTAAAACATGGCTGGCTTAAACATAGGAAGCTTTCCATATGGACATCTCGGTCTGTCTCAGGCCCTGAAAGGTGAAAAAGCATATGTTTTAAATCCTGGGAAAAGTGCAGGTGAAACTTTCACCTTTCCACATTTTATGATTTAACTTTATTGTTGTAAACCTGCAAGGTAGATCTTTTCAGTCATTAGAGTTGTTGTTGAGTTGTGGAGTTGTGTCCAACTCTTGCATCCCCATGGACTGTAGCTCACCAGGCTCCTCTGTCCATGTGATTTCCCAGGCAAGAATTCTAGAGTGGGTTGCCATTTCCTTTTCCAAGGGATCTTCCCTACCCAGGGATCGAACCCACATCTCTTGCATTGTAGGCAGATTCTTTACCACTGAGCCACCTGGGAAGCCCCAGCCATTAGAGACCCAAAGCCAAACAAGAAGGAAACAGACCTACCCACACCTACCCACATGGGATTCCATCAGGAACAAAGGGAAGGGAAGAAGCTGACACAGCATCGTAGTCTTCCATCTGTTAATCCACAAGCTCCAAGTTAAATATTGACTCTCTTTAACCATGATATGACTGTGATCCGTAGCCAGTCCCCACATATCCTTCCAGATGGCCCCCATGCTCAGGTGACTGGGCTGGCCAGGTGCAGATAAGCTGCCAACTCTTGGCTCAGAGCAAGGACTTTAGAAACTCTTTTTTTTCTTCAAGTGTGTTCATTTTCCTTTTGCCTTCTCAAGGAAAGGGTCTAGGGGGATGCCCAGAGAGAAGTCAGAGCTAATGGAGCCATAAAGGTCAAATGGAACAGAGGATTTATAGTTTGCTGGAGGCAGCTGGTCCTGTAGGCGCCTGTCCCGACAGAGAGACCTCTGCTTCCTGCAAAGCCACAGCCTCATCGAGGCAGGTTCTAGGAATATCACGCTCAGCCTGTTTACTGAACACGCAGAAGGATATGGCACCCTGCTTGTGGCCCTTGGTAGAAGGGAAAATACAGCAACTTCTCCTTCCATCTCAGATCAGGGCTGGGGTCCACGTGAGTTCTGCAGGGTTCTCCTCACGAGCTCTCACGATACCCTTCTGCTTCTCCAAAGACGGAACACAAATATCTGTTTGCACCACATCTACTCAGCTCACCTCCAGACCGAAATTTCTTTAAACTTAAAGGAGATAAGAAATAGGAAACAAAAAGTAAATCTCACTGACTGGTTCAGGTCTAACTCAGGAGCGATGTGGGAGCAGTCTTCTGTAAACACCGAGCGAGCAATGTGTCTGTGTATGGAACATGGGAGCCTGACAGGGCACCTGCCCCGGGTCTCCTGCCCCATCATCATGCCTCCCCCTCCAGCCATTTCCTCCACTCCTAACATGCTTTGCTCCAGGCCTGTCCTTGAAAGGGGCTTCCCTGGTGGCTCAGACGGTAAAGCGTCTGCCTACAGTGCAGGAGACCTGAGTTTGATCCCTGGGTTGGGAAGATCCCCTGGAGAAGGAAATGGCAACCCACTCCAGTACTCTTGCCTGGAAAATTCCATGGACTGAGGAGCCTGGTAGGCTACAGTCCATGGAATCTCAAAGAGTCAGACATGACTGAGCGACTTCACGTTCCATGTGTCCTTGAAAGATGCCAACTGTTCCCAGAGCTTTCATCACCTTGTCAGACATGACTGAGTGACTTCACGTTCCATGTGTCCTTGAAAGATGCCAACTGTTCCCAGAGCTTCCATCACCTTGTCAGACCTGGGGGTGGAGACATCTGGAAACTCTTTGGTCCCTGAGTTTCCTTGATGGCTCCCCGCACTGACTGCTCTTCCTGGAAGTGTGAACTGCTCAGAGCATTTCATTTTAGAGTATCAGTGGCCATTGTGGAAGGTCCAACTTGAATTTGCAGGACCTTTGTCTTTTATTCCATGTACTAGAAGGTCACTACCCACTCCGGTGTTCTTGCCTGGAGAATCCCAGGGATGGGGGAGCCTGGTGGGCTGCCTTGGGAGGAGGAAACAGAACCTTCTCTAAGGGAGAAGTGTCAGTGGCTAACCCTGATTGGGTCTTCTGTATAGTATGTTTGATGTATTTACTTTAGTTCCTGTTAGGAAAGAGAACCAGCCAAACTTGCGCTCTCATGTTTCTGGGCCTCTGAGGTAGTCCAGTTGGCAAAGGATATTCCAGGCACTTCTTGGCTCTTTTCCCTCAACAAGTCAAGCTTTATTAAGGAACTGTTTCAGAGTGTAGACATGTTTTTTTTTTTTTTTTAATGGAGGTGAAATTCACGTATTGCATTATTAACCAGTTCAGAATGACAAATTCAGTGGCATTTAGCACATTCACAGGGATGTCCAACATCACCTCAATCTAGCTCCAGAACATTTTTATCAGTCTGAAAGAAAACCCCACACTCATTAAGTTATCACCTTCTCGTCCACCTTCCCCCCCACCCTGACCCCATTACACCCACTAACCTACTTTCTGTCTCTGGATTTGCCTCTTCTGTACATTTCATATCGATGGGCTCACAGACTACGCGGCCTTTTGTATCTGACTTCTTGGACTCAGCGTCATATTCTGAAGTTCATCCACCTTGTAGCCATGTCCGTGCTTTGCTCCTTTGAATGGCTGAGTCATATTCCATCACAGGTGTGGACTGCAGTTTGTTTATCCATTCACCCATTAGACAGTTTATTTATCCATTCACCCCTTGATAGATGCAGAGTTATTTCCACCTTTGGCCTGTTGTAAATGCTGCTGCTGTGAACACATGTGCAGGTGTTTGAGTCCCTGTTTCCAGTCGGTTATAAACTGTCATAGGCAAGAACGGGAGACCCTAAGATCAGTGTTTAACTACTTCTGGTGTGGCATGTGGGAGGAGTGAAAGGTGCTGTCTTAATAATGTCCGACCCTCCTTGTGGCTCTGCCTGGCTCCCCTGAAGGTCACACGCAGCTCTGTCTCCCCTCTGCCCTCTCTGCAGGAGGAAAATTCTGTCTTCATCATGACCAACATGGTCATCACCATGAATCAGACGCAAGGCCTCTGTCCTGAGGTAGGGAGCTTCTTGGAGAAGAGCCTTGGGCCTCATACCCCCATCTCCATCCTTGTCCCTCAGTAGGTGGGGCCAGGCTGTGTGAAACCTGTTTTCACTGGTTCTTCCTCCTCCAGATCCCGGGTAAGACCACTGTGTGTGAAACTGATGCCAACTGCACTGCCGGCTCTGCAGGCACCCACAGCAGCGGTATGAATCTGTGACCATGACCCCACAGGAGACGCTTAGGCTGGGGAGGGCAGCCTCCAACCAGACTGCCTCCCCGTGGTGGGGGAGGGGCCCTCTCAGAGGGAGATCTCCGTGGTGGAGGAATCCCCCGCACCCCCCAGTGCCTTCACATGACCCAGACGGGGCTCCCGGGACCCTCTCGAAATTCATCTCTGTCCTTTGCACCCCAGAAACCATCCCAGATCTTGCCCTGTCCCGTGGCTCAGCATCACCCTGTGATCGGCAAAGCAGAGATGTGGCTAGGTCTCAGGCAGATCTTTTCCTCCAGTTTGAATCTCTGGACAGTGTAAATCCCAGGATTGGAATAGCTTGAGACTGACTGCATAGGATGCATGGCAGAGCTTCCACTCTGACTCACAAAGTAGAAAGTAGAAGACCCCCACAGACCTGGGTGCCCCTCTCCCCTGTAGGAGTCGCGACAGGGAGGTGCGTGTCATTCAATGGGACCTTGAAGACATGTGAGGTGGCAGCCTGGTGCCCGGTGGAGGACGACACAGAAGTGCCAAAGTGAGTCCTACTCAAGGAACGCAAGTGTCCTCAAGGCTGGGTCTCGGGCTTGGGGGAGGCAACCGGGAATTGGGCTTTGTGCTCTCAGTGTCAGCCTGTGCTGGCAGGCTTCCCTGGGCTGACGGTTCTCAACCATCAGTGGCGGATGGGCCACAGTGTTTATCACCCATGATAAGAGTGCAGATGACTTATTTCTATGTTAGAAATCTGTCAGTTGCAAGTAACTGACAGGAAACAGTTCTCAGGGCCTTTAGCGGGTATGTGCACATACACACACACACACACACATGCATGCTCACACACATGCATTCACAGTGGGGGCGGTTTATTGTTCAGCTAACCACAGAGATCCCAGCATGGCTAGATCTGGGCCTCAGGGGACAGCGTCTGAGTCTCCACCTCTGGCCTCTGCTTTCTTCCTTGTTAGCTTCATTCCCAGGACCCAGGACGTATCCCAGGTCTCCCTGTCCAGCTGTCCATAGAGGTTCTGTGTGTGCTCAGTCATGTCCGACTCTTTGCAACCCTATGGACTGTAGCCCGCCAGGCTACTCTGTCCATGAGGATTCTCTAGGCAAGAGTACTGGAGTGGGTTGCCATGCCTTCCTCCCAGGGATCTTCCCAACCCAGGGATCAAACTTGTGTCTCTTGAGTCTCCTGCATTGGCAGGCAGATTCTTTACCACTATGCCACCTGGAAAACCCATAGAGATTCTAGACCTGTCCGTCTTTACATCTTCAGCCACATCTGTCAACCCATCCAGCCCATTCCTGTGGTTGGGGGATGGATTTTGCTTATGACTCGGGCCTGGGTCACAGGCCTTCCTGGCTAGAGGTGAAATCAGATCCACCCAGATGACACAGGCTGAGTGGATTCTAAAGGAAGCATGGAGTTCTGTTACCAGAAAAAAGGGGAGCAGATGCTGGGCAGGAAGATTATTAATGTTCATGGACATGTATTTGATAAACTAGAGCAGGTTCAAGGTTGCCTTGAGTAACATTGAGTAACACAGCCTAACTGTGATCATCTGTGCTGTGAGTGGGTGGAGCTAGAGGTAACGCTTTTGGAGTCTGGAATCGCTAGCAACCTGGAGGCCTTCCTTACTCAGAATTCAGACTGAGGCCTAGATAAGCCCAGGGGAGCAGGTAACCAGATGAACATCATCCTGAGTGTGTCTCAACACAAGACAGTGTTGAGATCTGCAGGTTGCTGAGGGCAGCAGCTCCGGCTACGGAAGGGAATTCCACAAGACAAGGAATCCTAGCGTTCTGGGGCTGGAAAGGACCTTATGGAGCTGGTGGCCACGTGTGGCTACTGAGTTCTTGAAATGCAGCCTGGGGGACTTACCTGGTGAGTAGGTGGTTAAGACTCCGTGCTATCAATGCAGGGGTCATGGGTTCCATCACGGCCAGGAAATTAACATGCTGCATGCCTAGGAAAGAAAGGAAGGAGGAAATGCAGCTGGGTCCAAAATGAGCTCTCAGGGTAAAATACACTCCAGGTTTTGCATACTTTAAATTATTTAAGAAAAGGATATGTAATATCTGATTAGGGCTTCCCTCATGGCTCAGCAGTAAAGAATCCACCTGCAATGCAGGAGATGTCAGTTACATCCTTGGGTCAGGAAGACCCCCTAGAGAAAGAAATGGCAACCCATTCCAGTATTCTTGCCTGGGAAATACAGTGGACAGAGGAGCCTTGTGGGGTACAGTCCATGGGGTCACAAGAGTCAGACACAACTTAGCGACCAAATCACAGTATCTCATTAATAATATTCTTTGTTGTTTACGTGTTGGAATATTATTTTAGACACATTGAGTTATTATAGAAAAGTTCATTTCACTTGTTACTTTTTAATGTGACTATCAGGAAACTTAAATTACAACACAGTTTGTGTCTTGATCCCTGGGTTGGGAAGATCCCCTGGAGAAGGGAATGGCACCCCACTCCAGTATTCTTGCCTGGAGAATTCCATGGACAGAGGAGCCTGGCAGGGTACAGTCCATGGGGTTGCAAAGAGTCAGACACAGCTGAGCGACTAACACTTTGTGTCTCACAGTATATTTTCACTGCACAGCGCTATTATAGATTACATCAGTGTAGGATGGTTTTTAAGTGTTTACTGATAACATGAAATAACACTGAGTCACATGGAGAGAAAGGCATTCCTGTCTTCACTCTTACTCAGCCCTGAGCCAATGTCAAGGAGGAGGTGCTGGTCAGGAGTCTGTATCCCTCACTGATTTCC
Source organism: Bos javanicus (assembly GCF_032452875.1). Classification (NCBI taxonomy): domain Eukaryota; kingdom Metazoa; phylum Chordata; class Mammalia; order Artiodactyla; family Bovidae; genus Bos; species Bos javanicus. Next base: position 54,510,297 of record NC_083884.1, on the reverse strand, counting down.
ATTTCTCACCAAGAACAAGCCCCAGGCTCAGTACACGACAAAATGGGAACCACAGTTTGTAATGACATTGTTCTGACTTAGTTATATGTATTTGAATGATGACCTCTGACTTGTGGCAAATGATATTTTTTTATAGTCATGATGGAAAGTTTTATTTCGAAATGAATGTCAATTAAAAAAAAAAGGTGAGTTGAGGGATTCTCTGGTGGTCCAGTGGCTAAGACTCTGCACTTACGCTGCAGGGGGCACAGGTTCAATCCTTGGTCGAGGAACAGAGATTCTGCATGCCAGGTGATGCAGCCAAAAAAAAAAAAAAAATTCGACCAGGGTCCGGGGGCCTCCTCCACCGAGGGGTCACTTCACAGTACCACATCCCCCTGTAGAAATGCCCTAAGGCAGAGTACCCGCCCCCCATCGCGGGACAGATTCTGCTCCTGCCGTCAGCAGAAGCTGACGTGGCACTTCCGGGAAGAGGTGGTGCAGCAGCAGTCTCTCGCCACATGCTGTTTCCAGCCTCTAGGTGAACTCACCTTTGCTTTCACTTGTTAAACCAGATCTGTTGCGGACACCTGAGGTAAGCCCTGAAATCCAGCACCTGCCAGACCCAGTGATTGCTAGGGAGGCCAGGAGGCCCTGCCCCTCCCACCCAGGTCGGTAACTGTTCCTCAGGTTCTTAAATTCCCATGGCCTCAAGGAAAAGGCCCTGCCCTTCTGTGCTTGGAAGAAACCAGAAACCTTGGTTTACTGTCTCCTCTCTTGACCTAGTGTTTATGCAAAGGAGAGTAGCAAAAAAAAAACAAACCCATGAGAAATGTTTTACTTTTTTTTTGGCAAAGTGATATTGTAAGACACACGTGTGTCTGCTGCTTAAAAATATTACCTAGGTATATTAGGAGTGTACATATGTTTGTACTTTTATTAACAATATGTTATAATTTTTTTCAGGCCTGCTTTTTTAAAGGCTGCAGAAAACTTCACTCTTTTGGTTAAGAACAACATCTGGTATCCCAAATTTAACTTCAGCAAGTAAGTGGCGACCAGCCGTGTGAGTTCACCAATGTCTTGGAGAAACTTCTGGCTCTTCTTTGAGGTTTTCCTCGCTCCTATTTTCTGCTTCCTCCTGACTTTAGGAGGAATATCCTTCCCAACATCACCACCACCTACCTCAAAACGTGCATTTATGATGCGAAAACAGATCCCTTCTGCCCCATATTCCGACTTGGAAAAATTGTGGAAAGCGCAGGGCACAGCTTCCAGGACATAGCCATTGAGGTGGGTGCAGGTCTTGGCTTTTCTTTAAAAAAAAAAAATTATGTATTTATTTATTTGGCTGTACTAGGTCTTAGTTATGGCTTCCTTGGTGGCTCAGCTGGTAAAGAATCCGCCTGCAATGTGAGAGACCCGGGTTTGATCCCTGAGTGGGGAAGATCCCCCGGAGGAGGGCATAGCAACCCACTCCAGTATTCTTGCCTGGAGAATCTCATGGACAGAGTAGAGAATCTCATGGACAGAGTAGCCTGGCGGGATACAGTCCATGGGATCGCAAAGAGTCGGACATGACTGAAGCGGCTTAGCATGCACACATGGTCTTAGTTGGAGTGCATGGGATCTACACTGTGGCATGCGGGGTCCTTAGCTGCCTCATTCAGGGTGTTTAGTTGTGGGACCTAGTTCTCTGATCAGGGATTGAACCCAGGCCTCTGGCTTTGGGAGTGGAGAGTCTTGGCCACTGAACCACCAGAAAAGTCCCAGTCCTGGCTGTTCTAGCACGACCTTTGACACATCACCTTCTAGAACGGGCTCTGCTCGCACCCCACAGGGAGGCATCATGGGCATCCAGATCAAGTGGAACTGCAACCTGGACAGGGCCGCCTCCTTCTGCCTGCCCAGGTATTCCTTCCGCCGCCTAGACACCCGTGACTTGGCCCACAACGTATCCCCAGGCTACAATTTCAGGTGGGTGCGAGCTTGGGCCCCATGCCTCATGTGTTGGGGGCGCTGGCAACTGGATCACTCCCCAGTGGGGGCCTCCACGCCCACCCAAGACCAAGGGCAGGAGGGGAGGCATGCTCCAGGGAGAGTGGTCCAAGCAGGGCCTCGCCCCTGTGGCATTCCAACCCGTGAGAGCCCTCCCTGCCTTTTCTTGCCTCCAGGAGAGTCTGCCTGCTTTAGCTTTCCCAGACCAGCCTCCACCAGGACCGTGCCACTAATTCTGAGGAATGCCTGAGTCTGTGGTCCTCCAGTCCAAAGGCCTCTGGGGCCTGACTCGTGAATTGGCTTCTTAGGTGATCTGGCCCCTAGAATCTCCAAGGAGCAGGGATACAGGTTTTCGTCTCAGGAAAGGCCTTTGCTGGTACATCCGTGTGGGAAGTGCTGTGCATTCGTTCCCCAGGACTGCCCTAACAAACGACGACAAACTGGCTGGCTCCAAGTGGCAGGACTCTGTTCTCACAATTCTGGAGAACAGAAGCCTCAGATCAGTGCATCTGCAGGCCAGGCTCCTGTATATACAGGCCAGTGTACCTCCTGGCCTCTTCCTGCTTCTGATGGCTCCTGACAACCCTTGGTGGTCCCTGGCTTACAGATGCATCGCTCCAGTCTCTGCCTCTGTCATCCCATGGCCTCCTCCTTTCTGTGTCTGTGTCCCTGTGTGTCCTTCGTCTTTTATAAGGACACCAGTTGTATAGGATTTGGGGTCCACCCCAATCCCGTATGACCTCATCTTAACTGTGATTACATCTGCGGAGACCCTATTTGTAAGTAAGGTCGCACCCACAGGTTCTAGGTAGACATGAACTTGGGGGACAGTATTCAAACCAGTGCAGCTGGTAATCTGAGGAGAGGGCTGAGGGACCAGTCACTTTTTGGCTGACAATTGTCACTTCCTTGACCCAATGAAATCGGCACCATGTACATTTTCATGCGGTCTTTGTTGCATTTTCCACACCAAAACCAAGCACCAGGGAGGACCATCTGAGCAGGCTGTGCTGTTGTGTGCTAAGTCGTTTCAGTCACGTCTGACTCTTTGTGACCCTGTGGACTGTATAGCCTGCCGGGCTCCTCCGTCTGTGGAATTCTCCCAGCAAGAATGAAGAATGGTGCTCTTGTCCTGCACTTATCGCCCTCTAGTGGTGATGAAGTGAAGTGACGTGAAAGTTGCTCAGTCCTGTCCTACTCTTTGGGACCCATGGACTACAAAGTCCATGGACTTCTCCAGGCCAGAATACTGGAGTGGGTAGCCTTTCCCTTCTCCAGAGGATCTTCCCAACCCAGTGATAGAACCCAGGTCTCCCGATTTCAGGCAGATTCTTTACCAGCTGAGGCACAAGGGAAGCCCAAGAATACTGGAGTAGGTAGCCTGTCCCTTCTCTAGTGGATCTTCCTGACCCAGGAATCTAACCGGGGTCTCCTGCAGTGCAGGCGGATTCTTTGCCAACCGAGCTATCAGAGAAGCCTAGTGATGATGTGTGGAATCAAATGCATGCAGGATCTGCTGTCCTTTTGAACCATCTGGTTCACTGATTAGAAGGGAAGATACTTACATTTTTTCCTAATAAGGAAGTCTGATTTGCACTGCTCTATCTCTGTGGTTACACAGTTCTTGTAGAAACCACTGTGGAAAACCCTCCAGCTTGGGCTGGAACCCCAGAACAGAGAAAAGTCCTCACAAGGACACCCGTCAGCATTAGTCCCACCTGAGTTCCCCAGGCCTGGACCACAGCATGGAAGTTGGGAGCCAGACAGATCTCAGGCCACAGCTTAGGCTCCTGGTGGATCCCCTGTGTAACATGGGCAGCAAATGGTAAAAATCTCAGTGGTTCTCCCCACAACATTCCCTCTCTTGTTCTTTTTAAGTGGCTTTATTGAGATATAGTTCATATTCTACACAGTTCACCCATTTAAAGTAGAATTCAGAGGGTTTTTTTTAAAGCATATTCATATTCAGAGTTGTGCAATGATTACTGCAATTTTAGAATGTTTTCATCACCTCAGAAAGAAACCCCAGCTTCTTAAGCTTTCACCTCTCTATCCTTCCATCTACCTCAGCCCCTGGCAACCAGTAATCTACCTAATTTACTGATTCTTGAATTTCATAGGAAGGGACTCATATCATAGGGGTGGCCTTCTGTGACTGGCTTCTTTCACTTAGCATCATTTTTTTCCAGGTTCATCCACGTTGTAGCATTTATCAGTACCTCTCTTTTTATAGCTAAATAATATTCCACTGTGTGGACATACCACATTTTTTTCATCTACTCTTCCTACTGATGGGTCAAAGGTTCTTTAATTTAAAAAAAAAAGGTCCAATGCTGATGCTGTCTTTCCCACCCACAAAGCAGTCTTCATGATTGCTGCTGCCTGGCCACCTTTTATTAGTGGCCACGGTCTCCTTTCTCAGAGAGGCAGGGGGCTCAGCAGTGTCAGGAAGGACTTTCAGAGGAGGAAGTTCTGGTTTTAAGTCGTAGCAGGTGACAGAGATGACAGACGGGGGATCTCTTTGTATGCCCTTCTGCCTGCATTCCAGGCCTTCTGCACTGTGGGCCCAGGCGCCCTCCTCCTCAGCAGGCCAGCCCTTCTCCCACATGGCTCACATTAGCCAGGAAAGGCCTTGAGGAGCTAGAAGACGTGAAGTGAAGTTGCTCAGTTGTGTCCGACTCTTTGCGACCCTATGGACTGTAGTCTACCAGGCTCCTCCATCCATGGGATTTTCCAGGCAAGAATACTAGAGTGTGGTCTATACAGCATGCAGGCTTGAGTGAATCCTTAGCCCGTGCCAACTCCGCCAGGGCCTCAGCAGTTCACTCTGACAACCCTTGCCAGGATCCAGATGCTGTCTCAGGCCGCCTGTGCCTTTGCACTGTAACCTGGCCTTCTCTCCACAGGTTTGCCAAGTACTACAGCGACCTGAACGGTGCTGAGCACCGCACGCTCATCAAAGCCTATGGCATCCGCTTTGACATCATCGTGTTTGGAAAGGTAGCCTGGCCACCGGCTCCCCTTGTTCAGAGCCCAGTAGTCTTCTTCTGGGTTGGTCGGGGGGCAGAGGGCCCACTCTCTACCCCCATCACAACTTTTTCTTTTTCTCCTATCACTCGCAGGCTGGGAAATTTGACATCATCCCCACCATGATCAACATTGGTTCCGGCTTGGCGCTCTTAGGGGTGGTGAGTGGCTCATTTAGACCTTCCAGTTACTCATCCCCACCCCCCACCCTGCCCCAGGGTTGCAGCCCTCCCAGCAGTGGCTAGCACAGCAAATTGAGACTCTCCACTGCCACCCCGGTCCTTCCCCTTGACCCCAGACTTGTTTCTAGACTCAGCCCTCCAGCCTTGTTTCCCTTTCCCCATCCTGCTGCCTCCACCTGCCATTCTCTAAGACCATGCCCCTTGGGGCCTAATCGTTTCCCCCGAGAGATGGGGGAGCCTTTCCTTTCCTTGGAGGATCCCAGGTGTCATGGGAAGGGGCACGCACAGAAGAGCAGAGACCACAGCAACTTGGTTCATTCTTTCTTGCCCTGCGCCACGTTCAGGCCACAGTGCTGTGTGACGTCATAGTCCTCTACTGCATGAAGAAGAGATACTACTATCGAGAGAAGAAATATAAATACGTGGAAGACTATGAGCAGGTAGGCCGCCTCCTGAACTCCCAGCAGGCAGGCCAAAGCACCTGACCTCACCTGCCTCTTGTACCAGTGGTGAGAACCCAGCACATTTAGGTGTATTGTCCACCCAGGCGGTCACACACCACTCTCATCATCCACTCCATTTCTGGACCATCCGTACTAACATTTGCTTCATACTTTTCTTCAGATGGACTCACCCTTTAAAATCTAGCACCATTTTAAACAGTGACGTCTCAGGCTAGTTAGGGCTTCCCTGGTAGCTCAGCTGGTAAAGAATCCACCTGCAATGCAGGAGACCTAGGTTTGATCCCTGGGTTGGGAAGATCCCCTGGAGGAGGGCATGGCAACCCACTCCAATATTCTTGCCTGGAGAATCCCCATGGACAGAGGAGCCTGGCGGGCTACAGTTCATGGGGTTGCAAAGAGTCGACTGAGCGACTAAGCACAGGTTATTTATGAGAATGTAGCATGACGAAATCTGTATCCACACTCTACTTAAATTTGACTTGTAGAGCAAGAAAGGTTGGGTACCTCTAGGATCTACCTGAGTACTTTCAGTTGTGGAGGGTCATCCAGATGTCCTCGGGGAAAGTGCCCAACCCTCCTTTGTCCCAAATGGTCCAGGCTTACCTGTAAGCAGCAACTGGTGGGTGCACACGTATCCATAAGCACATCAACTGACGACAGGCATGTTGCTCTTTGCAGGGTCTTGGTAATCAGATGGACCAATGATGCCCACCCCTCACCTGGGCTCTCCACAGGCCTCATCAGAGCACAGCGAGTAAGGAGAAAAGGCTGCCACGTCATCCCAGAGAAAGTTCCAGATTCTGAGTCATCTCCACAAGCACTGCAGGGTTGCCCAGCTGCTCCTGCATTCTCTGTGTAGGGTTTGTGCAGTAAACCACTCTGCACAGTGGCAGCCAGGTCACCTCTGCCGTGCCTTCAGTTCAGCCTCACTGGGCTGAGCTCCGGCCCAAGGCCAGTGATGCGGCAATGGCTGCATGGGGGCCTTCTCCAAGGCCGGCTTTCCTCAGAATCTTCCATCTCCAGCCCCCTGGGAGACCAGGCCGGTCCTCCAAGGCCCGACAGCTCCATTAAGCACTTTATGAGAAAGGCAGGACCCCGGGTGTGGTCGTAGCTCTTCAGCACTCTGGGCCGCTGTTCCTCTTCCCCCGACCGAGGCTTCAACCCCACACTCGTGAGGTGGAGCCAGCGTTTTTCCTTTGTGAAGAGCTACACTAAGATGACTGAGGACCAAGCATTAAAACAATTGACTTTCTTAATCTCTGTGTGGTTTCACAGCATGGGCTAGAACTTTCCTTCCTTCCCTTTTATTTCAACCAGTAAATCCACCTGTTACCCCAGCTCACTGTGTTCAGAAAGGTTCCTGAAACAAGTCTATTGCTGGAGCTTAGTTTTTTTTTCCCCCCTAATTTAACCTTCTCTTAAAAGCCTAAGAAGTCTGGTTCTTCATTAGCTTATGTTCCTATGGAGTTTACAGGATTTTTTTTCCTGTGGTGTCTTACCTGTGCTTACATTTTACATAAAAGTGTGGGTGTATACTACAGGGAACACAGTTTTAGGGGACACGAAGTTGGCTTATGCTCCCTCCCCATTTGCCTTCCAGAAGCCTTGAACCAAAAGCAGCACCGGCTCCATCTACCTTGCCACCGGTTTGAAATGTTAATGAAGCTATTTCTGGCCTGGCCTTCACACCCACTTCATTCTGCATCAGGTGTTCAGCATCTCCTTAAAGGAAGCAGCCCGCCCCTCCGCCTTGTCAGGAATTCATTTCCAACTGTTAAAGGGAACATTTATTTTAGAAGTGCTCTGCTTCTGTGGGGTAAATGACAACCTGGGCTTTTCTTGCTTTGGGAGGGAAAGAAAAAGTTTACCAACCCCTTTGAAAAAGTTTTGGTTCAAGCTACCTTCTCCCCCCAGCCATGGGACACAGTGTGGATCTTAGTTCCCTGACCAGGGATCAAACCTATGCCCCCTGCATTGAAAGACAGATTCTTAACCACTGGACCACCAGGGAAGTCCCTTGAGCTACTGTTTTTGAAAAATGCCTGCTTGAATACACAGGTCCCATGGAGCTGGACTGTTTAGGAAAAGTTTATTCTCTTGCAGGCTAAGGAGTCATGGTTGCTGGAGTGGGAGAGACTTCTTATGCCCCCCCCTTTCTAAAGACGGGGTGAGGGCTGGGGCACTGATCTTGAACTCGCCAGAATTGCCTTGTATTCTGCTAACAGCCCCGCTTGTTGGCACTCCTTGGCACTGCCTCTTAAGTAGAGCTTTTTCAGCCTTGCACCCATGGATGACCTTCCAGGAGACTGAAACCCCTAAAACTCTGCAAAGTGAGGCACCTGTGGGCATTTCTTCTCGCTTTCATCAGATTCTCCATGGGGGGAGGGGAGCCTTTAAATAGCAACAGCTGCTCTTGACTCGAAGGCCAGTATTTCAGGGCTGTTATTTCTGCAATAACAGAACAGGAGTCTTTCAGACTTCATCCACTGTCCCCTGATAACAGAGAACTGAAGTTCAAAGCCAGTAACGCAGTGCCGTGGGCTGGATTCACATTTGAAGTGCAGGGAACCTTCAGCCCACAGTCTGGAGAAAGCAGCAGTTCTAAAACAGTCTCCAGACGTCATGAAAACTGGCAACCATCAAGGCTCTGCAGAACACTGAATTAGTTGATAAATTCGGAGCCTTTTCTGAGCCTGTTTACAGATGACGACCCGTAAAATGGGCTCAATACCCAGCTTATGCGGTGGAGTGTCACGTAGCATGACTGCCCACAAGATGTATTCAGTGTGTGATTAAAACTGCTCCCATAGCGGCTCACCTGTTTGGGCTCCACCAGAAGATTCTATCTGGCAGTGAGCTGCCTCAGAGCAGTGCGTTGCAAACTTCAGCATCAAGTGAGTCACCTGGGGCCCTTGTCTGAATGGGGCCTGTGAATCTGAATTGCTAAGCCACTCCCAGGTGACGCTGGTACTGCTGACGTGGGGACCACCCTCTCAGTAGGGAGGTACTCTCGTGCTCAGTCGTGTCCGACTCTTTTTGACCCCATGGACTGTGGCCCACCAGGCTCCTCTGTCCGTGCGATTTTCCAGGCAAGAATATTGGAATGGGTTGCCACTTCCTACTCCAGGAGATCTTCTGGATCCAGAGATCGAATCCTCATCTTCTGCGTCTCTGCATTGGCAGGTGGATTCTTTACCACTGCGCCACTAAGAAGACCCAGGGAGGTACTAGGACATGCTTAAATTAGGGACTTGCTGAGTACATCAGCCCTGACTCGGGCATTCAACTTTGCTGCCAGCCTAAGGAAGGCAAACAGACATGAGGACAGGCGACCTCAAGACCACTGACTTAACCAAAAAAAAACCATCCCCAAGAGGCCGAGACTTTGCACCATTTTGCTGTTTATTTCAAGTTTACAGAGAAGCTTAAACATTTGTGGAAAAACACTGAAGGCTTATTTTTTAAATTCATGTACTTTTCAGTGATAAATACACAGTATTTAACTTTGTACACCTGATAAAAGGAAAATGCATAGTAGAAAGGATCAGGAATAAAACAGAAGCATCGGGCATGAAATCAACCACAGAATAGAAAAGTCAGTAGTCCCATGAAACTCAGCCTGTAAAGCTGGAGAGAAGATTGAAATCAACGACCTTGAAACCTTCCCTAGCACCTTGGAAGCGAGTGGAGGTCTTGGTTCTTCCCCCTGGTGACAAGAAGCTCCCCTTTGGAAGATGGGTGAGAGCGACAGGTGGAGCCTATGTGTCTAAATTGCACAGTTCTTCGCCTCGTCCTGAAAGGCTTGGAGGACGAGAGCCCTAGCTTACGAGAAAGGCCAGACCAGTGGGTAGACGGCCTCTCTGGCCCCAAGTGCCAGCAAGGGGCTAGATAAGGCTTTGTGGGAGCCACTGGCCAGGCTGTGGAACAGATGGGGAAGTGAAACAGGGCGGAAGAAAGATGGATAGAGAACATGTGCTTCTTCAAGGCCACAGGTGCAGGCCACTGCTTGCTTAAAAATTGGTCCCACAGATGAGCCAGTAATGGAAGAGAAGGATAGGCATCCTTTTTTGCTTACCTAGAAAAGTTGCTCATATCAGCTTCTGCCCTTTCCTGACAGAGTTGGGTTTTGGGGAAAAAAATCAATGTTTGTGCTCTAAGGAGTGTAGACAAACCCCAAGAGTCTGCACTCCAAGTAGCTCTAATGCTTTTTGTTACAGCCCTCTCTGCTTATCCTTTGCTCAGTGGGGTGGTTCTTTTCCACAGCTTTCTTTGGTGTGTCTTAGTGTTAAAAAAAAAAAAAAATAGTAATGAACATGGGCCTCCCCCAACCCACCTGCCTGAACAGTTCAGTGCGGTCTGATCGCTGCCTTTCCACATGTGAAATCTTCGACGGAGAGTTTCATGGTGGGAGAAATGGCATTGCCGATGCAGTTGTGTAAACACAGGAGGAGTTCTGCAGGAGTTCTGCATGCTACCAGCCCCGCCCCTCCGGGCGAGCCCCCCACTACCAGGTCAGCATCCACATGGACTAAGACGAAGAGCCGGCTGACTTGAACCACTGCAAGGTGCTTATTGCAAACTAACCAGACCCATTTGTTCCCAGGAGGGGTGGAGCCTGTAGATTTAAACAAGCACAGGAGGAAGAAGTACTGGATTACAGAAATAAAGAAAGCAGGCCAGAGGACCCTCCATCAGATGGGTGTCCTTGGCTCTAGGAAACCAGCCTTCTCTAACTCTGTACTGCTTATAAGGTAGAAAGAAGAGTCTGGCTAAATGACAGTCAAGAGCTTATGAAGATCTGTGGAAGCTCTGTGAACACACTTGGCAGCAGACACAAGACCTGCTGCTCTGTCTCTGCAGAAAGTGCCCCTTTCAACAGGGATCAGCCAGAAGCTACAGGAGAGCTCATACTTCTGATCCTGATTACCGACACTATTTTCCTCAAGGCAGATTCCACAAAGCACTGGGAATCCCCCAGGCCAAGTCCTTCCAATTTTCCTCCCTCTTGAACTTCACAGTTACCCACACGGGACCCTGGAAGAAGTCACACTTGAACTGCAACCAAACTTCCCAATGTTAGTTGGAAGTCAAAAACGTAAACTTTTTTCTTTCTGGAATGCTGGCTACAAAAGGGGACTTCCTGTGCCAAGCTCTGGTTGCCTTGGACCCGAGGACTGCTCTAGGTTTCAAGAATCTTCTCTAAAAGGGTATCCTATAGTTATTGTTTAGATCCTAACAGAGCTTTGCCAATAAGGATGATCATTTATGTCTCAGCTGAATGAAAGTACTTCTTAACTAGCCCTCCACAAACTGGGTAACTGTTTGTTTCACTGACTACAACAATCAGCTACTGCTGAAAAAGAAAACAGAATCTTAGCAGCCTCTAGAATACACAGGTTATAAGCAAGCTGAGCTGCTAATATACAGGATAGATGTCATTGGCGCTAACTCTGATCATACACCTGAAGCCATGGGATAGCTCCTGGAAGCTCGAAATGATTTCTGAACTGCTCAAGAGTTCAGACTAGTTAGAAAATTGAAAGTATTTGTTGTTGCTGTTTACTCTTAAGCCATGTAATGTACATGGAAGTGTAGGATTTAATTTCACCCTGAAGTTTCTGTAATTTAACAGGAGATTGACTAGAGCCCCTTCAACTATTTAAGAAAAGTTTCAGCTCTGAGCGGCTGTCATGAACACACTCGTTCAGTCCTTGAGAGGAGATGTCCCACCATAACCACCAAATGCCCTTCTGGGAATGCAAAATCCGCACCACCCCCGCCCCCCCGCCCCCGGCAAGCTCTTATGTATCAAGCCCTTTCCGTTTTCCTGATTACAGCTCTACTCATTAAAAAGATTTATAGTCCTTCTTAGGAATAAGTTGGGTCGAATCAGGCTGCATCTACTGAGGGCTAGCCCTGTCCTGACTCCATGAATCCACATTCTAGAACGTGCCACGATTTGGGGTTTTGCACGAAGTCACACCTGCTCTTCCTCTCCCTTTCAAATGCAGCCAACTGTGGCCTCGGACCACACCACCAGAGTTTCCCACCAGTTCTTCCCGATGTTCAAACCTCACACACATTCAGTTGGTATCTCTTAACACCATTCTGAGTTCACAAGGAAGGATTTTTGGCATAAAAACGTCTTAAAAAGCAATTGTCCCCCAATGCACGAGGCTTTGGGTCTGCAACTCCTCACACCCGCCCATTCAGCCAGCCAGCGGCCAAAGTCGATGTCATGGAGTCGTCTTTTTTTTTTTTTTTTGTCCCCTTTAAAACAAGAAAGAAATCAAACAAACTAAAAACAAAACAACCAGAGATGACTGTCAAGGCTCTACACACGTGCTCGGTTTCCCGTAGGACATGCTGCTATGGAAACACAGGGCGGCGCCAGCAGAGGTGAGACGTGCATGCGCAGTCGCGGTCCGGCGCTACTCCATCACCTCGTCCGGCCGCGCAGGATGAGTGTGCTCTAGGGAGCAGGGGCCTGGGACCCCCCAACTCTCCACGCCAGGGCCGCCTTTCATGAGAGCACTTCCTCGTCCCCTACGGGGGCCGGTTCGGGGCCCTGGAGGCTGTCTTCGCTGCCTTGCTTCCTGCTCACCGAACAAAAAAACCCACATTAAGTCCTGGGCGACGCAGGCAGGGCCCTGAACCAATGTCTCTGGCAGTCCTGCACTGCCTGGACCGTTATTTACTTCCGTTTTTAGAGTCTCTCCCCCTTTTTTCTTGCTTATGTGAAAGTTTCAGAGGAGACCTTGCATCCCTTTGGTAAATGGAAAACCAGCATCATGTGCCAAAAATAGCAAGGCATGTAAACTATAAACATAGATGTGAACCTATGGGCTGACACCTGAAACCATAGCACAGAGCACAGGTCGTATGGGCTCCACACTTGGGCCTGTTCACAGAGAATTTAGGCATCTTCACTTCCCCCGCTTTAGGCTCTAAGCTCTTGTGGGGCAGGAACCATACTGTCTTCAGTCTCCAGGTGTGTTTCATGGGGTACACGAGCAGGACCACCCGACTCCGCCTGGTACAAAGCCAGCCTTCAGGACATGGTTGTCAACAGAAATGTGCTGAGCACACAGGCCCAAGGGATGCCTCTGACAGAGAGAAGGGCCCTCATCTTGGCAATGTGTGACCAGAGCAGAAGAGACTAGGTTGGTGGGAAATGTCCCCATGTTCCCAAGAGGCCATACCCTGAAGTGCCCCCAGCTAGAGCTGCCTGGGGTGACGGATATGGGCCGCGTGATGCGAAATGTGAGGGAAAGTCCCTAAGGAGAGGCCCAAACCCTTTACCAACATTAAGCAAAGAATGCCTGTCCTAAGGACAGCCACTGGGCTTGCCACATAGGACTGGTATCTACTGAGTGCCTTTGGCCAGAAGGGGCACTGCCCTGTGCATCAGGCAAGGGCATGATGTCCGTACATTCCTAGGAATAAACTCCTCTTTGTTTAAAAATCACACACATTGGCTATTATGTTTCTGCCAAAGAAGAGAGGGTCAAGTCTCTTGGGAGGAGAGATGTAATTGGATATCCAGTGAGGCCCAACAGCTGTCTGCTCATACCAGCTGGTCTCACTACTGACGGGCCATGGGCCCAAGGCCTCCAAAGACTGCCTAAGCCCTCCAAAGACTGCCTAAGCCCTAAGAGCCCCAGAGTGCTGGACTACTGGGACAAGCAAAAGCATCCACCCGTGGGCTAAGGGCAAGGGCAGATAATCCCCAGGTGCTTCTGGGATGGAGATGAGGGAAGAGAGAGGCAGTAAGGTCTTTTGGGCCAATCTCAGTCTTTGGTGTCCTGTAACTTTGATCTCATTAAAAACAGAAGATGAAATAAACAGACTTGCACAAAAAAGGAAGCAAACCGTAAAACAGGTTGAGAAGAGAAGGGACAAGTATAGGCCAGCCCATTAGGCTTCAACCTGTGACCTTGTAAGGCTCACACCGTTAAGTGGGGCCACCTCAACTCGCGGCTGTAGAGATGCTTGAGAACACCGTGGCAGGGACGGAGGCAGCCTTCCCAGGCTGTCCATGATCGGTTCTGAGGGCTAACTGCCGTTTTCCCTGCTCTGGAAGAGCATAAATGATCCACAGATGGTCTTCCTACGTTACTGTATGAGCACCTGGCTCCTATGGTGGCCAAGAAATTTCCTCTCGTAAGCCAACTCCTAACAAACAAATGCTGCTTGCATAGGCATCGTTCAGGGCAGCATTATTCATGCGTGACAGTCCCCAAAGTGGAAAATGTATTCATCACCGAATGAATGGAGAGACAGAGTGTAGGTATATCCATACAACGGAATATGATTGAGCCATAAAAAGGAATGAAGTTCTGACACGTGCTGTACCATAGATGAACCTCAGAAACATTAGGCTGAGTGAAAGAAGCCAGACACAAAGGCCACAGACTGTATGATTCCATTGATATGAAATGTCCAGAATATGTCAATCTATAGAAACTGCAAGTAGCCTCGTGCTGGCTGGGGGATGGGGGAGTTGGGTGGTCAGAGACGAGGGTACAGAGTTTCTACTTGAGCTAATGAAAATATTCTAAAAGTGACTGTAGTGATGGTTACACAGCTCGGCAAATATATTAAACTCTATTGAGTTATATACTTTAAATGGGTGAAGTATATGGTATGTGACTTATAGCTCAACACAGCAGCTTTTGAGACTTAGAAATGATTGCCTGGAGTTCCCAACTGAGAATGAGGTGGTGAGATGGGCTCGGTGGGGAGAGTCCCAGGACTGCTATCCTGTCACAGGCACGGGGTGGGGAGTGATCATCCTGTCATCTCAGGCTTGCAGGGACAGAAATGCTCCTCTGTCCTGGGAAGTGCTAGGACAGCTAGGCTGGGCATGTGTTTGGAAGAGGATGGTGGACTGGGGGGAATAGGTCCAGATCCTCCTCCAAACCAGGGGAGCTTTCACACTCATTTGCAACAGGCTGGACGGGGACTTATTTTTTAGGTCTTAACCCATCAGAGAAGAAGGGGCAGATGCTGCAGAGCCTCAGAGGGGAGTCCCCGAGCACAGCATGCCTGCTCTAGGCTCTGACCACCAGCTCAGATCAGGGGCGGCCTCGGCCCATGACATAGCTTCAAGGCCGTTGACGTGCACCGAGCCTAGGTGGGTGCCAGACTAGGTCTAAGACCCGAGTGAGTTCACAGGCATTCCGGGTGGAGCGCCATGCACCCGCAGCCCCAGCCCACATGCACGACCCGCCACCAGGTCCAAGCCCCTGGATGCCCCGTTTTCCTCCTGGGTCTGGAGGCCCCGGGCTGGATGGAAGGTCCGCCTGGGTGCAGATGCCCCGTGCTCTGCAGCTGCCCCCGCCCCCAGGCCCCGGCAGAGGCGAAGGCACAGGCAGGCAGGCGTTACCTTGGGCTCAGACAGGGGCTCACACTCCCTGGTTGGTTTTTTGCTGGAATCGCCAGAGGGGAGGGAAAAGGGAAGTGAGAAGGGACACTTGGCACCCACGGCATGCCTGTCCCCCAACCCCCAGAGACACTCAGACCCCGAACACCAGCTTCACGGAGCTGTTGCCAGGGTGGTCAGGAGCAGGATACTCCCCCCTCACTGTGAGACGTTTTGGGGGGTGGTGGTCCCATGAGTGAGACTGGCCTTGCTCACTCTTCATAGGGCCACAATCCCACCATCAAGCATGCATTCTCTGTGGTCTAACAGCCTGATAATCAACCATTCTCCCACCCCTGTTAAAATGCATGTACCCCTGAAGAAAGATGAAAGTTCCCTGTCAGTCAAGGAGGCAGGCTGGGTCCAGGGTGGGGCAAAAACCAAAGCCAGCAGCTTTGCTCTGACTTCCCCAGAGAGCCTGGCAGGGCTGATCTGAGTCTGGACACTGCTGGGCCCAGAGATGGTGGGGCAGGACGGCCTCCAGCTCCCCACCCCAGGGATACTCACCCGAGCAGGTTTCCAGGCGCTGACAAGGAACGCTCCTCCCGCCGGCTGCCCTCAAACGGGTTCCCGAAGGAGCGTTTTCGTATCATGGTCTTCACCAGGATCTGGAAAGGAGAGGAGGAGGCTCAGCCACCTGGGTGTGGGGGGACTCCAGGCAACAGCCTCCCTCGTGCCATAGCACAAGTCTCCCATCTTTTTCTCTTCCCCTCCCCTCATTCCCACCCACCTGCACACACACACCCTGCCCCCTGCCAGTTCCCAGGACTGATTGCTGATGGCGAGCCTTTGAGAAACATCCACCCAGGATACAGGAGCCAAAGCCATCACCAAGTCTCACTGGCCCACAGCCAGAATCTTCCACAGCTCCCTGGCTGTCAACAAGATAAGGTCTAAACTCCTCAGTCCGACATCCGGAGCCTGTCACAGCCTAGTCTCAGCCTACCCGACTGCAGGAGAGCTGGAGAGCCTGTCACAGCCTAGCCTCAGCCTACCCGACTGCAGGAGAGCTGGAGAGCCTGTCACAGCCTAGCCTCAACCTACCCGACTGCAGGAGAGCTGGAGAGCCTGTCACAGCCTAGTCTCAGCCTACCCGACTGCAGGAGAGCTGGAGAGCCTGTCACAGCCTAGCCTCAACCTACCCGACTGCAGGAGAGCTGGAGAGCCTGTCACAGCCCAGTCTCAGCCTACCCGACTGCAGGAGAGCTGGCCTGCACTGTTTGTCCAGTGTCCGTGGTACCATCCGTCTCACCTGAGCCATCGCTGGACAGGCCCTCCTGGCCCGTCAACCTGTCTCCTCTTCAAGGCAAGGCTTTTACTGGCGGTGAAAGCCGTCTACAACCACCCCAACAGGCAACCAATTACTGCTTCCCAGGTATAATCTGAGAAGGAGGGGGATCACTGCACTTTTAATTTAAATGTAATTCACACAGCTTAAAATTTACCACTTTAAAGTGTACAGTTCAATGGTTTTTAGTATATTCACATCACCACTATCTAATTTCAGAACATTTACATCACCGCCAAGAGAAACCCAGTACCCATTAGCAGCCACCCACATTCCTCCTCCCCAGTCCCTGGCAACCACCAATCCACTTTCTGTCTCTATGGGTTTGTCTTTTCTCATTTTGGATAAATGGATCATTCAGTATGTAGCCTCTGGGGTCTGGCTTCTTTTACTCAGCAAGCATGATGTTTTCAAGGTCCACCATGCTGCATTGCTTTATTCCTTTGTATGGCCTGGTAATAATCCTTTGTGTGGATACACCACATTTTGCTTATTTGTTCATCCACTGCTGGATATTTGGACCATTTCCACTTTGGGGTTATTGTGACTAATGCTACTATGTACATCTGTGTACAAGAGTTTGTGTGGACATACTTTCCACACAAAATGTTTTCATTTCTCTTGGGTGTACACCTAGGAGTGGAATTCTCAGATCATCTGGTAACTCTCTGTGTAACACTTTATGGAGCTGCCCGACTGTCTTCTACAGCGGCTGCACCATTCTGCAGTCCCAGGAGCAATACAAAAGGGCACCAGTTCCTCGGAGTGGGGCGGGGGGGGGTTCATTTTTGTTGAGGATGAGAAGCTTTGGTCCCAGTCTAAGGAGCTGAGGAGACATCCCAGGATACGGAGGGTGGCCCATCCACAAGTTGGTGTGATGTGAGGGCAAGAGAGGTCTGAGGTCCTGAAAGCCCTTCTAAACCTGAGAGGCACGGGGAGCCAGCCTGTCCACAGCCATGAGATGGAACTCTTTGGTGTCCCCCACCCCGCCCACCAGGAGACAGACAGGGTCTGCAGCTTGGTTGGGAAACACATGCCAGAGGAGGCGATCTTTGGGGAAAGGGTCACTATCCCTCTGTCACGTCCCTCAGCCACTGCTCAGCTTCCCTCCTCTGCCTCCCAGCCTGCCCCTCAGCGCATCCTTTTTTAAAAAAAAAGTTAATTTGGCTGCGTCGGATCTTTAGTTGTGGCTCGAGGAGTCTTCACTGCATCATGTGGGATCGTTTGTTGCAGTGCGGACTGTTTAGTTGGGGCGCTCGGGCTCCAGAGCATGTGCGCTCAGTAGTTGGAGTGCAAGGGCTTAGCTGCAGAAGCATATGGGATCTTAGTTCCCTGACCAAGGATTGAACCCATGTCCCCTGCACTGCAAGGCAGATTCTTAACCACTGGACCATCAGGGAAGTCTCTCGCCCTATCCTTTCTGAAACCCATATCTGATTCCCTCACGCCCTGACTTGGTATCTCTCACCCCTATGAGTTTGGAACTTAACCCGTTACAGGCCACAGAGCCATGGAAGGTTCATGATGCTTTTGGCTGCTGTCGTTCATGAAAGAATTTTCAAAGTGGCCTCAACACCTGTAAGGCTCTGGCCTCCCTTCCAAGTAAAGTATGATGTCTCTTCAAGCTGTTTCATATACTAAGCCTCTGGACTTTAAAAAAAGATTTTCATGCTAAAAGAGTAGGGGGAAGTGTTTTTAAAAACCACTGATTTACTAAAAGGTGGAAACCACCAAATGTCCATCAACTGATGAATAGTAAAATATGCTCTACCCCTACAATGGAACACTATTTGGCCCTAAAAAGGAATGACTGGGTACAATGTGGATGAATCTTGAAAACATTATGTTGAGTTAAAGAACCAGACACAAAAGGCCACTTACTGTACGATTCCATTTATATGAAATGTCCAGAATAGGCAGGTCTATAGCAACAGTAGATGCCAGGGGTTGGGGGTGGTTGGGGAGGGAAGAGTGAGTGATTGTCAACAGGTATGGGGTTTCTCTTGGGGATGATGAAAATGTTCCAGAACTACAGAGGTGATGGCTGCACAATACTATAAATGTATTAAATGCCACTGTATTGTTCACTTCAAAATGGTTAATTTTATATTACATGAATTTGACCTCAATTTAAAGAAAGAAAAGAAAAATGCTGAGATAAGAGAACGAAGGCCATACCCCTTGACAAGCACGCATGGTGCCTCACTTGCCAAGGCCCAAGCTCTGTGGTTCCTGGAACATTCAGACCCGTTTCGCTCCCCCAGTGAGCCTGGCCAGCCCTCAGGACCCAGCGGAAGGGGCTCCTACCCTGCGAAGCCTCCCAGTCCCGCCCCTCTCCCCGCTGGCCTGTCACTGTGTGGACACTCAGTGTGTGATGGCACCAGAGGGTGATTTTTTCCAGATTCATCTTCCTCAAGAGGCCAGAAGCCCTATGAGGGCTGGCACTGTCCCGTGCTCATCTCTGTAACCTCATGCCTGGCACACACAGCTGAAGCCCCCACGGCCTCCTTGTCCCCCAAAATTCAGTCTCCATGTGGGACCTTCCTCAGGCCAACACTGATCATGCCACTCCCCTGAATCAAATCCTGCAGGTGCTTCCCACACTTCTGGGACCAAGATTTAAATTTCTGCTGTGGCCTCAGGACCTGTGTGCTCTGGCCCCACCTCCTGTCCAGCCTCATGCCACCCTCCCTCCACCTCCTTTGCCCTGTTTCAGCTGCCCTGATTTTCTTAAGGTTCCTCGTGGGCCTTGCCACCTTCCAACAGAGGGTCGCTGCATTTGCTGCTCCCTTTTCAGGAACACCCCACTCTTTACCCTCTTGGCCTGAACACCCCGCCATCCTCTTAGCATACGCCTTCCAGGAGGCTTTCCCCAACCCATCACCTGGGCTGCATCCCCCCAGGAGGTTCCCCTCGCAGCCCCTCTGTTACTTGCACGTTTACTTGTTGGTTCTTTGCCCAGCATCTGCAGGCACCATCTTGGTTTTATTCACCTCTGTATTCCCCGCTCCCACCACAGGCCTGAGACACCACTCAGTGTTCCAAGAAGTGTTTCCTGAATAATCAACGCCTATTTCAGACCTCTAGGATCAGACGCCTTCTCCCAAGAATATTCACAACCAGGAACAGAAAAACCCACAGCGGGTGCTGGGAGCCCGACGTCAGCTGCCTTCCCCACCACAGGCTCAGGACATGGGTGTGGTGGGCGGACGAGAAGGAGTGGGTGTGGGTGAGTGTTCAACAGTGAAGATCATGCAGAGGCCCCTCGTCGGGGAGGCGGAGGAGGAGGAGGAGGAGGAGGAGGAGGTAGAGGAGGAGGATGTGAATAGATCCCCCAGGGCTCAGGTTCTAGAGGGAGAGAGAGAGTGTGTGGGGAAGCAGAGGGCGAGGTGCAAAGCTGGGAGCGAAGGAGCCAGCACTGGGGCTCCTAAGGTCACTCGAGGCTGGATGCAGTACCTGGTCCCCCCACAGAGCCCAGGGCCCTGCCTGTTGGGGCTGGTGTTAACTGAACACACCCAGGACTCCCGAGGTGGCCATGGTGAGGCAGCCCACTGGATTGCTCCCCTAGGACTGTTGCCTAACCCCTGGCCCCCTGAGGGTCTCCCTCCTGGAGTCAGACACCCTCTGGGCACAGTCTTGGCAAGTGGGTGATTCTCTGAGTCTCCAAGGTGATTCTCTAGCTCCATCTTCCTGGATCAGGTCCCAAATTTAAGGCCATAAAAGGGGATCCAGTAGTCCCTGAGCAAACACCCCCCTCTAGGAGATGGGAAGAGTCACCCCGGCAGTTGCCCACACTGCAGAGATGAGACGAGCTAAGCCGTCTGCTCTGGGGACAGGAGACCCAGTCAGGGATAGCCCCTCTAAAGACACCGTGGCTCCAGCTCCCCCCAGGCACCTGCCCTGAGCCTTCTAAAGCTCCTCCTTCTCCCCTGGACAAGCTCTGAAAGCAGGAATTCCACAAAGGGCAGAACAATCCTTAGAGAGGGGCTACCCTGTTTAAGTAACCTGGGACCCAGCTGCAGAGAGAACTCAAGCTAGAAGATGCAGGGGCCACCTGGCCTGCTGTGTGACCAAGGCCCAGGGGCTGGGAGCTGTGGATGAGAGGCAGACCTGGCCAATCCCTGACTCTCAGGCCCAACACCTGCTTCTCAGTTGCCTGCCCGTGTGCTGGTTCATCCCTGCCAGGCTGCCTGTGGCTCTCTGGCCCTGCTCTTGAGCAGCAGTTCATCCTGCCTTACCACGGTTGCCAGGCTGGGAATGTGTTTGACCGAATTCTCGACCTCCTCTTCGGTCACCTCGACCAGCGTGCAGTTCTCGTCCTCCGATGGCAGCGGCTCCGCCCCATGCCTCGTGACCCAGGGGTGCAGCTTCAACGAAGGACAGGAGGGGTGAGGGGCCGTTGCCACTGGCTCCCAGAGACCCTGCCTGTGAGCAGAGCCAGGGAGGGGACGCGGGAGGGGAGAGCCAGTGGCCTGAGGTCAGGGATGCAAGAGAGCAGGCAAGCCAGGCAGAAGGTGGGGGTGAGCCAGGTGGGAGGAAACATGAGATAGATGGAGGGAGGGAGCCACAAGGCCAGAATGTGAGCTGGACTGGATTCTCCATCTCGCCCCGTGTCTTGGCAGAAGGGCCTGGAATTTGCCATCTGCCTTGCATGGTTGTCCGAGGAGCACCTATCACTCCTCTGCAACTCTCTCTGATGCCTGGAAGGCTCAGCTCAGAGCAGGCAGCATCCTTCCCATTTTACAGAAAGGGAAACTGAGGCTCAGGGTGGCACAGGGAGAACACTGAGAAGAACACAACTGGGAGGGGACTTCAGCAGAGGTCTGCTCCCCAACTACCTGCCCCTTGGATCCAAGCCTTTATCTGTAACATTTTGGGCTGCCCCCTCTTCAACTGCTAGTTAGCCGAGATGCCTAGTTCCCGAAGGAAATCTCTAGATTTCTGAAAGGTCCATGTGTGTGCACGTGGCTGCAAGGGATCAGTAGGGATCTTATCTAATGCTGTTCTTGCAACATAGCGGAATTGAGCAGGCGAGGGTCAGACGTAGATGGTCAAATTGCTCACTAACTTCCTCTCACATCCACTGTATTTTCTCAAAGGGATAGGAAGCGTCAAGGAAAAGACCCCAAGATTTCGGCAGCCACAATGGAGCATACAGAGACTCTGGTCTGGTCTAGGGAGGTAGAGGCCATCAATTTAAGCCAAGTGAAGCAAGTGCTAGCTGCCTGGCTGGTAGCAGATCCCACTTCCACAATCACAGTGAACACAAGTCCCAAATCCTCCCCGACCAGCTCCCAGCACCCCAGAGGCCACAGGGCATGGGAGGGCAGTGGTGCAGAAGAGAGTGTGGCACTGTAAACAGCGGAATGTGGGGCCTGACCGAGGCAGGGCTGAGCCAAACACCCAAGCACAGGAGATAGGCTGAGCCCCTGGCACACACCCCAAGGGGCAGCAGATACCTTGATCTCTGGCACCACAATCCTCGACTCGGGGTTCTTGTCCAACATGCGCGTGATCAGGTCCTTCAAGTCCTCGGCTATGTCAGGCCTTGGGGGAGGAGATACATCAAGGGTGGGAGACGTCACCAAGGGCTTGGAGAAGGTAGCGACTTATGGTACGTGAAGGATACTCACTGATCTGGAAATTCCAGAGCCTGGCTCTTGATCTTACTGTGTAAACACATGATCCGCTCGTCCATGAACGGGCACTGCGAAGAGAGGTCAGGGACACAGCGGCCATCAAGGGCTGGCACAGCTGTCCTTCAAGGGCAGGCAGCACTCCACAAGGGTCACAGCAGAGAAAGAAACAGCCCAGCAGCCCAGTCCAGGGAGGAGGCAGTTCCTGTTCCCCAGAGATCTAAAAGGACCAGGAGTATCTTTCCAGAAGGGTTAGAGCCCTCCTAACTACACTGGCTTTCCTCTGTAGCTGTGCTTTAATTTACCTACATAAAATGTTAGTCACTCAGTCGTGTCTGACTCTTTGTGACCCCATGGACCATAGCCCGCCAGGTTCCGCTGTCCATGAAATTCTCCAGGCAAGAATACTGGAGAGGGTAGCCATTCCCTTCTTCAGAGGATCTTCCCAACCTAGGAATTGCAGCTGGGGCTCTCCCACTGCAGGCAGATTCTTTACCATCTGAGCCATCAGGGAAGATCATAAAGCAAAGACCGAAAGCAAACACTCACTTCACCCACCTGCCCTGTGAACATTAATAATACAAAGAAAAATACAAAAGACAAAGCAGCAGTAGCTGCGATTGGTGAGGGCTCAGCCTGGGCCAAGCATTGTATTGAGGTTTCTCAGGACCAACATCTCATTTGGCTGTTACCTCTGCCTGGAATGTTCTTCACGCCAGTATCTGCATGGCTTGTTTTATTCCATCATTTAGGTGTCTGATCAAAGCTCAGCCTCTCAGGGAGGTCTTCCAGAGCTCCTGTCTAAAATGGACACCCACTCCACCTCCATATGATTTCTCACCATCACATGTCCCCTCCTGACATTATATTCCGTATGTATTAGGGAAATTTCCCTGTGGTCAGTGGTTAGGATTCTGCGTTCCCACTGCTAGGGACACAGGTTCAATCCCTGATTAGGGAACTAAGATCCCACATGCCACATGGTGTGGCCAAAACATAAAACCATATGGATTTATTCACTGTTTAATTCCTGTATGGGAATGTCAGCTCCAAGAGGGCATGGATTTTTGTCTGTCTTGCTCACTGCTGACACCCAGTGCCCAAGAACATCCCTGGCACAAAGTAGGGGCTCAATAAATACCTGGTGAATTAATGAATGCTTGAATTATTTCTGCTGATCCTCTCAGAAGCCATAAAATATAGTAAATACTGGACTCCCATGGTGGTCCAGTGGTTAAGAATCTGCCTGCTAATGCAGCAGACCCGGGTTCCATACCTGGTCCAAGAAGATCCCACATGCCACAGGGGAACTAAACCTGCGAGTCCCAACTACTGAGCCTGCACTCTAGAGAAGGCACACTGCAGCTACTGAGCCCACGCGACACAGCTAGAGCGCAGCTCCCACTCACCGCAACTAGAGAAAACCTGCGCACAGCAACGAAGACCCAGGGCAGCCAAAAATGAGTAAATAAATAATTCAAAAAATAGCAAATATTATTCTCATTTTACAGAACAGAAAAAACAGAAGCTCAGAGAGGTGTCATGTCCTAGGAAGCATGAAACTGGTATTTAAGCCTAGACTGTACCCTGAAGCCTGTTCACACACCACCTCCTGGGTGACAAGGCGATCTTCTCACAGGGGGAAGGGCCTGACCCAGGAGGAGCTCAGGGATTGTTTTGGAAAAAGAAACCTTTATGCAGGGTGCTCAAAAGGCTGCAAAAGGTCACAAAAAGTGACCTTGTCTACTCCTGTCCAAGGAAAATGATGCCATGAAAAACAATAACTTGAGATGTCAGGATTGCACAGGTGCATCCATTTGACAACTCAGCAAATAGTACACTTTTAACATCTGTAGATTCCCTGATGTGTAAACGTTAGCCCAAAAGAAAAAAATGAAAGCCACAGATAGTGAGCTCTGGCAAATGACTGCACTCTGAAGCATATGTAAGAAGGTACAATTCTTACAACTTGACTACAGGATTGAAAATTTTCTAATCAAATGTTGGGTTGTGGGGAGATTATAAACTCCTTTACTTCTTCATGGGATCAGTTTCTTAAGCTTTCCTCAACAGGAGCATAAGCTCAGGAGAAGGAATAATTCTCATTTTTACTGCTCACATAATCAGTCTGAACTGTAGAATTAAAAATGCTGCCGCTGCTAAGTCGCTTCAGTCGTGTCCGACTCTGTGCAACCCCACAGACAGCAGCCCACCAGGCTCCCCCATCCCTCGGATTCTCCAGGCAAGAACACTAGAGTGGGTTGCCTTTTCCTTCTCCAATGCATGAAAGTGAAAAGTGAATGGGAAATCGCTCAGTCGTGTCTGACTCTTCTCGACCCCATGGACTGCAGCCCACCAGGCTCCTCCATCCATGGGATTTTCCAGGCAAGAATACTGGAGTGGGGTGCCATTGCCTTCTCCAAGAATTAAAAATAAAAGCCCCTAAATACGAGTAATATAAAAATAACAAAAGAACAACAAAATGAAGACAAACAGCACTCCCTAAATCAATAATGCCAAATGTTTTAAATTCCATTCCAATTCTATTCTTCCAACAACAGCTTCTAGGAACACTGTTGAGAAGAACATCAAAGCAGTACCAGGCCCAGAAAGAAAGACTGCAGTTATTGATTAGTGATGCCTATCTCCTGTTCAGAAGTGGAAAGAGGTGCACATTTGCTGTCCTTGACCTAAATTCATCAACTGTATTTACAACCTCTAGAGCCTCTGCCAAAACCCCGTTTTAGCAGGTTGTCTTTTCACAGATATGACTGTTATGTACAGCTATGTATATTTGGGAAGGCATACTTTTTCATATTCAGATCTAACTGTGGAAATAAAATAACTTTTAAATGAGTAAGTACTACCTCCCTGCAAGGGTAACTGTTAGTCCAAGGGAGCCACCCACAACACCCAGGACACAGGACACCCCACCTTACCTGGCCAAACACAAAGCAGTACAGTGTCACACCCATGGCCCAGACATCCAGTGCCTGCAAGAAAAAGAGAGCTCAGTGTGAGGGGGCAAGGGGCAGTAAAGGGCATAACCTTCTTTCACCTGTCCAGGATCCAATCCTCCAGCTTTCCTTTGGGGAAGCATCTCTTTTTGACTGCTCAGACCATGGGAGTTTGAATAGGGCTGCTCCTGCCCATCAAACCCCACATGACTGAGCACATGATTCAGGCCTGGCCAATGAAAGCAACACTTTCCCCAGGCAGTGTGATTGGTTCAAGGATGGGCACATGACCCGGAACTGTCCAATCAGAGCAACACTTCGTCAGGCACAGTGATTGGTTCAAGGATGGGCCACACTGGGCCAATTACAGCCAATCCTAGGATTTTCATTTGCGTCCTACAGAAAGAAAAATGCTCTTTCCACTGAGGCTTGTAAACTGGTAGAAAATAGCCTGGAATTGCTAATGACGTTCACCTGGGGAGGAAACTAATTCAGGAAAACAGAGCTGAACCCCACTCCTCACCCACAGATCACTCTTTACCAGTGAGTTAGATTTTTGCCACTTACAACTGAAAGGACCCTAACACAGGCAGAATTGCATATCTCAGGCAGGTCCAAACCTACCTTCCCAGAGAAGATCTTCCGGGTTTCCGAGAGCGACTCAGGAGCCATGAAGGCCGGGGTGCCCACAGTGTTAGAGAGAAGGGCATCGCTGCCCTTGAACTCATTGCTCACACCAAAGTCCGCGATCTTGATGTGCCCATCTTCTCCCACCAGTAGGTTGGAAGGTTTGATGTCCCGGTGGATGATCTTCTGGTAGTGTACTGGGGGCAGGATGGGAGAGAGGGGACAGAGAATCCACACGAGGAGCTCCATGTGGCCCACACAGCCCAGAGACACAGGCAGGAGGCCCTCTGTTCTTCCAGGGTCCCAGGCCCTTCCCAGCCTTCCCCTCCCAAACCTGTGAAACACCCTCAGCTCTAAGAGTTAAGGGGAATGTCTCTAAGGAAGCTGGCCCATCCTCCAAAGTGAGGAGTGAAATACTGACTGCCAATAGTAATTGGTAACCACCTGCCACAGTCTAAGTCATGTGTGCATGGAGAGCTTTTGCTGAGCTTGGCTCCCAGCTAGAAGCCTTAAAACTTGTGACAGTCAAGCATGTTTTCATTTATTAACGCCACCTCACAACCTGTTCACCAAACCAACAATGACTGGAACAGGTATGATTTGAAGTGTGAAACACAGCAGGATTGGGACTTGGCTAACGGTTCCTGCCTGGGTGTCCGCCCATGGGCAAGGACAATCCTACAATCTGGAAGACCCAACTGTGTTTCCGGGGTGGTGATGATGATGATGATGATACTGGTAATAGGAGCAGCAGCTGCTTTTACTGAATGCTAAGTGTTAAGTGCTTCCCATTCACCCCATTTCAGTGTCACAACAATCCTGTGTAATAACAGGCAAAGGGTATGAGTCAAAATGTTTAACAACCAGTAGCAGAAAGGACACCCTGCCAATCAGAACACTGATGTCCTGGCTGATTTCAGACCTTGTGAGAGATATTTTATTCCCATTTTACAGATGAGGAACTAAGGTTCCCAGAGGTTAACAGGATCCCAGGGTCCTGGGAATAAAGGGTGATGCTAGGAAATTAACAGTGCCTGGTAGAAAGAACTGGATGAACAGTCACTAACACTATTGCTCTTAGTTTTTCTGTGTGGCCAGAAGAAGGGTTTCTGCTTGGAGCGGGTGTCGCCATAGCTCAGGCAGCTCTGTTTCCTGCCCACCTCCCTGTGCTTCAGGAGGGAAGTAAGAAACCTTCCACTTTCCATCCACTATCTGGGAACACTAACCACCCCCTGGGTGAGAGTCCTCCTGTGAGCCCCGCTTACAGTACTCGATGCCTTTGATTAGATCCTGGAAGTAGAAACGGGCCTGGTCTTCAGAGAGTGGTTTGAGGGTGGGCACTTCCATCACAGGCCTGAAAGGTCGACACACACATGAAAAGCAAACCAGAGACGCCAGCCTTTGCCCCCTCCCACCATCTCATTCAGCTTTGCAGCTCAAGAAGCTTTGGGCCTCATACCTGCTGGGAATGGGGACACTCACCCTTGGTTGACCAGTTCAAACACTGTAGGATAGAGAAGGGGGTGAATGGTTACACTGGAAAAATGGAAATCCATCTTCCTCCCCTCCTCCCAGCTCCCAACCACCCCTAGAAACACTGAGAAGCACTGAAACTAACATGGGGGCTGGGGAGGGGAACAGTCCACTGAACCAAAACCACAGAAGGTTCTGCTTTTCTAAGTTCCCATCAGGAAGCTAGGGGTCAGAGATTTCTGGTGTCCCTGGGACCCCAGGCTGGCTATACATCTGGTCCTCAAAACAGCTGAGAACCCTCTGCCAGAGGAGACAAAGCAGGGAGACTGGAAACAGGTGGGGACAGCCTCTTTCATTGTCTTCTCATACCTAGGTGGGAGGGGGTGGGAGGGGAGTCCCAGGGATACGACTGATGCTAAACCATGTCCTGTCACTCATCCACGTCCTGAGCCAAAGACCTGCCAAAGAACAGGTCTAATGTGGATTTACGTGGACACAAAAGCAGCAGCCCTAGGGGTCTACTGAACCCTAGCAAAGTTTCAGTTCAAGAAACAGCAAGAACAAATTTCAATGACCCCTCTCACATTTTCCAAGCTGCTAGGCTGTGTCAGGCTACGTAAACCAAGAATTGTCGGATAATGTTGTTCCAGCTCTTTAGCACTCTGTGTCAGCTTGCGCTCCAACCAGTGACTTCGAATCAAATCAAGACCTGGAGCTAGAGGTGGGGAGGGTGATCTCCCTGCCACCTCAAAGGCCAGCTGATTCTGTTCCTCCTCAACAGGGCCTTTCTTGACTCACTACCTGCTAGCTTCCTCACAGCCCTGTGTATGTGGGATCCCCTACCCCACCATCAAGTATTAGATACACTACGTTTAGGGAATGCACAGGGTTTTTGTTGTTGGAGAGGGGCGGTATTTTTTGCATTTCTAAAAGTTGAGGTGAAATTTCAGAATATACAACTATTCCAAAGTGCATGATTTAGTGGTATCCAGCAGTCCACTGCCTCCAGGGCAAGCATCGCCTCTAATTCCAGCACATTTTCAGTCCCCTAAAAAGAAACCCTGTGCCCATTAGTAGTCGCTCCCCACACCCCTTCCCACAGCCCCTGGCAACCACTAATCTGCTTTCTGTTTCTATAGATTTGCCTATTCTGGACATGTCATATATATTGACTCATACAATATGTGACCCCTGGTAACATGCTTTTTCACTTAGCATGTTTTCAGAATTCATCCACATTGTAGCATGTATCAGTACTTTCTCCCTTTTAATGGCTGTATAATATTCCATAGTATGGATATGCTACATTTTGTTTACCTATTCATCAGCTGATGAACATTTGGGTTATTTCCACATTTTGGCTATTATGAATAATGCTGCTATGAACATTCATACACAAGAATTCCTGCACAAGTGTTTATGTGTGGCTGTTTTCAATTCTTTGGGGGGTACCTAGGAGTGGAATTGCCAGGTCACGTGGCATAGTTATTTTAATTTTGTTCTGCTTGAACAGATAAAACTGGGACTATGAAGCAGTACTTTAGGAAATGAAAAAAAAACAGGACAGTGGATTTCAAAGTCCCATGCAGAATGATTTTGGAGTTTTCTGTTTTCTAGAAGCACACACTGGAGCTTCTTATGGAAGAAAAGTGTTTCAAAGCTGTTCAAAGGCTGAGATGGCCAAGGGGAAACAACCAGCTCCTCAGACAAAAAGAAGGCTTAAAGGTTCAGATCAGAAAAGGAACTTAACTCCCCCAGGGCCGCACCCTGTTTTCAGGTTCATCAACCAGCAATGGCCAAACCCGAGTTAGGGCAAATCTGCTGTGGCTTCAGGCTGTGGTTAGAAGCAAAGGCAATGGCTCTGAAGGTAAGGCTCCCACCAAGAGGAGCGCTGGGCTCCTCAGCTCCTGCTTTCCCACCTTGTAAACTTAACTTTCAAGAGCTGCTTCATGAATTTCAATGTTTCCTCCCAAGCACCAAAACTCAGTTGGCATGACGGAAGCTGGCCTGTTGAAACAGGTGTATTTTCAAGTCGCTCACAGTTTAACCCCTCCTGGGCCTGAGTGGCAGGTGGGAAGTTTTTAACCCCGAGAAATACTGATCATGTTCTCTACCCTTTGAGAGTCAGGCCTGCAGGTGCAGAACCCTTGCCGATATCTGCTAACTGGCTTCACACGCTGCCTATTCTGTCCTAGCCACACACAGCTATGGCTGGAAACGAAAAAATAAAGTATTGGGATTGTTTCAAAATCACTGGAATCAACACACCAAAACCACATGGCTCCTTCCCACTTTGCCACCTCAAGAAGTGAAAAACTCTGTCCATGAAGCTGCCTGGTCCAAACGGCTTAGGCAATCCTCTCTGAGGCTTGAGTCATGTTCTTTACACACTCATTCAACTCCTCAGCTCAGTACCCTCCAAGGGGGACATGCTTGGCAGTCCAGTGGTTAAGAATCAGCCCTGCAATGCAGGGCATGCAGGTTCAATCCCCAGTCAGGGAACTAAGATCCCACGTGCTGTGAAGCAACTAAACTCATGTACCACAACTAGAGAAGCCTGCATGCCACAACTAAGACCAATCACAGCCAAATAAATAAATATTAAAAAGAAAAAAAAAAGTCCTCCAAGGGCCCCCTTCTCTCTGAGAGTAAAAGGCAGTCTTACAATGATGTGAAATGCCCTCTGCCATCTGGTTCCCAGGGTCCTGCACAGGTCTCACCTCCGTGAGGCATTCCAGGAGCCACTGTTTCCCAAGCCTCCAACCTGGAACTCCTGATTCCCCTGACCCTGCTCAGGTTAGCTTTTGTCCATGGTGCTGTCACCTTCGAGCTTCCCTCGTGGCTCAGCTAGTAAAGAATCTGCCTGCAATGTGGGAGACCTGGGTTCAATCCCTGGGTTGGGAAGATCCCCTGGAGAAGGGAATGGCTACCCACTCCAGTATTCTGGCCTGGAGAATCCCATGGACTGTATAGTCCATGGGGTCACAAAGAGTCGGACATGACTAAATAACTAAACACACAGCACAGCTGTCACCTCTAATACTTAGGTCGAGTGTATCCATCTGCCCTCATCAGAGCACTAAAATGCCCTGAGGGTGGAGGGCCAGGGTTTGAGTTTCATTCCCTGAAGAGCCTAGATCAGGGCCTGACAAACTGTGACATTTGTTGAATGGACAACCCACCTCCTCAAAAACAGCTCAAAGCCATTCAGAGTCAGGTCCGGGGCCTCAGGTGAGTGAACAATGCTGGGGATGCCATTCTGGGCCCCGAATGACCTTTTATATTTTGTGTTTTCTTCTGTGTTCCCCCAAACTTCACTTGTTTGCCTACCATGGTTATAATCTGGCTATATCTATATACTATGTAAACTATCATTTATTTCACACTTTTAAATTGATTTAGTATGAAAACTTTTAGTCTTATCTCAGGTAATAAAATCCATGAAATCATGAGTTTAGTGTGCTGGTTATAGTTTTTCCTATACAAATGGTAAAATAAGTCTAAAAAATGTTTTAAATGGTTGTCCATATACCACCTAAAATGATCTCATATATTTTTTTCAAATCATCTTTCTTCTTAAATTGTATTTGTTTTTGTCTGTGTTGGGTCTTCATTGCAGCAAGCGGGGGCTACTCCTCGTGGCGGTGCATAGGCTTCTCATTGTGGTGGCTTCTTTTGTTACAAAGCACGGGCTCTAGAGCACAAGCTCAGTAGTTGGGGCACATGGGCTTAGTTGTCCTGCAGCATGTGGACATTCCCAGAGCCAGGGATCAAACCTGTGTCCCCTGCACCAACAGGCAGATTCATTACCAATGGACCATCAGGGAAGTTCCTGTCTCATATATTTAAAGTGGTGCATGTACCACATTGAGAAATTGTGACTCTGTGATGTTCATAATCTTATATGAATGTTTCACAATTTTTTTAGGTTTTCATACCTGATGGTATTTATTGTGTACTTCTAAAATGTTTCTAAAGGAAGGGTTTTAAAGTTCTAAAATTTGAGGATGACCTACACACTAGATGCTCCTAAGGAACTGGCGTTACCTTTTCAGGTGCAATTGTGGTATTGTGGTATTGTGAGGGCTGCCCAGGTGGCGCAAGAGGTAAAGAACCCACCTGCCAATGCAGGAGACATAAGAGACATGGGTTTGACCCCTGGGTTGGGAAGATCCCCTGGAGGAAGGCATGACTCAAGTATTCTTGCCTGGAGAATCCCATGGACAGAGGAGCCTGGCAGACTACAGTCCATGGTGGTGATGGTTTAGTCACTAAGTCATGTCTTAGTCAACTCTTGCAACGCGCCATGGATGTAGCCCTCAAGACTCCTCTGTCCCTAAGATTTTCCAGGCAAGAATACTAGAATGGGTTGCCATTTCCTTCTCCAGGGGATCTTCCCAGCCCAGGGATCGAACCCAGGTCCCCTGCATT
This sequence comes from Bos javanicus, assembly GCF_032452875.1. NCBI lineage: Eukaryota > Metazoa > Chordata > Mammalia > Artiodactyla > Bovidae > Bos > Bos javanicus. The sequence continues at coordinate 54,478,811 of NC_083884.1, read as the reverse complement.
GCAGGCAGATTCTTTACCGACTGAACTACCAGGGAAGCCCCTACAGCCCATAGGGTGGCAAAGGGGCAGACACGACTGAAGTGACTAGGAGATGCAGGCTAAGGTTGTTAGGAACTAATGTGTCAGGATGTCTGCTACTTTACTTTTGGATGGTTCAGAAAAAAAAAAAAATAGAGAAATGGATGGGTGGGTGGCTAAACTGATAAAGCAAATATGACAAAAAGTTACTAACTGTTGAATCTGGGTGATAGGTAAACAGGTATTCCCTGTACTCTTCTTTCAACTTTAACATTTTTCATAATAAAACCTGGGTGAGGGAACTTCCCTCATAGTCCAGTGGCTAAGATTCTGAGCTCCCAATGCAGAGGGCCCAGATTCAACTGTATGGTCAGGGAACTAGATTCCACATGCCACAACTAAGACCCAGCACAGCCAAATTTAACAAACCAACCAACAAAAAATACCTGCGTGGGGGCAAGAGAAATAAAATATCCTAAGCAACAACAGCATCCTTGGAATGAAACCATAGCAACTACTCTAGGGGAAACTGAGTTCTGAGCTCCAGTTCCAAACCAGACCCATTACTTTATGATTCATCACTCCCTGTGCAGCAAAGGATCGTGCTGTGCTCATCCAGCAGACATCTGGATTCCGGGCTGGGCTTGGCCCTGCCCACACCACTCATCTCCTTGATTCCCCTCCTGGCTGTCATCTGTACCCACTCGAAATACACAAGCTTGTCTGAATGCCTCCCCCAGCCACACATCACCGGGACATGTGACCTGCTGATCATGCCTTCCTGGGCCTGATAGTCTGCTGTCCAGCTTTGCATTAGTCCTGCTCTTCCCTCCCTCATCAGTGCTTATACTGAGAACTGAGCGCTGTCCTGTATCCCTATCATTTTTTAAAATAAGGTCTCTGAGGACATACCTGAGTCCTTCTAGGTCTGTGTGCAGGACCCTTCAACAGGCCCTCAAGGCTCCAAATGCCCCACCAGGGCCACCCACCCCCACCCCAGGCCCTCCATCCTCACTTTCCCTCCCTACATGGTTTTCTCTCTTGCAGCCACATTTTTTAAACTCTAAGCTCTCACCAGCCCTGGGGCCTTTGACCTGCTATTTCCTCTACCTGGAATGCTCTTCTCCAGATTTAACAGGGCTAAGTCCTCGACATTCAGGTGCTAAATGCTCACCTCCTATCTGCAGTGGCCCCTCCATCTCTCTCTCACATCACCCTGTTTAATCTTCTTCAGAGCATCAGTCTGAAGTTGATCATCTGCTTTATTTACAGTTATCCCTAGGTATTCACAGGGAATTGGTTCTAGGAACCCTGTAGATACCAAAATCCACAGCTGCTCAAGTCCCTTAAATGGTGTAGTAGTTGCATATAACCTACACACATCCTCCCCTATACTTTAAATGATCTCTGGATTACTTTATAATACCTAATACAATGTAATATACCTAATACAATATACAATATACCTAATACTTATACAATATAATACCTAATACAATGTAATACCTTTACATTAATACAATGTAAATGCTATGTAAATAGTTGCCAGTGCATGCCAAATTCAAGTTTTACTTTTGGGAACATTCTGGAATTTTTTCTTTGTAATATTTTTGATCCACAGGTGGTTGAATCTGCAGTTGCAGAACCTGCAGACACAGAAGGCCAACTATAGTTGGTGACTGGCTGTTTCCCCTAATCAGAACACCAGCTTCATCTTTCTTACTCATCATTGCATCCTTAGTGCCTAGAACAGTACCCAGCACACAGTAGGCACTCAACAGATATCAGAAGACGGATGAACAGGACACCCAGATAAAGTCCCAGCAAGAACTCCTCTCCACCTCCTGCTTTAAACCTCGGGTACAGCCTTCTGTGTGGGGCCCCGCTGGAGCAGGAAAGGGTGGGAGATGCCAGGCGCAGGGGCCGGATGGAGAGTTCCCCTGGGCTTTGGGCAGGTGTAGCTGCATGAGCAAGGGTGGCAGAAGGCAAGGGCTCTCTTACCCATGTACAGATGGTCCTCATTGGGGTCATCCAAGACCTGTTGGCACAGCCACGTGGAACAGGCCGGAGATGAGAAGCAGGGGAGAGGAAGAGAGAGAAAAGACATGAGCAGGGAGGAAGCAGCATCCACATGACTGCACTTGCCAACGGGAGGGCTGTGCTTTCCACTGTTTTTCCCAGTTAAGATGAAGGGCACAGGAATGTGTGATCCAAACGGCCATCTGGAAAATAAGCGCTTTCTAGCCCAATCTTCAAGGGTCCAAAGCACCCAGAAAGGAGGTTACATAAGGGAGGGGGCAGATTCCTCCCCTGGAAAATGTCTCAGCTTGAATAAGAAACCCACTTGTCTCCTAGGAGACAATGGATCAGCTGTCAGAATTGTCAAAATTCAAATTCTCTCCCCATCCCCCTGCCCCAGCAGGAAATGATGTCCTCTTGCCTGGAACTGCTGCAGTGCCTTCTTTCTCTCTTTCACAGCCTTCCTGTTTTCACCTTATCACAATTTCTATCTTCCTCTCTTCAAAGAGTAGGCACCAGGTTGCATCCACCTCGGCTGCCTCCATGGTGCCCTGTACACGACTAGGGACCTAGTAGATGCTCAGGGAATGTCTGACGAGTGAATGAACAGGCAAGCTGTCAAAGGGTCTTGTTGGGAGCCCACACACCACAAGGCATGAAGGAGAAGGGAGATCCCGCCAGGACCCGACACACACCCCAACCAAGCGCCCTTGGGTTTTCTCTAGGACGGCAACTCAAGCATCCATGGGTTGAAATTGTGAGTTGTTGTGACAGATGGAGATGGCCTGCAACTGCCATCTCTTCTTTTGGGAAGAAACAAAGGCAGGCTCCTGGGCTAGACTGATCCTCCCACCTCTTGACACATCATACTCAACTTCCCCAGTCAGCCAAGAGTCACAGGACAAGAACCCTGAGAAAGGGACGCACCCGAGGCAGAGGCCCAGGACAGCCAGCCTGGAACCCCTAAGCCCTGCCCTTCCAGGAAAAGTCAGACCCAGGCACTTGCCTATCTATAGAATTCTGTTATTTTTCTTTTTTAAAAAATCACATTAATGTATAGGATTATTGTTGATTTTAAATGAATTAAAAAATAATTTTTAGCTTCTCTATTTTAAATCCTAATGTGATAAATATAACCCCCATAAGCAAAAGGTTTTTACAATCTTCAATTATTTTTAAGAGCATGGGGTGGGAGGGAGGTTCAAGAGGGCAGGGACTTTATGTATATTCATGGTTGATTCACATTGTTGTATGGCAGAAGCCAGTACAACATTGTAAAGCAATTCAGTTCGGTCGCTCAGTCATGTTCGACTCTTTGTGACCTCATTGACTAAAGCAACTATCTTCCAACTAAAAATAAATTTTTAAAAAAATGCTTCAAAAAAAGAGCATAAGAGGGTCTGGAGACCAAAAAGCATGAGAAATGCTGATATAGAACAGTTTTATAAGTAAAGTTTTATCAAAACATAGCCAGGCGCATTTGTTTACAGGCAAATGGCTGCTTTTATGCTACAACTATACACATTTGTGTAGTAGAAAAAGAACCAGCTCCAGAAAAAAAAAAGAACCAGCTCCAAAAAGACACACAGGTAAAGGGCAAGCCTCAGTACTCCTCTGAGCCTCAATTCCTTCATCTGTAAAATGGGAGTAATAAACAGTCTAAGCACGGGGCGAGGATTACATGCAATGACGGGGTGAAGGAGCCTGGAGAAGTAACCACCACTCAGCCCTGTAACAGTGCTGGATGTGACGTGGCTCTACCCCGGAACCAGTGGTGTCGCATTTTGGTAATCACAGAGCCAAGGCTGGATCATCCCCATTCCTCCTCCCTCCTCCGTGTCCCCCTCATCTCACCTCCACCAGCTTCACTACGTTGGGGTGGTCCAGCTTCTTGAGGATGGCAATTTCCTGGTACACCTGCTCAATTGGGCCCCTAGGCTGGATGCAGCCCCCAGGGGCTGGTCGGGTACCTCGGGGAGGGGGGCGACCTGGAGGAAACATGAACCATCCCAGAGTCAAGACAAAGAGACTCTCCTCTGCAGAGGGGGACTGTAAGCAGGACAATTTATGGGGGGTGGTGTCTCAGAAAGACTGGAGTGGCTGATGCCACCAGGGGCTTTAATCAGCCTTCTTTTCATCTGTCTTCTCTGATGCTGGAAACTAATGAGGCTGGAGACCCAGTCCCCTTGCCCAGCCTTCTGTTAATTCTCTTCTTCCTGCGCCATGCTCCGGGTCACAGTGAGCATCAAAAGTTCACTGAGGTACAAGGAAAAGAAGTCTGGGGTCTAGTGGAGCAATCTCAACATTCCCTCTCTGGGGCTCGGTATTCCCACTCCATAAGAGGGACAAAAATATTATTCCTTGCCTCCACAACTCATGTGGAAATATAGGCGATAAAAAAAGTCAGGGATAGGAAAAGAAGTAAGAACTGATGAGAGGAAAAAAACGAACTTGCTTGGCCCAGTAGTGACTGACAGTCAGAAGGTCACAATGATGGAAAGGTCCACAGTGAAAACACTTACACTGCATATTACATGTAAGTGAAAAGTGAAAGTGAAAGTTGCTCAGTTGTCCAACTCATTGTGACCCCATGGACTATACAGTCCATGGAATTCTCCAGGCCAAAATACTAGAGTGGGTAACCCTTCTCTTCTTCAGCGGATCTTCCCAACCCAGGGATCGAACCCAGGTCTCCCACATTGCAGGTGGATCCTTTACCAGCTGAGCTACCAGGGAAGCCCTATTACATGTAAGTAAGGATCTAAATGTGACTAACAGAACGGAATGTAGATGTGTCAGCCTTGGAAAGTAAAAGCCGAGGTGCAGGTATCAGAAGTGGGATGTGGACTGAGGAAAGGCAAGTTCAAAGGAAAGAAACCTGCTGGAACAAGAAGGAAAGTGACAATGGTAGTGACAAGGGAGCTGAACATCCTGGAATCACCTCATTGCCCAGCTGGGGAAAGGGATGAGAAAGGACTGGTTTAAGCTGTCCTAGAGGAAGTCAGAAGTAAATGTCAGAAATTAATAAATCAAGAAATAATGACAGAAGGATATTATCTGGCTCAGAGTTCAGGTAAGCAGGATCAGGGTGCTGGTAGTGACAGGGTGGGATTGGGGGATTTACATTTATCTATTTTCTCTTTTTGGCTCAAGCGGACATTTTGCTCAGCTCCACTGGCAGGGAGCTTATGCTGGAGCCGCCTCTGATATGCTCACCTACACCCAATCACATGCAGTAATTACCAGCTCCTGAAAGAGCTAAAAGTGGTGGGTGGGGTGCCTATAGAGAGACGGAGAAGTACAGCAAGAAATCTGTGACCTCCATTATACATCCTTCTATTCTTTTGCATGTTGTAGATATAACTGAAATACCTTATGGTAATTAAATTTTGTAAATTGAGCATTTTAAAATGTGTAATGCAATGCTTTTCAGTACATTCACAAGGTTCTGCAGCCATCACCACTAAGTCCTAAACATTTCCAACGGCCCCCCTCAAAAAAAAAAAAAAAGAAAAAACCCTTATCTATCATCAGTCATACCCAACTCCCTCTTAACCCCAGGTTCTAGGAATCACTAATTTGCTTTCTGTCTCTGGATTTACCTATTCTGGACATTTCATGTAAGTGGAATCATACAATATATGGCCTTTTGTGTCCGGCTTCTTTCATTTAGTATGTTTTCAAAGTTATCTGTGTTGAGGTATATATCAGAATTTCATCCCTTTTTATGGCTGAGTAATACTCCATTGGCTAGACAGACCACCTTTTGTTTACTCATTCATCCGCTGACAGACATTTAGGATTGCTTCTACATTTTGGCTATTTTGAATCATGCTGCTACGAGCCTTCATGTATGAGCTTGTGTGACTGTGTTTTCAGTTCTCTTGGGTACATATGCCCAAGAGTAGAATTGTTGGGTCATATGGTAATAGTGCATTTAACTTTCTGAGGAACCACCAGACTGTTTTCCTCTAACAGATTTTTTTTTTTTTACTTGATACCTATATTCCTTTCATAAATATTTTTACAAGAAAATGAATTTTTAAAAACCTCAGCCAGAGGCCCAGCACTATCTTTGGGGAATCCACCCAGGGCACACTCTGCAGGGGACACCATACAGTGAGTCTTCCCTGTCTTGCCCCAGCCTCTGCAACTAAAAAAAAAGGCCCAGCAAACTCACGTGGAAAGCCCGCCTGTCGGATCAGTTTCTTTTTGGACAGCACCTTCATTGCCTGTGGGAGAAAAGACCCCGCATCCTGATTAAAATGGAGAGGAGGATGGAGGGAGAGTTCCTTCCACTCCTGAGCCTGCCCAAGCTCTTGGCGCACCAGCAGCCTTGGGACCACGTAGTGAGCACCTTGCCATTGGAATGGGTCAACTCCACGGGTTATGTGGAGGCTGGACGTTCGGGGTCCCTCCAGCCTAGAAGGTACTTCTAAGGTTCCAGATCGGCTCTCCCATCTGGGAGACCACAAGCCCTGGGACTGGCTACCACTAAATCAAGACATGAGTGAGCTGGCATGATGGGCAAGGGATATTTCACATGTGGAGAAACTGATGTTCAGCATTTAGGTCATTTGCCCAAGGACACACAACTGGCACATGGGAGAGTCAGGATATGAACCCATACTGGACCGATTCCAAAGCCCCAGAAACAAGGGCAATTTATCTTATGACCACTTAGTTCTTGGTGCTATGGAGGATGTAGAAAGGGCAGCCCAGAGAAAGGATATGAGATATTTGCTGAATTTATTCACTCAATCTTCCTGGGCCAATCGCTTCACCTCCCCACCTCCCCACTTCCTTCCTAATGCATAAAATAAACGTGACCTAAAAATAAAATGAGACAACAGCTAAGAAAACCTTCCAGGAAACCAAGTTCTGGATAGAAGGCCTTTTCTCTGGACAAGGAGGAGGGCAGGGAGGAGGATGTGGGTACTCACGTAGTAGGTATTGTCATTTTCATTGTAGGCCAACTTGACCACGCCATACGAGCCCTGGAGAAAGGGAGATGCCCGTGACACAGTATCCAGAAATTATGATCCACAAAATAAGGACCCTAATACAGAGGTGACAAAGTGGTAGCCTATTGGCAAAATCTGCCCTGTATTGTGTTGGATCTCCGGTTTTTAGAATGTTTGAATTAATGGCCAACATTTAAAACAGTTCAGATATAAAAACCCAGATTCTGATGTGGATATGGAGTCATAATCATTTCCATGTGTTAACAGTTTGCCACAGTCCTCACCACTCCCTATTGTATTATACCTAGCATGTTTTTTTCACATATATTACTCACTTGCTCTCTATTGACATTTGAGTTTTTGAATTTTGATACTGTCCATCGATACTGTCCATTTGATACTTTTGATACTGATGTAAAAGCAAAAACAGATATGAGAATACCTTAAGAAGGAAAAAAACACTAACACCAGTGTTGGTGATACAGAATTACTCTGGAAGCTTTGTGAGCTTTTGTAGAAACACAGTCTGATGTAAAAACAAAACAAAATGAAGCAAAACAGATGGGCCATTAATAACAAAACCCTCCCCCTCCTAGCCTGTTCTCCATTCCTCGCTCACTCCCAGCTCTAGTCGGGTAGAGCCACAGTATCCAAGACATCCTTGGTAGGTACGGAAAACCAGCCTGTCTCCTGGGATAGTTACCTTTCCAATCTCATCCTTCAGTGTGTACTGATTCAGCTGTACACAGTCCTGGAAAGTAAGTAGAAACGCACAGAATATGAATTGTAAATTTGTAGCAAGATACATTTTTCACAAACAAACGCCTTAACCAGAATCCAAGTCAAGAAAGGGAACATTCCTAGCTCCCCAGAAGCAGCTCCCATATGCTGGCCCCTGTCCAGGGTGACCATTATCCTGACTTCTAGTACCACAGTTGTTTTTGTTTTGTCCATGCCACAAAGCACGTGGGTGCTTAGTTCCCCAACCAGGGACTGAACTTGTGCCCGATGGAAGTATGGAGTCTTAACCACTGAACCTCCAGAGAAGTCTCCACCAGCACAATTTTTTTACACTGTGAGACTGTAATCATATAGTATGTACTCTTTTAATACCCATTTTAAAGGTTCTTCCCACTTTTCAAACGTTCATTTTATTTACTTATTTTTTAAAAGTTAAGGTAAAATTAAACAATAATCCATGACTGCTATTCTGTAAAAAAAAAAAATGCAAAATGATACAAGAAGAGAACATCTGAATGGCCTTAGGGCGGAGAAAGGTTTCTTAACAGTTTCTGAAAGGGTCTCTTTTGTACAAGAAGTGCAAAATATAAAAGGAAACAAATGATAAATTGGATTTCAAGCAAAGTTAAGACTTTTGCTCTTTGAAACACTACTAAGAAAACAAAAGGCAAGCCACAGACTGAGAGAAACAAATTGCAATACATAGTCAAAGGACTGGTAATCAGAATATATAAAGAACTCCTATAACTCATCAGTTAAAAAAAAATTGGCTAAAGATTTGATATTTCTCTAATGAAGATACACAAATGATCAATAAGCACATGAAAAGATGCTCAGCATCATTACTCATTGGGGAAATGCAAATTAAAACCACATTCACCAAATTGGCTAAAGTGAAACAGACTAACCAAACCAAGTATTGTTAGAATGTAGGGCAAATGAAACTTTCAGAGGCTGCTGGTGGGAATTTAAAAAGTACAGCCTCTTTGGAAAACAGTTTGGCAAAACTTCTCAACAGGCATTTCCCATATGACCCAGTCACTCTACATCCAGGTTCTCACTCTAAAGAAAGAAAAGGAAAACCCGTGTCTATGTAGAGACGGGTATACAAATGTTCACAACAGCTTTATTTGTAGTAATCAAAAGCTGGAAACCATCCAAATGCCCATCAACAGGTAAGTGGATAAGCCATGGTATATCCGTACAATCCAATACTATTTAGCAATAAAAAGAAATGAACTACTGATATGTGCAAAAACATGGATAAATCACAAAAATCACTATACCGTGAAAGAAGCTAAGCAAAAAAAAAAGTACATACTAAATGATTCCACATATATAAAATTCCAGAATTTGAAAGCTAATCTATAGTGATCAAAAACAAGTCAGCAAGTACCTGGGAAAGGGGAAGTGGGGGAGGGATGCATTGCTGGATGTGCTGGAAAGGCCTGGGATCTTGATAGGGGTGATGGTTTTACAGATGTATACATACATCAGAACTGACCATACTGCACATCTGAAATATGTGCAGTTTATCTCACTTCAATTATACCTCAATAGAGTTAGGGGGAAATGTTAAGTGATATAGGAAACTGGGAAGAGAAGCATGATAGAAAGCAAACCATCAAGTGTTTCAGAGAACCCCAACTTTCCCTGGAACCCCCTCCCAAGCCCCAGTTCTATCCCTCTCCCCGAACCTTGATATCAGTTTGATGTATAAACTTCCAGTTCTTTTTCTGTGTACATGCACGCATACATGCACCTGCAGAAAATACAGAGCACTGTTTTGGGATGGGGTTAGGGGAGGCCTAAACAGTGTCACACTAAATCAGTTCTCAACTCCCTTTGACTGGAGGTAGTTCCACTCAGATCGGTATCTTTGACCTGGCCAGGTCAGGCCCACAGAGCTCTCCCCTCACTGCTGGGCTTTTTAGTTTGTTTCATGTTTCTCTCCAGTACTGTTTCATTCCCCCGAGTCCTGAAGGGATGTGACAGGCAGAGGTGGGGCCCTGCAGAACTGTCTTAGGGGGTCTCACTGCCTTCGAATCCAACCCCCACATACTGCTGAATTCATCTTCAAGAATCCACTCTGACCACATCAGCCCAGCTCTCTGCTGTTTCCAGGGTCAAGTCCTGACTTCTTGGTCTAGCCTTCAGACCCTCGAAAGCTCTGACCTTGGCAGAGATGACTAGTTGCCCACCAAATACCAGTCTCTCCTTTCTTCCTTATAACTGGAACACTGGGTGGCAACAGTCCAGGCTGGAAAACTGCAATTTTCCAGCTTCTCTTACACCTAAGGTGGCCATGTCACTATGTTCTGGCTAATGTGAGACAGGTAGAAATTGCTGGGTAGAGTTTCCAGGAAAGAGGACTGACTCAGGAGGCACACAGCTTTTGCTTTCCTTCCCTGTTCATTCTTCTTGCCTGGAATGGAGCTGTGAAGGCTTGAGCCACAACAGCCATTTTGACATCATGAGGTTTTAAGGACCAAAGCAACAACAGAACCATCTCACCAATACCCAATGCCTAACCCTATGCATTTATTTTACATGATAAATAAGCCTTATTGTGTTAAAGCCACTGTTGTTGGGAGATTTGTTTCTCTAAGCTGATATAAACGGAAATTCTCCCTCCAGCCTTGTTGCCACAGTGTTCCCCTTTGGGGCCCCACACTCTCGCTAACTGAATCCCTAACCTATCCTGAATTCTATGGAAAAGAAATATGTTGGTGTACATAGCTGGTACTTAGCTGGAGTATGGTAATCATACTTTTAAAACTAAAATATTAGAGGAATGAGACTACCTCTGTCACCTAGGTGGCCTGTGGCTAGTTAATAAACTAGGAAATGAAACAAACAATAACAATTTTAAAATGGCTTTCTCCCTTGGGGGTCTTTGCTCATGCTGTGCTCACTCCCCTGCAGTGAACTCTCAGTGTGTACCCATCTCCAACTGAGAAAATTATACCTAGCCCTCAGAAGGTAGTTAAATATCAACTCCTTTAGAATGTCATTCTGGATTTCCAGCCTTCTCCCAGTCAAATTTATTCCTTCCTTCAACAAGGAATTTGAGCCACCATGCACCAGGCACTATGCCAGGTGCTAGGGACCCTGTGGTGAACAGGACTGTTCCTAACATCCTAGCTGGGGGCGGCAGGGGGACAGCAATAAACAACTTAACAGACACAGATAATCAGATGGTGACAAGTATTATGAAGGACAGTCAACAGGCCAGAGAGGGGCTGAAGGCTGCTTAGAAGGGGTGTCTGAGAGGCCTTTCCAAGGAGGTGACATCTGAGTTGAGATTTGGAAGCCAGATGGAGATGGCCTTGAAGAGATCTGCAGGAGGGAGGGGTTTCAAACAGAGGGCATAAGAAGGTAAAGGCCTAAGGGAGAGAATGAGCTTGGACATCTGAGGAAGACAAAGAAGTGGGTAAGGTTGGAGCCCTGAGTTGGCAGTACAAAGGTAGGAGGTGGGGTAGGGGGGGATCAGGCCCTGTGAACCAGCTGGGGATCTGAGTTTCAACCTACCTCCCAGAAGTTTATAGTAAAAATCATGGGAGAAGTGCACTTACAGTGCTGAGGACTCTCACTGACCCGTCAGCCCCATTTCAGAGTCCCTGGCACAACTTCTAACTGCCATCATGAGGGTCTCTTTGCTAGAGGCTCTCTCTGACCGGAAGATGCTCTGGGTCCAGGGACTGCCAGCAGCTGGTGTAAAAGGCCCAGCTCCCTCACCCTCAGGTGGAATAAGTCTGGGGCTCATGTCCTACACTGTCCCACAGGGCTGCCCAGAGCCGGGGGGCCCCAGTTGTCCACAGTGATAACTGGCTCCATCATGTATGTTTTATTGACATCTCTCTGGATTTCCTAGGGTAGCCTTTCCAGTCAACTGGTTGCACGGGGATCCTTCCGGGGGACCCCAGCCCAAGGTAGAGACATTCTGGGTGTAGGGTAGGGCACCAGGGGCCGCCGCTCACGCACCTGCATCCCAGTGATGGAGACGTGGTGCGACTCCACCGTGGGCCGCCGGGGCAGCCGTGGCGAGGACTGCGGGGAGCCCACTGGCGAGTGGGGCAGCGCCGGGTAGACGCAGCGCCCGTTGGCATCCAGCAGGGACCGCTCCTGCAGAGAGAGCTTGCGACCGGAGAGGTGGGGCCGGGCCTGAGACCCCGAGGCGTCAAGGGTGATCTCTCCGCCATGGGCCTCCAGGGGCCGGTCCCGGGTCAGGCCGTGGTCCACAGCGCAGACCGGCTCGCACTCAGTGACCACGATGAACGACTCCATGCCCAGGCGAATGCTCAGGGAGGAGAGGCCCCTCAGAGCCTCACAGGGCTTCTGGCCTTCGCTGCTGCTGCTGCCGCCCCCGCCCCCCAGCTCATCCTGGGGGGCGGCCCGGTCGCTGCTGGGCTGGCTAGAGATGCATGATGACATGGTGCATGTGCGGACCTCATGCAACACAGACGCGCCCAGGCACTCCCATCCGGCAGCAGCGCCACCTGCAGGGAGAGGAAAGGTCAGCTGCCCCGACCCTGGGCGGCAGGGCTATAGCCAAGAGGGGTCTCTCCTGCTGGCCCAGGCCCATACTTCATTCCTGCTTTGAGTTGACGTCCTTAAAAAAAAAAAAAAAGCTTAAAAAACTGTGTGATCATACATCTTTTGAGTCTATATACAAGAGCTTAGGGCACTTTTCCTCATTGTATCCTTTTTTTTTTTTTTAATGTATAGCTGATTTACACAGCAGTTACATTAGTTACTGCTGTACAGCAAAAGTGATTCAGTTATGTATTGTATACATTCTTTTTTATATTCTTTTCCATTAGGACCCATCGTGCATGCTAAGTCGCTTTGGTTGTGTCTGACTCTTGGAGACCCCCATGGACTATAGCCCGCCAGGTTCCTCTGTCCAGAGAATTTTCCAAGCAAGAATACTGAAGTGGGTTGCCATAATCTCCTCCAGGGTATCTTCTTGGCCCAGGGATCAAACCTGTGTCTCCTGCATTGACATGCGGGTTCTTTACCACCTGGGAAGCCCTATGACGTATCACAGAACACTGAATCTAGTTCCCTGGACTATACAGTAGCCCCTGGTAGTTTCACATTTCCTTATTTTAAAAGCTCCTCCTCACACAAAACAAGAATCCCAAATTCAAACCTGTAGAAACCAAGTATGAGAAAACCCCCAAAATTGAGCACCCGCACCCCTACAGAGGTAGCACCTAGATCTAGCTCAAGCCAATTGTTGTTAAGCAAGGACTGGAGCCTAGAATTGTCTGGTTACCTCCTCACCTCTCTCTCTCTTTTTTTTTTTCCCAAGAGAAGATCTAAAGCCAGGATGTTAAATGAGATCTCTTTTTTTTGTTTAAGTCAGCAGTTATTTTAAATATTTTAAAATGCTGGGCAGGTGAAATGAAACACTTTTGCATGGTGACCTCTAGGCTGCATCATTTCACAAAAGCAACGATTCAGACAGCACTTTACAGTTTATAACATATCTTCCACACATCAGGATAATTTCACAGGCACTCTACATTGTTGGTTTGCCATTATAACCTCATTTTGTAAATGGGGAGACTGTGGCTCGAGAGAGGGAGAGGGATTTGTCCAGGTCTCCTAATGTGAAGACCATGCACACGGGAGTCCAGTCGCCTGGCCTGATCTCAGGCCAACAATTCTCAACTGAGGAGTAAGGGGTCAGGGGTCATACCAGAGGAAGAACGGGCGCTCAAAGAGTATGTGAGCCTGGGTGATTTGTGTTGTGTGAAGAGTCAGGCTCCACATACCTATGATCTAATGTTCCCCTAGTTCAGCCCCCAACTAGTACCTGCAAGATGAAAGGCAAACATGAGACTAAAAAAAAAGAAGTTAACATCAAATAACTTGGTGGTTCCTCAAAAGATTAAACAGAGAATTACCATATGACCAAACAATTCTGTTCCTAGGTATATACCCAAATAGCTTTACTCACAACAGCCAAAAGGGAGAAAACCAACCCACACATCCACTGACAGATGAATGGATAAGCAAAATGTGGTCCGTCTACACAATGGAATATGACTAAAAAGGAACCGACACAGGCTACAACCCCCATGAACCTCAAAAACATGATGCTAAGGGAAAGGTGCCTGACACAAAAGATCACATGTGCATGTCCCATTTATATGAAGTTTTCAGAACAGGCAAATCCATACAGACAGGGAGCAGATTAGTGGTTGCCTAGGAGTGGAGAGGTGTTGGGGGAAATAGGGAGTGACTGCCAGTGGGTATGGGGTCTCCTTTGGGGGTGATGAAAATATTTTGGACCTAGACAGAGGTGATGGTTGCCCAACACTGTGAATGGACTAAATGCCATTGAACTGTACATTTTTTTAAACTATTTTTATTTTAATATTTATTTAATTATTTATGTGGCTGAAGCAGGTCTTTGTTGCAGCATGCGGGATCTAGTTCCCTGACCAGGGATCAAACCCGGGCCCCCTGCATTAGGAGAGCAGAGTCTTAGCCACTAGACCACCAGGGAAGTCCCTGAATTATACATTTTTTAAAAGTTAATTTTATGTTACATGAATTTAGGAAAAGAAAAAAAGAGATTGACACTCCCTCAGACTGTCAATTCCTTCTGTCTCTGGGACAGAATATTAACCTTTGGTTCGTATGTTTGACAAATTCTGCTGGACAAATGTCACAGGTACCACTGGAATTCAGGAAGTACATCCACAGATGGCAGCGCCACACTGATCACCCACATCACGAAGGTGCCAGGAAAACAGTGAGGACCGAGGAGAGATATTTTATGAATGAATATAATGATATCTCTTTAGGATACTGGGTGACAGTGGTGAGGGGTCGTGGAGAAGAAAGCACAGATGGGAGCAGAAAGCCAGTGCTTCCTGGAGGGCCTGGTTGAGGGCCAGAGAAATGCAACCTGCCCTCTTGGGTCAGTACTATGAGAGTTATTTATTTATTTATTTATTTTTGAGAGGTATTTATGGAATAATGTCTATGTATGCAATCTGGACCATGACTGGGCAGATGGGGGTCCCTTGTGGAGCAGGGAAAGACGACTGGGAAAGGCATTAAGGAAATAAGAACAGCATCCTAGCCCAGACATGGCATGATTTATGAACCCACAGAGTTCCATGTAAAGGAATGACAAAGTACCCAATCATGTGACAAGATGCTCAGCCTCAGTTACAATAAGAGAAGTGCAAATTCAAACTACAAGAAAAGCTTCCCTGGTGGTCCAGTGGTTAAGAGTCTGCCTTGCAATGCAGGGGACACTGGTTTGATACCTGGTCCAGGAAGATTCCACATGCTGTGGGGCAACTAAGTCCATGCATCACAACTACTGAGCCTACGCTCCGGAGCCCACGAGCCACAACTACTGAAGCCTGTGTGCCCTAGAGCTCGTGCGCTGCAACAGGAGAAGCCACCAAAATGAGAAGCCTCAGCAACGCAACCAGAGAGTAGCCCTTGCTCACCACAACTAGAGAAGCTCACACGCAGCAACACAGACCCAGCACAGCCCCAGATAAATAAACTACAAGGAAATGGTTTGGGGGGTCATCAAAAAGTTAAATGTAGGATTATCATTTGACTCAGCAATTCCATATATATATATATACATACATACACACACACATACATATATACACACACATATATATATATACATACACCCCAAAAAACTGAAAGCAAGGATTCAAACAGAAACTTATACACCCATGTTCACGGCAGCATTATTCACAATAGCCAAAAGCTAGAAACATCTCAAGGGTCTATCAATGGAAGAATGGATAAACAGTATATGGTTTGTTTAGACAATAAAATATCAGTCAGCTATAAAAAGGAATAACATTCTGACATGTGCTATAATATGGATGAGCCTTGGAAACATGCTAAGTGAAACAAACCAAACATTTAAAAAGCCAAATACTGTATGACTTCACTTAGATAACAGGCAAATTCAGAGAGACAGGACGTTTAGAATAGAGGTTACCAGAGGGTAGGGGAGAGAGAAACAGGGAGTCATTGCTTAAGAGGCACAGAGTTTCTGTTTGGGGTGAAGAAAAAGTTCAGGAAATGGATTAGCAGCGATGGCTGCACAACATTCTGAATGTAAACAGGGCCACTGAATTGCACACCTGAAAGCGGTTAAAATGGTAAATTTTATATTATATATATATTTTACCAAAATTAAGAAAATAACAATAAAGCTACAAAAAAATACCTTTTTTCCAACTATCAGATTGGCAAAGACAAAAAATATAGTAACAGCACTATTTTCATGGGGAGGATGATCAATCCTAGAGGCAATCAACCCTGAATATTCATTGGAAGGACATAAAACTGAAGCTCCAATACTTTGGCCATCTGATGTGAAGAACTGACTCTTTGGAAAAAAACCCTGATGCTGGAAAAGACTGAAGGCAAAAGGAGAAAGCAGCAGCAGAGGATGAGATGGCTGGATGGCATCACTGACTCAACGGACATGAGTTTGAGCAAGCTCCGGGAGATGGTAAAGGATGGGGAAACCTGGCGTGCTGCAATCCATGGGGTCACAAAGAGTCAGGCATGACTGAGAGATTGAAAACAACAAATGACTTAGTAGCATCCTTATGAAGGAAAATTCACCACTATCTAATAAAATTCCAAATGCACATACCTTTGACTCAGCAATTCTGTACCTGAGTATTTAGCCTATAGGCAATCTCACACATAAAAAATGATATATGTACAAGATTATGTTGGTAGTGTGGTTTGAAATGACTATCCATGGTGGACTGAGTAAATAAAATGAGGTAATGTAGCCCAGGAAAAAATCATGCATTTATTTTAAAAGAGGTGACTCTGTACATCCTAACATGAGTTAGCTCCAAAACATGCTGTTCCATGGGAAAAAACCAAGGCACTAGCTGTTGGCACAGGGAGAAAGGACTGTACATCCGTACATAATCGAGTATGCACAGCATATTTCTGAAAAGATACACAAGAAAATGATAACAGTGGCCTCAAGAGAAGATAACCAGTTTGCAGAAGTCGGGGTTGGGGGCAGGGTGGGAGGGACTAAATTTTCACTATATTTACATTTACTCCTATAAAAGTAAGTATGCAAATAGTAACTATTCAGAAATGAATTTTTAAAAGAAAGTTAACTGTAACCATAAGAGGAATTAGGATGATTAGGCCTGACTGCAGGAGCAGTTGGAGGAGGGAAGAGTTGACCCTGTCTCCTAACCCTCTGTCCCACTCTGGCTGCATCTGAGAAAAAAATCATTAAATGGTTCCCCTGTCTTGGCTTTCTCTTCAGTGAAAGAACACAACCTGAGTTCAATGTTCTCCATAGTCCCAGTCACTGTTACTTTACATATCCTTTTTATCATCCTTATTTCCCAGAAATGGAAAAGCAGAGCCCCTGAAGTTTGACTGCCTGGGGTTGCAGCCTCGGTTTTCTTATCTATAAAATGGGCACTCAGCCAAGTCATGAAGATTAACTGAGCTAAGAACTCAATATTCATGTTTGGTGCATGCTTAAAGTGCTCAAAAACCTCCTCTTCCAACAAAAACCTACTGAATGCCCACGACCTGCCAGGCTGTGTTCCAGAATGTTCTTCCTCCTGTGTGTGTTCTGCAGCCTTGGCATCAAGGGCCTACATCTCCTCCAAAAGCCCGTCCTCCTTCCCAGGGCCACTTCTGACAGGGCTGCGGAGTTCCTGAAAAGAAAACTAGTCTGGCAGCACCTGATAAAGTTAATGGAGAATTTTTTTTTTCTTGCCAACAGGAAAACAATTGCTTATCGATCGCCACTCCAGGCCAAGGACACCAAGCCATCCACTCCTGGCAAAGCTGTTTTTAATCAGTCTCCATGACAAGCTAGTGTCTGGCCTGTGCCTTGGCTCTTGAGGCCTGGAGGAGAAAGGAGAGGGAAAAACTGCACCTGCTGGGGCAGGGCCAGTGGTTGGGATGGAAGTCGGGACCTCTGTACTGGAGGGGGAGGTGTGTCCAGGTCTCAAGAAAGAGCCTCAAGGGACACAAACCTCAGTGCCTCAAGGCCACCTGGCAGTCAAGGCCTTGGCCATTCAGCACCACTGACCCCATAGAGTCTAAGCTGGAGTCTGATTGGTTTTAAGGTCACATATCCTCTGAGGTCACAGCCTTTAAAGGAGCTGATGAAAGTTATCAACACTGGGGGTAGGGGGTGGGGGGGTGGAATCACACACAAGACAGTGGTTTGCATTATAACAGCTACATCCAACTGAGCACTTCTTTACCAATCATGGTTAAGGCTCTGTCTAGGTTATCATTTAATCCTCACAGGCCCTCTGCAAGAGAGGGACAGCTAAACACTCGATTTTGGGGGGGCGGTGGGGAGAGTTGAGGTTTGAAAAAATTCGAAAAGTCCCCTCCTCGAGCCTCCTGCCCAATCCATGGTTCCTTCCCCAGGCCCTGAAGCCTCCCTACCGCCCTTGGCTGGCAACCCCTCCCTCGACTCCCTCCCCTTTCACAGGTGGCTCAAACGGAGGACCAGAACCTTCCTGGAGCAGACGGACCGGGCTCCAGGCCAGGATGAAGGGAACACTCCTTCCTCTGCCAGGAAGCCAAGTGCACAGGCCTCCAGGAAATGCGTTTCCTGGGGGCAGTTTCCAACCTGCCCTGCTTACCAAGTGCCAAGCCACCACCACGGGAGCCTCAGCACAGCAAGTAGCCAGAGAGCAAGCCAGCAATATGCCCTGACCCATGTCACAGGGTCCTCTGTAGGCTCCCCAGAGGTCCCAGCAGACACTCCAGGACAACAGAGGGGCCCAAAATAGCTGTGTGGATGCTGCCAAGGCCAGAGATGATGTCTTCCCTGGGATAACAGGCTTGGCCAGCCACATCCTCTCTCACCTGGGGAAACTGAGGCCGAGGGAAGTCCAAAAGAAAATTCACTCATCCATTCCTTCCTTCAACAAGTAACTACTGGGGACCTACTATATGCCAGATAAACAGAATAAATGTAATTTCTGAAAAGCAGGCACACAAGTGACTCTATAAGCACAAACTGGAGGAGAAAACCAGGATAATATCAAAGAGAACAACACAAGGACCCTGGGAGGGGTACGGTCTGAGTGGGAGGGTCTGGGTCAAGA
The DNA here is from genome assembly GCF_032452875.1 of Bos javanicus. Taxonomy (NCBI): domain Eukaryota; kingdom Metazoa; phylum Chordata; class Mammalia; order Artiodactyla; family Bovidae; genus Bos; species Bos javanicus. The sequence goes on along the minus strand of NC_083884.1, from coordinate 54,459,940 downwards.
GAGGCCTCACTTGAGGCAGTTACATTTCAGCTGAGACCAACAGGGTGAGTTGGTACTAAGGGGGCAGCAACTTGTTCCAGGAGGAGGAAAGATCTTCTGAGAAAGCCCTGCACCAGGAAAGAGGTGGGAGAGGGGAGGCAGCAGAAAGAAGACCCCTGGAGCTGAATGGGGCCAGGGGACAGTGGGCGGCTGGGGGGGCCAGAGCACAAGAACTTTGTTGGAAGCTGATGGGAGCAGGCGGGGTGGCCCAGGCAAAGCCACAGAGGCCCCACTCAGCACCTGTTATGGGTTATGGAATTGTGTCCCCCAAAAAAGATATGCCAGAATCCTAATGCAATATGACTGGTGTCCTTAAGAAAAGGGGGAAATCTGGACAGACCCACACCACATGGAGAACACCATGAGAATGTGAAGGTAGAGACTGGGGTCCTGCGCCTACAAGTCAAGGAACACTCAAGACTGCCAACAGCCACCAGACATCGGAAGAGAGACAGCAACAGATTCTCCTTCACGGCCCTGGGAAGAACCAGCCCTATAACACCTCCATCTGGGACTTCCGGCCTCTGGGACTTTCAGCCTCTGGAACTTTCAGCCTGTTGGACTTCCGGCCTCCAGGACTGTGAGATAATGCATTTCTATCACTGAAGCTGCCCAGTTTGTGGTACTGTGTCATGGCAATCCTAGCAAACTAACACAGCTCCCCACCCAACCACACAAGCCTGCTGCCCCAGAGGCCACGATGCAGAGGGTATCTCCCAGAACTTAAGTGGGAGACCTGGGAGGCTCAGCTGTAGCAGCTGACACAATGCTGAGACTTGACATCAGCTGGAATATTCCAGATTCTGGGCCTTGGCCCAGCCAAGCAGTCTTTATCAGACTCAGTGACACAGACTCTTAAAACTGTCTCTCCTTGTATAGTCTTTAGTTTGGAGGCATTGAAACTGATCATTTCCCCCAGAGACAAGGGTCCTTCCTTTACAGAGGACATGAGGGATGGTGCTGGCTTTTTTTTCCTTTCTTTCTTTAATCTATTATTTATTTATTTATTCTTGGCTGTGCTGCACAACTTGCAGGATCTTAGTGCCCCGACCAGAGATTGAACCAGGGCCCTGGGCAGTGAAAGCGCAGAGTCCTAACCACTGGACCATCAGGGAATTCCCATAGTGCTGGCTTTGGAGTGAACAGACTCCATCCCCATCACAGTCCCTGGAGCCCAAAGTCCCTCTCATGTGATGGGGTCACCCAATGTATTTTGATTGGCCTACACTGTGTTTAAAACTATTTGAATGAGATGCCAACATTTCAGAGCCAGGAGATTTCAGATAAAAAATCAAAACGTCCAGGCTCTTGAAAAACTGAACACTGATAACACTGGGCCTGAATTCTTTCCTGAACAACTCCCTGTAGCTGTGGACAGTAAACGCACTGGCCTGCATGCCACAGTCCTCACCACTCCCCTTTGGCTTCCCAACGCCAAGGACAGGCTGAGTGCCATGTTACACATCCTCCTTCTTTTCCACCTCTCACCACCTATCTCGCCCCTACACGCCCTACTCTGAGATGCACTGGACCTTAGTGCTATAAAGGGCATGCGTCAGTGATCACCTATTCCAACCGTTTCATTTCACCAATGAGAAAAGGAAGGCTCAGACAGATTTATTGATTTGCCCAAAGTTATGCAGTGTTCCAAGCAGGGCTAAAACTGGTTGAGTTTTTCAGAAAGGGGCTAAAAATGACAGGTACAGCCTTGCAATGTCCACATATTGTGTCCAGAAGGAAGTCCAGGCTGAGCCAAAATCTCTAACAAAGAGGGATACCTGAGCCCATTCCTCTGGCTCCCCGACACTCCAACCTGTGTGAGAAGCGAGAATGTGAAGGTGCGGTGTCTTACAGCACTCGGGAAGATGTGCCTGGGCACAGAGATGTCAGTGCAACTGAACTTGTAAGAGCGTTGCCTTTCCCTTTCTTGTTTATTGGACTCCAGGACCTAGAACTTTCTAGAACACTGCCAGCACTCAGTAAATACTGGCCAGAGGTCACTGTTTATTTTATTCATCCCAAGACCACTCAGAAGGTCAGACGTTTTCTTTAGCCGGCCTTGAATCCATCCAAGTTCCTTTAGTATGATAACAGCAGCCTGATTCACGTCAGGAATCAATCCTTGTGTGTCAAAGGGGACTCCGTGGAGCTGGCCATGCTGTCAGCTTTAGGGGTTCCACTATGACTCAAGTCTGGTCAACTGGGCATCAACTGCTCTATTCAAGTGATTGTTTCAAGAGTGGATGTGTGACCCAAGTCAGTCTACTAAAGTCTCATTCTAGGATTTTGTGGAAGTATTAAGAATGTCTCTTTCTGTGGAACACAGAGCAGTGAAGATGTACTTCTAGAGTTACCAGGGGCTTGAGAGAACCCTTCATTAGAATGAAGCTGAGAGAGAGAGAGGAGAGAGACAGAAAAGAATTAAAGTTGGAGACACTGTGTGGCACCTGGATCCAGCCCTACCTGCAGTCCATGTATCCCCAGGAGTTTTTAATCTACATGAGCCAGTAAATTCCCATTTATTGCATAAGCTAGTTTGCAGTTGGTTTTCTGACATTTACAACCAAAAGTCCTAACAGATAAATGATACAGAGTTGATTGACAGAAAAGCTTCTCCACTAAGCTCCCTGACAGATGATCAGTTCCCTACACTTTAAGGCTCCCAACCAGGCCAAACTGCCAAGCAGCTGAAACCCCTGACAGCCTTCACACTGACAGCCTGGCAGACACCAGCATTTTCAAGTTGCTTTAAAATTTTTTTTAATTTTAACAGGAAAAAAAAAAATCAAAAACAGGGAAGGAAAGGGCTTATCAACCGGATGGAATGAAGGGAAGAAACTGACTAGTATTTTTAACACAAGAATCGACAAGTTGAGAAAGTGGCATTGACATATAACAGAGGGAGCTATATAACAGAGGGCGCTCAGCCTGGCATTCTGTGATGACCTAGAGGGGTGGGAAGGCGGGAGGGGAGGGAAACTCAAGAGGGAGGGGATATGTACAGAATTAAGGCTGATTCACATTGTTGTAGGCAGATACCAACACAACATTGCAAAGCAATTTTCTTCCAATTAAAAAAAAAAATTTTTTTAATGACATCACTATAGCAGCAGCCATAGGAGTTGTAGATGCAATAATAGTGATAACTAGTCTTTAGTGCTGGCCTAGTGGCAGGCACTACCACACCATACATGTATCATCTCATTTAACCATCACAACAACCTTATGAGTTAGGTACTATTATCATGCTTATCTCACGGATAAGGAAAACTGAAACACAGAATCTGAGTGACTTGTAATACTCAAAATTCTCCAAGCCAGGCTTCAGCAATCTGTGAACTGTGAATTTCCTGATGTTCAAGCTGGTTTTAGACAAGGCAGAGGAACCAGAGATCAAATTGCCAATATCCGGTGGATCATGGAAAAAGCAAGAGAGTTCCAGAAAAACATCTTTTTCTGCTTTACTGACTATGCCAAAGCCTTTGACTGTGTGGATCACAATAAACTGGAAAATTCTGAAAGAGACGGGAATACCAGACCACCTGACCTGCCTTTTGAGAAATCTGTATGCAGGTCGGGAAGCAACAGTTAGATCTGGACATGGAATAACAGACTGGTTCCAAATAGGAAAACGAGTACGTCAAGGCTGTATATTATCACCCTGCTTATTTAACTTATATGCAGAGTACATCATGAGAAACGCTGGACTGGAAGAAACACAAGCTGGAATCAAGATTGCTGGGAGAAATATCAATAACCTCAGATATGCAGATGACACCACCCTTATGGCAGAAAGTGAAGAGGAACTCAAAAGCCTCTTGATGAAAGTGAAAGTGGAGAGTGAAAAAGTTGGCTTAAAGCTCAACATTCAGAAAACAAAGATCATGGCATCCGGTCCCACCACTTCATGGGAAATAGATGGGGAAACAGTGGAAACAGTGTCAGACTTTATTTTTGGGGGCTCCAAAATCACTGCAGATGGTGACTGCAGCCATGAAATTAAAAGACACTTACTCCTTGGAAGGAAAGTTATGACCAACCTACATAGCATATTCAAAAGCAGAGACATTACTTTGCCAACAAAAGTCCCTCTAGTCAAGGCTATGGTTTTTCCTGTGGTCATGTATGGATGTGAGAGTTGGACTGTGAAGAAGGCTGCTTTTGATGCTTTTGAACTGTGGTGTTGGAGAAGACTCTTGAGAGTCCCTTGGACTGCAAGGAGATCCAACCAGTCCATTCTGAAGGAGATCAGCCCTGGGATTTCTTTGGAGGGAATGATGCTAAAGCTGAAACTCCAGTACTTTGGCCACCTCATGCGAAGAGTTGACTCATTGGAAAAGACTCTGATGCTGGGAGGGGTTGGGGGCAGGAGGAGAAGGGGATGACAGAGGATGAGATGGCTGGATGGCATCACTGACTCGATGGACGTGAGTCTGAGTGAACTCCAGGAGTTGGTGATGGACAGGGAGGCCTGGCGTGCTGCGATTCATGGGGTCGCGAAGAGTCGGACACAACTGAGCAACTGAACTGAACTGTACCAAATCACACAGTGATTTGGGAAAGTACAGGTGTGAAATCAAAGGCTCCCAGAGAGGGGGAAGCATTTGTGATCAAGGGCACAGCCCTTCTTTGCTGGTGACCTTGAGGATAACAATGCCTACCTCAACTACCACCACACAGGGCCCTGCACACAGCAAATGCTCCCTAAATAGAAGCTGTTGCCAAGAAAGCACTTCAGTGGCTATCAAGTTCAAGCCCCTTCAATTTATATTAAAATAATTTTTTTTCTAATCACACCATGCTAACTTAACTCTTTCCATCTTCCCTTCTAATTCTTATCCATATGCATCACTTTTTACAAAATTAAAAGCAGAGTGCCTATAATTTCGCATCCTTGCTTATCTGTGTCAAGAATTTTGCACACACTCTCACAGCTTTCATAATCAACACACTAGGGCTTCAAAAGTAGTGGTTGAGACCCAGGGAGGTGAGATGACCTCTCCTAGGCAGCCCAGCAGGTCCCAGGCTAGGCCAGGGTATGACCCCTGACCCCTGCAGTGTCCCCTTCTGCCCTGGATGCTGGCAGAGTAAGAACCTCCACTGTCTTAAGAGTTCCTAGACCGCTACTGTTAGGTCAATAATGAAGTATCGCAGAGAGAAAGAGCATCCCCCATCTCATGCCAGGTACCTAAGGTCAGGTGTGTGCAGATGGTCCTTGCCTTGAAAAGCATGAATGAATGGGTAAGTGTGGGTGTGGATGTTGGGGGTATTTAGAAAAGTGAGGTAGGAATCATCTTACTTCCTCTTCTCCCACTGAATCCCTCCCAGTCTTTTACTGAACCTAAGGAAGAAGTCCAGCAGTTCATGGGGTCCCAAAAAGAGCCGGACATGACTAAACGATGACAACAACAAGGAAGAAGTGGGAAACAATTGAAATTTCAATTTGTAATGAAAATAAAACACTTGACTCCAACATTCTGCAGCTTGACAAATCAGAGGGAGGGGGCCAACTGGGAATCTACAGGCATCCGGGCCTCGCCCACCCACAGCCCTTCTCCCTTCCTCTTCCCTGCTGTTTGGAGGTGATGCTAAATCTAGCTTCCTCCCTTCCCAGCTTTCAGCACAAAGCAGCCCCAGCCAGGGGCAAAGACGGGCTGGAAGCTGGCTCTGGGGGTCCAATCGTGTCCCCCACACTTGGACCCAGAGGGCAGTAGAATTGTCTGGGAACAAATCTAAATAAAATCTCTGCCAGAGGCCTTAATGGCAAAATCCCAAAGCGGTTTTAAAAACTCACAAGGGAGGTGTCCTTCCCTCCACACCCTGCCCCCCCACCAAACCACTGGTTCCCCAGTTAAACTTCTCCAACAGAGGCTTATCTCAGGCACCTCCCACGGTGTGCCTTCCCCACCCCACCCCCACTCACTTCCCACCCCCACTCACTTCCCACCCCATGCCCAAGCAGGAGGGGCAGAGGGGCAAGACCTTGGCCTTCCTCCCCATTTCCTTGGGGGACTATCAGTGTCTCCTCTCCAGGTTGGAATTAGCATTTTTATCCCTGCAACTGCCATCTCTCAACTATTTACAGAAGCCAACAGGGATAAAAAGGGACAACATAAAAATAGTTGCTCAGCAGCTTTCTGGGGGTGAGGAGGGTAGGGGCACAACACACTCTTCCCATTTTCTTTCTTCTTTCCTTTTCAAAATGGAAAAATGCTAGAATTGTTCATCTTTTCCAAACTGACCCTCAACAGTTCCAGACCGCTCACTCAGGCGCTCCTTAGGGACAAGGATCAAGTCCCAGCATTCCTTGGTTCCCAGGACGGAGCTTGTCACCAGCCCCTCCCAAAAGTGTGGGTTCAGTGAAAAATCACCAGCACCCTGCTCTGCCTCCTTTCTGCCCCTGGGCCTCCTTCCAGCCTTCCAAAACCATGAGCCAGTCAACAACGAAAAATTTTTTTCTTCTATCCACTTTTTTTTTTCTCTATCCTTAAAATGTTTCATAATTGACAAGAAAAATTCAGCAGCAACACTACACACATGACTAAAACTGAAAACACTGGCAGCTAAAATAATTCCTTCCCCGTTTTGGTCACTAGCATCCCGCAGCAGGGAATGCCAGAGGTCTTTTCTGTGAAGTCAAACAGCGCTCCTTTTAAATATGCCCTTCTTTTTGGTTTTATCAAGGAAGGGATCCAATCAGGGAAGGACGAAAAAGTAACCATTCAAAATCTTTTTATTTTTTTGAGAGCACAACCATTTGGAAATCATTTCCACACCATCATCTCCTGGGGAAGGTTGATTCCACTCCATGAGAACATGGGCATCGTTTGGCAGCATAAGGAGGCCAAGGGAGACACGAGTGCTCAGGACAAGAAGGTATGTCAGGAAACTATACAGATCTCAGGGGACTTGGGCCTTGATTTTCTCATCTGTAAAACAGAGCTGCAGCAACCTACCTAGAGGGTAGCTGTAGAGTCAATCTTCTAGAAAAATGCCCAACATACAACATGGCCCATAAGCAATGTTCTCTCTAAAAAGACTACATTCTCCCTTCTTCTCTGTGCTCCACTTTTCCCAGCCATCATATAGGAGGGGTTCAGGGACTGGAATTCTCTGGGCTTCCTCCCAGCTCATTGATCACACCACTCCATTTCCATGTTCTTGGTGGGCTTTCCTGGCAAAGCTATCAGGACCTGAGCTGACTCCATGCCTGGCCACAGGGTGCCAGCACCATCTGTCTGGTGAGGCTTTCTCTACTCTGTGGATTTCCTTACCTGGAAAAGGATCTCACAATATACATACCAAAAAAATCACACAGGAACCTGCATTTAACAAATCATGACTGAAATGAATGAAACTGAATAAAATCCAGGCTTTCCCTGAAAATCACACTGTGAGCTGACCTGGGAAGTGATGGGCTTAGACTGGAGCTAGGAGGGTGAAGTGAGAGAGTTTTGAAAAGTAAGGGAGTTTCCTTGTTCCAGGAAGCTGGTCTCCAGTTGATTTCGGAGAACCTTTCTTCCATCACTTTCTCCCTGCAAACAGAGTGACAAAGTAATGTCGTGTACTCAGAAGTTTATTAGTTGGGGGCTGCGGAGGCAAAGGAAAGTACAAAGAAGTTTAAGAAAGTACAAAGGCCTTAAGAAGCTCTTATGGGGCTTCCCTGGTGGTCCAGTGGATGGGAATCCACCTTCCAATGATCCAGGAAGACTCTACATGCCACAGGGCAACTAAGCCACAACTACTGAGCCGGAGTGCTTGAGCCCATGCTCCACAATAAAAGAAGCAGTGAGAAGCCCACACACCCCAACTAGAGAGTAGCCCCTGCTCATCGCAATGAGAGAAAGCCCAAGTGCAGCCATGAGGACCCAGCGCAGCCAAAAATAAGTAAATTAATTAATTAAAATTTAAAAAAGAAAAGAAGAAGCTCTTATAGCAGAAACAATACAAGAAAACAAAATATAGTGTATCCATACACAGATTATTCAGTCATAGAAAGGAAGCAGTGATACATTCTACAACAAGGGACAACCTTGAAAACATTATGTTCAATGAAAGCCAGACACAATAGGTCCTACATTCCTAACAGGTCAGTATATAACAAGCATAGCCTTAAGGGAGAAAAGTCAGTTCCCAAAGGGAAATGGCGATTTCCTCAACTTTCCAGTTAAGAAGGCACAGAAGTGAGGCTGAAGGCCGAAGCCTGCATCTGGGTTATCTGGCCCAGCCCAAAGGGGAGGAGCTACTGGGAAAAGCAAAACATCTGTGCAAAATAGCAAAACAAGGCCCTCTGACCCAAAGGAAAATCTGAAATAGCATGTGCCCGAAATTACCGGCATCGGGAAACGAGAACCATATGCTTCCCACAACCACCATGATCCTGAACGAGCTACTCAGCCTCTCCAAGCCCATCCATGAAATGGGTTCATGATGCGGTCAGGGCAACTCCGTGGCCCACGTTAAAATCTCAGCCAAAAAGCCTTGAAAACAGGCTTGGCCTGCCCCACCCGCCTATCCCTTCCTCCTGAGAGAGGTGCTTCCCCACCAACCAGCCCATCTGGGATGCAGTTCTCAAGAAGGGGATTCCAGGTTACTCCAGAAAGCTCCCTCTGCTAGGTCATCCCATCCTACACCCCTTCCCTCGTCCTATCCAATCTCCATTTTTCAGCCCATCCTTCAAAGTTCAGCACGAATGACACCTCCTTCGGAAAGCCTCCTGTATTCACACCTGCCAGAAGGGATTTCTCCAGAATCCCCACTGCCCTCTGCTTCCTCATTTCCACAGCACTTATTCCTCCTGGTATTTCTCAGCAGGAGCACTCTTAGCCATTTACGGCAGGGCAATTCTTCATGCCTGCTGTGAATCTGGCCTGCCTGCAGGATATTTGGCATCCCCAGCTTCTGCCTACCAGAAGTCAGGAGTGCTCAGCTTCATTTTGACAACCAAAAGTCACCCCCACACTTCTCCAAATGCTCACCAGGAAGGTGGAAACACCTCTGATGAGAATTACTGCATAGTTATTAGTGAATATACTTGTCTACCAGCCCACTAACAACCTGGAAACAAACACAAGCCCAAGTCAATCAGCATCACCACCGTGACACCTCAGGCTGTTTTAGCAAACATTTCTGGGCTCCTCAAGAAGCCTAGGGCAGCCTTGCAAAGGCCTCTGTTCTAGAACAGGTGGTAAAGTGCACAGGCTTTAGGACCACAGCCTGGGTTGGCTGTGTGACCCTGGGCAAGTTACTTAGCTTCCCTGAGCCTTTCTATAAAATGGGCTAACTCCTAGCAAACTGCAGGATTGTTTTTAGCCTCAGTTTCCTCATCTCTATACAATGGAGATAAAAATCCCCACCCTACAAGATTTTGGTAGGCAATAAATGGGATAATGCCTGCAACACACAGTATAGTATTTAACACATGCTCTCAGTCAGTCAGTCATGTCTCTTTGTGACCCCATGGACTGTAGCCCATGGAATTTTCCAGGCAAGAATACTGGAGCGGGTTGCCATTTCCTCCTCCAGGGGATCCTCCCAAACCAGGGATCGAACCTGCTTTGGCAGGCAGATTCTTTACTACTGAGCCATCTGGGAAGCCCATCTAACACACAGTAAGAACTCCATAAATGCTGGTTATGAACACTATTATTATTATCCAAGTTAGGGGCCCATCAGATGGGCATTACTTTTTATCACAAAAACAGGCTGTGCGCTCTCCCTACAAAAGGCTGCTCTCTATACAGGAAGGGTTTAGGACCCGCGGTCCGGAAAGAAGTTCTAGGACCCACCAGGAAGCATGCACAGTTGGTTCCTAAGTTGAATGTTTTTGTGAGGCGCTTTGGCGGGGTGGGGTGCGGGGTAGGGGGTAACTCCCGCAAAGCCCTCCCCGTGTTGCTGCCCCTGCCTCCCCCTAGGAACAAGGGGCTCTATGGGGACACAGCTATCTACTTCTCTCTCCCCTGGGGGCACAGCCACCTGAGGTGGGTGGTAAATAACAGCAAAACTCTATTTAGAGCTACATAGATAGCTCTATTTAGCTCTAGATATCTCTAGGGCTGTGGGAACTTCCAGACTGAGGAAGGTAAAAGTTGCCCCTGAGGAGGAGGGCACTGCACGACTCACCCCGGGCCAGCGTGCCCCTGTTACTGCGGGCACCGAGATCCCCGGCCCCGCAAGCATCATCCCTCTGCCCCAACCTTACCAAGGAGACAGGAGGGGCTTCGGCGCCACCTCTTCAGCACCAAGTGAGAGCAGCAGGGCCGCTGGCAGAGCTGTGAAAACACCCCGCTTCCCAAACTGGGCAGTGCAGGGGGTGGGGAAGCCAGGAAAAGCGCAAGGCTGGAACCCGGCGCGGGGGGGCGGGCGGCGAGCGCGGCGGGCAGCCCAGGCAGCTAGACCAAAGCTGAGCGGGGACCGGGCCCAGCATCCCCGCGTCCCCAAGAGTCAGGTGGAGGATACCGGCGAAGGCACCTCCCCGCGTTCACAGAATGCAGCGGCCCCGAGGTGAATTTAGGTCAAAAAAAGACCAAGCTTGTGAGGTTCCGGCTGAGAGAAGGGGGCGGGGGCAGAGAGGGCCAAGAGAGGAGAGGCTGAGGGGCCCCCGGTCCCACAGCAGCCGGTCCAGGGTCCCGCCGCCAGATGTCCAACCCACCACGGCGCCGGTGTGCACCCGCCCGAGACAAGAGGGGAGCGGGGATGGGTCGCTCAAAGTCTGTCAGCCCTCTCCGCCTGCGCGCCCCGGCTTTCGCCACCTGTCAAACGCGAGGGGGTGGGCCTAGGCCGCCTCCGAAATCCTAAACTGCCCCGACCGCCGGTGACAACGGTTCCAAACTCCGGGACCGCCCCTGCCACCCCGGGCCGGGCGCGGCCCAGCCGAGGCGGCCACCCCCAGGCCCCCTGCGCCCCGAAGACGCGGGGGAAGGGGCGCCAGGGGCCGCGTCCCCACGTGGCGGGGCGTGGGGCGGCGCACGTGGGGTCCCCTCGGCTTCGGGAACCCGGGGTCGGCCTCAGGGCTTTGTCTGCAATCCGGGCCGTAGTCCCGCACCCTGAGAGGGCGAAGGCGCCCGCCGGAGCTGCGGCGGCCGCGTCCCCGGCCAGCGGCCCAGCTCCCGCCGGCTCACCTGGGCTCCACGCTGCCTCCGCCGCCGCCGCCGCCTCCCGCGCTCTGCGTCCCCCGCTTGGCTCCGCTCTGCTCGGCGCGGCCGCGCGCTCCTCTCCGCGGCCCTGACAGGCGCGCGGGGGGCGGGGAGGGAGGAGCCGGCGGGTCCCGGCTCGGGCGCGACGCGGCCGCGGGCTGCGCGGAGATTGGCTGCGGCCTCTGGAAACCCCGGCGCGGAGCCACCCGCGCCCGCCGCGCGCTCCCGAGGGCTCGGCCGCGCGCCGAGGAGGGGAAGGAGGCGGGAGCCTGAGGAGACGAAAGTAGCGGCGCGGCTGAGGGCAGGGAGAAGATAGGGGAGGAGGCGGAGGAGAGGGAAGTGAGGCAGGGCCTGGAGCGGGGTCGGGAGAGGTTGCGGACCCGCGAGGAGGGCAGAGACCTGCCGGGGCGCGGGAACGCGGGAGACGGCACTGCAACTTTGCCTCCGCCCGCGGCGTCACCTGCCCGGCTTCTCCCCGCCGCGACCGCGGCACTTCGCGCAGGCCGGACGTGCCGGCTGAGCTCGCTTCATTTAGTCAGACGCTGGGACTGCGGGGCGGCGGCTGAGCCACGGAAACTTCCCCAAGCCTGCGAGTCACCCGCGGCCCCGCCTCGAGGCTCGGCTCAGGTCCCGGGCTGCTATCCCTGCCCCAGGCGCCCGGCGGTGGATGTGGCCTGGATTTCGGGTCACCACTCGTTCGGGGGACACCCTTCCGTCCCCGCCTCCCCAGAGACCGCTGCTCGGGGCCCGCCCTAAAGGCTGGGGACTGTGTTCCTTTCCCACCGCCACTCCACCTGTATGTACCGAACTACAGGAAACCCAATGAAGTTCTGGCTTTCCCAAAGACTACTTGAGATGCTTTTCGTGACAGACATCATATTCTTCCCAAACATTTTGCCCCTTTGGCGCCTGACTTCGCTGGAACCCTTGGAGAGTGTTTAGTCTCCCAGCTGGGTGACAGCGCTCCGGGGAGGGGCTTAAGACCTCACAAGGGCTGCCTGACGCCGCCTGTCCTTGGATGGTTGCAAAACTCAGTCCTGAGTCAAGGTCCAAATTAAAGGTTCGATGTCCCTTTCAGTTTAGTTCCTCTGGCATTTTCACGCAGCAGAAGCGCTCACAAGCAATTCGGAGCGTTCCACTAAGATGACCGCCCATTCTGGTGTTATTCAACGTGCCAGCGTTCGTTGATAAGAATAAAAACCTGGGAACAACTGTCCTAAATGTTTTCGGGAGAATGGATCAGTGAAACGTGTTATAGCCACTTGATGGGATATGATGCAATAGTTCAACTGAATACCGCATATCTATTTGTACAGACGGGGGAGAGCTCAAAACAAAATGCTGAGTAAAAAAGCAGGTTGCAGAACACAGTCTTTGTTGTTCACAGACACATTCCCTACATACAAGTGGTTTTTTTCATTGTTTTATTTTTTCATACAAGTGTTTTAAAAGGCAAAGGGAAGGAGACGTATGTATACCCGTGGCCGATTCATGTTGAAATATGGCAAAAACCCTCACAATTTTGCAAAGTAATTATCCTCCAATTAAAATAAATTAAATAAATGAATAAAAGCAAAAAAAAAAAAAAAAGGCAAAGGGGATGCATGCAAATGACAGTTTGCCACTAAGATAAGGAGACAAGGATAGAGAATAGACATGGGAAGCATAAGGAATGTTGTAAAGTGTCATGTGAAAGTCAAAGTCACTCAGTCCTGTCTGACTTTGCCACCCAGGCCAGAATACTGGAGTGGGTAGCTGTTCACTTCTCCAGGGGATCTTTCCAACCCAGGGTTCCAACCCAAGTCTTCCGCATTGTAGGCAGATTCTTTACCAGCTGAGTCACCAGGGAAGCCCAAGAATACTGGAATGGGTAGCCTATCACCTCTCCAGGGGATCTTCCCAACCCAGGGATCAAACCCAGGTCTCCTGCATTGCAGGTGGATTCTTTACCAGCTGATCTACAAGGGAAGCCCTTGTAAGGTGTCATGCCTTTTACTTATAAATGAATTTGAAGCATATGGCAAAATTAATCAACAGTCAATTCTGAATGGCAGATGCATGGTTCTGTATTTTTCTATATTTTTCTATTGTCTGAAAAAAATATATTTTGGGGAGTTGATGGGGAGCATTTTGAACATGTCTGACTCTATGGCAGGAGTCAGCAAACTTTTTCTGTAAAGGACCATGTAGTAAATATTTTAGGCTTTGCAGGCTCTATGGTCTCTTTTGTAACTACTCAACTCTAACATTCTGGCAGCCATAGACAAAAGTAAGTGAATGGGCATGGCTGTGTTTGAATAAAACTTTATTTACGAACACTGAAAGTTGAATTTCATTTAATTCTCAATGTCACAAAATATTATTGTTTTGATTTTTCTTCAACTATTTAAAAATGTATAAACAATTGTTAGCTAGAGGGACATATAAAAATAGGTGGCATGGCAGATTCAGCCCCTGGGCAATAGTCTAGCAACTCCTGCTTTGAAGAAACCAAAATAAATATTGATCTTTCCCCGTTGCTTGTTAAAATTTGCAATTCTATGTTTACATTGTGTTACTCAAGTGTCTGTATTTTAGTAGAATACTGGAGCTAATACAGGCAAACACAGATATATCTGTGTGTGTGGTAGTCGCTCAGTCGTGTCTGATTCTTTGCAACCCCAAGGTTGCAACTCAACTCAATGCAACCCCATCAACTGTAGCCCACCAGGCTCCTCTGTCCATGGAAATTCTCCAGGCAAGAATGCTGGAGTGGGTTGCCATGCCCTCCTCCAGGGGATCTTCCCAACCCAGGCATCGAACCCAGCTCTCCCACATTGCAGGTGGATTCTTTACTGTTGAGCCACCAGGGACAGCTATGTAAAGTAAGAAGCTAGTTATGTGAGAAACGTATGTCCATTCAAATCTAAATTCAAACCAAAGACCCACTTCTGTCTGGAAGAATTTCCTGAAATGCTGTGACCCAGGCCCTCCTTGACTTCTCCCCTTTCTTAGCTCCAACAACAAGGACTGGCCCACTTACTTGATGCTCAGCAACTGTGTCTTCTTTTTCTTTTATATATTTATTTAGTTATTTGGCTGCACCAGGTCTGATTTGCAGCACTTGGGATCTTTAGTTGTGGCATGTGAGATCTAGTTCCCTGACCAGGCATTGAACTCAGGCCCCCTGCATTGGGAGCACAGAATCTTAGCCACTGAACCACCAGGGAAGTTCCCACTGTGTCTTTAGTCTTTACTTTTCACTCCTGCCTTCTGACTTGCCGATAGAGCTATATATTCCTGGAGTACAGGTAAATACCACAATGAAACATTTGCTTACTGTGAACATTGTGGTTGAAAGCAGTGACTTTGGAGTCAGTCAGACCTAACTGAAATCACAGCTTCGCTAGTTACCAGCTCTCTGATGCAAAGAACTGACTCATTTGAAAAGACCCTGATGCTGGGAAAGATTGAAAGCCGGAGGAGAAGGGGACAATAGAGGATGAGATGGTTGGATAGCATCACCGACTCAATGGACATGAGTTTGAGTAAACTCCAGGAGTTGGTGATGGACAGGGAGGCCTGGTGTGCTGCAGTCCAAGGGGTCACAAAGAGTCACACACGACTGAGTGACTGAACTGAACTGAGCCTTGCATGAATGACTTTGGGTTCATCAGCTGTCAAATGGGGATAATAAACCTAACTCAGAGGCTTGGCTTGAGGTTTAGATACAGTATTGTGTGTAGGGTCCATTGATGGATAAATGGATAAAGAAGATGTATAATATTTAAACCTAATAGAATATTACTTAACCATAAAATGAATGAAATCTTGCCATTTGCAACAACATAGCTGGAAGATACTAGGAGGGTATTATGTTAAGCGAAATAAGTCAGAAGGTGAAAGACACTATATGATTTCACTCATATACGGAATCTAAAAAAGAGGAAAACAAATAAAACAAATCGAAACTCATAGACACAGAGACACATTGGTGGTTACCCAAGGGGAAGAGGGTTGGGGATGGGCGAAACGAGTAAAAGGAATCACATGTGTGCTGATGACTAGACTTTTGGTGATGATTACTGTGGAATGCACACAGACGTCAAATCATAATGTTGTACACCTGAAAGATAATGTTACATAACTATTTTACCTCCAAAATAAAAGATAATAACTCAGTGCCTGGCACTAAAGTGCTCAAAGGTACTATTAGTATACTTAGCACAGAGCTAAAAACCCCATCAATTAGGTGCAGTGCTTATTAAAGTGAATCAGAACAGAGCTGAGCAAACACAATTGCCTTTCACTAACATTCAGCCGCTGTTAGGATAGGAGTCATCCCACTCAAGGGAACTGTTTTCTTCTTAAAAGATATGAAATTAAGAATTGGCTTTGCTTTTTGAGTTTTCTTCTCCAAGAACACCAGAGAAACCTATTCTAGGCAAACAGCTCTTGTTGTCTTGACAACACAGATTGCCAAGAAAATAAGTAAACAAAGCATCTGAATCTTATTTTTAAGAAAACTTGGACAGTACAAGGGAGGGGATGAAAAGCAAGACTTTAAAATTATCTCGCCCACTAGGAAGGCATCAAAGTCCTGCCAAGACTTTGTCTCTTCCTTTCTGAACTGTTCTGTGTTCTACTCACGTTGTCCACTGGAATGTTCCACCTCCCAACATCCAGATAGAGACAGCAGAATTAATCGCACCAATGTACCTTATTTGATGAATTCTCTCCCATTCAATAAGACAGTAGAAAATGATGGGATTAACAAAAAAAATAAAAGACACTGGTGGGGGGTGTGGGGGGGACCTTCCCTGGTGATCCAGTGGTTAAAACACCAGGCTTCCAATGCAGAAAGCGTAGGTTTGATCCCTGGTGGGGGAATTAAGATCCTACATCCCACATGCATGACAGAAAAAGAGAGAGAAAGGAAGGAAGGAAGAGGACCCCAAGAAGTTTCTTGGTTTTCTTCAACAGGCAGTGAGATTAATATGTGTGTTAGTCCCAAACATAAGCAACAGTATAAAAGGGGAAGTCATCAGCAGGAGCATAGATGAAGTTCATTTGCCTTCTATGTATTTTGAGAAAGAAGATAATTAGCCTGGCCATCCAAAAATAACAAAACATAAAACACTCTTAACAAGTAGTAGTATTCGAGGTACCCAGATGAGCACAGGGCCCCCCAGGTGGCACTAGTGGTAAAGAACCTAACTGCCAATGCAGGAGACTTAAGAGATGCAGGTTTGATCCCTGGATCAGGAAGATCCCCTGGAGGAGGGCATGGCAACTCACTCCAGTATTCTTGCCTGGAAAATCCCATGGACAAAGGAGCCTGGCCAGCTGCAGTCAAGTGGATCGCAAAGAGTCGGACACAACTGAGGCGACTTAGCATGCACACACACAGATGAGCACAAAGGCAGCCTGATGAGAAGGAATGAGAACCTTATCACACCTGCACTGAATCCTGACTGGCCTTCCCTAGTGAGGGGGCTGAGTCAGGTCAAGTCTCTGGGCCTCAGTTTCCTCACCTGTAAAATGGTATTTGGCTCACAGGCATTAGAAATGCTATGTGTGAAAGTACTTAGCTCAGCATCTGGCCTGTACTGGGTACTAGATAAATGACAACTGATTTGATCAATTACGTATTCAACAGACAGAATGTTCTCCCAAACAGTAAAGTACTTTTCAAAAGTCTGGGGCAAACAGCTGTAGGGTAACACAATAGCAACCTATTAGCTGTTATGGGTTTGGGTGGTGAGTGACTTAACCTCTTCATGCCTCAGTTTCCACATCTGTTAAATGGGATTATTATTATTGCCTACCTCTTAGGACAGTTGTGAATAATGTGTTCTTAGTCAGTGAAAATAACAACACTCTGTAAGTGTCAAACTGTGTACTCACCTGCCCCAGGACTGAAAACACAGTAGCAAACCTTAGGGGGAGAGTTCCCACCGTGCCACACCCCTGGCATAGGTCATGACCCCACTCCTCTCTTTCCCTTTGAGGATCTATCCTCAGGTCTCTGGTAGAAACCAAATGCCCATTGGCTATTTACTTTTAGTTTTCTCCTCTTCAAACATCTTCTTCCTTTAACCAAACCTTCTTTTTCTTTTATATTGGACTATAGCCGATTAACAGCATTGTGATAGTTTCAGGTGTGCAGTGCAGGGACTCAGCCATACATATACATGTATCCATTCTCCCCCAAACTCCCCTCCCATCCAGGCTCCCACATAACATTAAGCAGTGTATCTTGCACTATACAGTAGGTCCTTGTTTGTTATCCATTTTAAAAACAGCAGTGTGTAACACATCAATCCTGGAGAAGGCAATGGCACCCCACTCCAGTACTCTTGCCTGGAAAATCCCATGGATGGAGGAGCCTGGTGGGCTGAAGTCCATGGGGTCGCTAAGAGTCGGGCATGACTGAGTGACTTCACTTTCACTTTTCACTCTCATGCATTGGAGAAGGAAATGGCAACCCACTCCAGTGTTCTTGCCTGGAGAATCCCAGGGACAGAGGAGCCTGGTGGGCTGCCGTCTATGGGGTCGCACAGAGTCGGACACGACTGAAGCGACTTAGCAGCAGCAGCACACATCAATCCCACACTCACTATCCCTTTTCCCCCTTCTTCCCTTGGGCAACCAGAAGTTCATTCTCTAAGACTGTGAGTCCATTTCTGTTTTGTAAATAAGTTCATTTGCATCATTTCTTTTTAGATCTGCATATAAGGGATGTCATACAATATTTCTTCTCTGATTTACTTCACTCACCATGATAATCTCCAGGTCCATCCATGCAAATCACTGAGTCTTATACCTCTACATTAAACCTCCTGCAATTATACTGTTCTGATTCTTCATTCCCAAATGCTTCACCAGGAAAAAAAAAAAAAAAAAACTAATTAGCTGTAACCCAGACAGTTATGAGTTTGGGGGTCACTCTGGTGTTTCCAAATTTCCATTTAACCTACTATTCCTTCCTGAAGAAGCCCGGCTCCAGTCAGCCAATCTCAGTCACAGACGGCCGGGAGCCGCAGACTCTCTTTATTAGCTTTGGATGCAGGCCTGGCAGGGTGAACGTGCAGCAAGCTGAGAACAGGGTCAGGCAGGAGACTTCACAGGGGTGCCAACTGTGCAGTCAAACAGGGCTCTGTGTTTAGAAGGGCCCGCACCTGGTTTAATGCTCTGCTTAAAATATAGGCCTGGTATTTTTATTTTATTCAGGGCCTCACAGTTTACGTAGCTGGTCCTGGTCAGGTGTAATGATGTCTGGTTTTTGTCACCCCACCTCTTGGACTTTCGTACACTAAGGGCAGAAAGATCCCTTCTTAGATTGGAAGGAGCTTAAGTACAATGACGAAAAATGACACTGGATGAGAGAATACATGGGAAGAATAGAAACTGATAATAGTGGTTACTGCCTGGGAGGAAGAATTACATTTTACTACACAGCCTCTAACAATATTTAAGTTTTACTGTCTATATATATAACCTTTCAAATAATTTTAAGATTTTTAAACATCAACATACCAATTAGTGTCTCTATCCATACTCTTTTATTTTCACAGCAGCTGTCTTTGGCCAGTGAACAATCGCACCCTCATGAGTGGGAGTTGTTTTATACTATTTCAAAGAGCTCTGGGGGTAAATTGTTTCCCATCCAAAGGTTTAAATTTAACAGAGAAAGAGCCAATGATAGAAGTTGCAAGATTTGGTTGGTTCCTTGTTGCTGTTCTGGATTTGAAACACAGGGATTTTTCTGTGAATTGCTGAAGACAAATTCACAAACAGAACAACAACCGGCTTCTGCTTAATTGCAGGGATGAGATATGTAAATTAGATACAGTGCATATTTGAGTGATAGCATCCACACACCTCTGAGCTTCAGACCCTTTCTCAACTTATAATCACCTTATTCAGGAGGAATTCCTTATCTCACCCCTCATTTACTTAGTTAAGTAAAGAAAAAACATACTCATGCAGAAGAGATGAGAAAGTCAACACCCACAAAGTGACTGAAATATGCTTCTTGTCATGGGTCCAAAAACCCATAAAAAGACCTCTTCCATCTTAATCTCCAGTCAGGGATTGACATGTGCTTGCAGGCACACACAGGCCCACAACGAGCAGCAGTCCAACAGAACAAAGCAGGGCAGCTTCGAAGGAAAACTCAAGCCTCTGAAAAACTGGCCTCAACCCCCTTGAGAGATCTACCAATACTCACAAGAGCTCTTGTCTGAGCACAGATGCAAGATGAATTTTACACAGTGGTGGAGATTGTGCACGATTTCTAATAAGATATTGGCAGTTTTGCCTGGAGAGAATATAATCTTTAACACTTGCACTAATTTAGCAATAAACCAGGCATTTATTAAGAAAAAGTCAGTATCCTTTCTATCTTTTCAAAAGAAAGAAGAGGGAAAACAAATGTGTTTATTTTAGCAACAAAATAAGACAAGACTAATCAGAATGCAGTTTACTGGTAAGACAGACATCATATACATCATGTATGTGGAGGGAGGGAGTATGAACAAGTCCAAAATCTTATACTTTTTGCACAGGCATCCAGTGGGGGTGTTCTCACTACAGAAGATTTATCAAGGGCACCCCGTGAAAGGGCAGGTCCTGATGCAGCTGCCGGAAGAGCATCGCACACCGATTCCTTTCCTGAGTCTTCCCCAGGGTGTGGTAGAGTCTGGCCTGGAAGTAAACGACGTCTCTGATTTGCTCTTTGCAGTCGACCTTTGCAAAATAGTTCTTGGCTTCGTTGAGGTTCTCAATGGCGGCCTCCAGAGCTGTTGGAAAATGGGGGAAATACCACACATTTTTAACTCAATGCTTCACATGTAGTTTTCAGACCTTCATGTCTATTTTTATTGATTTAGCATGTACCAGAAACTTTTACATTCTACTCTTTGAGAAAGAGAAAAAAACAAAAAACAAATAAAAAACTAGGTCTTTAGTCCTGCTTTCCAACCTGGCACCTAGTTCTGCAGGGTTAAAATAACAATTCACTTGCCTTCAACCTTCATGCAAGCACGAAAGTGAAAGGATTTTAAATGGTGCATGAAATTTTCACATGTATTTGTGAACACTCAAAATTTTACAAGTGTTTTTAACAGTATTGCCTAAAAATCTTGTATGGTTTCCTACCTTCTGCTTTCTTCAGTGGCTCACAGGAAGCTGCTGATGCCACCTGGCACTTGGCCACCAAGAACATGGCCCGGCCTTTGTCCAGGACAGCCCCATCAGCCAAGATGGGCTCGATGGCCATATGGAGAAGACTTAAGGCCTGTTCTGGGATTCCAAGGATGAGCTGAAAAAGAAACATCATGGTGCTATACACACCCGCACCCACTGCCCACTACAGGAAGGGCTTCATTTCTGGCTCTGCTCTCCTGAATTGCAATGTCTGGCTTACTTTCTCCCTAACACGTACTATCTTTAATGTGTACCACACTCTTAGAGGACAGAATGCGTGACCATCTGATTTCAGACTACAAGAGATAAAGGCGGGAATAGTTATTTATACTATAGAAAGGTTTCTGTCTCTACAAAAATCTTTTACATTGATGATTCAAAAAGGCTGAAGTAGCTGTGTAAGGGAGGACTTCCCCGGTGGCCGGATTCCCTCATAGCTCAGTTGGTAAAGAATCTGCCTGCAATGCGAGAGACCCTGGTTCAATTCCTGGGTTGGGAAGATCCTCTGGAGAAGGGAAAGGCTACCCACTCCAGTATTCTTGGGCTTCCCTTGTGGCTCATGTGGTAAAGAATCCACCTGTAATGTAGGAGACCTGGGTTCGATCCCTGGACTGGGAAGATTTCCCTGGAGAAGGGAAAGGCTACCCACTCCAGTATTCTGGCCTGGAGAATTCCATGGACTATACAGTCCATGGGGTTGCAAAGAGTCAGACACGATTGAGTATGGCCGAGTGGGTAAGAATCCACTTGCCAATGCAGGAGACGCAGGTTTAATCCCTGGGTCGGGAAGATCCCCTGGAGAAGGAGACAGCAACTTACTCTAGTATTCTTGCCTGGGAAATTCTATGGACGGAGAAGCCTGGTGCGCTATAGTCCATGGGGCCACAAAAGTGTCTGACACGACTTAGCGACTAAGCAACAATAAGGTGTGGATCCTACCAGGTTGATATACCCAGGAAGAAACAGTCCCTTCTCTCATGGTCTTTACAGTCTACAGGGGGAGATGGAAAACAAATGCAAAATGCAATTTAACTTCTAAAATATTTCACTGAACACATGACTTCCTTATTTCCTTATCTGTTCTCTTGTTAAATCAAGCACAGCTCTGGGCTGGCTAAGTCATTAATACCATGCAATATCCTCAGTGAAGAGGCGCATCCTCCTTTGTAAACACACAGCTCTGTAAAGCCAGTGCCACTGGGAGGTGTCAGCTTGTCACCAAGTTCACAACTCCAGACTTCCATGGAAGGCTTGCACAGTGAGACTCCATATCCAGATTTCAATATCGAGAAGCAAAAAAGCTCACTAGGATCCTTTTCAAAACCAAAGAGTAGTAACAGACTCACCAGTTCTCGAGTACTAACATGTGCTATATAAACAGCAATTGGTTTACCTGGGCAAAAGCCAAGTTCAGCACCGTTTCAGAGGCCAAGTGCTGCAACCGGTACTCCTTGGAGAGAGCCAGGGCCTGCAGGAGCACAGGCAGTGCGATGGTCGGGGAGGAAGACCGCCAGTACAGCTCCGCCACAGACAGCAGGACGCTGCCCACAAAGAGGAAGGCACGTGTGAGGAAAACCAGCACGAAGCACCTCCGAGGGCAGATGCACAAAAGCCCTCCCTTACCTGATCACCATCTCCGTGTTCCTGGTTCTCTGACAATGAATCAACAATTTCTGTAGAAGCTTGTGTGCCTCTGACATTTGGTTCTGAGCCTGTAGGACAATTGCTTTTCTGATACAGAAAGAAAATAGACGCGAATGGTTATGTCACTGTTTTGTGAGGGTTTTAAGGAGAGTCAACTTCAGGGTTAGAATTCCTGTTTCCTCGATTAGCATGTAAACCTCCCAAGGGGAATAATTGCATCTGATATAATTTGTGTTAAAAGAGAAAAAAAAAAGTGTATGTGTGTCTCTGTGAGCACATATGTGAACACACACACACACATATACATGCACACAAGAAAAAAAATCTGGAATTAGAGATAGCATATTAGTGCTTATCTCTGAATAACTTTCTCCATTTTGCTTATTTGGATTTTCTAACGGCCTATAATAAATAGGTAATAAACAGAAAAGAAATTTTTTTCCTAGGCCAAAGTTAATAAATTAATTCACGGACAAAACTAATAAGAATAAAGCCATTTGAGAATTATTTCATTCTGGGGTTGAGGAGTTTTCAAAATTTCTTACCTATATACACCCTCTATGCTATTAAGAGCTGTGATTCCTGTAACGAGCGAATCAGCTAAATGATATTTGCCATCATTCATTGCTCTGTCAAACTGTATTTTTTGATCACACAGCATCCATAACTAATGAGAAAAAAAACAAGTAAAAACAGAATGACAGATGTTCACCTCATTATTCAATAGAAACAAAAGTATTTTGGCCCGCTTAGTAAATATCCTTGCAATTCACACACATTTTTTTTTAGACGTAAAAAAAATTTTTTTAACATGTCAAGTATTTAAAGAAAAAGCACTAAATAAAATAAACACATGTGTGGCAACCATCAACTTTGTCAAATCACAACATTTTGCTTTATGTGCTTGAGAAACTGTTACATGTTGAGGTCCTTTGAAAATTCCATTCTCCTCTCTGTTTTCAAAGGAAACATTTGATTTGTTATCATTCCCATTCATGTTTTAATACTTTTACAAAATATTTACTCATCCTGAAACAATATATAGTATAATCTTACATTTTTTTAAACTTTGTATAAATAAACAGAATCATACTGTATGCATTCTTTGACAACGTGCTTTTGAGCTCAACATTATTTGGGCGGGGGGGGGTTGCTTATGCATGTTAACACAAGTAGTTCTAATTAATTTCTTTTCACTGGTGAATAGTTTTCAGTTGTATGAAAATGTGACAACTTATCTGTTCTCGTGTTGATGGTAGTTCCAACTTCTCACTTTTCTGAACAGTGCTGCAGCAGACACTCTCCTACATCACTTGGGTGCAATACTTATCCTGGGTACACAGCAAGCAGCAGAGAGGCTGGGCTGTAGGATATATACACCTTCTCCTTAACACAGCGGCCACTTGTTCTTCAGATGGGTCACACCAGTTTACAGTCCCACTGGCAGTGCATGATATCTTATTGCTTCACACACTCACCAACAATCAGTGGTGTCAGATATTTTACTTCTGGCTGATCTGATGGCTATGACTATCTCACTGTTTTTTCATTTGTATTTCCCTTGATCAATAGCCAGGTTGAGTACCTTTTCATCTATTTATCAGCCCTATATAGATGTATTTTGTAGAATGTGAGTTAAATTGTCTTTTTCTTTACTGTGCACCTTCTTTAAAAGTGAGCGTTACCACAGAACCACGCTTAATTCTTTTCCCCCACAGCATCCTTGGGTGCTAAGCTTCTCTTTAGTTTGCTCACCACCTTTCCGTCTGGGTACTTTGAATTTAGCTCACAGTCTGCTGAATGCAGCAATGAGATCCCAGCATAGCTTATAAGCAGATGGGCATCCACACCGTATCTACTGAGGTGGGGCCAACAACCCACGTGAATGGCAGCCTTCCTCTAGGGACCAACAGGAGGAGATCCTCAGGCCATGGTCTTTTATGATTTCAGATTCCCTAATTGTCTGAAGGCTAAACTGGATAAGGGGAGGAAGAGAAAGATGACCTTCGTAATAGATTTTCTTGGCTCCATCAGAGATGGAAATCTGTGCAACAAGGAACAGAGAGCCTAGGACTGCTTTATAAAGCTCATTCCCTCTGGATACAACATCTGCCCAAAAGGTTGGCAGCTGGAGCTGAGAAGTAAAAGAGTAACAAAATGGAGACCTAACTCTTGATCTATCAAAGGACAATTGATTAGAGATATAAGGGATATTCATTTAAAACCATGAAGACAGGAATGAAAAAATATCCTACTTTAATCTCTTTTCAGAGTTTATTTCTCAACCTTGAACACATCTTACAGAGTCTCCTATGCTGACCAGACGTCACAGAAAGGAAGCAAGAGGTGACGCTCCAGTATTCTATTCCGACAATAATACACTACATATGGTCTTTTCAAAAATAAATTGATGACACACAAAAGGCAGGTTACCTGGGCATGCTGACTATTAGGTGGGAATCTCTCCTTCAAGTGCTTTAACACTTCTGAAGCGGCGGCGAAACAGCCCTGAAAGAGAAAGCCACAGTTTGTTTAGCACACCTGTGCTGATGCCCTGCCTGCTGCCCCACACACAGGATGTTGCTGCGACTCACCTGTTTTTGTGCAGCAACCTGGATGCCCCTAGGCAGAGAGTGGCAAATATCAAAGGGCCTTTTTTTTTTTAGGCTCTAATGTATTTCACGTATACTTAAAATCATTTTTTTTAATTACATGTGTAACACATGTTCACTCTAGGAAAAAAACTTACAAAATACACATGAACAATGAGAAAAAACACAAATTACTTTTAATCTCCGAGAAGATAATCATAGTAATTTCTTGGCACATACCCTTCTGAACTTCTTATATGCACATGAATATGAAACATGTAAATATTCCAAAAATAGGTATATGTACCATTTTTTATACATTGCCTACAGTACTCCTTACCACACAATAGGCACTCAATAAATATTTTTTCAATGAGTGAATCTTTCCAGTGTCAACAAGCCCAAATCTATACACCATAGTACTTTATTAGGTGAATAAATTATAGTCCACCAAAATAATCTCCTTGCTTGAAATATTTTGATTGCTTCCAATTTCTTCCATTTTAAAAATGCTAGAATGACTATCTTACTGCATATATCTTTTCATACTTGTCCAATTATTTCCTTAGGATAATACCTTAGAAGTAGAATTGCTGGGCTAAGTGGTAGGCACGTTTACGCTTTTTGACACATGTATTACTAAATTGGGCTTCCCTGGTGGCTCAGATGTTAAAGAAACTGTCTGCAATGCAGGAGACCTGGGTTCAGTCCCTGGGTCAGGAAGATTCCCTGGAGACAAGAATGGCAACCCATTCTAGTATCCTTGCCTGGAAAATTCCATGGTCAGAGAAGCCTGGTGGGCTACAGTCCATGGGCTCACAAAGGAGTTGGACACAACTAAGCAACTAACACACACACACATTACTAAATTACCATATAGAAATGTACCAAATACTTTTCTTTTGTTTTTATTTGTCTTACATTTTGGCTGTGTGGTACGTGGGATCCCAGTTCCCTGAACAGGGGTCAGACT
The DNA here is from genome assembly GCF_032452875.1 of Bos javanicus. NCBI lineage: Eukaryota > Metazoa > Chordata > Mammalia > Artiodactyla > Bovidae > Bos > Bos javanicus. Next base: position 54,434,369 of record NC_083884.1, on the reverse strand, counting down.
CGTGCCCCCTGCAGTAAAAGCAGAGTCCTAACCACTGGACCGCCAGGGAAGTTCCCTCAGAAATATACCAAGTACTTTTACGCTGGCATCCTGCACCTTTCTCCTCCCCTTATATTTAATTTTCTTTGCCTACTTGTTTGGTGAAACTGGTTATTTCACTGTATTAATTTTAATTTCTTTAATGACTAGATTGAAGTTTTTTTCATGTTTTATAATCATTTATGTCTTTTTCTGTGAATACATGTCCATGTCTTTTTCACATTCCTAAATAGCTGTTTATCTTATTAACCAAAAAGCTTTTCAATTTATCCCAATCCTCTGATTAATTTATCTTTAAAAAAAAAGTTTATTTATTTTGGTGTGCTAGGTCTTAGATGGGGCATGCAGGATCTTCCATCTTCACTGTGGCATATGGGACCTTTAGTTGCGGCATGTGGGATCTAGTTCCCTGACCAGGGATCAAACCTAGGCCCCCTGCATTGGGAGAACAAAGTCTTAGCCTCTGGACCACCAGGGAAGACCCTGATTAGGTAATGTATCTTCAGTCTATATAGAAGCTCACTTAAGACCACAAGTGAACTTCTATTTGAAGTAGATGAAATGCAAATTACAATAGAAGATCATTAATCTTTTTATTTTTGTGATTTTAACTGGCTAATATTGCCAGTTATTTTCATGACTACCCTATGGAGTTGGGCGTGTGGATGGCTGTCAAACCTTCAGGCCAAGTAGAAAGAACAGTGCACAATTGGCAATACTCGTCCAAAACACTCCCATGGTGACCTGTCACTTCCTGAGGCCGGGAGAGGAACGTGACACAACCAATCAGAATTACGCAGAGAGAGCAAAGGGGGCCAGCTCTCTCAACACTTCCTCTGGCCTGTAGGAGGAAGCTTGCCAACAGCAGCTCAGACCCCATCACTTCTTTACAGGTTCACCCAAGCGCCAGACACTGCCATATACCACAGGGCAGCACCCAGTTTATCTGGAGATCAATTTCAGGATACAACTTAGAGCACACACAAAGGAAATAAAAGAGCAAATAGAAACTTGTGATAAAACTGCCTTCTCTGCAGCTGGCCAAGCTTAATTTCACAGGTGTAAATCTAATCTGTGTAATTGAAAATGTAACAGTCATCAGCCCAGTGGGTTCATCTACATGGTCGATGTTCTAACATTAGAGAAGTCTTTCTAAGGCAGGTTGAAGAGCGGTGGGGAAAGGGACTGAATGGAAATAAAGTAGCCACTGTCTTCTAGCTGTGCAATTAGAGGCTTCCAATGGAACCAGGCGATGATGAGGGCTTTCACAGAAGCCCAGAGATGGAAGCGGGGGCGGGAAATGCAAAGATTAATACAAAGTCAAAGAGTGAGATTACTTTTCAGGTCTGCTGCTGCTGCTGCGGCGCTTCAGTCGTGTCCGGCTCTGTGCAACCCCATAGACGGCAGCCCATCAGGCTCTGCCATCCCTGGGATTCTCCAGGCAAGAACACTGGAGTGGGCTGCCACTTCAGGTCTAATCCCCAGTAAAAATCACAGAACAATTAACAACTGGCCTTGGAGAAAGTGTCAAGGCTAAAGAAGTGAGCCAAGACCAGATTTTTGTCAAGTAGTTCTCCATTCCAGCAGAAAAGAAATAATTTCTACCCCACATAACCCAAAAAGGACCAAAGGGAAGTTATTTCACTGTTTATTTTTACTTTTTTGGTTGTGCCGCTTGACTTGCAGGATCTTAGTTCCCCAACCAGGGATTGAACCTGGACACTCGGCAGTGAAATTGTGGACTCCTAAACATTGGAATCAAGATTGCCAGGAGAAATATCAATAACCTCAGATATGCAGATGACACCACCCTTATGGCAGAAAGTGAAGAGGAACTAAAAAGCCTCTTGATGAAAGTGAAAGTGGAGAGTGAAAAAGTTGGCTTAAAGCTCAACATTCAGAAAACGAAGATCATGGCATCTGGTCCCATCACTTCATGGGAAATAGATGGGGAAACAGTGGAAACAGTGTCAGGCTTTGTTTTGGGGGGCTCCAAAATCACTGCAGATGATGACTGCAGCCATGAAATTAAAAGACGCTTACTCCTTGGAAGGAAAGTTATAACCAACCTAGATAGCATATTCAAAAGCAGAGACATTACTTTGCCAACAAAGATCCGTCTAGTCAAGGCTATGGTTTTCCCCTGTGGTCATGTATGGATGTGAGAGTTGGACTGTGAAGAAGGCTGAGCGCCGAAGAATTGATGCTTTTGAACTGTGGTGTTGGAGAAGACTCTTGAGAGTCCCTTGGACTGCAAGGAGATCCAACCAGTCCATTCTGAAGATCAGCCCTGGGATTTCTTTGGAAGGAATGATGCTAAAGCTGAAACTCCAGTACTTTGGCCACCTCATGCGAAGAGTTGACTCGCTGGAAAAGACTCTGATGCTGGGAGGGATTGGGGGCAGGAGGAGAAGGGGACGACAGAGAATGAGATGACTGGATGGCATGACTGACTCGATGGACGTGAGTTTGGGTGAACTCCGGGAGTTGGTGATGGACAGGGAGGCCTGGCGTGCTGTGATTCATGGGGTCGCAAAGAGTCGGACACGACTGAGCAACTGAACTGAAACACTGGACAGCCAAAGAATTCCCTATTTCACTGTTTAAGGCTCGGGTGAGTGAGAAAGGGGCTTCCCAAGTGGCTCAGTGGTAAAGAATCCATCCACCTGCCAAAGTGGGAGACGCATGTTCGATCCCTGGGTTGGGAAGATTTCCTGGAGAAGGAAATGGCAACTCACGCCAGCATTCTTCCCTGGAAAATCTTATGGACAGAGAAGCCTGGCGGGCTACAGTCCATGGGGTCGCAAAGAGGCAGACATGACTGAGCAACTAAATAACAACAACAGTGGGGAGAATACTATGAGAAAGAGTCACCAGGGGACACTTTAAATGGGTGGATTGTGGGGCATGTGAATTACATCTCAATAAAGCTGTTGGGGGAAAAAAGTTAATATGAAGCTTATACCAATACCTAACTGAATGTGCCCTGACTCATTTGTTACAAATGCTCCGCTTAACCAAGGCACCAGCAGAGGAAAAGAATCAATGTTAAAGAGGTTCCAGTGCCATTACAAGAAGGAGAAAGTGATTAATGTGCAGCATTCCTGGAGGAGAGCAAACAGCAAGAGCCGCTGGCCTGTTTTGATGTCAGGAAGCATGGGTGATGCTTCCCAGGTACAAGAAGAAAGCAGCTGATGGAGGTACAGGCAGATGCCATCGGCCAGAGCCCATTCACGCCCTCTGTTTCCACAGCTAGTTAGAGAATTGTAAAATGCTAAAATATATCCAGTAGAGAGAAGTATTTACAGACTTCTGAAAGGGGCGGAAACCACTCAAGGATCTTCAGGCTGAGGATTAAAGAATATTGAGTGCTATGATGCAACCTAGCGATCATTATTATACCACAAAGAGATGGAGAAAATAATATGATCAAGGAAACGCACTTACAGCAAGGCAGCAGTTAGTGAGTTAGCTCTAGATAAGAGCGTTCCCCGACCTTTTCTCATGAAAGTAGATGTTTTTGAGCAAAGGGAAAAGAAAGCCAAGAGCAACATGAGCAACCCTTGCATCAATCCCCTATAAAGAGATTTATGTAAAATTACTTGGGCTGTAAGTCAAGGTTATGCCCTACTCCCAATGTCTTTCTTTGGAATCAGTAAGCCTTGGGTTGAAGATCTGACACTGACATTCACTGGTCTAGGACTTTGCTCCCAGGAACTCGGTTTCTCTTCTGTGAAATGGGATGATACCAAAGCTGACCTGATGGGGCTACTGTGAGGAATCTGGATAATCACACATGGAAATCACTGAGCCCGGCACAGAACAAATGTACGACACACCTTAGCTGTTATCATTTTAGCTGTGTTCTTATTATGTTCTTCCCTTTCCCACAAACACACAGCTCTTCCACCCTAAATTTCAAAGGCTCCTTTTTATTCCATCTGTTACCTAGAAATAGCTGATCTCTTAGTCCCTTCCCTGATGCTGGAAGAGGTCCTCAGCTCCACAAACCTTGTAGACTCTGTACCCAGTCCATTTCTACTCATGGGATTTCACCCTTTCCGCCACTTCCATCCAACCAGAGCTGTCCAGTGCTTTTGTTGGAGAAGACTCTTGAGAGTTCCTTGGACTGCAAAGAGATACAACCAGTCCATCCTAAAGGAGATCAGTCCTGGGTATTCACTGGAAGGACTGATGCTGAAGCTGAAACTCCAATACTTTGGCCACCTCATGTGAAGAGTTGACTCATTGGAAAAGACCCTGATGCTGGGAGGGATTGGGGGCAGGAGGAGAAGGGGACGGCAGAGGATGAGATGGCTGGATGGCATCACCGACTCGATGGACATGAGTTTGAGTGAACTCCGGGAGTTGGTGATGGACCGGGAGGCCTGGCGTGCTGTGATTCATGGGGTCGCAAAGAGTCAGACACAACTGAGCGACTGAACTGACTGAGAGAAAAGAAACGGCAGAGCCTGTACTGCTCCAGAAGCACGCTGGCCGGGTCACCTGCCTACCTGCTCCGCATGCAGCTCAGCGAGGTGACAAAGCGCTACAGCGAATGACTCCGTGTTGTTCTGCTGCACGCCCGCGTTCACCGACTCCAGGCTGTTCATGCTCAGCAACATCTGGGCTTGCTGCAGGGCCATAGTGCTGGGGAGAGGACATAAAGGCATCCCCGTCAGTTGAGAGACCCAGGTGCCCCTCAGCTACACCCTACAGTTACCCCGAGAGGAAACGGGAGGAGGTGACGCCTCTCTGCAGGTTCTGGTTCCGTGAGAGCAGCTGTCTCCCAGTGCCAGACCTCCTGTCCTTGGGACAAGGAGAGCAGGAAAGCAATCTAGATGTGCGGCCTCAAAGGAAACACATGGTGGTTATGACACAACGGGGAGCTCCAAGTTCCAGACCTCCCCCACCCCATCTCTGCCTGTAATCTTCCCTGGGGCCACAGTATGTTAATTAGCTTTCACGGTAAATTCAGACTTGATGCCATCTTGGCACCGGCTGCTCTGACAGTGGAAGCAGTGGCCAGTGTCTGCATCTGTTTCACACCACACTGTGCCAAAAATTATTTCAAGTATAAAAACAAGACTGATACAATAGGCACTTCCTTTCATCACTGAATTCCTAGAAACAGCAGATTGTCTAGGTGAGAGGTGAGGTAGCAACAGGGCTCCAGGATTAAAAATCTGGTTCAGAATTTACTTCCAAGCTTGGACATGAATTTGAGCAAACTCTAGGAGAGACTGGAGGACAGAAGAGCCTGGTGGGCTGCAGTCCACAGGGTCGTAAAGAGTCAGATATGACTTAGCAACTGAACAGCAACAAAGGAGGCTAAATGGAATTAAACACCAGGCCAGAGATGGTCCAGAGAACACACCCTGGTTAACAGGGAAGCAGCTTTCATCACATAACAGCTTTGGGGTTAAGAGGGTGCTCAACTTGAGTGACTGTGGCCCATGGCATCTCAGAGTACGGGCATGGTGTTTGGAGTCCAAGGATCTCAGTTTGAGTGTGGAGGTCCATACTTGTTAACTTGTTAACTCAATTGTTATCTGGGGCAGATCAGATGTGTGAACCTTGTCCTACGTATCTGAGAATGGAGATCACCCCCCAAGCCACCTCCCAGAGCAGCTGGGAGGAATAAATAAAAACAGGCAGAGAAGGAGCTTCCCTGGTGATCTAGTGGTTACGAGTCTGCCTTGCAATGCAGGGGACACCGGTTCAATTCCTGGTCATGGAAGATCTCACATGCCTCAGGGCAACTAAGCCTGTGGACCACAGCTACAGAGCGTGAGTCCTAGAGTCCTTGAGCCACAACTACTGAAGCCCACCTGAGAACGAGAGCTGCACAGCAGGAGAAGCCACTGCAGTGAGAAGCCTGTGCACCGCAGCTAGAGTGGGCCTGCCTGCAGCAACTAGAGAAAGCCCGCACGCAGCAACGAAGACCCAGTGAAGCCAAAAATAAATAACTACTTAATTAATTTTAAAAAGAAGTAGATTAAAAAAAAAACAGGCATAGGAAAAACCTTTGCAAAGCCTGTGTGCAAAGTAGAAAATATTTTAAAACTTTAAAGCACTTTCTTTAACCCCCTGCACAAACAACCTCCATCCATTTGGCCCTCAGAGCACTGGTCTGCTGGCTTCCGCTCATCTGTAAGAGGACTTGTGTCCTCGCAGCCCTGATGGAGGGCTTGAAGACGCACCTACGGCCATAGAGTCTCCAGATGGCTGTCTTCTGGGCGATGCTGATATCGATGAGCTCTGACAGGCTGTGTTTCCAGTGCAGGAGGTCCGAGTCCTTTAGGGCATCCATAAGTTTGTTTGCCGTCTTCCCAGCAAAAGCTCTCTGCTGAACCAGGGACTGTATTCCTAGGGAGGCGAGGTACTAAGGAGACAGACAAATGCACAACTCAAGATAGAGATGACAAGACAGAATTTGTTTTGCTCTTCAGAAAGTTGTGATATTTCAACATGTGCATAATGACATCACTATTTATAAAGAAAGTACCTGCAGCCTGACCCTGACCCATATGAGAAATGTTCCTGAAAAACTAGAGGATGGAAGAGAAGCTAATGGTACAGTGAGAAGGGCCAGCTCTGAAGCTAAATGGATCTGGACTTAAACACTGCCTCTGCTGCTGACTGTGTGACCTAGGGCCAGTCACTCAGCTTCTTAGACAAGCCTATCTGTAAAATGGGCATCAAACCTATCATGCAGACTTATTTTAAGGATTAAAATGAAATAGTACATGTTAAACAGTGCTCGGTACATTATGTAGTAGGAGATTAAGGAAAAAATGCCTATTAGGAGCATAACTATCTCTTCATTAACTTCTGGTATAATTTTCAAGGATGAAAGCTCAACTAAAAACAAGTCCACTTAAATCCATAACAAAAAATGTGCTTACAAAGTCTATCATTTGTTTTTGGGTTTTTTTGAGGCAGAATAAGGTTCTTTGAGCAATAGTAATCTAGATTCTACAGTCATTACTACTTCATGTGTAGGACTTGTACCCTTTCAATGCCCCTCAGTATCTGTCATTGGGGAATACAGGTTTACTGGTTCGTGGCTTTGTTTATTACTTCAAACAGGGATCAGTAAATTTGTTCTATAAAGGGCCAGAGAGTAAATAATTTAGGGTTTGCAGGCCACATTTGGTCTATGCCACATATTCTTCTTTGTTTTTTTCCCCCAACTATTTAAAAATGTAAAACCCATTCTTAGCTTGAGGGCCTTACAGGAGCAGGCAGTGAGCCAGGTTTGGCCTGTAGGCCATAGAGTTTGCCGGTCACTGGTTTAAAAATAAGTCTTTCTTAAACATTTTCTAAATAAAGACGTGGAAGTTTAGTGCTGATCAATACACTAAACAAAGATCTCATCAAATTGATAAATGGAACTTTCACGGATGTTATTAGGATAAGAGGAGGAGAGAGAAACCTATTCAAAGAACTTAGTGGTTTGATTAATAATTAAGGTCACATGAAACTACCAAGAATAAAACCACCCCAATTGTTTAAACAATCTCATAGAAAGATGAGCCTTACTGGTAACCCAAAATGAACAGCTTTCTTCACAGAATGTTCCAGCAGAACGTAGCTATCAGATCTCTTCTGTCCCAGCACGTAAAGCCAGCTCTGGCAAGAGAAGTCATCAAAATGTATCAAAACAATGATAATGGCTAATGTTCTACTGAAAGCATCAGCATGGTTGTAAGAACAAATTAACAAGGGACAAAATAAGCCCTCTAAAACACACTTTCACAAATTATGAACCGAAATGAAACCCATCTAACACATTAAAACCATCAGACTGAAATAAACAAGCCATTTATCTTCTTCACCTCTGAGAGCCATGAGTGGCAAATGTTCCAGAAAAAAAAGACATGAGGCCCCGGGAAGGCTTGAAAGTGAGACAGTAAAATTCTCAGGTGGTTGCTGAACTGGGTTCTACTTGTTTGATGATGTGCGTGGTGATGACGCTTTGACAGCACAAGCTCTTATCCAGTTACCAGGTGCTGCAAACACATTTCCTTCATGCCAGTGTCTGGTGCAACAGTTTTGCATGGCAAACTGCCTTTAAATTTGTAGACAAGAAATGCCCCCGAACAAAATGGACATCAAGAATTAAAAAAGATAAATACAACTGGGTTGCCTTTCCTGAATCCCCCTGACCATCTAACTAGTTTCCCATCACCATTGAGGACCTTCCAACTGCAAAACAACCTAATTCATATGGGGCCTTTCAGAGGCCAACAACCCAACCCACGGGCAGAACTTCCAAGACAGGAGGGTGACCTCACCAAGCAATGCTGGAGACACACGTGATCGTTGGACTCCTGGGCAATTCTAATTGCCTCCTGCAGGGCAAGCTCTGCCTGTTGACTAACGACAGAATGAACATTAATAACTCATTAACAACCGCAAACATGTGTAAGCAACGGTAACAGGAAGTCATCTATATGGTAATTCACCAGCGTGCAGGCCTCTGGGTTGGAAGTTGAAACCGTGGGCTTACTCCTCAGAGACACCCCCATCCCAGTAGCAAAAGAAACTAACAATAGAGATATAGAATATATCCCTGCTAAGGTGGAGTTCTACTAAAAGGGACCTGAAGTACTGGTTTTTCCCTATCTCAGCTCCTAAGATTTTTTTTTTTTAGTTGTCTAATGCTGAGGGCTTCCTGGGTGGCTTAGCATTAAAAGAATCCTCCTGTCAATGCAGGAGATGCAAGAGACACAGGTTCAATCCCTGAGTTGGGAAGATCCAATGGAGAAGAAAATGGCAACCTGCTCCAGTATTCTTGCCTGGGAAATCCCATGGACAGAGAAGCCTGGGGTGCTACAGTCCATAGGGTTGCAAGAGTTGGACATAACTGAGTGACTAAGCGCGTGCACGCGCGCACACACACACACACACACACACCCTGCTGAGGGGAGGGACAAGGAGAGGATGTAAGATTTTACTTCTCATCACCTTCCTTTCAGCATTATTTGAAAAATTTTGTGAACTATGGCATTTTATACTTCTATAATTTTTTTCAAAATTAGTTTTGAAAAGTATTTGGAAGATTTTCACTTCTGAGATTTCTTTTTTCTACTCATGTGGTTCCTCTCCATCTGGGGTGTCTCCCCCAGCCTTGCAACTTTTGTGAAAATTCAGTCAACTAACTATTCTTGGCCCCACTGAGCCTTCACTTCTGAAAAAGTCCATAGAAATGGTATCTGCTTGCAGTGCTTAATTAAATATTAATACTATTGTATATCACCCTCTATTTAATGTTAGTTTTATTTCTTTAACCTGCAGGGGGCACCAGAGATGTCTTAAACTTGGAGTTTCCCAGTCTCAAGTCACAGAAGTTCTGTAAATGCTGGGTCACTGAGATCTCAAAATAGAATCAGAAATTCTATGGGTATCACTTACGTAGGGAAAATTTTATGCAAGATTTTTTTCAATAAGAGCAATATTAATTTTATTAATTTTAACAGGGAGAGCTGAATTCTTCCTCAATACTATCTATTTGGATAAGGAAACATTTTTACCTATTTCATATTTCTCTTAAATCCCCTTTAATGCTAAGATGCACCAGAATATAAGCTATTTGAAGGCAGGAAGCATATCTTCACACAGAGGCCCCTTATAAATGCCAGTCAATTTAACTTTGTTGAACATCTGATGACCAAATAAGTTATGTTATGTTTAGAAAAAGTCTTCTGGGAGAATTGTACAGATAGGATGCTAAACAGGACTAAAGAAAGATTATTCTTCCCAGAGAGGAAGAAAAAGTAGATAACCAACACAGAAACTTCAAAGTTTCTGGCAAATCCTTGAAGAACCAATGGTTTTCCATTGCTGCTAATCAGAAATGCCTTTGATAAAAATTTTCATTAAAGAGCAAGAAGCAAACTGGTTGAAATATTGGAAACATGCTGGCTATCACACTGTTTGCAAAATGCCAGAGCAGAAAGATCTGTAGCCTCTAACAACAGCTTCCTATGTCATTCAGAGTAAAAGCCAGTGTCCTTACTTGGGCCTATAGGACCCTAAATGCTCTGACCCCTGCCACTTCTATGACCTCATTCTCCTCTATTCCCCCCTTACTTATGTCACCCTGACCACACCTTTTGTTCCTCCTCAAACATGCCAAGTAAATCCTGCCTCAGGGCCTTTGTACTTGCTGTCCTAGGCGACATGAATACTCTTTCTCCAAATACACACACAGATTACTCACTCCCTCAAATCCTTTATTTAAATCTCTGTTCAAATATTAACAAAGGTTAGGAAGGGCCTTAATATTTAAACAGAAATTTTACAAATTGAAGATTAAGACCAGTGCAATCATCTGGAAGAAGAGTGTTACTTATGAAAACAATAGCACTCATCACCTCTCTTTAATCCCTTATCCTGATCTATCACTACCTGATAAATTTAGGGTTTATTATTTATTTTTCCCATTGGAAGCTCCCTGAGAACAGAGTATTTTTTTTTTCCCCTTTTTTCACTGCTGTATCCTTAGCACCTAGAACAATGCCTAGCACATAGATTTTTAAGAAATTACCACAATCCTATTAGCTCAGGGGCAATTATACAGCCTCATAGCTCCAGGACTAAAAATAAAGAAGCCTGGAGTTGAGTAAATCAGAAATTAACTAGTAATTAATTCCATACAGTTAGCTGCCTATCCATTGATAATATTGCAAACACAGAAAAATTCTATACATCAACAGACTTATTATTTGTATCTACCAGACTACATACAAACTTCCAAATGCAAGGGCAAGCTGTGTGTAACACAGAAACAAGTTATTGGCAAATATTCAAATGGTGTTGCTATTTATTATGAGTACATAAAACATGAAAGGCTGTGATCAAAGAGGTTACTAAAGCTGGGCAGACGAAAAGAAGTTGACTCTTAGAATATGGAATCTCACAAAATCATAGAGTTCAGAGTAGCCTTAAACGTTTTTTGGCTCAAGTATCAATATGAGGCTTGAATTCTCTGAATGTCACCCCCGCTGCACATCTGAGCACTCTGCTGACAGAAGAAGAACCTTTCTCAGAAGGTTCTATACAAAGAAATCTCCTCCTCATAAACAGCAAAAATGTTTTGCCCTTTAACTGGCACTTACCAGCTCTCAATCTTCTCTAGTAGTCACACCCTTGATCAATCTAAGTCCTTTTCACATGACCTTCACTACAGAAAGATGTCAAATAAACGCTTGGCTAAACTGTTTCTTTTCCAGGCTAAACATTCTCACATCCTTCCCACACTCTTCATATGGCATGGCTTTGAATGCCTCCAGTGAGACTGTTCCCCAGGCAAGCTCCAGCTTGTCTATGTCCCTTTGAAAATGTGACAATCAGAAGTTATTAGAAATTCCTTACTGTTGCCTGGGCCATAGAGCAAGGTGCAGAAGTCTCAGTTCTTAAACTCTAGACACTACACTTCTAGAAATACACTCTAGTCTCTACTCAAAGATGCCTGTGACAGAAACTAATTTTTCTTAAATGGGAAAAAGCCATAGGGAAGCAGAGAGACTATCAGTAATTTCCTACCTTTTCACCATTATTCACATTATTTCATTATTTTCAAAATAGATTCCATATTTTGCAAGACTATCCTGTTAACTCTATTTACTAAATATTAATAACTGATCAATTTCCTATTTTTATTTATTAAAATCATAGGCATACCTTAATAATGGCATAAGTCAGTGTCACCTCACTGAGCCCCCTGAATGCCAACCAAAACCACAAACATGTGACTTTCGGCAATCCACATAGTCTTTTGTCAAATAAAGGCACAGCTTCCTTTTGGCTTTTTGAAATACTGAAAATAACTTTTACATACCCATTATTTCCTCTGAAAAATCCTGTTGGGAATCTTTGGCCTAATGACCCAATTTCCTTTTAATTCAGTGCCCATTGTTCTTAGAAGTAAAGCAAAAGGCCAAGCACTTAGACGGTAATGCTAAATTGTGACTCCAGGGGGCAGACTCTTTCATTATCTTCTGTTCAGTGGAAAAAGCTTCCTTCTTCGCAAGTTATTGACAAGCTCAGGTTGAACAATCTCTTTTTCTCTTTTCTTCCCCCTCCTCCTCCTTTTTTAAAAATATACAGCATATTTTTTAAACTTTTTATTTTATATTGGTGTATAGTTGATTAACAATGCTGTGTTAGTTTCAGGTGTGCAGCAAAGTGATTTGGTTATATATCTATTAAATACATGTATCTATTCTTTTTCGAATTATTTTCCCATTTAGATTATTACGTAATATTGAGCAGAGTTCCTTTGCTACACAGCAGGTCCTTGCTGGTTATCTATTTTAAATATAAAAACAGTGTGTGCATGTCAATCCCAGACCCCCTAACTATCCCTAGCCCCCACCCTTCCCCTCTGGTAACCATTAAGTTCATTCTTTAAGTCAAATACAGCCTATTTTTAAAAACACATCTCAATTAACATTTGAGAGATAGTTTCTTCAATTTCTACATGGACAAGTTTATACACTTACTAGTGACCAAAGCGGCAGTGCAGGGCAGCCAGGTTTAGAGCTGCGTATCTCAAGCTCCGGCCATAGCCCTCTTCCCCATTACTCTTGCTTTCGGCTCCAGTAAGAATCAGGCGGTCAAAATAATGAAGGAGGCTGTGTGTTGAACTGAAAACGTCTTGAACTCGGAGGTTGTTTAAGTAGCTGAGGTAGTGCTAAAAGGAGGAACATTCAACATATTTTAAATGTTAAGTTCCTCTTGTGTTAGATTAATTCAGAGAGGTCCACTGGCTGTAGACATCCACGTATCCCCTACCCTCCTAAGTCACAGTTTAGCTTAATCTTTTCCCCACAGGCAGAATAAAATAGACTTAAGGTACAGTAGGTGGTTTCCTCCCCAGAATGTGTCCCCAAACAAAATAAAGGGGATTCCACCAGCATGGGTGTCAGAGTTTTGTCCTAAATACTCATCCACTGGTTATATTAGGATCCATGGATTATACATGAGGATGGAGGGGGACTCACCTAGCTTAGATATTAAGGAATTGTGTCAGTATAAAAAAAAAAGGTCTTAAAACCTGAATTCATACAAATATAAAACCAATTTTTCTAAATGTCCAAGTTAAAACCCAGTGAGACTTTTACTAGTTTATTAGTTTTAGAAGTTAATTATCTTCTATTTTGACACTATTTTCATTTTGTTTGGTTCACTGAATTAAAACTCCCTCCAGCAGGCAGATCCCAGTTACTAAGGAGCAAAGCAGATGTATTTCTACATGTGGATAAAGTCAGATGGCAAAACCCAGGTGCTATTAAGAAAGTTCTCAGGATAAAAATTCAATAAGGAATAGAATTATTTAACTTAAAAAATATATACACCAACAAAAACATTTACAAAAGAGGAGAAAAGAATTTTGGGGCCTCAAACTTTAAAAAATCAGTCTGTCATCTCCTTCATCTCCTGTCCGTAATTCACAACATCAGAGATGAATGAAAGAGAGCATCAATAGATTGAAGAAATCCCTCCTGGGTGGGGGAGGAGCCTAGGCTAAGTCAATTACATGCCAACCACAGGATTTCTTTCTAAGAACCCAGGTCAGCGGGCCAATCCACATTTACTTGACTATTCAAAAGTCTTGTCCCTGCTTTCTAATTTAGGAACAGATTCTGGAAGAGGCTCACCGCTTCAGCAAAATCAGGATTAAATTTCAACAAGTTGTTCAATTCTTTCTGCAAAGAAGCTGGAGTGAGGGCTTTGGTCTCATCATTCTTCAACAAAGAAGCCTGAAAGTTAAAAATGACAACTCTCAGTAGAAAGAAATGGCCAATAAACATATGGACACATATATTAAATATCTGATTACTTTCTTCTCTGCACCTACACTTTCCTCTTTTTTTTTTTTTTAACAATTTTATTCATTTATTTATTTTTGGCTGTGCTGGGTCTTCATTGCTGTGCGGGCTTTTCTCTAGTTGCGGTGCGCAGCTTCTCATTCCAGTGGCCTCTCTTGTCACAGAGTGCAGGTTCTAGGGCACTTGGGCTTCAGTGGTTGCAGCACATGAGCTCAGTAGTTATGGCTCCCAGTCTCTAGAGCACAGGCTCAGTGGTTATGGTGCATGGGCCGAGTTGCTCCTCACCATGTGGGACCGTCCTGGAGTAGGGATCAAACCTGTGTCTCCTGCATTGACAGGCGGATTCTTTACCACTGAGCCACCAAGAAAGGTCCTACACTCTCCTCTTGACCTTGCAGAACACTGTTTCCTCTTCCTGGAATTATGTCTCGCAACCACCAACCCCACCCACACACTCTTCTATGCAAAAGCCTACTCAGCCTTCAGGGCCCAGTTTAGATTTCAGCCACCTGCTTCTCCCATAAGCACCTACATGCTCCTATAAGCCCCCTGCACTAACCCTTCCTGCAGTACTTATTAAATTATATTACTAGTGCTAGCTGACCCCACCCCCAGACTGTAAGTGCCTTCAAGGCAGGAAGTATGTATTCATAGTCTGGCAAAGAGCCTTATGGCACACACTTGCCCTTCTCCTGGTTTTCTGTTTCATATGGATGTTACCAGCAACAATTATATAAAATATTTAGAAAACTACTTCTAAATTAATGATTAGTACTTAACTGGGTTCTAGACACTTCAATTTTACATAGAAAAATTTTTCTTTGATTAACAATAACTTCTAACTCCATTTTAATTCATTGTAGCATTACAGGAGATTCCAAAAATATGAAAAAGCATACAGAAGAAAACAGAAAAGCACACAGAAAATCATCTGTTACTCCTCCATCCAGAAATAACACCATTTTTATGTCAGTGTATCTTATTCCAGTCTTTTTTCTGTGCGTGGGTATATGTATGTGTGTTTGTGTGTGTATGTACTTATACATATACACTGGTGGGCTGCCGTCTATGGGGTCGCAGAGTCGGACACGACTGAAGTGACTCAGCAGCAGCAGCAGCATGCACACTTTTTTAACAAAATTAGAATATATCATTTTACTATCTGCCCTTTTCATTTAATAATATATTATACATTTGTCTCATCATCAACTGGTCTTTGAAAATACCATTTTTAAAGCAAAAGTATCAATCCTTTGTCATATGTATTGCAAATCCTTTTCCCATTTTGTTGTTTGACTTTTAATTTTGTCAGAAAATGTACTAACATGCAGACATTTTTCATTTTTATGCTGAAAAACATCAAATGATCTCCTACATATTTTCTTCCACAGTTCTTATGTTTAGAAAGTTCCCCATCCAGAGATCAGTTAAAAGTTAATATGGAGTTCCTTCTAGTCTAATTATAACTTTAAATGTTTACAGTGAAGCCTTTAATCTACCTGTAAAGTACTGAGGTGCAAAGATGAGGTGAGGGTCCAGCTTCATTTTCTCCTCTACAGGTAACCAATTGTCTAGATGGGTTTTTCTAATCTGTCTAAAATTCATTTGCAGGGGTGACTCTATTATCTGCATCTAGATCTAAACATTACATCTTTCAGCAGAAAGAAAATTAATAATAAAATTAGAGGAAACTTAAAAATAGAGCAAAAATCAAAATTCTTTGCTGAAAACAACATGAAAGAAAAACGTTCAGCTTGTATTACCAAAAAAAAAAAAAACTAAAGTAGGTTTGAAAACACTAGTAAGAAATGTCTGGGCTAAAGTGTACTGGTGTTTGCAACTTGAAATGTATCAAAAAAAATACGATGAAATGGTGACTAGATGGGTAGATATATGATAAACAGAGCGAAATATTAATTGTAGGACCCAGATGATGGGTATGTGGGTATTCGCTGTACAAGGCTTTTCAATTTTATTTCTGTTTGAAAATGTCCTTGATGAAAAGTTGGGAAAAGGGTAGTAAGTCTTCCAAATCACGCTTTGGGGCTGTGTTAGTCACACACCATTACTAAATGAACATGCATTACGACTCTAATAGAGAAATAAAATCACATACAAAATAGGGAGGGACATATAGCTACAGCTGCATTGTTAGTGAAGAAAAAAGGACCAAGAGTAAGAACAATGCCGCTTTACTAATAAACCTACTCACATAACAAACATATGTCATGACAGCAGACAGTGAAGGACAGGGAAGCCTGGTGTGCTGCAGTCCATGGGGTCACAAAGAATCGGACATGACTGAGCAACGGAACAGCAACAACAAATAATGTCACAGAATTAAAAAAAAAAAAAATATGACAAATCACAGAACCAACTTACCTGTTGAGAAAGAAAAAATTCTGCTTGTTTTTGGGACAGAGGCCCACTGCACGATACCTCTTCTTCTCTGGAAAAAAATTAAGTAAAAATAATAAAGAATTAAACAATAGTGAAAATGGTAATGCTAACAAAGTCAAATAGATTCATCAGAAAAGCTTAAAAACTTTTATAATTAATTCTCTTCTCAGGAATGATGCTAAATGTCCTGATAAAATTTACATGATTTAATAAGCAGATCTCAACTCTATACAGCCTCCAGCATGATCTTTCTAATATGCAGGTCTAGGGACTTCCCTGGTGGTCCGTGGTTAAGACTCTGCTTCCAATGCAAGGGATGCTGGTTGGATCCCTGGTCAGGAAACTAGGATCCCAGATGCCGCAAGTGTATCATCCCTGACTTAAAGCCCCTCTGGGGAATCCCACTGCCTTCCAGAATAAAGCCCACGTTGCTTAGCAGGGCAGGTGCAATGCTTCCTGAGTGGTCCTACCTCTCTCTCCTGCCTTCTCATCTACACCCCAGCCCTGATGAACTCCTTGCAATTTCCTATCTATCAGGAAGGGCTAGCACCCCATAGAAAATACTCTGGGAAAAGCTGCTCTAATATTCTCTTGGTTTCACAAGGCAGCAAGTGTATCAGATTCTGCAGGTATCAGAGATGCCCAGGACCAGCCCCGACCCGGTACAACAAAGATCACTGAAACAACAGTGACCTAGAGGGAAGTGGAAAGAAAACGCATAGGCCAAGCTCTCAAACAGAAGAGTGAAGTATCTGGGCAATAAGATGCCCTTTTCTCTTAACATATCCCTCAAAGAAAGTAAGCCCAAGTCCTGAAATAAATACGGCAGTACACAAAAAGGCTAGAGGCCAATGAGGATCTGGATGAAATGCGATACACTGCTCCCAGCCCACCCTCCTCTAAGGTCCATGATGCTCACCGTCACCAGATGCTTTATTTACTTAATCCTTTCCCCCAAAAAAGATTTGAGGTAGTTAATAAAGGACACAAGAACAATAAAAGTTAATAAAATAGAGAGAACCAAAATCACACAAAGCAAAAAGCTACAAATAAAGGCAAATAGATTTACTATAAATGAAGATCAAGTTTGGCCTTGGACTTGACTGAGCGACTTCACTTTCACTTTTCACTTTTTTCCTTGGTGGCAACAGCGGCCAACATGAACAAGGTTGGGAAAAGCAAGTGAGAATACCACTGCCCAAACCATCCTTTTACTGACTCCTCCCATGCTTCCTCAGGGCCTCAAATACATGCCAGAGAAAGTAACTCTTTTTTTTTTTTTTTTAAGAAAGTAACTCTTAACAGGCCACAAAGGTATTCAGTTTAGGAAGGGTGTTACTCATTTAGGAAAAGGACACCAATAAATTTGTTTATGAATCCAATTACCAGCTGAGACAGAATTTTAGACTTACAAGTGGCTGTATATCAAAGACATTTAACCTGGGCCTATGAAGGGCTTTAGGAGCCCATGAACCTTGTAAAGCTGCATGCAAAATACACATTTTTAATGCGAGGATAGTGCATGGCATTCATCTGATTTTCAAAAGGACTCTGGAAACTCCTCTAAAGTGCTTAAATCACCCACTATAACTGAAATTTAAAAAATACAACAGGATTAGACAATCAACAAATGGAGCCGGGGCACACATAAAACACAAGTCTAGGTCCCTGAAAATACAATGTCTTTATGGGCTCACGGTCTTAGTGAAGGCTAAGTCCAGCCCATGTGACGTGATGGCAGTAAGCAATATGAATGAATGAATGAATGTATATTATCTCTGCATTAGAAACGGGAGAAACCACTCCACTTGGAGTGATGAGGACTTTAAAAGTGGGGAAGGAGTGGAGAAATGATGAGGATGGAAGAAGGCATTCTAAGAAAGGAAAATAAAAGACAAAGAATGGGAAAATGCCCGGCCTGTTGGAGGGATACGAGCAGAGCTGGATGGCTGGGGTAAAGGACCCAAGTTGAGGAACAGAAATTGAGGTCAGAAAGGTCAACTGGGGAACACCTCAGATACCAGGCCAGGAGACTCTGTCTCTGGAGATTCCTGAGCAGGGTAGAAACAAAACAAAAGCAGGGGAGGGGAAGGACTGAGACAGGGAACAGTTTCAAAACACCCAAGAAGGCCATGAGGACCTGAACGCTTGGAGGTATGTGACCAGAGGGGTGACCTGGCCCCTCCTCCTGACCTCATGTGCTCAGGCCACACTGTCCTCCTTCTGTCCCTCCGGTATGTCAGTCTGTCCTGTCTTGAGAGCTGTGAGTCTGCATGTGCTCTGACAACTCTTCTCAGGGCTGGTTCTTCTGTCAGCAAGCCCCCAGTCTTAAAGGGCCCTTTCCTGACAGCACTCCACAGTTACTCTGTATCCTCGAGCCCTAGGTATTCCTTTCCTGCGTGGCATACCCTGAAGTTACATTACCTGTTAATGGAGTTACCTCTCGACTCCCCTCTCACCCTCCCCACGTAAACTCCGCGAGGACGGGGACTTTCTCCTCCATGAAGACAGTGCAGCACCTAACACAGTACCTGGCCCACCAGAAGCACTGAATAAGCATTTGTCGAATAAATTAATGAAGTTGGGAGATTTTTATTAAATCATTGACAAGTGAAGAAACACCAAAGACTTTCTACTTTTGTTAGAAATTTTTGTTAGTTAAAAGGGACTTTGGGGCTTCCCTGGTGGCTCAGTGGTAAAGAATCAGCCTGCCAGCCCCTTTCTCCTCTGCCTCTTTCATCCCTGGCCCTTGAGCCCTCCTCCCCACAGAAACTATGGAGCTAACAGGGCAGCCACCCTCTAGCCAAATCCTGGAGGTTTCCTCTGCCTGGCCACCCAAGCCAGTTCACCTGGATTTCCCCGAGCTCTTCTTCTGAGATCCACCTGCATTTTAGGCTTAGAGTGTGTCTAGGGAAGAAGGTAGGCTTCTGGGTGCAAAGACTAACCAGAGGCTTCAGCCCTCCCTTTGCTCTGTTCCAGAGAAACTCAACCTCCATTCCTATTCCTCTACACGAAGTGTCCAGGAAACAGAATCGGCAAAAGCCAGTGGGCCTAATGCCATTCTAATTCTTTTCTGGAGTGAAGATGGTTCCTCCTCTCTCAAGCCTGGGAATAAAGGCTCTTAAGTTGTTAGTTCCTCAAATTAAAGGCCACAGACCCTTCTGGGCCCTTGGTGTTCTCCCCGTGGGAGGGCAGTACTGCTCCCTGTAACCTTTAGCCACACTGGAGAGTCCCCCACCAGGGGAGGAGGACAGTTCTGGGAGTGCCCCCCCATCCCAGGTACCCCATTCAGTCGGCACCAGAGCAGACAAACAGCCACTCCCCCAGAGGCAGCGCTGGCCTGCCTGGCCGTGGACCCGGCCATCCTGCTGATCCTGGTGGGCATCCTCAGGTTCCTGCTCACCTTCTGCAGCTGCATCAGATGATCTCTCTGCGAGAACGTCTGCCTCCTGCAGACGCTCTCCCTCTGTCCCACCATTGTGTTCCTGCTACAGCTGGCAGCTGGGGTCCTGGGCTTCGTCTTCTCAGACAAGGTGCGGGGCAAAGTGAGTGAGATTATCAATAATGCCATTGTGCACTACTGAGATAACTTGGACCTTCAGAATCTCATAGATTTTTGGCCAGAAGGAGTTCAGCTACTGTGGAGGGATTTCCTATAAGGACTGGTCCCTGAACATGTACCTCAACTGTTCAGAAGACAACCCCAGGCATGAGCACTATTCTGTGCATTACTCCTGTTGCTTGCCTACCCCTAACCAGGCAGTGATCAACACCATGTGTGGCCAAGGTATGCAGACCTTTGACTACTCGGAAGCTAGTCAAGTCATCTACACCCATGGCTGTATTGACAGATTGGTCAACTGGATACACAGCAACCTCTTCGTACTTGGTGGTGTGGCACTGGGCCTGGCCATCCCGCAGCTCGTGAGAATCCTGCTGTCCATGAACCTTGTGAGTCAGATCAAAGATCAGATCCAACTATAGCTCTACAACCAGCAGCACCGGGCGGACCCATGGTACTGAGGATCCATCCTGCACCTCCTCGGTAGGGCAACAGGGGAGCCTCGTCAACTGACAGCAGTGGTTACAGCTGCCGGCGCCCAGTGGAGAATGGATTTTAGACCCGCAAGCCACAGCCCAACGGGAGGAAGCAAACTTCACAGACAGCAGAAGGCAGGGTGCACAGGTGGCCCTAATCTGAGAAGAATGTGCCTCCTCCCCACCCCAGCTCTCAGCATTGTTATTTTGTATTCTCTCTAACCTCAATCATTTGGGTTGTTTTTGTTTAGTCTGAGCACAGATGCTTGAGCAACTGCAGTTGAAAAAAAAAAAAAAATCCACCTGCCAATGCAAGACACATGGGTTTGATCCCTGGTCCAGGAAGATCCCACATACACAGAGCAATTAAGCCTGCGCATCGCAACTACTGAGCCTGTGCTCTAGAGCCTGGGAGCCAGAATTACCGAAGCCCCTGGGCCCTGAAGCCTGTGCTCTGCAACAAAAGAAGCCGCTGCTATGAGAAGCCCATGCAAAGCAACAAGTGAGTAGCCCTCCCCACCCACCCCACCCCCTACTCTCTGCAACTAGAGAAAGTCCATGTAGCACTGAAGACCCAGCACAGCCAAAAAATAAATAAATGAATTTTTTTTTTTTAAAGGACTTCTGTTAGGTCCTTTATGGAGCACAGAGAAGATGTTGTTCCAGCGACTAATAGTCTCCGCTACAAACCCACACGGTGTAACCCTATAAGCCTCCTCTATTATTGCAGGAAACAAATGCTGCCCCGTAACAACAATAAGCAAATGAAAAGCTGAAGCTAAATGTCAAGTCTGCACGTTCTTCTGTAATGGGACTTTTTTTTTTTTTTTGGCCACACTGTGCAGCTTGTGGGATCTTTAGTTTCCCAACCAATGACTGCGCCGAGTACTAACAACTGGACCACCAAGGAACTCCCTAGAATAACATTTAAATACATTTCTTCTATTTCAGTGATGAAATTCAGTTTACTGAATGCATACCATTTTCTGAAACCATACACCTTAATATTAGACATACTGTTACATTACACACAAATGAATTCTTAGAACAGGATCAAAACAATGTAATTAGACCTAAGTAAATCAGATTAATTTAGGAGAAAGTCAAACCTAATTTAAAAAGTCTGAATTTTAACATTTCTGAAGAACTGACATTCTTCTACTTTAAAAGCATATAAAGAGCTAGGACAGAGATCACATTGTTTCCTGGAAGCTTCTTAAAAGAGAAATTTCAAAAAGAATAGCTACATTTGTCCAATGTTTACTATATACCAGGCACAGTTCTAAACACTTTATACAGATTTATCATTTAATTCTCACAACAACCCTCTGAGGCGGTCACATAAGCCCCATTTTGCAGGTTAGAAATTTGAGGTACAGAGAAGGTGACCTGCCCAAGGTAGGGAGTGGAAGAGCCAGAATTCAAATCCAGGGGTCTGACTCCAGAGCCAGACTCAACTCTACAAGGTACAGCCTTTCCGCTCCACGACAAACATTGTGAGCAAGTCTTGAGTTTTTGCAAGTACTCACTGGTACTATAATCTTCTTGTTCCCAGTGTGTGCTGAACAAATCATATAACCATACAAAGGCCACTCCTAGGAACTGCAGGGACATATTCTCTGGCTATACCTGCCAGCCCCCAAGGGGGTTGGACCAGTCTATACAGGGCAGGTGGGGGCTTGCTTCTCTCAGAGCTCTGAACACACCGTTACTGACAAGGTCATTATCTGTTTCCATGTCAGTCTTCCTCCCCAGACCGTGGGCTCCCTGAGATCACACACACACACACACGTTTTCCCCTCCAAACACAAGTGGTCTATTTGGGAGGTGATCCCAGGTAACAGCTGGGGAGAGGGGATGTGAAACAGCAAAGGGAAGGGAGTCAACACGAAGTATTTTATGGGGCAAATTACCAGTGCGGGCATTGGACGACATGTTCTGATTCTCTCACTGGACATGTCTCATTGGACGATATGTTCTGATTCTCATTCATCCAACACATATTCAGACACCACAAGCCAAGCTCTGAGGAAAAGGAGGTGACATATAACAGAGAAGGAGGGTCTTAACTCTTGATGGAGTACAAAGGCAAATATAAATGAGTAAGTAAATAAATGCAAAAGGTTGCTTACTGAGGAGATCTATGAAGGAAAGAAAGAAGATGGAAGTACTTAGGATGGAGGTTACTTCACACACGTAGTCAGGGAAGGCCTGTGTGAGGTCACGGGAGCCCAGTGGTGAAAGGAAGGGAGGGAGGTGAGAAGCCAGAGAAGAGTACACCAGGCACCCCGAGGCAGAGCTTGGCTGGGCGTATTCAAGAAACTGAAATCAAGCCAGAGCTGTTAGACTCTGACAGTGAAGGGAGAGGCAGGAAAAAGAGGTAAGGAAGATGACAGGGGCCAGATCAGACAGGTACCAGGGCCACAGTAACTCCGATTTCTGTCTGAATTCCATGGACAGTCAAGGAGGGTTTGGGGCATAAGAACATGTGGTGTGATTTACATCCGTGATGGTTCCCTTGGATGTTTCAGGAAAAACTGAGAGTAAGGAGACAAGAATGGAGGCAGGGAAAGCAGCCAGGAGGCTGGAGCAGTCATCCAGGAAAGAGACCAGGTACTAAGACCATCGGGGAAGCAGTGGCGATGGAGAGAAGTGAACTGATTCCAAACATACTGTGGAGGAAGTTCTGGCTGGATATGCAGAAGGACCGGCTGTTGGGGTGAAGGACGGGAAGGACCCAGGGACACACCTAGGCTTTGGGCTTGAACAACTAGCTGAACAGTGCCACCACATCCCCAGGGCTTAAACTTTAGGAGGCACTCTATAAGTTTTCACAGAATTAATCAATTGTTAATTCACTGTGATATAATGAACACTACACTACCGCTCAGGATCCCAGCAGAAAACAAATGGCATATTCAAATGGGGTAACATGAGATAAGTTTAATAAAGGACCACTTTCAGAAACAGTGGCAGGGGATGGAGAAGCCATAGTGAGTAATACAGTCCCCAGGGCTGGGAACAGTGGGGCACCTTTCGCACCAGGCCTGGGAAACCTTCCCAGTAACCAGACCCTTGAGGTCTGCAAAGCAGGCCACCTGATGGAGGCGGTGACCCTACACCCAGTCCACCGTGACCTTGAAGGGAGGGAACCAGTGAATCAACACCCTGACCTTACTCTCCTCGACCCTCTGGATTTCCCATCAGTGCCTCCCAACCAGAAGTTAGAGGGGAAGAAACTAACCGATGCAGCCTGTAAAGGTCCACTTCCTGGATCTGGAGGGACAGAAAGATGACAGCCAATGCAGAAACTCTGGATGAGTGAGGATTTACTGTGCCTGTAATGACGCTATTTCACAGGAAAGGGATTCACGCTGGAGAAACCCAAGTTACCTTATAGATACGTCAAGTTCTTCTTTTTCCATTTTCCTTTCGCCCTCCTCTCTGCTGGCCAGTTCCATATCAGCATCTTCCATGGTCTTTTTCTCACCATTCTGGAAGTACTGCTGAAGGGCAGTGTACAGTTTAAACACTTGACTGAAAGACAGCTTACTGTAGGCCAAGATCATGTGACGCAGAAATAAGCCTACAAAACAAGACACAGACCAGGCAAAGGCATTAACTCAAAAACTGGGCGACTCCAAGTCAATGACTATTTGTTGCAATTCTTCCTTCAAAATAATTGAAAAGAAGATACTTGCAGTTGTTGTTTCCTCCACAATGTTCTTTCATCACCTTTGAAGCTGATTTTCTCTTTATATTAAAAGCTCAGTCCTCCCACCCACACTCCACTTTTTATCCAGCCAATGTATCCTCTCATGACTGTTAGAACTATCAGAAGTTATTGTATTTGTTTACTTTTTACTATCTGCCCGCCCTTCTCCCCAAAACCACAAGAATGTAATCTGCCTTAAGAGAAAGGTTCCAGTCTCTCTTCAAGTCCAGAGCCTGGCACATGGAAGATCAACAAATAACTGATGGTAAATAACATAAAAACTACCAGGAAAGAAAAGTCAGGTGGATGGAGCATGGCTATAAAGCTAACAGAAAAGAATCAGGAAACTTCATGTATACCCTAGACTTATAAACTGTAACAATAATCTACTCTTACTCTCTTCATAAAACTTTAGCTGGTGACCCTGACTTAGTTGTGCAATGTGTACAAGTGAGCAGAGGACTGTGGGAAACAGCTGAGAAACCCTGAAAGGCTCCACAATCAGTCTAATACTCTGATGACAGTAGACAAAACAGAAGATGCTTTCCCATGAGACAGTTATTTAAACACAGATCAAAATGGCAAGGCAATGGATAAAACATGTCCAACATCCGCACTGCCTGTGCTCAGATTACAGCAGAGTTAACAACAGATGTGACTCAGAGAGCCATTCACTTCAGTGAAAATATTCTCTGCTCTCCTTAGAAGAATTTCATACCTACTACACTTGTTTTGTGAACCTCTGGTTCAGTTCCAGAAAAAGAATCTGAAAGGTCATCAAAAAATTGTTCCATATCCTTCAATTCGCCTTCAGCCATCAGTTTGATTCTGAACAAGAAAAATGAGGTAAGGATTTTAGGAAGGCCCTTTGAACATCTTCCCACATTTCATATTCCACAATCACCAAAAATGAATCTATTTGAAATCCAAAATGTCACCCCCATATTCTGAAAAATATCATTGCTGATGTTTTCTTGATTATAAAATTTCTCAAAGTAGCGTATCAGCCAGTAAAAATGAAATTCTCTGCAACAACTAAAAGGAACAAAGTAGATCCATACACAATAATAAATTCTGAAGCAGTATATTTAATGCTATCCATTTAAAAAAAATCAAATTAAGGTACTTAGGAAAACAAGCCAGAATAACAAAGATATCTTTTTTTTAAGGAAATAATCACCATGTGCCATTTTCTAATTTCCATCTACTTTGACATCTTTTCATATATACAGAAGAAAATGGAGTTTACCTGATCTGCACTGAGTTTGCCAGCTGAGGACAAGATTCTTCAATTAATTTGTAAAGTTTAGACAGTGTAATATCTGGGCCCTGGGTAAAGGAGAGATTGAAAGGTTACAGAAAAATTTTAAAGAGCTGGAGATTGATAAACAGCTGCATACATGAATTCATTTATCAACCTCTCTGCTTTCTTTTTTTAAACTGGAATGTAGTTGATTTTCAATGTTGTCTGAGTTTCAGGTGTACAGCAATGTGAATCATATGTATATATACACATATCCACTCTTTTTTAGATGCTTTTCCCATATAGGCCATTACAGAGTATTGAGTCATTTTCCGTGCTATACAGTACATCCTTATTAGTTATCTATTTTATGTACAGTAATATGTATACGTCAATCCTAATCTCCCAATTTATCCCTCTCCCTCCCCTATCCAACCTTTCTGTTTTAAAGTTATTCCATGGGGAGGGAGGAGGGAGGAGGGTTCGGGATGGGGAACACATGTATACCTGTGGCGGATTCATTTTGATATTTGGCAAAACTAATACAATTATGTAAAGTTTAAAAATAAAATAAAATTGGAAGAATAAAAAAAAAAAAAAGAAAAAAAAAAAAAAATAAAGTTATTCCAAACATGAAATCTCAAACCAGGAAGCAGAAAAAAAAAAAAACCTATCTGCATAAAACACTACAGCAATATTTCACATTTGCATGCATTCTCTCTTAGTTGGAGGAATGACTTAAAATGGAAAAAAAAAAAGCATAGAATCTGTAGTCTGAGGTTCTTTCATTCTCAGTTTGGTAATTGTAGCAAAGGTGTTGCCTCCCTGGGCCCTTCATCAGTAAGATGGAGATAACAATAACGTCCCATGTTTGTGGCAACGATTAAGTAAAATAATTCAAATTGTTTTGTACCCTGGAGAACATATACTAACACAGGGGTCCTATTTTTCAGAAACATAATCTCATTTGATCCTCCAAAACACCGGAAGGTAGGCAGTCATATTATCTACCCAAGTTCATAAAAGGTATCGTTAGAGACAGAGAGTATGTGACCTCAGCTATCAGGAAGATTTCAACCTAGCTGAGGTTTACAACTAAACACTGAATACCTTTGGAGAGTAAGTTGACAGTACACACGTCACTTTCAGTTGTGGATAACCCAGCAAGCCCGCTTCCGGGGAAGGTATGTTCCCCATACGTTTGAAATGAAGAAAAACTAAAGAATCTATAAGGCCATTAATAAAGAGCTCAGTTATAATCTATAAATTTTAACATTAATTAAAAGTATGAGTTAAGGACTTCCCTGGCAGTCCAATGGTTAAGACTCTGGCTTCCACTGCAGGGGGCATGGGTTCAATCCCTGATGTGAGAGCTAAGATCCTAGATGCCTTAAAGTATGGCAAAAAAAAGAAAACTGCTTAATTTTTTTAAAGTATGAGTTAAATTATGTTTCTTTTCTCAGCCGTTACAAAGGATGAGGTAAATCTACTCAAATATGCTGACATGGAATGATCTCCAAGACTTACTAAGTGAAAGGAACAAGCTGTAGCATAGAAGTAGCACTTATGTAAAATGAACAAACAAAAAAAATGCAGAATTAAACAAAAAGGATACAAGTATACATACTTACAATCATATGCATCAACCTATCTATATACACGTATACATAGCAAAAGGTCTAGAAAGATCCACTCTGAACTGTTACTCAGTAAATGTTAATAGCTGAATGAAGGAATATGAACCCTGATAATCTCTGAGGAAACAGGATAAACTTCCACTCTATCAACTTTAGTATCATTTAAAGTTTTACAATGAATCTTTGTGTATTAGTTGAGTAGTTAAAAATCAGCTAATTTTTAAAGTCAAACAATAAGCAAATAATAAAGGCTGGAACTTAGCTAGATGTTATACATGTTGATTAAAATTCCAGGCTGGATGAAGCACAAGCTGGAATCAAGATTGCCGGGAGAAATATTAATAGCCTCAGATATTCAGACGACACCACCCTTATGGCAGAAAGTGAAGAAGAACTAAAGAGCCTCTTGAGGAAAGTGAAAGAGGAGAGTGAAAAAGTTGGCTTAAAACTCAACATTCAGAAAACTAAGATCATGGCATCTGGTCCCATCACTTCATGGCAAATAGATGGGGAAACAATGGAAACAGTGACAGACTTTAGTCTTTTGGGCTCTAAACTTATAACAGTAATGGAGACAGGACTGGGAGCTGCAAGTTCTAGAGATCCTGCTACTTTTATCTAACTAATTGGGCAAGTCACTTAATCTGTGTCCTCAGTACTCCTCCCCCTGCCCCAAAGAGAGTGATGGATTAAAAAAAGCCCTTTATAAGGACTTCCCTGGTGGGCCAGTGGTTAAGACTGCCTTCCAATGCAGTGGGTTTGATCCCTGGTCAGTCCCACATGCCTTGCAGCCAAAAAAATCAAAACATAAAACAGAAGCAATATTGTAACGAATTCAATAAAGACTTAAAAAAACAGTCCACATTTTTAAAAAATTCTTAATTGAAAAAAAGCTTGTTATAAACTATAGTGTACTAGGCTTTGGGGATACAAGGTGAGAAAGAACAGGACAAAGTAATGCCCTCATGGAGGTTACAGTCTAGTAGGGGAGAGAGACGTCCCTCATATAATCACCCGAATAAATGGAAAAACTACAACTGATCTAAGGGAAAGTGCATGAGATTAAAATGAAAATAGCTAAAATTGATGGAGCATTTATTATGTGCCAAACACTGTAAAATGTTCTCATGAATTTTCTAACTTAACACAGCCATCACATGACAGTTCCTCTCATTGTTTTCCATTTTACAGAGCAAAAGCAAAGACCCAAACACGTTATGGAACTTGCCCAAGTCGCACAGCAGGTAAGCAGTAGAGTTACAATCTGAGTCTGCAAAGGGAGATAAAACATGTAAAGTGCTTGTGTTAGTTGCTCAGTCGTGTCCGACTCTTTGCGAACCAATGGACTACAGGCCGCCAGGTTCCTCTGTCCTTGGAATTCTCCAGGCAAAAATACTGGAATGGGTTCTTGCCATTCCCTTCTCCAGGGGGGATCTTTCTAACTCAGAGATTGAACCCGGGTCTCCCGCATTGTGGGAAGATTCTTTACCGTCTGAGCCACCAGGGAAGCCCATCAAGTGCTTAGTACACAGTAAGTGATCAATGTTGGCTGTTACTTTTTTGTCATTGTTACCACTTATTACGGTCCTCTACGGTACAGCGTCTCTAACAGGTACCTCTAGGGTACCTGTGTCTCCAACGCTCAAGCCTACATGTAGCCTCATTCTACATAAAACGGAGGATCTGCGAAAGTAACTCTTTCCCCCGTCACTCAGCTAATAAATGCTGGAGTCATATATAAACCTGCCCAGAAAAATGCATGTAAAGTGCCTGGTCCATAGTAAGTACTAAGTGTTAGCTGGTGGTAATAACTATATTTTTCTCAGTCCAAAAGGGCAGAGAGAGTATCCGATAAACCCCCGTGCCCCCAGCCCCCAGGGAGCTGTCCCATCACAGAGCCGGTGCACAGTAAGGGTTTGCTGGATGAACCGGAGACCCTCACCTGCAGCAGCGGCAGGAGCAGCTGGTTGAGCCTTCGCCGCTCCATGAGGCTAACGGCGCCCTCGCCCGTGCGGCCCATCTCGTTCAGCAACACTAGCACCGCGATCTTATACGGCGTCACCCAGTCCTTGATACCGAATACGTTGGCATGCACCACCCCATTGGTCATCATGGGGTTGAAGTAGAGGCTCTCGTGGACGCTGGCCATGGCGCTCACGAACTAAGTCCAGGAGACCCGGTGCGCGCCCCGGCCGGATTCCTGCTCAGGGAACCTCACAACCTCCCCTAGGCCTCCCCTGACCCGCGGCGTATCCCAGGAAACTGCCTCGCGACGGCACGCCGATGACCAATCAGAGCAACGAAACCAGAGCTCTATAGCCAATAAAAATGCCCAACAATACCGTGATGGGTGGGGCAAAGGCGGCGCACCTAAAGACTGGGTCCCTACAGAAACTTTTGCAGGAGGGCGGGTTCCGGGTAGACATGGACTGGCACTGAGTGAAAGAGTCGACGCTTTCGGTCAAGGTCTGAACGGCTAGGAGGCTGACCATTTGTTCATTTAATTTGAAAATAATTCAAATTAAATTTTAAAGTGATTGAGATTAAGGCAACGAAGTTAGGGACTTCCCGGCGGTCCACTGGTTAAGAGTGGGAGCTTCCCCCTGCAGGGGGCCCGCGTCCGGGAGCTAAGATCTGCTGCTGGGACGTCCTGCGCTGGGACGGCCCAGGGGGATGGTATGGGGAGGGGGGAGGGAGGAGGGTTTAGGATGGGGAGCACGTGTATACCTGAAATTTTTTTAATTTTAAAAATTAAAAATAAAATAAAATTTAAAAAAAATAAATAAATAAAACTATTATGCTGAGTGAAAGAAGGCACATTCAAAAACAGTGCGTGCTGCAAGATTCTACCTACATGGAATTCTAGAAAAAAAAGAAAGAAAGAAAAAAAGAAAAAAAAAAAAAAGATCCCGCTTGTCGCGGGGTTCAAATAACAGAAAAAAAAAAAAGAAAAAGCAACGAAATTAAACGTGCACCTTTAAAATCTGTATTTAACTGATCAGGTTAATTTTATATTCAAAGTTCGGAAGTTTCATTTAGCTCTGTTTTAATGCGTGAATGAAGTTTTTTTCCCCCCTTAGAATTTCACAAATGCCATTTGCAGACAGCCAGGTCAGGTTGCAAGTAGCCGTGTATCCTTACGCATAATAGAAGATAATACCACCTCCATGTGGTGAATCTCTGTTTCAGTTCAGTTCAGTCGCTCAGTCGTGTCCGACTCTTTGCGACCCCATGAATCGCAGCACGCCAGGCCTCCCTGTCCCTCACCAACCTCCGGAGTTCACACAAACTCATGTCCATTGAGTCGGTGATGCCATCCAGCCATCTCATCCTCTGCCGTCCCCTTCTCCTCCTACCCCTAATCCCTCCCAGCATCAGAGTCTTTTCCAATGAGTCAACTCTTCGCATGAGGTGGCCAAAGTATTGGAGTTTCAGCTTCAGCATTAGTCCTTCCAATGAACATCCAGGACTGATCTCCTTTAGGATGGACTGGTTGGATCTCCTTGCAGTCCAAGGGACTCTCAAGAGTCTTCTCCAACACCACAGTCCAAAAGCATCAACTCTTCGGCGCTCAGCTTTCTTTACAGTGCAACTCTCACATTCATACATGACCACTGGATAAACCATAGCCTTGACTAGACGGACCCTTGTTGGCAAAGTAATGTCTCTGCTTTTTAATATGCTATCTAGGTTGGTCATAACCTTCCTTCCAAGGAGTAAGCGTCTTTTAATTTCATGGCTGCAGTCACCATCTGCAGTGATTTGGGAGCCCCCAAAAATAAAGTGTAACACTGTTTCCACTGTTTCCCCATCTATTTCCCATGAAGTGATGGGACCAGATGCCATGATCTTAGTTTTCTGAATGTTGAGCTTTAAGCCAACTTTTTCACTCTCCTCTTTCACTTTCATCAAGCGGCTTTTTAGTTCCTCTTCACTTTCTGCCATAAGGGTGGTGTCATATGCATATCTGAGGTTATTGATATTTCTCCTAGCAATCTTGATTCCAGCTTGTGCTTCACCTAGCCCAGCATTTTGCATGATGTACTCTTCATATAAGTTAAATAAGCAGGGTGACAATATACAGCCTTGACATACTCCTTTTCCTATTTGGAACCAGTCTGTTGTTCCATGTCCAGTTCTAACTGTTGCTTCCTGACCTGCATATAGGTTTCTCAAGAGGCAGGTCAGGTGGTCTGGTATTCCCATCTCTTTCAGAATTTTCCACAGTTTATTGTGATCCACACAGTCAAAGCCTTTGGCATAATCAATAAAGCAGAAATAGATGTTTTTCTGGAACTCTCTTGCTTTTTCCATGATCCAGTGGATATTGGCAATTTGATCTCTGGTTCCTCTGCCTTTTCTAAAACCAGCTTGAACATCTGGAACTTCATGGTTCACGTATTGCTGAAGCCTGGCTTGGAGAATTTTGAGCATTACTTTACTAGCATGTGAGATGGGTGCAATTGTCCGGTAAAGTTTGAGCATTCTTTGGCATTGCCTTTCTTTGGGATTGGAATGAAAACGGACCTTTTCCAGTCCTGTGGCCACTGCTGAGTTTTCCACATTTGCTTGCATATTGAGGACAGCACTTTCACAGCATCATCTTTCAGGATTTGAAATAGCTCAACTGGAATTCCATCACTTCCACTAGCTTTGTTCGTAGTGATACTTCCTAAGGCCCACTTGACTTCACATTCCAGGATGTCTGACTCTAGGTCAGTGATCACACCATCGTGATTATCTGGGTTGTGAAGATCTTTTTGTACAGTTCTTCTGTGTATTCTTGCCACCTCTTCTTAATATCTTCTGCTCCTGTTAGGTCCATACCATTTGTCCTTTATCGAGCCCATCTTTGCATGAAATATTCCCTTGGTATCTCTAATTTTCTTGAAGAGATCTCTAGTCTTTCCCATTCTGTTGTTTTCCTCTATTTCTTTGCATTGATGGCTGAGGGTGGCTTTCTTAACTCTCCTTGCTGTTCTTTGGAACTCTGCATTCAGATGCATATATCTTTCCTTTTCTGCTTTGCTTTTTGCTTCTCTTCTTTTCACAGCTATTTGTAAGGCCTCCCCAGACAGCCATCTTGCTTTTTTGCATTTCTTTTCCATGGGGATGGTCTTGATCACTGTCCCCTGTACAATATCACGAACCTCCTTCCGTAGTTCATCAGGCACTCTATCTATCAGATGTAGTCCCTTGAATCTATTTCTCACTTCCACTGTATAATCGTAAGGGACTGGATTGAGGTCATACCTGAATGGTTTAGTGGTTTTCCCTACTTTCTTCAATTTAAGTCTGAATTTGGCAATAAGGACTTCATGATCTGAGCCACAGTCAGTTCCTGGTCTTGTTTTTCCTGACTATATAGAGCTTCTCCATCTTTGGCTGCAAAGAATTTTCATTATCAGTCTGATTTTGGTGTTGACCATCTGTTGATGTCTATGTGTAGAGTCTTCTCTTGTGTTGTTGGAAGAGGGTGTTTGCTATGACCAGTGCATTCTCTTGGAAAAACTCTATTAGCCTTTGCCCTGCTTCATTCCGTATTCAAGGCCAAATTTGCCTGTTACCCCAGGTGTTTCTTGACTTCCTACTTTTGCATTCTAGTCCTCTATAATGAAAAGGACATCTTTTTTGGGTGTTAGTTCTAAAAGGTCTTGTAGGTCTGTCTTGCAGTTAAGTTTTGTAAAACCCTAAACAACAATCTTAATCTAAATTGGTAAGGCTTTCAAGTAATTCATTCTTCTATTCAAGAAATTATGTGCTGAGCTCCTTCTATATTCAAAGCCATGTTCTAATCATGGTGCTCAAAGAGGGTGAACTAAACCAGAAGTTGCAAACCGGTGACCTCTTAACTAAATAAGACCCATGAGATGTGTTTTGCTTGTCTTACATAATATTTGCCAAGCTTCCCAGGTGGCTCACTGGTAAAGAATCCTCCTTCCAGTGCAGGAAATACAGGAGATGAATTCAATCCCTGGGTTGGGAAGATCCCCTGGAGGAGGAAATGGTAACCCACTCCAGTATTCTTGCCTGGAGAATCCCATGGACAGAGGAGCCTGGCAGGCTACAGTCTATAGGGTCGAAAAGAATTGAACATGATTGAGCAACTGAGCACCCACATACAATATTTCCCAACACTTAAAAATTGAGACATTTCAGTGCACCCCTGCCCCCAATCTATATTTCCAGCTTCAGTTGAAAAATTGGAAAACTTGGCAACATGGTTTATTCTGGGTTGGTAACCCTTAACTGAATATAAGCAGCAAGAGCCACCCTTATTCAGGCCATGACATCCCCCAATCAATACAGTCATGGGCATATGGGCCTAGCAGAGCCAATCAGATCCTTCTCTGGATCACTATATGGACTCTAGAAAGAAGAGCCCTCTTTCTCTCAGGGTTGCTAGGCAGGTTGTCAATGTTTCAACACCTCCTTCCAAAAAAAAGGCTACCTGTAGGAAGAGAGATCAAGCCAATTTTCAAGTAAAAGCAGAATCAAGCAGAATTGGAGGTCAGGGAGGGGAGAAAGGAAATGGCAACCCACTCCAGTACTCTTGCCTAGAGAATTCCATGGACAGAGGAACCTGATGGGCTGCTGTCTGTGGGATCCCACAGAGTCGGACACGACTGAAGCAACTTAGCATGCATGCATGGATTGGAGAAGGAAATGGCAACCCACTCCAGTATTCTTGCCTGGAGAATCCCAGGGACGGGGGAGCCTGGTGGGCTGCCGTCTATGGGGTCGCACAGAGTCGGACACGACTGAAGCAAATTAGCAGCAGCAGCAGCTGCAGAGGGGAGAAAGAAATAGGTCTGGTTCATTGATTTCTATTTTTATCTTGATACCCTGGTTCTTGCAGCTATTTCAATTATCAGCTTTCCTAGAAGATCATCTCCCAACCACAAAAAAATTAGCTAATGTTTGTTGGTCTGGGTTGGAGGTTTTGTTTTTATTTCATTTTTCTTGAGCTTGATTTGAGAAAGATTTTAGGCTCTTGCAACCAAAATCGTCAATAAAGGTGATAATAAATGATTGAAAACACTGAAATCTATTCATCCTACAGGAATTGTTTAGTACTCAGAAAGACCTTCAGGCTCCTTGGTTCGTTACTAGAGAAGCCTTTATCTCATCCTATGTGTTATTCAGGGACTATCTCCCTTCCTTCCTCAGTCACCAGGTGTTCTCCTGCCAGTCAGAGAAAACATGATTCAAATGAAGTCATGATTGATGAAACAAGAAGAAAATTGGCCTGAGAATCAGAGCCCTCAAGTTCTAATGTTGGCCCTGAAACTTACTAGCTCCGTAGGTTCAGTAGCCACTTATTCTCCCTAAACTTGGGTCAGTCACATTAACAGTTAAAGGTTTGGAATGGATGATGTGTTAACTCCTCTGCAATGCTAAGATTTTTCAACTTGTTACTCTTGATTTTTATTTAAAAAATTGTACTGCAGCAAAAGCTTATCACATAACATTTACCATTTTAACCACATGAAGGGTACAATTCAGCAGCATTAAATACTTTCACAATGATGTGCAACCTTCACTACTGTCTAGAATCAGAACTTTTTCATCACCCCAAAAAGAAAACCCATACAGGTTACCAGTAACTCCTCATCCATCATATGATAATAATGTACAGCATTAATAAGGTTTATAGGAAACAGGTTGTCACATACTGTGTGCATGCTCAGTTGTGTTCAACTCTTTTGCGACCCCATGGACTGTAGCTCACCAGGCTCCCCTGTCCATGGAATTCTCCAGGCAAGAATACTGGAGTGGGTTGCCATTTCCTTCTCCAGGGAATCTTCCCAACCCAGGGATCCAAACTACACTTACTATTGGAAGGAATTTAAGTTGGTTTAGCCCTTAGTCCAGACAGGAAATAGAAGGCACTCTAGGTGTTTCAAAACACAGGGAAATTAATACAGAGAATTGGCTCCACAAGTGATAGTAGATCTGAGAAACCAAACCGGATAGAGATTAGCAAAAACGAAAATGCTGCCGCTCCCAGGACAGAGGGGACACAGGAAAGAGATGGTTACCATAGCCCAGAAATTGAGGCCACTGGGTGGGAGCCAGAACTGCAGATAAATGCAGACACTACAGGAGGATGGAGAGAGAAGGCAAGAAATCCCATGGATTCTCCCTTTCTCTCACTCTCACATCTCCTATTCAACCCAGCCAGTTGACTCAGGAGCTGGGAAAGGAAACGTGAAGGGAATTCCCTGGGGGTCCAACAGTTAGGACTCTGTTCTTTCATTGCGGAAGGCCCAGGTTCAATCCCTGCTCAGGGAAATAAGATCCCAGAAGCTTCGTGATGAGGCCAAAAAAGAAAAGATATATGCAGTTTTGTAAAAAAGGAAACATGTAAGCATCACCATTATGTATTCCAGAACATTTTCATCACCCTAAACAGAAACCCCGTGCCCATTAGCAGTCACTCCCCATCCTGCTGTCCTTTAGCCCCCAGCAACTACTAATCTGCTTTCTCTATGGATTTTTTCTTCTGGACATTGCATATCAATGGAATCATACAACATGTATGGTCTCTTGTGTTCATTTAGCCAAATCTTTCTGAGGTTTATCCATGTTGTGGCATGTATCAGTACTTCATTCCTTTTCATATCTTAGTTATATTCCATCATATGGACAGACTATATTTTGATTACCTGTTCATCTGTCAATAGGCGTTTGGGTTGTTTCCACCTTTGGGCTATTGTGAATCATGAGACTGTGAACATTCATGTGTATGTCTTTGTGTGAACATGAACATGTGCGTTTGGTTTTCTTGAGTATATACCTAGAGGGTGGAATTTCTGGGTCATACAGTGACTCTACACTTAACTTTTGAGGAACTGCTAGACTCTTTTCTACAATGGCTGCATCATTTCACATTTCCACCAGCAATAAATGAGGGCAGCCACTTTTTTCTTCTATATTTTTTGGCTCTGTGGCATGCAGAGGGCAGCCACATTCAAACGAGGATCAGGAACTCAGCTTGCTATTTAATCATGAATCATCATTAGCAATATCATGATTCTGAAAGAACTGAATAACCATCAAAGATGTTTAAATAGTTCTGAGAAATGGATGACTATCTCCATGATTTTATGTATTTCTGAAAACTGTCGTCCCTCAAGGAGAACTGTGCCAGGTAGAAACACTTTTCCCCGTCACTCATTAGAGAGTAGCTCACCAGCAGTTAAGCTGGCAGGTCCCAAGACAGATGGAAAAGCCAGCCTTTACCAGCCGATCAGATGCGAAACTTCTGAAAATGTCAAACCCTTGTGCAGCTCTAAGACACCATATTAGAGGAAACAGAAAATTGTTCTGAACAAGGAAAAATATAATATGTGAACCAGGTCTCCTGTGTGCATGCATAATCATTTTCTTTTGATAATTCAAGAAAATCCAGCTGAGAAGGAAGAAAAGATCCCCTACTGAATAAAACGAGGCCCGACTTTGTCAGAGTCACGCAGAGTCTCAGGGTTCAATCAATACAAAAAGTTCTGGGTAATTAACTGAGCTGCTGGGGAAACTTGATCGCTAGCCTGACAAGCATCGCTAAGTATTTCCAGACCCAAGGTAACATTCCAGCTTCTCAAAGCTCATGAACTGAATTGACCTCACTCCCTGGGGAAAGAAACTCTCCCTGTTTCCTCTGGACCTCCTATATCATCCAAAGTCCACATCACCATCTGCAGCTGGAGGGATCAATGGACACATTAATTAATTGAAATTGAGTTTACATTTCTATTGTCAACTCTCATTATTTGTTTTCGAAAACCCACTTCCCATATCTCTTAGTGCTATTAAGCAAAAGATAATATACATTACGTATATTTCACAAGTATATGAGTACATCTTATACTCACCATTTTTTTTTTTTTTTTTTGCTGATACCCTGACTCACTCCCAATACTTGACTTAATAGCAGTTTCCAGTAGAAGTGGTTGCTTTCAATAATAGAAGCAGAAACTTCATTGAGTCATTGCTTTTCTTCCTTTGCAGGATGATTAATTCCTTAGTTTATAAAATGTTTTTTAGACATTTCAGTTTGCAAGAGTTTCTGCATCTGTAATGTTTGATGATCATCTACCACCATAGTGGCAACGCATAGCTCTCTACTTAGTGATAATGCTGTGCAACAGCTACAAAACCCTGAAGACATGACAAGGCACATGATTGATTGCACATCTAGGGTGGTAGGCTAGGGAGCTCTGCTAATCTTGCTGGGGCTTGGTCACAGATGGGAAGTATGGCTGATTGGGTGATCCAGAATGGATATGCCTGGGGACAGCTGGAGTGGCTCTAGGGGTCTCTCCTCCTCTGCAGCCCACCTGAGAGACATGGTAGAGACAGAGATGCAATAAGGTGGGAACAAGTATATCCTACAGTCGTAAGCTAAGTGGTGGCTCGTATCAGTACTTCTGTGCATTCCCTTTTTTTTTTTAAATTTTTGGCTGGGTCTCGAGGCTTGTGAGTCCACCAGGGATCAGACTTGCACCCTTGGCAGTGAAAGCGCAAATCCTAACCACTGGACCACTGTGTTCTATTAGCTAAAGCAGAAGGCCAGCACAGATCCAAACTTCAGGAAGTAGAGTGGATCTTTGGCAAGAGGAGCTGCAAAGTGGGGAGCATACAGATCCCACATACAGCATCAAGTGGGGAGAGAGGGAAAAGTAAAGAATTGGAGCCAAAAGTGCAATTGCCCAGAAGCTGTCCCTTCTCATCCCCTTGTACCTCAGCTTATTTAGGCAAAGGGAGAGTTGAGTCCAAGAGGTATAGATATAACTGATTTTTGTGTGTTTAATCTCACACAAACAATTATATGGGGCTTCCCAGGTGGCTCAGTGGTAAAGAATCTGCCTGCAATGCAGGAGCCACAGGAGACTTAGGTTTGATCCCCGGGTGGGGAAGATTCCCTGGAGGAGGAAATGGCAACCCACTCCAGTATACTTGCCTGGAGAATCCCATGGACAGAGGAGCCTGGTGGGCTACAGTCCATGGGTTCGCAAAGAGCTGGACACGGCTTATGTGACTTAGCATGCATGCATGCAAACAATTATATAAATAGATGCATTGGCTGTCTTAGTTTGCTCCAGCTGCCATAACAGAATACCATAGATTGTCTGGCTTCCACAATTGGAATTTATTTTCCCTCAATTCTGGAGGCTAGAAAGTCCAAGATCAAGGTGCAGACCAGTTCAGTTTCTGGTGCTAGCTCTCCTCTTGACTTGCAGATGGCTGCCTTCTTACCATGTCCTCATTATGGCAGAAAAAGAGAGCTTCTCTCATATTTCTTCTTATAAGGACACTTAACCCATCATGAGCGCTCCCCAACCAGGAGCTCATCTAAATCTAATTACCTCCCAAAGGCCCAACACTGAATACCATCACATTGATGTTTTAACATGTGAACATGAAGGGGGACACTATTTAGTTAATAACATGAGCTAAACTTAATTTTAAATTGGGGACTTCCCTGGCACTCCTGTGGTTAAGACTTTGCCTTCCAATGCAAGAATGTGGGTTCAATTCCTGGTAGGGAACTAGATCCCATATGCCACGAGGCCAAAAAAACAAAGCATAAAACAGAAGCAATCCTGTGAAAGTGAAAAGTGAAAGTGTTAGTTGATCAGTCCTGTTCGACTCTTTTCGACCCCTTAGGCTGTAGCCTGCCAGGCTCCTCTGTCCACAGAATTCAGGCAAAAAAGAATACTGGAGTGGGTAGCCATTTCCTTCCCCAGGGGATCTTCCTGACTCAGGGATTGAACCCTGGTCTCCTGCATTGCAGGTAGATTCTTTACCATCTGAGCCACCGGGGAAGCCTTTAATAAACTTTATAAAGACTTTAATAAATAAATTTGGTATCTTCATTCTTTCCCCCAAATGTATCTCTCACTTGAGACACAACTGAATCTTCCTAATGTTAGAAATCAAAGCCAGAACTTTACTCTGGAGTCTAGAGATTGATCAGGACATCATGGAATTTCTTATTTAGTCTTTAAAAACATGTAGGGATGGTATCAGGAGGGAGGCTGGGAGGGGGGTTCACGATGGGGAACACATGTACACCCGTGGCAGATTCATGTTGATGTATGGCAAAACCAATACAATACTGTGAAGTAATTAGCCTCCAATTAAAATAAATAAATTTATATTAAAAAAGCATGTCTGTTTCTACTAGAGTTAAGGATAAAATATGTACCTGATCTAAAGCTTCAATTGATGTGAAACTTGAAGGAATTATTAAACCGTTCTTGTCATCCCAGATTTATTGGAAAATTCAAAGTGATTCGATGTTTCCCAGCCACAGCATTGGAGGTCACTCTTCCCATAAGCTTCTGGAACTTCTGAGCATTATTCATTCAGTCTGAACAAATACATGATTCTTTCATTCTTTATTTTCAGGCTCCTAAATGCCTTGAACCATGAGAGCAATTAAGTTGCCAGAGAACTTCTCTGATATCCTGTTCCTTTTAACTTCTTTGGACAGGTTTTTATTCAATGTGTGTGTGGAATAAAACACAGAGAAAGGAAGAGAAAGTCTTCTTCAGGATCTCAATTTGTTCCTATCAGTGAATTAAAGAATAGACAACTTGCACTTTCTTGGTGGTCCAGTGATTAAAACTATGCGCTTCCACCACAGGGGGCTTGGGTTTGATACCTGGTCAAGGAACTAAGATCCCACATGCCACATGGCACAGCCAAAAAATTAAAAATAATAATAATAAATAAAATAAAAAACAATATATATGACTCCTGATATATCTTGCACAAATGATAAGTATTCCTGTTTTATGCTGCAAACAGACACATACACCCACAATCTCAGTATAAATATTAAAACAGAAAAATACACTTGGCAAACAGGTGACAAGTCTTGAAGAGATGATTGAATATTTTGAGTTTCTTCCTCTGTTGATAATGAATCCATTTTGGAATGTAAATTTCAACTAATCTCTTAACTCCTCTACAGCCACTCTAGAGTAATAGGGGGGGAAAATGGTAAGTTTTGGATTTGATTCTTCCTTTCCAAGTACAAATTATCTTGAGGATATAAATTACATGATTTACTTTTTTTTTTCCAGAGTAAGCCTTAAGGGGATATTAAGAGGAAAAACACCATGCCAGTAATTTGCTACACATAAATATTAGTGATTAAATAAGCATTGAGAGTAGAAATATATTATAGGAAAGAACATATTTTGAATATTATTTATGCCCCCACTATATTAAAGTGCTTATAAAACTTGTGACAAGGCCAAAATGAAAGGAAAAATTCTTTTTATCTAAAAAAATTTTTTGAGGTGTAATTAACCATCTAAGGTGAACAATTCAGTGACAGTACATTTATTTTGTGCTATCTCTTGCTCTACCTAGTTCCAAAACATCTCAGTTCAGTTCAGTTCAGTCACTCAGTCGTGTCCAACTCTTTGTGACCCCATGGACTGCAGCACGCCAGGCCTCCCTGTCCATCACCAGCTCCTGGAGCTTACTCAGACTCATGTCCATTGAGTCAGTGATGCCATCCAACCATCTCATCCTCTGTCATCTCCTTCTCTTCCTGCCCTCAATCTTTCCCAGCATCAGGGTCTTCTCAAATGTATCAGTTCTTCGCATCAGGTGGCCAAAGTTTTGGAATTTCAGCTTCAGCATCAGTCTTTCTGATGAATATTCAGGACTGATTTCCTTTAGGATGGACTGGTTGGATCTCCAAAACATCTCCATCTCCCCAAAAGGAAACCTCATACCCACTAAGCAATTTCTGCCCATTTCTCCATCCTGTAAGTCTCTAGGAACAACAAATCTATGGTTTTGTCTCTGTAGATTTATCTATTCTGGACAATTCATGTAAATGGATTATGTTGGCATCTGGCTTCTTTCAGTTAGCAAGGTATTGATATTCAGCCATGTAATAACATGCAGTAGTACTTCATTTCTTTTTATGCCTGAATAAAATATATATATATATGTATATCACTAATTGATATACACAATCATAAATTGATGGACATTTGGGTTATACATATCTTTTGGCTATAATGAATAGTGCTGTTTCAAACACTCATGTATGGTGTTGACCAGAAGGTTTGTTTGGGTTTTCCCATACAGTGCTATGGAAAAATCCAAACGAACCTTTTGGCCAACCTAATATAAACCTTACTTTGAGAACTTCAGTATTTCAATTATTTGGGGTGTTTCCCTCACAATGAAATTGCTAATTCTTCAAACTTTTCCCACTGCCCACAGAATCCAGTGAAGCCCAACTCTGAGCTGCTTCCTGAGGGTACCTGTTTTGGGAGAGAAACAAATGCCATTAGCAGGGTAGAGGAATTCTATTTGTTAAGGACTAGAGCCTGATATATTCATCACACAGTTCAAACAAACATACAAACAAAAATCTTAAGGGGGAATTCCCTGGCTTTTCAGTGGTTGGATCAGGACTTTTACTGCCAGGGCAGATTCGATTGCTGGTTGGGGAACTAGGATTTAATTATTTATTTGTGGCCAAAAAATTAATAAATATAAACAGTTTTAAAAATCGTAAGGGATATATATATATATATATATATAATGCTTTATAGGGTATTTGAAAGTATGGCTATTTAAGATCGACAGTTACAGGATCTACCTTTTCATATACAAGAGTCAGTTCCAAACCAGTTAAGGCTGAAGGCCTGTTTATCTGTTGCAAGATTCACTGGTCCCTAAAACATATAGGCCCTACAATATTTGGCGTCATGAAAAAATGTTAAACTCTAGAAAAATAAATGTAATCAAAACAAGAAAGATGCTGTTATGTAGCTATAATATTAGCCAATATTTAAATAAATTGATAAGTAATTACTAATCAAAATGGAGAGAATCAGGACCTTTCTTTCCAAGACTGGTAAGAAGGCAAATTGATACAGTATTTTTTGTGGACAAATTTAGGAATTCTTATCAAGGCCTTAAAAATGTTTATATTCTTTGACTCCATTTTTCTCTTTCTGGCTATTTAACCTTAGAGAATAACCACAAGTATTCATGACGATTTTTTAATGTATTCTTCATTACAGTGTTATTATAATGAAAAATTGAGAGCTACCTGAAATCCATCAACAGATATTAGACAAAAGTTATGATTCACAATTAGGGAGAATACATGTGAAACCAAATTATTTGATAGAAAATATTTAATGACTTGGAATAATGTCCATTATATTTTTAAATAGAAAATAATATGTGTACTACAACACTAAATTTCTAAAAATGTATCTGTATGCATGGAAGAGTCAGTTTCCTTCCTCTATAAAATGGGGATAATAATAGCATGTACCTCATAGGATGGTTATAAGAATGAAATTTAACGAGAATGTTCGTATTCCAATGCTCAGCATAGTGTCTAGCATATTTAAAGCATTCAGTAAA
Organism: Bos javanicus; assembly: GCF_032452875.1. NCBI lineage: Eukaryota > Metazoa > Chordata > Mammalia > Artiodactyla > Bovidae > Bos > Bos javanicus. Next base: position 54,392,039 of record NC_083884.1, on the reverse strand, counting down.
TGTTTAATTATTGCTATTGTTGTTGTCAAAGGATATACATCAAAATGTGAGCTTTAATTATTTTTGGGTAGTGGAATTATGAGTGATTTTCATTTCCTTAAATATGTTTTTCTTTATTTTCCACAATTAATGTGTTTTTATTTTCTACGCAGGGGGGAAAAAAAGCATTACAAGAAAAACATTGACTTTCTCCAAGCAAGATAATTCTACTCAAGAATTATTCTAACTTCCCTGCCAGAGAGAGTTGATAGCAGATAAAGATGTTAATATTTCCAGAAAGGTATCCTAAACTTTGCTGCCTTCTCTTGTGATAAGAGTAGAGATGAAAGCAGTATCAGACAACTTTAAAAGAGAGAGAGAGAGACTTCCTATTAGGTCAGCTCTCTAGGATATTTCTATTCTTAGATACGAAATAAAATTTGGAGAGCAGTGCTTTAGAAGTTAGACAAGAATTTTAAAAAGCCATGGATTACAACAGTTCAGTTCAGTTCAGTGACTCAGTCATGTCCGACTCTTTGTGACCCCATGGACTGGAGCACTCCAGGCTTCCCTACCATCACCAACTCCCGGAGCTTGCTCAAGCTCATGTCCATCGAGTCGGTGATGTCATCCAACCATCTCATCCTCTGGGATTACAACAGAGGTCACTAATTTAAAATCAATCAAGCAATCAAAGTTGGATTATGTCATTCACCTGCTAACATATTTTACAGCATCTCTTTGCCTAACTTAGAGAATATACAATATTCAGCCAGACATTTGAAGCCATTTCAAAGATAATTTTCAGAATGAATTAAAGCATTTTTTTTCTTAATCTAAGTTTTGGAGTTTCCAGCTTTGCACTTTGGGATTTTAATTTCACACCCAGAGATAAAAGTGTCAAGAGAAAATTCCAAGAACTCTGTTCTTTGGATGTCACTACCACATACATAGTTGAAAAGAAAACTCGAGAAACTTTCAGAAAAGGATTCTTCTATTTAACAATCTTTAGATATGGTGAGAAATTCCTGGTCATGTGGTTGGATGGGATTGGTCCCAGTCTCAGCCAATGGAGGGCTCCTACTCCTCAGCCATAGTGATTGGTTTAATGGTGGGCAGGTGACTCAAGTTAGACCATCAGTTCCTCAATATGTGGAGGTGAGAAATGATGGGAAATAAATCGTGCCCTGGTGCCAGTGTGCGAACACTAAATTAAGCTCAGTCTAAAGGAATCTTGCTGGAATAGCCTGTTTAGTTGAGTTATTACCTTGCACCCTGTTTTGGGGTAGCATATTAGCAGGGAAAAGTCTAATAGAGTTTTGCCAAGAGAATGCACTGGTCATAGCAAACACCCTCTTCTAACAACACAAGAGAAGACTCTACACATGGACATCAACAGATGGTCAATAATGAAATCAGATTTATTATGTTCTTTGCAGCCAAAGCTGGAGAAGCTCTATACAGTCAGCCAAAACAAGACCAGGAGCTGACTGTGGCTCAGATCATGAACTCCTTATTGCCAAATTCAGACTTAAATTGAAGAAAGTAGGGAAAACCACTAAACCATTCAGGTATGACCTCAATCAAATCCCTTACGATTATACAGTAGAAGTGAGAAATAGATTTAAGGGCCTAGATCTGATAGACAGAGTGCCTGAAGAACTATGGACAGAGGTTTGTGACATTGTACAGGAGGCAGTGATCAAGACCATCCCCAAGAAAAAGAAATGCAAAAAGGCGAAATGCTTGTCTGAGGAGCCCTTACAAATAGCTGTGAAAAGAAGAGAAGTGAAAGGCAAAGGAGAAAAGGAAAGATATACCCATTTGAATGCAGAGTTCCAAAGAATAGCAAGGAGAGATAAGAAAGCCTTCCTCAGTGATCAATGCAAAGAAATAGAAGAAAACAATAGAATGGGAAAGACTAGAGATCTATTCAAGAATATTAGAGATACCAAGGGAACATTTCATGCAAAGATGGGCTCAATAAAGGACAGAAATGGTATGGACATAACAGAAGCAGAAGATATTAAGAAGAGGTGGCAAGAATACACAGAAGGACTATACAAAAAAGATCATCACAATCCAGATAATCACGATGGTGTGATCACTCACCTAGAGCCAGACATCCTGGAATGTGAAGTCAAGTGGGCCTTAGGAAGTATCACTACGAACAAAGCTAGTGGAAGTGATGGAATTCCAGTTGAGCTATTTCAAATCCTGAAAGATGATGCTGTGAAAGTGCTGCACTCATTATGCCAGCAAATGTGGAAAACTCAGCAGTGGCCACAGGACTGGAAAAGGTCAGTTTTCATTCCAATCCCAAAGAAAGGCAATGCCAAAGAATGCTCAAACTATCGCACAATTGCACTCATCTCAACACACTAGCAAAATAATGCTCAAAATTCTCCAAGCCAGGCTTCAACAGTACATGAACCATGAACTTCCAGATGTTCAAGCTGGATTTAGAAAAGGCAGAGGAACCAGAGATCAAATTGCTGACATCCATCAGATCATCGAAAAAGCAAGAGAGTTCCAGAAAAACATCTACTTCTGTTTCATTGACTATGCCAAAGCCTTTGACTGTGTGGATCACAACAAACTGTGGAAAATTCTGAAAGAGATCAGAATACCAGACCACCTTATCTGCCTTCTGAGAAATCTGTATGCTGGTCAAGAAGCAACAATTAGAACTGGACATGGAACAACAGACTGGTTCCAGATCAGGAAAGGAGTATGTCAAGGCTGTATGTTGTCACCCTGCTTATTTACTTATATGCAGAGTACATCATGAGAAATGCCAGACTGGATGAAGCACAAGGTAGAATCAAGATTTCCGGGAGAAATATCAATAACCTCAGATATGCAGATCACACCACCCTTATGACAAAAATCAAAGAAGAACTAAAGAGCCACTTGATGAAAGTGAAAGAGGAGAGTGAAAAAGTTGGCTTAAAACTCAACATTCAGAATATTAAGATCATGGCATCCGATCCCATCACTTCATGGCAAATAGATGGGGAAACAATGGAAACAGTGACAGACTTTATTTTCTTGGGCTCCAAAGTCACTGCAGATGGTAACTGCAACCAAGAAATTAAAATTTCTTCCAAGCTTGCTCCTTGGAAGAAAAGCTATGACAAACTTAGACAGCATATTGAAAAGCAGAGACATTACTTTGCCAACAAAGGTCTGTCTAGTCAAAACTTTGGTTTTTCCAGTAGTCATGTATGGATGTGAGAGTTGGACTATAAAGAAAGCTGAGTGCCGAAGAATTGATGCTTTTGAACTGTGGTATTGGAGAAGACTCCTGGGAGTCCCTTGGACAGCAGGGAGATCCGACCAGTCCATCCTAAAGGAAATCAGTCCTGAATATTGATTGGAAGGACTGATGCCAAAGCTGAAACTCCAATACTTTGGCCACCTGATGCAAAGAACTGACCCATTGGAAAAGACCTTGATGCTGGGAAAGACTGAAGACAGGAGGAGAAGGGGATGACAGAGGATGAGTTGGTTGGATGGCATCACCGACTCAATGGACATGAGTTTGAGTAAGCTCCAGGAGTTGGTGATGGACAGGGAGGCCTGGCATGCTGCAGTCCATGGGATTGCAAAGAGTTGAACACGAATGAGTGACTGAACTGAACTGATTAGGGTTGTTGTTGTTCAGTTGCTAAGTTGTATCAGACCCCATGGACTGTAGCCCACCAGGCTACAAGGGTCCATGTAATTAGTCCATGGGATTTTCCAGTCAAGAATACTGGAATGGATTGCCATTTCCCTCTCCAGGGGATCTTCCTGACCCAGGGATCAAACCCAAGTCTCCTGCACTGCAGGCAGATTCTTTACTTTCTGAGCCACCAGGGAAGTCTGTACTTCCCTGTACAGGAAATACTATAGATTATAATTGAATGTCATATGCAACTGTTTAGTGCTTTGGTCATGCACATATTTCTTCATTGTGGCTCATTGGACAAGATGCTGTATCTCAAATAATATAACATTCCTCTTTTAAATCTACCCTTTTGCCTTGTTTTTAACTTAATGTAGGATTCATCTTGCTTCACCAGAAAATTTTTTTTCAAGTGTCAAATGATTAAATCACTATTTGTATAAAAGAGGCCCTTCTAAATCAAGTTACCTTGAATTAGAAGAGATAAGAATCAAATAGAATTGAGCTAGTTGAAACAAAACATCTTCAATGTAAGGTCAAAAGAGCTGTTTTGGATATCTTTTCATCACCAGTGATGAAAAGAAAACACGATTTAAAGACAGTTGTGTGTTAGGGAATATCATTCGACATCATGCTCTATACAAAATTATTAATGCTACAAACATCATGACCCCAGAAAATGTAAGGGTTTTAGAATAAGGATGGACGAAAGACTGACATTTTAGGGAACAATTATGAGGCACTTATATATTATTCTGTTTAGGGTTTATGTATTTATTTTTGGCTGAGCTGAGTCTTTGCTGCTGTCAAGGTCCCCAGCGGTGGCAAGTGGGGGCCACTCTGTTGCAGTGTATGGGCTTCTCATTGCAGTGCCCACCTCCCCTGCCCATTGTGGAGCACAGGGTCGAGGTACAAGGGCTCAGTAGTTGTGGCTCACGGGCCCAGCTGCCATTCAGCATGTGGGATCCTACCAGAGCCGGGATCGAACCCTTGTCTCCTGCATTGGCAGATGAATTTCCAACCACTGGACCACTCGAGAAGCCCTATATACCCTTACATGATTGTCAATGAATATGGCGTTGAAGAGAAAAACATACTAAGCCTGCAACTGGAGTTTTTCAAGATGACTATCCTTATCTCAACCATCTGAATATCTCCATCCCTGCATGTTTATCTTGTTCATTTATGAGTTGGCAGTGTTTGTATTCCATTGTGTCTGTCCAATTTGTCTATAAATGTGATTGAGCGTCAGCCTGTCTGCCTTGAACTGTAAATTGTTAAAGAGAAGAGGCAAGGCTTAGCTAATTCTCTCTGTGAATCATTGAGCCCAGCATAGCACCACATGCAATTAGAGATTTTATAAATGTGTTTATTATGGCCCTTGGAAGGAGGCTTAGTCCCATTTATTGCCTTCTTGATCCTGCCGGCATGTCTCAAGAGAGTGGGGAAAGTCGGCTTGATTTGCACTGTCAGCCTGGAAGCAAATGCTGAATGTGATGCCATATCACTGAGGCCTCTCAATATCTGCTGGTGAAAGTCTGTGTAGTATAATAAACACATTTGGCCTTTATCCCCAGGTTCATGGCACAGAGAACTTAAAACCTTTGGAATTTCATGAATGATTGGGGTATATTTTGTTATCCCTAGGAGCCCATTTTGAGCGCACCTGAGCTAATGAGGGGTCTTAGGGTGGGGTTCCTAGATGGAGCTTGGTTACCAGAAAGATCAAATTATTAGAGAGTTGGGATTTTAAGCTGATCTTTTTGCCTTTTCAAACTGCTCATGGGGTTCTCAACGCAAGAGTACTGGAGTGGTTTGCCGTTTCCTCCTCCAGATTTTGTTTTCTTGGGCTGCAAAATCACTGTGGATGATGACTGCAGCCATGAAATTAAAAGATGCTTGCTCCTTGGAAGGAAAACTATGGCAAACCTAGACAGCATATTAAAAAGAAGAGACATCATTTTGCCAACAAAGGTCTGTATAGTCAAAGCTATGGTTTTTCCAGTAGTCATGTATGGATGTGAGACTTGAACCATAAAGAAGGCTGAGCGCTGAAGAACTGATGCTTTTAAACTGTGGTGCTGGAGAAGGAAGACTCCTGAGAGTCCCTTGGACTGCAAGGAGATCAAACCAGTCAATCCTAAAGGAAATCAACCCTGATTATTCACTGGAAGGACTGATACTGAAGCTGAAGCTCCAATACCTTGGCCACCTGATGTGAAGAGCCAACTCATTGGAAAAGACCCTGATGCTGGGAAAGATTAAAGGCAAAAGAGAAGGGGGCAGCAGAGGATGAGATGGTTAGATAGCATCACCGACTCAACAGACATGAACTTGAGCAAACTCTGGAAGATAGTGAAGGACAGGGGATCCTGGTGTGCTGCAGTCCATGGAGTTGCAAAGAGCCGGACATGACTTAGTGACTGAACAACAACAACCACTGATCTTTGGGGAAGTGGGTGGGACTGGAGATTAAGCTCTATAAAAATTCTTGAACAAGATTTGATGAGCTTCTGGATTGGTGAACATATCTGTGTGCTCAGAAGCTCCTGTGCTCAGGACTCTTCTAGACCTTTCTCTCTGTACCTCTTCATCTAGCTGTACATCTGTATCTTTACAATATCCTTTATAATAAACTGGTAAATATAAATAAACGTATCTCTGAACTTTGTGAGCTATTCTAGCAAATTATCTGTCCAGAGGAGGGCATCACGGGAACCCCAATATATAACCAGTTGGTCAGAAGTACAAGTGACCATGTGGACTTGCAATTGGCATCTGAAGTGGAGGCAGTCTTGTGGGACTGAGCCCTTAACCTGTGGCATCTGATGTTATTTCCAGGTAGACGGTGTCAGAATTATGTTCAATTTGTGGGACCTCCAGTCAGGGTCTACTGAAAATTGAAGAGTTGGATGGTCGTATTGGAAAACATTCCAGTCTGAAATGTTATGTTTTCACTTTTTTTTTTTTTTGCCATGCTGGGTGTCATGTGGGATCTTAGTTCCCCAACCAGGGATCAAACTTGTGCACCCTGCATTGGGAGAGTGGAGTCTGAACCACCAGATGGCCAGTGAAATTCCTCAATAGCAATTTTTTATTGTCACAGGTTGGATGGGGGCGATACTACTGGCTTAGCTGTTAAAGGCCAGGGATGCTGCTAAATATACTAAAGTAAGCAGGAAAGTCCCCCCACCTCCCAGCAATGTTTTCAGTCCAAAATCTCAATGGTGCTTGCATAGTACTGGTTATATTTTCTAGGAGGATTGGCCCTTTTATCGTTACATAGTATCTTTTTTTATTCCTGGTAACTTTGCTTACTTTGAAGTCTGCTCAGTCAAAAATTAATAGAACTCCTGCTTTCTTTTGATTAGTGTTAGCATGGTATGTTTTCTCTATCCATTTACTTTTAATCTATATTTGTGTATGTACTTAAGGTGAGTCTCTTGTAGACAACACACAGTTGGGCTGTGTTCTTTGACGCACTCCAGCAATGGCACCCCACTCCAGTACTTTTGCCTGGAAAATCCCATGGACGGAGAAGCCTGGTAGGCTGCAGTCCATGGGGTCGCTAGAGTCGGACACAACTGAAGCGACTTAGCAGCAGCAGCAACAGTCTCTTTGAGTTGGTTGGTGCATTTGGAGCTTTGACATTCCAAGTGATTATCTGATATGGTTGGATTAATATTTACCCTATTTGTTACTATTTCCAATTTGTTGCTTCTGTTCTTTATTTCTTGTCTTCCACACCTTCTCTGCCTTTTGGTTTCAGTCAAGCATTTTTTATTTCATTTTCTCTTTCTTAGCATATCAGTTATACTGCTTTTTTTTTTTTTACTCTTTTTAGCAGCTGCCCTAGGGTTCGCAATATACATTTACGACTAATCCAAGTCTGCTTTCACATAACACTATACCACTTCATAGGTAGTGAGAATACCTTCTATTAATAATAATAAAGTAACCTAATCCCTTTCTCCTTCCTCATGTCATTGATGTCATTAATTTCACTTACATATAATTATACATAAGTGTATATGCAATATACAATATGTAAAGAAGCATGTATAATCAAATACATTGTTGCTATTATCATTTTGAACAAACTGTATGTTAAATAAAGAAAAGTAAATTCTTATTTTGTCTTCACTTACTCCTTTTTTTTAATATGCTCTTCCTTTCTAAATATAGACCCAAGTTTCTAACCTATATTATTTTCCTTCTCTCTAAAGAACTTCTTTTTTAACATTTTTTGCAAAGGAGGTCTACTGGCAACAAATTCCCTCAATTTTTGTTTGTCTGAGAAGATTTTTTTGAAGAATTATTTCCCATGATACAGAACTTTAGGTTGGTGAGTTTTTCTCTCAGCACTTTAAATATTTCATTCCATTCTCTTCTTGCTTGCATGGTTTATGAGGATAAGTTGTATGTAAGTCTTTTTTTAAAAAATATTTATTTAGCCATAGTGGATCTTAGTTTTGGTGCGTGGGATCTAGTTCCCTAACCAGGGATCAAACCTGGGCCCCCTGCATTGGGAGAGCAGAGTCTTAGATGCTGGAACACCAGGGAAGTACCTGGATATGTCTTAACCTTGTTCTTCTATATGTAAGTTGGGTTTTTTTTTTACCCACCTCTGGCTTCTTTCAGAATTTTTTCCTTGATCTTTCTGAGCTTTGAAAATGATATGCAGAGGTGTAGTTTGCAGACATTTATCCTGCTTGGTGTCCTCTGAGATTCCTGTTACCTGTGTTTTGGTGTCTGACATTAGTTTAGGGAAATTCTAAGTCCTTATTGTTTAAGATATTTATTCTGTTCCTTTCTCTATTTCTTCTCCTTCTGGCATTCTCAATATGCATATGTAACACCTCTTGCACTTGACCCACAGTCCTTGTACAGGGTTGGCTAAAAGTTTGTTTGGCTTTTTTTCCCATTTGATGTAATGGAAAAGCCAGAATGAAAATTTTGGCCAACCCAGTATAATCTACTCTGGTTTTTTAGCCTTTGTTTTCTTTGCTTTTCAGTTTTAGACTCTACTGCGATAGCCTCTAACTCTCTCCTCAGCTATGTCCAGTCTACTAATAAGCTCATCAAAGTCTGTCTTTACTTTTATTGTAGTGTTCTTTAGCATTTTGGGTGTTCTTTCTTAGGATTTCCATCTCTCTATTTACACTGTCCATCTGTTCTTGCATGTTATCTACTTTATCCATTAGAGCCTTTACCATATATATATTTTTTTATTTTATTTTTTGGCCACACACCCCAGCAGGTGGAACCTTAGTTCCCCAACCCGGATTGAACTGATGTCCCCTGCATTAGAAGGCGGAATCTTAACCACTAGACTACTACCAAGGAATTCTAGAGCCTTTACCACATGAATCATAGTTGTTTTACAGTCCCCCAGTCTGATAATTCCAACATCTCTGTCATGCCTGGTTCTGTTGCTGGCTTTGTATCTTCAAATTGTTTTTTGCCTCTTGATACGCCATGTAATTTTTTTCTGATAGTCAGTCATGATGTACCAGGTACCTGTAGTACAATGATGGTGAGGTGTGGGGAAGGGGAAGCCGTCTATAGCCCTATGATTAGGTTGCAGTCTTTTAGTGAGCCTGTGCCTCTGGATTGAGAACTTCACGTGTTTTGAACTTCAAAAGTGTTTCTCAGTTTTTTCTCCCACCTCTTGCAGGATGGCTAGAATAGGTTGGAGTTGCCTGTTTCCCTTCTCCAAGTCACTTAGGCTCTGATGATATACCAGTGGGGTAGGCTCTGGTTAACTAGTTTGCCCTGAGGGCAGGCCTTGTTAAAAACAGTGTTCTGGCTATTTCAAAGTGGTTCCTTTTCCTACCTGAAGCCTGAGGAGATTCTTCTTGATATTTACTATGGGAAACTTGTCTTGCTCCTGGAGGTAAATCTCATGATATTATGGGTCCCCCACCCACACCCCATGACTGGATTTCCCTGGAGTCTTAAATTCTCAGAATCAGTTATAGTTCAGGCACTGGTGCCCACTGGCCATTTCTCCTCCTGAGTCTCTGCTCTGGGAAACCAGTCTCATATTTTCCCGTCTGTCAAACTTGGAGGCAGTGGTTTGCTTTGTGCCCTCTCCTCTCATGTGGATTCAGAAAGAGTTGTTGATTTTTCAGTCCCTTCAGCTTTTTGCTTGTCAACATTCAGAAAACTAAGATCATAGCATCTGGTCCCATCACTTCATGGCAAATACATGGGGAAACAGTAGAAATAGTGAGACACTTTATTTTGGGGGGGCTCCAGAATCACTGCAGATGGTGACTGCAGACATGAAATTAAAAGATGCTTGCTCTTTAGAAGAAAAGCTATGACCAACCTAGACACAACATTAAAAAGCAGAGACATTACTTTGCCAACAAACGTCTGTCTGGTCAAAGCTATGGTTTTTCCAGTAGTCATGTATGGATGTGAGAGTTGGACTATAAAGAAAGCCGAAGAATCGATGCTTTTGAACTGTGGTGCTGGAGAAGACTCTTGAGAGTCCCTTGGACAGCAGGGAGATCCAACCAAGCAATCCTAAATGAAATCAGAACTGAATATTCATTGGAAGGACTGATGCTGAAACTGAAGCTCCAATATTTTGGCCACCTGATGTGAAGAACTGACTCATTGGAAAAGACTCTGATGCCAGGAAAGGTTGAAGGTGGAAGGAGAAGGGGACGACAGAGGATGAGATGGTTGGATGGCATCACCGACTTGATGGACATGAGTTTGAGTAATCTCCAGGAGCTGGTGATGGACAGGGAAGCCTGGCATGCTGCAGTCCATGGGGTCGCAAAGAGTCAGACATGGTTGAGCGACTGAACTGAACTGAGGTATAATAGAGTGGCAACTTTGAAGCTCCTTACTTGCAGACCTGGAAACCGGAAATTCCATTTATAATATTTTGATAGCTATCTTAGTGCTTAAATTGCCAACATCCATTGAATCATAGAAAAGGGAAGAGAATTCCAGGAAAATATCCGCTTCATTGACTATTCTAAAGCCTTTGACTGTGTAGATCACAACAAACTGTGGAAAATTCTTAAAGAGATGGGAATACCAGACAACCTTACCTGCCTCTTGAGAAATCTGTATGCAGGTCAAGAAGCAAGTTAGAACCAGACATGGAAGAACAGACCAGTTCCAAACTAGGAAAGGAGTACATCAAAGCTATATAATGTCACCTTGTTCATTTAACTTATATGCAGAGTACATCATGAGAAAGGCCAGGCTGGATGAAGCGCAAGCTGGAGTCAAGATTGCCAGGAGAAATATCAACAACCTCAGATATGCAGATGACACCACCCTTATGGCAGAAAGCAAAGAGGAACTAAAGAGCCTTTTGATGAAAGTGAAAGAGGAGAGTGAAAAAGCCAGTTTAAAACTCAACATTTAAAATACTAAGATCATGGCATCCAGTCCCATCACTTCATGGCAAATAGATGGGGAAACAATGGAAACAGTGACAGACTTTATTTTCTTGGGCTCCAAAATCACTGCAGCTGTTGACTGTAGCCATGACATTAAAAGACGCTTGCTCCTTCGAAGAAAAGCTATGTCAAACCTAGACAGCATATTAAAAAGTAGAGACATTACTTTGCCAACACAGGTCCATATAGTCAAAGCTTTGGTTTTTCCAATAGTCATGTATGAATGTGACAGGTGGACCATAAAGCAGTCTGAGTGCCAAAGAATTGGTGCTTTTGAACTGTGGTGTTGGAGATGATTCTTAAGAGTCCCTTGGACTGCAAGGAGATCAAACCAGTCAATCCTGAAGGAAATCAGCCCTGAATATTCATTGGAATGACTGATGCTAAAACTGAAATGCCAATACTTTGGCTACCTGTTGCGAAGAGCTGACTCATTAGAAAAGACCCTGATGCTGGGAAAGATTAAAGACAGGAGGAGAAGGGGATGACAGAGGATGAGATGGTTGGATGGCATCACCGACTCAATGGACATAAATTTGAGCAAATTTCAACAGATGGTGAAGGACAGGGAAGCCTGGCGTGCTGCAGTCCATGGGGTCACAAAGAGTCGGACATGACTGAGCAACTGAACAACATCTTAGTATTCACATCTTATAGTTCTCTATGTTCTCACTTCATTTTTAAAATTATTTTATTAACATATCTTAGTTTAAAAGTCTTTTTATACCTTTTAATATTTGGAGAGGCAATGGCACCCCACTTCAGTACTCTTGCCTGGAAAATCCCATGGCGGAGGAGCCTGGTAGGCTGCAGTCCATGGGGTCGCTAAGAGTCGGACACGACTGAGCGACTTCACTTTCTCTTTTCACTTTCATGCATTGGAGAAGGAAATGGCAACCCACTCCAGTGTTCTTGCCTGGAGAATCTCAGGGACGGGGAAGCCTGGTGGGCTGCCGTCTATGGGGTCACACAGAGTCAGACACAACTGAAGTGACTTAGCATAGCATAGCATTAGCATACAAAGTTTATATATTTGCATCCATGGATCTTGCCTCTGATAGCTTCCACATCTTTTATAATCCTAAACCTATTTCATGATACATCTGGAGTAAATAAAATATGCTTTCTCTTAGTTTAAAATATATATATGTTAAATTTCTTGTTTGATGTAGACTTTATTGTAGATTGGAGTATAAGATCTGTTTGGGTACTGTTCCCCAAACCCACATTCCCAAAGTTATCAGACAACTCCAGATTTTGAGTCCTGGATTGTCTTCAAACTTAGGAGCAAAGATGGATCAGATTTTTCCTAAGTTGCTAGTAAAAAGCATGAACTTGGAAACTAGAGACTTAGCTTCTGCACCCAGCTTTGCCTGCAGGTAGATGAGCACATTTGACTCTCTGAGACACAGCTTCTTCAATTCTAAAATGAGGAGCATGTATAAGGTCATCTTGAAGGGTCCTTTATGGCTCAAGAATTCTGTAGCAAACCTTGAAGGACATATTATTTAAGTCCTGAATCTATAGGCCATAGTAAGACTCTTTTCAAACTATACCATTCCATGAAATAACTGTGAAATAAATGGGATGGGTGGGGGTAATTAAGTTAATTCATATATTAGGACCCACAAAATGGAGACCACTCCAGTGGCCCAGCCCAAATCACAAATCTAAACATAAAGTCAGTCAGGTATTTATGGGAAATACCTACCAAGAAAACCTAACATACACCAATTACAATCCTCTAGAATCCCAGGGACAGGGGAGCCTGGTGGGCTGCCTTCTGTTGGGTCGCACAGAGTTGGACATGACTGAAGCGACTTAGCAGCAGCAGCAGCAGCAGCTCTAGTTTAGAAGCAGCTGTTTAGCTTACCTTTGAAAACGGGACCTGCTAGCCTTATGAGGAAATTCTCACCTTCTAGCCAGTCAGGTCCTGTTTCCATGGTGCTGCTTGTATTAATAACAGCTCTTATAAAATTCACTCTCACTCAAAATCCTTCGAGATGGTGCTCCACAGCTTATGAGGTCCTGTACTCCCCCAACCCATGGATTGCTTTCTCTTGAATTAGGGACATTGAACGTGTTACTAAATTGTCTTAGTTTTGTCATTTGACAGTAGCCAAAAGGTACACACCTTCAGTTATAAGTTCTGGGAATGTAACTAAAGTACAACATGGTGACCATAGTTAACAATACTATATTCTGTATTTGAAAGTTGGTAAGAGAGTCAGTCTTAAAAGTTCTCATCCAGAAAAAAAAGTAGCTATGTGAGATGATAACTAAACTTATTGTGATAATCATTTCATTATATATATATGTGTGTGTGTGTGTGTGTGTGTGTATGGATCAAATCATAATGTTGTATACCTTAAACTAATATAGTATTACATGCCAATATCTCAAAACTGGAAAACATAAAATTAGAAATGGGGAGGAATTCTCTAGTGGTCCAATGGTTAAGACATGCACTTCCCTTGCAGGGGGCACAGCTTTGATCCCCAGTTGGGGAACTAAGATCCTGCAAGTCAAGCGGCACAGTCAAAAAAAGGAAAAGAAATGGGAAACACTTTTTTTAAAACAAGTGTTGTTTTTTTTTTTTAAACTCTGTTTAGCATGTTATTTTCTTTTGGTGGGTGTTCCTATTTAGTGCACTTATACAGAGCTTGCTATAAGTAAGCAAACCAAACTTCTCTTAAAACTTAGAAAGGCCAAGAAATACACAGCCAGAAAGAGCACACGGAATGAGACAGGTTTTGCAGTACAAGGGAAAGTTGTGCCCTAACACTCTGATCTGGATACGGCTCATCTTCAGTTGGTGAGTGACTGTATTGTTTTCATGCTCAGTGCTACCATTTCACATGAGTTTATTGCTGAAGACCTTAAACGAAACAGTCACCAGGACTTCCCTGGTGGTCCAGTGGCTAAGACTCTCGGCTCCCAGTGCAGGGGCCATGGTTTGGTCCCTGGTCAGGGAACTAGACCCCACATGCCACAGTGAAGATCAGGGATCTGGAGTGCTGCATCTGAGACCCACACAGTCAAATAAATAGATAAATGTGTGTGTGTGTGTTTTAAAGTAATCGTCACCACTTGATGATGTGACCGTAGTTAGCTGAATCATCACCAACCATTGTTTCTTTCCAAACCCATTGTTCACCCCTCTCTGTTACCCTTCTGTAAGTGTTCTTGGGCCTTTTGTCCACTGAGTTTTACCTGAAAGCACTGGCTCTGATTTTAAAAGAACAGAGAGGCAGAGAGATAGTTTTGTTGTAAAGAATAACTTCTTTGGCTTTCCTAGTGGTCCAGTGGTTAAGAATCCACCTGCCAAAGCAGGGAACCAGTTTGATCCATGGTCTGGGAAGATCCCACATGCTGCAGGGCAACAAAACCCGGGTGCCATAACTACTGAGCCCAAACACTCTAGAACCTGTGCTTCCCAACAAAAGAAGCCACCACAATGAGAATCTCACCACCGCAGGAAGAGTAGCCCCACTCATTGCAACTAGAGAAAGTGCACTCAGCAATGAAGATCCAGTGCAGCCAAAAATAAAATAATTTTTTAAAACCCCAAACTATAAAAGCAGACAGTGACATAATGTTTACCAGGGCCTGGGGGTGGGGTGGGGAAATGGGAGAGATGTTTAAGAAATGTTGTTGTTCAGTAGCTAAGTCATGTCTGACTCTTTACAACCCCATAAACTGCAGCATGCCAGGCTTCTCTGTCCTCCACTACCTCCACTACGAAGTTTGTTTAAATTCATGTCCATTGAGTTGGTGATGCCATCCAACCATCTCATCCTCTGACGCCCCTTTCTCCTGCCCTCAGTCTCTCCCAGCATTAGGGTTCTTTTTAATGAGTCCACTTTTCACATCAGGTGGCCAAAGTATCAGAGCTTTAGCATCAGTCCTTCCAATGAATATTCAGGGTTGATTTCCTTTAGGACTGACTGGTTTGGTCTCTTGGCTGTCCAAGGGCCTCTCAAGAGTCTTTTCCAGCACTACAATTTGAAAACATCAATTCTTTGGCATACATACTTGCAAATGGTCGATAAGTCCTGGAGACCTAATACACAATTCAGTGATTGTAGACAACGATTGCATTATAGACATTAAACTTGCTAAGAGACTACAATGCTCATTGTGTAGAATTTCATCTTAAAGATAGAGAAGGAATATTCAGTAGAATACTGAATATATTTTTCTCTTTCTTTCGTAGGCTTGCCTTATATAGTGGGTTGTATGGTGCCCTTCCAAAAGATATGTCCCCCCAGAACCTGTGAATGTGACCTTATTTGGAAAAGGACCTTTATAATTAAGTTGAGGATCTCAAGATGAAATCACCCTGGATTATATAGTTGAGCTGTAAATCCAATGACAAGTGTCCCTTTAAAAAAGAAAATTGAGGTATAATTGAAAATAACATGATTTGATATTTGTTTATATTGCAAAATGACCACAATATGTCTAGTTAATGTCCATTACATACATAGTTACAGAATTTTTTTCTTGTGATGAAAACTTTGAAGATTTACTCTCTTAGCAACTTTCAAATATACAATACAGTATTATTAATTTATAGTCACCATGCTGTACATTGTGTGTGTGGGTGCTAAGTTGCTTCAGTCATGTCTGGCTCTTTATGACCTCATGGAGTGTAGCCCTGGCTCTTTATGACCTCCTGGAGTGTAGCCCGCCAGGCTCCTCTATCCAGGGGATTCTCCAGGCAAGAATACTGGAGTGGGTTGCCATGCCCTCCTCCAGGGGATCTTCCCGACCTAGGGATTGAACCGGCATCTCTTACATCTCCTGCATTGGCAGGTGGGTTCTTTACCATTAGCGCCACCTGGGAAGCCCCATGCTGTCCATTACCTCCCCATGATTTATGTATTTTATAACTGGAAGTTGGTACCTTTCACCCATTCCACCCAATGACTACTGTCCTTAGATGTTGTGCACCTGAATCTAATACAATGTTACATGTCAACTACGTCTCAATAAAACTGAGGGAAAGAAAGACAGGAGACCATATAGAGAAGGCCATGCAAAGACGGAGGCAGAGAATGGAGGGACATGGCCACTGTCAGGGAACACCTGGGGTTACCAGCAGCTGGAGGAGGAAAGGAAGGGTCCTCTCTGAGACCCTTTGGAGGAAGCATGGGGCCCTGCCATCACCTTAATTTAGGATGTCTGGTCTCCAAACTGTGAGAGAATACACTTCTGTTTTAAGCTACCAAGTTCATGGGGTTTGATATGGCAGCCCCAGGAAACATAGATGCCACTTCAGAAATTTCTTTCCCTCATCATGGCCATTTAAGCTCCATGAGGAGAGGCACTGAGTCCCTCTTTTCAATGCTTGGCACATAGTGGGTGCTTAATATATATCGAATGATATATCAATACCAGAGGGAAATTGTACTGACTCTACATTTCAGTGGCAGGTGAATTGTTTCCCCAATACTGTATGATGTCTATGAAGAGGTTATGCTGCTACTGCTAAATCACTTCAGTTGTGTCCGACTCCGCGAGACCCCATAGACGGCAGCCCACCAGGGTCCCCCATCCCTGGGATTCTCCAAGCATATGTGAATGCAAATCTAATGTACAAGAATTAACTTGTTTTGCAAGGTCTGTCTCTTTATTAGAAGAATAGTAATACAGGTGAGTATAATACTGGGCTGGGAGAGAAGTCTTGGCAACTATTCTAACTTTCATCATGGCCTCAGAAGCCTCAGGCAAGAGGATTCATTTCTGTGGCTCAGTTTCCCAAGCCATGAAAAGAAAATCTTGTCTCCTTTTAACTACTAAGGAGGATCATGGGGGATTGGGCTGCGCGGGGGGAGCCTGTAAAGTGCTCCAGCTTACTTTTTTTTTTTTTTGATGTGGACCATTTTTGAAGTCTTTATTGGATTTGTTACAAGATTGCTTCTGTTTTATGTTTTGGTTTTTTGGCCATGAGGCATGTGGGATCTTAGCTCCCAAACCAGGGATTGAACCCTCACTCCCTACACTGGAAGGCAAAGTCTCAACCACTGGACCACCAGGGAAGTCCCTCCAGCTTACTTAAGAGTAGTATGATGTGGCCCTACATTATTTGATTTACTCTCTGGAAACAGTTTCAAGTTCTGTTTCTGTCTTAATTTCTGTATCTGTATTCTTCAACCATTCAGCAAAGTGGAAGACAATAGCTGCCCAGTTAATAATCTTTTTTTTTTTTTTTACAGATGGAGAAATTCAAGGCAGAAGCGGGTTACATGTTCAAATCAGCAAAGTAATTCACGAGAGAATTCCAAAAAGATTCTCTGAGTCCAGAACAAAATGATTTTATGGAGCCATCTGTTCGCCAGCTGCAGAGATGGTTTGCTAAAGTGCAGTGTTGTTGGAACCATTTTGACTGTAGCAGAAGTCAATCAGGATTCAGATAAGACCCAAATTAAGCATTCCAGTGAAGAGATGCTTCTTCATTGTACAGGTGAGCAAATTTTATGACCTCTCTACAACTTTGGCATGTGTAAACTCAGGTTAAAAGAGGATAGAGAGTCCTTGTGGTCTTTTAAGTCATGCAACTTAAGCAGTGACCACAAAGAAGATGTATTATCTTGACTGGGTGAAAGAGTTATACTGTATTTGTGAAGATGACCAAGGATAAACAACACAGCAAACCAGATCCAAGGCTCAGATACTTTTGTTCTCAGATACTTTTGGCTCATATCTAGGCAACAGAGTCATGCACTAATCTTATGATGCAACTTAACTCAGATGGGGGTGGGTGGGGAGTGGGTGGAAAGATGCGCGTGCTGGAGATGAGACAGGAATGGCAGAATGTAGAGAGTTGTTAAAACTGAGTGATGGATATATGGGAATTCATTACACTATTCTGTTTACTTCATCTGTTTGAAATTTCCCCAAATAAATGGTTTAGTACAGCAAGTTGCTAACATTGCAAAAAGCTCAATATAGTCTTCCATGACTTACTGTCTTTGAGACAATCCATCGCTGGAATAAAAACTGCTGTCCTTCTACTATATTGTCTAAAGAGTACACGTGCTGTTGAAAGAACCATTTATTCAGTAACTTTTAAACATTTTAATAAAACTTTTGCTGCTTCTTGAATTTGAAAAAGGTTTTGAAGTTATGTAATTGACTTAAGAGTGCATTATGAATTCAGTAAAAGAATTCTTTTGCGGGATTAAATAAAAGACAAACTCAGAACAGCAAGTAAGTTTAGCTGCAATAAATTATCCCACATGTCTTGGGAATACTTTTATTCTGAAATACAAAGTATTAGGCTGTTGATGGTTATATCAGCAACAGACCACATTTTCCTGAACCCTAATTGGTACAGTTAATACACAATTGAAAGAAGGGTGTCATTATACAAAGTTTGAAACAAAGAAAAAATTTCAGTCACACAGTGTCTCTTTTATTGAAAAAGTATGATGTTGAAGCACAAAAATGCCTCTCAGGCTTCAGGGGGTTCCAATTTCAAGTATTTAGCAACTGTGAACTTGTGTGTACCCTCTTTACTTCCTTTTTTAAAAAATGTTTTTATTTTTTTTCAATGTTATATTCCTTCTCAGTCTTCCAGAAGAAAGAACTCACTCAAACATTTATGGGGAGCTTTGTTTTAAGTTAGGCACAGAGAAAGGTCATCCTCAAGAACTGCAGTGTTAAATGGTCTCCAATACAATCTCTCCCTACTATTGTTTTAATTGCTTTTCCCTGGTCACTCTCCAGGAAACTGCATTAACTTTGTGTATGTGTGCTTTGCTTCTCAATATCTTTATTATCATGATCACAGTTTTATTGAGATATAATTCACATACAAGTCACTCATTTAAATGGTACAATTCAGTAGTTTTTAGTGTATTTACAGAGTTGGGCAACCATCACCACAGTAAATTTTAGAATATTTTCATTGTCTCCCCACAGAAACCCCTGGGTCCATTCACAAATCCCCCTAACCACCTCAACCCTAAGCAACTACTTCTCTACTTTCTCTCTGGATTTGCCTCTTCTGGACATTTCATATGTGTGGACTCATATATGGCCTTTTGTAACTGGCTTCTTTCACTTAGCATCATGCTTTCAAGGTTCACTCACATTATGACAGGTATCAGTACTTCCTATTTTAATTTTCCAATGTGTAGACCACATTTATCTGTCAAATAATGGACACTTGGGTTGTTTCCACTTTTTAACTATTATTGATTATCCTGCTATGAATGTTCATGTTATAAGGCTTTTTGGTGGACTTACTTGGGTTTTTATACCTAGAATTAATTACTGGGTCATATGGTAATCGTGTTTAATGTTTTGAAGAACTGCCAGTTTTCCAAAGCAGCTGCACCATTTTAGCGTCCCACCAGCAATGTAATTAGAGTTCCAATTTCTCGAAATCCTTAACAGCGTTTATTATCTTTTTTATTTTAGCCATCCTAGTGGGTGTGAAGTGGTATCTCATTGTGGTTTTAATTTGCATTTCCCTGATGGCTAATGATGTTGAGCATCTTTTCATGTGCTTAATCGTTAACTCTTCAGGTAGACCTGCCAGCTTCCTTTCTAAAGAGGGAGAAATATGACTTTGTACCACCAGCAGGTTTTTATTCAGTTTCTTTGTGCCTGGATCATTAGAAGAATTAATACTTTCTCCTCCATTGAGATTCAGCTGCTGCTCCCACATGGTGAGTGAAAGTCTTTCTTTGCATTTTTCCAAAGAAAATCCAGGACTATAGAAGCTAAACTGCATTATCTGAGCACTGCTTTAAGCCACAAAAATAAGCGAGTACACAACGAGTATTACTGCAGCCTAAGTGGGATGGCTTTATGTTTTAATCTGACATAGTACATATAAGCAAATCTATTCAAAAGCAATAGATTAGACTTAGGTCCCCAAGAGAAGAATTGATATCTTTATATCTCTTTATCTACTTAAATATTTAAGTACTGGTTAGAGGGGAGAGGAACAAGTATAGGAAAACCTACGGAGTGTCATCAAGTCCGGCTGAAGAAATCAGTACTTAATTTACAAACTAATTTTCTCGGTCCAAATAAAGTCAACTCCAAGGACTCTCTCACCGTGCTAGGATTTGGTTATTTTGAACTTCGCTCTAAAAGAGCAGTTAGGATCTGAGAACCGTTGGTTCTTCAAGTGTTTTCAATAAAACCTTGTTTTTTAAAGCCAAGTCCTTGCGTGAGCATTTGCCACTGCTCAGTGGACGCTTCAGAGAGGAGACCTGAGGTCATTACCGAGTGTGAGAGGCTTGACCGTCTGGAGAGGAAATCCGAGGCCCTGTTTTGACCGTTATTATAATAAAAACCTTCCAACCAAACCGGCTTTTTCAAATTTACCACGCCCCTTACCGCCCTCACTTCCCAGAGAACTTGACCACCCAGCCGTAAACCCAAGTCTCTGCCCCACAGACTCTTCAGGGGACGCTGACTCCGATTTCAGCAACCTAATGAAGAAAACCTCTGGGAGTGTGCCTACCCGCACCCCCCAGACCCGCCCATCTCTGCCTGCGGCGGAATGGATTCTTCCTTAGCCTACCAGGCAGCGCTAGAGGCCCCGCCCCACTCCCGCCCCTTTATTGGCTTTGGGGACCGGCCTCCGAAGTGTCGGCTTCGGATTGGCCGACTCGGCCGCCACTCGGGGCGCGCAGCGGGCGTGACCACGCCCCTTACGTCTGGACGCTGGGTCGCCTAGAAAGGGCCCGTAATCGCCGCCCAGAAGGGAGGAGGGCGGTTGTGCTAGAAGCTGCTATGGTGCTGAGTTCCCTGGCAGAGCCGACCCAGACGCGGCGGTCGCGGCCATGAAGGTGAGGGGCCGGTGGGGCCGGGCAGTCCCTCCTCGTCTCTCCTGTTTGGCCAGGGCGCCTGAAGCGTCTTCTTTTTCTCCTCAGCTGTTACTCCGCCGGCACCACGGAGAGCTCCGCGGAGACCTGGGGCGGCTGGGAGTGGGGACACCCCGACCGGCGTCTGGGGCCCTGACCCGCAGGGTGGGTGTCCTGGGCTCTTGGCCGTTCCCAATTACCACAGCGCTTCGGACAGCGAGGCCGAGGCCGGGGGAGAGGCCGGGCGCCCCCGACCCTCATGCTTGGTGGGCCCCTCTCGGCGCCGGGCCCTGTCCGCGTCCTTGGGGGCCGGAGGCAGACCCACTGCTTACCTCACCCTCTGTGCCTTTGCCCACACCGTGCCCTCTCCCGTCCCGAGTCCTTGAACTAACCCAAATGCCGGGAGCACCACGGGACTGTCGCAGGACGGCAACTACAGGACGAAGGGAAAAGGAGTGGTGCGGAGAGTCGTAAAGGCTCGGGCTAGGCTCCCTGTTAGAAATGCCTCAGGGCGGGGATCCCAGCCTGAAGGATCTGTTTACAGGCTTAACACTGGGGCCGTGACCTAGAGCGCTATCAAACCCAATGTGTCTCCGTCGCCGCTAGGTACGCAGCAAGTAATTTGACAGCTTGAGTCTTCAAGGTGGGTGTGAGAGCGTGGGAGCATCACTGAGTGAGAAGTTTAGGGGAAGGCGGGGAGATTCTGGCCCACTTTTCGGAACGGATTCTCTCAACTCGATCGCTGAGAATTCTGAAGAACTCTGGGTAACAACAATCAATTCAAGTATTGATTCAAACCAAGTGGGATGAGTCATAAGGTGATACTCTTTCAGATCTAGATGGTTTTTTTAAGTTCCGTGAAGAGGTCTGATTGACAGTGGGTTAAGAAAAATAACAGAGTGAACCGCTAGCTTAAAACGCTACTTTCACAAAGCCCCAAGGAAGTATTTTGTTGAGCATTTCCCATATGTTGTCTAAGAGGGATATTTCATGCATAGAAGTAATTCACAATATAATCCCATCCTTTGGGAGTTTGCCAACCGAAAGAGAAGAGACATTCTCAAGAGACCACATTCTGAGGGAGAGTTTGATGTAAGGTATCAAAAATGCAAAACCCTCAGGAGCAAGACAGAATTTTTTCTGGCTATAGAAAGCCAGGAAGATTTTTGGAATAGGTAACTTCTGAACTGGATGTTAAGTATGAGTATATTCAAAGAGCTTATTTTAACTTCCCATTTCAGCTATAAAATATTTCAACTTTGAATTTACCTATTAAAATATCTAAAACTAGCTTTCTTTGCTGAAAACCATCATCTTGCCATGTTTTATTAATAAGATCCAAAAACAAAGCAGGAATCTTTATACATAACTCCTCAAAGAATGTTAGTATCTTTATTAGTATTAAATTTGTGACCTACCAAGAAACAAGGTGTCAAAGGAGAGAATGAGGGGCAAGTCCAGTGTTGAAAGCTTTTCAGCAGTGTTTTTGAATTTAGGTGGAAGACGCTGCTTTCTGAGTTGAAGTTTTAAAAACCAAATTGAATGGGATTTGAAAATGTAAAAAGACATATATATTGTGAAACAAAGTACAAACCTAATAGACCAGTCTGAACAAGACAATTATGAAGATTCTGTTTTCCATTTAAACTTTTGTGAAAATTGGATTCATAAATTTAGGATTTGAGCTGTTTATTAACTTTGTTTCTCACTAGGATTAATTATGTGGTGTCATCTATAGATTTCTGGGTAGGGTCATTGATTCCTGATGTCATGAAATTCTAACATGAATGTTCATCAAAGCAAGTACTTCTTTCACTGGAATTAAAATTAATTTAAAAGTCAAGCAATCAGATAAATACATCTTCACACAAACCCAGGATAGGAGCTGGTTTTAGTATATGTATAAAATGGGTATTACTTTCTTCCTTTAATGTTTTTTGGGGGGAGTCTAGAAAATGTTGTTTTGAAATAGGTTTATGTCTCAAAGATTCTGTACTGTTTTACCTTAGAGTAGTATCTAATTAACTTCCTATAAGGGATTTTAAGAAAATACAAATTAGTGTCGTATGTTCAGTTCAGTTGCTCAGTTGTGTCCAACTTTTTGCGACCCCATGGGCTGCAGCACGCCAGGCTTCCTTGTCCATCACCACCTCCCAGAGCTTGCTCAAACTCATGTCCATTGAGTTGGTGATACTATCCAACCATCTCATCCTCTGTCATCCCCTTCTCTTGCCTTCAGTCTTTCCCAGCATCAGGGTCTTTTCATCAGGTGGCCAAAGTATTGGAGCTTCAACATCAATCCTTCCAATGACTATTAAGGACTGATTTCCTTTAGGATTGACTGGTTTGATCTCCTTGATGCTCAAGGGACTTTGAAGAGTCTTCTCCAACACCACAGTTCAAAAGCATCAATTCTTCGGTGCTCAGCTTTCTTTATGGTCCAACTCTCACATCCATACATGACTACTGGAAAAACCATATCTTTGACTAGACAGACCTTTGTCAGCAAAGTAATGTCTCTGCTTCTTGATACACTATCTAGGTTGGTCATAGCTTTTCTTCCAAGGAGCATGCGTCTTTTAATTTCATGGCTGCAGTCACCATCTGCAGTGATTTTGGATCCCAAAACAATAAAGTCTCTCACTGTTTCCATTGTTTCCCATCTATTTGCCGTGAAGTTATGGGCCCAAATGCCATGATCTTAGTTTTTTGACTGTTGAGTTTTAAACTGGCTTTTTCACTCTCCTCTTTCACTTTCATCAAGAGGCTCTTTAATTCCTCTTTGCTTTCTGCCGTAAGGGTGGTGTCATCTGCATATCTGAGGTTACTGATATTTTTCCCTGCAATCTTGATTTCAGCTTGTGGTTCATCCAACCTGGCATTTCTCATGATATACTCTGCATATAAGTTAAATAAGCAAGGTGACAGTATACAGCCTTAACATACTCCTTTCCCAGTTTGGAACCAGTCCGTTCTTTCATTTCTGGTTCTAATTGTTGCTTCTTGACCTGCATACAGATTTCTCAGGAGGCAGGAAAGGTGGTCTGGTATTCCCATCTCTTTAAGAATTTTCCATAGTTTCTTGTGACCCACCCAGTCAAAGGCTTTGGCGTAGTCAGTGAAGCAGAAGTAGATGTTTTTCTGGAATTCTCTTGCTTTTTCTATGATCCAACAGATGTTGGCAATTTGATCTCTGGTTCCTCTGCCTTTTCTAAATCCAGCTTGAACATCTGGAAGTTCTCGGTTCACGTACTGTTGAAGCCTAGCTTGGAGCATTTTGAGCATTGCTTTGCTCGTGTGCGTCTTATGTTAGTTTGATTTAATCCTCCTTCCTGTTTTTCCATATTTATATTGATTTCCCCCTTAATTGTACTAATAATTGTTCCAAATTCAAATGAGACATCAAGAAGAAAGTAATCTGTTTAATGTAATTTCTTTTTTTCCTTCTCTTTGCCCTGAAAGGTGGGGGAGTGGTGCTAAGGGTTAAGTATACTGTTTAAAAAAAGAAAACCCAAACAGGAATAAGACAACATTTATGATCTCCAGAACACGTTATTGTAAAAATCAATCAATTTGGCCAAATGTCTTGCATAAAAATATTACATTTTTAAGACCAGCATTTGTTTTTGCAGCCTGCTTAATGTTCAAATGGTATAAGAGAAAGAACTTAGGATGCAGAGTTTCCTCCTTTGTGATATACGGTCAAATACTTGGTCATTAAGATAGCAGAGTTGCTGGCGTATTATATTTCAGTTGAAGCACCAGTTTCTGTAAGAAATCCTTTGACGTTTTAAGAAACTGTGTTCCTCCCGTGGCTCTAAATAGGGTAAAGGTTTTTGCTTATTATCTTAACAGTTTCTTCTGGTTTACTTTAAGTTCTGTAGGGAAGTTTAACCTCATTAAAATTAAAACTGTGAAACTTATTCTTTTGTATCATGGGTACTGAGATTTGAAACACCTTTTCTTATTGTTTAACACAAGGACATTGAGTTTCAGCAAACTGAAGGTTGTTCAGAGTTTAAAGACAGAGTTTTTGATGATTGCCTTCTCTGAAGAAGCTTCCACTAGTGGAAGAACTGAATTCCTGCCTGGTCCTTATAACTTCTTACAGCATCCAAGAAAACTAATGTTTCTGAAATGGGAACTTTTAGCTTTATCCTTAACTGTGTAAATTATTACATTTAGAGTTCAAGCAAGCAATGCTTAGGAGGTGGCTTCATGATCACCTAGTTTAGTCAAAAGCAAATGATTTAGACTGTGATCCTTTAGATTATTTAGCTTTCCTCGTAGCTCAGCTGATAAAGAATCCACTTGCAATGCAGGAGACCCTGGTTTGATTCCTGGGTCAGGAAGATCCCCCTGGAAAAGGGATTGGCTACCCACTCCAATATTCTTGGGCTTTCCTGGTAGCTCAGATGGTAAAGAATCTGCCTGCTATGTGGGAGACCTGGGTTTGATCCCTGGGTTGGGAAGATCCCCTGGAGGAGGGCATGGCAACCCACTCCAGTATTCTTGCCTGGAGAATCCCATGGACAGAGGAGCCTGGCAGGCTACAGTCCATGGGGTTGCAAAGAGTCACACAGGACTGAGCAAGTAAGCACAGCACCCATGATCATTTAGTTTTTTGCTGTTTTAAAACCCATTAACTTCCGCTGCTTCCTGATTTAGCATTCATGGAAGTCAGTATAGCTTTTCTTATTCCGCATTCTAGTTTGCCTGGCTACTATTACATTTGGTGGACCCATTAAAAGGGATCACATCCTGATATAGTCAACCCACTCCAGTGTTCTTACCTGGAGAATCCCAGGGACGGGGGAGCCTGGTGGGCTGCCGTCTATGGGGTCTCACAGAATCGGACACGACTGAAGCGACTTAGCAGCAGCAGCAGCAGAAGAGGATTCAAAGTTTGTAGTAAACTTTTTGTTGATTCTCTCAGTTGAGCATTTTAGAAGTCTCCCCCTCCCTCAACCCCTAGCTATTCTAAAAAACACATTAGAACACACACACACACGACAGCTGAACCTTGAGTCACTGAACACACACAAAATACACACACAGACACAGGCAACAGCTGAACCTTGAGCCACTCAAAAACTCTGGCACTGTGCCAGAAAGAAGGCTGGGCTACTGCTCTCCCAAAGAAACAACACGTAAAATGATGATTCAGAATGGGCCTCTATTGAGACTCTGACTGAGGAACACCAGAGAGTGCTTATAAAATTGGTGGTCTGGTACTGTTGTGGAAATAAGTGTGACAGCACTGGAAACTGTTAGTCTCACTCCTGCAAATTGTCTAGGTTTGTGAATAACGGTCCCTATCCTCCTCTGTACTACTCTGGAGGAGGGGGACTTTCCTCTTTATTCTCTAGGAAGAAACAACACAGGAGGAACACTTTCAGCCTTTGTGCTGCTAGAAAGTAAAGAGAAACTTCTATGTTGGTGATCTTAACAAAGGAGCTAAACATGCTTGACTCAGTACTTTCCTGGGACCTGCTCAGATCTCACTTCCTTTGGTTGGGATGACACTCTGGTTAGCTGGCTGGTAGGCTGCTGTTGGCCAGCCGTGTAGGTAGTTGGGTGACATGTTATCAAGACCAATTGGCTGCAGAGTTAAAGTCATGTTCTCCTTTTGGTGTTACCAGTAAAAAAGCAAATATTAAATTTCTATTTGTTTTATCTCTTTACTCAGTTTTAGAATGGGAGTGACAAAAAAAAAAAGTGTTATTGGCTCCCTAAGATCTTGGTGCACTGGCTTTGGGAAAAAAAAAAAAATAAGAGCTGGCATTGGAAACCAGAATAACATGAAGAGATCTAGGTGTCTGGGGCAGTTCAGATAGGAAACTTTAGAACTTAATTTCTTACTGTGGGTCATGTAAGTTTTTAATATGATATCTGGTTCTTAACTGATGCCAGGCAGGCCCTGGTTCTGTGGCTAATCTGTTCAGAAATAATTTTAGTCTAACAGGATGTGTAGGAAATGGACTAGGTTTATCAAGAAAGTCATTTATTTTCAGTAGTCATTGATGGTTAGAAAATCAGCTGCAAACAGCTAAATTTCCTGAGCTAGGAGCAACCCACTCCAGTGTTCTTGCCTGGAGAATCCCAAAGATGGGGGAGCCTGGTGGGCTGCCATCTATGGGGTCGCAGAGAGTCGGACACAACTGAAGTGACTTAGCAGCAGCAGCAGCAGCAGCAGGAGTTTTGTGCCAGACATAAGTAGATGGTTGCCTTATTCAGTTATTCTCATGTTGTTTTTGAACTATATTCATGGCCAAGAGAGGAAATGTCACCATCTTTACAGATTACTGTTCCTTTTAACCTCTTGGGTTCATGTGGTTTAGTCTGTTGAGTCCTGCTGTCAACCGTGGTCCCAAGTAAGGTTTAGAATTGATAGTCACATATACCCAGATCATAGCTTTAGTTTTCAGAGATTCAGACTTTGTCTTTTTTCATGGAAGGGTAGTAGGTTGTTTTTTTTTTTTTTTTTTTTAACAAAGTAAGCAACTGAAAGATGGGTGGTGACCTATATTTAGGTAACACACCTCTTTGTAACTGAGGCATAGCAACAACTCGAATTTACTGCAAATCCAAAAACCAAAGAGCCGTGTCTTGTGTACTGTCTGCCTAGAAATTGTGTTTGCTCAGAATATTCAGAAGAAAGTGGAATAGTTTGGAAAATATGCTTCAATCTTACTATCAAAAGATGAGCAGAGTGTGAATAAAAGCAAAATAAGAGAATGCAGGTCAATTAAACTGGTAGAAGATCTTAGAGGATAGGAAAACAGAATTGGAAAGAAATGAAGTTGGGTCCCTAAAGCTCTTCGAGGGAGGGTGCAAGAAAGGGGGCTTTTTGGTTATGACTCCCCTGGATTCGGTAACTGGGCTGCAAGAAAATGTAACAGAGTCGGAGAGTCAAAAGCTCAGAGAATAAATTCATGTTCCCTTACCTGCCCCCTTCCCAAGAGCACACATTCAACTCAGTTGTTGGGAAAATGCTCTCTTAAATTGTTTCTGAATTGCTTTTGGAGATTCTGTCACTTGAAAAATGGGACTGTTATGTGTGTATGTGTACTCAGTCGTGTCTGACTCTCTGCGACCCCATGGACCCCACCAGGCTTCTCTGTACAAGGATTCTCCAGACAGGAGTACTGGAGTGGGTTGCCATTTCCTCCTCCAGGGAATCTTCCCCACCCAGGGATCGAATTCCCATCTCTTGTGTCTCCTGCATTGGCAGGCAGATTCTTCCCTGCACCATCTGAAGCCCTGGAACTGTAATATCAAGTAGTAACAGAAGTTTGGATAGATTTGAAAGGGAAAGATTAGTATAGGACACTTCAAGTACTGTTAACTGAATGGCAAGGTAACAGTTGTTAGGGAGGGATCCTTGTGCCCAGAGGGAACATCAGAAGAAATTTAAGCAATTAGGACTTTAAGGGAAAGTGCTAGAAGATGAAACATACTAATGGACGTCAGGGAGATGGAGCCCAAGCCTGGAAGCTTCATCTTTTGCGTGGATCCTTCAACTTAGAGGTGAAGAACGACAAAAATAGTATGCGCAATGCCTGTTTTTGATGGACGCGGAAATCACTCTTTCTCCCAATATTGGAGATTGCACACAAGAAAAGGTGTAGAGAAATAAGTTAGAAAATACGAAATTTGGGCCAAAAAGCAAAGAACAAATAAAATAAAGGACGGCATCAAATTTCAGCCTAAGTTCCAGGCTAATAATGTGTGTAAAGGAGAGGAACTAATTTAAGAATCAGAGTAAATTGTTGAAAACTCAAGCTGAGCCTTTCTGAAAGAATGAGGGGAAACCATGGAGGGAAAGGAAAAACTGAAAGCATATCCCACTACTTGGGGCCTGGGGATGGGACATGGGGTGAGGAGTATACATAGGTCGTGAGGAGCACGTGATGGAGGTATTGGTCCTAGAACTCTAGAGGCACAGGCTTCAGAAGTAACTGCAGCCCCTTCCACTTTGGAATCTCTGAGTGATTCTCCAGCTGAAATGATGGAGGCAGGAAGGAGAAATCTAGACTCAGCAGGTGTTAACCACTTAACCTCGACTGTAAGTGCACATCACATGGGGAATTTTTTTTATAGTTGACTTTTTTCTCTTTATTAAAAATTTTTAATTGGAGAATAATTGCTTTACAGTGCTGTGGTAGTCTCTGTCATACATCAATATGAATCAGTCATATATGTCCCCTCCCTTATGAGCCTCCCCCACCCCATATTCCATATTCCACTCCTCCACATAGGGAATTTTTTTTTTTTTAGTTATGATGCCCAGACTAGTTAAATCAGAATCTTGGGGCTCAGTATTTTTTACGGCTCTCCTGGCCAGTCCAACTGCTGTCTTAAGGGCAGTTTCACTGGCCTAGGCAACTCCTTGGTGAGAGGCAGTGACAGCAGCCCCTGTAGTACAGGACTAAAAATACCTGCTCCAAAGAAGTGGGGGAGGTTGAATCACTAAAGAGATCACTTTCATTTCAGCACTGGGGTGCCAGAAAACAGTCTTAAAGGGGAAATAGAAATGAAGTTTTTAAGATATGCTGGATGGTAAAGAAAGGTACCTGGATAAAACTGGTACCTGGGCTTCCACTCTTTCAAATTTCTGCACTTCTTGAGAAAGACTGGAGTGTCGCCATTGCTCCTGTCAGAGGGTGACAGTGCGCACAGGTAGATTTACCCTTTAGCGGGATGTGAGGAATATCCTCTTACTGGGAGATTATTCTCATTTTGGGAGATTTTGTTCAAAATTGAGTTCACAGATCTAAGGAAGCGGAAAGAGATTTTCAGTGTTTCAGATTTTTCTTTTTTTTCCCCTCTGATATGGTCTTTGGCTGATCTGTAACAAATATGTTATAGCAACACATTTTTGCCTGGGACAGTGCTCTGGGAGTTGGCTTGGGCTTTGTGTTTTAATTTTTATTTTATAATGAAATAACTGAAAGATAGAAGCATTCTTTCCACTATTTTCCCTTCTGGGGAATGAGGAGGAAATTCTCTCCCCTTTATAGGAATTGGATGAAATTGTTACCTTCCAATATCGATGTCTACACAGAGATTGTTGTTTTCCCAAAAACAAATTCTTCTGTTCCCTTCATCAGAACTGTGTATATTTTCAACCTAGAATTTTAATGGTTGTACTCATTAACATGGTTTGAAAATTTGTATCCTTCCTCTACTCTCATTGTAAAAGTGTTTCAGGACAGAAAGAACAAAATGTGCAACAGAGCTACTTTTAAAAAGGGAGTATCATTCATTTTTTTGGCCTGCAAGGTCAGAATTTTTTCCATCTTTATTACTCTTTCTTAACAAGACACAATTTGAACTTTTTAGGTAGCACAAAAAAATTAATTACATTGCCTTTTAAAAGAAGTATCATAATGAAACCTTTTACAGAATTATTTATCAATTAGTCACAGTGATGCCACTATATGCTGTGGAGGAAAGAAGTTCTGTTCATGAGGAGTTTTCACTGGAGTTGAGACAATATCACCCAGGAATTAAAAGGGTGCTTCTGATGCTGGGAGGGATTGGGGGCAGGAGGAGAAGGGGACGACAGAGGATGAGATGGCTGGACGGCATCACTGACTCAATGGACGTGAGTCTGAGTGAACTCCGGGAGTTGGTGATGGATAGGGAGGCCTGGCGTGCTGCGATTCATGGGGTCGCAAAGAGTCAGACATGACTGAGCGACTGAACTGAACTGAACTGAACAACAATTTAATCATTTAGAAGCTCAGTCAGCAGGAAGCTAAAGCTTCTCAAAACCATACTTCTTTAAACTCTCGGAATGAAAAAAGTTTCTCCTGGTGGTACTTTCTGTAGTTGAGGTATTCCCCCCAAAATATTATGTGCAAATTGAATATTTTGAAAACGTTCTCAGTTGTTTTAAGAGCTCACTGTTTAAAGCACTGCGGATGAATCCTTTACTAAAAAAATACTCACTTTAAATGGACTATTAGTAAATCTGGATTTTTATGCTTTTATGTTTAAACAAATCATGGCTCTAGGATCTGAGGTATGTATTTATTTAAAGGTATGAACTATTAATTATAACTTAACCTGACTTTAAAGGTATCACTGTTTCTTGAGAATTACAGGGTTTGAAGCCATGCAACACTTAAGTCAGTGACCCTGATGCTTCAGACTGTTTGAACCTTATATTGTGGGTTCGTGTTTCTTTACCTTCTCTTTTCCCGGTATTTAACATAACATACTGCTTCTGGGGGGCTTCTCAAGTGGCCCTAGTGGTGGAAACCTGCCTGCCAATACAGGAGGCGGTTCAATCCCTGGGTCAGGAAGATCCCCCCAGAGAAGGGAATGGCAACCCATTCCAGTATTCTTGCCTGGAGAATCCCAAGGACTGGCAGGGTACAGTCCATGGGGTCACAAAGAGCCAGACACAGCTGAGCACTTGAGCGTACACACATACTACTTCTGGGTAGTAGCAAGAATGGCGTGATCCTTCTATAACATTCCAAGTAACCTTTTAAGATTGTTTATAAAAAAAGTTTTTTAAGAGCTCACTGGACAAACAGTAAATGTTTGACAGAGTTAGATAATGAAGGGAACAGTGTACTGTTGTCGTATTTTGCCCTTTTAACTAGTAAGACCTCACCTACCTGGAATTCCATTACTTATCACAGTATCTAGAGTCTAGAATGTGCTTAAGAATCAGGACAAGGGGCAAGAGCTCACTGGTTCCAAACACTGTAGCTTTTTGTTTTTAGCATGGGAAAATGCCTAAAGCCCTCACTGAAAATATATTTTTATATACACTCCTAACAAGCTTGGTTATCAGGTTTCTGAGTACAGTAAAAAAAAAAAAAAAAAAAGAAGTTGCTAGAGGTAGCTATAGTGATAGCAGTGATGATTCACAGAAAGGGAAGAAATGGGAGAAAACATAAAAGGCAGCATATTAGTTTCAAGCCACTCAGTGGTATAGCAAATAGCCCTTAGACCTCATAACATCATTAGGGTTATCAAGTCATCAAAAATTTTGTTCAGTATTCTGTTTGCTTGTAAAGAGTTTCCTTAATTTTAAATTAATATATATATTCTTTTTAAAAAATATGTATTTGGCTGTGTTTGGTCCTGGTTGTAATAAGTGGGATGTTCATTGCGGCATCCTGGCTCTCTAGTTGTGACGTACAGGCTCTGGAGAGCTCTGTGACGGGCTTCATTGGCCCGTGTCATGTGGGATCTTAGTTCCCCGACAAGGGATCAAACCTGCGTCCCCTGCACTGCAGGGTAGATTCTTAACCATTGGACCACCATGGAAGTCCCTAATATTTTCTTTATAAAGATTTGGAAAGCAGGGGAAAACTCCAGAAAACAAATTATATGAGATCTACATGAAAACCTAGAGAGCGCCTCAGTTGGCATTTTGATGTTTTCCCAGTCATTTTAAAAAAACCAAAAAAGTATTCATATGGCATAGTTTATTATGTCCAGTTACAAATGAGAGGACTGAAGTTTCTAATTTGAATTTATATTCTTTCTGCTAAATGATAGGAAAAACTGCTTCAGCCTATAGAACAGTGCTATCTGTAGTCACCAGTCTTTAAGGTTGCCAGGTAGCATACAAGACACTTAATTAAATTTGAATTTTAGATAAAGAACAATTTGGGGGGATAAGCATAAACCCCAAATATCACACAGTAGGTACTTCTATCCAGTCTTTTTTTTTTCTGTGTTGTATGCACATACATCTCTAAGCATTTATGTGTGGGTTTTTTTTTTTTTTTAATGAAATTGGGTTCATGTTGTATCTTCTCCTTTAGTTAACAGTGTATCATGAGTATCCCCAAAGCCAAATATTCTTTGTAAATACCAGAATATTACCCACTGTCAAATAGCTTAAAATTTTGATGCTAAAAAGACAATCTAGATGGGACTTCCTTGGTGATCCAGTAATTAAGACTCTATGCTTCCACTGCAGGAGGTACCAGTTCAGTCCCTGGTCAGGGAAGTAGAATCCCACAGGCCAGGCAGTGTGGCCAAAAAAAAAACCCCTCACAATCTCAAAATTATTTAGGGCAAACATGCTTCTGCAGAATGGCATTCCTTAAGAATCCCAAAGAGCACAGGTTCCACTCAGCTTTAAACTGATGCCTGTTTTTGTTCCTTTTCAGGCGGGTGCTACGTCTATGTGGGCTTCGTGCTGTGGGCTGCTGAACGAAGTCATGGGGACTGGAGCTGTCAGGGGCCAGCAATCTGGATTTGCAGGAGGCACTGGTCCATTCAGATTTACACCAAATTCTGATTTTTCTGCTTACCCACCAGCATCTGCAGAAGGGCCTAATATAGTTTGCA
This sequence comes from Bos javanicus, assembly GCF_032452875.1. NCBI lineage: Eukaryota > Metazoa > Chordata > Mammalia > Artiodactyla > Bovidae > Bos > Bos javanicus. Next base: position 54,358,803 of record NC_083884.1, on the reverse strand, counting down.
AAGCCTGTGGACTTTCATTTTCAGTCTTTAGAAAGAAGGTGAGTTGCATGAAATGTTATATATTAAAAACTTATGTGTCAGAATTCTCAACTGTATGTTATTTTGAATACTTTCTTCATTTCTTCTTATACATGTCAAAAACTTAGTCCTAATAATCATTTCCCATTTGGAAAAGTACTAAGTTGAAGGGGCTGTATATCATTGTCAGTTTTGTTGACTAGACACTATTATTTCTCACGATGCTCAGCCATCCTTTCTCTTGGACTCTGACTTTGTTTATCCACTTTGATTCTTCCTGATGCTGCTTATATTCTGAAGCAAAAGATTTAATTAGTCAACAGTCTGTTCAGAGATGATTTACTATAGCTCTGACCTCAAGTTTCAAAAAATGTGTCCCTACCCATATGAACTCAAGTGAAGAAGTGAGTATATTAATATTGACTATTGTTTAAAGATTCAACATACCACACTTGGGCTAAAACAGTTGTTTTTTTTTAGGACAGAAAGTCATTCTTTCTGAGAACCATCATATTGGTAGGTCATCTCCCAGTCTGTCAGTTCAGTCCTTAAAATACTTAAGAAACAAGGTGTGAGCTAGGGTTGGTATTCCGAACCCCAAGAGGAAATGACCACATCTTAGTATCTTTAAGCTTTGCTCATGAAATGGCTTTGATTGTGATTTAAGGTTCTACAAAGAATAGCAAGGAGAGAAGAAAGCCTTCCTCAGCAATCAATGCAAAAAATAGAGGAAAACAACAGAATGGGAAAGACTAGAGATCTCTTCAAGAAAATTAGAGATAACAAGGGAACATTTCATGCAAAGATGGGCTCGATACAGGACAGAAATGGTATGGACATAACAGAAGCAGAAGATATTAAGAAGAGGTGGCAAGAATACACAGAAGAACTGTACAAAAAGATCTTCACGACCCAGATAATCACGATGGTGTGATCATTCACCCAGAGCCAGACATCCTGGAATGTGAAGTCAAGTGGGCCTTAGAAAGCATCACTACGAACAAAGTAGTGGAGGTGATGGAATTCCAGTTGAGCTATTTGAAATCCTGGAAGATGATGCTGTGAAAGTGCTGCACTCAGTATGCCAGCAAATTTGGAAAACTCAGCAGTGTCCACAGGACTGGAAAAGGTCAGTTTTCATTCTAATCCCAAAGAAAGGCAATGCCAAAGAATGCTCAAACTACTGCACAATTGCACCCATCTCACACGCTAGTAAAGTAATGCTCAAAATTCTCCAAGCCAGGCTTCAGCAGTATGTGAACCGTGAACTTCCAGATGTTCAGGCTGGTTTTAGAAAAGGCAGAGGAACCAGAGATCAAATTGCCAACATCCGCTGGATCATCAAAAAAGCAAGAGAGTTCCAGAAACACATCTATTTCTGCTTTATTGACTATGCCAAAGCCTTTGACTGTGTAGATCACAATAAACTGTGGAAAATTCTGAAAGAGATGGGAATACCAGACCACCTGACCTGCCTCTTGAGAAACCTGTATGCAGGTCGGGAAGCAACAGTTAGAACTGGACATGGAACAACAGACTGGTTCCAAATAGGAAAAGGAGTATGTCAAGGCTGTATATTGTCACCCTGCTTATTTAACTTATATGCAGAGTACATCATGAGAAACGCTGTTGGAAGAAGTACAAGCTGGAATGAAGATTGCTGGGAGAAATACCAATAACCTCAGATATGCAGATGACACGACCCTTATGGCAGAAAGTGAAGAGGAACTAAAAAGCCTATTGATGAAAGTGAAAGAGGAGAGTGAAAAAGTTGGCTTAAAGCTCAACATTCAGAAAGCTAAGATCATGGCATCTGGTCCCATCACTTCATGGCAGATAGATGGGGAAACAGTGGAAACAGTGTCAGACTTTATTTTGGGGGGCTCCAAAATCACTGCAGATGGTGATTGCAACCATGAAATTAAAAGATGCTTACTCCTTGGAAGGAAAGTTATGACCAACTTAGATAGCATATTGAAAAGGAGAGATGCTACTTTACCAATAAAGGTCCATCTAGTCAAGGCTATGGTTTTTCCTGTGGTCATGTATGGATGTGAGAGTTGGACTGTGAAGAAAGCTGAGCGCTGAAGAATTGATGCTTTTGAACTGTGGTGTTGGAGAAGACTCTGGAGAGTCCCTTGGACTGCAAGGAGATCTAACCAGTCCATCCTAAAGGAGATCAGTACTGGGTGTTCATTGGAGGGACTGATGCTAAAGCTGAAACTCCAATATTTTGGCCACCTCATGCAAAGAGTTGACTCATTGGAAAAGACCCTGATGCTGGGAGGGATTGGGGGCAGGAGGAGAAGGGGACGACAGAGGATGAGATGGCTGGATGGCATCACCGACTCGATGGACATGAGTTTGAGTGAACTCTGGGAGTTGGTGATGGACAGGGAGGCCTGGCATGCTGCGATTCATGGGGTCGCAAAGAGTCGGACACGACTGAGCGAATGAACTGAACTGAGGGTACAGATATTGTAAAGTGGTGTACTCTGTTTGCTTGGCTTGATGTTGAGAGATCAGTTGTCTTTCTCTTTTCCTCTCTGTGTTAGGCTTTCCCCTCTTTTCTTTACTTATTTTTTATTTTATATTGGATATAGTTGATTAACAGCATTGTGTTTGTTTAATGTGTACAGCCCCCCTTCTCTTTAAACCAGGAAATTTTCACAGGAAAAGAGCAGGAAGAGTTTGTGCTTGTGCTTTTCTGCTCCATGTGGTTCAAGTCAGCTCTGCTTTGCTAATTACATGTTTGCACCCATGGGTGGAAAAGGTTTTAATTCATTAACACAATAGTTATATTTTTTAAAGGGCTATATTTGTACTTCAGTGAATCCAGACTGCCTCAGCAACGACTGTTTTGATTTTCACAGCTTTGAGAACATGAAACGCCCATGGGTCTGGTGCCATAGGGGGCTTCATAAAAGCTAAAATTTAATTTTAATAGAAGACAAAAGGAAAACTAGGGCTTTTGCAGTGGCTTATGTCTGGCTGTCATTAAATGCTTCTTTTCTCTCTGTCTCTTCAGCATGTATGTTGTGACTGCAAGAAAGATTTTTGCTCCGTGTGTTCAGTCTTACAAGAAAATCTCCGTAGATGTTCCACTTGTCACTTATTACAAGAGACAGCCTTTCAGCGCCCTCAGTTAATGCGACTGAAAGTGAAGGATCTCCGACAGTATCTCATCCTTCGAAACATACCGATCGATACCTGTCGGGAGAAAGAAGACTTGGTGGACCTGGTCCTGTGCCACCATCGGCTGGGCTCTGAGGATGACTTGGACACGAGCAGTCTCAATTCCTCAAGGTCCCAGACTTCTAGCTTTTTTACACACTCATTTTTTTCAAACTATACAGCCCCGTCTGCTACCGCATCTTCGTTTCAGGGAGAGCTTATGGGTGGAGACCGGACCTTAGGATCTGGAGCGCTGGCACAGGTACGAGGGTACAGTTACCCCAAGGGCCTGGCACATCATCCGCTCTTGGCCAGTGTGGTGGGGCCTTCAGGGCTGATGGCTCCTTGCTGAGGCGAGGTTCCACACTTTGCTGAACTCTGTGCCTGCTGGCTCCCCTAGTGTGAAGCTCTGCACTTGGATGCTGTACAAAGGGTCTGAAAAGAGCTCATCAGTCTCTTGACCTTAGTTATCCCAGTTTCCTTAAATCCTATAGTTAAATACTAGCTGTTGAAATAATGGCCATGAAACGTAGCACATAAATGTTTACAGGATGTAAACATTTTTACTGTTTGTGTTTACTATTAAAACTAGTAAAAATGTTTACTATTTGTGTGTCAGTGACCATGGAAACTATAAGGTAACCTAATGCCCAGTTGTCTTGCTACAGTAAAGTTGTGCTCATCTAGATATTGGGAAAGAGCCATCTGAATTAGCAACACGATACGGTTATTTACTCATTTCAAAGAAATGCCAGTGCAGAATGTTGTCCCAGTGAGGTCCTTGGGCATTCTGATGGAATAACGTGCAAGGGCTTGTAATTAATACCCAATTTGTATATATGAATGAGTCTAAAATGCTGAAAGAATTGTTTTGAACATTTATGTCCGAGTTTAATTTTCTCCTCTGAGGAAAAAGGTTAGAAGCAGAGGGAAATGTGGTCTAGTTGCTTTCTAAGTAGTCATAAATTAAATAAGCCCAAGCTAGGCATTTTATTGTTTTGTCAAATGGCAGCTGGCACAATTATGATGCAAACACAAGACGCATGTGTCTGACCTTCGTGTCACTTTGGGGTATATGACACCACTCAGGAGGTGTGGGTTTTGGGTATTACAATATGGTGCTTATGAACTACTAGGATAGAATACTTGAAATTGAAAATTGACATAGGCTTTCTGTTCTCCCTAAAGAAAAAAGTATCTAATGGTTGAGGAACTTCTAAAAACTAGAACTAGCATCCACCATCAGTGAATTATTCTAGAAAGCTTTGCTTGGAATTAGAATGGCTAAGTATGAGATAGTAAGACTGAGATCTTTGAAATCAAATAGCCCTGACACTAGGGCTGATCTTAGAGCTTTAGTTTCTACCTGTATCTTAGAGGCTCCAGTTAAACTAGCCATGTGCAGGTCCTTTATCAGGACACAGTGCAATTTCATACACTGTTGGCTTTGGTATCCTGTGATGGGCCCTTCTTAACTCCTTGGGGAGTTAATATTTCTGGTTAGACTTTTACAGATTCACACTCTTATAGGAATTTGACTTGTGAGATAACTATGGAAGGTTAGTTGTTTAGAGAATCATGTGGGGCCCAACTCTTTGGGAGGGGCAGCAGCTCTCAGGACCCTGGGAAGGTGTGGAGTATACCAGGTGTTGGGGTCATTCTTAGGGAGGATGGCTGGAAGGGTTTTCTCCAGTGATAAATACGGGTTGATATTGCTAGGAAAAGTCCTGGCCTAATATCCATTATGTGTGTAGGAGCCCAGTGAAATAGCTTCAGCAAACACAGAAGACGATGAAGATGATGATGACGACGACGACGATGACGACGACGATGATGAAGAAAACTTGGAGGACCGGGTGAGACTGCCTGTGTAATTTGATTTTCTTGACATGTCTTCACCCTGGTAGGGAAAATACCCATGTGGACTTCCGCTAGATTAGCATAGGTTGTTGCTTCAAGTTTGAACGCAGCACAGCATATAAGACACAAGGACTCGTGAGAAGCCTGGGTCGAATCTCCAGGACCAGTGATGCCTGTAGGGTGAATGTGGTATGCTGTTTTCCTTGCTGAATTTGCAGGAACAGAGGTAATGGATGCACTCTGTGATTTCAGACGCCTGGCCTCACCAAGAAGAGAGTGAGAGCTTCTCTGTCCGACCTGTCAAGCCTTGAGGACGTGGAGGGGATGAGCGTGCGCCAGCTGAAGGAGATCCTGGCTCGGAATTTCGTCAACTATTCTGGCTGCTGTGAAAAATGGGAGCTAGTAGAGAAAGTAAACCGGTTATACAAAGAGAATGAAGAAAACCAAAAGTCATGTAGGTTTATTTTTCCTTTTTTTTTTTGTCCTTAGAGTAGCCTTCTTTAGGCTTTTTAAAACAGGGCTGTCTCTGTCACAATGAAGTCCAATTTATTTTTGAGAAAACTGTCCTTTGATTGAGTGTGAATTAGTCATATGAAGCTGTTTATAGATCTTTTAAGCAGTAGGTTCATTATGTAATACTGGCTTTGAGATCACCATTGCTTCACCATTGCTGGTGAGTCAGGTAATCATTTGTTCAGTCTGTTTTTTCTTTCCATAATGAAATTCCTTGGATCTATAAAAAGGCTTCTTTTCTCACTTACCTGTCTTGCAAGCTGGTACTTAGGATTTAAAAGCTATAATTGAGATCATCAGTGGGGAAAAAAACTCCCTAGAGCCAAGATATTAAGTAGTTCTTAGCATCAGTATTAGTAGGTTTCTGTGTAAGTCGTGAAAAGCTGAGGTTAAGAACTTCTAAACTACATACTGATGGAGCGTGGAGCAGAAATCCTCAGCCAGTAAAGGGCCAGGGCCACAGAGCATTTATAGGCAAGAGAAAAGAATTCAGTGGTGTTCAGACTGACAAATATTATGTTCTAATCTCAAAAACAGTCCTCCTATTAACTTTTATCATCTTGAATTTTTTTCTCTAAAAGCTGGTTATAACACAGGGTTGGTTGATAAACAGGTCTATGCCCAGAATAGGCAGAAAGCCTTTTGGCACACCTGTTTCTAAGATGATGCCACAATAGTAGACACAGGCATCTTAGTCACTGGAGCCTTTAGAGGCTCATGTGTCATCTTATTCCATGCATGCTTTCTACCCACTTTCCACTAATGGTGTGGGCCGAGAACTAGGACCTCAAAAATCTCTTGACATGGCAGTGTTTATTTCTCTTAAATCCAGAGACTACTGGCCCTTCGAGCTTGGATTCCTGCTTGGTTTTTCTAACCTTCTTCATGATTCCCATTGAGTCCTTCTGTGACCTGTAGAAGGGGAAACCTCACTGTCCAAAGCTTTTGGCCAAATCTCAGGCTGTCATGAACTTTTTAAACTCATTCCACACCTTTCTTGTTCAGAACCAGAAGGTGCCTTTTGGGTAGATACACCCCAACAGTACTATCATAGCCAGAAACAGATGAATTTCAAGATGCTTCCAAGCCTTAGGGGGTGCCTTCCCCCAACATCAGGCAACTTGATGTATGATGGTTTAATAAACTTTCCTCACGCTCCTCCTCCAGAGATGAGGCTCTGGAGTCTGTGACTTTCCCAAGGCCACATAGTTGGGCTGGAAATTCCAATCATGTTCTGACTCTCTAAGGCTCCTGTATCAGCCAGCCTGGGGTTTCTTCATTTTTATTTACAGAAGCAAACCATCATTATCACAAAAATCTTGTATTATGTACAGATATAAAATAGAATCAGGGGTCCCCAGGTGGCTCAGTGGTAAAGAATCTGCCTGCTAATGCAGGAGACACTAGTTTGATTCCTGGGTCGGGAAGATCCCCTGGAGGAGGAAGTGGCAACCAACTCCAGTATTCTTGCCTAGAGAATCCCTCGGATAGAGGAACTTGGTGGGCTACAGTCCTCAGGGTCACAAAAGAGTCAGATACAATTTAGCAGCTAAACAACAGCAACATAAAACAGAATTAAATAGCTAACATTTGCTAGGCACATCCTCCCTGGCCCTCAGCTTAGCATTTCTCATTTATTCTTCACACAACCCTACGAAGCGTCCTTATTGTCATTTCCAGGGGAAGGAAGCGAGGTGCAGAGAAGTGCGGACTGCTTCTCACAGTGGGGTCACTGGGTCCCTCCGTGGCCGTGCCCGCCACCCCAGCCCTCTGTTGCCTTTCAGATGGTGAGCGGCTGCAGCTGCAGGACGAGGAGGACGACAGCCTGTGCCGAATCTGCATGGACGCCGTCATCGACTGCGTCTTGCTCGAGTGCGGGCACATGGTCACCTGCACCAAGTGCGGCAAGCGCATGAGCGAGTGTCCCATCTGCCGGCAGTACGTGGTGCGCGCTGTGCATGTGTTCAAGTCCTGAAGCCCAGCCCCCGTGCTGAGCTCGATCCTAGACATTTCCATGCACAGAGGGGACTGGACACTTCCTGTTCGAAAGCTGAAGCTATTTTTAAAAAATTATTTTCACTCCTAACTGGGGACGGGAAAGATTCATCCTGAGTCGCGGCCACACTGGTCCATGCTGTATGCCCGTCAGCCTGAGCACGGGCTGTTTCCCAGGTTCTGCTGGGCTCCCTCACAACGCCTCTGATCACTCCTCGCTCAAGTGGACTGCTTATGGCATCAGCTACTGCTCTCTTTGCAGGACATTTCTCTTGTTCTCTTGTTTCTCCTTCATCCTATTTTTAACTCAGATGTTTGAAACTTCTGTTCTCTTAGGATGAGATCACTGTCTGCAAATGGCTGACATGGTACACACTGAGCAGTGGCACTTCTGAATGTTCATTTTATTAGTCATGTATATTTTAAATGCTACTATTTGATGAATGTAAGTTTCCACATTGTTGCTCTTTCTGCGTTTCAACATCATTGGGAACAACTGACATTCTATAGTCAACTGCCAGGGCCTTAGACTAAACATGTCCATTTTTGTTCAGGTACAGCTTTTTCTAGCAAGGGCTGCATCTAGCTTCCTTCATTAGAGAAGTGTGTGTGTTGAATTCTTTATTAACGTGTAATCAGTTTACACTGTTTTGTATAGTGAAAGTGTATTTTCAGTGCTACCCACTAGCTAATTTGAACTTTAGGAATAAAATTAGATTTTAAGAAATGTTTTTATGGACACTTTTCCTGGTCAGTTCCTAATTCACTTGGGTGCAGCATGAATGGGTGTCCACACCTGGTCCCAGCACCTCCTTCAGGAGAGCAAGGAGCACCTTCAAAGACGTTGCCCCCATCTACCCTTGGCTGCTGACTTAATGGTAAGTTTAACTACATTTTCACCGTTTACCGTGACCAGGTGTTGTGCCAGATGCTTTGTGGTTATCTCCAAATATATATTACCTCATGTCACAGATGGGGAACTCAAGTCTCTGAGAAATTAAAAATCTTGTCTAAAGTCTGTTAAAAAGTCACCACAAGGAATTCCCTGGAGTTCCGGTGGTTAAGACTCTGTGCTCTCATTGCCGAGGGTTGGGTTCAATTCCTGGTCGGGGAGCTAAGATCCTGTGAGTCATATGGTGAGGCCAAAGAAAAAGTTTTTTAATAAAATAAGCCCCCACCTAAGAATTTGAACCTAGCTCTAATGTTTTTTCTTAACTCCTCTAATGCCTGAGATGATAAACCTGAGACACTAACTTATGCAAAAAAGGATCTTAGGATATTAATGATGTGAAATCTCTTTTCTTTTAGATCTAATTCTGATCATGGTGGTTGAGTTGAGACCAACTGTGGATTCACTCCCACTGCTTGTGAGGAGGTATGTTTTTGGGAAACTACATAACTCCTTGGGTGAGTCCTGTGGGTTTCTTATCTTTTGACTCTGTGCAGTGGGTAGGACATGCCTTCAGGTGCTCAGGATCCAGAAGTCAATGGACAAGACCTGAAAATTACAGCAAAGGAGGTAAATAGTCTTCCCCTCTGTGCTTAAGGCCGGAAGTTTGGCTAGCTATGAAATACAGTTACCTTTCTATGTTTTCTGATAGTGAGGGTCAAAGCATGTAAACCAAGGCTTGTGGATACTCTCCAAACCTCTTCTCTTGTGTTTGCCTGAAGACCCAAAGCTCAGCCCCTGCTGAAGCTGTAGGTGCACTTAATCTATACTTCTAGTCAGACAATGAACTCTAGAAATTCAACATTACCCACAAATCACCAATTTGGTGGAGGGGTCTTAAAATCCAGGCTAGCAGGTGAGATAGTAAACACACCTAAATAGAAGCCAGGCAGCAGGTATTGGTGTATCTGAAGTTAAATTAGAAAATTGTGATTTGTTTGCTCATAGTCTCAGCTGAAAACAGCTTATTTACTGTTTTCTCTTGGACTTATATATAGTATCAGGTGCTTGTTTTAGCAGTGAACAAAAACTCCTAGTGGTGGATCTTCATAGGCAGCATTTTCAAACAACCTTGGCTTAGTAAGAAGCAAACACATTTTCAGCCCAATAGGTTGGAATTATAAGGTACTAATTTATTTGGCAGAGGGCAAACATGTCTCTCTGGAACCTGCATTTTCTAGTTGCATGCCATGTCTCTACTTCTGAATAGGTAACCTGTCATATGGATCCATAAGGGAATAAGTGACATCTCTTTACCCTCACGGTACGGGATGATGTCGTTCGATGGGCCATGGTATCTCCCTTTGTCAAGGTCAGCAGGAAGGACCTTGAGGGAGGGTTGGAGCCTCTCCTTTTCCTGGGTTAAGATGTGGTCTTACCCAGGAACTGCTCCGTATGGTTTATGTGCCTTCTATTACTTCATCAGATACAGTATTTGGGCTCAGAATAGCTGTTTGCAAGCATCTAGCTTGGCCCAGCCTCATCTAAAGCTCATTTTGTAAGGAATAGGTCTGTACTGGGATATACCAAGTACCTTCACATAATGCACCTTCAAGTTGTGAACATGTGTTCCCATGTCGTCGTGTGAGTTCACATACCTGGCGTACATTGTCATGTGCTGCATCTTCTATAAGTGCTTTTGTGTACTCACAATACTGTAGAGAATACGGTGTTTACTTCAAGCCCAGGATGTCTGGAAGCAAGCGTAAAAGCAGCAGTGATGTAGCTGGTACTGTGCTTAAAGTCTACTAGAAGATGAGACATGTTTGTGTTTTTTATGTATTTGTGTCCAAAATATTATAAACCTATACAGTTCAATATATCTGATTGGATTAGTTGGGTATCTAGGCCAACTTTGTTGGACTACAGAAAAAATTGAACTTAGGAATGTGCTCTCAGAACAGAACTTGTTTGTGTGTAGGGGACTTACTATATAATCTTAACTGGATTGTTTGGTACACCTGGGGGATGGTAATCTGTGACCAGCGCACTACAAACGTGACCGGGAAACGCTCAGTTTCTAATGCCGAGATTCTACCTGGAAACGACTGTCACCCTTCAGCAGTTCTCAAGAAAGAAGATGCCTTTACTGGACATCAGGGTCACTCTTACTCAGAGGTTCGCAGCACTCAGGCTGCCAAGAAAACAGCAACTTGACCTCTGGTATGGGTGCTCCACAATGAGTGATCAGGCTTGTAAAGGTAAGCCACATTTTTATAAATAAACCATCATGTGTTAAACTAATCTTACTTCTGTCAGATGCATCCCCTGAGTTAAATTCCACGGTGGAACAGCTTCAGATGTCTCCAGTTTGAGTCAGAAAGGATCTCTGGATTTAAATGAATAGGAGGCAGAGACCTAGACGGGACCTAAAACCATTTCACCATGGAAAGAAAAAAAAAAAGGACTGGGGGTGGTGGTGTGAGTATGAAATGACTATTAGTGGGAAAGGCTGGTCCCATGAGACCCAAGTCTGATGGTGCTGTTGATGACTGAGGAAGGAAGCTGGTCTGTCTTTATCTTCAGATGACTAGTTGCCTTTCTGTGATCTCAAGTTGACTTCCCACCTGGGGCAGCTACCTCCTAGCTAAGGGCTTCCAGTCACCCCAGCCCCATGTCACCAGTGCAGGGTGTGGTCTCCTTGAGTTGCCTCCACTGGAAGCTGAGCAAGTAGACCCCTGTTCCCCCTCTTTGGCAGTGGAAATGCCAAGTGGCTGTGGAAGTTACCTTATACAGGTGAGGTCAGAGGCAACCACACAGGTAAGCCACTCTGCCCCTTAAAGCAGTTCATACCTAATGCTTACATGTGGACGTACCTTATTAGCCACGAACAGCAAGACCTCTTTCTGAAGACGGAAAAACATGTACCAAGGGGCTGCTGCATTTCTCCGGTGACTAAGAAATGATACCTAGTCTGGCTTCAGGATAGCATACACTGGTGTTGAGACTATAGCCTCTGGACCTCCCAGTCAGACTTCCAGTCCGCCCAGAACAAAAACCCTCAAAGTCCAAGAGTGAGTTTTTTTGTACAATTGTTTATACAAATCCAACAAAGGTAAAACGGCGTCAGGGAAGGTCTAGGAAAACAACACCTTACGACAGTGGCACTTACGATGCGTAACTTTACAACTGGGCAACAGCCATGGGCTAAACCTCAAGTGTGAGAACTCAGCTCACTTCAAAGGAGAGAAGAAAAGAAAAGGCTGTGGTGGGTCATTTATTCTATTTCTTGACTCACTGTATAAATTAGATCTATGTAGAATATAAGAGCTCATGCTGGAGCAAACCCCTCCTGAGTGCAAAGGCTGAAGTCTGAATTTCAAAATTTTGAGGGGAAAAAAAAAGGTGAATTCTATACAGAGGAAATTTAGCAAAGTGTCTCTCTCACTTTGACTATAATTTACATATATCCACATCATGCTTATGCAATTTCTTGACATACAAAGTAGGCTCTCAACTTCCAGTTAGACATGCTTTTAACTAGAGGTCTTAGCCTGCTTTGCCAGATCTGGGCACGTGTATATGTGTTTGTATGAAGTACAGGGAAAAGTTCTCTCCTACCTTAAGGAAACCAGGAAAGTTGGCAATCTCAAAACAATAAAAACACTGGTATGCATTCAAACCTTGCATAAATAACTTTTAAACAATTTGTACAAAAATAGTTCTGCATAATGTAAGATGTAACAAAACCAAACAAACATGTTGAGACGGCAGATGTGGTGTGTGGTCCACTTTATGTTGACACCAAAACTCCCCAAAGTTGCCAGGAGTAAGGTGTCCGAAACTAAAACACCACCACCCCCCACAAAATTTCTTAAGCTCATGCTTCAGTAAGAGAATGTCGCCCAAGTCCATCCTCCTCTCCAACAGGAATGTCTTCTCGGTAAAGGCCTCCTGAGCAATGGTCCAGAAAGCAGTGCGGTTTTGATTCAGAAAGACCAGAGGAAAGCACCAGGCTCGCTCATCCCCCAAACGGTGGCGGACTGGCTTCTCCCTCGGCGAGACTTGCAAAAGGGAATTGTCTGGGGTTTGTTGTTCCAAGTTCCAAATTGAAAATATTTAAAGGCCCTAATTTTTGTAAAGTCTTTCCCCTTCCCCTGGCGTCTCCCCTCCCCTCCCCTACCCCATATTTACATACTTGTCCTTGGACTAACTCAGTTTTTGCAGGAGTTTTTCTTCCACTTGCCCGAACTGGACACTAACAGACATTTCGGCTATGAACTGCTCGCAGCCTTCCTTGGTAACTTGCTTGCAGTACCTCAGGTCAATGTGACAGATATTCCCACAGCGTTTGAAGAAGGACAGGCACTGGTCAGTCACCTTATTGCAGTCTGGAGGGAAGAGGACACAGGTGAGATGGAGGAGGCATGGAATTGAGGACACCCCCCTCCCCCAAGCAGCTCTCCTGTTCAGTCTCCTCAGATGGGGCCTGGTTTCCTCTGCCACTTACAAACGTTCATACATGCCTGAAAAACACCACAAGTTCCGAGTGAAATTGCTCAGGCTCTTGTCCCATTTAAGAGTCTTACATGTATACATTCTCACATCAACAGGTCCTGTCCATGTTGTTTTACAGATAAGAGCACATGACACACGAAAACAGCTTGCTTTTCATGCCTTTACTCCTGCTAAGGAACACCTCTCTCTGCACACTCTTGTGTGCTTACCTGCTCATTCCCAGGGAAGAGATGCTTCGGAGTGAGGACACTGTAAGGCCATCCCAGGACCCTCCTGCTCCCCTGGACACTGGCGCTTTACTGCAAGGCCCACATGCTTGGTCCCCTCCATGGAATGTCTACCTCAAACCCATGCAGGAAACCAATGCACTAGAAGTGGCTGGAGAGATTCCATCCACAGAGAGCAAAATCGGAACTCCGAACCCTCAACCGAGTATTTCTATCAATGTGGACTTAGGGTCTGTCATACTCTTTTCTTAGAACTGACCCCTCAGTCAATGAGCTGCAGTGCCAGCTCTCATCCAGCTGAGGCCAAGTCCCTACCCTGAGCCCGGAGATGCCTTCATCTCAGTGGTATTACTGACCTTGGCTTGTCATTGCTAGTACGCATACTTTCATTTGCTCTTGAATTGAGTGTTAACAGTAAGGACAAACTGCAGTAACGCACATGAGGCCAGTGCCAGCTCCATATGTCACAGTGCCTCCAGCTTAGGAGGTGGTACAAAGAAGTCACGTCACAGCACCCCACAAGTCATCAAAGAGCACTCTCCTCAGGTCTGCACAACATCCTTGCACAAATGCTCAGTCCTGGATACACATTTCAGACAATGTCAACAAAATCCAATCCTGAACAATGAACTCATGAACTTAGAACAAGTGGTGATGGAAAGCTGAGTGCCTCCCATGCTAGCCAGGCAGATGGCAAAGTGACAAGGATGCTGCCAAAGAGGTGACTTGGAAGAGTAACACCTCAGATTTTCCAGGGGTATCCCCTTACCTCATAATCTCTCAAATATTTGCCCACATAATCTTACTGTAAAAGTCAAGTGAGAAGGATGGTGTATAAACCCTGTAAGGGGAAGAGGTACAAAGCTGGAAGACTCCCCAGAAGAGGGGAGTTCGTCTCTGGGCAAGAGAAAGGCTCTAGACTAGGCAGCACCACTGTGGAAGGCAGGAGGGCCCACTGAAAAATGGGGGTTACAGGGAAATTTACCTGCTGACTGTTGAGACCCCAGACTCCTTTCCTGCCAAACCCTGGACTGAACCCTTCAGTTGGGAGGTCAAGAAAAGTGTCCCTGGGCAACTTTGATCAGCTTAAGAGGAAAGATGGATAGATGTCAAGTCTGGATTTCCCCAAAGAAACAACCCGTGCTGACTGCCCAATGACATCTACAGTCAATCAGCTCCCACCCTGTCCCAAGAGCAGCCCGTCAGCTGAAGAGAAAACCACATGCTGAAGACAGAACTGAGAGGAGCCCCAGGCAGGCCCACTGACTGCTTCTGAAGGAACGCATGGTCTATGTGGAGAAGAAAATACAACCGCCAGTATCCTCAGGACGGACATCTGGATCCAAGAAACAAGAACAGGCCACTCCCCAAAAGTCCTGAGAACTGTAGCTGTCAAGTTAAAAATACAGGCTAAACCATGTGAGAACTGCCAATATGTGACTTTTGACCTACATAATAAAGCAGTTTCATGTGTCTGAAATGAAAAATTCTCTACAGCTGATCCTTGAACAACACGTGTTTGAACTGTGCAGGTCAACATATCTGCCCATGTGTTTCAATAGTGGTTGAACCTGAGGTTATGGAGGACGTGTGAATACCAAGGGCCAACCATCAGTTACATTTGGATTTTCTACTGCAGAGGGCTCCACCCCTAGCACCTAAGTTGTTCAAGGGTGAACTGACTATGAACTGTGAGAAGGGGAAAACCAGAGAACAGAGCAAAAAGACAAGAGGTGGGGAAAAAGTAAAAGTATCAAAAGACTATTAAAGAAAGAAAACAGAAGGGAAGGAAACTAACTCAAGGAAATTTTCCAGAACCACAGAACATATTTTCCAAGTTGAGAGATTGATTATACCTTATAACATGAAGGTATAATGAAACCATTTTAGACACAGAAGGTCTGGATTATGTCCTCCAGCAAATGAACAGATAAACCAAGAAAGAAGATACAGGACCAAGGAAAGAGGGGCCCCTACACAAGACAGAGATGAAGGAAATCCTAAGAAGCAGACATGCAGATGGCAGAGGCAGTCGAGTTCAAGTGGGGGCAGGAGGAAAGAAAGCTAGGAGGGTGGTTTCTTACAAGACTGGTTAAGGGCCTGATAAGTTCATGAGGGTAAAGAATAGTACTCGAGTCTGTTGTAGAGTCTGTTCAGAGACTGAGCAAACAAAAAGGCAATTATTAACTCTAGGGAAAACAAAAAAATTGTGCAAGGAAAGAAACATACTCATAATACACACTTTGGCTCAACACTAGACAACACATGCATGGCCATAATGCGGTAAATAACAGTGACTTAACCACACAAACTGGGAAGATTTTGGGGTGGGGGAGGCGGCAGTGGAGAGAATTTCAGAACAGTAATCCTTATGCTCTACAAGGCAAGTTAACAAAAAGAGCATCTGAGTAAAAAATAAACAAGAAATAGCAATGTAGGCTGTTTGGAAAAGTGGAGGTAAACAAACAGCAAGAGCTCAAAATTTGAAGGTGGTTCCTCCAGGTGAGAAGCAGGGGAGGCAAGGCACCAAAGTAGCTTCACTTTTGCTACCAGACCTGATCTGACCACACTGAAGGACCTGGCAATGTGTCAAGCGCTTTCCTTTCTGTGGCAGAGGCTTATTTTACCATTAACTAGTTACACTTACAGGAAGAGAAAACGTGTTCAAAAGAACCGAGTATAGAAAAGACTGGGTATGGAGACGGGACTGGGTATGGAGACGGGCCTTCATGCGTGTCACAGCTCTGAACAGAGAGGCACGCATGCAGGCTCTGAGACGAAAAGAGGCGACTGGACTGTGGCGGAAAACAAAATGCAAAAGATGACTCACACACACGTATCATGGACATCCTCTTCGCTGCAGGGGAGGGGGATTTAAACCGGTATCCCTGCTATATACCCTAGTGACCCAGTCAGAACAGGGGAACGAGTTCATTACTACCAAGCACTTAGAACAAGCTGCCTCCCAGGACCTTCTCCACGAGGCAGCCCAGCATCACTTCAAGACCAACAGCTAACTCACCTCAGTGTGGCTCTCTGTTCACTGCCTCCTTGGGAGGCCACCACCCCACTGCCACCCGCCACCAAAACTCCCTGAGGAGGCGGAAGGGGCCTCCCAGGCACCAAGGTACAGCTTTAGCTCAAGTGAGCCAAACCTCCCCGCTCCCAGTCGGATGGGGCATTAGCAACAGGAAGGAGTTTCTCAGGAATGAACACGGGCTGAAGAGACAAACAGCAAAAGAGCATGTGAATGCTGACCAAGCCAAACAGCAGATTACACTGTGTCAAAATAGAATTTACATGAGGTGAGAGTATCATTTATTACTTGCTAATTTCTGGAGGGAAAAAAAAGTTTGTTTTTTTTTTGGTCTCATCCAAATCTCCCACACCTAACCTGACCATCCTGAGCCATCAGACCAGTACAGGATTATTGGCTGGGCTGAGAATGGGTGGCGTCACCTTGGTCCACCTCCCTGTTGGTCATGCCCCAAGCTCTTAGGAACTAACTCCAGCCCCATCAGTAAGTGAAGTGAGGACTCACTCCACTGTGGGGTTTTCTCGTCAACAACGGGCCCCTTGAGAGCAGAGTCAGGAGGGGGACACGTGAGCAACAACAATGGCAGCCATCAAGCCGGGCACTCCATCTGCCTGGCCTGGCTGCACTGCCAGGCGCCCTCCCACACCGGCTGCTGCCCGGCACCAGCTCATCCACTGAGCCCGAGGGAAGCTTTTCTAGCCCTTATTTTGAGTCAAGAGCCACTTCTATGTGCTCATGTGCACTCACTGCTACTGGCACTATTTTTTTGTAGCAATTATTTAAAATCTAATAATGCTTAATTGTTTCATGTGTTTCCCTGCTAGACTAGGCCGTGTGTCTGTCTTGTTCCATGATGCATCACAGCACCTAGGACGTGACCCTATAACAAGAGGCAAGCTAGTATTTCCCTACAAATGTGAAATGCCCCCCCCCCCGAACCATAGGGTCCTGGACAGAGCCCCGAGGGTGCCCCTGACTGACCTGACAGGTTGATTTCGGTTAAGGAGTCCCGGGTGGTGGTGCCCACAGCAGTGAGCAGGTTGATGGACTGGTCAGTGACGTGGTTACAGTAACTGAGGTGGAGCTTGGAGAGCAGGGGCATGTGGCGGATGATAAGCCGCAGGGAGGCGTCCGTGATGTCCAGGCCGGCCAGACGCAGCTCCACAATGTTCCGGAGCTTACTCCGATTGTCCATCTGACCTGAGAGGGCAGGGTAGAAGAGGCAACGTGTCACCCAGACATGACACTCTACAAGGCCCACCCGCCATACGGGACACCTGGGTTTCATTCAGCCAGTGAGTAGCTCCCCTAAAAGATCAGGACTGGTTCCAACATTTAAAGACTGGCATATTCCACATCAAGTTTTACATTTGCAAATCCTTTAAAAGTCAGAAGATCTACAAACACAGCCTGCATTCCACCTTCAGTGCTTGGCCAATTAAAGCAGAGATAGCACAGCATCTCTGGGTCAGCAGTTTCCTCTTTGAAGGTGTGGGTGTGGAGCAGTGAGCCCTGCAACCTGTTCTAGAGGGCTCAATCCCTGAGGCCCTGCCCAACCACAAAGACCCCGATGCTTCCGAGGCTCAGAGCTCAGAAGAACAAGTGAGCAGCAAAGCAGTCAGACCCACGCAGAGCTCCCAAAGTGGCATGATGGGAGCCGCCGCCCTCTCACAGCTCCCTTCTGCACCCAAAGCTGACTGAGAACAGAAGGGCCGAGGCCAGAAAAGGCTTGAGGACACAAGTACCAGATGTGTCTGTGGTGAAAACCAGATCCATCAGCACAGCTTGATCACACCACCTTTACCTGAGCCGCGTGGGCCTGGCCCCTCACCTGGCCTGTTGTCTGTAGGCGGGGACAGGAGGTCCCGCATCTGGGCGTCCTTCAGCCCTTCTACCCACTGGACATCCAGGGTCCGGAGCAGTGGACAGCTGGAGCTACAGAGGGCAGAGACTGCGATCCACGAGCAGCCGGACAGCACCAAGTCTCGGAGCCCTGGGGGGACAGAGAGGGGGCCACAGGTCAGGTGACACGCCCCCAGCCCCCAATACTGCACTCTGGGGGGTCCCTGGTCCAGTGCTCACCAGGCAACCGGTTGATGAGCCAGCTCAGCTGTTTCTTGGAGATATTGGTCCAGCTGAGGTCTAGGGAGACAGGCTGTCGCCGGATGATGCCGCTTAGCATCAGGGGCGTGATGGACTTGCAGTGGTTCAAATCGATGCGGGTCCATAACCGCTTATCGCAGCACCTGGGGGCCAGGCCCAGCAGAAGGGGCAACATCAGAGTTGGGAGCTCACTGGGGGAGCCTCCTGCATGGCTGTGGTCAGTCCCCCACCTACCGAGCCCAAGGAGAGGCTCCTTAACTTTGCCCTCTGGACTCTTCTGTTTAGTTTCTGTCTTCAGGCTGCTCTGGGGTCACAGCCCTTCCCCCCACCCCCTATGGAAAGTACCAACACCTCTAATGTATTTACTGGGGGCTTTATGACACCTTCCACAGATCAAATCTCAAAACAACCCTGCAGCATGCCTGTTCACAGATGAAAGTACATTAACTTGACCAAGGTCAGAAAGCTGGGGACTCTCAAAGCAGGAATACCAGGAACTGGCAAGGTGCCCTTAACCTGGGCTCCTATTTTTTTTTTTTTTGGGTGCCCTACTGCTTGGTATATGGGATCTTAACTTCCTGGCCAGGGATTCCTATGCTCCCAGCAGTGGAAACACGGATTCCCAACCACAAGACTGCCAGGCAAGTCTCACCTGAGCTAACTCTTAAAGAACAAGAATACCACTTGGTTCTTAGTTCACACTTGGTTCTTAGTTCACCTCCCAAGGAGTTAAGCTAGGAAAGCAAATAGGGTTCACCTCTTTCAACAAGACCACACTGACGGGACTCTGGAACTCTCTGAGGATACTGAAGCTGGACTGACTTAGAAGGCGAGAGCATGATAAGTGACTCCCCGTGGGGATGCCCCAGCCCACCCGGGTCTAGCAGCAGCCTGGCCCCCTGGTGCCTCCCTGTCTGAGCTCAGCCCCTCACCAGCGGTTCCAGGTCTTGCAGACCCGCATGCAGACACACAAGTCTTGGTGGCTGAGGTAGCTGAAGACGGCCATCCACACCTCCCTGTGCATGACATGGGCTGCCCCGTCATCCAAGGGCAGCGAGTCGGGCGGGGGGCTGATGGGGGGCGGCCGGATCACATGTCGCTCCATCTGGATGCACTTGGGCGGGGACACGGAGGGAGGGGGCCGGGAGATGACTCGGGGCGGGCTGCGCAGGCCGGGCCCAAGCTGGTGCCGCAGCTCCCGGGGGGTGCCGTTGAGCCCCTTGCTGAAGCGGTGGGGGCGCTCGCAGAGGCCCAGGGGCCGCTTGGGCTCCTCGTTCTCGCTCTCAGGCTCCGACTTGATGGGCTGGTGATTCTCCTGGGCCAGGCTGCTCTCCGTCTTCTGGATCTCCTGGTTCAGCTCCTTGCTCAGCTCCTTGCTCAGCTCCTTGTTGGGGAGCCGCCGCTTCCGGCGCATCTTCACCTTCTTCTTCTCCTCGGGCCCCTCCGCGCCCTCTGTGCTTGGCCCGGCAGTAGGGGAGCTGGAGCGCGAGTGGTCGCTCTCCCTGGTCTTAGGGGGCGCCTCGGGTAGGTCGTCCTCTGGTTCCTGCTTGAACCGCCGGAGAGGCTTGTTGGCCAGAGTTATCCGGTCCTCGGCGTTCTTCCAGGACCGTCGCTGAGGAAGGGGAGCACGGGAGTAAGTTCCCAGGCCCGGGGCTGCGCCCACCCAGGGCCTCCTACCCTCCAGCCCAAGACTACTGCCCCAAGAGAGGTTCTGGGACAACGGGGCAGGGGGTGGGTGGGAGATGGTACCTTTTTCCTGAAAAGCTTATCTTCTTTGCCAGGTTTTAGCTGTCATGGGAAAGAAAAGATGCAAAGCTTGCTCCCAGGGGTCGCGGGATTTGGTCCCCTCCACACGCAGCCCCACCAAGAATCCACAGTCTCTACAGAGCAGAGGCTGGGGGGTCACCTTCCCAACAAACCCCCGTCTCCTCCGCTCTGGGTGGGCCCTGCCTGCTGGCTTTAAGGAAAATCTGGAAGTGGCGGGGGCTGATGGAACTATCCCCACCCACTTGACCTCCCACCCCTGGACAGACCCAGGGATCCGCAGTCGCCCATTCAGGTCGGACTTGGCTCTGGGAGCCAGGCCTGGAGGCAGGGTCTGCTGGATTTCCCTGCCGAGCCTTAATGGCTAAGCTGGGAGAAGACAACCGGGCGCCACCTCGTGGCTGATGCTGGAAGGGCCGGTGGGTGGAGCAGGGCCGCCAGGATCCTCCGAGGTTCCCCAGATCCACAGGGCTTCCCTGCGGCAGCTTCAGCTTCCCAGGCCCCACGCCGGAACCATGAGCCGGCGACCCGGGGCTGGGGCCTGGGAAGTTACGGTGAAACGGTGTCTGGGAGCGTCTGCGGCAGTGGGTTCGAGGACCAGTGGGGCGGGGGCGGGGTGGGAGTGGGGCGTGGGGGGCGCGGGTGCCAGGGACTCGGGGTCCCGGGGGGCCTGGGGTGGGGCGGCGGGGCGACGTGGGAGCACCTGCTGCTGGAAGTAAGTGAGACTGGATCTCCACCAGGGGCTGAGGCTGCTGCCTAGAGGGGGCCTCGGCGAGAGGTGAGAGGAGGAACCGGGGGACGTTTGAAGCGTCGAGGCCTAAAGGGGTGGGAAGAGGAGTGACTCGCTGGTTTTCCCCTCCTTTTCTCTTGGGCTGGGCTCTCAGGACTTATGTGACTTGCTGGGGCGGCCCGCTGCCCGTCCCCACCCCCGCCCGGGCGCCCCTGCATCCGGGACCAGCCAGGCCACCCCTCGCTGCCCGCCCCCTGCCCCCTGCCCCTAAGCGTACTCGCTTGCGTCCACTCAGCTCCTGGGGCTTCTCGTATTTCCGCTTCCGCCTCAGGTGCACGTCGTCCGACTTTCGGCGCAGGATGCCGTCGGGGGGCACCTTCTTGGGGTGCTCGTCGGACCTGCGCCGGGGCGCCTCCTCACACTCACTCCTCCGCTTGGCAGGCTCCTGCCCTTCCTTGTTGTCCCGGTTCATCTTCTGCTCCTTGAGCAGGGAGCCAGGCAGGTTGGAGGCGTACTTAAAGCCAGGGCCACGCTTTTGCTTGTAGGCCAAAAACAGAGAAGGAACACACCAACTGTATATCTTTGGACTTGCCCCTGCCCCAGAGTCCGCAGTAGCCCCTCCCAGCCGACGTCGCCGTGGCGGGGACAAGCTGGGTCTGGCAAGGCCAAGGTCTACCCCTCCCGGGCTGACCCCTGGGACTTGGAGCCCGGCACTCACTTTCCCGGTCTTGCCGGCGTGGTTACACTTGGGACACTCCCAGCAGTTTGGAAGCTCATCGTTGACCACGCCCTCTGACTCCTTAATCTGGGAGGGACACACACCAGTCAGCAAGCAAAGAGGTGGGGAACAAGGCCAGCTCTGCCCCAGGCATTGACACCCCCCTCCCAAATGCTATTTCCATACCACCTTTGACCAAGAAAAAACAAGAGTAGTAAAGACGGTGGCTCTGGATTCAGGTCAGGATTCAAATCCTGATTGTGCCTCTTCTAGCTCCATGATCCTGGGCAAATCGCTTCATTTCCGTGGACAAGTACCCTCAGCCATAAATGGAATGTGCCTGTTTCCCTGGAGTTATGTAAGAATTTAATGAGGTAACCTAGTGAAAGCAATTAGCTCAGGGCCTGGCACCCAGCAAGGACCCACAAACTGTTCACTCATCTCATTGCACCATACTGGGTGCTTGGTATCAGCCAGTCAAATGTGCTCTCCCGGTTCTCCTGGAGATTCAGATCCAAGAGACAGAGAAGTGACCAGGGGCTGGGGGCAAGTCGAGGCACCCTTTTCAGAGTGGGAGGTGGGTATGTTGGGGAAAAGGGGATAAGTGTCAAAACAAACCTCCGCTAACGTCACTGAGGGAAAGGGGACAGAGTCGAAGCACCCTTTGAGGCGGGCCCACTGGTGGACCCACCCTCATCTCTCTAAACAGAGATACACCTGGGCTGGCGGGAGGTGCCAGGTATGACGACATTCACTTGAGACAGAAGTGTGAGGTATGTGCCAGCCCAGAGCAGTTGATTCCTTTCAAAGGTGGAACCGGCTGCCTAAGAAGGGCAGGCCCAGCATGACAGTCCCCAGGTTGAAGGCAGGCCTGTCCTGGGCACACTGAGGGAACAGGTTCCTGGCACAAAGGACAGGAATGCAACCACCTGTTGTTACACGACCCGCGCTCTCCTGGCCCAGGCCTTACTTTCCCAGAAGACCCAAAGGCAACCCAACTACCCAGTCTCTCTGGCCCAGGTCCAAGACTCCGGGAACTCTGTGGGTCTGAGGTCCTGGCAGGTGGAGTGTGTGCATGTGCATGCATGCGTGTGTGCAGACATGGGTGTGTGCAAGGTCTGAGCTAGTCCAGGCCCTTCTGCTCTCAGCTCATCCTCGGATGCACAGAATCCCCCAGACTCCCAGGTTTTCCAGGGAAGGAACTTACTCCCCTCCACCCCAACCACCCCCAGTGGAGCAGTGTCAGCACCACAGAGAGAGCCAGGGTCAGGTGTTGAGCAGTGCAGCCCGATGCCCCCAAGCCTGCTCACCTTAAGGCATCCAGGGTGGATGATTTCATTGCAGATGGAGCATTCCATGAGCATGAGGTTAAATTTGCCTTCTTCCTCTTCCACTGTGTCCTCTTTTCCTGCCTCGCCACACACCAGGCACACAGCGGTGTGAGGCAGCACTGGCTGCAGGGTGGGGAGAACACAAGGGAAGTCAGCATGGCCAGGACCCCCTGGGGAACAGATCAAAGGCAATGAGCTCCCCTCGGGCCTTCCAGGAGCCCTGGGAGAACCAGCGCAGGGCTGCCCACCGTTCATTCATTCATTCAAATCCTTATCCATGTACTACCTCCACACGCCAGGTACTGTTCCAGCACTGAACCAGGCAGATAGAAGTCTCTGCCATTCTGAGCTTACATTTTAGTAGAGAGAAGCAGACAAAATGAAGAAGAGTCTGTTAGATGGTGACAAAGGAAATGGAGAATAAAGCAAGGAGGGCCAGGCCAGGGGAGAGATGAGGGAAAGGAGGGCTGACCTGAAACACAGGTCAGGGACCGCCTCACACTTGAGACAAGACCTGCAGTGGGAGGTGGGGCACAAACCAAGCCTGGATGTGTTGGGGCTGAGGCTGTATCTCTCCAGCAGCCATCAAAGCACGGACTGAGGATTCTGGGTCCTCAGGACTTTAAAGGGAGGTCAAACTATCTTCAGAATACCACCAAGACGCCATCTGCTTTTTTCACTGTGCGGGTGAAACCACTGGTGTCAGGCTCCAATATGCCCGGGCAGTCACTGGACCGTTCCTGGTTATACGTTCCTTAAAGAAATGGCCAGTTTCATTTAAGGACATCGTAATTTCATTAAAAGTCTGACCTCTGAGGTCACATCCTTTTCAGATTCTGCATGACAAAATAGGAAACAGCCATTAACTATTTTAGCTGAACACCAAAGAATGACGGTTATCTAAAGGAAAAGCACTTGTGACCAAGCTGTGAGCTGAACTCGCCACTTTCTCCACAGAACATCAGTTTTTTTGGAAAGAAGACTGATTTAAAAAAAAGGGGGGTGGTAATGGCACATTTTTTCAAGGATGAAAATAAGTGAGCCTGTCACAGAAAAATAAATGAAGACATTTGTTGCAGATGATGAAATACAAATTTTCAAACAAAAATCAGAATTTTGGAAAACTTACATTAACCATCATAAAATAGACAACTTCCCAATACTTAAAGACATTCCTGAGGACACTAGTGGTGGTATTAACAAATGTGTTCATTTATTATTTTTCTAACATTGTATAACACTATTTGCCCCTACTTGGAAAATCTGTAAAAACTAAGGTGAGCCAGTATTTTCCAAATGTCCAGTGTCTGATGTTACAATATTATGCAGGAATACATGAGGGGCAAGAAAGACTAATGAATTTTAATGTAACACTATGAAAAGTGTGTTGATACAGTTTCAGATTCCACACTGCAACTAACCCCTGAGCACTCACCACCTGTCCCGTTCTGGTGGTGGATCAGAATATTCACAATTCCCTGAAAACACTACAGTAAAAGACTACTCCCTTTTCCAACTACGTATCTACGAGCCCAAATTTTCCTCAGAGTTCTTCTAAAGCATTACCGCAAGAGAATAAATACAGGAGCATATGCGAAAACCCAGGTCTTTTCTAATGAACCAGGCATAAAATAGATTTACAAAAACATAACAATGCTATTTTTCCTACTCATCCCTTTTGCTTTGGAAGATGTTATTTCTCATAAAAATGTTGTTTATGCTAACATACAGTGTGGGTTTCTTGTCATTTTTAAATTTAGAATTCAAAACATTAAAAAAATTTTATTACAGTAATGTTACTAAATAAATAGCCCACATAAACAAAAGCTCTTTGGGGGTTCTCATAATTTTTAAGAGGGTATCCAGAGACCACAAAGTTTGACAGCCGATGTAGTCCTAGACTGTAAACCCCTGTGGGCAGGCTCTCACTCTCTCCTCCTTATACACGCCCGCCTCCCAGTACTCAGAATCCAGAGGAAACACGATCAGTTTTTAGTAAACTGAGTTAGAACAGCTTCAAATAAGCTAGGATATACACTCCACTGATAACTAGTAAAAGTCTATAACATGACACGTTTCCGTTCAAGTGAATGGAACACTGAAGACAAAGGAGTGCTCGTTGGTTCAGGTGAGGAGGGGCAGACTCAGAGGCCAAGCGAATGCAGAGACACAGGAGCGGAAGCCCCGGCCCAGGCTTGAGGGAGAGGGTGCTGGCGGCGGGAAAGGGTCAAGTCAGTGGGGAACGTGTCCTTGGGAGAGGGTGCAAGGGAAAGCTGCCAACAGGAAGAGGCAGAACCACACTTCAGGGAAACAGGCCTGGAGAAGCAGGAGGGGGCGGACGGTCTGCCTGGGTCACAAGCGGATAAAACATGGCAAGAATGCCCCAACAGGTGGGGAAGGCCAGAGGAAGAGGAGGGCAGAGGGCTGGGCTGAGGCTGCATTGCCATCAGCCCCAGAAACGTCAGACTGGAGACACACAGAGGCGAGATTTCCTACAACCAGGCACCAGAGCAGACAGCAGGGCTACAAAGAAGAGGTGACGGCAGGGACAGGTTCCTATGACTGGGCCTGGTTCCCTGGAGGGAAGGCAGGGGTGAAAGAGAAAGCACAGCCAAAGAGGAAGAGACTGTCCCGGGACACCGCTGATGGGCCAGGTTTTAGGTGACACCGTTCTCTA
Source organism: Bos javanicus (assembly GCF_032452875.1). NCBI lineage: Eukaryota > Metazoa > Chordata > Mammalia > Artiodactyla > Bovidae > Bos > Bos javanicus. The sequence goes on along the minus strand of NC_083884.1, from coordinate 54,333,249 downwards.
AACCCAGAGTCCCTACGGACAACCTCTCTTAAATCGTGCAGAATGCAGCAGGTCATGGACCCTCACTCCAGAAAAATGCACACACACTCATGCACACAGATAACAATCTGTATTTAATTTCAGGGGAGCGTTCAAATTCCCTGAAATCCATTCCAATGGTCTGGGTACAGGTCATAAAAACACAAGCCATGAAACTTTAAAACTCCTGCACAGAAAAGAAAAAGACAGTCAACAGAGGGAAAAGGTAACCTACAGAATGGGAGAAAATATTTACAAACCATGTATCTGATCAGGGGTTAATATCCAGACTATGTGAAGAACTCCTACAACTCAAGGACAGAAATACAATCCACTGTGGCGGATTCATTTCGATATATGGCAGAACCAATACAATATTGTAAAGTTTAAAAAAAAAAAAAAAGAAATACAATCCAATTTCAAAATAGGCAATGGACTTCAACAGATATTTTACAAAGAAGGTCTACAAATGACCACCAATCACATGACAGCATGCTTGACATCAGGAATCACCAGATAAATGTGAATCAAAACCACAATGAAGTAGCACCTCACACCCACTAGGAATGCCCACTATCATAAAAAAGGAGACAGCAAGTGTTGTGGAAAATAAGAAGGAAATGGAGAAACTGGAACCCTTGTGCACTACTGGTGGGCAGGTGAAACGGAGTAACTGCTGTGGGAAACAGTATGGAGATTCCTCACACACTTAAAAACAGAACTGACGATCCAACAATGGTACTTCTGAGTATATATCCAAAGGAATTCAAAGCAGGATCTCAAAGGGATACTGACATGCTCATGTTCACTGCAGCATTATTCACAATAGCCAAGAGGTGGGGGCAACTTAAATGCCCATCAACACATGAACAGAAAGAGAAAATGCAGCATATCCATACAGTGGAATATCAGTCATCCTTTACAAAGAAGAAAACCCTGGCAAGGATGAGCCTCAAGAACATTAATGCTAAGTGAAACAGACAGACCCTGCCTTATTCAACTTCTAAGAGATCTAAGAAGTAGTCACAATTAGAAACAGAAAGTAGAAAGGTGGTTGCCAGGGGCTGGGGTGGGGGGTGGAGGGAGGTGCTGTTCAATGGATATAGAGTTTCCATTTGACAAGATAAAAAAGTTGCACAGATCAGTTTGCATTAAAAAAAAAAAAAAAGCACACTGGTAATATCACTGACATGTACATTTAAAAATGGTCACAGAAGTTCTTGACCACAATTAAAAACAGAGACAGAAAATACAAGCAGTACATGTAGGAGGGAGAAGAGGAAGGTGCCCCAGGCTTGAAGAAGCAGGGACACAGGAGGAAGGCTCCCTCGATGCCAGGCTGGGCCTGCAATGGGCTCACCTGGGCCGGAGGCCTTGATCCTCCCGCTGAGCCTGCTGTCCCCGGGGAGCAGGGAGATCTCCACTCCCTCCCTGGGGCTGGAGGCACAGTGCCCTAAGGAAGGCAGAGTGCGTCAGTGTGTGCAGGGCAGATGCAGGGCAGAGCTGAGACTCCGCCGAATGGCCAGAGTCAGTGCCCACCGCCCTGTCCAGGGGCAAAGCAGGAGGCCAGGTCTGGAGGGGCTGGACAGGCTCTCCAGCAGCCCACTCCTGGACCCCATAAATCAGTCCTCTTTCTCTGGGACGGCCCCCTCAGGAGGGGCACTGACCTTCCACCCAGACCTCTGACTTTGAAGGCAGGACAGGAAGGAAGGGAGGGCCCACAACCATCATGAACTGGACCATAAATGTTGGCAACGGGGTCAAAGACAGGACAGGCTGCCCCGACATCTTTAATGGCTGAGACTTCAAAGTACTGGGTCATCGAGGGAAGGAAGGATTATAAGACCATCGGACTATGAAAAAAAAGGAGCCGCAGCGCATTGTAGAACCGTCCCGGAGCCCTGCAGCCAGCAATCTGGAAACAGCACTAGGGCCCCCCTCTCTTTCCAGGAGGGAGCACCCCTCCGGGATTTCTGCTGTGGCCACACTATCTTTCAGCGGAGGGACTGCAGAGACCAGCCCCACGCGGAGGAGGTGGGGCCTGGATTCCACCGTGCCAGTCCGGAGGAAGGAAGGGCTGCCCTTCGGCGAGGTGGGGTCGGGGGAGAAGCGCGGCCCGGGGCGCACTCACCGCGATGCACTGCCTCATGATGCAGCTCTGCTTCATCCGCCCGGGGCCCCCAAACTTCTTCATGTCCTTGCAGAAGTGGCACTCGCCGCACTCCGTCCGCAGGCAGGCCTCGCACTTGCGGCATCGCGTCCGGCGCCGGCGAGCTCCCGCCGTGGTCCGGTTGGCGGCCAACTTCACCGCGGAGGCCGGGCCCAGCTTCCCCTTGGGCCGACCTACCGCCCGGTTCTGCGGGAGAAGACACGGGCGACTTGGTAAGACGGCGGTTTAGGCGGTAAAGTGTGCCCCACCCCGCAAAGACATACTGAAGTCCCGACCCCACGACCTCAGAATGTGATCTTATTCGGAAATAGGGTCTTTACAGAGGAAATCACTAAAATAAGGGCCTGAAGGGGGACGTTGCTCCAGTGGGACTGGTGTCCTTGTGAAAGGGGGAACGTGGACGCAGCAGAGAGATCTTATGTGAAGACGCGGAGAGACGGCGGAGAGATGACTGGAGGGCTCCTGACTCCAAGCCGAGAAATGCCAAAAAAGCCAGCGGACGCCAGAAGCTGGAGGAGGAGAGGAAGGTCCTCGCCTAGAACCTTCAGAGAAAGTAGGGCCCTTGCGACACCTTGACTTCCAACTTCCAGGCTCCAGAGGGGATCCGTTGTTTGGGGCTTCATTATGGCAGGCGCAGAAAACTGCACGGGACATCCCTGCTTCTGAGGGCAGCTCAAGAGCCTCCCGTGGCCCCCACGCCTCAGGCCAGGCTCCTCAGGCCACCTGTGTCTCCGCGGGGAGGCCGTCCGCCAGGAGCACTGCCGCCTCCGCACACCGCCGGGCTAAGGCCAGCTCCGGCTGCAGGGCGCAGTTTACACACCGCCTTCTCCTGGCCGCCCTCCCTGACCGCCCGCTCCGGCCCACCACAGCATAACTGCCCGTTCTCCTGTGAGAGTCTTCTCGAGACAAGAGCTCGGGAGGCAGTTACGGAGGGTGCTTGTCGCCACTGTCCCTCAACAAGGCGGCTGACACCTGGCATGCGCTCAATAAACCAGACCCCGGGAGAAGGAGACCGGAACCCTAAGGAGCTGATTTCTGAGACCTTCTCCACATGGGCTCCAAATCCTATCAGAGAAACACAGGTGAACACAAAGTGCTGGTAAATGCTGAGCAGGGCACGAGCCAGCCACATGTCCTGCTCTGAGACCCTTACGACCTGGCCACCAGCTCCAGAGCCTCTTGCAAACCAGGATCAGAAGCCAGCTGCTGGGACACTGTCCACCCGGGATCAGATCTGGGAAAGACCTGGATGGCATGGAGAGTCTGTCCCGCCTGGGGCAGCTTTCTATTTTCTGGAAAATGGTTCATCCCTTGGTCAGGGAGACGCACTCTCTTCCCAAAACTATCTAATTGGCATCAAATGCTTCAAGCCCTTCTTAGCCAGCTTCAGTCCATCCCGGCCTTTTCATCTTAGTTGCTTGCCAAACTTGGATCCTTTGGCAAAATCCTGCCCCGCGCCAGCTCCCAGGCTGAGAAGTGTGGTTACAATGTACCACAGTGCAGAGAAAGTCTTCCTTCAGGGGACCCCCCACCACAGTACACACTTACAGTCTCCTCCCCAAAAACTACAGGGGCTGCTGAGAAACTTACAGCCACATCAGCAAGGAAAACAGCCCACCTTTCTCTGAGAATCACGCCTCACTCCCACCATCTTCTCTGAATCGTGATCCCTCTCATCCAGACCCAGATCCACGGGTCCCTGTGTCCTTACTGCCCCTGCCCTGACTCCGCCACTCCCGCCAGACCATGCCAGTGTCCCCAGGCAGGGTACGGGCCTGCCCCAACGCAAGTTACTCCTCCTGCAAGCTGTGGAGGGCCTCCTTACACACCACACACACCCCAGGGAAGTTGGGGGGGGGTGTGTGGCGCGAGTCATGCACGTGGGCAGTTCCACAGCCCTGGCAGGCACCTTCAGAGGGGTATGTCAATCTATGCATCACCTGTCAATTCAGGTCAGGTCTTGCTGCCAAATGAGTAGTGAAAAAAAATCAGTTTTCAGAGTCTCTAGATTTGAGAACAGCAAGTAAGGGACTGTGGACCCGAACACTAAGCAGCAAGCAGCCATGACAGGGACGGTGACCACAGTGCAGGTGGGCACTTGCCGGGGGCCTGGCGTCCTGCTCATCACTTCACACAGGGCATCATCTAATTTCCCCGTAATAACCCTGTGGGAGATGAGGAAACTGCAGCTAGAGGGCAAGTGACCTGCCCAAGGTCAGGGAGCCAGCAGAGGATGTGCGTACCCTGCGAGTGTGAGTAAACACTATAAACCAGAGTGACGCGCAGGCCAAGCAGGACGAGCACCCCCAGATCCACGGGAACGGGCCCACAGCTAGTGCCTCGATGCCCTTAGCAGAATGGAGGCTGACACGAGGTGCAGAGGAAGACATCAGTTTCTAGAGAAATGGAGACCGGGAAGGTTTTTTTTCCCTCTCTTTACAGCCCAGAAGACTCTCCGGTAAAAAGCCCTAGTCCAGTCATCAACTCACTCCTCAAATCCCTGAAACATGGGAGATTCAGAGCTACAAGTCAGGCACAGAGAGGAGAGCACACGCTCCAGCCCCACAGACAAAACCAAGGCCAAGGGCTTACACACTGACCCTGGAGCAGGAGAGTCTAAAGACTAGCTTCTTTGATGAAGGGAAAAAATTCCAGGTGTCCAAAACTGGCTTCTGCCTCCCACTCAGGAGCATCAGGTATAAACAGCCGCTGAGCACCCCTAGCCTCACTGGCCACTTGGAACTAAGAGAGTTGGGTCAATTCAACCAGTCATAAAGCTCATACCTGACTCTGAAATAAACCCACTTTCCTTTGCTTCCCAAAGTTCATTTTCATCTGAAGAAGCACTTTCCCAGGCTATGGGAAAACCAAATCTGTCTGGATCTTGATGGCAGCTGAGACATCCTGGAAAATGACAAGAGTCAACGGCAGACAACGCCTCAAAGGAAGAGGTTTAAGGGCGGCTGCTTCCAGAGACCTTGATTCAGGCCCTCTTTGCCAGGCCTCCAGAGAAGCTGCTGCAGCCTGCAGCTTCGTGGGCCAGCAGGAGTCAACTGAGCAACACCTGAAATTCAGGAGCCTTATAAAGACCGCTGAGAAAATCAACAGGTAAGATCAGAAGGTTTCTATTAGGGAAGGTGACGCTTCTAACCTAACTTCTTTTGGGTATCACCTAAACGTTCCCAAACTTCTTTTGGTCCCAAACTTTGGTGTCCGACTCTTTATGACCCTGTGGACTGTAGCCCACCAGGCTCTTCTGTCCATGGGATTTCCCAGGCAAGAATACTGGAGTGGGTTGCCATTCCCTTGTCCAGGGATCTTCTCTGGATCTTCCCAACTCAGGGATCAAACCCAGGTCTCCTGCACCGGAGTTGGATTCTTTACCACCTGAGCCACCAGGGAAGCCCAAACCAATACTCCATTCTACTCTAGCCTACCTGTACCTCTATTCAAATAACCCAGGATATTCCTTTGTTAATTTCAGCCTGAAGTGTTCTTCTCAGCAAAAGGGAATAGTAGCGACCACTGACTTTCACAAATAAACAAAGCAGTCTCCCAAACCCCAAGGTTTGTTGATTTTATCAGCTCAGGACTCATAGTCTCAGCTCCATCTGGTTAGGAAAATTGAACCCACACAAATCTTAAGTATTCCAACACTTTTTCCCCATCAACATCTCATAAGTATCATCCTTAAAAGGAATGTTATTGATAAGAAAGTTTTAAACAATGAAATTTTTTTAAAGGAATACTACTGAGATAGTTCATTCATTCCACAAACATTAACTAAGTGCCTCCCATCAGATCCTATTCTCCAGAATATTCATGGGCAGAACCTTCAATCCCGCATCTCTAAAATACTGGGATTTAACATTAGTTGGATTAACCTGAATTAATGAAAAGACATCCCACGTTCATGGACGGAAAGACACCACCATTAAGATGGCAGTACCCCCTAAGTGGCCTACAGACTCAGTGCAACCCCTGTGAAAATCTCAGCTGGCTCATCTGCAGAAACTGAAAAGCTGATTCTAAAATTCATGTGGAGGGACTTCCTTGATGGTCCAGCAGTTAGCACTCCACACTTCCAACGCAGGGGGCAGGCTGGATCCCAGATCGATTGGAGAACTAAGATCCCACAAGCTATACTTCATGGCCAAAAAAAAAAAAAAAAATCATGTAGAAATGCAAGGAACCTGAACAATCTTGAAAATGAAGAACAAAGTTGGAGGACTTACACTTCCTGATTTCAAAACTTACTTTGAAACTACAGTCCCCTGATAGCTCAGATGGTAAAGAATCTGCCTGTAATGCAGAAGACCCCAGTTCGATCCCTGGGTTGGGAAGATCCCCTGGAGAAGGGAAAGGCTACCCACTCCAGTATTCTGGGCTGGAGAATTCCATGGACTGTATAGTCTACGGGGTCGCAAAGAGTTGGACACGACTGAGCGACTTGCACTTCACTCACAGTAACCAAAACAGAGTGGTACTGGCATAAGGACACATACACAGATCACTGCACTGGAACTGAGGATTCAGAAGTAAAGCCCCATAAATACAGTAGTTATAACCAACTGATTTTTGGCACGTGTGTCATGACAATTCAGTGGGAAAAAGAACAGTCTTTCCGACAAATGGTGTGGGGATAAACGGATATCCACATGCAAAAGGATGACGTTGAACTCACATCACACTACATACAAAAATTAACCCCAAATGGATAGACAACCTTAACGTAAGAGCTAAAACCATAAAACTCTTAGAAGAAAAACTAAGGATAAATCTTCATGACCTTGGGTGAGGCAATGAGTTTTTGAATATGACACCAAAAGCACAGGTGACAAAAGAAGATAAAACCGGACTTCAAATTTGAAACTTATGTGCTTAAAAGGGCACTATCAGGGATTTCCCAGGTGGTCCAGTGGCTAAGACTCCACGCTCCCAATGCAGGGTTCTGGGGTTTGATCCCTGGTCAGGGAACTTGATCCCACGTGCTACAACAAGACCTGATGCAGTCCAAAAAAAAAAAAAAAGGCACTATCAAGTAAGAAGTACAGAGAGTGGGAGAAATTATTTGCAAAATATACATCTCTTAAGGGGCTAGTATCCAGAGGGTATAAAACAGCAACAACAGAAAGACAGATATCTCGGGATTCCCCTGGTGGACCAATGGTTAAGACTCTGCGCTCCCAATGCAGGGGGAGCTGAGTTCGATTCCTGGTCAGGGACCTAGATACTCCGTGTTGCAACTAAGAGCCCAAGTGCTACAACTAAAGATCCAGGACATAGCAATGAAGGTCCTGCATGCTGCAACTAAGACCTGGCGCAACTGAAAAAAAAAAAAAAACCCAATAACTATCTCAGTTTTAAAAGGGGCAAAAGATTTAAGCAGATATTTCTCCAAAAAGAGATATAAGAAATGGGCAATAAGCGCATGAAAAAATTTCTCCAAACTAGGCCAATAAAGCATGTGATCTGTGCCAGAGACTCATTCATTAACCCCCTCACACTCACACCCACCCACCTACCCACTCAACTGTCTTCTGGCTGTGAATTATATACAGACTCGATACTGGGTGCTGGGACTACAAACCTGAGTAAGGTGTGTTTGTTCCCTACTCTCAAAGGCACTACAGTCTAGGGGGAGAAAGATGTGTTACTGCATAAATATGCACTGCAACACAATGATGATAAAATCAAAAGCGAACATTTACTGAAGTAACACTCTTTTTCAATATTTGTATTGATAATCTATGAGGGAGGAATTATTATCTTTCCAGGTGGTTCTGTGGTAAAGAATCCACCTGCCAATGCAGAACACGTAGGAGATACAGGTTGGACCCTGGGTCTGGAAGATCCCCTGGAGGAGGAAATGGCAACCCACTCCAGTATTCTCGTCTGGAAAATTCCATGGACAGAGGAGCCTGGTGGGCCCCAGCTGATGGGGTTGCAAAGAGTTGGATATGACTGAGCACACACACACACACACACACACACACACACACATCCATTTAGAAATAAGGGAACTGAGGCACAGTGCAGTTAAGTGATCTCCTTAATGTCATACTGCCCATAAACGAGAAGCCAAGATACCCAGGCAGGGGCTCTACAGCCTGGACCCTGGCATGCTGACCCAGAAGTGCCTCATCTCACGAGGAAGAGAGGCTGAGACAAGTGTCACACACAGTGGCTGTGACTAAAGTGAGTTTTAGAGAGAAGATAGGCTGCTGCAGGCCAGGAGGAGGGGTGGGGTTCAGGAGTGAATATTCTAGGCAGAAGGAAGAGTAAGATAGAGAGAAGAAGCTAGATGACCCGTACAAGGAATAGCTTGATATGGCTGCTGGAAAACAGCCCTGAGGTGGCAGGAGCCTAAACCTGCAGGGCCCCATAGACCACATTATGGTGTTCTGCATAAAGAGCACTTAAAGGGCTTTGCGTACAGGAACAAAACTACTATATTCTGGCTGCACTGTGGGGAGTGAAGTTTTTGGGTGGTGGGCAAGATGAAAGACAGGGATATGAGTTGAGGATGCTACAGCAGTCAGGTCGAGGGTTGTGAAGGCTGGGGTAGAAGCCACAGGAGGAATGCCAGGGAGGGAAAGATTCAGGGGTGTTTTAGAAGCAGAGCCGGTTTAGAAGACCCGGTAGGCTGGGTGCAGGTGGGGCTTACAAACAGGATGAGTCCTGGAAGACTCTGAGGTTTCAGGCTAGAGCAACAGGAGAGAGGAGAGAACACGAATCCACTGTGGACACATGGAATCCGAGGAGCCCATGAGACATCCAAAAAAGGTGGCCAGTAGCAAGCAGCCAGGAGGGACTGGAGCTGAGGCACACAGCTGGGAATCAGCATCGTGTGGTGCTGAACGACTTAAGTCCACAGGGTTGTTCAGGGAGAATGGACAGCGTGGACCACAGGGTCCTGAGCAGTACCTTCAGGACAGAAAACATCCAAGGGCCGGGTGACAAAGAGCACCCTACTGAGGAACTGCCAGAAGGGCAGGAGAAGCAGCAGGAGTTCGTGGCATCGCAGACGGAAGAGCTTCAAGGAGGGAGCAGGCCAGAGTTTCAACTGTCAAGAGGAGTCGGTCAGAGAACAGTAAGCGCGGCTGTGTCTGTTTTTATGATTTGGTGTTCCCCATCAAACTGCCCCTAACAGCAGCCCACTGACACCTGGCCCCAAGAAGGGTAGCCAGAGCCCCCAAACAGCAGGGAAATCTGTCATGCTAACATTACCTTCAGTTGTATAACAGATTTTTTTCAACATCATGTCTGTTCCCAGATCTTCAAGCATAATGGAAATCCCAGGAAAGGGTGGTTTTGAGCTGAGCTGCAGGCCCCTTAACACACACCTGCAGACTCCAGGGAGGGCTTGGGTTTGTTTATACACCAAGAGTAAGGAGCAAGAGAATAAAAACACAGGAGCTACCAGAAACCCAGGGGAGGGGTGGGCCTCTGGAGAATCCAAGGAAAGCTGGGGACCTTTCTCCCAGAAAAATGCACATACACACAAGGTCATAAAACTTTTGTATGTAATTTGGGGAGGGTTCAGGGACCCATATGAAAATGTCACTCTTATAACAGTTACAGAGAATAGTGCAGTGGTTACAGCCATATAAATTTCTGAGATCTTCTTCATCATAATTTCCTAAAAAAAAATTTTTTTGGCCGTGCCACGGAGCATGTGGGATCTTAGTTTCCCAACCAGGGATCGAACCCGTGTTCTCTGAAGTGGAAGCACAGAGTCCTAACTACTGGACCACCAGGCAAGTTCCCCTAATCAGTATTTTTAACAAACAAGAAGTAATCATTTTTAGTTAAAAAGTAATCATTTTAGTTAAAAAGGAAAAAAAAAGGAATAATGGTATTTACTCTTTAGCAGTTAAAAAAAAAACACACACAAGATGAGATTCTCCTTACTAATAGCCCTCAAACTAAAAAATCAGAGCTGAAAAGAATTTTCCAGCACATTCTGCACTGAAGAAGCAAAGGAAGTCCATGGGAGAAGGCCCAACCAAGGGTCTCTCCCATTGCATGCGCCCAACACTGGGAGCAGGGAGGCGCAGGGTACTGTGGGAAGGTGCGGGGCAGAAGGCCAGCTTGGCGGTACACACGTAAGGAAGCCTGAAGCCGCCCAGGACTGGACAGCACCCTCCAGTGGGGACCAACGAAGTGCAGAGACTTTTAAGGTAGAGCAGGCAAAATTCTGATCAAGGGTGAGGGGCCAGGCTCAGCTGCAGGGACAGACCAGGTAACAGAAGCTTCCTGACAGGGCCTCCACTGGGGCCCTTCACGCAGCAGGTGGCCCGCAGCAGGTGACCAAGCATACCTGCATGCCCACACTCCAAGACTTCTGCCCCTCCTTGAAGGAGACTTTAGAGGAGAGCGGGGTCTACAGTCTGTGAGCTGCAGATTCCATCCAGAGACTCTGGCTCCCATGTGGAAGACAGAATTGCCTCAGAGGAAGCCGCTCTTCTCAGATCCAAGAAATACTGGGGCTGAGGAAAGGGTTGGGGGTGGGAGGGCAAGCAGCAGGGAGCCATGACCTGGAGGGCTGGCAAATGCAGGGTCTGTGGCTGACAGCCAACTTCTCTATTGGGACTCTGGGGAAAACCTTCTGCCCACTGGCTGGCCTGGCTTACAGGTCATCTCCCTCAATGCTCCTGAGTGGTAGCATCATCTTAAAGCGAACACGGCAACCTGGAGAACTTCCGTTACTAACAACTGTGCCACAGTCAGGCTGACTGATGTGAGCAGGAGGGGGAAAAATCTGCCTACAGGGAGTATGGGTCCTCTCAGGAGTGGCAAAAAAGTGAAAATGTGATTTAAGCCCAGAGACGTACAGAGGTCCTGTCCCATGTAGTGTCTACCATAGGGTGTGGCCAAATTAAAAACCAAAACAAAAGAGGTAACAGGAACCTCACTCGACACACCAAAACACAATCAATACTGAATACAGATGTCTTATGAGTGACCAGATGCAGGAAGGGTACGCTGTTGGCAGGGATTGGGCAGACCCACACTGAATTGAAAATTTTCAGAGGAAGAGTTGAAGTATGAACCTAAGCAGCAAGAACTGAGAACCTCACAGACTATGCTTCTGCCCTGATTAAAGTTTTAAGGCAAAACCACTTGGGTTGTCTCTGGGTTCATCCGATCCAGAAGACAAATGAGATTCAGGAACACATCATAAGATACACGATGAGCCTGAAAAACGTCCAGCAAAACTGAGAAAATGCACTTTAACTTCGTCTCTGTTACATAAAACCACTTAATAATATGTGTGTTACGACTTACGTGCAGTATATATAGTACTTCCTCAACCACGCCTGATAGAAGGAAAAAAAACGTTCCTACATCTTGGCCTGAACATTCCAAAACATCTTCATTCCACTGAGGAAATGCACCCGGGATTATAAGTAAGCATCTTATTCACCTAGTCTCATGCCCACACGATAACTCAACCCGTCAATGCTTAATTCCTCAGACAAGTCTACCAAGCCGGTGCCCTGTTTCAAATACCGTGCAGATTCTACTTCGTAAAACCTCAACTTTCTTCCCCTGCTTCCTAAACACGAATCTCCCCGGAGTAAATTTTCACGCCGTAAACACACCCAAGGCTTTGTTTTATACAGATTTCAAGCCCCTGGTCCCAAGAGAGGTTGCTTTCCCTTCTAGATCCAACCGAGGCCAAATACTGCCATCTGGGGTCACGGCTTCCTCTCGCCGCTGCCGCCGCCGCGGAGCGGACTCGCTGGGTTCCGGATTCCCCGCGCCGGCCCGAGCCTCGTACCCCTTCCTGTCTCCGTCTGCCCACGGCGGGCGGCCGGCGCGCGGCGCCCAGACAAAAGCTCGGGCCGTCGGGCCCACGGGCCCCGGGCCGCCCACCCTCCGGGCCGCGGGCGTCCTCCAGCCCAGAGGCCGAGGGTCCCGGTGCAACTTTGCAAACAGAAAGGAAGGAGGCGCCGTCGCCTGCAGGTTCGGGTGCGCCCGGGGCGGCCGGCACGCGCGTGGGCCGCGGGCGAGGGCGCGAGGGGAAGGCGAGGCGCGCCCGGCCGCCCGCGCCGGCGCCCGCAACTTGCCCGCGGGCCGTGGCCCGCGCCCCTCAGGGCCCGCCCGACGGCGAGGCCCACATTGTCCCCGCGGCACGGCCAGCCACCCTCACGCACGGACGCTCGCACACGCCCCCTGCCCCGGCCGGCTGCGGGGCCCGCGGCGCCCGGGTGGCCGCCGGCCTGCCGCGCTCCTCCACGCCCCGCTCGGGCCGGGCCCTGGCAGCTCCGCCGGCGGCGACTGCAAAACTTTCTCCTCATCGTGGCGGCGGCGGCGTCGCGGCCGCCCGGGGCGCGTCAGTCGGTCGGTCGGGAGGTCGAACCGGCGGGTGGCGGGTCCCTCCCTCAACCCCACCCCGGGCCACAGACCTGGTCCGGCTCCGATTCATAGTCGTCGTCCTCGGCGCTCACGGACATGGCCATGGCTCATGGTGGGCCCAGGCTCGCGCGCGCTGACATGGCTGGAGCGGCGCCGCCGCCGCCGCCGCCCGCCCGGAGCAGGCTCGGCTCGCCCTGGCTCGGGCTCGGGCTCGGGCTCGGGCTCGGGCTCCCGCTGCCGCGAGGAGGGAGCCGCGCCGCGCGCTTCGCACGCCCGCGCGGGAGGGGGCGGAGAGGGGCCGGCGTGGGGAGGGCCGGGGCGCTCATGCATATGCATGAGGCGAGCCAGGAAGGGGCTGGCCCCCCGGGCCGGCGGGCCAATGGCGCGGCCCCGGCGTTCGGGCCGCACACAAAGGGAGCCCGGCCTGCGGTGACACGGGGGCGGGCCCGCCGAGGGCGGCCCCTCGCGGCCGGAGCTGGGGGACTGGGGCTGCGTGGGGGCGTGCCCCGCGCCCCGCCCGGCCCGCGCGCCGCGGGATGCACATGGGTGGCTGCACGCCGCGCGTCTCTAACAGGAAATGCACGCCCGACCTGGGGTGGGGTCTTTTGTGTGGTCCTGCGGGGTGTCTTACAGGAGCCCCGGGGTGCATGGGCCTCGGGGAACGGCCCTGCACGCGACACCAGGGACGGGTCCCTGTGCCCCGGCAGCGGGCACACGGACTCTCGGGTTTGCACAAGCTCTGAGACCACGACCTGATATGCCTGCGAACCCGGCAGTCCCGTACCCTCTTCGGGCCCGCTGGCCTGGGTACGGTCTAGGGAGCCAGTTCTGCAAGACGCCAGCAGTTCGGTTAGGCTGGTCCCCTGACGTTGGCCTCAGGTTTGCCTTTCCAGGTCGCGAGGGAGTCAGCGTTAAATGCGGCGTGGTGGTACAGGCGGGAGCAGTACTGACTTGGGTGGTTGCCAGACAGAACACCATGAATGCATTCTGCTCTGAGGTGGGCGCCCTACTGTCTTGGACACGACCCCACCCACAGCCCGCCCTTTGGTGAGGTGCCCAAGGGTCGCTTTCGAAAGGGGTGAGGGCAGGCCAGAACCCAGTCTCGTAGAAGACTTGCTGTGCCTGAAGCTGGCCCAGAAGGTGTGGGTTTCTAAATTCTTAAACTGGAAACATTCCTAACGCTTAAAGCAGCCCACTCCTGTAGAAAACTGTTACTGGAAATCCAGATTGAGATTGATTAAAAAAAAAAGAAAAAAGTCTAGGGGGTACTTAGGCCAGTAGTCCTTACTCTGAAGGAAGAGCTCAGTGACCATTAGCTAGAGTGAGCAATTCTGTTATAAGCATCAAAACCACAGCCAAACTCAAGCTAAGGACCAGACTGCCTTAGCTAGGTAGCTGGCATACTCATCATCTAATTAGGATGTCCAAGGTGACACTAAACATGTATACATGCACCCGTTTCTTCATCTGTAAAGTGGGAGGGTTTGCCCAACCAAGGAATCTGAGGCTTTCCCAAGAAAAAGCTCATTAGCTGTGAAACCTGGTGACCAACTCTGCAGTGTTGTCCAACTGTTATTCATGCCCAGGCCATGGGCCATGAAATCCACTCTGAGAACAGAAGGGACCCACAGGCAGGTCATGCCCTGGGCTTTCAAGGAAGGCAAAATGAGTGATGGATGTAAAACTCAGGAGGTTTCTATCAGGGAGTCAGCCAGAGTGAATAAACAGGGATGTCAGTTTTACTGAGTGGATTTTAAAGTCTGAAATTTATACAACCACTGACACTTATGGGGGAAAACAAATCCCAGCCAACTTGCTCTTTACTGAAACATACCTTTTCTGAATTACCTTTCTCCCTTCTTACATTTTTCACAATTCATTCAAGGTTAACAACAAAAACATCGTTTTGAAAAGAATACACCCCCTCCATCTCAATTCACCCCTCAAAGTCTCAGCCTTTATAAAACTACCTTGTCTGGTTAAAGTCTCTATCTGATGTAGTCCGTGAACTCTCAGGGGCCACTCAACCTAGCAGGAAGTCCCTTAAAGAAAGAGGAGGGGCTGAAAAAAAAAAAGCTAATCATGCTTTCACTTCACTGTAATTGGTCAAAACTGCCAGGATACAGAAACATACAAATAGCACAATATATCAAGAGAGAGGTATGGAAACAGGACTTCTTCTCAAAGGTTTTTCTCATTATCTAGCAGGAGTACAAGATTATTTAGACCTGTCTTTGGGCTGATTTCTTTTGAGAATTCTCAAAAGCTCACTTCTGTATTTAAGGAAGTAAAAAGACAGTTCTCATTTATCATGGTTCAAAGAAGAGAAAGGGAAAGTGTTAATGAACAGAAGCTACAGCTAACACAAAACTTTCTTCCTTCTGTCACATCATTTCTGAGCTAAAAGGGGCCTCACTGGAGACCCCCGTCCCTGACTTCACAGGTAAGGAAAGCCTAGAGAAAAGGTGAGGAAGCCCAGAGAAAATTGGAAAGTAGCTCTGAAGCCCAGGGTTCCTTATAAAACACCATCCAGAGACCCCCTCTAGGGGTCCAGGCAAAAAGAGGAGCTAATGTTTACTAAGCATGATTGAAGGGCTAGATCCCATTTTAAGTGTAGTGTAGATATATCTCATTTATTCTTTTAGACAGCCCCATGAGGTATGTTCTACCGTTCACCCATTTCACAGATGAGGAAACTGAGATACATGGCTGCTAGGAAGTGAAACGACCTGGATTTGAACCTATAAGCAGCTGGAGCCTGCAGCCTGGGCTGTTAATCACATTGCACTAATGCCAGAATCAAGACAGGAGGATGCCATGTGAGACCAGTGTAATAATCCAAGTGAAATACTCAAGATTTATGCGGAAAATTAACTGTCCCTGACTAAATTTTGCAAATTCTGTGTTCTCAGTTCAAATTCAATTTCAGGACAGGGAGGCATGGTTTTGGTAACCAGATTGCTGCCTGATGGATCTGTGGAGGTTGATGTGAAAGGAGGAAGCCAGGAATAAGATATGACAATGTGGTGGGTCCTCTTCAAATTTTAACAAGTCTCATGCCAGCAGCCACTGCCCTTACACCTCTTAAGAATTCCTCTTCTGACACTTGCAAAGAGCCTTTTAGCATCTTTACCTCCTTGATCAAAACTTCCTTTAGCTAACTAGTACACACAACTACCCAGCGTTTCTTTTGTATTAATAGTGTACTGGACTATATACAAAATATATTATTTACTTGCCCAGAATTACCACCTTAAAATTTAGCATTTATATTGTGCCTTAGGCTCATCCTTTCTTCCTTTCAACCTCCTCTTCCAGGGACCCTAAGAACTGAACGGTCTCCCAGCTCCACTTAGCCAAGGTTTCTTTGGCTTTCTTAGAAAGAGTTCCCCAAAGCTAATGCCATCAGGGCAACTGGTGCTTGCCCTGAGCCAGGAGGGTCCAAAATTTTCACCAAGTGAGGAAGAAATGGAAGACAAGCCTGCCTCAGTCACAAGTGTCACCCACTTCTTCGCTTTCTCTGAATGTCATTTAATTTTCTGGTCTGCCTATTAGATCATGAGACTTGAGGAGTGATCCCAGTCTGCCCAGAGATTTTGCCCAGACTTAGCCATCTGAGGGACTGCAGGCTGTCCCAGGGCAGAGATGGGCAGTGACCTAAGGTGGAAGGGAGAGGGCAGCTGTCCCCTCCAGTCCTTTCCATCCTCATGTCCAGGACCAGTAAGAAAGGGACAGATTGAATAAATGCCCCCTGGACTCTGGGCTCCCTAGGGAAGGGTCTCCCTGGCATGTGCCCCATTTCCTTGTATCCATGTCACAAAGGGCATGGCTAAACTTGGAAACAGTCTTTTCCAGAGGATCAGGACAGGGAAAGAGAATGCATTTCCCGTGTCCAGACCAGTAACTGGCTGGCACACTCCTGAACCAAGGGACACCATTTGTAAACATGCCCCTAAAGAAGGAACAAAAATGACTTGGAGGGTTGCTTCCTAACATACGTAATAATGTATGTTTAATAAGCAATACAGAATGCATGCTTCAGTTATTTTACTATTATTTTACCACTTGTCTCTCTGTTCTTCAATGGGTTGTTCCCCATTCACAGCCCAAGAAGTAGGTCTTTTGGAGAGTTATTTTTCTAATAAAACATAAATAAGAAAAATTTTTGCATCGTGTCACATAGCAATTTAGGACTAATTTCAGAGCTGCCTGGATAAAACTATGGTTCAAAGAGTCACTGTATGACAGACCAAGGGCTGCACTGATTTCGGTTAAGGAAATTACTAATGTTAATTGCTTTTTATTTTGCCCCTGGAGAATCATTCCACAAGCATTTAAAACCCACATATATCTGTCAGATGGCTCCTTTAAAGAGACCAAGCTTTCTCTTAAATAGAGTTCTTCTCCTAATACTGTCTCCTTACATTACAAAGATCAACCAATAAATATTTACATTCACTGGAAGATTTGTGACTGTGCACAGGATTTTTTAAAAAAATTAACTAATTTAACAGGTGACTAGCACTGATCTGAGAAATGTTTCCTGCCATCCATCCCATTTCCAACTCAATCACTGACCTTAGAAAGTTACTTCCCTTTCCATTCATTTCCCTACACAAATCTAGGTTAAGGCTGAGCGCTTGGACAATTCATACAAGATTAATGGATTCACTTTGCAATCCCACCTCCCACCCCAGAAAATAGGGACTACAAGTACATAAAATACCAGCCTAATTTGGGCCTATAACCAGGACTTTTTATTATTTTTTTTATTGTTTTTTTTTTTTTTTTTTTTTCCGAAGTACTTGGTATGTGGGATGTTGGTTCTCCAACCAGGGACTGAACCTGTATGCCTGCAGTGAGAGCATGGAGTCCTAACTACTGGATCACCAGGGAATTCCCTCATGCAGGACTTTCGTAATTTTTTTCCCCCTGTCTACTTTGCATGTGGGATTTTAGTTCCCTAACCCGGGATCAAACCCCTGCCCCCTGCAATGGAAGCACTGAGTCCTAACCACTGGACCACCAGGGAAGACCCCCCAAATATTTTTCTTAACAAGACCAAATCTTGCCCTTGGTCTCCTTCGTAGTCAGAGCACCCCTCACTGTCCATCCCACCATCCTTCAAAGAAAGACCTTGGAAGACCAGGTTATAAAGACTTAAAAAGACCAAATACAAAGCTTACTCAAAATGGGACGATAACGCAGACAGTGAAGAGGCAAAACAGGAGGAAAATTAACAGCTCTGTTCACAATGGGCAAACGGCGGAAACAAATCAAATTCTGTCCATCGATGAAAGGTAAACAGAATGTGGTATATCCATACAATGGCATGTTATTCAGCCATAAAAGGAACGGAGTAGTGATACAAGCTACAACGTGTTGAATCTTGAAAACACGCCAAGTGAAACATACCATATAGTATGATTCCATTTATATAAAATGTCCAGAATAGAAAAATCCACAGGGACCAAAAGCCAATTCATGATTGCCAGGGGCTGGGTGGGGATGCGATGGGAGAATGGAAAATGACCCTCTAATAGGCACGGGGTTTCTTTGGGGAGTGATGAAAATATCCTGGGGTTTAGAAGGAGGTGATGCTTACACAACACTGTGAAAATACGAAATGTCACTGAATTGGTACTTTAAAATGGCTAATTTTATGCTAACTGAATTTTACTTCAATTTTAAAAATTATGTATTAGGGAGTTTGGGATGGACATGTACACACTGCTATATTTAAAATGGATAACCAACAAGGTCCTACTATACAGCATAGGGAACTCTGCTCAATGTTTCATGGCAGCCTGGATGGGAGGGGAGTTTGGGGGAGAATAGATACATGTATATGCATGGCTGAGTCCCTTTGCTGTCCACCTGAAACTGCCATAAGATTGTTTATCAGCTATACTCCAATATAAAAAGTTTTTAGAAAGTGTATCTGTATATATATACACATGTGTTTGGGTATATATGTATATATACAATATTTGTATATATATTTGTATTTATATACAACACAAATATTTGTATATACATACACACACACACATATATACACACACACACACACACATAATTTTTTTTCCTTTTCATCAGGTATCATTTAAGAGTGATCTTTGTTCCTGTCCCTGAAAGGTAACCTGGTTAGGAAATGTAGCCACTCAGCCCTGGAGCAGGTTGAAACTTACAAACCAAGGTGATAGTTGAATCACCTCCTAAATGAGCTGCTAACAGTCACCATGGGGGTCTGATTGGCTTTGACAGCACTTGAAAGCTTCACTTAAGGACGCCTAACAAATGTGAATACACACTGGTTGGTATGGCTGGGAGCAGGGATGGGGGAACAGACAGAGACACACACGCTCTCTCACACATATACTCTGGCTGCCTTCTTCACGTACATTCTTGCTTTCCTTTAAAAATGGCTCAGCTCCAGCAGGCCAATTTGCCTCTACAAGCCCCTTGGATCTATGAAAATCCATGAGTTTACCAAGATACTCAAAATAGAAAAAGTCTGACAAAACTCATCTGTCACCATTTGAAGCAACCATTATACCAACTCCTTAGTTTGAAAATTGGTGTTTAAAGGGAAAGAATTAAGCATGTGTGCAGCCTTTTCAGGAGGAAGTATATTCAAGGGAAGTGCCCATTGATGAGGGAAAACTGCAGAAAAAAAGCCAGCTAGTGCATAAAGGAGGGATGATAATACTTCAAAGATTCATTTTCTTTTTTTTTTTTTTGGCTGTGCTGTGCAGTGTGAGGGATCTTAGTTCCCGATCAAGGATTGAACCCATGGCACCCTGCAGTGAAGCGTAGAGTCTTAACCGCTGGACTGCCAGAGGAGTCCCAAAGGTTTATTTTCAGCTCCTGAGAAAATTATTGATACAGGAAAAGAATGATAACTGGTGTTGAAATCATCAGTGAGTGGTAAATGGAAGTAAGGGCCTAACGTATTCCCTTCCAGATTATTCTCTGGAGCAAAGAGGGATGAACGTAATTGAATGATGAGGGAATAATCAGACCACCATTGCTTTAATCCACTACCTATGATATTTAACTTCAATCTAACCAAACCTTTAGACCTAATTTCTAATTTACAGAAATTACAAGAGATAACGAAAAAGCTAAATATCACCATGAGGAAGCAATCAGACAAATGCATAAGGTGAGATATTCTTCAGGACATGGTTCCATCTTCTCTACCAATCAATATTCTGAGAAAGGTCAAGATTAAAAGAGAATTAAGAACAGATTCTTGGAGCGGATCCTGATTTGAACAAAGTAGCTGTAAAAGATAATTTATATGACCCAGCATCAGGAGGAACTGTCAGTTTTGCTAGGTATAATAATGTTATTTCAAGAATGGAGAAAAATATTATTTTTCAGGGATGCAAACCTAAGTATTGAGGGATGGAATGACATGATGTCTGTAATACTCTAAGAATACTTGAACATAAAAAATAAAGTTAGTTGAAAAACAACATACCCATTAGGAAGGCTATTATGAAAAACAAACAAACAGAAAATAACAATAGCCAGGATGTGGAGAAACTGGAACCCCTTGTGCACTGTTGATAGGAATGCTTGATGCAGTCACTGTGGAAAACAGTATGGCAGCCCCTCCAAAAATTAAAACATAATTATCCTATGATTCCAGCAATTTCATTTCTAGGTATGTACCCAAAAGAACTGAAAATAAGGACTTGAAAAGATTTTCACTCACCTCTTTTCACAGCAGCCATTATTTATAACAGCCAAAGGTGGAAGCGACCCAAGTGCCCATCGACAAATAAATGGGTAAATAAAATGTATATACATACAATGGAAAACCATTCAGCTCTAAAAAGGAAAGAGATTCTGGCACATGCTACAGCATGGATGAACCCTGAAGACATGCTAAGTGAAAGGAGCCAGTCACAAAAGACAAACACTGTATGATTCCACTTATACATGGCATCTAGAAGAGTCAAATTCACAGAGATAAAAAAAAGTAGAACATGGGGGAATGGGGATTTAGTGTTTAAGGGATTAAGAATTCCAGTTTCAGATGATGAAAAAGTTCTGGAGACGGACGGTGGTGATGGTTAACAGCAATGTGAATGTACTCAATGCCACCCAAAATACACTCAAAATGCCACTCAAGTACACCCAAAAATAGCTAACATAGTCAATTTTATGCTGTCTCTTTCCCACAATTTAAGGAAATGTGATAAAAGATAAAATAAAAAGATGGACCTAGAGATTACTATACTAAGGGAAGAAAGTCAGAGAGAGACAAAATGCATCTGATATCACTTATATGTGGAATGTAAAACATGGTACAAATGCACATATTTACAAAACAGACTCACAGACGTAGAAAATCTTATGGTTGCCAAAGGGGAAAGGAGTGGGGAGAGGTAGATTAGGAATTACGAATTAGCAGATACAAACTACTATATATAAGTAAACAACAAGTCCTACTGTATAGCATAGGGAACTATATTCAATATCATGCAATAACCTATAATGGAAAAGAATCTGAAAAATGTGTAATATTTACTATACAAAAATGAATCACTCTGTTGTACACCAGAAATGAACACAACATTGTAAATCAATTATTCTTCAATTTTAAAAAATAAACTAATAAGTAAAAAGAAATAAAAGAACACCCTCCCCGAGAAGAATCAATCAACTGGGTACACTCAAACCAACAAGTTTCCCCAGAGCAGTCCCCAACACAACCCTTCCTGCCATCTTGTCCCATAAATATTAACTAAGAGAGAAATGAATTTAAATACTCCCTCCCAAAATCATTCTTTTAAGGGAGATTATCTCTGAATTCCTGCAACATGCTTTGCTGTTTAGTCATTTACATTCATTGAAGAAGGTGAGTGACTTAGAGCAGGTTTTACCAGAGCTTTCACTTTCTACCTATTTTCTGTGTATATAATTAAAGTTCCCCTTGTCCCAACAAATGGACTTCCTCTTCCCCTTTTTGTAACAGGAAGCAAACTTAAATAAAGCAAATATTTCACCTGTATTCACTTAACTGTGCCCCTTTTTTCTCTAGATCACCTACATTTGGGGAGCAGACTATCTGACAACATCACTTGGTTACACACACATCCATCTTTCTGATAAAGCCAGATTAGACACGCAGGGGTTGGGGTGGGGAGGGCTGTCACAACTTACTTCCAACGTCAATGATCAAGTATCCTCCTTTGAAACAGGAAATATACAATGCCATTTGATAAAAAAAAAAAAAGGAAAAGCCTGAAGGATAGAGCACTGTTCTAGAAATAAAACCATGATAATGGCAGGCAATCACTTACAGTGCCAGCCAGGCCTTCTAATTACCCCACCAAAGGCAGGAAAGCCCTGGGCATCTCGATTGCTTTCCAAGAATTTGTCTTTGGCATTATTAACACAGACAGCCAAGCAGGTTATCAGACTAAGAAAGAAATCCTGGGCTGCAGACTTTAATCACAGGTTATTTCAGCTGATCACTGTCTTAAGGTTTCAATAAAATGATACAGTTGATAGCTGAAAAGTTCCAGGTGAGAGATAAGATCTTTTTAAGTCCAAGAGGATGAAGGGAGATGCTTAAATGTGAGGGACAAAAGGGTCCAGGGAAGACCAACAGCCTTTCATAGTGCTCTTCTATTCACCATTCTTTTACTGGCTGCAACTGGGACACACAAATTAAAGTAAGGAGAGAGGCTTACTTTCACTAGTGATGACTCTGAGGCATCTGGAGAGCAGGTAAAAGACAGCAAGGAGACTGAACTGACTGACTACAACTTCATCTTCTAGAAGCTCTGGGGAAACCTTGCTATCAAGTTCATTCATTCACTGAGCATTTTCTGGGACCAATCTTGCATGACAGGATACAAGAAAGGATGAGAAAAAAATTAATAAGATGAGCTCCAGTCTCAAGAAGCTAATGGAAGCTTAAGACAGATACGCAGCAAAATGCAAAGTATAGGGACTTCCCTGGTGGTTAAGAGTCGGCCTTGAAATTGCAGGGGACATGGGTTCCCTAGTCCAAGAAGATCGAACATGCCTGGGGGCAACTAGGCCCATGTACCACAGCTACTGAGTCCTTGAGCCTGGAGCCCATGCTCCGCAACAAACAGTCGTCCTGCTCACCAAAACTAGAGAGACCCAGCACAGCCAAAAATAAATAAAATTTTAAAAAATGCAGAGTAGAATGTGGATGTCCAGCAGAAGGAGAAAACGGGAAGTCTGTCTATCAGTCAGGATCTTAGCAGGAAATGAAATGGCATCCTGGCACCCTCCCACCAGGTCACGGAGGGGAGTTGAACAGAGGCTCAATTTACAGAGCATCGTTGGGTTCGACTGAAAAAGGCAGGGGGCTCTGATAGGATCCCAGTCATATGGTTCAGAGATTACGGATTCTGGAATCAGAGATCATATATCTGGTCAGAGACCTGGGGTCCCAGCTTCTAAGAAACGGTGGCGTTCTTTGACCATCAATGGGATTTTTCTCTTGCTGATGTTGGAGGCAACATTATCCAGAATGAGCAGACCATCTCTTGTGGGTATTCTGTGATCAGGGGTTTTTACTGTCTGTGCTCCTGGGAACCTGCTGGCCTCCAAACTCCACAGATGACTTAGCTGTCACTTAGGGAAGCCCTGGGGACTCTAGGTGGGGGTCCTGGATTGTGCCTCTCCGTCCTACAGCCCCTGCTGCCGGTCTCCCCGCTGCCTGTTCCTGATCTCCAAGGCTGCTCTCACGCACATTCTAAGACAAGTTACCCTTCTGCTCACAGGCCTAGGGTTCCTCCCTCCAGTGGAGTGCAGAAGGCATAAAGAACCAGTTTCTTAAACCAGCCCCCTTTAGGGAAATGCCAGCTGTGACTACCTCCGCGAAATTGAGCCATTCAGGGCCTTGCCTGAGATTGAGTTTTTGCATCAGCCAGTAATCATGTAGAGATGGGGAATGTCTCTAAACTAATCACCTGCTTCTGACCCAGCTCCGCCTCCAGTGTCTTCTATTTCTGCCTTCTAGATGGGCAGATTCGGGATTATTATTTACTAACAGAACTATGAAAAAGCCTAATTGCTATCACTGATGGAAGGGCTGCTGCTACTGCTGCTAAGTCGCTTCAGTCGCGTCCGACTCTGTGCGACCCCAGAGATGGCAGCCCACCAGGCTCCCCCGTCCCTGGGATTCTCCAGGCAAGAATACTGGAGTGGGTTGCCATTTCCTTCTCCAATGCGTGAAAGTGAAAAGTGAAAGTAAAGTCGCTCAGTCGAGTCAGACTCTTAGCGACCCCATGGACTGCAGCCTACCAGCCTCCGCTGTCCATAGGATTTTCCAGGCAAGAGTACTGGAGTGGTGTGCCATTGCCTTCTCCGGATGAAGGGCTACTATAGAGGCATTCTGCAGACAGCCCCTCACAGCAACCTTGTAGGAAAGCGCTATGAGCCCTTTCCATAGGTGAGTAAACTAAGGCTCAGACTGTCCCATGACCACACAGTTAGTAACTGGCAGAGCCAGGAGTCCAGGTGTACCTGACCCCAGAGCTCAGCCTCATTGTGCATGAGAATTACCTGTGAAGCATTTAACAAGTGCAGATTCCTAGGCCCCATCAACACCTAATGAATAAGAGTGTCTCAGGGGAGCCCAGGAAACAACTTAGAAAAAAAAAAAAAAACATTTCCCAGGTAAAGCAGATGTCACCAGCCTGAGCATGGGTCCTCATGAGGCCACACGGCCTTTATAGGAAATGATCTGGCCCTGAGCAGGCAACAATAAATGGCAGGCATTATCCTCCTCCTCAACTGTACACCATCAACTTAATTACTTGGGGGAGACAGGAGCTGGGAGCAGGGCAGTGGGAACAGGAGGGGGAACATGGGGGCCTCTTTTAATGACTTAGGTGACTATCCTTCAGGGAGAGGCTGTGTGTGATGCTCCGGGGGGACCCCAGATTTATCAGGCCTCCCAGATCTAAATGCCCAAGTATGGAGGAAGGGGAAGAGCAGAACCGAAGCATGACACAGATGTCAGCTGTGTGTGTGTCTGTCTTCCTCCCGTGGTTCCGGTGACGTCCCCGTAAGGAAGCTGATCCACTAACTGCTGTAGAGGGCTGTCCCCATGTCGCTGTCAGGGTTCTTGGTACACTCTGCAGCCTCTCTGCTCCTCCACTCCAGAAAAATTGACAATAATTGAAATTCAAGAGGCAGCCTGGTTTGGCCACTAGAGATTAAGAAGCAGATGCATCAACCTGTTCTCTTTCCAGGAAAACCGTGGCTTCCTCTCACCTCCTTCCTCGGTTTCCTTTTCTGGGAACCAACCTGCAGCCTGGCCCGGTAGAAGCGTCTGGCTGCTGTGAGGGAGGTCAACACACTAATAAGGCTGAGGTCAGAAGTCGGGCCTCAAAGTAGTTCAGTTCCCTCAGTTTGGCTCTAAGGTCACAGACAACCCCACCCCAGCTCCAAATCTTACCACTTGGTCATAAAAGGAAGTGGCCAGAGTATAGACGGATCAAAACAAATCCATCACCACTGGTGAAAACAGCCAATGGAGTGGAGTGGGGGTTGGGGGACGGTGACCAAGGGTGATTCAGTAGCATCTCTGATTTGAAAGACGCCACATCAGAAATGACCTCATGGCACCTAATCAGTTCCAGAAAGGGACTTTGTTCTCCAGGAGGCAAGGTGGGAGATCAAAGCATTTCTTGCTAATCATCATTTAGCATTAATTATTTAAGTAACCTGAGACAGACCCAGACCGCTCCTGACTTCGCATCCTGACAGCCTCAATGAGCACCCTTGATCTTTCAAGCCAACCTGCATCAAATTGGGAGGAAGCGGACTGCAAACCTGGGAATCGAGAGACCTGGGCGGCCCAGGCAGTCAGTCGTGTACTTACTTCTTCCTTTCCTGTTAACTTCTTAACCCCACCAGCCAGGAAACGCATAAATACGGCACCCGGCCGCCCCTCCCCCTGCCCTCCGCCACGTCTAAGAGAGTTCCTCAGGCTCAGGGACAAATCTGGGGATGAACACCTTAGATTCATAAGCTGGGTGGCCTCAGACTTAGCAGCGTACCTCTCTGAACCTCCAGTTTCAGCTGCCTCATGAAGATAATCCCATCCTCCCAGCCTCATTGTAAGAATTCAATAAGACCTCAGAACTGTTGCATACATTTAGAAGGAATACACGGGGGGTTTGGTTATACCCGAGATAATTTATTTCTACAGTTGAAGGGGGAATCATGATATTCATTATTATATGATTTATTCCTTTTTGTATAATGTGTAATACATGTTATGGACTAAACTGTGTCCTCCTCAAATCCATATGTTGAAGTCTGACCCCCAGCACCTCAGAATGTGACTGTGTTTGAAAATAGGTCTTTTTTTTTTTTTAATTTGGCTGCACCAGGTCTTAGTTACAGCACAAGGGATCTTCACTCTTTCATTGCACCATGCATTTTTTTTTTAATTGCAGCATGCAGGATCCAGTTCCCTGGCCAGGGATGGAACAGGGCCCCCTGCAGTGGAAGCGTAGAGTCTTAACCACTGTACCACCAGGGAAGTCCCTAGAGATAGGTCTTTAATGAGGTAATAGGTAAGGTAAGTCACTTCAGTCGTGTCCGACTCTGTGCGACCCCGTAGACGGCAGCCCACCAGGCTCCCCCGTCCCTGGGATTCTCCAGGCAAGAACACTGGAGTGGGTTGCCATTTCCTTCTCCAGTGCATGAAAGTGAAAAGTGAAAGTGAAGTGGCTCAGTCGAGTCAGACTCTTAGCGACCCCATGGACTGCAGCCTACCAGGCTCCTCCATCCATGGGATTTTCCAGGCAAGAGTACTGGAGTGAGGTGCCATTGCCTTCTCCAGTATAAATGGTGTCCTTATAAGAAGAGGAGATTAGAACATGCACAAAAGGAAGACCATGTGAAGACGCAGAGAGACAACGGCCATCTATAAACCAAGGAGAGAATCCTCAGAAGAAATAAATCCTGCCAACTGACATCTTGATCTCAGACTTCTGGCTTCCATAAAGGTGAGAAAATTAATTTTTCTGTCATTTCAGCCCCTCAGTCTGGGGTATTTTGTTATGCTGGCCCTTGCAAACTCATACAATTAACTTCAAATAATTCATAGGAAAAAAAACTCGAATGGCTCTAATGAAAAAGACAGGCAATATGAGACTTCCGTGGTGTCCAGTGGTTAAGATTCTGAGCTTCCAGTGCAGGGGGCATGGGTTCCATCTCTGGTCAGGGAATTAAGATCCCATATGCTGCGTGGCACATGCAGCCAAAAAATTTTTTAACTGAAAAAAAAAAGATAGGCAATAGGTGTTGGGTGAAGATGTGGAGAAATTGGAACTCTTGTAATTGCCGAGGGGAACACAAAATGCTGTAGCCACTTTGGGAAACAGTCTGGCAGTTCCTCATAGAGTTACCATCTGGCAAGCCAATTGCATGGAGAAGGCAATGGCAACCCACTCCAGTACTCTTGCCTGGAAAATCCTGTGGACGGAGGAGCCTGGTGGGCTGCTGTCTACGGGGTCGCACAGAGTCAGACACGACTGAGCAACTTCACTTTCACTTTTCACTTTCGTGCACTGGAGAAGGAAATGGCAACCCACTCCAGTGTTCTTGCCTGGAGAATCCCAGGGACGGGGAAGCCTGGTGGGCTGCCGTCTATGGGGTCACACAGAGTCGGACACGACTGAAGCAACTTAGCAGCAGCAGCAAGCCAATTGCATGCCTAGGTTTCTACCCAAGAAAAATGAAAACATAACTTCACATAAAAACCTGTACATAAATTATTCATGGAATCAATCACAATAGCCAAAAGGGAGAAAGAGCACAAATGCCCATGGACAGATGAACAGATAAACGGACTGTGGTCCATCCGTACAATGGAATATTATTCAACCCTATAAAGGCATAAAATACTGATAGATGCACAATGGAGATGAACCTTGGAAACATTCTGCTAAGTGAAAGTAGTCACAAAAGGCCACATACTGTATAATTCTATTTATATGAAATGTCCAGAATAGGCAAATCCATGGAGACAGAAAGTTTCCAGGGGTTGGGGGAAGGGGAACTGACTGTGGATGGAGTTTCTTCTAAGGGGTATGAAAATGGTCTAAAATGAAGATTGTGGTTGTGGGGATGGTTCCACAACTCTGAATATTTTCAATATATTAAAAACATTTAACTATACACTTTAAGTGGGAGAACCATAAAGTATGGGAGTCTTATTTATTATAAGATTAAAAAAAAAAAAAGAAAAGCCTGCTACCATGAGCATTGTTAAATGTCAAAGGCTCGCTCTTCTCCCTCCCACCCACTCTTTCCCAACCTGCCTAAGGGTTCCAACTTCTCCGACCCATGTTGACACCAGCCATGCATTATAGTCCCATGCTTATAAACCAATCCTCCAGAGGAAACTTCAATAAGAACTACTGCCCCCAGAAGCCAGCTTCTTGTTTACAGACCTTAAGAGGAAAGGGGGCAGAGGTTTGAATAAAAAAAAAAAAAAATGCCTAGAAGCAGAAGACAGGGCACATTTATGATCCTGAAGTGATCTCCAGAAAGGCTGGTCTGAACACCTCCATCAACTCTGAGATTACAGTGAACAATGCCAAGTGGGTTCCTTTTGAAGCCCATGTTCTACAAACGCCAATCCATTCCATGAAGCAGTTCTTCCACCATGAGGGAAGCGGGCAGCAAGGCAAAGCCACGGTTTCCTCTCCAAGTTCAAAGCAACCATGGGGCCTGGCTGGGCTATTTCAAGGTGCCATGTGTGCAAGTACAGTCTGTGATCTGACAAATGACATTTATATTTCTGCCCATTTAGGGGAAAGTCAGCTCTGAAACCCCACGCATGTCCACAGATCGGGGAGCTAAAGGTAGAAGATGTGGAGGCAAATCCTTTTCAATCCTATGGCCACTTCAGTTCCCACTAAGCTTCAGACAGAATCAGAATTCAACACCCACAAGGAATTGGGTGCCTTCTCTCCATTAACAAGTCCACATTTAGGAAGATAATCAAAGATAATCAAAAAGGTTAACAGGATAACCCAGAACAGCAATGTCCAACAGAAACATAATGTGAGCCACATAAGTACTTGAAGCCACTCTTTAAAAGATAAAAAGAAACAGGTGAAATGAGTATTAATAATCCATTTTGTTTAATGGATTATCGGGCTTCCCTGGTCACAGATGGTAAAGAATCTGCCTGCAATGCAGGAGACCCAGGTTTGATTCCTGGGACGGGAAGATTCCCTGGAGGAGGGCATGGCAACCCACTCCAGTATTCTTGCCTGGAGAATTCCATGGACAGAGGAGCCTGGCAGGCTACAGTCCATGGGGTCACAAAGAGTTGGACACAATTGAGTGACTAACACACAAATATGATCATTTCAATGAGGGTTGCCAGATTCAGCAAATAAAAATACAGCCATATTACATTTCAGAAAAGAACAAAAACTTTTTCAGCATAAATATATCCCATGTAATATATGGGACATATTAAACTAAAAAGCTGTCTGTTTAATTGTCTGAAAATCTGAAGTTCAAGTTTAAATGAGCTTCCTTTTTCAAATCTGGCAACCCTAATTTCAACATGCAATCAATATATGCGGTATTGTACACTGTTATTTTTTATATTGTCTTTAAAATCTGTTATGTATATTATACCGGCAGCACTTCTTAATTTAAGCTTGCTGTATCTAAAGTGCTTAATAGCCACACATGGCTCATGGCCTTTTGGACAGTACAGATTGAGAAAGTTCTAGAAAGTTCCTCTCAGTGTTTTTTATAACAGTAAAAAATCAGAAATTAGCAAAATACCCATCAACAGGAAGGCTGCTTAGTTTACAACCAACATTTGGAGAACTTACCATGAGTCAGCCCTCGTCCTATGGACTCTGCATGTGTTATTTTTAGTCCTCACAATGACCACTCAAAGTAGGTGCCGGTATAACACCTTTCTACAAATGAGGAAGCAAGGCTCTTGGAACTCATATGACTTGCTCAAGAAAGTGAGGAAGCCAAGACAGACTGATGACAGATGAATGGGTTCACATATATATATCCCACCCTAGATACACCAAGATGTTATTGGTTTTCTCTGGACGGAAGACACTGGGGCAGGTATTGGTTGAAAGTTAGGTCTCTGCCGTCAGTTAGACCTATGTTTGCATCCTCGGCTCTGCCAAGTAACCTAACAAGTAACTTCGCCTTTTTAAGCCTCGGTTTCCCCATTGGTAAAACAAATCATAAGTCTATTCACTGGATTGTGGGAGTCTAAATAAAACAGGGCATGTAGAGGACTAAGTTCTCAGTGACAGTACTACTACTCTTCTCAGCATCCTTGTCCATTCCTGTTTGATTAGATTTTTCATGGTAAGCATCAACCCTTCCTATGGTTTTTGTTTTTTGGTCACACTGCAAGGCATGCAGGATATTAATTCTCTGACCAGGGATTGAACCTGTGTCCCTTGCAGTGGAAGCACAGAGTCCTACCCACTGGACTTCCAGGGAATTCCCAAGGATCCATTTAGAAAGAGGAAAAAATTTAACTTTGAAAAGAGGAGAAAACAGATTTCCTGTGGTGAAACAGGGATTTCACTGTGGTCTAGTGGCTAAGACTCTGCTCCCAATGCAGGGGGCCTGGGTTTGGTCCCTGGTGAGGGAACAAGATACTACATGCTGCAACTAAAGATTCCACGTGCCTCAACTAAAACAGACACAGTCAAATACATAAAAATTTTTTTAAAAAAGGAGAAAACAGCCCATGAAGCAGCTGGAGGACAAAGGAAGGACGGAGATAGAGAAGCAAGGAGAGAGGGGAGGAAAAGAAGAAAGATCACCTAGTGACAGGCAAAGGTGAGGTATCATTTCCCTGCAGTTTTCTGCGTGACCACAAAGGGGCACTGCCTGCAGTTTCCACAGCAAGGGGAAATGATCCCCCTTGGAAAAACAAAAACTTGCAAGGAAAAAAAATCACCAGCACCATTCATATGGACTCGGAGGCCTCTCCCTGGAGTTCCCCCTGAAAAGCTGCCGACATTCATCTTACAGGAGATGTGAAAAAGCAGTGGATACGGTCTCCCAGCTGTGGGTGATCTGTGTCTTACCTTTGGAGTCTTCTTTGGCCAAGTGACTACGGGGACCCCAGTGATGGCCAGACTGGGGTCGTCCTCCGCGTGCTCCTTCAGGACATTCTGTAGTCAAGCAAAGGAGCCATATTAGCCCAGGGTACAGGAGATGTCTCTGAAGGGAGTGGAGGCTGGCCCTTACCCAGCAAAAGACAAAGTTCTCTGCAGCTTCACTGCCTGCCCCCTGACTCCACCAATACTCACATGCTCAATAGAAACCAAGTTGCCAGGGTTCCCCAGGCTCCGTAAAACACAAAACATCCCCTTCTCCAAAAAAGTTTTTAAAAAGCAAATCACCCACCTCCCTGAGACTTCCACGAACATATTGCTCACTGACCATACGACAACAAACATTTGTCCAGAGCACCAAAGACTCTCATGGACCCAGCCTCCTTTAACCCTTACACCGTCCTCTGGGAGGTGCTTGCTGGGCAGCGGTCTAATAAATCCTCTAATGTACAAGAATTCAACTATGTCCTCAGAGAAACAAACAAAGCAAACATGAGGTCTCACCGATGAGCCCTGACTCTGGTTTTTCACCAGTCAGCAAGTACGCCCTAGGTCCTCTCATCCTGGTGTGTAAAGACATGTCTTTGTTTTTTGCATCAAGGTCCCTAAACATAAGTACTCAGTCAACTGGACAAATGATGGCAGAAAAAAATGGGCTGTGATGGACACAGCCGGACTTTGTGTGGGTCTCCCTCGTGGCACTTCATGGTCACTCCTTTGTAGGTGGTTTCAATGCTTTACAGGGTAATCCTGACTTTAGCAGCTTTTGGTGTTGTGTGCAGCCAACTGCAGAACCTCATCAAGGTGTAAGATGTCACTCCGCTGAATTATCCCTATCCAGTAAGGCAACCAAGATTCAGAAATGCTCAAAGGACTTGGATGCCATCCAGACCAAGAGGGCAGAGCCTTGAACCCTGCTCTCCGGCACCAGACTTCCTGCCCCATGACCATGTCATGGGATGCATCCACATGGGATTTGGGGCTGAATCCGCACCATACCATAAGAAAGTGTTGAGGGATGGACAGGGAACTGTTACTGGTTTATTCTGACCCCAACCACTAATTTTTGGATTGCACAAAAAACACTCCTGCAGAGACGTCCAAGGACAGAGTAAGTTGCATAGCAGCACTTAACAGGAAGTGCAAAAGAGCTCAGAAGATAAATGTAGGTGAAGATGATTTTAACTCACTTTCCCTAGTCTTCACCAGAAAGAATCCAATTCACTTCTAATTTATTCTCCTGATTTTCCTGCTTTAATTTTCAATTGGTTGCCTGATTTTTCAAACTGTGCTTTATTACCTCAAACACGCCTGAATAACTCCCTCCTCTTCCCACGGAAGGAGGCCAACAGCGAGGTCAGGGGCTTGGGCTCCGGGTTCAATTCTCAGCACGTACAACTTTCTCCAAGTCCAACAGTCAACGTCAATGATTTATAAACGCTGTTTTTATAAAATGTCTTGGTTCACTGCGATATCCCCCAGCCTTACACAATGACTAACCTACGGGAAGCCTCCAGTAAATATCTTAAAAAAATGAAGCCACAAATCCCCAAAGAGGGACTTTCTGCTGAATGTCTGACCTCAAATCTGTCAAGGTTGACACACACAAGCAAACTCTGAGAGACTATCACAGCCAAGGGGTGAGAGAAAGCACACAAGGAAAAACTGAGGAAAAGTGAATAAATTATACACTTAACAACAATGTATCAATAATGTTTCATTAGAAGTAACAAATGCACCATATTAAGGTAGGATGTTAGTAACTTGGGGAAATAGGGTGTAGGGTATGTGGAAACTCTGTATTATGTGCAGAATTTTTCTGAAAATCTAAAACTGTTCTAAAACACAAATCAACAATTACACTTCTAAAACAATTTTAAAATAATTTTAAAACAATAGCGATGAGAAAATAATCATTTTAAAAATGCTAATAAGACAGTAGTAACAGTTACAATAAAGGAAAACAGGATTCTTAGGCTGCCAATTTTGCTAACACCTATGCAGCATATTTAAAAAATAATACAACAGAAGGGAAACAAGCAGACACGATTCATCTTCGGTATGGACTTCACATGGAGCATCAGAGGCAACCAAAAGCTGGGGCAGTGGCAGCGATCGTGCCTGGAGGAGGGAGTATCTGATCACTAACATTGTTTTTTGTTTGTTTGTTTTGGGGTTTTTTGGATGCACCACCAAATCTTAGTTCCCCAATCAAGGATAAAGAACCCGTGACCCCAGCAATGGAAGTGCAGAGTCCTAACCACTGGATTGCCAGGGAATTTCCACTGACGTTGTTTAGAACTGCCAATTCCCGGTGATGATAAAAAGCAAATCAACTTTTTATCAGCTTCATTTTTTAAATTATGGCTTTCACAGACACTGCACCCCTCAGAAGTTGCATCCGAATGGGCCATTTCCACAGCCCTCTCCCCACCTTGGTCCACCTCTAGGAGTAGGTGGAAGCAGCCAGGTTGAGAGAATGTACACATCAGGAGGGCAGGCACCTCACATTGTGTTGAATGAAAGGATGGGAGTAAGAGGCCCTGAGGTCTTGCTCCGCAGCGGGCACCATAATAAACATCGCATGTCCACACTCTCATCCAATCCTCTTGGCCACCCTGTGGGATGAACGACCATTTCCACAGGGCAGATGAGAAGGGCAGGGCTCAAGGGGGGAAGGGAACTGTTGACTAGCACTCAGCCAGGAAGGGCTGGAGGCTCTTGATGACCTTGGCTCTTTAACCTTGGCATCATTCAGCCCGTCTCTGAAAAGGGAATGGAACCATGTTCACAGTAACACTGTTCACAACAGCCAAACAGCAGGAACAACCCAAGTGTCCACGGATGGATAAATGGATAACACACAACCCATGGAATATTATACAGCCTGAAAAAGGAAGGGAATTCTGTCACATGCTATAACAATGATAAACTTGAACGACGTTACGCTCAGTGAAATAAGCCAAACACAAAAGGACAAGAACCACATGAAGCCACTAATATGAGGTGCCTAAAGCAGTAAATTCATAAAAGCGTAAAGTAGAAAGCTGGTAGCCATGGGTGGGGGGAGGGGACAAGTGGGGAGTTACTGTTTAATGGATATGGAGGGGATTTTCTTACTTTAATTTTTTTTCTGGATATAGAGTTTTAAGTTCAGGAAGATCAAAAAGCTCTGGCTATGGATGGTGATGGTTGCACAACAATGGAAATGTACTTAATGTCACTGAACTGAATGCTTAAACATGGTTAAAATTTTATGTTATGTATATTTTACCACTGGCTGAGGGGTGAAGAATCCACTCGCCAAAGCAAGGGACTCGGGTTCAATGCCTGGGTCAGAAAGATCCCCTGGAGGAGGACATGGCAACCCACTCCAGTATTCTTGCCTAGGAAATGCCATGGACAGAGGAGCCTGGTGGGCTACAGTCCACGGGGCTGCAAAACAGTGCAGACACTACTTTGCAACTAAACAACAATATTTTTAACTATTATATTTTAAAATATTTTTATCTATTTTTAACTGGGGAGGAAGAAGTGGGGCAAAGCAGTCCCTCCCTAAGGAATGGATCCAGGACTTCCCTGAATGGTGGTCCAGTCGTTGGAAATCTGCCTGCCAATGCAGGGAACATGGGTTCGATCCCTGGTTGGGGAAGATTCCACATGTTGAGGAGTAACTAAGCTGGCGAACCACAACTGCTGAGCCTGAGGCATGCCTAGAGCCCATGCTCCACAACAAGGAAGCCTCCACACTGAGAAGTCCACGTACCACAACAAAGAGCAGCACTCTCTCGCGGCAACTAGACAAAGGCTCCCTGCAGCGACAAAGACCCAGCACAGCCATTAATAAATAAAGGAATGGATTCAAGACCTTCTAGAAAGTACAAGTTGGGCACATACTACCTCTCCAGTTAAACTTTTGCTGTTATGCCTGGGACGACACTAGTTTTAGAGTCAGAAGATCTAGGACAACCTGTGGGATCTCGGGTAAGCCACAGCTTCCTAACGTGTGGCCCTGGGGTGGAGCAGCGATGTCTGCACCCTGATAGGAGGCTACAAAGCTGGAGGTAATTTTACTACCATTCTTAGGAACATTTGTTGAGTGCTTGCCCTAAACGTTAAAATGATCTCAACTGGGAGACTTCCCTGGTGGTCCAGTGGTAAAGAATCCACCTTCTATGCAGGGGATATGGGTTCAATCCCTGGTCTGTGAACTAAGATCTCACACGCCGTGGGGCAACGAGGCCCACAGGCCACAACTAGAGAAACCTGCACGCTGCAATAAAGACCTAGCAAGCGCGGCCAAAAAAGAAAAAAAAAAATTCTACCTGTGGGGTAGGACTGATTCTCCCTGTTTCACAAAAGCAGAAACTAAACTTGAGAGGTTCACTGATATAGTTCAAGGTCACAGAGCTGAGAGGTGGGCAGAAGCCGGCATTGACCTGGTCCATCTGATGACAAGCCTAAAGAGTAACACTGGGAGGTAAAGCCTCAGGAGATCATGGCAGCAACCTCTCCAGCTGATCCTACCCCATTATTAAAAAGACACCTAGGAGAAAATCTTGGCTTAGAGTTACCATTCAACTCGCAAATACAGAAATGAATCACAGTCACCTGTTCTTTGCCAAGAAGAGAGAGAATTAATTTGACTACTAATGCCTTTACAAAGCATCTCAAACAGCTCCCCCAAATCACAGAAGAGGTCTGTGCCCCCCCATATCACAGAAGAGGCTTCCATGACCAAATTGGGCCTGCACAACCATGAAGTTTTGCTGACATTTCATGGTTCATACTAACCCATATGAATTTCACACCCTCCTCCACAATACATCAGTTTGTTTTTTCTAAAAATGTTTCCTGCCCACCCCCCAAAATCATTAACACAAAAAGAGCTTTTCAGGAAGATAGTGCATGTGTAACCAAAGCTTATATGGTTATGAATACATGTACAGATATCTGGCCATGTGGTTGGGAGGGGGCGGGGCAGAGGACTTCCACAGGACTTTCTGCCCCCACCCCCCATCCCAACCTTTAACTCTAGGCTAGGCATGACAAACTCAAATGCCTCCAGGAACCAATCAGGTAAAGTGAAAAATATAAATGGACCAGAAAGACAGAGAGTGGTGTGGTCACCTGTGGCAAACTAGAGATCACATGCCCTATTTAAAGATAGCAGATGCTTTCTAATTTCAACCTACTAACCTCCTGTGGGAATGAAAGCCCCACTAGATCTCTGATTTTCAGAAGAAACCAAAGATCCAGAGTTTTATTTGAAATCTTTCCAATTTCAAATGTTGGCAACTGACTGAAAATTTAAAAAAAAATAAAAAACAAACAACACTTGTGAGCCAAATATATCTGTGGGCTGGCTTGGGCCACGGGATGACCAGTTTACAAAGACTACTCTGCGTATGATTGAAAATAGTTGCCTTGGTTTGGTTTGAGTTTCCTTCTGAACTGTCTCAAGATTTCCTGTCATTTCACTATCAGAGCTGGAGTCAGTGACTCACAAGCATTCAAGTGAGGCAGGCCTCTTTAGAGGAATGTCTGGTTACAAAAATCTATTACTGAAGTCATAAGTATTATTAATAATTAAGACATAATTATAAATAATAATTAAAATTAATAGACACCTCCCCAAGTATCCCTCAGTCGGGGATCTCACACACTTCCTGAAGGAAGCGATACGTCTCCACATGTGGCTGTCAGTGGCCACCAGGGGGCGCTCTGGGCTCTGTCCCTCAGGGAAGTATTGTGTTTTCATTTGTATGTGACAGGCTGCAGGAAGAGGAGATTATTCTAATTGGACATTTTCTCTCTGAGAAATAAATTGTGCTGAAGGGAATCATGTCACTGGCTTCCCTGGGCTCTGCCAGAATTTATACACTCCCTGGGGCTCTTAGAAGCAGAGACGAGGAGGCCTGGGTGCCTGCACCAGCCCAGCACTCTTGGGTTATACCATACAAGCCTTTTAGTAGGAAGCCACAGGGCCGGGTTTCTAGAAAGAGAAAGACTGGGGTCACCAGGCCCTTTCTGCTAGAAACTGCCCTGCTTTTGACCTAACAAGATAACCACAGACAATGGATAAGCTGGGCTTCCGCTCTTCCTGATGCCAACTTCTCTCGAAAAGCTTAATTAGTCAACAATGGATTCAGGCCCCATGCTCCCCAGAATGTGGCATTAATAATTAGAAACTGCATCTATAACTGTGACTAAAAATACCAACACTGTGACAGTAAAGCAGAGGCAAGCATCAGGAAAGAAGCCCTAACCACAGGCCTGTAGAGGGAGAGCAACACGGCATGGAGTAGCTCAGGCTGCTGTTGGGGAACTCGGCAGTCTCAGGGGTCCCTCCTGGCCACAGGTAAGGACCCCTGTAAGCAGGCATCAATGCACCTTGGGTCTCCCAAGATCCCTCCCTCCACCCCAGCCCAACCATCTTGTTCAGTTCAGTCGCTCAGTCGTGTCTTGACTCTTTGCGACCCCATGAACTGCAGCACGCCAGGCCTCCCTGTCCATCACCAACTCCCAGAGCCTATCCAAACTCATGTCCATTGAGTCGGTGATGCCATCCAACCATCTCATCCTCTGTCATCCTATTCTCCTCCTGCCTTTAATCTTTCCCAGCATCAGGGTCTTTTCAAATGAGTCAGCTCTTTGCATCAGGTGGCCAAGTATTGGAGTTTCAGCTTCAACATCAGTCCTTCCAATGAACACCCAGGACTGATCTCCTTTAGGATGGACTGCTTGGATCTCCTTGCAGTCCAAGGGACTCCCAACAGTCTTCTCCAACACCACAGTTCAAAAGCATCAATTCTTTAGTGCTCAGCTTTCTTTATAGTCCAACTTCACATCCATACATGACTATTGCAAAAACCATAACCTTGACTAGATGGACCTTTGTTGGCAAAGTAATGTCTCTGCTTTTTAATATGCTGTCTAAGTTGGTCATAACTTTCCTGCCAAGGAATAAGCATCTTTTAATTTCATGGCTGCAATCACCATCTGCAGTGATTTTGGAGCCCAAAAAAATAAAGTCTGAAACTGTTTCCCATCTATTTGCCATGAAGTGATGGGACCGGATGCCATGATCTTAGTTTTCTGAATGTTGAGCTTTAAGCCAACTTTTTCACTCTCCTCTTTCACTTTCATCAAGAGGCTCTTTAGTTCTTCTTGTGCCTGCCTATAAAAACCCATCTGTACTGTGTTGAACTGCATCTCTCAAGAAGATATGTTCAGGGAATTCCCTGGTGGTCCAGTGGTTAGGACTCTGTGCTTTCACTGCCAAGGGCCCAGGTTCAACCCCTGGGTCACGGAACTGCATAAGCCCCGAAGTGTGGACAAAAATAAATAAATAAAGATATGTTCAAGTCCTAATTCCTGGTACCTGTGAATGTGACCTTACTTGGAAAAAGGGTCTTAGCAGATGTAATTAGTTAAGGGGTCTCAAAAAGTAATTTTGAATAGGGTAGACCCTACATCCAGTGACTGATGTCTTTATCAAAGAAAGGAGGGGGGATTCCCTGATGGCTCAGTGGTAAAGAATCCACCTGTCAATGCAGGAGTCTCGGGTTTGGTTCCTGATCTGGGACTATCCCACATGCCTCGGAGCAACTAAGCCCATGTGCCACAACTACTGAGCCTGTGCTCTGGAGCCTGGAGCCACAACTACTGAAGACCATGTACCCTAGCGCTTGTGCTTCGCAACAAGAGAAGCAACTGCAATGAGAAGCCTGTGCACCACAACGAAGAGTAGTCCCTGCTTGCCACAATTAGAGAATAGTCCACACAGCAACAAAAACCCAGCACAGCAAAAAATAAATAAAATTGTTTTAAAAATAAGAGAAAGGAGAGATTTGAACAGAGACATAAAGGAGAAGGCCATGGGAAGACAGAGGCAGAGACGGGAAGGACACAACCACAAGCTAAAGAACTCCAGGCAATACCAGAATCTGGAAGAGCAAGGAAGGATCCTCCCCAGAGCCTTCCCAGGGAGCACACCTCGATTTCTGACTTTTAGCCTCTGGAACTGTTAGAGAATCAATTTCTATTGTTTTAATCACCAAGTTTGTGGTCATTTGTTATGGCAGCCCACAGGAAACGAACACACCATATGATGTCATAGTGCATCACAATTAAAGGGAGCTTCCCTGGTGGCTCAGTGATAAAGAATCTGCCTGCCAATGCATGAGACTCGGATTCGATCCCTGAGTAGGGAAGATTCCCCTGGGGAAGGAAATGGCAACCCACTCCAGTATTGTTGCCTGGAAAATTCCATGGACAGAGGAGCCTGATGGGTTAGAGGAGCCCTGTCTTGTCCATGGAGTCGCAAAAGGAGTCGGACACAACTTGGAGACTAAATAACAACAAACATCATGATTAAAAGCTTATTAGCTACATGATTTGGGCAAATCACCACATCTCACTGAGACTCGGGTTCCTGTCTAAGAAATGGATTAATAACTGTCTCCACCTTGCCAGGATCATAACGCATGGAAAGTATTTGGCATGTGGATAATGCTCAATAAACGTTGCGTGCATGCATGCTAAGTCTCTGACTGTTTGTGACCCTATGGACTGTGCCAAAGTCTTCTGCATTGGCAAGTTCTTTACCACTCATGCCATCTGGGAGCAGAAACAAATGTTAGTCAATCTCTTCTGGCTTATGCCATATTTCCAGTTGGGATATGCTGTCCCCATTCTCTGTTTGCAGAATTCATCCATTTAACAAGATCTAAGCATAGGGGGCGGAGAAGGCAATGGCACCCTACTCCAGTACTCTTGCCTGGAAAATCCCATGGATGGAGGAGCCTGGTAGGCTGCAGTCCATGGGGTCGCTAAGAGTCGGACACGACTGAGCGACTTCACTTTCACTTTTCACTTTCATGCACTGGAGAAGGAAATGGCAACCCACTCCAGTGTACTTGCCTGGAGAATCCCAGGAATGGGGGAGCCTGGTGGGCTGCCGTCTATGGGGTCGCACAGAGTGGGACATGACTGAAGCAACTTAGCAGCAGCACCAGCAAGCATAGGGGGGAAAATTTTTTAAGTTTATTTAGTTGGAACGACAGTTTAAAAGCTGATTTAGCTGCACAACTAGAGGGGATAAAAATGTGATTCAGGGACCAAGAAGCTAATTTTAAGCCAAGGGCCCCTAAGTGGCATGGATCAACATATCCATTTTTCAGGCCTAGGGGTACACAGGTGTCTAGAACTCAGATCTTCTGCCCCTCACTGCTCTCCTTCATTCTCCTGAAGTGGTATCAGCAGCAGACTCAGAATACATATGGCTTAGGTGACAGGCCTGTCTCATTTATCCCTGCATCAATGCTCTATCCGTTCACAGCTCATCCAAAATACCAAACCCAGGGCTCAGTATAACATGCAGCCCCAGGCAGAAGAGCCTCAGCGACTACTGGAGGCCTGACCCCCTGACCAGGCTGAATCTGGTTGTCCCCTGTTTTCTATATTCTGGGTCATCTTCAGGGTGAACAAAACAAGCTGTAGCCCCCCCACTGGCTTCCCACCTTCTGGCTCCTCTGAAGCAGGCAGGGTATGACGGCTTTTAAAAAGCCAACAGTGTTGGAGGTCTGGGTTCTACATCTCACTGTTTCACAAAAGAGCAAGACCCAGGAAGGGCAACTTAGATAAGCAGGTGTGTTCTCGGGGGCAGACCTGATGACCCCAGGGAGAAAAGCTGCACACACCTTCCTTTTACAGTCATGAGTTTCACACACACTCTCACAATTGACCCTTAATGAGCCTGCTCTCACTCCACGGTATCAGTGAGCTCAGCTCTAGCTCACTGAGTACTTAAAGGCCCTGTTCTAAGGCTTTTTAAATATGTCACCTCACTAAACTCGATGAGGCATGATTCCTTCTATCCCTATTTTACTACATTCCCCCAGAGCAGTCAGCTGATTAATGGATGGTGCAGGGGAGTCAACCCGATTCCAGAACCTTTGGTCTTAAAAGATTATACCTGTTTGGGTGATGCACTCTTATTTTGGATTGTTTCCTAGTTGGGTTTTGATGAAAGAGCAATACCATTGATCTCTTTTTTAGTGTTTAAAAATAAAAACAGTAACACCTGAAAGCAGTCACCCCTCACTGTCTCTTTCAGCTCCTTGATTCCACTCTGCCCCACAATTCTATGCAGCCCCATAATTCTGTGCAGTCCCATAACTCCATGCAGCCCCATAATTCCTTGCAGACCCACAATTCCATGCAGCCCCATAATTCTATGCAGTCCCATAATCCCACACAGACCCACAATTCTATGCAATCCCACAATTCCATGCAGACCCACAGTTTTATGTGGCCCCATAATTCCATGCAGCCCCATAATTCCATGCAGTCTCACAATTCCACCAGTTGCATAACTCCGAGGCCCCATAATGCCATGCGGGGCCCACAATTCCATGTGGCCTGACAACTCCATCAGTCTCATAATTCTGTGAGGCCCTCATAGTTCCATGTAATAAGAAAGATGGTTATCCACAGTACACTGGTGTTTCCACCCCTAGCCAGATACTCTGGCAGCCAAAGGAGCACAGAATCATGTAAAAGAGAGCTTGGTATTATCTTAATTAACAAGGACAGATGCAGAATCACCTGGCAAAAACATATCTAATGAAGACTCTCCCATGTCCTATCTCAGTGGTGACTGCGCACTTAGGCCCAAGTCCTCACAAGCTTGCAATGCATCTGGTTATTTTCAAGTCATTTACAACTATTTAGAGTAATGCCCATATGCCCTCCTTCTCTCCCATCAGGAGCCTCAAGCTCTCTCCTTGAGTTCTAGTTGAAAGTATGGACTCTTTAAGGAAGGACAGCATGCAGGCCAATTCCCATCTCACTATGAACTAGTCCGTCCACTGATTAATGGTTGCCAATCCAAGAAAGAAAAGGGAAAAAGACTGCACTGAATTGAACAGCACATGTGTGTGTGCACACACACACACACACTCAAGTCAGCCATGTCTGACTCTCTGCGACCCCGTGGACCGTAGCTCTCCATGCTCTTCTGTCCTTGGGATTTCCCAGGCAAGAATACTGGAGGCGGGGGTTGCCATTTCCACCTTCAGGGAATCTTTGCCCCTCAAAATTCAGGTGCATGTAAAACTTCAGAGTATGTCCTAATTGGAAAATGGGTCATACTGGATTAGAATGAGACCTAATCTACAGACTGATGTCCTTATGAGAAGAGAAGACACACAGAAACACAGAAAACACAGACTGCCAATGTAAAAACTGTGGCAGAGACTGGAGTGAGGTAGCTACAAGCCCAGGAACTCTAAGGATTGCCAGCAACCAAGAAAAGCTGGAAGAGATGAGGAAAAATCCTCCCGTAGAGGCTTCAGAGTAAGCATAGTTTTGATTTCAGACTTCTACCTCCCAGAACCATGAGACAATTTCTGTTGTTTGAGCCAGTCTGTGGTACTTTGTTATAGCAGCGCTAGGAAACTAATACAGGTGGTAATCATTAACCCTTAAGCAGGGATAGAGACGCTGAAAGGCAGGGAAAGAGCATGGGAAGGGACGGGAGCTGGTCAGAGCCAGTCTGCCTCTCCTTTGCCTGCTGTCTAAGAATAGCTAATTTTTCTCCGAGGGCTTACTAAGA
The DNA here is from genome assembly GCF_032452875.1 of Bos javanicus. Taxonomy (NCBI): domain Eukaryota; kingdom Metazoa; phylum Chordata; class Mammalia; order Artiodactyla; family Bovidae; genus Bos; species Bos javanicus. The sequence continues at coordinate 54,290,927 of NC_083884.1, read as the reverse complement.
GAGCTAGGTGCTCATTACCTCATTGTCCCACACAATAATTCAGTGCCCTAGGTTCCTGTTACTATCCTTATTTTACAGTGAAGATATTCCGATTTCAATCAGTTACACATTTCTGAATGGCCAAGGAACCACAGAATCTGGGCTCTGGAGGAACAAAGCACATTTAGTCTAATATCTGAGATTGACATACAAGTAAACAGAAAGGTGATTGACTTGCTCAAGACCACACAGCAAACAGCTAAGAACAGAAATCAAAGGAAGGCATGTTTCATGTCCCCATTTCCTATTTTCCCGTTGCACACAGGCCAACATCCTGCAACCCTAGCAGAATGACTGTCTTAAAAGAGAGTCAGGCTCCGCTGGTGGCTCAGTGGTAAAGAATCCGCCAACCAATGCAGAAGACACGGGGGTTCAATTCCTGATCTGGGACTATTCCACCTGCCTTGGAGTAACTAGGCCTGTGAGCCACAACTGCTGAGCCTGTGCTCTGGAGCCCAGAGCCCCAACCACTGAGCCCACGTGCTGCAACTACTGAAGCCAGTGAGCCCAGAGCCTATGTTCTACAACAGGAGAAGCCACCGCAATGAGAAGGCCTGCTCACTGCAACTAGAGAAGGCCTGCATGTAGTGACGAAGACCCGGCGCAAACAAAAATAAGTAAGTAGTTTTAAAAAGAAACAGACACAAAAAAGGAAGCTTTAAAGGGACAAAAAGCAAGTATGAACCAATTAAAAAAAATATATATATATATATGTTTATATACATGGATGTGAGGGAAAAAGCTCCAAAAGTATGTTCAGCAGATGACTAACAGAAGTTATTCTCCAGGAAGTCAGAACTGAGGAAGGAGACATTTTCTATCCTGTAACCTGTAATGTTTATTAAAAAAAAAAACAAACACCAATCACTTAAGATTATAATATTATACTCAAAACTTCTTTTTTCCCCTTGGCCATGCAACGTAGCTTGCAGGATCTCAGTTCCCCAACCAGGGACTGAAAACCCAGGCAACAGCAGTGAAAGTCTCAAATCCTAACCACCAGGCTACCAGGGAACTCCCTACACTTACAACTCTTAGACAGGTGAACTATCCAGAATAAATAAGTCCATAAAGACAGAACGCAGGTTGGGGTGAGGGGGGAAATAGAGCCTGACTGCTGATGGTATAAGGCTCTGCCTAAGGTGATGAAAAAGTTCTGAACTAGACAGAGGTGGTGGCTGCACAATACTGTGAGTGTACTTAACACCACTAAACTGTACACTTTAAAATGGTGAAAATCGTAAATCTTCTTTCTTGATTCTAAGCTGGTGATCTAGTCAGTATAATTAATCAATAATGAAAATGGTAAATATATGTTACCACAATTTAAAAATGTACATTATGAATGAAAGAAAAAAAAATGAATTTCTGATAAAAGCTAAAACCTAGCCATCTGGAGACTGACATTAATATTAATACTTTGGGGAGTGTCTCTAATCCCAGGGGGTCTGGTTACCATGAGCCACCATTAGCAGCCATCTCTGAGGCCTCAGAGAAAGAGACAGAAGAAAAGACATCATCTTTTTGCCACAAAAGTCAAAGATCATGACTGATCAATCATCAAGGGGGAACCAACACTGGTGAGAAACACAAATCGTTCAATAGTAGTGGGAGCAGGGGGCATCAGCTAAGAATTCTATCTGGAACCCACATTCCTGAGCTGACTTTTATTTCTCAGCCAGTGCAAAAGAAACCCCAGCATCTGAGAGGAGAGAACAAAAGGACCTATAGCAAGCAGCCAGGAAGAAGCTGTTCGCCCTCTGTGACAACACACTCATTCTAGAAGCTAGTCTTAGGTTCAAAATCTCTTCTGGGTCTCTAGGGACGGGGAGGGGCTGATGGCCTGACCAGACAGCCAGGAAGTAGCTCTCCCTACTCTGGAAAAGGTGATTGGTCCACTTCCCCCATGCAGGCCACACAATACTCAGAGATGAGAACAGAGGCTCTGATTTTCCTGGGGCTTTAAGGAGACTTGTCCACCCAATTTATAAGCTCTTTAGCCTGAAAAGGCTTTCCTCAGACAAGACTCAAGACTATAAATATCTCTGAAGACAAATTAAGTCAATAAATAAGCTAAGTTGGCTAGATTATACCAAAAAGAGATGGGTGAGCCTAATGGTAAGCCAACATTCAGAAGGCAGTAGGGAATGGTGGGGACTGGGGTATATAAGATCATTTGTTACTCATTTCTTGCTGCTACAGTCAATAGGGTCACGAAGAGTGACTAACTTTCACTTTCAGAGTCAGTCAGAAACATAAGCCAGGATACCCAAGATATTTTAAATAACTCTTGATTTTTTTTCTTTTTCACTTACTCTTCTGATTTTTTAATGTTGGCTGCTGCTGCTGCTAAGTCGCTTCAGTCGTGTCCGACTCTGTGCGACCCCATAGACGGCAGACCACCAGGCTCCCCCATCCCTGGGATTCTCCAAGCAAGAATACTGGAGTGGGTTGCCATTTCCTTCTCAAAAGCATGAAAGTGAAAAGTGAGAGAGAAGTCGCTCAGTCGTGTCTGACTCTTAGCGACCTCATGGACTGCAGCCTACCAGGCTCCTCCGTCCATGGGATTTTCCAGGCAAGAGTACTGAAGTGGGGTGTTAATGTTGGCAAATAATTACAAAAATATGTTCAACACTGCACAGGTCAAATGCCATGCCTAGAGGCTAGATTTTGTCCTAAGATTACCAATTTACAGTTTTTGTCCCAGGACCAAATAAATGTGTTGCCTGTTCTGTAAAGAATGCCATTAATAGTCAACTTAAGACCTTCTCCCTAAATTCAGAGTGGCCTCTAAGAGAGAGAATCAGTTTCTCTACAGCAGCCAAACAAAGCATGGTCTAGGAGGTAAGCGCATGGACTTCCCCATCAAGCAGTACATGTGGCCTTGAGCAAGTCACTTAACCTAATCTGTATCTCAATTTTCCCATCTGTAAAATGGGGGTAACAAAAGTAACACAGAGGATTGCTAGGAGGTTTAAATGAATTTATATATGAAAAAGACCTATAGGAGCACACAGTAATTGAAATCCACTCATTATCACACATCATCATGAGCTACCACTGAGCCCCAAGGTGGGGGTTGGGGACGAAAGAGGCTGGGCTCCTTGAAATTTGTCTAAGCTCCTACCCTAGGCCTCCTTCACACTACCACGGGGCCAAGGCTGAATCTAGCCTCAGAGGGCCATCAGGTGGGCACAGGTGAGGGCTACAAGGGGCTGAATCCTATCCCTAGAAAGAAATCTGACCAACCAGGAACTAGCAACACTGCACATGGACATAACAAAGTAAAAAAGGCTCCACAACAACACTTCCTTTTCAGATGAACATGTGTTTTTTAAACTCATTTACAACATTTTGGAAATCTAATGCTATTAGTGATGTTATTATTGATGAAAGTACCTTGCTTTCATTTTATAGGACCTTAGAAGAGAAAAGTAGCCACAATGCACAATTCTAAGGCTTCCTTTAGGAAACCCAATATCTAAAACTCCATTCCACAAGATTAGAGGGTCTTAAGCTGGGGTTCAGGAGCAGGTTCAGGAGTCCAAAACCCTCTGATACTGCGTGCAAAATTTTGTGTGTATATGCGTACTTTCATGAAACTCTCAAGAGGTCAAGCAACCTCCCAATCAGTCAAGAATCAGTTTTAAAAAGACCTATTTGAAAGTAAAGATATGCTTTGTGGGGATATTCATCACAAAGTTCTTTTACTTGGCAATTTCCCAGAGTCATAAGATCTGAATTCACAGCATCTGCAGGGAATAACCTGCTATATAAAGTGAGACATACCTGAATTAATGATCCTGTACACCAGCTCCCTCTGCTGGTGGCACCTGTTAAGCTACCTGACACAGCCCCAGGTCTCACCTCCACTAGACCCCAAGAGTTCAGCCCCTGATCGCTGAGCACCTCAAAGGCAGCAGAACAGTCTTAATATTTCTATATCCCAGGATCTGACACAATGTTTTCTAAGTGAACAAATGTACAAATGAACTAATTAACAAATCCTGGGTTGAGTTTGCAGCCATCAAACAAGAGACATGAATTCAGTTTTCAACTCCAGTGGGCAGATGATTCACTTGAGAATCAGACATTGGAGAAGGAAGCCCAAATATCTCTGAGGCCTCACAGCCAAAAACCTTATCAATGCCGAGATAGGAGGCAGTTCCACACAGTGATATCCACACAGGCACTCTGAAGGCTTCATCCTGACCCTACTGTCCAGATATAGGTGACAGAGCTGTCCCCGCAAACAGGTCATTTTACCTCTCTGAGTCAACTTCCTTGTCAGGTACCTACCACCTGCTAAGCCCTGCTACCTGGCAGGTAGTAAGCTTTCAACAGGGCTTTCTTGGTGGCTCAGATGGTAAAGAAACTGCCTGCAATGCAGGAGACCAGGGTTCAATCCCTCTGTTGGGAAGATCCCCTGGAGGAGGCAGTGGTGACCCACTCCAGTATTCTTGCCTGGAGAATTCCATGGACAGAGGAGCCTGGAGGGCTATAGTCCATGGGGTTGCAAAGAGTAGGACATGACTGAGCAACTAACACACACACACACACATAAGCTTTCAACAAATGTTATGATTACTACCAGACAAGGTCTCCCAGTATATTTCCTATTTCTTAAATACACTTCATATTTGTAGTCTGCCTAGAACAGCCTTCCTCATCTGAAGAACTCTATGTAATCTCTGAGGCCCAACTCAAATTCCCTGTACATAACTGTCCCAGAGCCCTGGCCCTGATGTGGCCAATGAATGTCCCCTTACCCTACTCCCCTGACCTGGGTACACACAGGCACTCAATTCCCTGCCTCCCAATTTCTTTTTGGCCACACTGCTAAGCTTGCAGGATCTTAGTTCCCCAAACAAGGACTGAACCCATGCCACAGTGGTGAAGTCATCAAGTCCTGGAGACCACCAGGGAATTTCCTCCTGATTTCTTTACCTGCCTGCTTCTCATTCCCCTGTGGCCAACACAGCTGGTGCTCAACGAGCTTGCTCAATAATTAGGCTCTGGGAGGGAGGTGAGAGAGAGGTGGGAGGAAGGTTCAAGAGGGAGGGGACATATGTATACCTATGACCGATTCATGGTGATGTATGGCAGAAACCATCACAATGCTGTAAAGTAATTATCTTCTAATTTAAAATTTAAAAATTAATAATAATTAGGCTCTACTTAAAGACCTCTCAATCCTGGTGGCCCACCTGAGATGGTCACTTAGGGGACAACCAGGATGAACAACCTGTTCACATGAAACAGAGGCATCCTCTGCGGTAAAAAAGCCAGCCCAGGGCAGCAAGTCTCCCTGAACATGATGTCAGGAGTTTGTCCCCAAGCCCAACCACAGCACTACTGGTACACTCTAAGTAGTGACACCCTACTGTCCTCAATGGCTGGGATTCTCAACATGTCCTAAGACAGAGATCATTGTCAACTGCAGAGCCAACTTCCACTATGAGATCCCCTTGCAGGGATCTCAATCGTGGCCTCTACTTGGACACCCCAGATGGGCTTGTTTGGACCCGAGGTCCCTCTCCAAGCATGGACGTTCCCCCCAGGACAGTCTGTCCCAAGCTCCCTGGAGCTGAGCTACCCTCGAGAATCTGTATGTTGAACAAGACCTGCCCAACCCTCCTTAGCTGCCCAGCCCAAGGCAACCCCCTTTGCCCACCTTCACACCCTCCAGGAGGGCCTGGGGGTCCTCGATGCCCTCAGGGACACACTTCTTGTTCTCCGGGAGGGATTCAAGTTTCTCCACCAGAGCTTTCAGGCCCTTCAGTTCAAACTCGGTGAGGTGGGTCCATTTGGCAGAGACCTCAGTGGCAGGAGAGCCGGTGGGCGTCTTGGGGTAGTCAGTGGGCATCGTGGCAGACTTCACGCTGTCCTCTGACTCGTTTGACAGAGTCCTTTTGAGGAACCGCATGGCAGGGGCTTTGGGCTTCTTCCCAGGGGCCTCCTGGTCCTCGGACGGGGTGCTCGTGGGTGAGGCAGGGCCATCGGTGGATGCTCTGGGGGTCTTATCTGCACCCTCCTCCTCTTCCTCTTCTTCCTCCTCTTCCTCCTTCTCCTCCTGGGGCTGCTGCTCACAGGACTCCTCCTCCATCTCCAGCCAGGAATCAGATGAGAAGCCGTCTATGCTGGGCTTTCTTGGGGCATCTAAGAATGGGGTCGGGGCAGGAGGCGTGGAGGGAGAATGTCACAAGAAAGAGATGAACACCCCAAACTCCCTGCTGGAAGTCCCTGGAAGCCCCACTTGCTGTGCCTCCCTTTCCTCTGCACACTGAGCTCCTTCTGACATTCTAATGGCCTCTGCCTCCCTCAGGCCCTAGAAAGACTGCCATCAGCCAGACACAGCTCTGCTTTTCCCCAGTTGTGTGTATCCTGACAGGTTGCCTCACCTCTCTGAACACACCTGGTACTGTATCTTTCAATATGGGAAAAAATAAAGCAAAAATGAGCAAATATTAAACGATTCCATTCATATCCAAAGTCCAGAACAGGAAGAAACTACATAAAAACAGAAAGTAGATTCGTGGTTGCTTAGGGCTGAGGTCATGGGCTTGGGCCGAAAGGACATAGTAGCTCAAGGGCACAGAATGCCTTTGGGGATGATGAAAATGATCTAAAAACTGACCGTGCTTGTGTCTGCACAACCCTGAGAACACATTAAAAATCACCGAATGGTACATATTTAAAAGGGTGAATTGTATGATATGTGAACTATATCTCAAGAATGCTCTTTAAAAAATTTAGGCACAAAATATTTCCCTTGAACACTCATAGTGAGCATTAAATAAGGCATCACAGAGCATTGTTCCTGGCACACAATTAGCTCTCAAGAAATGAGGTGTCCCCCAAATATCCCCCCTTCTCTTTGGTAGGGGGAAACTGGCAAGAAAATTGAAGAGAAACGTGGGTACCAGTGACCCAAACGTTACCATAAGACTTCCTCTCAAGCCTGGAACAGAATAAGGAACTTTCTTCTATGGCCCTAAATTTCCAAGTGAGAGTGGTGACCCTCTCTTTCCTGGTCCTGCGGACTGCCACGAAATCCACCTCTGGTCCCCAAGGGAACATGTAGCTACTGCAACCATAGAGGTCATCACACTACTTCAGGATCATTTCCCATCTGCTACCAGGCTGGAAGCTCCCCAAGAGGAGCCTGTTAAGGTCTGGGTATTTTTGAGCACCTGAATCATCTAACAGGGATGAAACCACCCACCCCCCCAGAACCCCAGACAGAACTGAATTTCCAAAAGGCGCTCCCCAATCAAGACCCGCCCCCCCCCCCACCAGCTGAAACATTGGTTCTCCATCACATGTCAGGCCTGAAACCCCTGGAAGTCAGGACAGTAGTCAAGGGAAGGAAGGAAGAGGTTTAGTAAGAGGGAAAAAACAAATCTAAACATCTTGTAAATCGCAGCAGAAATTGTTCAGGCCCTAAAGGAGATCGGCCAACCCCATTTTTCTATCCCATGATGAGAAAGATGCAGTGAGTGCAGCACAGTGACTCTAGCATCCAGAAGAAATCCTCGACTGTAGCAGCTCAGAGGCTGAGGGGAAGAAGCATATTCTTCCTACAGATCGCTCTTCGAGGCTGTCACAAGCTACATACAACTTCAGGGTGGGTGCCTGTGAGCCAAGATTCAAGGACTGAGCCATTTGTGGGGGGAGTGTGATGTCCCTTTAAGTAATAGCAGCTGGGCAGGGCGTTGCAGCTGCAGCTATAAATGCTCTCTCCCTGCCTCTGTCAAAACCACCCACCGCTCTGCCAAGCTTGCACCCCCAACTCTGGTCAACTCCTCCCTCTGGCTTATAACTGGCCTGGGTTTTGGGGAACTGGTTGAATCTCTTAGGACTGCTTCTATATAGACAAAAATCTAACCTCTAGTGCAGGGAGAAAAAAAATCAGTTGGTGGCCAGGGAGGGACTAAAAAAAATAGAATCAGGAAACTTTGCTCGGTGGGGAGCCTGTCTCAGTAACCATGCCAGGGGACTAGCCCCTCCCCGCCTCTGTATAATCAACCAGTAAAACCTGGGGGCCACCAAGATGACTCTGTTGGAGGTCATGATTTCCTTCACTTAGGACTATTTCAAGTGGGAAGCTAAGAAGGATGACTTCCCTGCCCCTCCTCAAGAGTCTCTAGGAATCTGCCCGATAACACTGGCTCAGAAGAATTCCTGGAACCCAGGACTCCCAAAGCCCCACTGAAAAAAATTACTTCTGGGAGGGGATATATGTATACGTATAGCTGGTTCATTTTGCTATTCAGTAGAAACTAACACAACATCAAAAGCAACTGTACCCCAATAAAAATTAATCTTTAAAGATAAATAGAAATACTGACCTAGAGATGGAAAAAAAAAAAACAATACTGCTGAGAATTAAAAAAAAAAAAATTATTTCTGCTGCAGCTGAGCTGTTGAGGCAGCCGAGCAAGGCTCACTCACCAATAAGCATTGATTCTCTCTGGTATTCCTGAGTGAGGTAGGACCGCTGGGTCATACAGTACACGTATCTCTCCAAGACATACCAGCACATCTCATAGTAGAAGGGGTAACGGAATTTGGGCTGCACCTGAAAGCAGAGATCCAGGAGCAGAGGTCAGCTTCTGGAGGGCAGAAGGGAAAGGCGGGAGAGAAGGGCACTGGGATGGGGTATGGGGGAGTTCCTGGGAGTGGGAGTCATTTTCATCATCTTAGCAAGAGCACAAATGGTGTGAAGGAAAAATGCAGGGGGGGGCGGGGGTATGGGCTGGAGGGAAGCGCTGAAAGGGGCAAGATACCAGCATGCACGAATGAGGAGGAAGAGCGGGGAAGAGGCCTATGTGAGAGCGTCATTGCAAAGGTCCTCGAGCTTTGCACAGGGAAAGCTGTACAGGGTCCACTTTGTGCTTCGGTGAGATGCAGAGAAACAGAGGTGTCCCCTGATCTGATGGCGGAGGGCGCGGGTACCTGCGGCTGCGAGCCCCTGCCTGATTCTAGCTACCACAGACACAGGCTCCTCGCCCATTCTCAAAAATCCTTGCATAGATTCTACCACCGCTCCTTCCCGCCTTGAAAAACAGAAATCAAACCCCAAACCTTACCCGTTTGTAGACAGGCTGTCAAGTATCTCCTGTACTCAAGAGAAGGAGGCCACAACAGACGGACCAATGAGGATGGAGGGGGTGTGGCCTCTCATGCCATCAGGGGCGGGGCCTCAGAGGGGCCCACCTCCTACGCCTCCCCCACGACATCTGGCACTGCCAGCCTTAGCTCCACAGAGGACTCCCTGTGACACAAGTCCCACGTGTGACCTGGGACAGTCCTAACACTGCAGGACACACCCCCCGGGTCTGGAGCAGGCGTCCAGCTGGAGATCCCCTTTTGACTGTTTCTTACAGGAGAGGAAGTATAGGTGCTGAGAGTTTGGTGCATCAGAGCTGTGAAAAGGCCGGGGGCCCCAGGGGGATTCCAATGGTTGGCAGCACGGACTCTATACGGATGAGATGGCAGCAAGAGATGGGAAAGAAGCAATAAAACTGATGGCCCTGGCATGGAGGAGCCTTCCAGAAACTACATCCCGAGAGGGCGAGGGTGGTGGGAGATGGTCCGTCTCCCACAGCTGGGCCCTCTTCTCTGAGACCACTCATGGCTCCCACATGTCCACATTCACTCCTGGACCCTCTCACCGAGCATGCATCAGCCTTGAGGGACCTGTGTGGCGGCCAGAGACCCCTCCTCACCTCTCCTGTCCTCTAGGAACTCAGGGAATTGGGTGTCAAGGAAGCGCACTCTCCCACCTTGCTTTGCTGACAACCAACAGGTGAGATTCTACATCTGGGAGGAAGGCAAATACAGGCAGACCTAGATGCTCCATCTACTCCATCATCCCTAAAATCCGGTCTTCCTGCCTCTCTTGATGTCTACCTGGATAAGGCCCCCTCTCTGCTCTCTGAGAGTCCCAGTTTCAGTTCCCATCCATCCCAGATCCCACTGACTCAGTTTCCTGACTGCAAGGCCCTGTCCCCACTTCTCCCATTTGCATCCTGGGTCCATCTGATCTCCCTGCCTCTGGGGGATGGTATGCTTTAGGATGAGATCCTGGCTGCCGCATGCTTTTGAGCTCCTGGGGAGATGCATGGAGTTGGGAATATCATTTAGCGGTTTCCTTGGCTCCAGCTTACTTTCCCAAGAACCCCAGTTTTATTGCTGGGAGAGTATTCATCGTTTTTCACAGTCATTGGATCAGTGTCCTCCAGAGTTTGAAAAGGAGAGAAGCTCTTGGGCCTGAGGCTGTCCTGGCCTCCTGTGAAGAGTTTGGGGAGGAGGTGGTTCTCAGCCCCACCCCACCCCTACTCCAGAACAAGGGCCAAGAGATTTTGAAATAAATCATCAAAACCTACAAAGCAAGTTGAGGACAGGCAGGTCTGCCTCTTCTCAGACCCTCCCTCGCATCTCCTGACTTGATTGATAAAACTCTCAAGTTGCTTTTGACTTTTCAAATTTGGGAAACCGTCTGAGCCACTTGGCCCTGATGGGCACCAAGGTACCTGAGAATCTTTCTAGATTAAGAAAAAAATTGTTTTGTAGTTCCGGAGAGGAGGATAAGTCTCCCCTCATCGTTGCTGAACCCAAGGGAAACCAGCTGGGTGAAAACAAATGCTGATGAAAGAATTATTTTTTGTTTTTGTTTTTGTTTTTTTTTTAATTTTTTTTTTCCAAGAGAGCACCGCAGGAAACAAAATTTGCAAAGAATTGACTTACAAACAGGTTGTCGCCTTCCACCCTTCGCCTTCAAAAGGTTTCAGCCACATGCCTGGGAACATTAAACACACGATTGCTCAACATTACTTGTTGACACATTCGGAGCCTCACCAAATTGAGCTGATCATCGAAAGGCAAGGCAGTCAGAAAGCATGCAATGCTCCCAGCCTAGGGGAGTAATCAATCTCTCAGCGGGTCTCAAGGGGTCAGTTTGAGTTCCCAAAGGTCCATTCGAGTGGCACCTGGCCTAAGCCCTTCCTCCTGGAGCTGAGTGACCTCAGGCGATCAGAACCAAAGATGTTTCGGTGCATCTAGAACCCCAAGGTCTCAAGGACTTGAGAAACTAAAATATGAGGGTGGGTGGAAGTGTCTTAAAAATTGTTTTTCTCCTGGAAAAAAAAAAAAAAGTCAATGGAAAAAAAAAATCCAATGGTAGGGGAAAGGTGGGAGGAAGGATAAATTATCTGCAATTTCCAAATAGATTCGCTAGCTGAGAGGGAATGGGGCATGTTGGCATTCATTACCTTTCCTGAGAAGGCTGTTTTCACTAGAGCCATTGGGCGGGGGAAAGAAAGATAAATATGAGAGACGGCAGTTTAGTGATCAATTGGACCATTCCTATCCTTTATCAAGCCAACTGGAGTTAAAATTTAAAAATATGGAGTGAGAGTTGTTGAGATGCTATCTTCAAATAATAAACATGCGACACATCCAGTCTTTGGTTAGCTCTTCACCCCTCTGCTTATCTTTAGAATGAGAGGGGAAAGATGGTCAGGAAATGAAAAACCCAGTCCCAGAACACCTGCACCTGTTCATGCTTGCTTTATGGGCAGCAGGGTGGTCACCTCTCATCCAGACGAGAAAAATTCAAATCATGAGAGCCAGACATGCTTCCTAAACATAAGAGAACATTGGGGTTCCCCTGATGTCTATGGGGAGGTCCCCCACCTTGGGCCACAAAGGCAAATGATTTTTCTAAATCAAGCCCATACCCCAGGGCTTAGAGACTGATGGTTTCCTCTGTCCCGCCCCCGGCATTTGGTTTCCAAGCAAATCCATGTTTTCGAACTCTCGAAAAACTATTTTTAAATGGCCATAACCTTCTTAAGAAAGCTCACAGGGATATAAAAAATTAAGCTGTAGCAAGCTGACGAGGAGCAGCCCTGGCATTTTATCTGGCTTCCAGGGCTCTCTTCCCAGCATCTTTTGTCTGCTTTGGCTCCTAAGACATAAACAATCGGGCCTTGTAGCCAAGCCCTCTCCAAAGACCAGAAATCAAAGCAGATTAAACAGCCTGCTGCTGGTTCCCGCCCAGCCTGCGCCCCATTCCCCCCACCCCCACCCCCGGCCTCTCCCCCTCAACCCCCCGCCCATCCACCTGCTTCAGGAAACCAGATGGGATGCCCACTGAGACAGGGAACAGTGGGCCTTAGGGGAGGGGGCCCTGCCGTGCTCATCTCGATGTAGGCGCGATATTCCACAGCAGCTCAGCATGGCGCTGGGGGTTCCACTCCATTACCCTCCCTCCCACCTCCTGCTGATGGGGGAGGGCAGCTGGGCTCCTAACAGAATGACGACAGGACCCCAATCCACGGAGAAGTAGGATCCAGATTCCCTCGGGGGGAGCGGGGACAGCTGCCAAGTGAGTTTCTGTAGCCTTTAGAAATACCCCAGCCTGACTCGGGCTTTCAGGAATTGCCTGGAAAGTTGTGTGCTTGACTTCTTTCTCCTTTGCTCTCCCACACCTACCCGTCTGCTCACAAACAAACCGGTCCATTCTTTAGGGGCTGGCCAAAGGACAGTTGGCCAGAGTCCCAGACAGCTCTTGACCCAGACTACAAGTTGACCACTGGCACCCAAATGGTGCCTTTCTCTAGAACACCACGGGGCAGCAGCCTCCAGACCAGGGCTGGGACTGGCCTCACCAAAACCAGGAGAGGGATGGTCGGCAGGCAACAGAAGAGAGGCATGAAATTCCACAAAGCTGGACCCCTGGGATCCAGGCATCCCAGTAGCAAACCCACCAGGCTGAAGATATGCACTCGCCCTTGTGAACACACCTGCCCACTGAACACAGCATAGAGTGGTTCCCAGGGAACCTGTGGACGAGGCTCCTCAACACCAGGACTACTAAAAAGGTTAGTGCACACAGAGTGGCTAAGACTTTGACCCATGCATGTGATTCCAGGCAGACCAAGGCCCGGAAACAAGACCAAGAAAGGCAGGAACCCTGAGCACAGAGCATCTGCTTCTATGAGAGGGTCCATGAATGGCAACCCTCTCTGGGGCAAAAGTCACTTCCAAGGCAAAGCCTGAGATGGCCAGGTGTGGTCTACCCATACAATGAAATAGAATTAAGCCATGGGAACAAAGCACTGACAGATACCACAACTGTAGATGAGCCTGAAGATGCTGCTAGGTGAAAGAAGCCAAACAGAAAAGGACAGGCTATACGATGCCATTTCCATAAAATATCCAGAATAGGCAAATCCAGAGACAGAAAACAGACCAGTGACTGCCAGAGGCTGGGGACGGGGGAGTGGGGAGTGACGGCTACTGAGGACGGGGTTTCTTCTTAGGGTGATGAAAACCCCTTTGCATTAGAAGTGATGGCTGTGAACATCGGCACATGCTAAACGCCAGTGAATTGTGCACTTTGTGTGTGTGGATTACATCTCAATTTAAAGGGAGAAGAAACACTCGAATAACTGTTAAGAACGAAGAAGTAGGCCTTTTGTGTCCTGGCTTCCCACTCTCAGACCTGTCTCAAATGCCCGGGGACACTGGGTCTGTTTCCTGCATGGAAGGGACAGGGATTTTCAGAGGAAACTTGTGGAATGGGAACAGAGTGGAGGACCCAGGTCAGGTGTCTGAGGCTTGGACTCTGCTCCTGGGGTGTGAGGTAGGGGAGACTTTGTGTCAAGAAGACAAGGGCCCCACCCCCCCAACAGCAGCAAGCAGACACTGAGACGGAGCTCAGGGACAGTCCCCCAGTGGACTCACAGATCGACACTGGCTTCCTCAGGGTCCCCCCATGGTCAAGATCTGAGCTGCTTCCCAAGATCCTAACCCCGCTCCAAACTACCAGCACAACCATCAACCACTAACCCCCACCCCCACCCCACTCCCTCATATCCCTTTATACACATGAGAAGAAGGAAGAGCCAGAGTTCCTGACATCTTACAGTGCTTTCTCAAGAGATACTTCCTCTTCGACAAGGGGGTTTTGGGTGCCAAGGGTCTGGAGGTGAACAGAAACACCCGGGGCTCTGAGTGGAGGCTCTCGTGGGCACCCCCTGCCCCAGAGAACTAGGACCAAGACCTGGCTTGAGGCAGGGAACTCAGGAGGGACAAGGAGCCAGGAAGGACTTTGGAAGGACCGCCCCGTGTGCCCTGAGGACGAGGCAGAGCTCAGGGGCTGGCACGGTCATAAGAAAAGGAAGCCGCCTCACCCGCGTTCTGTCCTCGATCTCGTAGATCCGCAGCTGCATGGGCACGTTGAAGCTGTGCAGGATGTTCCCGCCGAACACCAGAGAGTCTACGGGAGTGTAGACTGCATGGATCCAGCCTGGGGTGGGGAAGGGCACGGAAAGAAAGGGTCAGCAGCTGGCCCTGTGGTAATGCCCCATTAGGCCCGCACGTAGGATTGAGTGGAAGGCCTGGGTGAGCACCCGAGGATGTTCAGGCTGTGTGATGCAGATAGCTGAGCTCCTAGCTGTCCTGGAGGACCCAGACCTGAAGCCCCACTGGATCACTGCAAGCCAAGACCCCTGGCTAGCTCAAGTCCAGCCAGGGGGGCAGCTGCAGACCAGCCCCTTGTCCTGAAGACCTGAGTGACAAAGTGTTATGAAAAACCCGACTGTAGACGCCAACAGAGACAGGCTGTCCCCTGCTGCTGCCAGTCAGGGAGCTGGAAACCCCTCATTCAGACTACTCATATGGCCTGAAGCCTCTTCCGCATCATTCCAGAGATGCCTCATCTCAGGAGGGGTCAAGGATTACTCAGGGATGGCTCGAGGCCATAGCTAAGGCTCCTGACATCTTGACAGAGCTGCAGGACCCAGAGGCCCTCCTCTGCCTGAGGCCACCTCCTGCCATCAAAATCACCCACGGCCCATTTCCAGGTGGTCTCTTGCACCCCCCATATCAGCTCTGAGTCTGCTGTGCCCTGCAGCTGCTGACAAGTCTCTCTTGTCTGACTGCAGCTTCTGAACAGCTTGGAGCAGGGCTTTTTCACCTCCCTGAGCTCCCAGCCCAGAAGCTGGCACTACAGTTATGAGAAGGATCCCTCTGGGCCAGGCCCTGGTCTGAAGGCATTCCAGGCCTCATCTCATCTAATTCTCACAAGATCGCTACAAGGTACATGCAACATTCATCCCCAAATCACAGATGAGAAGACTGAGGCAGAGCAAAGTGAAATCAGTTGTAAGGATTGGAACCCAAGGAATCAGCCCCTGCTCTTGGCCCATGATGTGATGGCTAGAGACAAAGCAAGCCGCCTAATTCCTCCAGTGAGTAACTAACCCATCTCAGACTGTGTTCTCAGAGCTCAGCAGACCTCCCTGTGGCACCCAGCTACCACACTGGACAGCGCAGAGCTGGGGGAGAGGGGGTGTCATATCCCACTCTCATTAACAGATACTGAAGCTGAGGCTAAGAGAAGGTAAGTCACTTGCTGAATGACGTCACAGCTGGTGAGTGAAAGCATCTCGGTTTTTTAGACACTGCATCAGGGGCTTAGCACAGGCCCCGGGAGTCCCGGGAGACAGGCCGGCAAAACACAGGAGCGGAGGCAAAGAGAGAAACAAACAAGACAGAGGCAAAAAGACAAGGACAGGGGACTCCCAGTCAAAGACAGAGGATCAGCAGGGGGGAAAGGAACACACGGGTGACCTGAGATCCTGAGCCTTCTACCTAATTTGCTCAGAGGAAAATTACAGAGGCCTCCCCGCCAATCCCTGAGTGGGAGCAGATCCAGCCTGCTTCCTCGGCAAGCTGAACACGCCAGCCCTGAGTCAGGGTCAGCGGCGGGTGGCCACGGCTGCCGGGAGCAGCGCTACCACCTGGGAAGAGAGCCGGAGGCTGCAAGGCCACTGCTGGCATCTGTGTCGACGCTCTGGGCGGCTGGCCCTCCCCTGCTGGGGACAATAGGTGGGACAGGCCTGGTGGCGTGCAGGGCGGGGAGGGCAGGGGAACTCGCCAGCTAACGGCATGGGGGCGAAGGCTTTATGTAACCCAGATCTGCTGTTACCTCCCGCATCTCTGGCAGCATCTGTGCCAGCCAGGTGTGCCCTTGTGGTGTGTCCTGGGCTCCCTCCCTGCCCCTCCCCCGCTCCTCGCGGCCTCCAAAGCCACGGTTCCCACATTTGCTTCAGCCTCTCCACCTCAGCGGATTGTCTCAACTGTACATTTTTTTGTTTCTACCAAGCAGAGCCACGCTATCTATTACGATTGCGGTTACCACCATCAGCATTATTTAAGCAACACTTCCCAAGGCTGGGACCTAGGACAGCGGGACTCAGGCAGATGCTCATGGTGCGGTGAAGCCCAAATGGGACGAGGATTCCTGGGTCCCATTCCTATGCTGCAGCTCCACCCCACGAAAGCTCATGCCCGGAGATGGAGATGGTCTCCAGGGCTGATCCACCATGTGGCCTGGGGCACCTGACTGTCCCCACTCCGGCCTCCACGTGCCTGTGTGAAATGAGGAAGATCACTGCTTCCCTTGTGAGTAAGAACTCAAACCATGTAAGCAACTACCACTGATATTCGCTGCAGTCTTGGCCATCACGAGGGCTTCAGAAAGAACAGCGGCCACGTGAATCTGCGTTCATCAGCCCTGGACTCTCCCTTCTGGAAAGGCAGACACACCTGCCTTACAGTTATCCCTCTGATGTGAGAGATGCTGTTCCGGGGGGAGGGGGGGCAGGGAATCTGTGTTCCCAGATATTCCAGGAGTTCTAGAAACTTCTCTCCACTCTCCTCTCCAGGCCAGTGCCCTGCAGGTGGGTCAGGTAACCTTACTTGGATTAGAGTTGCTGCCCAGCCCCTCTCCCCAGCCCTTTTCACATCTTAAATGCTTGTTTCTTGGACTTCCCTGGAGGTTCAGTGGTTAAGACTCCACGCTTCCACTGCAGAGGGTTCAGGTTCTATTCCTGGTGGGGGAACTAAGACCCCACATGCTGTGTGGCACAGCCAAAAAAAATTTTTTTTAATAAAATAAATTGTCTCTGAACGACCAAGGAGGGGAAGTAATAAAATTCATAAGTCCCATCTGAACCCACCCTCCCTGATGGCGACTCATTCACTGCACCCCAGGAAGCACCAGGGAACAGGTGTCCCCAGACTGGCAACTGTGCCAAGAAGCTGGCATCTACCTCCTGCTTCCGGGCCAGAAGTCTCCAACAACATGAAGTTAATCACAAAGGCTATTCAGGCCAGGCAATGGGAGACAGATCCAGTCATGGAAGGAAAGCAGGCAACCCAACAAAACCTACTGACAGGTGTGTTCTCTGGGACCTGAGGGGCCAAGAAGGCCAGAGGGGGCACACAGAGTCTGACCCACAGCCCAGCCACTTAGGATTTGGAATGCAAAGGCCCTGACCCACATCTGTCTATATCAGTGGCTACAGCAAGGGTATGTCTACAGTCCACAAAACTCAGGGTGCCTCCCAGAGGCCCACGGCCTGTTGCTTTCAGGAACACCCATGAACACCCTGTTCAGAGCCAGGCCCGGGACTTGGCACGGCAGCTGCCAGGATGACCTCTCCATTCCAGGACCTCCTCGCTGGTACGAAGCCATGGGCTGCATCAGAACCAGGGGTGTGTAGAGTTTGACCTGCCTGTGTTATCACAATAGGGAAATTTCACAAGGCTATCTGAATTGGCTTCCACTCCAGATAAATGGGCTTCCCTGGTGGCTCAGAACTTAAAGAATCTGCCTGCAATGCAGGACAGCCGGGTTCAATCCCTGGGTTGGGACAATCCCTTGGAGGAGGAAATGGGAACCCATTCCAGTATTCTTGCCTGGGAGAATCCCATGGACAGAGGAGCCTGGTGGGCTACAGTCCATGGGGTTGCAAAGAGTCAGACACAACTGAGCAACTAACACTTTGCTGATAAATGAGACAATGGCCCCCCACCCAGGCCCCATTCCCACCTGGGCCTAACTGGCTGGAGCTGAGCAGCAATTCTCTGGGTTGCCAGAGGCCCTCCACCTCAGCCTGCTTCACTGCCCTTCTTTCTCTGCTCTGTACCCATTTTACAGATGGATCATCTCAGGTCCAAGCCAGGTAACACTGTTAAATAGCTGTGAGTTACTGTTTTCTCAGACTGGCCTGAGTCTAGGAAATGCCTGGAGCTACTGTGAATTTCACTACCAGGCAAAGATGACTGAGGAGGGTCTTTCCCAGGCCCCTGTACTGGGCTCCTCCATCCCACTGCTAGCTGGCTAGATATGTATTCACGATGGAGGAAGTCTGTCTCTCGGCCTCCCCAGCACCTTTCACACTGCCAAGTTGACCCTTAAGAAAGTCTATTAAATGAGCACACAATTATCCCCAAGTCACGGAGCCAAGAAGGGAATGAGATCCCAAGCCTGCTGACCCCCAGGCTGATGGGAAACCAGGTGGGATCTGAAACCAGACACACCTGGGTTCCATCTTGCCCTGTCACTTATAAACTGTGTGACCTTGGACTAGGGTGTTCACTTCTCTGGACCTTAGGAACCTTCACTTTTAAAAAGCGGGTGGAATGGGACTTCCGTACAGCAGATGACTCTGATCCCTGGTCAGGGAACTAAGATCCCACATGCCGTAGGGCAACTCAGCCCAAGCGCTGCAACTAGAGAGCCCATGTGCTGCAACTCGAGAAGCCTGCACGCCACAACAAAGACCAAGCACAGTCAAAAAACAAAATTAAAAATAGAAAGGGGGAGGGGTGGGGGGAAGTTTCCTTATGCACACAGAACTTATGTGCATAAAAGGATCATTACTCAGTAATGTAAGTTCTTATTACTATTAACTATAGTTCTCCAAAAGGGGAACTGGACATAGGTCAGGTCAAGGAAAGGAAAAAGATGTTACTAGGTCCACTGCTGAGTTCCAACTCCAGCATTCCTTATTCCCAATGATCAGGTTAAATCTTGGGGACACCCAACCCACTCTGGACTCTGACTCTGTGCGGATGGGTGAGGCCATTGTAGTCCCACCTCCTCTGCCTTTGAGAGCTGGCCAGTTCAGCGGGACAAACCCCAGCCACTTTATCCAGGTCATCTTACTCCTCGGTCACCTTCGACATTCTTCCTCTTCCAGGCAGCTTTCCTGGACTACCCAGGAAGGAAGTCTGAATAACCACCACCTCTGAAGCACAGCTAGCACCCAACCCTTTCACCCTCAGACAAAAGAAGGCTCAACCGAGTCTACAGTTGACATCTTCCTCTCCCACCAGCATCTACTAGCTCTCACAGGGCTGAGAGGGAGCGAGGCCTGAGACCAGCGTGAGGCAGAACATGTCTGAGGTCACACCAAGGGGGTGAAAACCCAGGTCAGGGGTGGGAAATGCCAGAGTGAGAGTCTCCACTTTCTACACCCAATAGCTCACACATGCAGCGGCAGGAATCCCCGGGGCCCTTTCTCCCCAAAGCCACATCCCAGCTACCACAAATCTCAGATGTGTGTTCGCTTCAGAGGGTATGATGCTAGCAAGAATCCCTGGGCTCCCATGAGGACCCAAGATGCTCAGTGACCCCAAAACTCTGGCCCTTAAGTTTTCACTGGTTGGTAACAAGATGAGAAAAATGAAAATGGTATAGTCTCATAGACTCAAAACTAATGACTGTTCTTTATTCTGGATTTGTGTACAATCATCTTTTTTAGTGTCAGAATAGTCTTCCTTTCATAAAACAATAGCACAAACAGGTGACAGGTTAAGTAAAGCCCATATTTAGCAAAATTACAAGGTTCATGAAATCAGTGTCTGGAACCACATGTACACCCTGCCCCCGAGAAGGTGACAAATTTCAATTGTCTCTTTTTTTCTTCCAAAAAAATCCAGGAAAAAAAATCCTAGTGTCTCACTCAAGACCCTTAGGGCCAGAAGTCTTTTCTGGGATCTAAACAGATTCCTGCCAGCTGCAGTTAAAAGCCACATCTCCTCTTTCTGCCTTCAACACACAGTCATACCCCAGCTGGGGTTTACATGGCTGCTTCTTGAGACCTTTTCCAATCTGCCCAAGTCATCAAAATTAACACCCTTCCCATCCCAGATCAGGGGAAAGCAATGAGCCACCTCCCAGTTCAGCAAAAGACCCTATGAGGAAAAGGCCTGTCTTCCTGGGAAGGGTGGGAGGCCTGCGCTCAGGGGACAGAGTTGGGAGGAATCTTTTTTTTAATGGCCACACCACACAGCATTTGAACCTGTGCCCCCTGCAGTAGAAGGGTGGAGTCTTAACCACTGGACTACCAGGGAAGTCCCTGGGAGGGATCTTGAGGGTCCCAGAGTTCAGCTTCACCCTGCCCCCATTGTAGAGATGGGACAGTTGAGGCACAGAGAAGGGAAAAGATTAACTCAAAGTCACAAAGACAACAGCAAGATCAAGAGCACACCAGCCTTCCTTTGAATCTAGCAGGGCCAGTCCTCCAGAACCCAGAGTGGCCCTGAACCCACTGCAGATTACCACCTCCTTCCCATCTCTCCACACCACACCAGCCAGGGTGTGCTCCATAAACACTGCCTACCAACTGCAATTCCTTCCCGTCTCAAGCAGGGGTCCCAAGCCTCCCCAGGTCAAGCAGGTCCAAAGATGGATCCGGGGCCCTGACAACAAAGTTACCCCCACTAAACCCTGCCACCTCCAAATCCCAGATTTACTGACCAGTGAAATCTCTGCCCAACTTTCTAGAAGAACCCACGTATGCAGGTCCCACATGCCCATGGCAGGAACTATCACCACAACCACTCCTCCTTCAGTTGACACTACTGCTTGGCGCAGACCCAAGGCCAACTCCAGTCCATCTCTCAGAAACTCAAGTGTGACTATCTTCTCCATCCAATGAATCTTACTGGCCTCAAAGGATATGCCTACCCTAAGAGCCACACTTACATTCAGCGGCAAATTCTCTGCAGGCTCCTTGGCATATAACCTCTACTTGTATACTTCCAGTGATGGGGAGCTCAGTGCCTAGCAGAGCAAGTCAGTCCAGCACTACTTGGAGACACCTCTTCTTCCAGATGACCCTTCAGCTGGCTGACGGCCGTTACCATACATCTTCACTTCCATGGTGAAACAATCCAACTGCCCCTTCAAATTTACCTCAGTTCAGTTCAGTCGTTCAGTCGTGTCCGACTCTTTGCAACTCTTTGCAACTCACCTGATGTGATATCCAGACTCTTTTCTCTCTCTCCAGGTTGACTTCTCCTCCAATTTACAACCCACAAGGAACACAATCAGGTGGCCTGACCAACTCACTCACTCTTCTATCCAGTGGGATTGTTACCTTCCCCATGCAGGGTAAAACGCTTCCGCTAATGCAGCCTATGGAGAAGGAAATGGCAACCCACTCCAATATTCTTATCTGGAGAATCCCATGGGTTGCAAGAGTTGGACACAATTTACTAATCGGAGAAAACAATGGCACCCCACTCCAGTACTCTTGCCTGGAAAATCCCATGGACGGAGGAGCCTGGAAGGCTGCAGTCCATGGGGTCGCTAAGAGTTGGACACGACTGGGTGACTTCACTTTCACTTTTCACTTTCATGCATTAGAGAAGGAAATGGCAACCCACTCCAGTGTTCTTGCCTGGAGAATCCCAGGGACGGGGGAGCCTGGTGGTCTGCCGTCTATGGGGTCGCACAGAGTCGGACACGACTGAAGTGACTTACCTTACCTTACCTTAAAGACTAAACCACCACCAAGGCAGCCTAAGGGTCCCAGGTCCCTGGCCACATCCACTAGTGACTCAGTTTGTAACTGGCCAAAAGCCCTCAGCCTATCCCCCAGGAACTGTAGGCAAACAGGTCTTGGCTCACTCAGTCCTCATTACTACCCAGTAAGTCTCTCATTTTACAGATGAGAACACTGAGGCACTGAGAGGTTAAGTTATTTCCAGGAAGTCACAGCTGGTAAATATCAGAGAAGGAATTTGAATTAGGGCGGGGTATTCTGGCCCCAGGGCCCATGCTCTTAATTACTGCCCTCTGTTGTAGTTATGGAGCTAATTATTTTGGGGGGAAGGGGAGAGTCCAAGTGCAGGAATTGACCTTGAGCCCAATTACATTTCATCTCATTCTGCAGGAAGGAGGCTGCCACTCTGGGTGCATTCCTCTCTACCCTGGCTTCCATGGGGTCATCCTTCCCCTGGGCCAACTCTCCTCTTCCCCATCCCCAGCCCGTAGGGTAAAGTCACCCCTTCCCTCCCCACAGGACCACCCTCATCCTCATTATCAGAAATCTCAGCAGGACATCTTGGAGAAAGGCATTCAAACTTCCCCAGACTGGGAGGGCTCTGGCTTTCTCCCAGGAGAAAATTCTAGCCCTCGGGCAGGAAGAAACAGGTACAATGTGAGAGGTTGTTTTTCCCCTGCAGCCTAAGGCCTGCTTCTCTTGGAGACTGCCCAAGGCCGGGAGGCCCAGAGAGACCCCATCGCCTGGCCTAAACCCCTGGTCACAGGAGGCTGCTAAGAGACAGCCCAGTGCCAGCCTCGCGGGAACCTACCGGAAGGGATGAAAAACGTGTAACCCTGTTTCAGCTCAATTCTTTGGCATCGCTCCACACGGTCTCCCAGGAAGATGTCGCTCTGTTTGCCTGACAGCACCCACTCCTCATACAGTGCCAAATTGTGCAAGGTTGGAGGAATCAGCCAAAAAATCTTAGGAGAAAAAGGAAGCAATAGGTTAAAGATCCAGGCCAAAGTCTCTGATTTCTTCCAGGCTCTGCCACAAGCCAGGAGACAGCCCCACCTGCCTGGGAGCAGAGAGGATGGGGGAGGACCCATCCCCAGGGACCCCTCTAGGACTAGGTTCCCCAAAGGGTCTCTGGAGGGGCAGGGAGGGCTGTGCTGCTGGTCTGGGAGGCCCCCTGCCTGCCTTTAGAGAATCTTCATTCCAGCTGAAACACCAGGGTGGAAAGACTTAGACTGGGTAGAAATATTCTTTCTCCTGAGCCATGGGCTTGTAGGGGGAGGTGGGGCAAAGAGAGGAAGGGGGATTTCTTAAGTTGTAGGATAAAATGGCCCAATAAATAAACCCAGCTTGCGCTCGCTCTGGAGGAAGAAAAACATCTGGAACCAAGTGGGGTGACTTTCTAACCAGAATTTCTCCCAACATGTTTGGTTAAAACACATGCACACGCAGACCCAGAGGAGCAGGACGGCACACACATATTCTCAAGGAACACCCACGTCTGTGCAGGGACCCCTCCGTTCCCATATGGACAGGCACACAGGGGCAGACACAGCAGGAGCATCCTGAACACATGCCTCACCTCCTTTCCCTGGGTGATATCTGTCCCTCATGGAAAATGTTCTTGGAGGCAGGTGGTGCCAGCAACTAGACTTGTAAGTTAAAAGGTCACAGTGCTGGAGCTGGAACTACAGCTGGGGGAAGTGAATGCTGGGGGGTTCTTGGGAGCCAAATCTGGAGTTCTAATGTGACCTAAGATGCTTCCCAGGTGGTGCGAGTGGTAAAGAACCCACCTCCCAATGCAGGAGACATAAGAGACTGGGGTTTGATCCCTGGGTCGGGAAGATCCCTGGAGGAGGACATAACAACCGATTCCAGTATCTTTGCCTGGAGCATCCTGTAGACAGAGGAGCCTGGCAGGCTATAATCCATGAGGTCACAAAGAGTCAGACAGGACTGAAGCATTCATGCTCCCAATCGGGCCTAAGATGCTTAGGACATTGATGGACTGGGTGAACAGGGGTGAATGGGTGACCAGAAGTGATACAAAAGAGTTGACCTTGATCTTTCCCTCCAGAAAAAGACAGTGAGGAGGTGGCCCCAGGGTACCAAGTGGCCCTCAAAGTACTCACAGGGTGGGGGCTTGCTGAGGAAGGTGGGTGGAAGGAGAAAGGTGAGAGCCCCTCCATGCACAAACAGTCAGGGATGCACAGAGATTTGAAGAGACTCAACTCAACTTACCTTCCCACCCCGGAAAACATGGTACCAAACGGAAGTACCTCCAAAGTCGATGTGGAAGTCAGTGAAACAACCCTTCACACTCATCAGACAGTACCTGCAGCACAGGCGCGAAAAAATAGAAAAAACAATTCAGTGCCTGAATCACAGGAGGTGAGCAAAGAGCTTCAGAGATGCTTGACCTGCTGCCCTTTGATAAACGCTGACGCTGGGGAATTTTCTTTTTTTAAAAAACCCAAATCTAATTGGAGTTCCCCATGGGGGAAGCCCCTGTGATCACGTGATGAATCTCAAGCATTGGCTATCTGCCCCCAAGGCTGGGGGAGGCATCTTTGTTCTCAGGTTCCCGCCAGAGAAAGAACTGGCAACCCACAGGCCACTGTCTTCCTTGCAGACAGTTTCTACTCTTGTCCCACCCCCACACCTCCTACGCAAGCAAGAGGCTTCCTTTCTACTCCTTCCAGCTCCTGTACCTGCTGTTCTCCCAAGCTGCCAGGCCCCTGTGCAGCAGCTGGGCCCCCTGGAATTCAGTTGTAAACCACCTGCATTGCTTGCCAATTACTAGTCCCCATTCATCTCCTCCTTCATTCAACAATCATTGACTGAGAGCCAAGCAGTGGTCCAGTCCAGAGCTAGGCATGGCACTTAGAGAAAAGCATAGACCCCTGACCTGAAGGATGAAACACTCTTACTGGAACACAGCCCTGAAAAAGTTAAATGGCAAGACAAACTGCAATTGATTGCAAAGTAAGCAATGCAGCTGAAAGTACAAGGGTATCAGCCGTAAAAGACCACAGTGTTCGATTCCATGTATGGAATGTCCAGAGTAGGCAAATCTCGAGACAGACAGCAGGACAGTGGTGGCCAGAGGCTGAAGGAGGTTGGGGGAGGAAATGGAGAGTGACAGCTAGTGGGTACACGGTTTTGTTGTGGGGTGACAAAAATGTTCCAAAATTGATGGTGGTTGCATGACTCCGTAAACATGCTAAGAAACACTGAATTGTACACTTTAAATGGATGAATGGTGTGTGAAGTACATCTCAAAAAAAAAGTCAAGTGGTAAAGCCACTAGGGGTGGGATGGTGGAGAGGCAAAGAGGGAGGGAAAGAGGGAAGGAGAGCTTGGCCCTTAGAGGCTGGGACAGAGGGAGTACATTTGGAAGAAGAAACCTGCCAGCAGCTCTGCTTCTAAGCTCCTGCAACTGCCAGAAAACCCATCCTTCCTTACTCAGCCATCTCCTCCCTCCTCCCTCCACTTGCTGCCCTCCTAGGGCTAGGCAGAGCTCAGGAGGGGGACGGACAGGCTTCCAGGTCTGGGCCTGGCAGATGGCGGTGCCAGGGCCCCCTCCTTCCCACCTATCCCTTCCCACAAGAGCCACTGCTGGGGGCAGTCCCCCAGGGCTCATGCTCACACACCCTAGCACCTCCAGAGGCCCGCACACACATGCTTACCCCACTGACCTCTTTTCCCCGCTGCACTTTGCTTTTCCACGGTTTTGGGGAAGAGGGGAGGAATGGGGCGGGGACGGGCAGGGAGGAACCTGCAGCTTAAGAGGAGATAATGGGGTGGAGGGGAGGAGGGGGGCGTGGGGCAGAGCTGGTTAGGAAGCTGGAGGGTTCCAGGTGGCCCCTCCCTCTGGTTGCCTTTTGCACCTCACATTCAGGTGGACCCGGGGCTGTCGGCAGTATGCAGGCGGCGTGCCCCGCGTCCCTCCTCCGGATAGGCTGGAAGGAGCCTTAACCATGTGTCTGCAGGAGGCTGACAAATCAGAATGCCTTCCCGCACATCAGAGCCCCGCTGCCTAGCAACCCCATCGGAGGGGTGTAGTTGACAGCGCAGGACGCAGCCCAGTCACGAAGACAGGCGCGGGCTGCGGTGCTGGCGCTGAGGCTGTTAAAGTCCCAGCTCCGGCTCCGGCTCCGGCTCCACACCCCGCTGCCTCCTCCCTGCCCACCCAGCCAGGTCCCTAGCCGAAGGCCTGGGTGTTTCTCATCTCTCCAAGGAACTCAAGGGGCAGGGGGGTGCTGAAGCCCCCACCCCACCCCCACCCCCATGGACCACACCGGCCTGAAGCACCACTTCAAAATATTAGTCCTCATTTTCCTAAAACCATCTCTTCTTTTTTTAATCTAACCTTGATTTCCACCTCCTCCAGGCCCCTGGCAGAAAACAGTCTAGGAAAAACAATTTAAGTGTTCGTGGGATGGAGCAAGGCGATATGCTTCCTTTGGCCTGCAGCTGGACACTCTCCCCGGTGCCCAAAGCAGAAAAGAGAGTAGTTTTGGCTCTTGGGCCCCAGACCCAAGCCTGCCTGGTCAAACAGGTCACCCACCTCAACCTGCCCATCTCCAGCCTCAGCCCCAACCTCCCTGGCAAGTGTGGAAAGGGAATCCCTTCAAGCTGCGGCTGCTGCGTGCAAGGGAAAGTTCTCCAAGTTGAGCTGGCGTCTGTTCTGCCCTCCCAGTCACCCTCCAGCATCCTCTGAGGCCCCTCGGAGCTCCGGGGAGCCACTTCCAGACCAGCCTCTCCTGGAGAGGTCCCTCCTCCCAGGTCCCTCATTTCCAGGCGTCCAGGACCGACCGGTCCCTCCTGCCGGGCAATTGCATGCTTTAGAGCAGCCAGGGGAGCTGGGAGAGGGCCGCTTTGGTCCCGGTGGCTGCAGCCTTCGCCCCGCCATGCTCATCCCACGTCTCCCCCCTCACTCCCGCTTCTGGCTCTCTCTGGCGTGACGCCTTTGCACTGACCTCTAACAGCTTCCTCTTCCAAAGCACACCGCAGTCACATGGGCACCCCGGCTCGGTGCCACGGCCGCTAAGCTCTCACGGCGGCCGGCCAGCCAGCCTTGGTTCCGCCTGGGCCGCGGCCGCCCCCTGCCCGGAAAGCCGCTCCCCCCACCCCCCAGCCCCACCCCCGCACCGGCGCGGGTGGTTTTCTGTGAGGACACCTTCCAAGTTGGCGGCTGAATATCAGGCGCCCCCAAGCCTTTGGGGGGGGCTCCTGCCTCCCAAGGCTCGGGCTGGTTGGGGAGGAGCCTGGAAGGTGGGGGCGCTGCACCTGCAGCACTAACTTTGGGGCACTGCCTGGCGTCTGGGGAGGCGGGGCAACCCCACCCCGCCCTTTTCCCTCCAACTTGGCGAAACTCCCCCGGCAGCCCAGGGGGCGTCCCCTCGGGCAAAGGTCTGGTACGCGGGGGAGGCGGGGGGTGCCTGGAAAGCTGGCACCGGGTGATGGGGCTGGAAGCGATGAGCGCGCGCCCGCGTGCACACACTCTACACACTTACACGCAGCCCCGGGAGACACAAAGAGCCGCTCCGCGACGCCGGCCGTTCAGCCCGCGGGCAGAAGGCGACCCACACCCCGCCCCAGCGCGCCCCGAAGGAGTGGGGGCTCCCGGGCAGCCTGGGGCCCGCAGGGCGCCACGCAGGGACGCCCGCCCAGCCCCGCCCGCGGTTACCCTCGGCGGTGCGGCTCCCGGGTGTCCCCTTGGGCGGCGGAAGCTGGACGCTCGCCCGGCCCCCGCGACCAGAGCCGAGCACCCTCCACGGTGCTGCCAGGCCCCGGTCGAGGACCGCGGAGCCCTCGCTTGCTGGCTTCCTTCCTTTCTCGGGGAGCTGGGCGCAGCCTGCACTCATCCCCGCGCTGAAACTGAACACCCGCGCGGCACGGCGGCCGCCAGGGAGGCGGAGGGAGGCCGCGGCGGTGACAAGGAAGCGCGCCAGACCAGCGCCAGGGGACGCCGCCGCCGCCCACGGCCGCCCCCTCACCCCGGCTGGGTGGGGGCACCAGGATAGCTCTCCCCACCTCTGTTCTACTGGCAGGCGCACGGGGACTCCCGCACACATGTTTTCAGGGAGTGTGGATGCTATCCTGCTGTTGAAGGCGACGACCCAACAAAATTAGCTTCCTGAAACGCACCCATCGGGGCAAAGCTATAGGAAGGGCCAGTGCCAGCAGGTGGAGGGCTTGTCAGATCCCGGGTGTGGCAGCCCAGGGACCAGGGACTCTGCTCTGGCCTTAAAACACACTCCAGTATGACCTTGGACAACCACTTCCCCTCTCTCAGCAGGATACTTGTCCTGAGGGCAGGGAGGTGACCCGAAGTTCATTTGCAATCTAAGATGCTCTTGCAGCCCTGTCCCTTATCTGCTCCCTTAGTAGCTCGGTAACCCCACATCATAGAACTCCTGTAGAAATTCACTGAGATAGACACTTTGATGATGAATCCAACCTTCACAACAACCCTGTAAGGTCATTCCCAGGATTGTACCCATTTTACAGGTGAGAAAGCAGAGAGGCTCACCCTGATCACTAACCTTGAAGTGAGGTACTTATCCAAACAGCCTCAGAGTTTCTCAGCCATTCTCCCCACATCTCCCTGGTAAATCCCAAGACTCACAAACAGCAGAGTCTGCAGGTTACAGCCAAACCTCAGACACTAACTGAAGGAACTGTTGTTTAGTCACTAAATCTTTTTTTGTGACCCCGTGGGCTGTAGACAGCCAGGTTCCTCTGTCCATGGGATTTCCCAGGCAAGAATACCAGAATGGAGTCTCCTGCAGGTGGATTTTTTTAATCACTGAGCCACCAGGGAACCCCTAAAAGAGTTAGCCCAGCTCAAATCAGAAGTCCCCTCCATCCCAGGCGGGCTCATCAGGACAACAGCCCACTTTTCATCCCACCCTTCCCGCCCTCCTCCCAAACTACAAAAAGGGCAGGAGATGGTAGTATGCTGGCTGCAGGGACAGAAATCAAACTTCTTCTTTCTTTAGCCAAGTCCCATTCCCCAGGCTACCAACCATTCTTAATGAATAGGTTCCAATTATCAGCTGCTCATAATAATAGCTGTTTACTGGTATGATAACATTTTACCCTCTAAACAACCCAATAATCCCCATTTTAGGGAAGTGAACACTGAGCCATTTCAAGGTGGTCAATCCCCTGTCCCAGGGTGCTGCTTTGTGTTGTCATTTACAGGATGGCTCATGCATTGGAACCTCCCTGATGGCCTGCTGTGAAGTTAAACTGTAAACGCCCTAGAAAGGGTTGAATTTTTTACCTTATGAATACTTTGCTTATTTAAAAGAAAAGACAGTCATGACAATGATTATCCCTGACCTTGAATCTGAACACCAGTCATTGAGTTAAATGATCTAAGACAGGAGAAGGCCCTGACAACAGGATCAAGTTGTCCACATGGGAGACATATTACCTTTCTTTTTTTTTTTAATTTTGTATTTTGGCCGCATCACCAGCATACAGGACGGTTCCCTGACCAGAGATTGAACTGAGGCCTTCGCAGGGAAAGCACCCAATCCTAACCACTAGGCCACCAGGGAACTTCCCCATATTACTTTTAAAGTCACAAATGCCTCAGCTACTTGAGAGGAGGGACCATACCAGATTCATCCATGTAAATGCAGCACCCAGCAACAGCCCTATAATTATTCTAATCAGCTATGTGAACTGGACCAAATCGTTCCCCGCCTCTGGAACTCAGCATCCCATTTGTTAAACTACTCAGGGCCCTCTAACTCATGGCCCTCACAGATCAAACCAGGCCCTGAACTGATTTGGTTTGGCCAGCACTGGTTTTTTGTTTTTTTTTTAAAGGCTTTTTTTTTTTTTTTTAAACGTTGCCTCTCTGGTTATCCAGAAGCAGCTCCTACTGACTTACGCTCAGCTGCTACATCCATACTGCATTGAACGACTGTGAATTTCAGCTTCCATTTATCTTACGGATGTGACAGCTGGACCATAAAGAAGGCTGAGGGCCAAAGAATTGATGCTTTCGAATTGTAGTAATGGAGAAGACTCTTGAGAGTCCCGTGGACTGCAAGGAGATCAAACCAGTCAATCCTAAAGGAAATCAACCCTGACTATTCACTGGAAGGACTGATGCTGAAGCTCCAATACTTTGGCCACCTGATGCAAAGAGCCGACTCATTGGAAAAGACCCTGTGCTGGGAAAGATTGAGGGCAGAAGGGGGCAATAGAGGATGAGATGGTTGGATGGCATCACCGACTCAATGGACATGAGTTTGAGCAAAATCCGGTATGCTGCAGTTCACAGGGTTGCAAATAGTCCCATACAACTTAGCGACTGGACAACAACAAAAGTAACCTGCTTCCTATATTTTTGAGATTTGTGTGCTAAGTATAAAACACAGCACCTGGGTCCATACATGGCACTACAGGAAAGGACAGTTTTCTTTGCTCTTCTTTTTGAGGTACAAGGGAAAACCCAGGAATCCAGAGGCCTGGGTCCAGGGCATGGCCCGTGTGTGACAGCAGCAGCCTCTCCGTGTCAATTTCTCTGTGTGATATATTACACAGGGGAAATCATTTACGATGCCAGCAAACATGACTGATGAGAGTGAGAAGGTAAATACGGGTTGTAAAGATGCCTTATGTAAATATGAGGGAGGGTAGATTAGAAAGCAGTGGATGCCAGGATTCCGATGGCAGCTGGAGCCTCTGCGTCTCTATACATGAGACCACATGGACAAAAACATTTTATCCCAACTACATTTCACATCCATTGTAGGCTCCATCTTCCCTTTAGCATGGCAGGGATGCAGGGCAGGGATCACAGGATCCCCGTTTTGTAGACGGAAGTGAAGATCCAGACTTCCCTGGTGGTCCAGTGGCTGAGACTCCATGCTCTGAATGCAGGGGGCCCAGGTTCAATCCCTGGTCAGGGAACTAGACTCTACATGCCACAACTATGAGTTCATACGCCACAATTTAAAAAAATCCTGCCTGCCACAGCTCAGACCTTGGACAACCAAATAGATAAATAATTTATTTAAAAAAAAGGAGATGAAACACTTGCATAGGTACAGGGAGTAGCAGAGGCAGCCCCCAAACTTGGTCTTTCCAGTGCCTGTCTTCATCCTGTTTCACCTTTGTACCCTCACATTATTCCTTTGTTCTTCCTGCCACTTCCAGAAAATGTGGTCAATTTTCAATTTGTGGGGAGCCAAGTGTATGCTTTATATGGGATCCCGTTTAGGCTGGGCTTCTAAGCTCTTTTGGTACATGGTATATCTCCAATACACCAGCAAACCTCATTTCTGCAAGCCTGGAGTGTGAGCAGGTGAGAAGGGAAACGACTTGCCCATTTCTTTCTGAAATGCGTTAAAATATCCTACAGTCCTAAGTGGAAAACGTGTGCCCATGTCACAGACCTAGGAGATTACTGTAGAAG
Organism: Bos javanicus; assembly: GCF_032452875.1. NCBI lineage: Eukaryota > Metazoa > Chordata > Mammalia > Artiodactyla > Bovidae > Bos > Bos javanicus. Next base: position 54,259,790 of record NC_083884.1, on the reverse strand, counting down.
TTGTAAAACACGTCCAAAAAGTCTCTGAGTGCTCCCCTACCCCTTCCAGAGGCAGAGCCAAATTCCCCTCCCTTGAGCGTGGGCTGGATTTAGTGACTTGCTTTTAACTAACTAGAATAATGCAGAAGTAAATAGTATGTCAGGCTTCCCACATGGCACTGGTGGTAAAGAACCCCCCTGCCAATGCAGGAGACACAGGAGACGTGGGTTCGATTCCTGGGTTGGGAAGATACCCGGGAGGAGGAAATGGCTATCTACTCCAGCATTCTTGCCTGGAAAATTCCACGGACAGAGGAGCCTGGCAGGCTATAGTCCATAGCATCACAAAGAGTCGGAAATGAATGAAGGGACTTAGCATGATCGAAAAAGTATGTGACTTCCAAAATTAGGTTATAAAAGGCACTGTAGCTTCCTCCTGTTCTCTCTCAAACCACTCCTGATGGAGGGAAGGAAGCTGCCACATCTTGAGGACACTCAAGCAGCCTTACAGAGAGGCCCACGTAGTGAAGAATTGAGGCCCACGCCTAAGCTGGTTTTTTGTTTGTTTTTTTTTTTGCCATACCCCATGGCTTGTGGGATCTTAGTTCCCCGACCTGGGATGGAACCTAGGCCCTTGGCAGTGAAAGTGCAGAGGCTTAACCACTGGACCATCAGGGAATCCCCCAGGTCTAAGTTTTAACCCAAGTGTAAGCAAGACTTTGAGCCATAATTACCCACCTGAGTCACACCTGCCCTTCAGAAGCTGTGAGCTGATGCTACTAAGATATACATTTTTTAAGTTGTTAAGTTTAAAGTGTAATGTAGCAATAAACAACTAACAGGGATACTTCCAAGTCATTGTCACTGTTTGTACAACGGTAAGGAATTTCCCAAGACAAATAATTCTGTACAAATTGTTTCTACAGGACAGCGATGGGGGTGGGGAGGATGTGGCAGAAATAAGATGGTGCAGCTGATATTCAGTCCACCCTGTCATCACCTTTTCCCTTTATCCTGCTAATGATACTTATCATTTCTTAATATATATTATAACTTAGGATAATATAATAATTTAGGGTAAATTATAATATAATTTAGAGCTTCCCTAATGGCTCAGACAGTAAAGAATCTGCCTGCAATGTAGGAGACCCAGGTTCGATCCCTGGGTCCGGAAGATCCCCTGGAGAAGGGAATGGCAACCCACTCCAGTATTCTTGCCTGGAGAATTCCATGGACACAGGAGCCAGGCAGGCTACATACAATCCATGGGGTTACAAAGAGTAAGACACAACTGAGCAACTAACACATACACACACACACACACACACACACACACACACACACATAATATAATTTATCCTGGCCTGTCTCTTCTCCCATCCAGAATACAAGCTCTGTGAGAAGAGGGACTCTGTTTATTTATTCACTGCAGTCTACCAACTACTTAATGTCTTGCATGTAATACACAGCAAATGCAAGAGGTAATTAATAACTAGTATAAATATATATATACACACTAGTTATTTATATTTTGGCTGCACCATGCGGCTTGTGGGATCTTAGTTCCCCCACTAGGGATCCAGTGGGAGCCACAGTAGTGAAAGCACCAAGTCCCAAACACTAGACCACCAGAGAATTCCCACACTAGTATACCCTTTACACATATTCTGTCTCCCACAACGTTGCAACTACCCCCTTGACAACTGTCTCCACCCCTTCCTTGCCTGAAATTCCTGAACAAAAATCCATTAAAATTCCTTACCTCCTCACCACGATCAAAGGGCATAAACCCTGGAACCAGGGAGGAAGCAGGCATGGCTTGGTAACCCTCCTCTCGCCCCGCTGCAAACCCTCGGTTCAGGTGACCCTTCCTGTTTCCACTCTCCAGGCACCTCCAGCATGAAAACTCTGGTTTCTAGAACGTGTCATTTTAATTAAATTCCAAAGAACAATTCTATGATCCCAGAGGACTTCATCATCATGGGATTTTTTACCTTGTTTATTAACTGAAATTAGCATTTGTTTCAGCCGAACAAACGTACTACTTCCAAGGTGACAATTTCCTTCCTAACAAGCTTCAAATCCTATAACAAGTTCTAGGCCACTGACAGAGTTTGTAAATTTATTTGCCACATGATCCAACCAATATGTCCAAGACATGTGGTTCTAGAAAATTGTGGGTGACTCTTTTTTTGGTAACTAGATAGAACTCTCAGTTTATTAACAGAGCTTCCTATTTAAAGGAATCTTTCAATAAAGTGAAGAATACACTGACTATCTCAGACAGGCGAGGTAGACATTACTTAATTGAAATCTGTCACCCAAGGCTGTCTATTTCACCTTCCTAAGTACATGTCCCGTTTGTGCTCTGCTCTCCCCTAACCCTGCCCCATTACCCATCCTCAGGTAGATGATGCAATGGCTGCTCTATCAGTCTGCCCCCACACCTCCTTCAATCCACACTGCAGCTGCAGAATTTGCAGAATGCAAATCTGAACACATCCCTCTCTGCTTAAAATCTCCAAGGTTTCTGGGGACTTCCCTGGTGGTCCAATGGTTAAGACTCTGCTCTTCCAATGCAGGGGGTGTGGGTTCAATCCCTGGTTGGGAAACTAAGATGCCACATACCGAGTAATCAAAATATATATATATATTTTTTTTTGTAATTCAAGAGATTTCTGATTGCTCTTAGGAGAAATACAGACCCCCATGGCAATCCACTCCAGTATTCTTGCCTGGAGAACCCCATGGATAGAGGAGCCTGGCAGGCTACATCCCATCAGGTCACAGAGTCAGACACAACTGAAATGACTTAGCACGCACACTAGCTTTATGACTCTCCTCAAAAAATTGTACATTCTTTAATTTAAAAAATGCCTTAATGATAAAAAATGCTGACCATCATCTGAGCCTTCAGCAAGTCATATGGTAACATCAAAGATCACTTATCACAGATCACTACAATAAATAAAATAATAATGAAAATATTTGTAGTACTATAAGAATTATCAAAACGTGACAAAGACATGAAGTGAGCAGATGCTCTTGGAAAAATGGAACCTGTAGACTTTGATTGACATAGAGTTGCCACAAAACTTCAATTTGTAAAAAAAAGAGAAAGAAAATAACAAAAAACCGCTATTGGCAAAGCTCAGTAAAAAGGAGGTATCTCCTGTATCATGAATATTAATTATAAGTTCTCTTTTTCTGAAGTTTTTTAGCCCTCCCGCCCCACCCCCCCCCCTTTTTTTTTTAATATTCCAGGCTTTCCTCATATAGTTGTTGATCCTTGGCTGTCTATTCAGTTAGATGTTAAAAAAATGATTACAAGCTGGGATTGTAGGCTGGGTTTTGTTAGTGGGCCTTACTAATTACAAGCTACCTTTTTCATTGAGAGAGCCCTGTATATCAGTATCTGTAACTATTTTCTCTTGAGACCATGCAGTTTCTTCATGGAAGGAGACCCACTGAAGAAACAGACTTACTCCTGCCCCATGTCTGATAATATTCTCACCTGGCCTTCCTGTGAGCCTAGTGTTCCTCCTCAGGCAAGAGCATCCCCCCTCTACAGGCTGATGCACTCCCAAGGGGTGAAACAAAATCTTACTCTTTGTATGTGTAAAGTACACAATATATATACACAAACAGATACATGGTATCTTGGTGACATTAAATTTTGGGAGGTGGGCAATTAGGAGAAAGATGTGTTTAGAAGGGAAATGTCTTTAAAAATAAAAAAGGCTCCTTAGGAGGATAATTGGAGAAGGCAATGGCACCCCACTCCAGTACTCTTGCCTGGAAAATCCCATGGAGGGAAGAGCCTGGTGGGCTGCAGTCCATGGGGTCGTGAAGAGTCAGACATGACTAAGCAACTTCACTTTCACTTTTCACTTTCATGCATTGGAGAAGGAAATGGCAACCCACTCCAGTGTTCTTGCCTGGAGAATCCCAGGGACGGGGGAGCCTGGTGGGCTGCCGTCTATGGGGTCGCACAGAGTCGGACACGACTGAAGCGACTTAGCAGCAGCAGCATGACTCCTGTCAGCCTGGCCCACCCTTCATCCTGCACCACTGACCCTCCCTTGCTCTGCTCCACTCCTACGGGCCTTTTTGGCAAGTCCTTCAGCCCCACCCTCTTCCCAGCCCTCCCCACCACCCCAGGCTCTGTACACAGTCAGAAAAGCTCTTCCAAGGTCTCTTCACTTAAATAATTCCTCTTCCCTTCAGACCACAGTTCAAGGTGGCTTGCCCTGCCCTCCATGACCTGATGAATCCCCTGGTACAAGCTCTATAACTCCAGAGGTCTCTGCCTTGTGGCCTCATCACAACTGCAAACTTCCATTTGTTTCTCTGATCATTGGATTAATAGGTCTCCTGCACAGACCATAAGCTCCATGAGGGCAGGGAGCTTACACGGTTTTCTCCCCATTGTATTCTCAGTGCCCAGCACCAATCAGTTGTTCAATATATAGGTGGAATCAATCGATCGATCAATCAAAGACAGCCAGGATCTACCTCTAATCTGAGTCCCACACTTGTTCCTCAAGCTCCGCCTCTGTGATTCCATCAAGGCCCTTGGCACTTGCCTACCTCCATCCCTCCCCACTTCCCTCCCATCTCCTCTGTCCTTTAAATCCCATGTCAAATATCCCCTCTGACAGGATTTTCTGAGGCCAGCAGCCAAAAAATATTCCTCTTTTCCCCATTTCCCTTCTGGGAACCTGTTTCTCTCTGCCTAGGATGAAAGCTGGCTTCCCTGGTGGCTCAGATGGTAAAGAAACTGCCTGCAATGCAGGAGACCTGGGTTCGATCCCTGGGTTGGGAAGATCCCCTGGAGGAGGGAATGGCAACCCACTCCAGTATTCTTGCTGGGAGAATTCCATGGACAAAAGAGCCTGGCAGGCTACAGTCCATGGAGTCGCAAAGAGTCAGACACGACTAACATACACACACAGGATGAGAGCTGTACCTTGCCCTCGCGTTAATGGCCCGTTGTTCTCCAGAAGGTAGGGGCTTTTAGACCTGTTTCTCTATTACTTCCCTGTCCCAGGGTCTCCATAAATCTTGCTGCAATCGCATCAAAACAGAACAGAATTGAAAACCCTCCTACCAACCCCACCTTGAGCCCAGTCTTTCCCTTCAAGGCAGCCCAGATCCAATGGGTATTAAGAAGCATCAGCTTTGAGAGGAGAAAAAATGCCTGAGAAGTAATTAAACAGAGAGAGAGCTTGAAAGCAAAACGTTGGGAAGCCCAGGGCCAGCGTACTGGCCTCCCTTACAAAGCCTGGCACGGAGTTTGCATTCAATATGCACTGAATGAAGGGCTGAGTGAATGAGAAGTTCACAGCCTTTAAGCTCCTGGGGGCACTCCTGGCAGCAGGGCTCGGCAGAGAGATGCTAATGGATTCAGAGCCACCAGAGCCAACTCTTCTAGGAAGCACAGAGCAACTGCCTGGCCCGCGAGCATCTCATTCTCATTTTAAAGATAGAAACAGAGGGCCTGAGATGGCAGGAGCCCCAAGGTGACTTCGTCATCCCAAGGGTCCTCCACTCAAATCCTAGAACACGGAGGTGCTCGCAGCCACCTCTGCCCATGTTAAATAATTGGTCTCAGGACTTGCTGGTCACGCTGCCTGTAGTGATGTCCCCATAATTAGATGTGGCCAACCTTTCCAGCACAGCACCAACCTCCCCCTTAGAGGACACTGTCTCTCTAAGGAGTGTCTGGTGAGGAAGTGGCCCCTGGCTTTATTCAGAGAAGGTTCTTCTCTATCAGAGGTGCCTGGTCTCAGCAACAGGAAGCAAAAGAATACCAGACCCCTATCCAGCCCTCGGCAAAAGCAAAGTGTCCACGGTGGGTCCCTAGAAAATCCACTCCTAAGACACACTGTCACTTGGAGGGAGTAGCAGAATGTTTGACAAGCACGCACACACATACACACACACATATGCACAGAGAGATGGTTTCCATTACTCCTCCTCCTCTTCAGATCACATCCCCCTGGGCAGGGCTGGCAGGAAGGCCCAAGAACCATCTGGATGAAGAATCCAGACCCAGAGCAGAATGCAGAGCCAACCTGCCCACACTCAGGACCCCCAGCACTCACATCCCAGCAGCACCCCAAAGAGCTGCGGCCTCAGCCCAGGCTCATTTCCAGCCCTCACCCCCTACCAGGCTGAGAGTCACCCACTCCCAGCTCCCGCCACCAGGCAGCCAGTCTTACTTCTTCACTTTCGGGTACTTCATCTCTGCAATGGCATTTGTGGCTTCCGTCTGCTTCTCCTTCAAGTGCTGAGGCCACATGTTGTCCACCCAGTCCACCAGGTCTACCTGAAATCCAGCCAGACCACCATCAGCGCTTCCTGGCCCCATGTACCCTTAAGTTGGACCCCATCACTGCCTCAACCCTCCTCCTCCTCATGCTCCCAAATCCCTCCTGCCCTCCCCCGACAGGCAGGTGCAGGCTGGCCTCAGGCAAGGAGAGGAGGGGGAAGGGACTGGGGAGGGGAACCACAGCTGGGGACCTACCACGGTGGGACGCTTGACCAAGTGCTCCAGCTTGGTGTGGCTGAACTCAAGGCTGATGACGTTGTACAGCTTGTCCCGCTGGGCCTCGGGCGTCTCATAGTACCGTACGAACTGGGACATGCTCATCTCCGTGCCTTTCTGGGTGTTCACGTCCATCACGTCCACCAGCCGTCGGCTACCTGGGGACAGAATCCACAGGCTGGTGGCTCCAGCCAGCTAGAGTTCCAGATCCTACGTGGGAGGCCCCGCAAAACAAAACCTGCCCCTAACCCAGCATCCAGAATATGCCTCATCCTACAACTCTACACCTTGTCTGCTCAATGACGTCATCCCATCAGTGTTCCTCACTGAATCACTCTCCAATCTTAAAAAGAATCCCTCTTCAATCGATCTGTTTCCCTCCGCAACTAACTTACCCCAAAAGCTCGGTTATTGAGCAGCAGAGCTGGGATTTGAAGCCAATTCCATCTAATGCCGGCACCAAGGTTCTTAACCCCCAACCTTGGCCCCTGCCCCCTGCAATACTGAATCTTGATCACATGCTAAGGCTGAAAAATGATCCCCGCCTTCAGAGGCCAGCTCCTCGCCCCATAGATCCCAGGAAGCCTTGGAGAAGCGCTTTGGTTTTGAGTCAGGAGTGCAAATCCACCAGGGGGCATCCCTGAACTTTGCAGGAAACTCTGGCCAAGCTCTGGATAGTGCCGGCTCCTTCCTTACCAGGGCTCCTGGAACAGGTGGGCTCTGCTCAGCTTTTCTGGAAAGCCCACCTGGCAGAGAACCTGCCGTTAGCGTGGGGAGGGGAAAAGAACAGCCGCCCCCACACCAAGCTCTCCCCACTTTCTGGCCCGCCTCCAGCCTCCCCCTGCCTCTCCTCCCTCACTTTGCTCAGGGTCCCATCCGCAAAGCCCCCTGGGGAAGGAGATTCACTGGGCAGGTAGGTGATGGGACTCACAGCCCTACAGGCTGGAGCAAGTGGCATTAAAGGCCTGGAGCTAGCTGCCCCATCAGTACAATATAGTGCTGGGGAACTCCCTGGCAGTCCAGTGGTTAAGAATCCACCTTGCAATTGCAAGGGATGCAGGTTCAATCCCTGGTTGGGGAACTAAGATCCCACATGCCAAGGAGCAACTAAGCCCACAAGGCAACTACTGAACCCATGGACAACTAGAGAATCTGTGCTGCAAGGAAAGATCCTGCATGATGTAATGAATATCTCCCATTCTGTAACTAAGACATGATGCATTAGAGACTCGATGCATTAAAAAAGATTAAAAATAAATTTTATATATATATATATGGTAGTTAAGCTTTCCTGGTGGCTCAAATGGTAAATAATCTGTCTGCTATGTGGAGACTTGGGTTTGATCCCTGATCCTTGGGTTGGGAAGATCCCCTGGAGAAGGGAACAGCTACCCATTCCAATCTCTGGCCTGGAGAAATCCATGGACAGAGAAGCCTGGTAGGCTACAGCCCGTGGGGTCCCAAAGAGTCGGACATGACTGAGTGACTTTCACTCATTAAGCTAAGACTTTGTGGGTTTGAATCCCAGCTGGCCCTCAGGCCTCTTAGCATCTCAGAGTAGCATTTTCCCCATCTGTAACCTGGTAGCCAGCCTATGGTGTTGTCATATGATTTAAATGAGCTAATGTACATGAAAGACTTCTGAGAAGTGCCTGCAAGTAGGAAGTGTTAGCTAATTGGGCAATTTCATTTATAATCACAGGTGGAACCACTATATTTAAAACAGACAACAAGGACCTACTGGGTAGCACAAGAAATTCTGCTCAATATTCTGTAATAACCTAAATGGGAGAAGAATTTGAAGAAGAACAGATACTTGTGTATGTACAACTGAATCACTCTGCTGTACACCTGCAGCTAACACAACATTTTAATCAACTACATGTGCTTGCTCAGTCACTACAGTCACGTCCAGCTCTTTGTGACCCAATCGACCATAGCCTTCCAGGACCCTCTGTCCATGGGATGCCATATCTTCCTCCAGGGGGATCTTTCCCACTCAACTACACTCTAATAAAAAATTTAAAAACAAATTTTTTTTAATATATATAATTACAGGTAGAGAAAGTGAGGTGGTGGGAAATCAGAGTCAGTTAAATCTCTGCCAGTCAGTCTAAAAGGATGGCTAATGGAGAGGGGTCATAGGTATGAGGGGTAATGAAAATGTTCTAAAATTGACTGTGGTGATGATTGCACAAACTCTGTGGACAGACGACAAACCATTGAATTGTACACTTTAAATAGGTGAATTGTATGGTATGTGAATTATAACTCAGTAAAGATATTATTAAACAAAAACATTCAGACACTAAATGACCAACAAAGTTGATTTTTCTACAATTATCTTTTTTCTTCCAAAAGTCTTCTATCCACTTAAAACACACATCATAAAAAATACAGAGGGACTTCTCTGGTGGCCCAATAGTTAACAACCCGCCTGCCAGTTGCATGGCACGTGGGTTCAGTCCCTGGTCCAGGAAGATCCCACAGGCCTGGGAACAACTAAGCCCATGGACCATAACTACTGAAGTCCGGGTATTCTAGAGCGGGTGTTCTGCAACAAGAGAAGCCAGCACAATGAGAAGCCCCAGCACTGATACTAGAGAAAACCAGGGCACAACAACAAAGACCCAGTGTAGCCAAAAATAAATACATTTTTTCTTTTAAATATAGGGACTTCCCTTGTGGTCCAGTGTTTAGGGCTCTGCTCTTTCCCTGCAGCAGGCCAGGGTTCCATCCCTAGTTGGGGAACTAAGATCCCACAGATGGCAACTAAGGGTTCACATGCCGGCACCCAAAGATTCCGCGTGCAGCAAGCACGCATGCTGCAACTAAGATCAGACACAGCCAAATAAATATAGTAACAAATAAACAATAAATAAGTATTTTAAAAATAGTGACTAAAGAAATAAACAAAGGTTGAGTGTCATTCTTCTTGCTGTCCAGCATTTAACCTATTACTTCACATATAAATGACAGCTGAACTGAAGAAACAACCTGGGGGTATCCAGAGGCAGATAAGAGTAACCCTCTTTGCATTGGGCAAAATGCCCCACACACCCCTCCCTCCCAGCCTAAAAAACATCAAGAAGTATTGAGCAGTCCAGAGCCCCACCTCTACAGACAACCATCACTGAACAAGAAGGATACCCATGGGAAAGGCCTGCTTTTTACTTTTTTGAGCACTAACCAGGCTTTTGAACTGTGGTGCCAGAGAAGACTCTTGGGAGTCCCTTGGACTGCAAAGAGATCAAACCAGGCAATCCTAAAGGAAATCAACCTGACTATTCATTGGAAGGACTGATGCTGAAGCTGAAGCTCTAATACTTTGGCCACCTAATAAAAAGAACTGACTCATTAGAAAAGATCCTGATGCTAGGAGAGATAGACGGCAGGAGAAGAAGGGGACAGCAGAAGATGAGATGGTTGGATGGCATCACCGACTCAATGGACATGAGTTTGAGCAAGTTCCTAGAGACGGTGAAGGACAGGGAAGCCTGGCGTGCTGCAGTCCATGGGATTACAAAGAGTCAGACACGACTGAGTGAACAACAACAGACCAGGCTTCCAGAACCCCCTCTCCCCAACACAATCCCCAGGGCTTCTGTGCATCCTCACTCCACTCTGATCCTTCCCGGGTGCAGGTCCCCTGTTGACCCACCTCGATCTGCCCCACCCTCAGCGGAAAAGGTAAGTCCGGACTCTGAAGTGGTTAGAACTGCCAGGGGCAGCTGGGGCGGAGGGTCGCCGGAGGGAAGAGGCCCTAGGGTGGGAGGCCAATGGACTGTATCTGGAGCGGTTCTAAGAATAGCGTCCTCAGTGTTCAGGGAACGCCGTCCGGCTCCCCCAGGTGTCCCGCAAGCCGCAGCGGGTGGGTGGGAGGAGACGAAGTAGGAATACAGGGAGGAGCAAAGATAGTTCTTCTGGATGCCCAGGCTCTATAAACCCCCAGGGAAACATGGGTGTACCAGTAACCGGATTCAATCCCGCTGCGTTCCAGCCCGCAGGCGGGGATGAGAGATGCAGGAACCTCAGAATACGTCCTGGGGAGGCGAAAGGATACTGAGTGAAGTGACTATAAGCTTAGGAGTCTGACACAGCTGAGATAAGGGCCAGCTCGAAGCAAGCTGCAGAGGAGGGTAAGTTTTTCTCCATAGACGTATTCCAGACAATAAAGGGCAAAGGAGGACTACTGGTGGTCCAATGGAGGGGCCCCAGGGTCCCATTGCACGGGTCGGGGGTGATCCCTGGTTGGGGAACTAAGGTCACGCAAGCGCTACAGCACCGCTAAAATAAAATAATATAAAATGACGGAGATAGACGTCAACAGATGCTAACAGCAGGAAGAGAGATGGAGGAGAGAGGGAGAAGCAAGAACTAACATGCCCCTCCTGACGGATCTATGAAGCAAAAAAAAATGAATGAACTAATTACGAATGAGCGAGACAGGCTCTGAGTCTGATCAAGCATCTATTAATTCGGCCAACTGCCAATTTACAGAAATTCCTCTATCCCTGGGGATTCTCCAGGCAAGAATACTGGAGTGGGTTGCCATCCCCTCCTCCAGGAGATCTTCCCAATCCAGGGATCGAACCCAGGTCTCCCGGTCCTCTGAGCCACCGGCAAAGCCCAAGAACACTGGAGTGGGTAGCTTATCCCTTCTCCAGAGGCTCTTCCCGACCAGGAATCGAAACGGGGTCTCCTGCATTGCAGGTGGATTCTTTACCAGCTGAGTTACCAGGGACGCCCGCAGAAAAGCTACTCCAAGGCTGAGTCCAAGTAATGAAAAATTCTATAGCTCAAACAATCCAACTTCTTCAGATTGGAAAGAGATCGAGGAAGAGCCCAGAGATTATAAAAGAGTTAAAAGATACCTCAACCAATCACAATGCAAAACCCTTATTTACATTCTGACTCATGAAACTGTTTAAAAAAGAAAGTAACATTTGTGCCATATAGGAAACAACTGGAAATTTGAACAAACGATAGGATATTTATTCATTTTAAGGAATTTTAAAAACTTTTAGCTTTTAAAAAACAAACAAAAAAATTCCTTAGTAATTAAGCTTCCTAGTTTTTAAAAGACTAGGTCTGAGAGAGCACTCCGTGGCCCTGAAGACTTGTCTTCTGCTTCAACAGTGTTGGGATGGAAAAAACCCAGGAACACCCCTTCTTCCAGCCTCCCACCACCCTCCAACCTTTTTTCCGGTTACAACTTAGGAACCAGCCACTCAACTACCCCTGATCTCCAGGACCAGCCAACAACATTTTTAAAGAATGGATTGTTGAGTATATTTAATTGGGGGGAGGGTGGACTGCATTAGGTGACATGTAGGATCTTAGTTCCCTGACCAGGGATTAAACTGTACCCCCTGTCGTGGAAGCAGAGTCTTAACGACTCGACCACCAGGGAAGTCCCAGCCAACAGCATTTTTTTTATCTTAGCTCTTTATACCCATCAATCATGAGCTCTCAGATTCATCAGAATTATTCTACCACAGCGGAGGGTGCCGTCCACCACCTGGGGAACATGCATCTGCAGGCCTCCTATACCTACCTCTCTCTGGGATTCTATTTCGACCACAATAATATGCCAGGGCGTGGCTCAGGAGGGCATGGGCCACCTTTCCCAGAATTGGCAGAGAAGCTCAAGGGCACCAAACATTACTTGAAAATGCAAAACCAGTGCGGTGTCCACATCCTCTTACAGAATGTGCAGAAGCCATCCCAAGATGAGTGCGGTAAAAGCCAGGATGCTGTGGAAGCTGCCATTCTCATGGGGAAGAAACAGAGCCATGCCCTTTGGATCTGCGTGCCCTGGGTTCTGGCTTCATAGACACCACCACCTCTGTGACTACCTGCAGAGCCAAATGCCCCTCCTCTAGACCTCAGTTGCCTCATATGTAAAGACAGGAAGAAGTTGATCTTTGTATTTTTTTCATTGCCACAAGAGTCTTCCTTAAAACAGATGCTTTGACGAGAGCCAACTACATAAATAAAAACAAGCAGCTCAGGCTGAAGTGGGTAGGGAGAAGGCACTCAGAATTCAGAACTGGATTCCAGGGATTTTCCTTTGAAAACCACTGGGTTAGGTCATTTTTAGGTCCTCTTCCAGGGCTGACACACTGATTTTTAGCCTAGTTTTTTTGTTGGTGGTGCCCATTTTAAATTCTTCTCTTTTATTTTTAATTTTTATTTTTTGGCTATACCGCATAGCATGTGGGATCTTAATTCCCTGACCAGGGATCAAACCCGTGACCCCTACAGTGAAAGGGCAGAATCTTAACCCCCAGACCTCCCGGGAATTCTCTAGTCTAGTTCTTTTTTTTTTTTCTTAATTAAGTTTATTTATTCTTAATTGATGGATAATTGCTTTACAATATTGCGTTGGTTTCTGCCATACATCAACATGAATCAACCACAGGTAAACCTATATCCCCTCCCTCTTGAACCTCCCTCCCGATCCTAGCCTAGTTCTTACTTAGATCATATCCCTTAAATGTTAACTGAGGGACTTCCCTGGTGGCCCAGTAGTTAAGAGTCCGCCTTTCTATGTGGAGGATTCGGGTTAGATCCCTGGTCGGGGAACTAAGATCCCACATGTCTTGGGGCAGCTAAGCCCTTAAACCACAACTAGAAAGAACCCCAAGCACTTCAATGGGTGACACGTGCACCACAGCTAAGACCTGACACAGACAAAAATAAATTAAAAAAATTTTTTTTAATGTGAACTAAGGGGAGTAGGAGGAAGAGGGAAGAGATGGAGAGGCTTGCCCGAGGGGTCACTGGGGACACTTGAGGCCTGCCAGTCCCTTCCAGTCTGAGCTGGGAGATTAAGCGCCTGGACTTCGTCTTCTCGGGTTCCCAGGCTGGTCTGCCACTGGTGGCAAAGGGGAGCTGGACCTAAGTGCCAGGTCTCCGAGCTGGAAGCTGAGCCCTGGGGAGGAGGCAAGTGGCACAGCTCAGTGCTGAGAAGGGAATGTGGCAGTCCAAGCTCTGCGGAGCACCCCGCGGGAGCAGGTAACAGGGACAAGGTGCCTTTTGGAGCCTGCAACGGATCCACAGCACTAGAACCCAGGCCCCTGAGGCCAAGGGGTTACAGGAGAAATTTTCCATGTCGGCGTGGTGCTGGAGTTCCTAAGTAGGCCAACAGTTCAGCAACCCCTCTGCTTCTCTCTCTCCTTGCTCCCTCCTCCCTCCTCCTCCTCCCTCCCAGTCTCACTGGTTCTCTGTGCTCACAGGCTTCACCCACATCCAACAAATTCCAGCTGCAGAAATTAATCCGTGGCCCTATGGCCCTTGCTTTGAAGGCTCCATCAGTCAGTTCCAAGAGCCATGGGCTCGAAGCTGGGAGTAAGCTGTGGAAAGTCACCTTGAAGGCTAATGTAAAGCAGGCACGGGCACTGACCCCAACTCCCCCTGAGCCCACTCTTCAGACAGTACATGCAAGTGTCTTGCATCATAGTTCTGGAACCTTCTCTATCATCCTCAAGTTTCTGGTTTGTTATTCTGCTCCTTGGGAGTATTCCCTCATCCATCTCACAAGGCAGTGTTTATTAGCAAGAGCACCAGTCATTGTTCAAATCCTGCTCCTCTGTTTCCCAGCAGTGAGGCCTTAAGTAAATCCCTGACCCTCTCTGGCTTCAGTTGCCTCACCTGCAAAGTGGGATAATAGGACCTGCCTAGTGGCCCAACAAAATTACTGGAAGCACTTTTTAAGCCTAAAAGCAGGGGTTCTAGTAAGGATGCTGTCCCAAATTGAAGATGCAAGGGTACAGGAAAGAGAGAGCCCAGGGCTGAATCACTGCACAACTTGGGAAACCGGATCAGTTTTCCTCTTTGTGAAATAAGAGGATGCTCTCAAAGGTCCACAGGCTTTCCCTAAGCACCAATATCTTCTGACTTCCTCACCTTTGCACCTTTTAAGATGATTCCCAAGACAGATCCCGTGCCAGGTTGTCCTCTGTGCCCTGGGCTCAGGACTCTGAGCCTTGGGACTTTGCTGGTGGTCCAGTGGCTAAGATTCTACGATTCCAACACAGGGGGCCCAGTTTCCATCCTTGGTCAGGGAACTAGATCCTACATGCCACAACTAAGAGTTCACATGCCACAACTAAGACTCGGAGCAGCCAAATAAATAAAAATAAATATTTTTTAAAAACACTCTGACCCTCAGAGAGAGGGGCATAAGAAGATACCAAACAGACTAACAAACCAGAGTTGAAACCAATCAGGCAAGAAAATCCAAAAGACACCCAGCCAACAACAACAAAGAATTCAGGATGAGGAGACACTGAGTACCATGCAGAAATTAACAGGACAGCTCTGCGGTCAGACAAATATGGGCACAAAGCTCAGCTCTTCCACACTCTAGCTATTTGACTGTGGACAAGTCACTCTGAGCCTCAGTTTTGCCATCTATAAAATGGGGGTAGTAATAAATAGGATTTCGTGTGATCAGACAAAAAGCTATAGTAAAGATCCTTGGCTTACAACAAGGTCTCAGTGAACAACAGTTAATGCAGACAGTGAGCAGAAGCAAACATAGTTTCCCTAGGCCCCTAGCATCAAGAGTTTGATTTTAGGGATGTCCCCTGGCTATCCAGTGGTTGGGACTCTGTGCTTCCACTGCAGGGGGCCTGGGTTTGATCCCTAGTTGGGGAACTAAGACCCCACATGCCATGCAGTGGAGCCAAAAAAAAAAAAAAAAAATGATTTTGATTTTAGGGGAAATGGAAACAGAACAAATCAATGAGGTGGGTGTTTCTCTTGGAAAGAAAGCATACCTGAGAACATAACTGAACCCCTCTGGAACCCTCCTCACTTGGGATCCTCAGCACTCCTGGCCTCATGCACCTTCCCCCCTCCTGGCACTTCTGTCTGTCCTGCCAGCCCTACCTGTCTGTCCAGCCTTAATGTCACTCCTGAGCTCGAATTCAATGTGGCCAGAACTGAACTCATCTACACCCTAACCTGAATCGATGTTTCCTCTTGGGTTCTGTTACAAGCATCATTTCCCAATTGCTGACATTCAAACCTACATTTGAATCTGATGTGCCATCTGCTTGGGCAACTCGCAAGTAACTTCTCTCCAGGTTTCAGTTTTTCCCTCCTGTGAAATGGGAAAGCAAGACTACAAGAATTCTAAAAAGTCATCCAGGATTTTAAATATTTTCAATTTTTATTTTACTGTTATTATTATTATTTTTTTTTTTTTGACCACACCACACAGCCTGTAGGGTCTTAGTTCCCTAACAAGGAATTGAACGAGGGTCCCAGGCAGTGGAAGCAAGGAGTCCTAACCACTGGACCACCAGGGAAATCCCTAAAGTCTATGCTTTTAAACCAACTTTAAAAAGGTCTACACATACCCTAGATCCTGTGCTTTGCAACAAGAGAAGCCACCGAATGAAAATCTCAAGAACCAAAACTAGAGAACAGTCCCTGCTCACCACAAGTAGAGAAAGTCTGTGCACAGCAATGAAGACCCAGTACAGTGAAAAATAAATTAATTAAATAAAATAAATAATAAACAAAAAATTTTTTTAACTTCTAGGAAAGGTGGAGGGATAAATTAGGAGTATTCGATTAATAAACTACTATACATAAAATAGTAAGCAAAAAGGATTTACTGCATAACAGAGAAAACTATATCCAATATCTTCTAATAACCTATAAATGGAGAATAATGTGAAAAGATATGTATATGAAACACTTTGCTATATACATGAAACTAATACAATATTTTAAGTCAACTTTACTTCAAGTTAAAAAATTAATGATTAGTTGGGAATTTCCTGGCAGTCCAGCAGTTAGGACTCGGTGCTTCCACTTCAAGGGCACAGAGTCCACCCCAGATAGGGGAAGTGAGATCCAGCATGCTGCACACACACACACACATGCACACGCACACACACACGCACACGCACACACACACACACACACACAATAAAAATAAGGTCTGAGGACAAATCAGCCACCTTTGATTTCTAGAGTAAAAATGTAGTCTCCCTAAACACAGTCAGTCGAGAGTAGAGCTAGGGCCAGACACAACAAAGACATCCAGTAAATTTGTGAGTGAAGGAGGAGTGGAGGAGGGTGAGGGTAGAGTAGGAAGTCATAAAGCAAAAGCATGGGCTTGGGGTACCTCCCTGGAGGTCTCCCCACTCCCAATGCAGGGGGCCCGGCCAGGTTCCATTCCTTGTCAAGGAACTAGATCCCACCCACTGCAACTAAGACCTGGCACAGCCAAATGAATAAATATTTTTTAAAAAGCATGAGTTTGAGAAATACCCTGGACTGGGTTCGGATCCTGTCTCCACTGCCCACTAGCTGTGAGACTCGGATCCCCCACCCAGAAAAGTGAACAACAGCACTTAATTTCCATTATTAGTGAGGACAAAATGAGGTCACACAGTAAACATACAGTAAAAGAGGTGCTGCTGCTGCTAAGTCACTGCAGTAGTGTCTGACCCTGTGCGACCCCACAGACAGCAGCCCACCAGGCTCCTCTGTATTACTCTAATGGTGTGAACAAATAAATACTGAATGAAGTGATCTGTCATGAGATTTTTTTTAAGAAAAACGGCCAAAGGAAGCATTGGTTGGCTTGGGTACCCTCATTAGAGAGAAATACAATGAAGAGACAATACACAAATCTCCCCATAGCCATGGGCCCTCCTATCTTCGGTGACATAAGTCCAGACAAGGAGTGGAGACCCTGCACTTTCTGGGTACATGTTCTCAAGGGGTTTAAAGCATCTTCAGAGACAACAAAAGAAATCTCTTCCCCACTCTCCCTATCCCCGCAACTCCTAAACCAGAGATGTGAAAATACCCCAGTCTTCTTACATGAACTATTCAGAACAGCAATCCTGGGAGTGGGAGACAAAGATTAGAGCATCAGACAGATTCAGACAACTGCAGTCACCTGTTTCCCAACAAAGTAACCTGATTCAGTGCCATGGAGAAAAGAGTGATTTTTCAATAATGATACTGGATCAACTGGATATCTATATTCAGTTCAGTTCAGTTGTTCAGTCGTGTCTGATTCTTTGTGACCCCATGAACTGCAGCACTCCAAGCCTCCCTGTCCATCACCAACTCCCGGAGTCCACCCAAACCCATGTCCATTGAATCGGTGATGCCATCCAACCATCTCATCCTCTGTCGTCCCCTTCTCCTCCTGTCCTCAATCTTTCCCAACATCAGGGTCTTTTCAAATGAGTCAGCTCTTCGCATCAGGTGGCCAAAGGATTGGAGTTTCAGCTTCAACATATCGGGGGGAAAAAAAGATCTTGACCCCATCTCATACCAAACACAAAAATCAACTCCAGATGGACTACATGTAAGCATTGAAACAATAAAACTTTTGGAGAAAAACATATGAATATCTTCGGGACCTTGCACTATGCAAGATTTTCTTAATTTGAAAAGACACAATGTGAACTTTTGGACTAGGAAGAGCTAAATGGTCTATGTTAAATTAAAACTGCCTGTTCATTCAAAGACATCTCTTTTTAAAATTTATTCTTAATTGAAGGATAACTGCGTTACAACATTGTGTTGGTTTCTGCCATACATGAGCATGAATCAGCCATAGGTACACATATGTCCCCTCCCTCTCAGACATCTTTAAGAGGACGACAGGGCAACCCAAAAAGTAGGAAACTAACTAACATGCAGAATACAGAAAGAACCTTTATATTATTAGCTGAATTGTGTCCCCTAAAATTTATATGTTGAAGTTCTAACCCCCAGTAACTCAATATGTAACCATATTTGGAGATAACGTCTTTAAAGAGGATATTAAGTTTAAAAATTAGGTCTTTGGTGGTGCTTTAATCACTCAGCCACATCCAACTCTTCGCAACCCCATAGACTGTAGCCTGCCATGCTCCTGTTTCCATGGGATTTCCCAGGCAAGAATACCAGAGTGGGTTGCCGTTTCCTTCTCTGGGGGATCTTCCCAACCCAGGGATCGAACCCAGGTCTTCTACAAGCTGGTGGATTTTTTTCACCAACTGAGAGGGTGGCCCCTACTCCAGTAAGACTGGTGTTCTGATAAGAGGAGGAGATTAGAACACAGACACATACAGAGGGAAGACCATGTAAAGACAGAGGGAGAAGACGGCCATCTAAAAGCCAAAGAGGGAGACCTTCAAAGAAACCAACCCTGCTGACACCTTGACCTTGGACTTCCAACTCCAGAATTACGAGAAAATTAATTTCTGTTGTTTAAGTCACCCATTCTGTGGTACTGTGCTATGCTTGGCCATAGTAAACTGATACACCTCACAATCAACAAGAGACAATCTTTATCATAAATAAAATGAAAAGACCACTTACAGACTGGGAGACAATAGTCACAAATGATACAACCAGCAAGGGCTTAATTTCCAAAATATACAGTTCATACAACTCAGTATCAGAAAAACATACAACTCGAGCAAAGATCTAAATAGACCTTTCTTCAAAGAAGACGTACTGGTGGCAACAGGCACATGGAAAGATGCTCAATATTGCTAATTATGAGAGAAATTCAAATCAAAACTACAATGAGGTATCACCCCACACCAGTCGGAATGGCCAACACCAAAAAGTCTACAAGTAATAAATGCTAGAGAGGATGTGGAGAAAAGGGAACCCTCCTACACTGTTGGTGGGAATGTAAATTGGTGGAGAATGGTATAGAGTTCCTTAAAAATCAAAAAATAGAGTTACCATATGATCCAGCAATCCCACTCCTGGGCATATATCCAGGAAAAAAAATTCTATTTAGAAAATATACATGCATCCCAATGTTCACAGCAGCACTATTTACAAAAGCTAAGACACAAAAGCAACAGATGAATGGCTAAAGGTATGGAGAATATATATATATATATATGCAACAGAATATTACTCAATCATAAAAAAAGAATGAAATACTGCCATTTGCAGCAACATGAATGGACCTATCATTATGCTAAATGAAGTAAGTCAGACAAAGACAAATATTATATGATATCATTTACACGTGGAATCTAAAAAAATGATACAAATGAACTTATTTATAAAACAGAAACAGACTCACAGACATAGAAAACAATCTTAGGCTTACCAAAGGGTAAGGTGAGGGGAGGGATAAATGAGGAATCTGGGATTAATAGATACACAGTACTATATATAAAATAGATGAACAAGCACCCCATTGTCCAGCACAGGGAACTATATTCAGTAACAGAATCACTTTGCTGCACACATGACAAACATGACATTGTAAATCAACTACACTTGAATTAAAAAAATATGTTTTTAAATAAGAGACAGTCTTTACAGTAATGGAAAACGGACTTGATCAATCAGTTCACAACAGAAGATCTCCAAATAGCCAATACATGTAATGAAACGGAGCTCAGTTTCATGAGTCATCAGAAAAATGCCAACTGAAACACAGTGAACTAGAACGATACTCCCATCAGCATGGAGGCGTGACCACAATGAAAACGATGAACACGCCAACTCTTGGTGAGCTTATGGAGCCAGCAGAACCAGAATAATCCCTCTAGATAACTATTGGACAATATTTACTAAAACCGAACATACATGCTAACTCTCTGACCCAAGCAATTCTGCTCTTAAGTATATGCCCAACGGAAATGTACCCATTTGTTCACCAATCATGCCTAGAATGTTCATGGCAGCACCATGCACACAGCCTTACACTGGCAGTCACGCAAATGCCCACTAACAGAATGAATAAATCAACTGGGAAATAATCACATAAATGGAAAACCATACAGCAATGAAAATAAGCCATCTACAACTGCACACAACACATTGGGTGAATCCTGTAAACACAAAGTTGAATGAAGGAAGCCAAAATCAAGAGCACAGACACCCTGTATGACTTCACTAACATAAAGTATGAAAACAGGCAAAATTCATCTACACTATTAGAAGTCAGGAAAACAGCGGAGGGAAAGCCTGGACAGGAATTCAAGAGGGGTTGATCCCAGGGGTTGCATGGCACTAGTGGTAAAGAACCCACCTGTCAATGCAGGAGACATAAGAGATGCGAGTTCGATCCCTGGGTCAGGAAGATCCCCTGGAGGAGGGCACAGCAACCTACTCTTGCCTGGAGAATCCCATGGACAGAGGAACCTGGTGGGCTACAGTCCACAGGGTCACACAGAGTCAGACACGACTGAAACGACGTCTCAGGCAGGCAGGTTCAATTATTAACGTCACACACATTTAAACTACTGTGGACTTCTCTGTATGTGTATTAGACTTCAATAAAAACTTCTATTTTAAGCATACATTACCAAAGAAATGAAAAGTGCCACTTTTTATTTCTGTTCTTTAGAGGTAAGGAACTGTAAACAGAGGCTAGGTGTCTGTCTTCCCAGTGGGCAGATAAACAGGGCAGAGGGGGAAAAAAGCCCAATCTCAGGAGATAGAGAAGAGTCTGGAGCCCCAAGTTGTGAACTGAGAGCTGGTCATGCACCAACCCGCTTCTCCCAAGAGACAGGGCCTGGGGAGGGGGCAAGTGACTGGAAGATAGGCTGAGATAGCCCAGTAACTCAAAAGGGATGATCCAGCCGTCGATATACTCTGCCCTCCATAGCAGAACTCCCAGTTGTGGGAATTCCCTGGCGGTCTAGTGGTTAGGACTCCACGCTCTCACTGTAGAGGACCAGGGTTCAATCTCTGGTTGGGCGACTAATATCCCGCAAGCAACACAACCAAAAACAAACAAACAAACAAAAACCTTCCATTTGTGCTAGGGGCCTGGTCATGTCACCAGCAACCCTGGGAAGTTACTCCTTCCCCTCTCAGTTCACATGGTTCTGCTTGGGTGGACCCCACCAGCAGCTCTGGGCGTGGGGCTGTGCTCCCCATTTTTCTTGCCACATGGGGAGAAACTTGCTAGAGAATGAAGCAGAAAGAGGAAACAAAAAAAAGGGAAGCAGAAACGAAAAAATAAGAACCGAGTTCTTGAGATCTTCTTAGAGCATCTAGATCTAGCTATGCCTAAGGTCACATCCTGAACTTATTATGTAAACCACTGAATTCTGTTTTGCTTAGGGCAGATTGAATTACATTTGTCACTTATGTCACTGTGACAAATGTTTCCCATCGCCACTCTCCAGAAGCCTGTGTGCACTCCCAGAGACTAAAATGGGCATTATCATACCCCCTGCCAACTGCCATCACAGGCATCCCTCACAGTATCAGAGCTTCTGGACTTCTACAAAGCACCTTCATATTCTCCAATCCATTCAATCATCACCAGAGACATGGGCTGCAGGTATTCCCCCCTTCCCCACCCTCCTTTTTCTGGCTACATTGTGCAGCATGCAGGATCTTAGTTCCTGATCAGGGATTGAACTCATGCCTCCAGCACCGAGACCGTGGAATCTCAACCACTGGACGACCAAGGAGGTCCCACAATTCCCACTTTCTTTGGCATCCTAAGCTTCTCAAGAGCTGGAAAGGAAATTGAATCCTGCTCTCATGATGAGAAGAATGAGGCTCAAAGAAAGAAGAGGCAGCCTACATACAACCAGAACTAATAACAAAGCTACAGAGGGCTTCCCACATAGCTCAGTTGGTAAAGAATCCACCTGCAATGCAGGAGACCCCAGTTTGATTTCTGGGTGGGGAAGATTCCCCTGGAAAAGGGATGGGCTACCCACACCAGTATTCTTGGGCTTCCCTGGTGGCTCAGACAATAAAGAATCTGCCTGCAATGTGGGAAACCTGGGTTCGATCCCTGGGTTGGGAAGATCCCCTGGAGAAGGGAAAGGCTACCCACTCCAGTATTCTGGCCTGGAGAATTCCATGGACTCTATAGTCCATGGGGTCGCAAAGAGTCAGACACAACTGAGCGACTTGCACTTTCACGGAGGGCTTGGAAATTTTTCAAAAGGGCAAACAGCAATATTACTCAAACTGTAATGTTGATGCCTGAACCCCAGATTTGAGAATCTGGTTTTAATCCTTGTCTGTAAAGATAATCTCATCAGATCCACATCCTTCCATTAGAACAATAATAGGGACCATTTATTGAGACCCCCTCACCCTCACCCCAGTCAATCAGCCAAGCATTCATTCATTTTCTTATAGGATCCTTATTTGATGCAGATTCTGCTATCAGGTCCATTTCACAGCTGAGGAAAGTGAGGCTTAAGCAGGTGAAGTAGCTTGCCCCAAATGACTCAGTGAAAAAGCAGAGCTGAGCCCCAACAACAAAAGTTGGGGCTGGGCAGAGGCATCAGCAAGAGTGACCTATGCTAAGACTCAATTCATGGGGTCCATCGCCCCATCTTCTGCTCACTCCTGGAAGGTTGCCTCCTTCCGCTCTGACATCCACTTCCTTCAGTGTTTCTAGAATCCAGCTTAAAAAAAAAAATCTCTCCTGAGCAAACCCTCATCAATTAACTGAGATCCTTCTGTCAACAGCTCTATCTCCTTATGGCCAACTGGTCCTCTCTTTTTTTTTTTGGCTGCAGGCATGTTTCCTGATCAGGGATTGAGCCTGCGCCTTCAGTGGAAGGCAGATTCTTAGCCAATGGACCACCAGAGAAGTCCTAGTCTTTCCTGCATTAACACACCTCTGGGTCAATAACTTATGCTGGGTCATCTGCACAGCCCCTGGTCAGCTGCCTGCATCCTCCA
The DNA here is from genome assembly GCF_032452875.1 of Bos javanicus. Classification (NCBI taxonomy): domain Eukaryota; kingdom Metazoa; phylum Chordata; class Mammalia; order Artiodactyla; family Bovidae; genus Bos; species Bos javanicus. The sequence goes on along the minus strand of NC_083884.1, from coordinate 54,236,596 downwards.
CACGGCCACCAGAGTCAGCTTTGATAGAATTTAGATTACATCACTTCACACTCACCAGGATGGCTAGCATAAAAAAGACAGACAATAACAAGTGTGAGCAAGGAAGGCAAAGAAATTAGAACCCTTGTATGTTGCTAATGGGAATTTAAAATGGCACAGCTGGAAAAAAAAAAAAGAGGGTGCAGCTACTTTAGAAAACAGTCTGGCAGTTCCTCCAGAGATTAAATGTAGTTACCTCATGACCCAACAATTCCCCTCCTACGGATCTACCCCGAAGAAGTGAAAATGTCTGTTCACACTAACACTTGTACATGAATAGTCATAGTATCATTATTCACAAAAGCCAAGAAGCAGAAACAACCAAAATGTCTATCAACTGACTTATGGGTAAACAAAATGTGGTCTATTCATATAATGGGATGCTATTCATCCATAAAAAGCAGCATAGTACTGAGACATGTTGCTACACGATGAACCTCAAAAGCACGAGGCCAAACGAAAGAAGCCACATACAAAGGACCACATATTACGATTCCACTTATACGAAATGTCCAGAATAGACAAACCCACAGAGGCAAAAAAGTGGATTAGTGGTTGTCAGGGGATGGAGGGAAAGGGGAATTGGGAGGTACAGAGTTTACTTTGAGGGTGATGAAAATGTTCTGAAATTAGTGGGTAACGATTGCATAACACTGTAAATATATGAAGAACCACTGTGGAAATCCCTGGCTGTCCAGCAGTTAGGACTTGGCGCTTTCATTGCCGCAGCCAGGGTTCAATCCCTGGTCAGGGAACTAAGATCCCACAAGCCCTGGGATGCAGCCAAAAAAAAAAAACAAGAGAACCACTGAATCGCATGCTTTAAAGTGGTTAAATGGTGAACTTTATGGTATATGAAATCTCTCAATTTAAAAAATGTTTTTAATTCCCCCTCCCAAGAAAATAATCAGATCACAAAGCTACCCCCTCATCACACTTTAAAATCCCCCAAGGGCCTCCCCATTATACCAGGAGACAAACCCAGATTCCCCACCAGGGCCTAGAGGGCCCACTGTGAGCCTGGCCCTGAGACCTCTCCCACCTCTCCTCACCCCTCCCATTCTTCCCCCACCCTCTGCCCTTGTTTATCCCTCCATCTAGAATGTTCTTTCCCACAGTTAGTTTCTCATCAGTCAGGTCTCTGTCCAAATGTCTTCATCGCCTCCACCCAGAGGCCCTCCCTGACTACCTCCATCTAAAGTAAACATAGCTCCAACAACCTCCATCCCATTAATGCTGCTTTATTTTTACATAGCCCCATCACCTTCTGAAAAGATATAAAATTTTAAAAATGGTTTACTTCTTCTTTGACTGTCACTCCAACCAAGAGGGCAGGGCTCTTGTCTGTCCTATTCATAGCTCTGAATTCGCCTGCTATGTACGAGTTACTTGAGAAACACTTCTGGAAAGAATTGATGTATCGAACTACTTCCTGTAAAATGTGAAAGGCCGCCCACTACCTGGTCAAGAGTCTAGGACACTCAGTGATCAGCCAAGCTCTACAGGTGCCCAGGGCCAAGCCCCGCCCTAGACCTGTCTGGAACCCAGAGGAAGTAGGGAACAGTAATCCCTCCCCCTTGGAAGTTCTCAAAGTCTTGCAGGGGTCACGTAGCACCCAATGTTTACCCAGCAACCCACAAACAAACACCAGAAGACATCTAAGATTGCCTTGCTGACACTCAAGCTGGAGGCTGGGGTCCAAATCGGCCTCATAAAACTGCACTGGCAAACACCCTCTAATACAGCTTCTTACGGCTCTGCAATCCAACCTGTTCTCCAGAGGGAGACGGTTACAGTTCACACCTGCTCCTGCCTCCTCCCATGAGGACTTTCTTTTCAGAGGCAGTTAAATATCCAAATGGGCAGGTGGTACAGGCCTTGCTCCCCGGGCCCCCCATCCCCAACTGCAGCACCTCCACCATGCACACAACTTACCCACTAGGAGTTTGACATCTCGGACTGTGAAATCAGGGTCAGGCATCCTGGAAAAAGAGGAACGCAGACATTTGGTGGGAAGCCAGAAACAATAGGGTTAGATCTCACAATGGGGACAGGGGAGGCCATTTTTCTAAGAGAGTTCCCTGGTTCTCAGGCTGAAAATCCACAATGAGATAACTCAGCAAAAGGGTAGTGACGAGTTGGTGCCTGGAGGGTCACCCCGGAACTAGTGAGCAGTTTTCTCAACTCAACAGGCAAATCAAACCCCACTCTCCCCGACACCCAAACTCAACACTGCTACAGAGAAGAGGATGGAACTCACTGTCCCCCCACCCACTTTTCCCAGGAAGACTGAAGTGTGCTGTCAAGGTAAGCACCAGAGTTGGGCATTCAAACCTCTGCTTTCTTTTAGAGTGGCTAGCTCTCTCCGTGGCTCCGCTTTTAGAAAATACTTTCCATAAGGTGTTGTATGGAGGGTGGGAGGAACCTCTTTAAGTTTCGAGGGGGGAAAAAAACCACATCACACCGATTGCAAGGATTTGGTGACCCTGGCTACTGTGGCAGTGATGATGTTCACTATTAATTGACAGTGATGCCAAAGGTTTCATTTCTATTCATAGGAATGAGACTCTTGAGCAAATCTGGCCGTAGATGCTTGTGGAAGGAGGCAGGCTGTGACGAGGACACCCTCAACCTCCTCCAACCCCTGCCCCAAGGGCAGAAACCTGTTCTTCCAGGCTTCCTCCGGGATCTCTCCCCGATCTGGAGCTCTGACAGATCTCCAAAGAGAATGTAAACCAAACAAGCCACTGTGGGGAGGCAGGTGCTAGGGCACCAGCAGAAAGAGGAGACAGGACCTAGTGTCCTGACATCCCCTCCAAGGACTTCCCCAGCGGTCCAGTGGCTAAGATACCACACTCCCACTGCAGAGGGCACAGGTTTGATCCCTGCTCGGGGAACTAAGAACCTGCATGCCAAGAGGCAGGGCCAAAAAAAAAAAAGGAACATGCCCTCCAAAGAAAAGGACCAGTTTCCCATACAGTGGGAGGTCTGAGTAGAAACAGGCATATAGGCATTCTGCCTCTGCCCAAAGGCTGGCTAATCCCTTTGCAGCTTAGGCACTGCCTCAGTTTCCCTTTAGGAAGTCACTGCGTATAAGTGGGATGGATCAGAAGGGAAAGTCCACACGGTTGAAGTACCCTGTGACCTCTCCATCCAAATTCTCTGAGAATCCAGACCCATCGTTGGAGATTTTTTGCCTCCTCTTTCAGGCCTTGAACAAGGAAGTGCAATCCCCAAATAACAGAGAAAAATCCTGCTCAGTGACGAAAGGTAGGGGAAAGAGTGGAAGAAATCCATCCCAACCTATAAACTGTGTGAGGGAAGGAGACAGGGGAAGAAGCAATTCATTTCAGCAACTTACTTAATTCCCAGGCCATCCTTTTCTCGAAATACCAGGGGAACTCTGAGAGCTTCTCTCTGCACATACTCATAGTTGAAATCTGTTTGGAGATGAGAATTAAATCAGGTTGGTTAAGTCACGAAGGAGGAAATGAACCATGATCCATCGGTCAGGGGAAGAACATTGATGGAGGAAGGGGCAGGGGTTATATGAGATGCAGGCACCAGCTCAAAGAGCAAGAGATCCCTAGAAAATGACAAGGAAATGGATGAGGCAAAGCCCAAGAGAAGCTATGCCAACTCTTGGCTCCTCTGCCTACTCAGTCATTCCCTGCATGCCCCACGGGTCAGAACTTGTCAATGAAAGCCCAAGGGCGGCGAGGGTTGGGGAAGGAAACTCAGGAAAGAGCCCCACACAGAAAGAGCCCCAGCTCTCACTGCGAAAGAGGGATGGATGGAGAAAACGCATCCCAGGCTGAGCTCAGAAAGTAAAGGAACTGCAGAACTGAAGAATGCCACCTGGGAGGATCTGAAGCCCCATAGAGGAGGCTGGGAGGAGGGTTCTCATTGTAGCTGAGCATCAGGGAAGATCTTATTGTAATATCCTGCGTAGTGAAGGGGAGGGGGGAAAAGCCGGTTTCCCTGGAAACTGTGTATTTGGTGCCAAAATAACTAGGGAACTGGGCACAGCTTTGTTGTCTTAATAGTAAAATTCTGTTGCAGCCATCGCAACACTTGCTTCAGCTGGATAACCCAGAAGGATGCTGCCCAGGTGAAGGCTGTATGAAGGGGACATAGTGAGGCCCAAAGAAAATTCACCACTTAGTTTTCTGTCTGATGGATGCTTGTCTAGCGGAGACCCCAACATCCTTATGGAATGCCCGGGAGAATGAAGGAAGCCTTAGTTTCCATCCTCTTGAGTTCCAAAAGTAGGGGAGTTCAACCTTATTCCTAAATATGGAGATGAGGGAGGCGAAGACAAATACTCACACACCCCCAAGCCCTCAGGTAACTAAAGCAATTCACTAAGACACAAGCCCGCCCTGGCCGGTCAGAAGGGAGACAGATGAGATCTCAGGGCACTGAAACCCCTGCCCCAGAGAAACAGTTCACTAGGGCAGCTTGGGGGGTTGCAGGGGCAGGGAGGCCAAGGCAACTCTGCTCAGAGGAGAGAGAACAAAACCAGAGCTGGGGAAAGCCCTGACCTTAGCAGCTCAGATCCCCAGGGGCTCCTAGTGAATGGGGATTCCTAAGGATTTAAAGGCAGAGAAGTTTAAGAAGCTTCTATTTTGAATCCAGGCTAAGGGCTCCTTCTGTTTCTCAGCTCCTCCCTCGAATTTTGGGGCAAGATCTGAATTAACAACCAACAACCCTAGAGTCCTCTTCTTTGAAAGGAGCCTAGACAGTAGATTTAAGGAATCTCCCTTACTGGAAACCTCCCCCCACTACTACCTTCCTCCCCAGTACACACACACCCAAAGTCCAGCCCCAGGGTCAGCTTCAACTTCCTCAAATGAGCCTGAGAAAACATGAGATCCTGGGCAGAGAATTCCTCACCAATGACCAGGAAGAGTTGCATACTGTTTTCTCCTACAATGCGCCAAACGACTCAAGAAAAATGGGGAAGGAGAGGAATTAAAATCCCATTTGTGCTAAGGAAATTTAAATATAGTTGGGACTAGGCCCCTGTACTATCCGGCCTCTGCGTGCAATGCTCTTTAAGACCTGGCAGGCTAGAAGAAATTTCTTCCTCCTTTCCCCTACAACTACCCCCTACCACCGAACCCCTGCACTCCAGGAAGCAAAGGACACAAAAGAGAAACTTCAAAAATGCAAAGCCAGGCCCTGTCTCTCCTAGGGGCTAACCCCACAGCCCTAGTCACTCAACCAGAACCTGGAGGTGGGGGAGGCTCTTCCCCTGTTAATCAGCTCACTGAGGGATTGGAGGGTTTTCCAAGGGGAATGGGGGATCAACAAAATAGAAACAGTAATATAAAGGGAAACCCAAATAACTGAGAGGCAAAAATGAACTTAAATCCCAGAAGGACACAGAGAGACAAGTAGGCAGAAACAAATCCAAAACCCCAATCCCATTGGCCCAACCAGGGGCCTTGCAGGCCTTAGACCCAAGTCAGAGCATCACTTAATGGTCTGGAAGACACCCCCCAGACACCTTGCGAGTATCAGGGTCAGGCTGAAAATCAGGTCCCGAAGGTCTCAGGTTGGGGTGACATCGCCAACGCCCCCAGGCTTCTCCAACTTCTCTAAACTGGCAGGGCTCACAAGAGGGACAGAGCTCTCAAGGCCTCAGACTTGGGAAGAGACCCTGTTTCCCAGGGGGGTGCCCCAAGTCCTCACCTCCAACTGCCAGGAGGAAGCCTGAAGCTGGAGTGGGGATAACCCTTTTACCTGCAGTCCCCACTTCAAAGCATCAGGGCTGCAGGACTAGAGGCCTTGGGCTTCACTGGGGGCCAGCCAACAACTCCGGGCTCACCCACCCTGCTCCAGTCTGGCAAAGCCCACGAGGTGATGGGGTTCAGTAGACCCCAGGCCTGAGGAGGTGCAGTAAGTGATCCGGGGCGTCCCCAGCTCCAGAGCCCAACTGGCAGGGTCCGAAATGGCACGGGGTTAGGGAGGCTTCAGGCCTGGGGGGCCCTCACCCAATGCCCCTGGGGTGACCCTGGCCCGCTGCAGCCCATCAGCCGTACTTCGTGCAGTGCAAGGAGCTGAGCCGGCTCCGGGAGGGGTAGAACGCGGCGCACCCGCCCTCCCTAGGTCCACCCGTCGGTCCCCAGGTCCCTCTGTCCGCCGGGCCCCTGGCTCTGCCCACCCTGGGGCTGGTGGTGGGCGCGGACCGGGCCTAGGCCCACGGCCGGCCCCGTCTCCCGCCTGCCCTCCTCCCTCGCCACCCCACCCCACCCCCCCCAGTGCTCGGCCTCGTTTCGTCACCGGATCCCCTGGAATGGGGGACGCGGGCGCGAAATACGAACCCAGCCACCGGCAGCTCCCTCCCCACGTGCGCTCGGGCCTCGCCGCGGAGGACGGCCCGAGGAGGGGGCGCCTCACCTTTGCCCTCCATGGCGTGCACGAAATCCCCCTGGTACAGCTGGCTGCGCAGCTTTTCCTCCAGGCTGAAGCCGCGGGCGCTGACGATCTCCTCCACGTCCGACAAGTCCTCGTTCTCGTCGTATCTTTGGCGGTCAATCGGGCGCTGCGGGGACCCAAACCGGAGAGCCCGGGACATTATTGGGGGAACTGGGGGTCGCCTCTCACCCTGGGCCCAGCTCGAACAGGTGCAGGAGCCGCGCGCCCCCGTGCACCCCACCTTTGGGACCGGAGCAACTTTGCGCAGAAGCCAAAGATGCTGAAAATCGGGATAAGGAGAGGGACCCGCACCCCCCAGGGTCAGGCGGCGCCCTATACAGGGCACTCCCCTCCTACATCTTTGGAGGCCGTGGAAGGGATTTCTGGAGGACTCTCCCTTGCTTCCAGCCCCCCACCCCCGAGAAGTGTTGAGTTTTGCCCACTCGACCGGGAGCCTGGTTATGTAACCCGCGAGGGGGGCTCCGCACACGGGCTGGCGGGGCATTTGTAGGCCCCGGGAGGAGCCGCCGCAGCGCCCGGCTCGGCGGTAACAGCAGCCCTGGCGGCCGCGGCGGCAGAGCCGGGAAGCCGGAACCGGGGGCCGGCGGCATTTCTAAGCCTGGAGCCGCCCCCGAGCTACCGGGTAAGCTGGAAAGCTGAAATGGAAGGGCTGAGACCCCAGCCGCCCCAGCCGCCCGACCGCTAGTGCGAGAAGAAGGGGGGGGGGGGTTCGCGGCTTGGGAGGGGGAGAGGCAGACGGCCCGCCACAAAGCTCCCATCGGAGACCCCAAAACGCACCAGCAGCTGCCTCATCTCCCCACAAGCGCGCGCGCACACTCACTTCTTTAGGAGAATCCCCCACCACTCCCCGCATCCCCTGCCTCCTCCCTCCACCGCCGAGCGCCCGGCCCCGCAGCCCCCCAGATTCCGGGCGAACCCCGAGCCCGCTGAGCGCCCCCCCCCTCACGCCTTTCCCCGCTACCACCTCCCCACGTAAGTGTCTGAGACTCAGTCTCACAAGGGACTGGAGGAGTAAGCTGCTTGCTTCCTTTTGCATGCAATTTATTATATTTTTTTCCGGTCCTCTTGCAAAATACAGAAAAGGAAAGAAAAGGCAGCAAGAAACAACGACCAAAAAAAAATAGATCTATCATAAACCAGATACAGATTTGGAAAAAAAAAAAAAAAGCTACACACCAATCTTCTTCCAGAGTCTTTCTCTGCCTCCATTTTTTTAGGAGAGTTCACCAATTAATTGTCAACACTCCTGCCCCCTGCATTTTGGCGGAGGGGGGAAGGAGGGAAGACCAAAGAAAACAAACCAGAAAATAAATAAATAAAGCAAGCCAGAGCCGAGATCTACAAAGTTTTGCACCAACACTTAAGCAGATCCGTTTGCAAAGTCCTAGGAAACCATTTTCAGCAGTTGTGGGGGGGGAGGCGTCGACGTCATAATCCCCGGAACGTAAACATTGTTGCCGATCGCGCTCGGAGCCCGCGGCCGGGCTAGTAGAGGGAGGGGGCACTCGGCCCGGGATGGGGGCGGGAGGGGGCGGCGGCCCGAGGAGGTGTGGGGCGGGGAGGGCGCCCGGGAGGCACCGGGCGCCGTTAGCGCCCTGGCATCGCTGTTTTGTTGTTGGGTCACGAGTGCGCCTCTGCACGCAGGCGCCGCCGCCGCCCGGGAGTTGTGTGCAGAGCTGACTTTTGGAAGGGCTGAGTTGCAGGCGGCGGGCGCATCCCGGAGATGGCGGGGCAGGGAGGAAGGGAAGGAGGGAGGGGGTGGGGAGGGAGGTGCAGATTTGCACGGCTGGCCTCAGCGGGAGGCGCGGAAATGCAAGCCGAGCCTGCTGGAGTGAAAGCCCCCGGGGCCTGGCACCCCCGAAAACGACCTCCCACCTTAATCCCTGCCCCCATCGCCCACGGCCCCCATGGGCGACCCCTCTTCTTCCTCTTCCTTCATTTACCCCACCTCGTTACCTACGTGGCTGACCCAAATTCAAAGCATTTTGTGTATATATAATTTTTTTTTTCTTTTCTGCTATGTCTTTTTTTGGGGGGGTGGCGGGGGTGGGGGGAGAAATCCTCTCTAGAGCCGTAAGCGGATCCGCCACACGGAGGAAGCATTTGGGGGCTCAGGAAGAAATTAGCGCAGCTCCATACCTGTACGGACTACATAACTTTTAAACTACTGGACTCAAAGGATCCACATGCACACAGGTACAGGAAATACAGTCAGACCAAAGCCTTTTCAGACCCAAGCTGACCGGAAGACGTTGCCTTTCATTCATTCATTCTGCCCGCGTCTGTGGAGTCCTTTACTAGGCGAGAAGCCCTAGAAGAGAAGTTGGACATTTTTTAAAGGTCCCTGCGCTCTCCAAGAAGAGGAAATAGATGCTCAGGAGTGAACTACCGAGAGAATCGGATCTGGCGCCTCCTAACGCAGCTGGCAAACATGCGAAGGGTAAGCCCCTATTGGCGGGTTACAGGAGAAATGTCGGTGGAAAGGTGCAAGGCGCTGGGATGGGGCCCGGGGAACTTTGGGTGCGCCTTGATTAATCCTACAGTGCTTCTTGGCGGAGGTATGGGCACCCTCTGTATATATATATGGAGTGTCATTAGATCTGGGAATACTTACCTGTCGACATACCCACCTCCCAAAACTAGAATGGTAAAGGTGTTGTCCTGTAAGTTCATCATGTACAACAGTCGGGTCGACTTTGTGAGAAAAAACTGGCCCTGACATTCTTCCAGCCCAACTAGGCCCGATCTTGAAGGTAAAGATCGTGATGAGATAAGGAGGCACCAGGGCTACAAGAAAGGAACCTTATACCTATTCATAGGTGGCTTTGCAAAAAGAAGAACTTCCCATCCTTTTTTAATTTTACTTCTTTCCTGAACCCTGTGGGATAGTTGGAGCAGATCGTTTTGCAGATGGGAAACTGAGGCTCAGAGAAGTTTTGAATCTGGTTGATTGCTCTACCCTCATATCCTCCTCATGTCAACACAATGATCAGACAGATAAGTGGAGAGGAAGTGGCTTCTCCATCAGCGATCAGATGTGAACCATCAGCTCAGTGTTGGTCACCCTATGAGACAGCTCCCCCCTCACTCACCTTGAAGTTTCCTCTCCTATCTTGTATCTTTTTCCGCCCACCCTCCAAAGACTACTGGTTGAAGTTTGTTTTAATCCAAGTCCATTTAACTGGCAAACATCAAAATTTTTTCCAAACTGAAATCGCCCACCTTGTCTTAATGGGGGTGGGAAGGTTTTTGCCTTTAGCCTGTGTCAAGAACCAGGGACTATTTTATTTGCTTCTTTCACTCAAGAACCCTTTAAGGTAAATAGTTTTGCAAATAAGGAAAGTGTGATTCAGAAAGGGAAAGCCAGTCCCCCAAGGTCACACAACTTATAAATGGGATTGCTGAGGCTCAGACTGGAGCCTGCCTCTGCCATCACATCCACTTTTGGATACTGACCCTCTTAACTGCTCCCACATAATGAAATGAAGAAGTGAAGTGAAGTCGCTGAGTCGTGTCCAACTGTTTTCGACCCCACAGCCTGTAACCTGCCAGTCTCCTCCGTCCATGGGGATTTTCCAGGCAAGAGTACTGGAGTGGGTTTGCCATTCCATCTCCAGGGGGATATTCCCTGACCATGCAGTGGGCTGGAAGGTCATGAGTTAAGTGCAGTAAAGCAAAAGTGTGAAGCAAAACACTTGGTCTTAATTCTCCTTTCCTCCCCAAGACCCTTCTGTCTCTCCATGTGGTCGGTCTCATGGTATCCCCAAAAGCTGGTGTCAAGAGAAGACCCGATGGCAGACACCTTAGTGTAAAAACAGTTAAGTCCATATATCACCTGGATGGGGAGTTCTGGTCTGTCAGAGTGGGAAGGGGTTGGGTAGTCACCTAATTTAATCCTGTCCCTTTACAAACCGCCAGGAAACCACAGACCAGAGAAAAGAATGGGCCAACCAGGGGTTTGTTCCCCTTTGATGCCCCCAGAGTGCCTACCCTGCCGCCTGGTCCTAAGTGGTCACTCCATAAATGTTGGGCCCTTGATGGATCACCTTCCTTAGCAATATTTGCATTTTCCCTTTATCAGTAATTGGCAGATGAAAGGCTTTGTCCTCCTGTTGAAAGAATTCCAGGCATTTGCTCAAAGTGGGGGAGGAGGTTATGTTGGGCCAAAGGGGGAAGGGCCAAGACCCTTGAGCTCCTTCCCTGGCTAATTGTCCCAGAGGAGTGGACTGTAGGTGAGAGAGGGAAGGGAAGCATAAGGTGATTCCCCAGGAGACAGTTTTTTGTTTTGTTTTGTTTTTATCTTGCAGGAAAAAAAAGACCAGGCCAGTTGTATTTGAAACAAAATAATAATGACTTTTGGACCTTCTTGCTCATTCTTACAAAAGGCCCAGTCAGATCCTGGCTGTGTTGGCCCCATTCATTTCTTCATTCATCAAAGGTTGATTGAGCAGCTCTGTGCTCTAAAGACTTCGAGGATGGAAAAATCAGCTCCGATTGTAGCCTCTTCCTCCAGACGGGGCAAGAAGTGGGCTGCCAGCTTCCCAAACAAGTCAGGAAGGACTGATACTGGATGGAACCCCCAGAATCTAGGATTTTTCACACTGTTAGAAACTGAAGCTGTCATATTCATGTATCATTATAATAGCTCCTGATTTTTGAGAGCTTACTCTGTCTTTGAGCAAAAGCTCTCACATTTTGCTATCTCTTGAAATCCTCATCAAAGTTCTCTGAGAGAGGGTCTGTAATTGCCCATTTTTACAGCTGAGGCTCAAAAAGAGGTCAAGTCACTTGCCCACAATTTAGGGCTGCGAAATAGCAGAGACGGGTTTTGAATCCTGGGCTGGTAGGAATCCAGAGCCCAGAGGCTTCTGTCTGTCTAGTCTTTCCTGCAGGGCAGTCCCACAGAACACGAAGATGGAAATGTTCTATGTCTGTGCTAACAGAGGAGCCTCTAGCCACATGTGGCTGTTGAGCACTGTCCAAGAATTATTTAATCAGTTCCCCAAATTTCAGAATGAAATGTGAATAGTGGGATTAAGGAACTAAATGCTGAATTTTATTTAATTTTAATTAAATTTAAATACCTATATATAGTATCTCCCTTACTGGACAGTGCAACCTTAGAGTACAATCCAGAATTTGTCTTGAGGGGAGGTGATCAGGGATATCTACAAAGGTTTTCTAGAAGGAGCCATCTGTGCAACATGAATGGAGTGTTAGCACTTAAACCACCCACTCTGTGTGCCTGCTAAGAGCATGGCACCATAGGCCGCTGGGGATGCCAGCATGATATAAAATTGTCCCACCTGCCCAGATCTGACAAATAAACTTCTCAGGTACAGATGATTGGTGACAGCAGGAAGCCTTAGAAATGGATGACTACTTCCTGATATATATCGGACAGTCAGACTCAAACACAAAGATGGGATGCATTGTGGCCCTATGCAAAATAGATTTGGGAGAAGATTAAAAATGATCTGAAAGTTGGGGAACTGATTAAATAATTCTTGTATAGTTTGTATGCCCAAGGAAATGCTATCAAATCATTAAAAAGAACAAGGTAGCTATATATATATATATATATATGTATATATATATGCATACATATATATTATGTATATAGGGCTTCCTGGCTCAGTGATTAAGAATGCAAGAGATGAGGGTTCTATCCCTGTGTTGGGAAGATCCCCTGGAGAAGGAAATGACAACCAACTTCAGTATTTTTGCCTGGGAAATCTCATGGACAGAGGAGCCTGGCGGGCTATAGTCCATGGGGTCCCAAAAAGAGCTGGACATGATTTAGCAACCAAACAATAACAAACTATAGATACTGATGTAAAATGATTTCATGATATCCTTACATTAAAACAAAACAAGGTGCAGAATAATACCAAACTGTGATGACCGCTTATGTAAACCAAAGAGAATATATCTATATCTACAGTTTTTTATATGTGCAAAATTTTCTTTGGAAAGAAATACAACTTTTAAATGGGGGAAAGAACTGGAAAAGACAAAAATACTTTTTCTTTGGTACAGTGTGATATCTTTACCATATATAAGTGTTAGTGTTGCCTGATTTTGAACCTTATAGATTTCATTTTATATGTTGTGTTATCTTTTGAATTTTATACTATGCATAGTATAAAATTGTATTACCTACTCAAAATTGAATTTCATTTTATTTGTGATTTTTGAGCCTATGAGTTTCAAAATCAGGCAAATCTAAACCAGATAAATATTATTTAGTTATACATACATAAGTGGTAAAGCATAAATAAAAGCAAAGGCATGATTAACAGAAAAAGCCGGAAGAAAGTCGCTCTGGGCTAGGGAATGTGAAGAGTGAAAGGTACTAGTGATTTTCTGTTTCTTAATCTAGGTGGAGGACACCTGATAAATTCTACTGTGTTTATGAAAGGTTTCACTCTTTAAAAATTGTTTTAAAATTGCTTTCTTCCTCTCCCACTCCTAGTTTCTCCTCTCCACACTCCCATCCCCAGAAAACTTAGCAAGTCTCTTGGGCATCCTCCCAGAAATGGTTTATGCTGTTACAAAACCTCTACATATATTTTCTTTTATTATTGTGTCACACACATATACACCCTGTCCTTCCCCTTCCTTTTTCATTTAATCTAATCTTGGAGTTCTTTCCATATACTATCTGTAGAACTGCCTCATTCTAAAATATTACTTTAAGGATGAGATAAATCTGAATCACATGATACAGAAAAATTCAAGATTGGTTAAGAAACATAATAAGTCACAGAATAACCTGTAATGGTCCCATTTATGTTAAAACAAACTATAATGTATAGACATGCAAGAGAAAGAAAGAAAAAGGCTTGAATAGAACAACAAACCATTCATTGTTTGATCACTTCTGAGGAGAGGACAAAGTTTTGAGCGGGTTATATAGAGTCTATACTTAATTATTTGCATTTTTAACAACCATTGTGCCCTGTTAAATTTATCAGATATTTCGAACATAAAGGCATAGAAAATAAATGTAAATAAATATAGGAAGAACTTGTGTATCTAGCATCTCTGTTTGCCAATCCAAACCCTAGAGTTTTGTCATATTTTGGGTCACTTTTGCAATTTAATAAATACTCTGGGACAACAGACCACACTATTACAGTTAAAGTGATTGTAGTTCCCAGAGACTTGTGTTTGTTTGGGTTTTTGTTTGGCTCCTCAGTCCTTGTAGATTGCAATATCTGAGTAAGAAAAACCATGGCCAAATTACACATGGTCTGAGTGTCAGGCTTTGATCCTTTGAGGAAAACAGGTTTGTGCATAGAGTTCTACATATTATAATATCTCTTCCTTCCTGAAGGTTGGAAGGAAACTTGGAAATAACAGGTGAGTTAATCAAGGGGTTAACTCCAGGAAGAGAGTCATAAAAGTTCAAAGATGCTTTCAAAACTTGCATCTTTGGATTTATGGACAAGCATGTTAACCAATGGAAATCAAAATTCTGGCATTACTTCATCATGCTAAATTGTCATTGGCTGCCAATCGCTGAGGGCTGGACCGCCGGGCTGGCAGTTAACCCTTTCAGGGACAATCATGCCCTTTACATTCATTTTATTTTGAAAGATGAAGCAGGGACAGATGAAAAGCTTAGAAAGGTCCCCAGGCCTCCGACCTCCACCAGAAGAAAGAGTTTCACCCTGCAGAGGAACACCCGGGGACAAATTTCCTGGAGAAAAGTTTTGAACTTTTAAAGTGTGGAATCAGCTGACCTTGCTTAGTAAGAGGAGAGGGGACGAGAGAGGAGTTTGATTCACTTTTTGTGCTGTCAGAACAGAAACCAGAGTTGGAGAGATTCCATTAATCTTACAGAGCAATCAGTCATTGAGAGGATTGAATTGCATTTCCTGCCCAAAGATGTAGAGACAGATGACCTTTGCAGCAGCTCTCAGACCCCCAGTTCACAGCTGGAGAGAGGATGTGTCAGCATTTACTTAGGGTCTCACCCTGCCCTTTGTTCAAAATTCAAACTCTTTTTGTGTTCAAGCTGCTGCTGCGTGGTTTTTTGTAGTTGTTGATGCTGCTGATTTTTTTTTTTTTAAACCTCCCACGTCTTGTAACTTATGAGAAACAAACTCTGGCTGATGATAATAACTGGAGGTGCCCCAGAGAGGAAACCAGAATAGAAGAGGGGGAATTTTAAGAGAGACCACTGGGCCTTTTGGTTTTCATTTACTGCCCCTTCCTGGGCTCTTTGAATGCTGCAGGCTGAACTGGATGGAGCCAGTAATCCAGCAAAACTAATAATAATGCTTCATGTTTACATGGCTCTATTACCAAAAAAAGCTTTTACATACGTTACTTCATGTGGGGGGTGGGGGGAAGAAACTTCTAGAATGGAAGCATTTACATAAAGGAACATTCTAAATTCCCAAATGTCATGAGCTACATGACTTGGACCAAGGACCCAAACTGAGCCTCAGTTATGCCATCTGTAAAGTGGGGGTTGGAGGGGAATCATGATACCAAATGTTGAAGAATTCGTATGATGATTGAATGAGCCAGTGTTCTGGAACAGAGTGGTCAGTAAACCTTGTGTCTTCATTAAAATGAAAGCAACCACCCGGACTTCATAACTCTAACTAGTTGTGGAATCAAGAAATTTAGTTTGGGGACTTCCCTACTGGTCCAGTGGCTAAGACTCTGTGCTACCATTGTAGGGGGCCAGGATTCCATCCCTGGTCAGGGAACTAGACCTTGCCTGCTACAACTGAAAGGATTCCGCAGGCCCCAGTGAAGATCCTGTGTGCCGCAACTAAGACCCAATGCAGCCAAATAAAGATTTTTTTAAAAAAGAAGAAATTTAGTTTTCCCCCAAGAGGAAGGCAGCCTGAGATGAAGGCATCAGCCCTGGTTTTCTCTCCAACATACTTTCTCTCCCCAGTAGGTCTCCTTCAAAGTCTGAACACACCAAACTACTTTGAATTCTTTGAATAAACCTGCTTTCTCTCCTCCTGACCTTTGCCTATGCCGCTTCCTCTGCTCAGAGCTCTCTCTCCTGACAGCACTCCTCCTCTTATTTGTAATATAATAGTTCTTATTTATTCTCCTGGAATCAGACTAGATGGCTTTTCTTCCCTCATTCATTGATGTATCTTAAAGGCACAGTGCCAGCACCTACTCTAAAATAGTGTTTAATGGAAGTCCATCATCCCTTACATGCCTCTCCAAGTCCCCAAATTCTTCGTCTTCCAGAAAGCTAGGAATGAAAGTGCCAAGATCTTCTCTTTTCCTAGCGATCCATAGTATACCACTCTTTGCAGATGGAATCAGTGGCTTTTTAACTGTACTTGAAATGGCATTCAGTAATTCACCAGTTCTTCACTGAGTGCCTCCTACATTCATCCACAGGGTGGACTTTATAGGAAACACTCCTCACCCAGCAACACCTATTTATTGCTCCTGTGCTGTGCTCAGTCTTGTCCAACTCGTTTGCAACTCCATGGATTGTGGCCCTGCCAGGCTCCTCTGTCCATGGAATTTTCAAGAGAATACTGGAGCGGGTTGCCATTTCCTACTTCAGGGGTTTTTCCCCACCCAGGGATTTTGAACCCTCGTCTCTTAAGTCTTCTGCATTGGCAAGCACGTTCTTTACCACTAGCGCCACCAGGGAAGTCCTACTCATGGCTGAAAGCAGATCTTTCATGCCAGTGACGTTAGGATGGTCGGAAACAAGATGGACCGTTGGCTCTTAGCCTCAGCCTGAAGAGAGAGATCTCACCAGTTGCAAACCGAGAGCAGGTGAGTTGGCCCAGCTTACCTTAACAAAGCCTTTCTCATCCAGAACACTTCTCACGATTATAATATTCTGCTCATGTATTAATGGTCTACTGTCTGTCTCACTGAAAGAAGTCTCTTCTTTCAGAAGTCTCTTGAATGAGAACCTTCTGTAATAGCACAAGGAACTCTACTCAGTGCTCTGCGGTGACCTAAATGGGAAGGAAATCCAAAAGAGTGTGGATATATGTATGTGTATGGGCTTCAATGGTAAAGACTCAGCCTGCCAATGCAGCAGACATGGGTTCGAGTCCCGGGTCAGGAAGATCCCCCGGAGAAGAAGATGGCAACCCATTCCAGTATTCTTGCCTGGAGAATCCCAGGGACAGAGGAACCTGGTGGGCTACAGTCTATAGGGTTGCAAAGAGTAGGACATGACTAAAGCGACTGAGCACCCATGCGTATGTATATATATATATATAACTGATTCACTTTGCTGTATAGCAGAAACTAACTATACTCCAATAAAAAAATAAAGAAATGCAAATAATGTCTGTCTAGTGGAACCCAAAGGTTATGGGTTTATGACCCTGTTTTACAGTCACCAGTTTTTTATCTAATTTAGCAGTCTAATAAATTGTAATAAATTTAATAACCCACCTCCACCCCACAAAAAAGAAGGAAGTCGCTGCAACTGACCTTGGTATTACTCACTGCTTATCCTCAGCCCTTATGGCTTGGCTCATAAAATATACCTACCAAACATTTGTTGAACGAATGAATTCAGCAAACTCCACAATATGTCTATTTTCAGCTTGAGCAACTAAACCTTAAAGTGTACCTCTTTGAAGAAGATGCAAGGGCTCTAAGAGATCCTATGCTGTGCTATGCTAAGTCACTTCAGTCGTGTCCGACTCTGCGACCCCATAGACGGCAGCCACCAGGCTCCCCGTCCCTGGGATTCTCCAGGCAAGAACCTTGGAGTGAGTTGCCATTTCCTTCTCCAATGCATGGAAGTGAAAAGTGAACGTGAAGTCGCTCAGTCGTATCCAACTCTTAGCGACCCCATGGACTGCAGCCTACCAGGCGGCTCCGTCCCTGGGATTTTCCAGGCAAGAGTACTGGAGTTGGTCGCCATTGCCTTCTGAGCAACTTCACTTTCACTTTTGTGCATTGGAGAAGGAAATGGCAACCCACTCCAGTGTTCTTGCCTGGAGAATCCCAGGGACGGGGGAGCCTGGTGGGCTGCCGTCTATGGGGTCGCACAGAGTCGGACGCAACTGAAGTGACTTAGCAGCAGCAGCAGCAGCAGATGGCAAATAATGTTAAAACATGCTGAAAATTTTACACACTGAGCTCCAACATGAGTGAGAACAAAGAATATCTATTAGAATAATAATCAGAACTTACCTGGTGGTCCAGTGGCTAAGACTCAGCCCTCCCAATGCAGGGAGCCCAGGTTCGATCCCTGCTCAGGGAACTAGATCCCACATGCCACAGCTAAAGATCTCAAGTGCTGCAACTAAGACCCAGCGAAGCCAAATAAGTACATAAATATTCAAGAAAGGAAAAAAAACAGTAATATCAATTGCCTAGTGTGTGCCAGGTATGGGGTTGGGTGCTGGAGCTCGAGTAGTGAGCTGAAATAAACATGGTGGTCATGACTTTCAGACTAGTGAAACTTAGCAAAAGGGAGATTGTAGCAACAGTTGCACAGACAGAGGGAACATCACAACTGATAAGTGGGTCACAGCAGAGCAGTATATGAGGCTTGAGATGTATAATATATGTTGGGGGAGAAGGGGGTTGACCTGGCTTGGGGTTGGGAAGGAAGTTAGGGAGCTGTTCCAAGAAAGTGAGGCACAGAACTGAGCTCTGAGGCAAGAGTTAGGCTGAGTGTGGGGGAAGTGTTCTCAGCAGAGAAAAATAGCAGATGCAAAGTCCTCGTGATGGGGGAGTACATATGGTAAAGGAACTGAAAAAAGGCCCGTATGACCCAAATGTAGTGAGCTGAGGATGGGGGTTAGGGATGAAATAAACTGGAAAAATAAGTAGGCACTTCAAGAACGAATTGAGGGGCTTTCCTGGTGGTCCAGTGGCTAAGACTCTGAGCTCCCATTGCACGGGGCCCGGGTTTGATCCGTGGTAAGGAAACTAAAATGTCACATGCCTCAACTAAGACCCGGCACAGCCAAATAAATAAAAATCTTTGAAAAAAAAAAAAAAGAACTGGGCAATATCCGACAAAACTGAAGGATTGGGTAGTCTATGATCCTGCAGTTCCATGCTGGGAAGATTCTAGAGAAACAGACACAAGTGCACCAGGAAGTATGATCAAGGATGGTAACCTCAGCCGCATTGTATGCAATCTTGGAGAACTTGGAACAACTCATGTTCATCGACAGGGGAGTGGACACATTGCAGGTATGTCTTTCTTGGGTTCCTCAATAAACAGAGTCTGAATCAAAAGTCTACTTTGTTGGGGAGCGCATTCCCAAGGAGAAAGAGTGCAGAAAAGAAGTGAGACAGGGAAAGAGTCAAATGAGGGTACCAAGGAGAGGCCATAGTTACCGTGGCAACTCAGGACAGTTCTGGGGAAAGAAGGGAGAGGAATTATCTCCTAGCTCCTGATCAAAGGTTTGCCCCACTGGGGTGTAAACACCCTCCTTCTTCAAGATTACCTATGTGTGAGCACCTAGGAGGCCCTCAGTATCACACAGGAAAGCCCCAGATAGAGGCTGTTTGGCCCGAGCCCCACAAAATCAGTCAATATGGTAATCAGTGGTTAGGATGAAAAAAATGGCAAAAGGAAATCACCCAAGATAGGCGGTTAAGGGCTCTGAAGAAGCCTATGGCGGGCACCTTGTAAGGTGGAATCTATGCAGCAGTGAAAAAAAATTGGCCTAGAGCGCTCCTTGTGTCTACAAGATGACTCTGACCAGAAAATATTGAATCACGTGACAAGTTGCGTAAGTAGGCACAAGCTAAAGTTCTGAACTTTGTATAAATTTCAGAAATGGGCCAAAGTAACAATGTATATAAAAAGCAATGGAACACATAAAGGATAAAGGCCAAACTGAGAAAAGTAGTTACTTCGGGAAGGAGGAGGAGACTGGGTTGGGCAGATGAGAATTTCAAAGAGAAATGCTGGTAACCTTAGGGTTCTTTTTGCTGGTGTTTTTCCTTTCTCTCCTTTTTTAATGGTACACTTCACAGATACGCATGTCATCATCCTTGTGTAGGCGCCATGCCAATCTTTGTATTGTTCCAGTTGTAGTAGACTGCACATTTTTTTTTTAAAAGTATTTATTTGGCTGTGCTGATTCTTATTTGCAGCACCTGGGATCTAGTTCCCTGACAAGGGATTGAACCCAGGCCCTCTGCATAGAGAGTCTTAACCACTGGACCACCAGGCAATTCCCATATTAACTATTTCTTAACAAAATGGTACATTATAAAAGCTATCTTTGTACATTATAAATGTTCTAAATGAACCAATCATTAAATGTAAGATCCCAATTAAAAAAATTATGAGTAAAGAGTGACTTATTTTTAATAAAATTTTATTTATTTGGCTGTGCCAGATCTTATCTGCGACATGTGGGATCTTTATTTGCAGCATGGGGGATCTAGTCCGCTGATCAGGGATTGAACCCAGGCCCCCTTCATTAGGAGCTTGGAGTCTTAGCCACTGAACCACCAGGCAAGTCCCAATAGTGACATCTGAAATTATTATTTAAAAAGAAGAGAAGCATGTTGATGGGGGCATAAGTGTGAATGTACTTAATGCCACAGAACTGTATGCTTTAAAATGATTAAAATGGTAAAATATATGTATATTTAACCCCTATTTTTTTAAAAGGGGGGAAAGAAGGAGGGATGGAAAGTGGCAGATCAGGCAAAGCCTTGTGACTATGGTGAGGATTTGAATCTTTAACAATTTCTACCCACTGCGTGAATTTTTATAAGTAGATTTATATAGAAGTCCATGCAAGGAGTTATACCAAGGAAGGAGACCAAATCCTTCACTGATAACTGGAAAAGTCAGGTCAAATAGGAGGGTGGGTAACCTGTCAGGGGCCTCCAGCTGCTGCCCTCTTGCTGAATAAAGGAACAACTGCCAGTAGAGGATCAGCAGTAATCAGACAAGAGGCGATGACTGAACACACAGGACAGGCAGAGTACTTCCTGGGTGCCCAGGAGATGGACAGGCGAGTGAGTGATGGGTGAGTCCACCTGACCTTCAAAAAGCTAGTTCCCAGGTGAGAAGGTAAGACTGGTAAAGGTACCCACAAGTACAAGGTGATAAGGGGCCCCTTTGCACTCTGAACACACCCACATAATAGCCTTATCTTTCCATGTTAGAGTTATTTATTTATAGGCATTTTAGCAGGAAGACTGGGGGTTTCTTGAGGGCATTCATTGATTCAGGCATTTATCGAACGAGTGTCTACGCAGGCACTGATTTGGGGCAGCTGGTATACAGTAGATATTTGATAAACGTACATTGCCTTGCATTCCATCATCACTCAAATGCTCTTTTTTTTTTTTTCTTTGCTGCACAGATGTGGGATCTTAGTTCCCAAACCAGGAATTGAACCCCATAGCCCCTGCACTGGAAGGCAAAATCTTAACCACTGGACCACCAGAGAAGGCTCTCAGATTTGTTTTTAAAAAAATTTTGCTAGTTGCTGTTACAGAATGGCTTTAAAAGCAGAGACATCAGGGAGCAGTTTACTGCAGACCTCTCGGCAGGCAATGATGGTAGCCTGGTTAAGATGGAAGAGGCGATGCCGGCCACAAGAGCTGAGATTTTAAGAAAATGTGGGTTTCCTGATGAATTGTATGTGGTGGGAAAAAGGCAAGGGGAAGCAAGGACCCAGGGGTGACTCCTAGGATGATCAGCACCCCAATTTTCCCTTCTCCAGGGCCTCTGGAGAGAACCACAGAACCACATTGCACTTGACAGTCTGCTCCTGGGATGCTGGGCATTTTTATGTGATTAGGCTGGAATAGTTCTCTGGGAAATAAATGCCCTCAGTCTAAAAGGCTTTTACAAGCCAGGGCAGCGGATTAAAGGCGGCCAGGCTGAGGAGAAATTCCAAGGTCAGGAGACAGCTGGGCATGGAGACTTTTAATCTAAACCTTAAAGGTTTTTATTTTTCACTCCCTGAACCTAGGGTGTCACTTTAAATACGTGTTTGGCAACATCGGCTGTTCTATTTTTCTTTTTAATTATACAAAGAGAGATCCTGGAAACAGCTCAGCCCCCAGGCTGGGGGAGGCGAGGAAAGTCTGGCAACAGTTGGAGGAGGCAGACACCAGCTAAAAATTGAGTGGATTGAAGTCCGTCTGAAGGCTAGTGGAGACTCTACCCTGAACTCGGTGGGGGAGCCCTGACTCAGGGTTTCTAAAAGGAGACTGACAGTCACCAGCTTAGAATGGAGAGATGACAGATGGACAAATCTGCAAGATAAAAATATCACTAACACTAGCACGACTCTCGTACCTTGAGTTTCTTCCCAGACCTCTGTCCTCCTCCTTTCTTTCATCCTCTGAGCAGAAAACACTTAACTAGACAATTCATTCACATTTACAGGCTGCTCCCTACTCTATGCTGGGCTCCGGGTTCAACTGTTTGTATGTGTTGTCTTGGGATTTTTTTTTTTTTAATATATATTTGTTTGTTTGCACCAGGTCTTAGTTGCAGCACTCAGGATCTTCCATCTTCATTGTGGCATGTGCGAACTTTTTTTTTTTAAGGTTTTTGTTGTGGACCATTTGTTTTGTCTTTATCGAATTTATTACAATATTGCTTTTTCATTTTATTTTATTTTTGGCCCCAAGGCATGTGAGATTAGTTCTCTGACCAGGAATTGAACCCACACCCCTGCACTGGAAGGTAAAATCTTAATCACTGGACCTCCAGGGAAGTCCCAGCATGCAAACTCTTAGTTGCAGCAAGAGGGATCTAGTTCCCTGACCAGGGATCGAACCTGGGACCCTGAATTGGGAGCTCGGAGTTTTAGCCACTGGACCATCAGGAAACTGTTGATACCTTGTTTAATGCAGACAGCAATGTTGTGAGTAGATAATCATACATATTATTATCCCTATTTTCTAGATGGTGAATCTGAGATTTAGAGAGATTAAATATAACTCCAGCTCCCCAGTGTTGGGCCTGGGCTTGTTTGCCTTCAAATCCATTCCTTGCCCTTCCTCTGCTTAGCTCTGTATCACTCGGATGCCAACCTCTGCAGGCTGCCAAAAGAGCTGACTTCCTTTATAGATCGACCAATGGGAGGCAGTGATAGGAGCCTAGTAGGCGGGAAGAAGGGAGAAGCCAAGGTTTTTCTCCCTCTCTCTGTCTCCGGAAATAGTTCCAGGAGCAGCTGCATTTCCTGTGTCTCTACCTCCCACCAGACAGTGCCACTGTGGGTCCAGCTTCCACCTGGGGAGTCCAGTCCTTCCTGGGTACCAGAAACACCACCCCTGCCTCGGTCCATCCAACTCCAGGGGTGGTCCTGGCCTTCCTGCAGTTGCTAATCTGTAGGTTCTTCACCCTCCCCTGTTTGCCCGCTTCCATGGTTCTTCCATTACCTAGGAAGCAAATGCATACATTCTCCTATTCTAGTGTCTGCTTCTCCTGCTTGGATTCTCACTGATGTTCTACCTTTCGTGAATACTCACCATCTAGCCAATTCATCTGGTTTGGAATGACACAATCCTCTTTCCTTGAGCACAGGACATCCCACAAAACGAAAAATAGTAACCACTGTTTGTTGAGCATTATGCTGATTGCCAGTCAAGTGTTCTTTCGTGGAACACTCATAGCAACCCTTTCTGCCAAATTCCATTAATTACTATCCCCATTTGACAGGTGGGGCTCAGGTTGAGTTGCTTGCCCAAAGGGGTACAGTTATAAACTGACAAAGCTGGGATTCACATCAAGGGACTCCTAAACCCATGTGACTTTCTCTAATCTCTGCTGACATCTTTTTGTTGTTGTTTTTAATTTATTTGGCTGTGCTGGATCTTAGTTGCAACATGTGAGATCTAGTTCCCTGACCAGGGATTGAACCTGGGTGCCCTGCACTGGGATCATGGATTCCTAGCCACTGGACCAGCAGGGAAGTCCCTCTGCTGATATCTTGAACACACTTGCAGCCCCATGATAAACCCATTAGGACTCAAGTCCCTTGGGTGACTGAAGATCCCTCCTCATCTCAGTCCAGGGTACATATATGAGCTTTCCTAGTGTAGGGGCTTCCATGGTGGCTCAGATGGTAAAGAATCTGCCTCCAATGCGGGAGGCCCGGGTTCAGCCCCTAGGTCAGGAAGATCCCCTGGAAAAGGGAATGGCTACCCACTATAGTACTCTTGCCTGGAGAATCCCATGGACAGAGGAGCCTGGTGGGCTACAGTTCATGGGTTTGCAAAGAGTTGGACATAACTGAGTGACTAACACAGACACACAGGGCTGCTATAACAAACTATCACAAACTGGACAGCCAAGAACACAGAAATTTATCGCCTCACATTTTGGGAGGCCAGAAGTCTGAAATCAAGGTATCAGGAAGACCATGATCCCTCTGAAGTCTCCACGGAAAGATCTGACCCAAGCCTCTCTCCCAGCTTTTGGAAGTCTCAAACACTCCCTGGCTTGTAGATGGCCATCTTCACCCTGTGTCTCTTCATATCATTTTTTCTCTGAGACTCTGTATGTCTAA
Organism: Bos javanicus; assembly: GCF_032452875.1. Classification (NCBI taxonomy): domain Eukaryota; kingdom Metazoa; phylum Chordata; class Mammalia; order Artiodactyla; family Bovidae; genus Bos; species Bos javanicus. The sequence goes on along the minus strand of NC_083884.1, from coordinate 54,212,630 downwards.
ATCTCCTCTTTTTATAAGCACACATCATACTGGATCAGGGCTTACTGTACTTAAATGATCTCATTTTAACTTGGTTGCCTCTATAAAGACCCTGTTTTTAAATAAGATAATGCTCGGACATACTGGGAGTTGGAACTTAAACATCTCTTTTGTTGGGGGGAGGGACATAATTTAACTCATAACAGTCCTTGATGCAGGTGCTCTGTCTCTACAGTGTGGCCTCGGTCCATTTTCCTATTTTTGGTGGCTCTGAGAAGCTTGCAGCATCTTCTTTCCCAGGCCAGGGATTGAACCCAGGACCATGGCAGTGAAAGCACTGAGTCCTAACCACTGGGCCTCCAGGGAACTCCCACTCCTCTTTTTCTAATGGAGGATGCTAGATTTCCGGGAAGACCCCACCCCTTTAAGAGACTGCAGTAACTTCCAAGTCATGTTTGTATTCCAAACGTATCCCAACATTCTACCCCAAAATATACAGCAAGATGTAAAGCAACTAATATAGCCAAACCCATTTTGAAAAAGTAGGACAAAGTTGAAAGACTTAACCTATCTAACTTCAACACTTATTTTAAAGGTAATCAAGAGAGTGTATTCTGGCATATTAGAAAATAGAGCAATGGAATAGAATAGAGAATCCAGAAACAGACATTCACATATAATCGTTTGATTTTTGACAGAATGGTCCATGCGTTTCAATGGGGAACTTGCTCCTTATCTTTTAAAACTTTTTAAAAAAAAATTTATTTGGTTGTGGCTGACCTAATTGCAGCACGCAGGATCTTCAGTGTTGGCACGCAGGCTCTAGTTCCCCGACTATGGGTTGAACCTGGTCCCCCCTGCATTGCGAGCATGGAGTTAACCACTGAACCCCCAGGGAAGTTCCTCTAAGGCTTTTTTTTTTTTTTTTTTTTTAATATTTATGTATTTGGCTGCACCGGATCTTGCTTGTGGTATGTGGGATCTAGTTCTCTGACCTGGGATCAAACTCAGGCCCTCTGCATTGGGAGCACAGAGTCTTAACCACTGGACCACCAGAGAAGTCCCAAGGCTTTTTTTTTTGTTTTAATAATTGTTATTTATTTATTTAGGCTACTCTGGGTCTTTGTTACTTTTGCCCTGGCTTTCTATAGTTGAGGTGAGCAGGGGCTACTCATTGTTGCTTTGCCCAGGCTTCTAATCATGGCTTGCTGGGGAGCACAAGCTCAAGAATCAGGGACTCCGTAGTTGTCGCGCATAGGCTTAGCTACTCTGTGGCATGTGGGATCTTCCTGGACCAGGAATTGAACCTGTATCAACCCCTGCACTGCCAGGTGAATTCTTATCCAGTGTGCCATCAGGGAAGTCCCCTCTAAGATTTTTTAAAACTCTTGTGTTTTAAAGTTTTAAAACATAGGTGAATATCTTTATGAGCTTGGGACTGGCAAATATTTCTTAGCCAGGACACAAAAAGCACTAACCATAAAAGGCATGAGCACAAACACAGTCCCAGAGATGGCTTCTGACCAGGGAGGAGAGTGAGCCCTAAAAGGTCAGGGCCTGAGGGGCGGGAAAGTGGGGTAGCGGCTCCCCTGCACATGGTCTCTGAGCTTCGGGTGCCGAGGATCATTCTGAGATCAACACAAACCCTAAATCTGAGTTTTGTATCCAGTCCCCTGCTTCCTTCCGTCACCCAGTTCTTTAACTCTCAAAGCCCCAGGATCACGCACTAATGCCGCCTTCCTGATGTCCTGTGGAGCTGGCACCAGGGGTGGGCAGCAGAGGGATTTCACACATTCTGTGTGACACCTAGAGGGAGTCACATGCATAGAAGGAAAACTTTTGAACTATTAAAAATAACTGTACAGGGAACCTCCCTGGTGGTACAGTGGTTAAGACTTCACCTTCCAATGCAGGGGGCATGGGTTCAATCCCTGGTGGGAGAACTAAGATCCCACATGCTGAGTGGCACATCCAAAAAATGAAAGAAAAAAAAAAAGTACAGAAGGAGGGTACTTCCCATCACCAGAGGTATAGAAGCACTGGTCTATAAAGGCAGGAGCTCAAGAAATTATGGCTCTTTTATTATTATTAATTTAGGGCTTTCAAGCCTCAAGAGTAGTCAGAGGTAAGGCAGAGATAGGGGAAGGAAATAGAAGCAACCATCCATGATGGGCTCTGACAAAATGCTCTTATTTCAAACTGAAAGTGGGGAATTCTTTATGGCCTTATTGGGCAGGAAGGGGCAAAGGATTTCCTCTTCAGCTGGGCATCAGATTCACCCCTCCTAAAAATGTGCCTGGTGGTGGTGATTGGGTGTCCAGACTCAGGGTCCATGAATAGGTATTTGTAATCTTTCTTTTTGCTAAGAGTATTGTTTGCTCAGAGAGGTTAAGTAATTTGCACAAGGTCACACTGCAACTGACTGGCCAAGGGAACAGTCAACCTTAACCACCGCAGAAGACTAAAAGTATTTAAAACTGAAGCTTATCTAGTGTGGTGGTTCTCAAACTTTACCCAAAAAACTTGCTAAAAGGAAACTGCTTGGGTAGGTTTTAGTAACTTGCATTTAAAAAGAATACCTCTGGAGATTCTGATGCAGAAGCAGGGGTCACTTTGGTGGTCCTTAAACCCCAGATTCTAGAGACTTACCGACTCAGTTTAGTGTCCTGTACTACTACTTACTAGCTTTCTGTGCGGTTTTTTTTTTCATCTACAAAGTGATGATATACACCTGAAACCAACACAATATGGTAGACTATAATTTTTAAGTGGTGATATTAATATGAAAATGTAAGGAATTTTTTAGTTCAATATAATATTTAATATATTCAATACACTAAATAATAACAAAATCATTAAACATATTTTTAAAACATTTAATAAGATAATATAGATATTTGTTGTTGTTCAGTCAGTAAGTTGTGACTCCGACTCTTAGTAACCCATGGACAGCAGCACACCAGGCTCCTTTCTCCTCCAGTATCTCCTGTATCCGTGTGTGAGTCACTCAGCCTTGACTCTTTGCAACCCCATGGATGTATGGGGTCCTCACCAGGCTCCTCTGTCCATGGAATTCTTCAGGCAAGAATACTGGAGTGGGTGCCATACCCTTCTCCAGGGGCGCTTCCCAACCCAGGAGTTGAACCTGGGTCTCCAGCATTGCAGGCAGATTCTTTACTGTCTGAGCCACCAGGGAAAGAAAGAAAGTTAAGTCGCTCAGTTGTGCCTGACTCTTTGTGACCCCATGGATAATAGCCTGCACGAAGCTCCTCCGTCCATGGGGTTTTCGAGGCAAGAGTACTGGAGTGGGTTGCCATTTCCTTCTCCAGGGAATCTTCCCAACCTAGGGATCGAACCCAGGTCTCTCACATTGTAGACAGGTGCTTTACCGTCTGAACCACCAGGGAAGCCCCCACTATCTCCTGGTGTTTGCTCAAATTGATGTCTATTGAGTCCGTGATGCTATTTAACCATCTCATCCTCTGCTGCCCTCTTCTCCTTTTGCCTTTAATCTTTCCCAGCATCAGGGTCTTTTCCAATGAGTTGGCTCTTCACATTAGGTGGCCAAAGTATTGGAGCCTCAGCTTCAGCAACAGTCCTTTCAATGGATATTCAGGGTTGATTTCCTTTGGGATTGACTGGTTTGATCTTGCAGTCCAAGGGACTTTCAAGAGTCTTCTCCAGCAGAATTCAAAAGCATCAATTCTGTGCTCAGCCTTCTTTATGGTCCAACTCTCACTGTTGGAAAAACCATAGCTTTGACTATATGGACCTTTGTTGGCAAAGTACTGTCTCTCCTTTCTAATACATTGTCTAGGTTTGTTATAGTGTTTCGTCCAAGGAGCAAGCATCTTTTAATTTCTTGGTTGCAGTTACCTTCCACAGTGATTCTGGGGCCCAAGAAAATAAACTCTGTCACTGCTTCCACTTTTTGCCCTTCTGTTTGTCGTGAAGTGATGGCACCCGATGTCATGATCTTAGTTTTTTGATACTGAGTTTTCACTCTCCTCTTTCACCTTCATCAAGAGGCTCTTTGCTTCCTCTTCACTTTCTGCCATTAGAGTGGTATCTGCTTGTCTGAGGTTGTTGATACTTAATATATTTAATAAATTATCAATTACTCTGTTATTTAAGTATATTTTATATTACATATTTATTTATAATATATAAACTATTTAATAATACCTAATTTAGAATGGTGTCTGTTATTGGTTCAGTTCCGTTCAGTCACTCAGTCGTGTCCAACTCTTTGCGACCCCATGAACCACAGCACACCAGGCCTCCCTGTCCATCACCAACTCCTGGAGTTTACCCAAACTTATGTCCATTGAGTCGGTGATGCCATCCAGCCATCTCATCTTCTGTCGTCCCCTTCTCCTCCACCCTCAATCTTTCCCAGCATCAGGATATTTTCAAATGAGTCAGTCCTTCGCATCAGGTGGCCAAAGTATTAGAGTTTCAGTTTCAACATCAGTCCTTCCAATGAACACCCAGGACTGATCTCCTTTAGGATGGACTGCTTGGATCTCCTTGCAGTCGAGGGACTCTCAAGAGTCTTTTCCAACACCACAGTTCAAAAGCATCAATTCTTCAGCACTCAGCTTTATTGATAGTCCAACTCTCACATCCATACATGACTACTGGAAAAACCATACCTTGACTAGATGGACCTTTGTTGGCAAAGTAATGTCTCTGCTTTTTAATATGCTATCTAAGTTGGTCATAACTTTCCTTCCAAGGAGTAAGTGTCTTTTAATTTCATGGCTGCAGTCACCATCTGCAGTGATTTTGGAGCCCCCAAAAATAAAGTCTGTCACTGTTTCCACTGTTTCCCCATCTATTTCCCATGAAGTGATGGGACCGGATGCCATGATCTTAGTTTTCTGAATGTTGAGCTTTAAGCCAACTTTTTCACTCTCCTCTTTCACTTTCATCAAGAGGCTCTTTAGTTCTTCTTCACTTTCTGCCATAAGGGTGGTGTCATCTGCATATCTGAGGTTATTGATATGTCTCCTGGAAATCTTGATTCCAGCTTGTACTTCATCCAGCATTTCTCATGATGTACTCTGCATATAAGTTAAATAAGCAGAGTGACAATATACAGCCTTGACGTACTCCTTTTCCTATTTGGAACCAGTCTGTTGTTCCCTGTCATTGGTAAGTACTGTTTAAGTGCTATTTTATTTTTTACCCCATGCCATGTGGGAGTTTGCTGCCTCCCAAGGTAGCTCATACCATCTTTGGCCAGCCCTGGGCTGTATCCATCCATTGGCCACAGTGGTGAAGCAGGTTCCAGTAGTCCCTTGGATCTCTATACCTACATATACAGAGTTGATTGAAAAATTCTGTTTGGCTATTTCAGATAAAAGTCCAAAAGGCTGAGAACACACCCACACACCCTAGCCACTAGATGGAGCCACACATAGTCCTTGGAGGCACTGCTGGGATGGGCAGCCCAGGTTCCAAGTTGGATTCTCCACTGGCTTCTTTGGTATACTTTGGTAAGGTGCTTTCTCTCTGGGGCAGCAGTTGCTATTAAGGAGGGGTTTGGAATGGGATGCATCTTATGGCCCCAACTAGCTCTAATGTGCTGTGAGCTCAGTCGCTTCAGTCATGTCTGACTGTTTGTGATCCCATGGACTGAAGCCTGCTGGCTCCTCTGTCCATGGCAAGAATACTGGAGTGGGTCGCCATTTCCTTCTCCAGGGAATCTTCCCAACCTAGGGATCGAATCTGCATCTCTTATGTCTCCAGCATTGGCAGGTGGGTTCTTTACCACCAGCCCACTTGGGAGAAAATTGATTAACCACTGACCCTTGAGGGCTCTAAGATTCTAAAACAAGAAGCAGGGTTTGCCCAGATGCCCACCCCATCCACCCACCAACCCAAGTCTTGATAGTATTTTTTTTTTCTTCTCTTTTGCACTGTGCATGTGGCGCTGGGATTCAAACTCCATAGAATTAGAGTGGGAGACCTGGCCGCATCCCTACCCCAAAGCCCCTGGCCGACCTGCCACTGACAAGTCCTTTGGTTCCTTCTTAGTCAGCAAATCTTCCCTCCCTGCTTCAAGGTTCTTCTCTTCCAGACCTGCTGGCCCCACTCAGGCCCCAGGGGGCCTGTAAAACTGAGGGGGGGGCCTCTTAGAACCAAGACCATCTCATTATCTTTTTCATTAAACCTGTTCCTCTTGGGAATCTCTGTTGTGCCAGTTCCTGTGAGAGGCCATGGGTGATAAGGAAGTAATTTAAAGAGAGGAGAACTTTGCTCTCAGATAGCTTCCCAGATGGTTCAGTTCAGTTCAGTCGCTCAGTCGTGTCCGACTCTTTGCGACCCCATGGATTGCAGCACCCCAGGCTTCCCTGTGCATCAGCAACTCCTGAAGCTTACTCAATGTCCATTGAGTCAGTGATGCCACCCAACCATCTCGTCCTCTGTCTTCCCCTTCTCCTGCCTTCAATCTTTCCCAGCATCAGGGTCTTTTCAAATGAGTCAGTTCTTCACATCAGGTGGCCAAAATATTGGAGTTTCAGCTTCAGCATCATTCCTTCCAATGAATATTCAGGACTGATTTCCTTTAGGATGAACTGGTTGGATCTCCTTGCTGTCCAAGGGATTCTCAAGAGTCTTCTCCAACACCACAGTCCAAAAGCATCAATTCTTTTGTGCTCAGCTTTCATTATAGTCCAAAGCTCACATCCATACATGACTACTGGAAAAACCATAGCTTTGACTAGACAGACCTTTGTTGGCAAAGTAATGTCTCTGCTTTTTAATATGCTGTCTAGGTTGGTCATAGTTTTTCTTCCAAGGAGCAAGCATCTTTTAATTTCATGGCTGCAATCACCATCTGCAGTGATTTTGGAGCCCAAGAAAATAAAGTCTCTCACTGTTTCCCCATCTCTCATTGTTTCCCCATCTATTTCCCATGAAGTGATGGGACTGGATGCCATGATCTTAGTTTTCTGACTGTTGAGTTTTAAGCAGACTTTTTCACTCTCCTCTTTCACTTTCATCAAGAGGCTTTTTAGTTCTTCTCCATTTTCTGCCATAAGGGTGGTGTCATCTGCATATCTGAGGTTATTGATATTTCTCCCAGCAGTCTTGATTCCAGCTTGTGCTTCATCCAGTCCAGCATTTTTCATGATGTACTCTGCATATAAGTTAAATAAGCAGGGTGACAATATACAGCCTTGACATACTCCTTCCCCAATTTGGAACCAGTACCCACCTGCCAATGCAGGAGACACAAGAAACGAAGGTTCGATCCCTGGGTTGGGAAGATCCCCTGGAGGAGGGCATGGCAACCCACTCCAGTATTCTTGCCTGGAAAATTTCATGGACAGAGGAGTCTATAATTCATGGTGTCACAAAGAGTCAGATACAACTGAGCAACTGAACGCACACTCATTTGTTGAGGGGGGCGGGGGTACAAACAGGTCAGTACATAAATAAACTAGGTGATTTCAGATACTGTAGTGATCAGAACTATCAGGGAAATAAAACAGGGTGAGGTGACATAACATGAAACGGGGCCTACTTTAGAAAAGGAAGGGCCCTCTTTGGAGGTGATATTTGAGCTGAGACACAGATGGTAAGTGAAAGAAGTGACAAGTACAAAGGCCAGCAAAGAAACAAGTCCAGTGGGATGAGATTTCAAATTCCAAGTTCCCTGGTCTTCATAAAAAACAGAGAAAGGACTCTGGAAGAACTCCAGAGGCTTTTGGGAGGGGGCCTTCAGGTCTATCCCATAATGTGGCTGAATGGAGGGGTGCCCTCTAGTGGTGACAAGAGTTAAATTTCACATAGCTGACCTGGAATGCTGCATGCTTGTGACTTGACTCTGGGATAATTATAAGTTTCACTCATTCTTGTCTCTCCCACACTTATTCATTCAACAGATATTTACTGAGCAGTGTGCCAAGCAACCCTCTAGATGCTAGAGTTGTGAAATCGACAGCGACGGTACCTGCCCTCCTGGAGCTGATACCCTAGGGAACAGTTCTTACCTCAGTACTCTAGCCTCACTTCACCTCTCCCCTCTATTATTCTGTAGCTAAATTGGCCTCCTAATGTTCCAACAGGCAGATATTGTTGCTTCAGAGTCTTTGTATCTGCTATTCCCTTCCTCCCCAGGAAAGCAGGTCCCTGCTTCTTTGCATTGCTGGTTCAGGTCTCAGCTCAAAAGTGACCAAGTCAGAAAAATGTGAACTTATTTTGTTCGTTGACTGCCTATTCTCTTCACTAATTTGTAAGATTCCGTGAAAGTTACTATTTTCTTGGAATCCCTCAGCCTAACGCTTAATCGGTGCACAGTAAACTTACTGAAGGGGCTTCTTATCCTGTATCCCAGCTTGTTTCAGAGGATAGTGAACTGTAAGTGAACGAACTGGACAAAACATACCACAAATCTCAGCCCTGGGGGAAAAAAAAAAAAAGCCATTGCACACTACCTGTGCCCCCTTTCTCTGCTTTACTTTCTTTTCTTTTTTTTTGATCTGCTTTACTTTTCTATACACTTACCACCTTCTAAACTATTATAGCTTACTCCTTGGTGTTTGCGTGTCCCTGCTACTAGACTAGAATGTAAGCTTCACGAAGGCAGGGGATTTTGTCCATTTGATTCACCACCCGACCCTCAGTGCCCAGAACAGTGATGGCACCCAGTAGTCGCTCACTTTGGCCACCTGATGCAAAGAACGGGCTCATCTGAAAAGACCCTGATGCTGGGAAGGATTGAAGGCGGGAGGAGAAGGGGACGACAGCGGATGAGATGGTTGGATGGCATCACCGACTCAATGGGCATGAGTTTGAGTAAACTCCAGGAGTTGGTGATGGACAGGGCTGGCGTGCTGCAGTTCATGGGGTCGCAAAGAGTCGGACACGACTGAGCGACTGAACTGAACTGAACTGAGGCGCTCAATACACAGAATGAATGAACTCTATCTACATCACAGTTTGCTATTTCCTGCAGATCCTAAGTCACCTTATTCCAAGGAGGAAACGGGCTTCAGGAGGCGACCAGAGGTGAATTCAGGTGGCCCGACCCAGGAGTCCGAGCTCTGGGAGAAGGGCCATAAAAGCAGCTGCGGAGATGGGAGGTGCCGGCAGCAGGAACAGAGAGAGGCCCGGGGGCTGAAGCGCTTCCAGGAAGAGGCGCGGGCGCTGACGGCGCCTGGCCAGGGACTGTAGGCGGTACCGTCGGATGAGACGAATCACATGACTTACGATGACCACGCCCACCTCAGATGGGCGGGGCGCATGCAAATTAGTCCGGACGGCGGCCAATCGTGTCGCTCGCCGAGGGTCCGGGCCCGGGGATCCGGGACGCTTGCTTGAGAGCAGGCTCTTGTCTCTGCTGCCCTGGGCTTTTGCAAGCGCCACGGCTGGCCTGTAAGTTTGTGCTGTAGTCGCTTCTTCGAGCTACTTGCTTTTGGCGGCCGGCCGGCTGAGGCCGGACCCGCGCTGGGGCCAGGCGGCGGCTTCCTCAAGCGGAGGCGGAGGTGCGGCGCGGGGTGGGGGCCGCTGCCCTAGCAGGCGCCCGGGCCGGCCCGCGCCCTTGCAGCGTGCTCCATGCATCCGGAGCCCGCCCCGCCCCCGAGCAGCAACAGCCCCGAGCTTCCCCTCAGCGGCGGCAACAGCACCAGCGGCAGCCGCCGGAGCCGCCGCCGCAGCGGGGACGGGGAGCCCCCGGGGTCGCCGCCGCCGCCGCCGCCGCCCGCCGTCACCTACCCGGACTGGATCGGCCAAAGTTACTCCGAGGTGATGAGCCTCAACGAGCACTCGATGCAGGCGCTGTCCTGGCGCAAACTCTACTTGAGCCGCGCCAAGCTCAAAGCCTCCAGCCGGACTTCGGCTCTGCTCTCCGGCTTCGCCATGGTGAGCTCGGGCCGCCCTGCCCTGCCCCCTCTCAGGTCCTGGCCGCTGCCTCCCACAGCCCCGACGGGGCGCACAGGGGAGCTGGCGGGGAGGGCTAGAGGGTCGGGGGGTGAAGGGAAGAGCTGGGAGAAAGCTGTCGTGGACGCTGGGAGGACCAGAGATGCTGGACATAAGAGGTGGACAAGTGACACCCGTAGTGGGAGGTTGGGTATCATACAAATGTCCAGGGTTGGGGGGCTCAGATGGGCAAGCTTGATGTGGCGAGGAGGGAGAAACAGCAGGATGCTCGACGTAGATGTAAGAGTCCCAGGCATGTTGAAGTGGAAGGGAAACTGACGTAAGTAGTCTGATCTCTTTGGGAGCAGGTGTCAGGAGGTTGGGAGGAGAAGGACCCCTGAGCCATCTCCTAGTGCCCCCACACTTGAGGCCAGAAGAAATTGGCCAGCTTCCTTTATTATCTAGTAGAGGGGATTTCCTGATAGGCTTTCTCCTATTGTATTTTCCGAGGGCCTCAGCCTGGGGGTTTGACAACCACTCCCCACCCTCAGTTTCTGCTCCAGAAACTTGTCACTGAGTCACTGGGTGTGGGGGAGGAGGGTGGGACATGTTCCCGTTGAATGGGCTCTTTCTTGATGTTGGGGGTAGGCTTAGTTTCCCCCCTCCGCCCCCACCCCACCCCCACCTCCCTGTGTGCTGGGTCGGAGTGAGAACCAGCCTCTGGGGGGTGGGGTAGGTGAGGCTGCATGTTGGACTGAGAAGTGGCTGAGAGGATGCCTTCAGGCTGGGAATCCTGGAGTCTCCCAAGACAGCTACAGGACAGTAGCTTCCTGACCTCAGCCTGGAAGGATGGGGTCTGCCCCCACTCCCCCAAGGTTTTTAGTGCAGAGCACTCTTGCCTCACTGGTGAGTGAGCTAAGCTCTTGACCTTGGGGGAGGGAGTGGCTGCACCCTTTGAGTTTTCTTGGGAAGGGGGTGTGTCTGGGACTCTCCCTGGGCTCCACAAACTCGTGGGTGGTGCAAGGAGTGAGAACTTTTTAGAAGCCCTAAGCAGGCCCAGAGCACCCGGGGCCACGGTGGCAAGACCAGCTGTCTGAGGTAGGGGACGCACTTTCCTGAGTCTGTTCTTGCTGCCTGTGCAGCCTTGGACAAATCCCTCTGTGGGCCTTGATTGATTTCTCAATTGGTGAATGAAGGCTGCTTCTCAGGAGCTTCTCTGAATTTAAGCATTTAATCGAGGACTTTCCTGGTGGTCCAGTGGCTAAGACTCCACTCTCCCTATGCAGGGGCCCCAGGTTTGATCCCTGGTCAGGGATCTCACATGCTGCAACTAAGAGTTCATGTGCCACAACTAAGATGTGGCGCAGCCAAATAAATAAATAATTTTTTCTTTGAAAAAATTTAATCAAGGAAGCCTTTGAGAGGGAAGGATAAAATGTGTGTGTCTGTAAGAAGTGTCACTCTAGTTTTTAGTTTAGGTCTACAGGAAAGGATTCTCTTCCATCAGCCCCAAATCCTAGGAACAGCTGACACTTAGCCAAGCACCCACCAGGTACTTTGCACTGTGTAGATGCCCTAACTGACACACTAAGTCCTCCACTGCGCTTGGAGGTAATTTTGGAGTGGACCTTCCCAAGGCCACACAGCTCTCTTGCTGGAGCAGGATTTGAACCCAGGTTGGCTGATATGCAGAACTCTCTTGGACACTTATGCAGTTTGTGGTGTATGGAGCTCTGAGCCCCGTGCTGCCAGGGACCTCTTAGGACCAGGCCTTGTAGGGAATGAGAAATAGAGCAGAAAAACTTCTCTTGAGCAAAATAAAATGTTACAGTTAGGGGGAAGGGAGTGACGCCAGCAGCTGTCAGCTCGTCACAGCAGTGAATTGTTTCAGATGGTGGGGTACCTGTTCCCGTTTTTCTTGGGGTGGTAAATTCATAGCTGCCCAGGCCTCTTCCCATGCCAGGAGCAGTGAGGAGGCAACGGGTGAAGCTTTTCTGCCTTCTTGAGTAGTCTCTTAGAAGCCGGGCCTTCTGATCAGATGTCACCTCCCTCTTCCTCTTGCTAAAAACAGTGTGGGGAAGTCAGGCTGCAGGGGCAGCCGGCGGCACTTGGTGGGCCTTGACTCAACCAGACTGTCTCTTGGGGACCTTTATGCTACCCAACTGGGGTGGAGAAGGCTTCCTGGCTCCAGTGATGAAATCCCCCAAGTTCTGCCAGCAGGGAAGGCTGAATCCTGTGCCCACTTCCATTCTGGGAAGGCACTTAACAAGAGAGTAACTGCATTTGCCGTGAGTCTGCAAACAACGGGGAGAAACAGGGTTGGGGTGGAGAGAAGGGCTCAACAGGGCAGGTCCGCCTGCACCCCGCCCCCACCACAG